>NC_069380.1:50295833-51547500 GCF_027475565.1 Acinonyx jubatus | reverse complement strand
ATAAGTGAAGGGAGGCCAGGAGACTTTAAGAAAAATCCAATGGGAAAGGTAAGTGGGGAAATGGGATTCCTCTGAAGTATAGTCAGGAT
Organism: Acinonyx jubatus; assembly: GCF_027475565.1. Taxonomy (NCBI): domain Eukaryota; kingdom Metazoa; phylum Chordata; class Mammalia; order Carnivora; family Felidae; genus Acinonyx; species Acinonyx jubatus. The sequence continues at coordinate 51,547,411 of NC_069380.1, read as the reverse complement.
CTGAGACTCCTTAAAATTTAATTCTAGAGATTCATAATGAAAAGTTATTGTCTACCAAATTTCAACACCTGTGGAACTTCTACTTTTAGAGAGCATGCTTGAGGACGTGATAAAGTAGTCTATCCTCCAAGTCATAAAACAGGTATTTAAAACTGGATTAAAAATATGCTGGATTGGGAATCTTTGCTGAAGAACTGAAAGATTAACGTATCCTTGTAAGAAGGAAGCAGATACAAAGAGCTAGCAATAAGCTAAGGTTGGAACCATAGACAAAGGTCTTCCCCATTTAAATACGTGCTCAAGTCTGAGAGGCTCGACGGAGATATTTGTTACAGAAGGTGTGTGTGTAATGAAGATTCAGTTTTCCTTTCAGGAGGGCCGACACTGTGAAAGAGGGATAAAGATCCCAACAAATGACAGAATTAGCACGTATGTCATGGCGTTAGTAGCATAATTACAACGGGGCAGAACTTTGGAAATCAGTTGGAAGCTCTTCATGTGTTGAACCTAGATTTATTGTATCATCCAAGAATTCTACTCCCAGATCTCTTACTCGAGAGAAATGAAAATATGTGTCCTCACAAAAATGTGTGCACAAATGTCCAAAGTAATGTTGTGCACAGAAGCCAAACAGGACAACCCAGGTGTCCATCAACAAATCAAGGGATAAATAAAATGTGATATGACCGTACAATGGAATTTTATTTGACAACGAAGTCCTGATACATGCTACAACATGGATGAACCATGCGAACATTACAGTAACTGAAAGAAGCAGTCACAAAGGCTCATATATTATGATACCATTTATATGTAATGTTCATAATAGGAAAATCTACAGATGCAGAAACTAGATTACTGGTTCCCTAGGGCTGAAGGGGAGTAGACTGAAGGCAGTAGAGAATGCTGCAAGTAGGTACAAAGTTTCTTTTTGTGTGTTGAAAAAGTTCAAAATGAGTTATCGTTATGGGTGCATAACTCTACAATATGCTGAAAACCATTGAGTTAAACACTTCAGATGGATGAACTTTATGGTATATAAATTTTATCTCAATGAAAATGTAAGAAGTGAAGGAACATTTTAGAAAAAGAACTGAGGCAATAATTTAAAATAGTAGTGACTGAGAATTTTCCAAAATTAATGAAAGGCACAAATTTTGGGCTTAAAAATGCTAATGAGTCCCAGGCAGGATGAATACATTTATAAAAATCCACTTTCAGACACATCAAAATCAAAAAGCAGGACAAGAAGGTCTCTCAACTTGGTTTATGTGCTTTTCCTCAGGATTGGAGGAAACATCACAGAAGTTATCTAATGCTGTTGTCACCATGGTCCATCAGGTGATACACAACGTCCATCTGTCCCATTATCGGCGATGTTAATTTTGATCAGATGTGTAGAATTGGCTCTGTCTAGTTTCTCCATTGAAAAAGTTACTATTTTTCTGTTGGTGATAAGTACTGTGTGAAGAGGTAATTTGAGTAACTATCCCATTCTTCATCCAAAGCTCACCCTTCATATTTTTGGTGGTATTCTACTGTAAGAAAGAATTTTATTTTTCCTAATTTTTTTTTCATTTGTCTATTTACATTAGTGTGAAATTATGGGATTTTTTACTTGATGAGATATAACCCATGACTATCATTATTAATTTTGATGCTCAAATTGTCCCATACCTGTCCAATGGAAGTCCTTATAAGCTTTAGACATAACATCATCATTCTTTGACTACTTTTTTACTTCCTTTCACAAAAAAATGTTAAGCTCCCATTATACCTGTTCTTCCCAGCTCTGGATTCAGGCATTCCCCCAAGGATCCAGAGTTCCCTTATTTAAGAATGGTAGTTAGAAATCAAGATCTGGGTACCATGAGTGATCATTGCCACTGGGATTTTACCAGGGTTTTCTCAGGTCCATTTAGTGCACAGAATCAGGAAATGTACATATGTATATACACAAACACACACATGCTCAAAATTACATGTATGTTTTTTCTACATCTATCTCTGTATGTTGAAAACATCACTGCATACCAGTACCCCCAATCCAACACCATGGGGTTCATGCTGGTTTTCTCTTTTCATATTTGTAACACTTCTCTGAGAACGAGAAACCTGGCTCCCTCAATATATGTATATATTTTCTCAATATCCATGAATGCAGCCAATCTCCTGACCCTAGCAGACCTCGGGGGAGTCCTCATCCTCTGAAAGACATTGATCCTCTATCTGCTGCCTTATTTAGCTGGCTTCCTCTTGCCACTATGTCTCCTGAACCCTGATAGGAGGCACCCCATTCCATGACTTTCCTTGCATTGGTCCCAATCTTTATCACCCAGGCTGCCTTCTCACCCAGGTCTGTCTGATGCTTTTTTTTAAAGTTGTTTTTCTGCTTTAATAGAATAACACTGGAATATTCAGATATCCAATAAAAAATGGTAAAGCAGTGTGAGCTATTAAAAACAGCAATGCCACCTTAATATAGATCTTAAGGTTCCGACTGTAATTGTAATATACAAGGGATACATTCACCCTGATGTTTACAGCACCATTATCTACAATAGCCAAATGATGGAAACAGTCCAAGTGTCCATCAACTGATGAATGGATAAAGGAGACGTCGTATATATACGTCCTGCCAACGTCCTGAGCTGAGGAGGCTTCAGGCTTGCTTGGATCCTGCCTTTCTGGAGGCAGAGGGCGTGTTCCTCAGATCCCTGGCAAAGTGAAGAGTAGGTAAGGTAAGAGTCTTTTGCATACAAGAGGGCCACCATTAGGTCAGTTGATAACCTGTATAACAGAGAGGCTTTGAAAAGCAACTCACGTTCACAAGACCCAGAAAGAGGCTGGGGAGTCCCTAATCGACCCTTCAACCTCAGGTCCTTTATACTTGCTATTGAGACTGTCTGGAGTGCTCCTGCTCCATCTAGCTCCTTTTCTCCTTCAAAACTTTTCTTAAATGTCACCTTTGTATTGAGGCTACCCTAAGCATTAAAATAATAATAATAATAGTCCTCCCATTTCCCCCTTTCTCCTTCAACTACTTTACTTTTCTCTACAGCATGAAAAATGATTATTTATATATGATTCTATTCTTCCTTCTCTTCAACTGTTTCCTTTAGTCCTTGTATTACTGACGTTGCTACAGGCTTTTAGTATGCTGGCTCTTGTTTTACTGTAATTGACCTTTCTGGAAGTTGTGACATTTCTCCTCCTCCCTAACTCTGTCTATTCTTCTTTCTTCCCTGCGATTGGTTTCTGCTTCTCTGAATACCTCTTAAATTTCCACTATGCCATCTTCAATTCTCTTACTTTTCACTCTAAAAGCTCTAGTTGGGTTATCTCAATTAAATCCTTAGCTTCCATCACCAAATGCAAAACACAATTCTTAAATTTATGTCCCTGTCTGAGGCTTTTTCCTGAATTCGAGTATTATATTTCTCACCAGCGTGCAATGAAATTGAGGAAGAAGATGTGCAGAGAAGACAGACACATACACTGACCATTTTATTAAAATGTGATTAGAGCCATTTCAGGGTGAAAACAGGCTGTTATGCCTTATTAGGGAATAATATTTACCTGATAGGGCTGTTAACAAGTTCAGGTGAAATAATCCAAGTATAGCATTTAGAACAATGACCCAAATGAAGTACTCAATAAAAGTGATCTGCTTTATTATTATTTAAAAATTTTAAGCACACAGAAGAGTCTTTGAGCTCATATGAGATCTCCTGGAGGACCTTTTCTGTGTGCTAAAATTTAAAGAATCAAAAGAGATGAACAAGTTGAAGAAGAGTAGGAAGGACTTTCCAGCACTGAAAACAATGTAAATAATGACACAAAGGATTAAAGCATATGCTATGTGGGAGAAGATAAAAGTAGGTAGATATTCTAGAATGTAAATTTCAAGGTGGGTAATCATCAGAAATAAAACTAAAAAATTGGATAGAGACCAGGTCATGGAGAGTCCTGAATGCCATACTAAGAAGTGTGGCTGTAGTCTATGGGTGTTCCAAAATTGGAATTTTAAACATAGAAGTCACTAAATTCTGATCTTTTCATTCTAGATAAAATCACTTTGGTAGCAAATGGTAGGATGTCATTAAAATGACAAATCAGGGGCACCTGGGTAGCTCAGTCTGTTAAGCGGCCAACTCTTGATTTCAGCTTAGGTCACAATCTGGGGTTCGTGAGTTCAAGCCCTGAGCTGGGCTCTGCGCTGACAGTGTGGAGTTCACTTGGGATTCTCTCTCCTACTCTCTCTGCTCTGCCCCTGCTTGCACTTTCTCTCTCTCTCTTTCTAAATAAATAAATAAACTTAAAAAAAATAGTGACAAATCAGAAACTAGTCCAGCCAGTCATGCAAAAACTAAAAGGACAGCGGCCATAACATGTAAGCCATCGCTCTGAAACTGCCCCAAATAGTTGTAAGTGTTGAAGGATGATGGAGATTCCGTGCTGGTTATCTGGCAAGAAGTCAGAGAAATACTGATTAGGGCTGTTCCTGCGGCTGCATGGAACACAGGTTACCAGTTAGCTCCAATGTCTTGAACAGAGATAAGTACAATCATAGAAATGTAAATAAAGTACAAGGGGATCAAAAAAAGGAATTAGCTTAGAAAGGTGGAGACAGAACTTCATGGAGGGGTACAATTTCAAACTGTACACAAAGAACATCCATTATGGTTAAACCATAGTGAGAAATGTGGAGGGAACGGGATAAAATGAAGCTTAAAATCCTGTTTGGTGGTATATTGTGAGAAGCATCTCTTGACAACGATTCTTAGTTTTCCTCTATATAGGTATCAGAAATTGATATTTTACCATATTTATTGGTTTCTGAATGTGTTTTATTTATTGTTATGTAATAATGGAATGAAAGAAATAAAATTACTATGGAAATACATAAAATTAAATGCTGGGCAACATATTTAAATTTTGATTTTCTGATTATACGTATTAGGTAGTAGATTTAAAATCTCCTTCACTTCAGGAAATAGGAGAAGGTGAATACCAATCAGATGAGAACTGAGATCTTAACATTAAAACATGCTTTACAATATATTCATTACATTTGTAACTGACCCATATAATAGGTTGACCATGTTTATTGCAGTTATTAATTCAGAATGCCTACAGGATTAGGGTGAGGTAAGATGTCAAAACCATTTAGTGAAGTCTATATTCTGATTAAGAATGTGTGTGCTGAGTTATTCATTCATTCAAAGCAATCACAGGTAATAATAATCCATCTTATGTTTATTTGCCATATTTAATCATGAGAGAGTATAGAGCATTTGGTAAACGGAAATGATTCCAACATCTAGCCTTAACAATAATTGTATTGAGGAAATAGCATAATACAATACCGGAACCTGAAACAAATCTTAAATGTGCGTGTGTTAGAATACGTGTTTTAAAAGAAATAGTGTGAGTTCAAATTAATGATCTTGTTTATATACAGAATAGGCTCTTAGAATCTTAACAGTAAAGCAAGAAGGGACCTTGGTGATCACCTTCGCCCACCACTTCATTTTACAGATGAGGAAACTAATTTCTACAATTTTGATTCCCTGCTGCTAGTCCCTACTAAGTTGCAACATTATCTTCACACTATTGTTCACAAAAAATGATACCATATTATTTACTTAAGCGATATAAAATGTATTACTGAATTTGTATTCCTGCCACCACCACCAGCGCCCAATTCAGAAATTCAGATCCTAAAAGCTCCACCTACAAACTACCCAACATAGTGCCAAGTTCATTGCTTGGAAGAACTTCTGAGAGCCAGAAATGGGTTAAGGTAAGGAGTGATGCTAGTAATATAAAATTGGAGCCTCCCCCCCCCACCCCCAGCATTCCTTTGTTGCCTCCCCAAAAGTGCAAATGTGCTTGCCACTATTTAATCTGGAGAAACAGCTGATAACAAGCTCTTTGTTATTGCTTGGAGGGTTCAGAGACCTCCAAAATACATAATACCTAGGTTGTCTCAGTATTTGAATTGTGGGTATTTTTCACACCTGGTTTCATCTGCCAGCTCTGCTGTGTTGAGATCAGGCTCTGAAGTTCAAAGAACTTTCCAACTACACTGGCTACTTTTAGACAGCTTCCTCCCCCTGCCTTCTGCCATATTGCTTTTTTCAGTAAAAGTGTTGATTCAAAGTTTTCTATGAGCTGCTGGCTGTGTTTGGGGTTTCTCTTCTTCTCTTTTCTCTTCTCTTCTCTTCCTTTTTTTTTTTTTTCTTTCACATCTAGATCCTTCCTGTTTTAAAAGTCCCAGCCCACGTCTTGATCACACCTCCATCACTTATGGATACAGACTTTCTGTAAGCTCAGGGTTTGTTGTTGTTGTTTTTTAAATTTTTATCTCACTTAATTTTACATGATCATAACTTGTTACTTAACTGCTTCTTGAGAATATTCTGCTTAAATTAGGTTTATAAGCTTCTAATGGACAAAAACCTACAAGTCTTTTATATTTCCTGAGTGTTTACCAGTATCCTAAGGACATTTTTGCTCTCAATAAGTAAATTCTGATGCTAAACCATGCATTTTGTTTATACTGCTTAGCTAAAGTCTGTCTATATAGTGATATGTTCGTATATCAATATTCCAACATTTCAGAATGGTATAAAAATGAATATTGGTGATCATTTTGATTACAAAGTTTCTTATTACTTTTAGTAATTTTTCTATGTACAGAGTTAAAGTTACAAATTTACAGTGTTTGACAACCACTCAAAAAGAGCTGCCCTAAAAATACATGAAAAGAAACTTTTTCTTTTTTAAAAAAAATCCACAAACATTTCATGAATGAAGTAAGAATGATTTTCTTTCTTCTTAAAGCTTTTTTAATGTTTATTTATTGATTTTGGAAGACAGAGAGAGAGCACAAGCAGGGGAGGGGCAGAGAGAGAGGTGAGAGAGAGAATCCCAAGCAGACTCTGTGCCATGAGCACAGAGCCCGACATGGGGCTTGACCCTACAAACCATGAGATGGTGACCGCCAAAATCAAGAGTTGGACGCTTAACCAACTGAGCCACCAGGCACCCCAGAACCATTTTCTTAATTATTCCAATGAGCCTGAAGAGAGGCAGTAAAGCGCAATGTCATTAACTGGGGTTTTGAATTTAGATGGACAATGGGCATGATTGCAGCTCTCTCATTTATCAGTTGTGTGATGTTGTGAATTTTACCTGGCTCTGTCTGAGTCCTTATGTATAAAATAGGAAGAATAAGATTCACCTAATCGGCTTTAAGAAACTTAAATAAAATGAGAAATGTAAATTACTTATCTGTTGAGCCAAAACAGATCGGTAGTAGTTTGTAACACCTGGTGGTTTGTAACACCACTACCTCAATGACGTCTGCATTGAAAACACACTTTCACTGATGATCTCTTACATATATTGATGTGCATGGGGAAAGAGAACTTGTGGAGAGAAAGGTTGGTTTAGTGCCTCCACTGGAGGTGAGAGGAGGGAAAGGGTGGTGAAGTCAGCCTGGTGTCTATTTATTACAGTAGTAGTCTCTGTATATGGTTGCTAACCATTCTTCCCCTTCTGGATGCATATGACACTCATCATGTTTAAGAAGCGGGGTGTCTTTTCCCCATCTTTTGAAACCGGGCTGATCTTGTGACCTTCTCTGACCAAGACTGTGGTAGAAGATATATTCTGGGACTTCTAAGTTGAACCTTGAGAGGTATGTCAGCTTCTGCACTCTCCTTGAAAACCTCTGTCTTGGAGACCAGCCACCATGTTGTGTAAATAACTGTTTACACAATCTCTTAGAGTAAATAAGTAGAGGCCCCTTGGTAAGAGGCCTGGAGAATAAAAAGGCCATCTTCAGCGTTCCACTCCCATCGGAACGGATTCACATAAGCCGTCCCAGCCAACATCATATGGAACAACAACAAAAAACCCTGTCCATTAAAGCATCTGTCCTGCCTTAATTCCTGACCCACAGAATCTTAAGAAATGATAGTCAAGTCGTTAAGATGATTTGTTCCATGACAACCGGTACTCACAAAAACTATCCACATTTAGGAATTACATCTAAACTCTATGGAAGAGGGATATTTCCCCAATCTATTCAGAACTAAGAATTCATTTGGGCCAGTGAGGCCTCGAGGGCATGCAGCATGTGGTACAACACGCGATATAAAGCCTTGAAGTCCGTAGGGCAATGTGCCCTAAAAGTAGCAGCAGCAAATCTAGATGCAAGGGTAGCAGTGGTCTCTCCAGGGTGACCTTCCAGACACCAGCTCCAACAGTGAAGAGCTGAGCACTCATAAGCCTCTTCCTTGGAAGCTGCCGTAAACAGTGGAGAGGAGTCCAGGGGCAGAGAGGTCTTGTGGGCTGGCCAACCAGCAGTTCTTGTGAATACGAGCTTACAATGAGTAGACTTACAAAAGTCAAAAGCCAAGTTCCAAGGAAGGGATTCTCCTTGGTTCAGTCAGAATAGATCCTCTCTCACCTTTAGACCAACAAACTTGGGGGCAGGGAGCAGCTGGTGACTGTACTGTGTGAATGTGGCTACTGGAAGCTAGGCTACAGTCCTGTGTGGACAGCAAGAGTGGAGGGAGGACACAGCTCAGCTAATGCTAGTTCCATTGTTTGTTTGTGTCTGTTAGAGTTTATTTTCTGCACTGCAATTATTTACAATTGATTAACTTGCCTCTTACTGAAGACTCTTATTAGGCCTCCCTCTACACCTTCAGAATACGGAAAGCCTTCGGTAGGAGACACTCAGTAAGTATTAGTCGTCTTTCTCCTGTACCTATTGGCACATTCTATACCTGTTACTGCTCTCGTTCCTAGACACATGGATATGTAATATGGGTTATTAATGATAATAAGTAAGGTGGGTTTGGCACTTGACCATTTTTCAAAGTACTTTGACATAGTTATAGAATTTATCTCTACACAGTGATGGAGATGTTATGATTTTAACTGCTCAGCAGAAAAGGAAGACTCAAAGAGATTATATATCTTGTGTGTGGGTTTTCTAAGGGTCAGAGGGAGCCGGATAAAGTGTAACAGTCTGGTCCAATGTTACAGGGATACCAGCTAAGGTATGATCCAATATAGAATCACACGTATAGGGAAACTGACTTGAAACTGAGATGTTACTAAGGTGAGGAAGGAGGTGAATAGGTAGTAGATTCAGTGATTCTGAGAAATGGGTCACGCGCACCATGCTGGCTTCTTTGAGTGGATACAGGATTTTGTCATTAGCAGGGCTGCCTGTTTAAATGGGTCCCAGAGCTGTAAAGGCAGAAAAGGCAAAAATGTATGGCAGCTTGAAGAAGTCTGACAGTGTGGAAGGGGCTGGCATGGGGGCTTGAGACTCAGGAGGCCTTCATACCCACGAAACTCCTCCAAATCCTTGTGATCTGTCAACTTGCTACAGCCACAGATGTGCTTGGCCTCGGAATCCCAGACCGCCCCCTTGTTAACTGGGAAACCTTGGGCCACTTTCTTAACCCCTCCAATGCCCAGCTACTTTTGTTTTAAAATGGGATCATGCTATGTGTCTCATGTGGGGAAGAGTGAATAAGGACATTTCAAGCACTGATCCTAATGCCTGGTGGGAAAAGGTCTTCCTACACTGTAGCTCGCCTGATCCCTCCAATGGGAGCGGGAAAAGGCTTTCGATTCCCCTTAATCCTGTTACATTATTAATAATGGAAAACTTTAAAGTAGAAAATGGATTTTTCCCCTCAAATTTACACACAGCCCTGAAGACTCCGGGCCTCTTAGAGCAGTGACTCCTACAGTGAAGCTATTGCAGCAAGACATTGCACACACCACAGCTTAACTTACAAAGTTGCTAACCTTATTTCAGCCACAGTTTCTTTATCTTTAAAATGGGTATGAGAGGGGCGCCTGGGTGGCTCAGTCGGTTAAGCATCTGACTTCAGCTCAGGTCATGATCTCACGGTCTGTGAGTTCGAGCCCTGCGTCGGACTCTGTGCTGACAGCTCAGAGCCTGGAGCCTGCTTCAGATTCTGTGTCTCCCTTTCTCTCTGCCCTCCCCTGCTCATGCTCTGTCTCTCTCTGTCTCAAAAATAAATAAAAACATTAAAAAATTTTTTTAAAAATGGGTATGAGAATAACAGCTCTTTCTTGGATTTGTAAGGATTCGGTGTGCACTTAGCATAGCACTCATCACAGCATAAATGCTCAGTGTTTGTTGGCTAGTGTTATGATTATTTTGCCTCAGTTTACCGACCTGCAGATTGGGCATAATACTGTCTACTTTGAAAAATTAAAATGGAGATTGTTTACACAGATATATGTAGGTTAAGAACTGGCACGTAGTGAGCACCACACAGCAAATGCTGCTTCATTCCTGCTCCTTATAAATCATTGCTAATTAAGATCGATGCCCAAACAAATGCTAATGTTCATAACTACTTGGTATTCATATCCAATGGAAGACATTCCTAATATCTAGAAATTAGGAGACGTGGATCTCTGGCTATTGGGAGAGATATGGGTGCAGGTGATTTAAGAAAAGGTAAGGGGACTTAATATGCAAGGTTGTATTCTCAGCTGCAAAAATAAGGTTAAAATCACTAACAGCCAGTAAATATGAAGTGGGATTTAAGGTGACACTGATACACAGCTGCTGTAGACTGTGGTCACATGGAGCAGCCAGATGTGTGTGAGTGCACACCAACAAAGCCAACTCACACCACGTTTTCCACACCCCAAAGAAGATGGTGGAGATTCTGTCTTAATCCCTGACGTCTTTGGGAACAAAGGAATTGTTAAATGTCGTTCACTGTCTAATACTTCACTGTACGTAAGCTAAGCTGTACAATAAATCTGGTGTGGGTTCAAAGATTGATGAAAATAATATTCCAAGTTAGCTTAAGGTGCCTTCGATTGGTTTTTCCAGCAAATCGGTAACGTAGGAACTATATGAGAGAATAACGGAAATCAATCAGAAGACATACTTCCTGGTTCTCTCCAGGAGTTAGATGGTCAACCTTGAGGTCGGGGCACTGAGTTCCCTTCAATCGGCTAGAGCACAGGTTTATCAATATTCAAGGGTCTTGCTTTATCATATATGCTTCATCTCACTGTGACAAATTGCACACTACTGTGTTCCTATCATATCATCTATATGGCAAAGAGACTGGGCAGTGCATGGTCTGCCAAAATGTGTCACCATCCACTTTGTAGCACAATAGTGTATATTAGACTTTGATCATCAGCTTGTAATCATTTTTGAATAGTTATTCACCTGTATATAAAGAATTGCAGAATAAGCATCGCTCTTGTTGCAGAGCTTCTATGCAGAAAGTACCGAGAGGTAAAATATTGGCATTTAAAATTAAAGGAATAAAAGATGTATAAGCTGTTTAATGTATACATAAAAGAAGAATTCAGAGGGTTTTTTTTAAAATAAGGAATTCATTTTCTAAGAAACAGCTTCAATTAAAAATATCTGACAAATAAAAAAGAGAATTTTAAAGCATTTTGACAAAAGATTTAATAATTTAACGTTTTTCTTCTTTTCCTTTGAAAGAATGTAAAAATGTAAATTTCATTTACTTAGATGTGATGATGTAGCCCCATAGAATTGTTTTCAAAATGAGTAAATCTCCTGAAGTTATTTTATCGAAAGACTAGAGACTTTAAATATAACAAAGAAAAATAAAATCTAAAGAATTGTGGAATGAAGTCAGGTGTGTGACTGACAGATAACTGTGGAAGAAGATATCTTAATGCTAATGAAGAAGAATTCAGAAAAAAAGAGAATACTTCTATAAGCCGAGAAATTGTATAATTTTTGTGGAAATTTAGAGAAATACTAAAAATGTCAAGCTTTAACCAAGAGGCAAAAATTTAGACAAACTGAAAACAATTCAAAGACATTTTTAAGGGGCGCCTGGGTGGCTCAGTTAGTTAAGTGTCCGACTTCGGCTCAGGCTGTGATCTCTCGGCTCTTGAGTTTGAGCCCCACATGGGACTCTGTGCTGACAGTTCAGAGCCTGGAGCCTGCTTCAGATTCGGTGTCTCCCTTTCTCTCTCTGCCCCTCCCCTGCTTGCACTCTGTCTCTCTGTCTCTCTGTCTCTCTCAAAAATAAATAAACATTTTTAAAAGACATTTTAAAAAAACATGACTAATTTGAAAGAAACATCTTCCGTGACGCTGACATCTTGAGAGACGGTAAAGTTGTGCAAATGTGGTTATACATTCCATTCGAGCCATTCTAACTCCACAGGTAAACGGATCAGGCTCACGTTGGTATCATCTATGATGGAAGGGAAGTTTGCAGTCACTATGCACCAGTGTGTAACATACCACATGCTCTCATCTGTACTTGGAAAGAGGGAATGAGAAGAGGAAAAACTTTGGCTCTTTCTTTTCCTGTTGCCAGGACTTCTCTTGCTGTCTCTGATTGTGTCTTACGCAGAGGAAGTGCTCCAGTCGATCAGAAAAGAGGATGGAGTAACATGTGAGTACTTGAAATGGCTATGAATAAACATCTACCAGCATATTTGTCATTTACCTTGATCTGTTAAGATCAAAGGATTTCCAAGAGACAGTTCTGGTTTCCCAGAGCTGCTTAATTATAGTACAGGTGCTTTCCTCAGCCGCGAGAATGAGTGTGAATAATGATAATAATAACAAGAAGAAGAACAATAATAACAATCACAATAAGCAATAGCTAATAACCAAAAATTTGTTTCATAAACGTATATTTACTTCTCAACCCTTGCATCAAGAGTCTGAGTTTCTACTGTAATCTCATTTACTGTGGTCAAAAATTATCCCAAACTAATGAAACATAAATTATATCAAATGATTATTTATTGGGAAACCCTTGCAAATTTAGGACAAAACCACTTTATCATTAGGTTTATGCATATAAATACATATAAATACATATAAATTACATATAAATTACATATAAATTAAATACATATAAATGCATATAAATACATATGCATATACATATATTTACATATATATGTAGAAGTTTATATGTATAAAACAGAATATATATGTTTATATATTTTTTTCTCTTCTGATTTTATCATTCTTGTTCATTCCGTACATGTAGAATAACTCTTCGAAATTGAACAAGTAGTGCGTTAGTTGTATAGACAAAATCCTATTCCTAGATTGACCTCAAAATAGCCATGACAATTGCACCAAGTTTCTTGGACATTCTCAGCTCAGAGGATATCCTATTCATACATGAAAGACCCCAAATCAGTTCAGTCAACATTGGCTCCTACCAAAAAGGAATACAAATTCAAAAGTGGCATACCGCATGGTCTTTAAATGCTATTTCCCTACAAATCAAAACCACACTGAGATATTACCTCACGCCAGTCAGAGTGGCCAAAATGAACACATCAGGAGACTATAGATGCTGGAGAGGATGTGGAGAAACGGGAACCCTCTTGCACTGTTGGTGGGAATGCAAATTGGTGCAGCCGCTCTGGAAAGCAGTGTGGAGGTTCCTCAGAAAACTAAAAATAGACCTACCCTATGACCCAGCAATAGCACTGCTGGGAATTTACCCAAGGGATATAGGAGTGCTGATGCATAGGGGCATTTGCACCCCAATGTTTATAGCAGCACTCTCAACAATAGCCAAATTATGGAAAGAGCCTAAATGTCCATCAACTGACGAATGGATAAAGAAATTGTGGTTTATATACACAAAGGAATACTACATGGCAATGAGAAAGAATGAAATATGGCCTTTTGTAACGACGTGGATGGAACCGGAGAGTGTTATGCTAAGTGAAGTAAGTCATACAGAGAAAGACAGATACCATATGTTTTCACTCTTTTGTGGATCCTGAGAAACTTAACAGAAGACCATGGGGGAGGGGAAGGAAAAAAAAAGTTAGAAAGGAGGGAGCCAAACCATAAGAGACTCTTAAAAACTGAGAATAAACTGAGGGTTGATGGGGAGCGGGAGGGAGGGGAAAGTGGGTGATGGGCATTGAGGGCACCTGTTGGGATGAGCACTGGGTGTTGTATGGAAACCAATTTGACAATAAATTTCGTATTAAAAAAAATACTATTTCCCATAAAAATGTTGAAGGATTCTAGGAGAAATTGCTGATTCCAGGTTTGGGAAAGGAAAGATACAAGGTACATCTGGAATATTTTGTTATGTCAGAAAAGGAGGAAGATATCAGGCTACTGGGGACATGTCAAAGAGAGAGGGAAACCTCTCTCTCTACAATTTGATAATTGTAGTATCAAATAAAATAATGACTGCAGTGGGTTAAAATATATCAAGTGTTTTAAAAGTCCAAGTCTGTAGTTAACTAAGACAATTTTTAACTTTATTTATTTATTATTATTACTTTATAAATTAAAAAAAATGTTTTGAATCCTTATTGATCACCACTAGAGGTTGCTAGGGTACCAACTCATTATTCTAAAAAATATTTCAACAAAAGAAGTTGGAGTTGGAGGAAGAACCGAGTGTTTATACCAACTCTCCTGCATAAACTATATTTTATGATAAGCAAACAGCTGATGAAAGAAAATTCTTCTATACTGAAGAATTCTAGTCCATAAAAAACTGAACGAACGATAGATCGGGCCCTTGTCATTTTGCAACTTCCAGTTGAAATAATGTATGAAGTCAATAATAATCAATGACTGCTTGACTGCTACCCTTATTTGAAAGTCTAATAAGGAGACTTGAAATGGGCAGACAAGGCTGACAATATCCAGCCCAATTTTAACTGTACTATAAGTGGGACAGCCATACATTATGTGTTGTCCTGATATGATGTAAAGGAAATACATAGCACCTTTTTTTTTTTAAAATTTTTTTAAAGAGAGAGCGCAAGTTGGGGAGAGGAGCAGAGAGAGAGAGAGAGAGAGAGAGAGAGAGTCTTAAGCAGGCTCCATGCTGGGCATGGAATTCCACCACCCTGGGATCATGACCTGAGCAGAAATCAAGAGTCTGATGGTCAACCTACTGAGACACCCAGCTGCCCCAACACGGCACCATTTATGAAGCTTTCTTGCTGAAAATCTAACCTAAATCTCATCCACCCCCTAAATCTAAAACCAGTTAACACAAAAATTCCAGGATAGAGGAACATGGCACAGAGGTTCATGAAGATGCCATCAGCAAATTCCCAATGTGGGTAACTACATAAGACAAAGACCTGATACTGTGACGAATCGATAGCATGAAGAAATGGAGACAGGAAGACATGGGACGAGTTAAGAACCTTCTGTCACAATGCCAAACAAATACAAACTTTGCGTGTATCCCAATTTGAACAAAATAAAGTCACTTATAAAAAAAAGCATCTTTGAGAAAATTGAACATGAGCTGAGCATTAAATAATTTTTTTAAAATGTTATTGATTTTGTTAGATGTGACAATGGTGCTGAGTTATAGATTTTTAAAAAAAAACTCTTTAGATTTTAGCAGTGAAGTGTTTCTGAGTAAAATGGGGGATCTGGATTAAACTACCTTTTCGTTGACTGTTTTCCACCACCAAGTCATCAGTACTTTCTCTTCTGGAGCAATTTTCTAGCTACTAAAGAGATTTATTGGAAGAAGAAGCAGTACAGATAAGTAAAAGGACAGGGGTTTTAAAATTTTTGCCTAAATCTTCGATGTCACTCTGTTATTCCCTGCTCAGCGAGGCTTATAATTACAAGCTGACCTATTTTTCTGGACTGTCCTTGTAAAGGAAACCATTCATTTCCCGCAGTAGAGAGTGTCACTGCCTTCTGAGTAACATTTTCACCAGGTGCTGGATGACCTAATTGGGAGAAATCACAGGGAATTTGGACCTGAAGGCTGGTCTCTCCTGCACACTGTCCCTATCAAGGGCAGAAAGTGAGAATAAGGAAATGGAGCGAAAGAGAAACACCATGTTTAAAATAGAGGCCAGGAATCTGAATAAGCTCCCTCCATAACCAAATCCACATAATCCCACATAATCAAAATGAAACAACCATCTGAATTAAGGTAAAAAATAAGGAGGTATTTTCTCCTCTTTGGTTCTATACTTAGTGGTGAAATGGAGATGTCATAATTATCTGGTAAATTGGTTCTCTCTATTCCAGCAAATTGAACCATTCAGGGATAGGATGGCTTCTGAATTATCTGGACTGCTTACCCATACTAATCATGAATATTTATGAAATCTGAGCCTCACTTTGTGCTCTGTAAACACAGCCTGAATTATTCAGATTGTTTGTCTATACTGTAATAAATGGAAAATTCTCCTTGTACCTTATTTTTAGTATTTAAAAATGGGCACTATAATGTTTTGGGTATAAGGACAAAATAAGACAAAGGCATTTCCCTCTCCTGATTGTAGCACCCCATCGGCCACGTTTGTATCTGTGAGACGATTTGCTTATGTTAAACATATAGTTTGCGTTTGATAGTTCAACAGTGTTTAACCTATGGTTATGCTTCGAATTAGTTAAGCCTTTAAAACATTTCAGGGATTGTGTAATTCAGTCAGAGAGCCTGGCAGGAGATTAATTGGAAACATATGTGACACAGTGGCATCGTAAGTCTTTGCCGCGCAAGGGGCAGGGATTTGCTCTGTGCTGTTCCAATGCTGCGCGGGCAGGGCAGTGGTCAGCTCCTGTAATGCAGCTAACACAGTGCCAAAGGCAGGAACCCCAGAGATATGCTTCAAATGAACACTTAAAAAATGGGGCGTAGCGACACATTATTTTATAATTAAACCAGCAGGAAGATAAAACTAAGTGACCTTTGTTATTTTCTTCCAGATCGTATGTATGTTTGTGTAAGTGTGTATATGTGTGAATCTGCCTCATATACACAATTTATATATACACTATATTCATATACATATATATTTGTTTGTTTGTTTGTTTGTTTGTTTGTTTTCTTCAGCTAGTACCTGCAAGATGGCTTTAGCACACCAGTAAGGTAAAACCTGTTTTATTTTGTACGTTTTGTACGCTTCTGCGGGCGGTTGAATGGCAGTCTATCTGGTGTGAATCGTTTTATTTCAGGTTTTATCGTGCAGGGAGATGAACTGTTTTGATGATATACGTAGGCAGCATGCCTGCTTCTTCAGTTGCTGATGGACTATATTGCATTGTAAGTTTAAGCTAGGAGTAGAGCAAGTGGACTCTTTGGGTTCTTAACAGTAACAATACTACTCTGGGACTTGAGTTTTAAACACAAAGAGAGTAGAGCTGGGTCTGTTCAAAGGAGATGGCATATTCAATTCAAAAGTTACGTGCTCCAGACCTTTTGCTACCCTGTCTTTTGTGGTGTTTAGTGAGGGGATCTGTGTTATAAAATAATTATTTATAGGGGCACCTGGTGGTTCAGGCGGTTAAGCGTAGGACTTCCGCTCGGGTCATGGTCTCACGGTTTGTGAGTTCGAGCCCCGCTTCCGGCTCTGTGCTGACAGCTAGGAGCCTGGAGCCTGCTTCGGATTCTGTGTCTCACGCTCTCTCTGCCCCTCTCCTGCTCACGCTCTGTCTCTCTCTGCCTCAAAAATAAATAAAACGTCAAAAAAAATTAAAGTAACTATTTATATTATTTATACAAAATGGGGCTGATGGGCAGAAAAACTTCTTTCATGTAATTTGGCCCACAACTTCTACAGATGGCTATCACCATGCGGCATATCTCTGTTAGTCCTAGATGACCTAGGCTGGAAATGGGGAACCCTAACTGGCTATGCCAGTCACCTGATGGCAGAACTGGGAGACAGCATCTGGGGCAGATCTAACTCTACCCCCTCCCTGTAAACTCCAATAAATGACATGACTATCACAGTAATGAATGAGAAGCTCCTTCAGAAAAAAGAAAAATGCCTTGCAAACGTAGGGGAAAAAATGCACCCATGTTCATTTTTAAATTATTTATTTATTTTTGTTTGTTTACTTATTTATTTCACCCAGTTTGAGTTGGAAATAAATTGTCTAAGGTATCAATCCCCTCCCCCCAAAGCATGAAAATGTTCAATAGAGTAAAATAACACAGGATAACATTCTCTCTTCCTCTTGGTTTAGTCCTCAGCTGAAGTGGTACCTTTATTGGAATGCCTAGTTCTGATGGCATGTGCACCATCAAATCCGGAACAAGGGGAATTCAACAGAGGTGCAATCCGGGGTTTGGTCTGCATTTGTTGAAGGAACTGCTATGCCCGGCTGCCTTGGGAGAAAGCTCACTACATTTGTCAGGAGCACATTCCCTGCACTGAGGGTGAGGCAAACTCCCTCAGCCAGAGCTGCCAAAAAATACCAGAGAGCCGGTGGTGTATTTCTTACAGTTCTGGAGGCTGCCGGTGTGAGATTGGCGTGCCAGCTGGGTCAGGTTCTGTTGAGAGCTGCTCTATGGTTTACAGATGGTTTCTTTCTCTGTGTTCTCCTATGGTGGAGAAAGAGCAAACTCTGGTTTCCTCCTCTTCTTCTAGAGACATGAATCCAACATGAGACCCTCACTCTCATGCCTAATTTAAACCTAAGTACTTATCAAAGACCATCACACCTCATAGACCATCACACTGGGGCAAGAGCTTCAACATAAGAATTTGAGGAGCACACAAATATTCAGTCCATCACACTCATCTGAACAGCCTGGCTGAAGAAAACTGTAGGACAAGGTATGCGGGAAGGTCTTGAAGCTTCCACACCCTCTCCCATGATGGTTCTCTGACCAAAATCTCCATATGTTCACCAACCCGGCAACTCTCTAATCTCCATCTTTTTGGGTTTTTGTGGAGACTTCAGTTATAGGCATGATTGAGAAAATCATTGGTCACTGGCAAGTGATTCAACTTCCAGGTTCTCTCCCCTCTCCGGAGGTCAGGGGGGTGGGACTGAAAGTCACTGTCTCTAAGCAATCTGCCCTGAAGGCTCCCAGAGTCACTTGTTAACATAACAGAGAAATTCTAGGACTTTTAGAAGCTCTGTGCAAGAAATAAGGACAAAGACCAAATGTATATTTCTGTTTTTAAGTTTTTTTAGCGACTATTTATTTTTGAGGTGGGTAGGGGCAGTAAAAGGGAGACAGAGGATCTAAAGCAGGCTCTTCCCAGAGGCTGAAGTGGGGCTCAAACTCCAAACCCTGTGAGATCATGACCTGAGCTGAAATCAAGCGTTGGCTACTTAACCAACTGAGCCACCCAGGTGCTCCAATATTTCTTATTATAAATCACAACATCACAGTCGGGGAGAGATGGCTGGGGTGCAAGGCCTGAGGCACAGAGGACATTCTGTGTTTTTTTTTTTTTCTTTATTTATTTTTGAGACAGAGAGAGACAGAGCATGAGCCGGGAAGGGGCAGAGAGAACGGGAGGCACAGAATCTGAAGCAGTCTCCAGGCTCTGAGCTGTCAGCACAGAGCCTGACGTGGGGCTCGAACCCACGAACTATGAGATCATGACCTGAGCCGAAGTCAGAGGCTTAACCGACTGGGCCACCCAGGCACCCCCAGGGCATTCTGTCTTAAGCACTGGGCCCACATGGCTCTCCATGAAACCGTGCAGGACATCAGTTTTGTAAGAGGCTGGTTTCTTCCTCTTTGGAAGTACAATCTGAGGAGATCAGTTTTAGAAAAGTTCACTTATACCTCTCCCAAACTTGTTCATGATTTATGAGATTTTTAAATTTATTCCTAGACTCAAGTTGTTTATATTTGAAGAATTGTACATGCAAATTATTAAATGTGATAACCATGTACATTCCTCCCCCCCCCCCATATTGTTCTTGTCAGGTTTCAGTGTGAGGACCTTGATATAAGTTGTAGTTTTACCCCCACCCCTTACTGGAAGTTTCATTTACCAGCAGTCAACCACCCTCCAGAAGCAGATGATCCTCCTTCTGATGTATCATCAGGTCAACAATAGCCTAACGCTACGATGTCACAGTGCCTGTCCCATTCACTTCCCTTCATCCTTTCATCATCTCACGTCATCATCATCACAGGAAGAAGGATCAGCCAGTACAAGATACTTTGAGAGCTTTTATTAGAGTACATGGTTATAGTTCTATTTTATTAATTGTTACTGTTGTTAATTTCTTACTGTGCCTAACTTAATAAATTAAACTTTATCATAAGTATGTATGTGTAGAAAAAAGACATAGTATGGCCATGGTTTGGTACTATCCTCAGTTTCAGGCATTTGCTGGGAGTCTTGAACTGTAGCTCTGTACTTGAAGTAGTTGGTATAAAGCTATTTGTTCCTTGACTGTTTGATAATATTCATTTGTTTCTTGGGGTGCCTGGATGTCTCAGTCGGTTAAGCGTCTCAATTTTGGTTTTGGCTCAGGCCATGATCTCATGGTTCCCGGGTTTGTGAATTCGAGCCCCTGTCGGGCTCCTCCTGCTTGGGATTCTCTTTCCCCCCTGTCTCTCTGCTCCTCCCCTGCTCATGTGCATAAACTTTCTCTCAAAATAAATAACCTTAAAAAAATAAAATGTTCACTTGTTTCTCTTATTATGTTACTGTGAAAAAAAATATTAACTACTGATGCAGTTCCTTTAGAACTATAGAATTATTATTTTTTTTAATGTTTATTTATTTTTGAGAGAGAGCACGAGCAGGGGAGGAGCAGAGAAAGGGGGAGACACAGAAACCAAACAAGGCTCCAGGCTCTGAGCTGTCAGCAAAGAGCCCCATGTGGGGCTTGAACCCACAAACTGTGAGGTCATGACCTGAGCCAAACTCAGATGCTTAACAGACTGAGCTACCCAGGTGCCCCAGTACTTATAGAATTATTTAAATGTCTTGTTTCTTCTCATGGAAGCTTTGGTAAGTAAATTTTTTTAATGTGTCAATTTCTTCTGAGTTCAAAATATGTTAAGAAAAAAATATTTTTACTATCCCTCTATTTTAAACAGATTTTTAAACATGACATTTAAAAATTCCTAAAATTGTTTATTTGTGCCTTTCCTCTTTTCTTCTTGTTTAGTTTTGCCAGTGGCTTGTCCATATTGTAAATTTTATCTGTGAACTGTATTTGGCTTAGTTGAGCCTCCCTGTTGTGTATCTCCCTGTTGTGTTTCAATGATTTTTATTATCATCTTTATTCATTTTCTTCTCTCTTATTTAGTTTATTAGTAACTTTTCCCTAACTTTAAAAATTGGACATTTAACTCATTAATTTCCACTCTTTTATTTTCTAATGTAAACATTGAAGACTACAGATGTAACTCAAAAACCATTTTTGCTGCATAACTGTTTTGATATGTCACATTTTTATTTATTTTTATGGACATTAAGTGGTTTGTAATTTTCCTGATTAGCTCTTAATACCTCCAAGGTCTGTATGATGTCACTTTTTTCACTCCTGGTATTAGTAATTTTTATCGCCTCTTTTTTATTTTCTTGTTCAGTTTCTTTAAAGGTGTGTTAGATTTGCTATTTTTGTTTTATATTTCATTGATTTCCGATCTTGAACTTTTACTTCTGCTTGTTATTGAGCTACTTGCCAGTTTGTTAACACATTATATAGCAGGTAGTATATATTTTACCTATTCATTTGGGCTGTTTCCACCCGAGTTAGTAAAGATATCCAGTCAAGCCTAGTACCCTTATTCAGATTTTGAAAAGAAACCAAAGGACCCTCTTTAGGAGAAAGAGTATTAGCTTTAAGAAGCAAGTTTTGATGTTCCTTCCTTGCTCTGCCAGGCATGCCCGTTCTGTACCTGGGACTCATACCCAGCACCCTGGCCTGAGCTCAGTGGCCAGCCTGCGCTGGTGTTTCAGTTTCACTGCTGCAAGAAATTAGATGATGGGGGAAGCAAAATTTATTTTGCTGTTGTAATAGCAAATATTCACAAGCCCTGGAAAATTCAAAAGCTCTAAGGCGGCTAAGGATTGGAAAAGTGAACATAGAAGGAGGTCACAATGTTTCCAATGGGTCCTTGAGTGTCCAGGCTCAGAAAGCTACTGTGCAGATACACGAAGTAAGGAAAACCACATTATTGTCCTGTTGGAGTTGGATCATTCCAGAGAGGTGTCTGAGTTTGGGATAGCCGGAAGTGTAAGGCCATACATGTGACCCCAAGAGTGGTTCATTGGAAAGCCTTCTGTCCTAAGAGAGAGTGATGAAATCTCAGAGAACATGAATGAACACCATGACCCTGAGACTGAAGTCCTTCAGAGTCTTTAGACTAGACCCTTCCCACATACAAGTGAGAACAGAAGCCCTCAGCTCTCCCTACTGATTGGCCTACAACCAAAAAGAATTCCCAGTTAGATAGCAAAAAATAAACATATGTTTGATATATTTAAAAAAAATCACGACAGTCTGTTACACACTTTTCTATTGCCAAAGCAATTTTGACTATCTTCCTCAATACGGAAATCAGTCTATAACCTTGTTTTTGTGTTAAAAATGATTATATTTATTATATGGATATTATAAAACACAATTTATTTATTATATGGATAAATATATAGATATCTATATCTAATCCATATCTATCTATATCTATATCTATATATTGGCAAAAAGTCTTTAGTTTCAAGTGTAGGGGAAACAGAATGGCTAACCTTTATGATGAAACTTCAAACTCATAATTCACTTCTCACTTCAGATAGGTAGAAGCTACATTTATTTTATCATATGATATGTTGTAACTACCCCCATCCCCCTTTTTAAATCAGATATAATTTCTTATAGACTGTTTAAATGTGTAGATATTTCAACTTGTAACCTTAAGACATAAGGTCATTTTAAATCAACTTAAATGATTTCTTAAAGTTATTTTTAACCAAATCTTTAAAATCTTAACTTAAAAATCACGACAAAATAAAACTCTTAACATATTACCTATTCCACTAGTTTTAAAATCATGGAGTGACTTATCCGAGGAACGAGGGTTTCTTATTTAAAACGTAGCCTTAAAAACAGCAAGCCATTTTTATGGTTCTTTTTAAAGGCAGCTTTATCAAAGACACGTCCTATTCTCCAGTTCCTTGCGGTGGGCGGAAGCCAGAAATATATTTGAAAATTAATAATTGGATCAGGCAGGCATTGATTACACAGGTCACCAGTCGGGGTGTAAATTAAATAGGAAGCATATAGAAAACGTCACCACATCTTAAATAACCCCTCGGAGAAGTCTTTTGGATTTGAGCTCTTGGACTGGCCTAGGGTGGAGTAGGAGGAACCCCCGTGGCGCATGCTCAGGGACAGACATACTTGTAGAAGAGATCTCCTTGGGACTCAGTGTGTAGACTCAGGCAAAGACCTCCTCATCATTACAGGCCTTCCACTCTCTGCATGGACTTCCTGCGGAGACCACGAACACGCTTCTGACAAATTCCCAACAGTTTATTTGTCAGATATTTTATTCAAATTGCTTCCTTCTCCTTGCAGAGTACGCAAAAGAACAGCAATATCCCGTCCCCTCTGTACCTCCTAACTGCTGTTTCAAGGGATAACGAGCAAATTTAGATCTTCATTACAATGTTAGTTTGTACAGCAGACCCTATTTATTTTCTCCACCTTGCTATTGTAATCACCAGAACAAGAAGACTGACTCTGGATGAAAGTATTTATTTGGGGCTGGTGTTGCAAAAATATTCATATGTTGAAATGGTAGGAAATACCTCGCACTGTTCAGGAGGGAGAGGACTGAAAAGCTCATTATGTCTCAGCCACACAGAGCATCTGTGATTATCCATGCTCGGATGGCATTTGAAAGAAGGCTAACTTTAATTATATTTTTTCTCCTTCAATGTTTTCCAACTGGCAACAATTATCTCAAATATTTTCCTCTCTTTTTGGAGCTGGAATTTCAGTTTCAAATATCCCCTTCCTCTGACCTCAGTATAAATCTTACTGATACAGTATGTAGTAAATATTTAAGATACAACCTGACAGAAATCATAAGGTAAGAGGAAGTCAGGAGAAAACAGGACCTGAAATACTTGTGGTTTAATTTTAATGTCATCAAGACATGTTGGTTCTGAGGATCTAATGTATAGCATGGTTACCATAGTTAATAATACAGTATTGTATACTTGAAAGTTGCTAGGAGTAGACCTTAAGCATTCTTACCACACACACACACACACACACACACACACACACAGTTAACTATGTGAAGTAATAGATGTATCCATTACCTAGATCTTGCTAATCATTCCATCATGTAAATGTGTATCAAATCACCATGTCATACGCTTTAAATGTTTGTTTGTTTGTTTATTTATTTATTTATTTATTTATTTATCTAGAGAATCCCAAGCAGGCCCCACACTGTCAGTGCACAGTCCAAAGCAGGGCTCGAACTCAGGAACCGTAAGATCATTCCCTGAGCCAAAACCAAGAGTCAGCTGCTCAATCCACTGAGCTACCAAGGCTCCCCATACTTTAGATATATAAAATTATATTTGTCAATTAGCAGTGACTCTAAATTTCTAAGGGAATATACTTTTGATCCAAGGCAGAAAAATGACTCCTAAAGACGTTCATAACCTAATTCCCCAAACCTGTGAAAATGTTATCTTATATGGCAAAAAAGACTTTGCAGATGTGATTCAGTTTTTTGACCTTGAGTTGGTGAGATTATCCTGGAATATCCACATGGGCTTTACTTTTTCAGGAGGACCTTTTCTGGTTAAGTCATAGAGAGATAAGACAATAGGAGAAGGGTCCGAGAGGTGTGATGTGAGTATTGCTGGCTTTGAAGATGGTGGCAGGGGGCTAACAGCCAAGGAAGGCAGTGATCTGTAGAAACCAGGAACAGCCCTCAGTTTAAAACCAGCAAGAAAATGGGGACCTCAATCCTATAAGCACTGGGAACTGAATCCTGCCAACAACCTGAATGAGCAGTAACTGGATTCTTTCGCAGAACCTCCAGAAAGGAGCTCAGCCCTGCTGACACCTTATTTATTTATTTCAATGTTTATTTATTACTGAGAGACAGACACAGAGTGTGAGCAGGGGAGGTACAAGGAGAGGGGGAGATACAGAATTTGAAGCAGGCTCCAGGATCTGAGCTGTCAGGACAGAGCACGACGTGGGGCTCGAACCCACAAACCGCCAGATCATGACCTTAGCTGGAGTCTGACGCTCAACCAACTGAGCCATCCAGGCGCCCCAAAGACTTGGCACCTTGATTTTAGTCCAATGAGACCTGTATGGACCTCTGACCTATGGAACTGTAAGATAAATCGTTTGTGTCATTTTAGACCAAGTTTGCTCATTTGCTACAGTTACAAATGAGTACAAAAGTTTATGCCCAGAGTGTCAGTCAGTGTGAAGTAAAGTGTTTTCAAGTATATACAGAATTAAGATATTTACTTCCTAATTACTGTTTCTGAAATATTCACTCGATAGTTACTTCAGAAAAAAAAATACAAAAAGACAAATCACAAGATTTGAAAACCAGTTGGTGGAATCAACTCAGCATATGTGAAAAATAAAATCCCAGGATGACATCTGTGTATCAAGCTTGGAAAGCCTTTATCAGTCCACATGAAAATATTGGCAATGATTTCCAAGAAAATGTTAAGGCAAATAGGGTGCATTTCTTACAAGAAAGAATGAAGAACAATGGAAAGATTCTAGCAGAAGTGTGAAGAAATTATATGGTTTTTCCCCCACACACAAAAATATGAGAGGTGATTAGAAACTACAAGAAGGAAACACTCCATAGGAGATGCCATAGTCTATATTAGAAGTGAACTCAAATGTGGCACCATGTTGAGCAATTTATAGTGTGTAAGAAAATCCACTTACCTGTCTTGATGGCATCCTTTACTTTAGAAAGTGCGAGGGATGCTGATGGTGAATTGTAGAGAGATCCTTCCCACCACTTGGCTTTCAAGTGAACGCCATTTAATATAATCTTGATAATATAAATATCTATAATTGGCTTTCAGCTTTCAGAATCAGCTATACACCAGGTAGACTTAATTATGACCCCAGAAGAGCATTTAAACGTTATCCATCTTGACAATATAAAGCAAATATATACCTGACAAAACTAAGACGTAAGACTGTAGGTGGGGAAAGAAGAGGAAGGGGGGTTGTTGGTGATGTCCCTCATCCTACATATTGGGCAGGGTATGATCAATAAATATGAATGAATGCATAAATGTAATAGAATATGGCAAGAGAGAAATAAAGACAGAAATAAAGTTATATCTGCAAAATGGGGCCAAAATAGGGGAAAGTGAACAGCAATATTTTGTTGTTGACAACTTCAGCATCGTTTAATTTATTATTAATTATTATTTATTATTATTTTGTTTTGTGTGTATACCACCTGCGCATGTTTTAAACCCGTTTCATCACTGAGGACTCAGCTTAAGGTCATCTCCTGTGTGAAGCCTCTCTCATCTGCCAGAGAAAATATCCTCACTTCTCTACTCCCTTTGCACTGATGCTATTTTAATCGGGTTTACCACCTTCTGAAACTTGTTGGTTACGTAAGTTTTCCCTATAAACTCTAAGTTACCGGAAGGTGGTTTTTTTTTTTTTTTACTCCAATATTTAGCCCATACCCTGGCACATAAGAGTCCTCCTTCCTTCCTTTCCTCTCTTCTTCCTTTTTCTTTTTTCCTTTCCTTCCGTCTCTCTTTTTCTTTCAAATAAATAAATATCATTGAATGAATAGATGCTACCCGAAGCCCCGATGTTTCTATCATCTGCACAACTGGATTCCCCGAAACATATCCAATAGGTGACATAGTAAATTCAGGGATGGTTTTGAAAAAAATTTGGGTATTGCTTTATATTTAGTAGTTTTATATTTCATCTTAAAATCTTCACCTGAGAAGGTGCTTCCCTCAAGTCAGGTCACCTGACTCATATTTTCTTTCCACATTTCAGAATCTCATTCACAGGCAGATCTACATGCCTCATTTTCAAATGACCCTAAATATCCATAACTAAAACCCTTGTGTTTAACCCTTGTGTTTTATATTGACTAAAAAGCCATCTTAACAAAGCAAACCCACTTACGGTCCTAGAACACTTACTGGGAGTGTGTTGACCTGAAAGAAGGCTATTTGGATTTGAACTTGCCCTTAACTACATTTCATTTGTGCCTCAGTGTACAAACGGTAAATTATAAAATGGCTGAAAAAATTGGGAGTTCACCCAACACACTGGAACATACTAGGTGCTTTCTACTTCCTGGAAAGTTAATCGACAAAGTCTTTAAGCAAAGTATCAAATCTAATCGCAATGAGTCACCGCACCATGATGCTCTCAGGTACCTTTGCATATGTCGAACACAAGATAACAGTCGAGAGAAGTATTTCCTTTCTAGGTCCAACAGATCAAGAGTTCTCGAGACCACATGGGGGACTGGTAACCCAATAGAAGTTGTACTTCTGAGGTTTCCATCTGACCAATTATCATTCAGAGACTAAAATATAATCCCTCAGAGAAGACGCCGACATGACATCGCGTGATGTGCCGCTTCCCATGAAGATCGTCTCTGAATAGAAGAGGTGCCAGGGTATAATCCGCCTCTTGGCATCTGGCTGAGACTTTTTGCTTATTGGATTTTTCTTTTACGCCATCTGATATTGGAGGCAAACTGTCTATTTGACTGGAAATAACTCTTTTTTGGAGAACATCATTGACTTAATGGAGACACACTTGAAGTGTTCTACAGCACAGCTGAAATTTCACTTACCTTTTAGCTTCAGGCCATTGGTGTAAGTCCAAGTTGACAATTTCAGCCTGTTAAGTCCCTGGTGGACAGCCGCCCGCAACATAAACTCATTGTACATAATCTTGTGATTTTGGCAGTCCATGCATTTGGAGGGGCCTGAAAAGGATACTAACACAGAATACATTACTCTGAACAAAAGGCACATGGGTGAATGGGAAGGATGTAAAACTCCTAAGAGAAGAACAAAAAAAACACAATAGATCCGGTCTCTCTTTCTCACATTTACAATACTTTCCTTTCAAGATTGACATCTTTTCGATTAGAAGAAAGAAGAAAACTACTTTCATTCCAGTTTTGCACCACACATATTTACCAAAAAATGGTTGTGAGAGAATGACTACAAAGAGCCTACATATCGAGTCTGTTCTTTATTGTAAGTCCACTGATGGAAAATTCTGTATACATAAATAAAAGTATGCTTTTTATATTAATAAAATTTGTCAACAAAATATCAAAAACTCACATAAAACCATATAAGCAAACTAAATTACAGATAGGAATTATAAATTTAACTACAAATGCAATTGTAAAATCAACAAAATGCTTAAAGTGGAACAGTAAGTTTGTTTTGAATAAATTTATCACAGATTTATGAATAAATACATCCTACAGTTTTCACAATTAAAGAGACTAATAAATGTTCAATTTTGAAAACTAGAAATCTCATTAAAATATAGAACTGAGAATTATTTTTATTCTTTAGCAAAATATGGCTTTTAAAAAATTTTAATGTTTATTTATTTTTGAGAGAGAGAGAGAGAGAGAGAGACAGCATGAGTAGGGAAGGGACAGAGAAAGGGAGACACAGAATCCGAAGCAGGCTCCAGGCTCTGAGCTGTTAGTACAGAGCCTGACACAGGGCTCAAACTCACGAACTATGAGTTTGAAGTGAGCTGAAGTCAGACACTTAACCGACTGAGCCACCCAGGTGTCCCTCTTTAGCAAAATATTTAATGGAGAGCCTACTAGCACTTTTGATAAATTTGATATATTTGTTATTTTAAAAATCTAGAAATCTCATTAAAGTAGAAAATGAAATTAATGATTTTTATTCTTTAGCAAAATATTTAATAGAGAGCAAACCAACATCCCATCTCAATAATTATTAAGTCTAGGTCAGTCCTTTCATACAGGACACTTACTGGCTTTGATGACAAGAAATAGCTATTACTAATTGTCAGAGAAATTGGTCACACATAACTTCATTTCACACCCTGCACTGAGATTTGACGGAGAAATAAAATGAAAACAATAGTGAGTGAACCAACTTACCTCCAAGCACAAGCTCTCTGACATGTGAGTTGAAACAAATCACTGAGTTCCAACTGAGTCTCACTCTCTTTATCAATAATCTGCAAGTTTCATACAATGTAATGAAAATGAAAAGACCTGGGGCAGGCTCCCTATCCTACAAATGGTAGAAGGGTCCACTGGGGCTCATGATCTCCTGCATCCAGTAGGAATATATTCTTTCCTAGATGTTTTCTCCTTCCTTCTTCTGCTTTCCTCTCAGATTATTCTCTGTAACTCTGCTCCAGGCATACAGCTTTACTTGCAGAATAATCCAACAGGAGAACCCAAGAATGGAAGACCATGCTCTCTTATCATCGTGCAGATCTAGGAGATTAAGAAACAACTACAATCTCTTCAATATTGTAGACCTAATTCCCTTTATATCAATATTTTTCCAACCATTTCTCATTCTCCTTGATAGAGGAGATAAAACAAGAAATAGGACAAGCTAATAATGAATTTACTGCTCTTGTTTTCAGGATATGCCTTTTCCAGGGTCACTATTATGAAGTATACGATCTTCTCCTTTAAGCCTGGTTCATCATTCTCCATTTGGCAAGGGGTCCTCGCCTTCCAACCGTCTATCCCCTATGAATAATTTATCATTTATTTTAGTTTCTTCAAAACCTGAAGAGATTGGTACCAAGAAGAGATCTCAAAGCATGTTTTTGAAAGTAATACTGAATAATGAACATTTCATATGGATTCTTTGAATTAATGAATGCTTGACACTCAATGCAGCTTGCCTTTAGGAAGCAAAATAATAATTTTTTTCTTTGTGGCTTATAACTAGTAACTGAGAAAACACTAACTGAAGACATTTACATAAACTGTCTCTATGACTCAGTACACTACAAGGTTTAACTAAATACATACATAGACCGGGAAAAATGATCAACCTAACTAATTTAGCCTTAAGCCCTAAAGGCGCTAAAGTTTCTTTACTAAGAGAGAAAGGTACTGTGATGGTCATTGTGGCATGTCATCTTGGCTAGGCTATCTATCGGTACCCAACCGTTCAGTCAGATCTTAATCCCAGCGTTATGCTGCAAGTGTATGAAAATGTGATTAGCATCTGCAATGGAAGTTGACTTCGGATGAAGAGATTATCTTTAAAAATCTAGGCAGGACTGATCCAATCAGTGGGAAGGCCTTAAGAACAGAACTGAGATTTTAGCTCCTGCCTGAGAGTTTCCAGTCTGCCCTTCCAGATAGCCTAATCTATGGATTTCAGCCTTGCCTACTCACAACTCTGGAAGCCAATTCTTTGCAATAAATCTCTTTACACATATATCCAAACTGGTTTTGTTTGTCTTGTGGAAACTTCATGGGTACAGATGCTTTGTCTATTGATTTTGACAGATTTTGTTATATCAGAATATCAATCACTAATTTCTCAGAGTCTTTCCATTTTTAAATGAAATCTTTGCTTTTTCCTTTCCTTCTTCTCATCCCATGGAGGAAGCTTCTTAATGAATCTTCCAGTTAATAGAACACTTAGAAGTCTTTTACAAAAACCATTTGCTGGCCTGTGGATGTGTTCCTATGTGTAAATATATTCCCTCTTTCTCTTCCTTGTTGAATAGAAGAGAGTAACGATAACCTTAATAGTTCTATCCACACAATTTTTACTAAAGAATTAAGTAACTTAAATATTTTCAGAAGGCATCACATTTGATGAGTAAGCTCCTGTTATAGTATTCTCTTAATTTTTACAGCCTCTTGTGCAACTGCTATGAAGAAGCTTTGATTTTTATCATTTACTCGTATTTGTTGTATCTTCGGTAGATTTCGGAGAACTTGCTTTTTATGGCCGAGTTATTACCCTAGCGTTATGTTGACACTGCTGAATGGGCATTTAAGTGATGGTTGTGGTTTTAGGCATTTTCAGGAGAGGAATTCTTAATGCCTCTCAATCTGACTATAAAACCCCAAGAGGAGCTAAGTATCAAGGTGAGCCAGGCTCAGAAACTCCCTTTCCTAGGAGACAGCTCTTTCTTCTATAGAATTCAGAGATTTTCTTTTAAAATCACACTTAGGTACAACTACCAGATATGAGTAAGCATTCAAACCAGTAACAATAACAAACACATCAAAACGTGGTTTAATTTATTTTAATTCATCACTACATAGAGCCTGAAGACTTATTTACTCCATTGTTACCTTCACTGATGAGAAGTTATGATTATTTACACTACTGTTTTGCTTATTTTCCTTTGCTTTCTAAATATGTTTTGTTTTTCTATAGGAGGTCATTCAATATTTATTAAGTATGTTAAAATTCGAAGCAACTCATCACTTTATAAATTCTGGTGGGAGAATCTTGTCAAACTTATTGAACATTACAATGATTTATCATATTTGATAAGTGCCTGAAAACGATACAATCTAGTAATCCAATTGTTGAAATGGTGAACACCATGGAGAACAACCCATTAAGCACAAATTGGACAGATTGTACTTTCCAATCCCTGCTTGGACAGGGGTTATTTGAATTTATGCAACTTTCATATTTATCTCTCTAAAAGAGAAATTCCAGTGTACCACTTTCTTGTTTAAGACTTTACTGTTATTTTCTGCAGAAATACCCAAATTTTATTCTGAGGAATATTCCACATCAGACTGGATGACACCAAGGATGTTAGGCCAAACTAAGGGTTTTGAGATTTAAAATGATGAGAAAAAGAAAAGAAAAAGCCTTGAGCATGGTCAGATGGATTTTTAATAGCAGATCTCCTCAGGGTCTTTAACATGTAAATCTCCAGGATGGGGCTTGGGTTGGCAGGTTTCTTCCAACTATTTAACACAGATTTTTATTCCTAACAGAGTTTGGTGCACAGAGGAGCATTTCGAGAGATGCTGATCTGTAGGAATCAAATCCATAGTTTCTTATCGGCATTCAAAATCTGTTACTTTTGCTTCAAAATTAACTGCAGTTACTTCCTTATGGATTCACTATGGGAGCAGATTGGCCAACTCATGGCTCCTCAAACTCAGCTCATGGACTGCCAAATTCTGGTCTTTGAAAAGGTTTATCCATAGCATACAAGGCTTCTTTTTTCTCTACTTACCAAATTCTAACCAGCTTTCAAAACCTATCCACCTTCTTACTTCCTCCAGTGATTGTGATATTTATGACTTTTAGATTTCAGTCATATCTTGCTTTCTTTATTTTTTAACTTGAGTGTGTGTGACCATTTTTCTGGTAAGATGGCATATTCTTTTATGTGAAAGAGCACATGCTTTAGACTTTCTTTGATGTGCTACCTAAATTTGATGCACCATTTTGTGAATATAGCCATCATTTAGTTTGTGCATAAGTGACTAGATGATTATTTGAGTATCTTCAATACTCCTCACAGCTAGGAAGACATAAACCCATTCTTTAGAGATGTCCCATTCTGAGAGTCCCAGACATGTTCTTAGTTTGAATAAAAACTTTAGATTTGCTTTCTACTCAAAAGGTATCTGACTTTCCTCACTACATTGTTTAGACTATTTTCTATTTGTGAGAGAATTGAAAATAGGGTAACAAAGGTGAATTTGAAGACGCTGAGGAAGAAATAAGTGTAAAACCATAAATTTCAACATGAAAGAAAAGAAAAACATATTTATCCTTTCATATAAAATCATTCACACTGGTTTTCAAATGGTTTTCATTCCTCTTTACTCTCATAAAATATTCCTCCAAAATAGGAAAACTATCAGTACAATGGAATTGACATGGACTTCAGAAGCATTTGTTAATTCTTTCCATATGATTGAAAGTAGTAACTGAAGTAATAGAACAAAATCCATCTTGGCTAAAAGATCACATGGCAAGTAAATTTGTAAAAATAAATAATAATATAGATTGGTGTAAAAGGAAACATTGAACTAATGTCAATTAATGAGCTCAATGTTATAAAAACATCTCCTTATCTAACTCAGTGACCTCTGGCAAGCATGAAGTCCACTGAAGACCATTGAAGGGTCCTTTATGAGCCCCCCAATTTTTTTTTCTGGTGCTAAAACTCTATGATTTAATACTTAAAAGGATTTCTTGTTTCTATTTAGTACAGAGTACACTCATTTACATTTTCAAAAATGATTATGTTGTCATTGAAAGACAAGAAAATAATCTTTTCAGTCTGATTATAGCATGTGGCCTCTAGTGGATAAAATGGGCACATGGTATGGCAAATCACTCTTTTTACCACCCCCACACCATACTTACATGTGACCCAGTGGTAGGCTTTTGCACATCTGGCCAAATAGATGCAGAAAAGGAGAACAGTGTTACATTTCACAAAATACCCGCATGAATTTGAGGAGTTTGAGTATCACTAGCTACGTTCCTAGCTCCATTTATAAAGTAATCCTAATTAGCACGGTTTTGAATTTCACCATTCTTAAGCATTTTATATTGATACAAATGAATCGTGGCTTTTTTTTTTAATTTTAAAATAAAACTTTCATACATGTTTTTTAAAAATCAGCCTGTAGTGTGATCTCAAAGATCAAGGCAAAACCCCACACTCCCCCCTAGTGATCAAAGTTTGATGACCTCCAAATAACAGAAAACACAATAAGTGGACTTTAGATCACAAGAACAAAAAAATGCCCAGAAGCTACACAAGTCACTGCTGGTGTTCTTTACTTAGGATCCTTTTTATGATAGAAGAAAAAAGCACAGGCTGTCAAGAGGCAGCAACTTCCAATTCCTTGGTCTGAAGCCTCAGTCTGAGTAACCAAACAAATAGGTTATATTTATACTCATGAGAAAAGATATAAAACCACAGAGGGTGGGGCAAGCCTCAAGGAATAAGATTTGAAGAAGAAAATAAAACAACAGGTCACAAGCAGAAATTCAAACTTGAAATTAATAATCATGCAGCTCGCACAATTCAGCTATACTAAAGAACTTCCAGTCCATGCTAAAGAATTTCTTTAACAATTGCTTCAATGGTACAGACAGGATATTTTTATATGTAATATGACTGATGAAGAGATGAAGAGACGCCCTTTGTTTTCATCCCTGAAGGAATTATTATGTCACTTCCAAAATAACATGATCACTACGGATCAAGACAGAATTCACTGAGGTCCTTCAGGCATTCACAAATATATTTAAATCTTCTGCAAAGTTTTTTAAAAATTCATTAATTTATGATCCACTATTTAGAATTATTGATTTCTTAATACTTTTGGACTTCAATGTATCTCTGTCTGACATCAGTAATGCAAACAGTGGAATCCTTATTTTACTGAAGAAAGCAATGTTTTGAAAAGCACTTCATTTTTTTCAACATTTTTCCAAGTCTATTTATTTTGAGGGAGAGAGAGAAAGGTAGAGAGAGAGAGAAAGGCAGAGAGAGGGGGAGAGAGAGAATCCCAAGCAGGCTCTGTGCTATCAGCACAGATCCTGACTCGAGACTCCATCTCACGAACATGAGATCATGACCTCAGCCGAGATCAAGAGTCAGACGGTTAACTGAGTGAGCCACCCAGGCACCCCTGGAAAGCACCTTAAACTTCCTATTAGCAAACACATGAACTACGTCATCATAATTCTTTTATGAAAGTATGTGTGTCTGACAAAATCTTCTCCCTACATGTCTTAAATGTGGTTTCAGTTACAGGCTTCTTGCTACTGCCATCATCACCAAGGGTATAAAGACTGAAAGATTTCAGGGGCGGCTGGGTGGCTCTGTCGGCTGAGCATCAGACTTTGGCTCAGGTCATGGTCTCACCGCTTGGCTTGTGGGTTCAAGCCCCGTGTGGGGCTCTGTGCTGATAGCCCGGAGTCTGCTTCCTATTCTGTGTCTCCCTCTCTCTCTGCTCCTCCCCCACTCACACTCTGTCTCTCTCTCAAAAATAAATAAACATTAGAAAAAAATTTTTTAAAGATTGAAAGATTTCAGAATGTTTAAGCCTCCTCCCTGAAACATGGAGGGGTCATCTACAACCCAAACATGGTTTTCCCATTCTGGCCCATCTTACACCATTCTGACCTTGTCCTGTCCCTCAAGGGCAGCTCATATGACATCATGTTCCAATTCATAAGCATTCATCATTGTATACGGAATAAATTACAAAAGCTTATTATGCCAGTTGACATATTCCTCCCTCAACTCTTCTCACTGTAAAAGCCAAGAAGATCTGCTCATTATTTTCCAATTCGTCTGTACTCTCTCCATACTCTTTCTTAGACTCTTTATCTGCAATGCTGAACTTCTGAATTCTTGCTCATCTGTTAAAGCTTATGTCACCTTTTCCAGGAAGCTCTTCCTTGCCTCCTCCACCACCACCCTTTTTGCCCCCCCCCCCTCATCTTCCCGCTTTGCTTTCTCATCATGTTGTGTTTGTACTTCCCCAAGAGCACTTTCCACAGCTGGCTTGTGCATGAGCTACCTGGTGGCTGGCGAATGTCTTACGGATAAGGTTCCATGTTCTGCTCACTTCAGGATTCCTCAGAGAGCTGGCACGTATTTTAGTCACTGAGAACTACAACACATGTTTATCACATGTAACTAAATGGAAAAAATAAAAAAAAAATTTTAACGCTTCTTTATGGTTGAGAGACAGAGAGAGACAGAGCACCCGGGAAGAGGCAGAGAGGGAGGGAGACACAGAATCCAAACAGGCTCCAGGCTCTGAGCTGTCAGCACAGAGCCGGATGCGTGGGTTGAACCCACAGACCGTGAGATTGTGACCTGAGCTGAAGTCAGACACTTAACCGACTGAGCCACCCAGGCGCCCCTAAGTGGAAAATTTTAAAACAGTAGCATTAACTTGACGTACAAAAACCCAAAAACCACACAAAACTCTGTTTTAGGCTCCAGGAATCGAATAGAAAGAAAAACAAATAAATAAACCACATATTCATCCCACTTTAGAAAAAAACATATTTAAAGGAGAAATGAATCCTTCCAGTGAAAGAAACAACATGATTGCAAATTATTAGTGTCTCATGTTTTGCTATTTTCAAAACTAAAAAAGGAGGGAGAAAAGGAGCTCAGATAAAAATCTAACCTAATCCTGCTTTGGAAGCAGTTTAAGAGTTTTCAGGATAAGACGCTATATAAATCTGACATTATTATTGTTATTTTATCCCCTTATGAACTTCCTTGTGCTCACATTGAAATATTCAAGATGCTAATGGCGTGCCACTAAAATGAAAAAGTATCTGGGGACCAACTTCTCATTCTGTGCTTCTCTAACAGAAAACTCCTCTCTTCTCACTGAAATATGGGTACCTTGAGTGTGGAGGTATAATATCAGCTAACACTTACAACTTGGCAACAGGATTATAATGCGAGGTGATATGCAACCAGAAGTGAGAGCTGCACACATTTTCCGCCTCTGCTCTAAAGTGTTATTTACAAAAGTCTCATGGGAATAATGAGACTTACGTGCATAACCCCCCACTGAAAATACAAATTAATAATTAGTGCTGAATTGTGAAAATAGCACCCATCAATAAGCACATACAGAAACCAAACTGCTTATAAAGGTGAAGGGATAATTCTTCTTTTCAAATAAATCCTTTGCTTGCATTCAGACAAATGGGAATTGCTTTATTTATATATATTATATTCATGGCTGATAATTTTCTCTCTGACTCCTGGAATCGGGTGCATGTGGAAATTTGGAAAATAAAAATTTATATATATATATCTTTATACTCTTTTAAATCAGCATTTTTTATTGATGGTAAATTTTTCTTTGCTTGGTTTTTATTTAAGATACTAGTTATCATTTAATGTAAAGAAACAAATGTTATTTTAATGTCTATAGCAAGTTCAAGGTAAATTTCTAAGTATTCCTTTCCTCCAGTAAATATTCACTGAAATTGCTGATTGAATCCCATATTTTTTTAACCATGTGGAGATTTTTGATTAAAACAATTGAATCCCATTGAAAGTATGAATTCGTCATAAATAACTTTACTTTTTACCTCAATCACCTGGAGGAGAAAACCCTATGCCCTGTATAAAACCATGGGGCTCATCCAGTAAAGATGTTATAAATGTACAGTTTTTCCAAAGGAGCATTGCGTTTGAATATGCTAGTGTTGTTCGTGTTCTCGTTAGTGCTGTTATTTACTCCACAATAACTGCACTTTACATTTATGTGGTACTTCGTGATTTTTAAAAATTCATACACAATCTTTCATGTTTTCTTTACAAGTTCACTTTCAAATAGATAGCACAAAAAATTGTCTTACAGGTAAGGAAAGCAAGATTATAAGAGGCGTGAGACTTGCTCAAGTTTGGTTCGAGAGTAGCAGAAGTGGGATTCCCATTCAGTCCTCTAATTTGCCATTTTGCTCTTTACTCAGACTTGCCTCCCTCTCCATGCATGGGGACACCGAAAGCCTCTCTTTCTAATGGGGAGGGTCCCAACAACAGTACATTATTCCTTCAGGAGTAGATTTCTCAGGGTCTTCTTCCCAGAGTGAATATTTATGGCAACAGCATATTATGACTAAATAAGTGTGGTTTAGACCCTGTAGGGGTCTAATCAGGACTGCTTTCGTGGACATGAGACTGGTGTGGTGCACAATGTCCTGCCCTTGCTCTAATGCCTGTTGTTACAGTTTTGATTCTTGGTAGTGTTTGAACAACCGCATTTGCATTTCACTCCTGGACTCCCGAAATAATGTGGCCTGTCCTGCCAGGAAGCAGTCATCCGTTTTCCTGAAACCAAAAGTAAAATGAAATTGAATACAATCAAATGACCTAAAACTATGTCACGTTACTTTTCTGATGATTCTGCTAAATGATTTTGGTAGACTGCTTGTATGAAGAGTGTCAGTTGTGGCTTTCCTGTGACAAAAGTCCACTGAAGAGCAGCTAAAGTCAAAAGCCAGTTAGTAGGCAACTGGCATTGCTCATGTCAAGATGGTGGATGTGGAACTGTATCGAAACCCTCCTAGAGATTAAGTGAAAACTCATTGTCAGCCAAATGACCCTAAAATTTACGGATTATTCTATGTTTATTTTCTATCACCAAATCAGTAGTCAGAATAAAAGAAGAGTTATAAATATTATATAGGTTTGACATCTAGTTCGAGGAACACAGGAAAACCAGAGGAGCAAGAGTTTTGTTTCTTCTCACTTCATAATGGAGGTCTTAAATGTCCTTGGCTATTCATGGCCAAGTTAAGACCATCAGGAAAATTAGACATCACCATAACCTTATAAACCTATGATATGATCTTAATTTTGATGTTTTTGTGATACTACTTTTTATGTATCTTCTACATTTTAGGAAAGGATTATTTGTTTTAGGTCGATTTTTAATGCTATACAATGTTATTTGTTGTGTCCTTTGAATATGATATTTTGATTCAGGTAAAAAAAAATTGGCTGTTACCATGTCTGGACAACTCAAAATAGAAAATTATATTTCTGTAAAATGATGGATTCTTCCTGTATCGTTTCTATTTATCCAATCATAGTTTTAATTCATGAGCTC
The DNA here is from genome assembly GCF_027475565.1 of Acinonyx jubatus. Classification (NCBI taxonomy): domain Eukaryota; kingdom Metazoa; phylum Chordata; class Mammalia; order Carnivora; family Felidae; genus Acinonyx; species Acinonyx jubatus. The sequence continues at coordinate 51,508,985 of NC_069380.1, read as the reverse complement.
TTTTTCTCTTCATCTGTGGCTTCACAATTATCTCCAGATGCATGTAAAATTTTAAATGACATTTGTTTTCTATAGAGGCCTTATTTAATGACTTTCAGGTCTTTGAATTACATGCCCCTTCCCTTCTGCCTGGATCACCTTTCACTGTCCTGAGCCATGACCCCTCATCTTATCCCCACTCACTTCCAAATTTTCCTCAGATGTAGGCTCCACTCTAGACATCATCACCCCCAAAAAACCATCCGTGACATCAAAGACCAGTTTAGGTGTCCCCAAGCATTCTGAGCTTTCTCTTATCATTACCTTTATCACACTACATCGAATAGTTTAATTATCTCCCTTCCTACTTACACTCATTCACCTCTGCATTTTTAAAAGCCAACAATGTTACCTTGTTTAATGGTAAGTACATTTCAGAACACATTTGTTGAATAGATGAGTGAACAATGAGGTAATGAGTAAATAAATCTTTCAAATATTTCCCAAGGAGCTAGTCCATTGCTTAACAGGTGATGCCATCTAATCAGGAAAAAAAAAATCAGCTCTAGTCCTCATACAACTGGTTTTGACCCAATTCTCAACTCAGTTACTAATTTATCCAAAATACATTAATTAAGCACTTATTATGTACTGGGCATGTTGTTAAATGGTGAATTAATGAGACTGATCATTACTCTAGGACACTTAGATTAAATTGCATAACTCTTTCTAAGTACTTTACAGATCATGACCCAGCCACTTGGTGAGTAGATCAAGATAAATTATTGAGAAGTTTTTATTCTTTTAACTTTGGTTAGGTTATGTAGTTCAATATCATGTATATCCACCCAAGTCACCTTTTATTTCACAAACCACTGAGAAGAATGTACCACACTTTCAGCACCTTGACTTTAACTCTCCAGGCAAATACACTGAAATTTCCTACCCAGAAAATGTTACCATAAGAAACACCGGCTTTGTCGTAAAGATAGGGTAAAAAAAATGAAAAGTTCCTTACTTAGGACAAATAAATAAAATTAGAACTTTTCTTAAAGTGCAGCTTTAAGAACTTCTAAGTAGTATTAAATAAAACTTTGTTAGGGGCTTTCCTAGATATCAAGAAATTTCATTACTAGTCGAGTCATTTCTCAGAGATTGGAAAAGCAAATAGAATCAAGTCAGAGCCTTGGAATGTGGACAACCCGTTCCGTAAAGTCAGTCACAGTACCATACAGTCGCCACTTTGCTCTGTAAATTCCTATTCCAATGTTTGTGTCCGTGCTCATTCCGCTCCTTAGGTGGCTGGTTTTCCTAAATTCTGCATTGTGAACTGAACAAAACAAATTATTTTATTGTTTATCTTAATTTATTTGTTTATTATTTATTTTATTTTTATAGTCTTAGCATTTTCCTTGGAATGGCTGGGCAACCTATGTGGTAGACAGAGAGTAAGTAGCTAAGGAGCCTCCACACAGAATCAAAGTAGCAAGTTAAGTTTTTATTTAATTCCTTACAGTCAATTATTATGATGTAGCTACTCTATTAACGATGCATAAAAATCTTATGCCTCAGACGTGGAAAAAACATGTATTCATATACTAACAATACCTGGAGTGTGTTATAGTCACAAAATAATGGGATTTGTAATAAAAAAACATAAATGTAATTTTGAGTTTCACTCCATTAGGTGGTACTTTTGGTTGTAATGAATGAATGTGAAAAATAAACCCTAAAGCCCTGTAGAGAATTTGCTTATTGCTGTGGACCAGTGCCGTTACAGTTCTCACCTTCCATGAATACTTTAGCCAATACTCAATTTGTCAATAGCCTTCCAGATTTACTTTTCATCTTGCTTAATTTATCTATTATTTATTAATAGGAGCCTGTTGTCGATAATGCCACTCATTTTGTCTGAAAGAAATCCTATGGAGCATTTTCTGTGAAAAAGCAACTGAAGTAATAACAGAAATGTATTTACTCCTAGGTAGAATCATAGAGGTATTCAAGAGCATCAGCAACTTGTTACCCAAAATTTAGACCAATAAATGAAGAATGCCAAATTAAAATGAGTCGAAAAAGAATATTGGAAGGAAGAATACAATTACCCAAATTTGGAAGCTGATAAAACACCATTACTCCTTGCAAATATGTCAAGATATCTTTAACAATTAAAATCTCAGTTTGTTTGAACATTTCACCCCAATCTAGCACATCCAACAGGGAAACCCATCCTGAGGGAATTCACCCACTTGGCGCCCATGTCAGGGGAAGAGCGCCACCTGCTGCCTCTTTGTCAAAGTCCTCTCTACACTGCGTGAGCTTTCCTTTGGGGGATGTGCTGACCAATTGTGTAATTGCCTAAGTACCTTTCTTTTCTATTTTAGTTCCATCATCTGATGAGTTCTGCGAACACAGTATAGCTCCAACGAACGAGTCATAGTCACAAGTAAACAGCCAATACGAATTTAATAAAATCAGATCAGTTAACACGTTTAAGCTTTACAACATAATAACGTTGAAAAAAATGTTTTTGTTGAATGCTTTTTTCTCTCTGGAGTTGTAGCTTTGTCGTCCTATATCTCCAACGGACATGACTTTATTTCTCTATGTCATTTGCATTACTTCATCGTGTGATTTTCTTCTTCTTCCCATCACAGTAGAAGCGGCTCTTCCTTGAGCTGTCTTCATCTTTAGATGTTGGGAACAAAGGTTTTACATTTGGAGGATTGGAGTCTAGTGAATCTTAAAACGATATTTTCTCACTAAATCAATAGAAGACATTGTAAAGTGAACTCACATCACCTCCTCTGCTTCTGCTTTTTCCACTTGGAGCCGAACACAGAAAATATCCTGCCTGACAGCCCGAAGGAGATTCTCTCTCTTTCGGAAGAGTTGCAGATGAAGAGAGAGGTTAATTGGATATTAGCAGATACCTCACAATGATGTTTCTACTTGAATTTGGGCCTCCAAAGGGTATAGAGGGAAGGATCCAAGTGTCGATTTCTTTTTGTGAAGGACTGATGCTTGGGATAGAAAACATAGCCTGTCAGAGGTATCTCCCAACGCATAACGCTTTAAAAACAAAATTACCCAGAAAAGTTCAGTGGTGCCTGAGCTCTAGTTAGGGCAATTTTATGTCAGTGTCACCCGTGATTGGAAAATGGGGAAAAAATGAGCGCAGAGAAAATATAAAGTTTAGCTTTAATTTACACCCCAAGGATTATATTCTTTAAGAATGTTGATACTTCTGATTGAAAGTGAAAATTAACCATTACCAACCAACATGTGAACAGATTCACAGAAAGCCTTTTTGATGAGCCCTGCTCAAGTCCTGACTTCAGAATCGACTCCTGTTTTGCCTCTTGATTTGGGGGACAAAAACCTGAAAATATGAAATTTGGTGACACCGTTCCCATTATGCTGCTAAGAGTTACACAAAATATCTTTGTTTAGGGACCTAATAAAATTGGTCATATAAAGAGGAAATGAGATTTTTAATGCAAAATGAAGCTGACAGTGCTCTTCTATTACCAGGGTCTTATTAGGGAAAAATTCTCTGACATCTGTTTATCCCCTGCAGCCAACCTTGTATTCAGAATACAGTAATTGATTCACAGCATCCACTGGGGATCTAACTGGCTCACTTTTCCACACCGCACTACACAGGTATCTCTGCAGCTAATTCTGAATGTACATCTACATCGTTATCTCCTGGTGAACTGTGACCCTAAACACTTTGGAGGCCCAGATGAAAGTGCTTCCTCCACCCTCCAGTGCTAGGGTGTAGCGGATTCTGCAGCATGGCAATTCACACAGGACATCCAATCAGAACCATCCCCTTTGAAGCCCTTCTCAGCTGGGAGACCATGAATGATTCATAGCTTCTCTACACAGACTAAAGAGGAAGAGCAAAGCTAGTGTGTATTATTCAGGACTGCATCCTCAATAAGTCTCCATGTTCAGCAAATTGCTACAATGTTTTTTTGCTTAGTCTTTACTTCCATACAACGTCTCTTTTGTGTACAAGTTTTAACAAAGAAAGGTCGGGTGTTTAAGCAAACTTGTTGATTGGGTTATTTCCTTCCCCTTTAATGAATGTTAGTTGTAGTCACAGACCAAATGCGAAGAAAAGTGCCTGGCAGGGACCCAGTTTCTAAGGAGGATCCCAAGATCCCAACTTCACGATTAACTCAGAAACGGAATTTGGTGCCCGTTTCCCACTTTTTTCGCGACTAGGGTCAAAATATTAATTTCGCAGTGTGCCCATGTGCAAAAGCGAGCTTCATAATGCCACGTGTAAAACTAAATGAAATATCTTACTCATTGAAAAATACTTCCTGCCAGCCAGGACTGCTGTGCTGTCTCACATGCCTAATGCGAGCCCTCTCTTTCGGCAGCCATACCGAGCGATCATCATGATAGCGATTACTAAGCATCTTCTCCGTCCCAGGATTCTGCAGACACAATAACTAGATATTACCCCCCAAAGAAACATCAGTTCTGGAAGCTTCATTATTAAGCAAGCAGGATTTTCCTTGTGTCATCATTCACAGAGGGTTTATTTTCCAAGCTGAAATATAAGCACCAGGAGAAAACCGCAGAAATTCTACCTGAAAGGGATAATGTCACTCAACATCCTGGAGGTTTTGTTCTAGAAATGCCAGTTTTCTTTCACTTGTGACCCAATCTATGGATGTGATGTGAGTACTCATAATTATAGCCTTGGTATTTCCAAGCATCTTTTAGCAACCCTTTTAGGATTTTTAAAAACATCTTTAATGTTGTAGCTTTAACATATGTAAGAAAGTTTCTGGAAGTAATCGACGCCCAGGGTTTCTAACAATCAGTTTAGCCACAGAGTACTGTTTGGTAGTTGGAAGTACTTTACCTTAGCCTGATAACTTGAAGAAAGCACAAAAAAGGATTAAAATTAACAAAGTTCCCAAAATATATAGAAAAAAAGTTATTATTAGATGAGAAGTTGTGTTTGTTAAAACATCCAAATTGCTCATATTCAGCATCACAGTATGCTTTCTTGAAAAATACTGCCTTAAAAATAAATACATGAGGGTTTCAGCCACCATAGATCACCTAGTAGTTTTTCTTCCTTTGGCCCAGGTTCCCATGTGGGCTACCTGATTTGCTCATTGCTGGAGCTGATTGACAGGTATGGTGAAAAAAATGCAAATGATATGCAAATGGACACATTAAGGCAGTTCTTTGTAAATAGAATTGCTGCTTATGTACATATGGTACTTTTCAACAAGGAGCTTCTACTTTTCTAAATGCAAAACACTCAATTTCCACAAACTATAAAATGTTCAGGTTTGGTGCCTTCTATTTTGAAAGCAAAATGCAAGGTAACTAGATAACTGGATATGAATGATGGGAACACCTTCAATATTTAGATTTCTTTATCCACAATTATATACGCTTAAAATGCCCTCATTTTTCTTATATCCTTGTATTGTGTGTATATGTCTGGGTGTGGGTATGTGTGCACGTGTGTTTGTGTGTATGTGTGTGTGTTATACTTATGACACTGTCTTAAGATACAGTTATAAATGTGTTAGAGGAACTTATATCTCTGTATACTGCATATAGAATCACTTGATTTTGGTTACTATTTTGGAGGGTTCTAAAATTTCCATTTGATTCTTCTTTGTATTTTCTGTTCCTTACTAGGAGTCTATTTTTCTATTGGTTTCAAGAGTGTTCATCATTGCTTGAAGCAACATTTTTATAATAGCTGCTTTAAAGTCCTTGTCAAATCATTTTAACGTCTGTGTCCTCTCAGTGTGGGTGTGTGTTGATTGCTTTTTCTTGAGAGCTGAGATGTTTGCACAATTTGGGATCACGCACTGGATGCTTTGAATATCATTTTACGAGATGCTGAGTCTTGTTTAATACTATGGGTGGTGTTGATGGTTTTGTTTGACCTGCTGAGGTTCAAGCTGTAAGGTCCCACCTACCTTCTGTGGGCTGCCTGCCAGTTCAGTTTTCATGGCCTTTATAGTGCTGTTTGGTTCTGACCTGTGTATGCATCACCTAGTCTAAAATATGGGGCTGGTCTATCATTTCAGATCTCAAAGTCTTCAGTGTGAAGGATATGATCAGTTCCACACATAAGAGCTCAGAGCTGAGCTGATAAATACACAAACTACTTCATAGAATCACTTTCCCGAATTATTCTCTCTCCATGATCCCAATTTTTTCCAAGACTCATCATTTTGGTCTTCTGGCTGGAAAGGTAGGGCTTTACCCACCCCGCTCTGCTGTGCACTTCTGCAACCGTGTCTACATCTGGTGCCAAGGGACAGGAAGAAAAAGCAAAACAAGGAGAGGTGAATCATATCCCATAAGTCCACCGAGTGTAGAGAAAGCCTCCCTTCCCTCAGTTTGCCTCCTGCAGGCTCCTGTTACCAGTCACTGCCATTCTCATTACAGGATTGTTTGGGGGCAGGGGCATGGCGGGAATGGAGAAAAGAGAGAAAACAAATAAACAGAATATTCTCATCTTCTCTCCACATTTCATGAGTTTCCGTTCCTGCTCTTTGAGTCAGAACTGAGAGCTTCTCCTGGAGCTCCTTCTGGCTGCATGCCAGTGCCCACTTCGACGTTGGTTAAAAAATTCTGGAAGACTATTTTTTTAATGGTAAACTCAGGCTGGTTCAGTGTTACTTTAATTCTGGCATTCTTCCCTAACCTACCCGCTACTGCCTAGCTTCAGGATTCTTAAATAGATGCTCCATGCTTTCCAGATTTTATTCCCATGTTCAGTGTAAGTGACAGGATGGAGTATGCTTACTCCATCTAACCTGGAACAGAACTTTCCAGAATTGTTTTAAGTGTGAGAATACTCTTGGTATCAATCATGAGAAAAGAAATTGGATTTTCTTATCTGGAAATCAGAATTGAGAAGAAAGTGATGATTCATGTTGAAATGTGGGAACGTGCTGTTTTGGGTATTGCCCATATAGGTGACCAGAAGTCCAGGACGAAGCTGCAAGGTGGTTATGTGAGGGCTGACACCTTCACATGGAATCAGGCATGGAGCTGGGAAGGGTGTCTCCAAGTTTAGGCCCACTCGAAAGACAGCCAATGGAAGGAGCCCAGGGTTCAAGCTGGCTTTGGGTGGAAGATTAAGTTGAAGGAAATGAAAGAGGTAACATACATGTTACAAACCTGACCTTTATCTTTTTTTTCTTATTGCTTGCCTTTTAAGCATTAATGAAATCTTCTGGAAGTGCCATTGCAACTCCTCTGTAGGGAAAGGAAGCAAGGAAAGAAGTACTTAATTCAGCATTCATTCCACAAGTCTTTGTGAAGGACTTGAGAAGTGTCAGCGTGTTACAGGCACAGGGATAGATCGGCAAAAAACAAAACTTTTGATTTCATGGAGTTTATGTTCTTAAGGTATTCTAGTTTTAGTTCTTATTTTCCGGAGCTTGCCGAAAAGTATGAAAAACAGAAATGATCATGTGATGACCCTGAAATGTGAGGCAGCCATTAAGAGGCTAAGCAGATACCAAGGAGAATGTGGGCCTCAGGTAGACAGAAGAGACCTTATGGCAGCCCCCAGAGCCTACCTCACCCTGCAGAGGAGCATTTCCTCTGTGTACTAAACCTTAGAAGCTCTGGATTCTAATTTCAAGAGAAAAAGGATAGTCTCATTTTCCCCGAAAACTTATTATGTTCACTGGTCATTACAAATTCTTGATAATGATTACTTTATTTCTAAAATTACATTTTCCCAATCTGCCTAAAATTTCTTTTACAAATGCCCCGACTCCTTAATTACCTGGTTCGAGAATGGGCCAGTCCTGGGACCAGAGATATAAGTAAAATATGTGTCCATAACTCAAAGACAGTGCAATCTGATGGGAGAGATTGAGAGAAATAGATTATTTCAATACAAAAGAAGTTCTAAAATCATAGGTTTTATGGTACACCGAGTGCTTTAAGGAAGAACCTTTAACCAAACTAAGCTGATCCTTGCAAAAATGGTCGAAGAAAGTTGGCGAAAACACTTATTTCAGGCAGTACTACAACATTTAAAAGAAAAAAATCAAAGAAGATTAAGAAGAAACAGCCTGAGACAGTATTTTATTTAAGAACATGAATTTCTATGGAGAGGAATCCAGCTTTGAATCCCAAATTCCTCGTTTATTGGCTATGTGAACATAAAAGAGGTGTCTGCTTCAAGCCTCAGTGTCTGCATCTGTAAGATAGGAAAACAAAGAGCGTGTACTTTAAGGACAGTGAGGCGAAGATGAGAAGTGTTAGCGCAGTGACGAGCATCAAGCATGTGCAAGAAGGTTGTTGCCTCTCTTTCCCTCCTCTCCTACTTCATGTTTTGAAACTAACATTTGCTATTGTGATTATTGTCATGATGAAAGGGTCTAGTATGAGAGGGGAAGGGGTGAGACATACGGATGGAAAAACCAGTGGGGTTAGGTCATGAAAGACCTTGTTTATTTCCTAAGGAACAGAAAATTCATCCTGCGGTCGATGGGGAGAAATTGAAACCTTTGACACGGAAGTAAACATATTCCCACCTACATTTTCTATGGTGGATTTACACGTAAAGGGGCAGAGGGTGAAATCTTGAAGTAGGGACGAAACAACAGAAAGTAACTGGGATCACTCAGTAATGACAACAGCCTCCAATAAGATAGTGGGAGAGAAATAGAAAAGAGGCCCAGAGTTAAGAAATACTTATAAGTAAGGGTTGATGGGAGGTGGGGGGAGACGGGAAAAAATGGGTGATGGGCATTGAGGAGGGCACCTGCTGGGATGAGCACTGGGTGTTGTATGGAAACCAATCTGACAATGAATTATATTTAATATATAAAAAAAGAAATACTTATAAGTAAAATTGCAGTAATTTGTGATTGGATGCTGGGAAGGCGAAGGAGAAGAGAGAAGTTTCTGTTTTATCTGAGTGGATGAGTGATAATGTTATTTTTTCCCAGTTTTATTGAGGTATAACTAACAAATAAGCTTGTATATATTTAAAGTGCACAACGTGAGGATTAGATACATGTAAACTTCGGAAATTTTCACCACAGCCAAGTTAATTAGCACATCCATCACCTCACATAGTTACCTTGTGGATGTGTGTATATGTGTGTGCACATGTGTGTGTGTGGTGACAATACGTCAAATCTACTCCTAGCAAATTACAAGTGTATAATGCAGTATTATTAACTCTAATCACTATGCTGTGCATTAAGTCCCCAGAACTTACTCCTCTTATAACTGAAAGTATGTACCCTTTGACCAATGTCTCCCCATTTCCCCCAACCCCCAGCCATGGCAACTATCACTCTCCTCTCTGCTTCCATGAGTTCATTCGCCTTTTTGGTTTTTCATTTTTTTAAAAATTTTTCATATGAGTGATATTAGCTATAGTTTTTGTCTTTTTCTGTTTGACTTATTTCACTCACGCTAAGTGAATAATGGTATTACTAACTGAGACACGGAATATCGAAGAAGAAAACTTTTGTAAAAGGTCATGAGATCAGGAAAAACCCCATGAGGTCAGCGGGAGCACATACCGCAAGCATTTGCTGTCTGACTACTGGGGAGCTCGCGGTAGAGGTGAGGACTAGTAGCACGCACCCAATAGACAGAAAGATGGTGAAAATTTCCCCACAAGTGGCTGAGGGAGAACAGTAGGGTGTTAAGAGGGATGGGCCCAGGAGGGAAGCCCTTGAACAATAGTTTTTCAGGAGCAGAAACAAAGCATACATTCAAGCAGGAGAGAAATCCCAATGTACAGACAGACATAAATGGGAGATAAAAAGGGAAGTGAAGAAGTAGAGAGATGAATTTTTAAATTTTTATTCTCAAAATGAATAGCTGTCACATAGACAAAATCAGGAGAATATCAGCTTTTGGAGGTTATTTACTGTCAAGCGTTAAGCAGAACAAACATGAAACAAAGCGTTATCCTCCTGAAGTTATTCACAAAGATAGAAGTGAATCTATATGCTTTTTATTTGAGGACACTGGTTTAAACAGGATATTATTGATTCATATGCTAATTTATTGGATTGTAAATTTACCAAGTGCAAAGGCTATTAATCTGATTCTTTTGGTAATTTTAATAGTGCCCGGTACATTGCCTTGCACAAAATTAAGTGTTAAGAAATTAACTTTGAATCAAATTGCTGCGCTGACTTAGTGGTACTCCAAATTACCAGTCCACGGAGAGGTAAGAGGCTTCCTAGGTAAATCAACATGCAGCTTCTTTCATCCAGAAAATGCTGCTATGAAACAACTTCAGCTGAGCTAAATAATGGTCTTAATGTCAGTGCTGATTAAATTCCAAGCCAAGGGACTTAACCCTTCTTGGGTTAATAGCAAATAATTCAGAGATCTGTTATTCTGAGCAGTACTTCTCTAGGTCATTAGTATCTAATGTGGAACACTAGCATCACTTGAGGGGTCACAAGATAGGGGGTCACTGAGGCATAAAAAGAAAACAATCATTTCTTTGTATTTATATATTCATCTAAAAATAATTAAGAGGGGCGCCTGGGGGGCTCAGTCTGACTTCAGCTCAAGTCAGTATCTCACGGTTCATGAGTTCGAGCCTACCATTGGGCTCACTGCTCTCGGCACAGAGCCCACTTCATATCCTCTGTCTCCCCCTCTTCTCTTTGCCACTCCCCTGCTAGCTCGCTCTCTCTCAAAAATAAATAAACATTTATTTAAAAAAATGGAGGAACCTCATCAATATGTTATCAATCAGTTGAGTACAAGTGTATAATTTATGAATGAATATACATTTGGGTACTGTCTCACTTTTTATTATTTTATTGCATTAATAATCACGATACATTGAGCAGCTTATTACAATGGATGGATGTAGGGATAGAAGGATTAGAGACCTGCTCCTACCCTAAATGGATTTACCAACTAGTTCGGTAGAAAAGAGACAACTAAATGAACTGCAAAATATGATACAAACAAAACAGATCTTTAAGGAGAAGCTCAAGACAAAAGCGAAATAATTGTGACAACAAAATACTTGTCATGTTAACGTTACAGACAATTTGATACTGTTGCTGTTCAGAGGACAGAGCAGTCACTCCATATGGGGATGGATAGAGAACAGGATTTTCATTTGACTGAAAGGACAGTCAGGATTTAGATAGGTGGAGAGGGCAACATTGCAAGAGCAGGGCACCTGGGAGATCAAACACTTAGATGCAGAGAAGTTGTGTGAAACAGAAAGTAAGTCATTGGGTTGAGTTGAAGTTTTTCACATAACACAGAAATGGGAGATGAAGGCTCACTGGAAACAGAATCCAATGTGAAGTCTTAAACTTTCAGGTGAGCACTATAGACCCTTTGAAGATTTCTGATTAGGTAAATTATGTGATAAATGGGATACTTTGGAGTGTTCGGGGGAAATTTTGGACTTACAGCTAAAATGCAATATATATGGATAAATCTATAAAATAAAATATATATTTGTCAGGCCCTTAACCAATGACCAAGCACTGAACCCCAAGCGCATCATCATAAACACCATTCAATATTCAATAGTGAGGGATGCTGGGGATAGACAGGGTTAAAAGGATGGGAGGAAATTGGGATGGCAGATCAGAGGAGGCCGCAAAAAGAATTTTTGGAAGTTATTGTGATGAAAGTAAAGACCTGATATCTGTAAGTGGCAATGGACATACAAAGGGAAAAATGGATTTGAGAGGCAGGTCAATGGTAGCACAGTCACTTGAATGGTGCCTGGGCCCTACAAGAGTGTCTGGTGCAGGATAGAGTGTCAACATAAAATTGCTGAATGAATGAATGTGAAGCAAGGGTAAGGGAGAACTGGAGAATGATGGCACCATTACTGATTGTGTTAGCATTATAGCCTAGCAGAAATATAATACTATCACAATCATGAATTGAATTGGAACATAGTAGGGGAGAGGCTCAAACCAGATTTGTGGCAAGATGGGTCTAAAACAACCAATTATACATTCTTAGGATAGAATTGTTGAAGATTTTAAGCAACTTGGCATATTAACCAAAGGACAATGATGGGAATGAGAATTAATAATTTTACTAGAGCCGTTATGATATTCACTTTTCTAATTTGATGTAAATAGTGACAGTCATTTAGAATGGTGCACCTGCAAGAAAATGGCATTTCAATTGGTGGGAAAGAAACAGAAAAGCAAAAGAAGATTTTTCTCCTTCACAATGTTACTTCATTTCTCTTGCAAACTAAGAAGAAAGAGCAAAGATTGTGTCTGCATGGCTATATGACATCGGTTCTTCGTCCACCCAGGAAAATTTAAGAGCATATATTTATAGTTTGAAATAAAGTAAGAAATGAGAACCTGTAAACTATTTCAGAGCCACTAAGCATTATTACATTGATGCACCAGGTTTTTTATTAGAACCCAAAACTGTATTATGAGGGAGAACATTATACTGCATACAATATCTATACTGAAATCATAAGCTTATTAAAAATCTCTTGGATTCCATACAGTCTTCCATACATGGCAAGACTTGAAGTATGTAATGGTGATAATCTTCTGACATGTGTCTAGATCATAAAACTAATTTTCATAACACAACCAGATTGGGGCAATAGATAAGACTAATGATATTATTATCATTTAATCTTAAAAATGATTATAAATTTACAAAGAAGTTTTGATGCTTTATTTTTCTAAGCAGATTCTCATAGAAACTGAATTGTTCCTTACTCTTACTTTAGTCAGTTTGGATTCATTCAGATACAAATTTCTCTAAGACTGGCCCGGAGTACTTCTTTGTAAACCCTATCTTTCGACCCTTCCCCAGACACAGGGAGTTTGATGCCTAGAAAGGAAACTAAGACTTTGCATTGCAATCCATGCCTACAGTGGTTCTAGTGCACACAGAAGTTTGAGAATCAGAAAAGTAGCAAGTCTTCTGTTTGCAGAGATAAGTGAGTTACCTCCTATAATATACCTGCTCTTCTCTCCGTACCCTAGCTGCCACTCATAACGGTTGTGAAAATAATTAGCCTGGCATGTGTGAACTATTCAATGTTTATTTTTAAATGGTAGATGGGAAATGATTGCAAATCATTTCAGTAAAACATACATTGTGGGGTGCCTGGGTGGCTCAGTGGGTTGAGCGTTTGACTTTTTATTTCAGTTCAGGTCACGATTTCATGGTTCATGAGATCGAGCCCAGCATCAGGCTCTGTGCTGACACTGCAGTCTGCTTGGGATTCTCTCTCCCTCTCTCTCTGCCCCTTCTCCATCTCTTTCTCTGTCTCAAAATAAATAAACATTAAAAAAATTTTAAAGACATTGTGAAACATGCTTAAATATATGAGCTATAACATTGCTCAATATAAAGCTATATTCATCATCAATAATGTTTCCTTTCTCTTTGACACAGAAAACAAAGACAAATCGTCACATTTAGGAGTTCTCTCGGATAACAATGAGGAACGCGGTGGAAGATGTACTCAGTTGCTTGATCTCTCCCCCCAAAAAAGAGTATAACCTCATAAGTGACCATCAGAATTGTTGATTGCTTTGTCCTGTTTGGTGTTAAAAGAGCAACTTAGTAGAAATGACAAAGTGCCTCTAAAAAAGCAAAGGGAAATCCATAATTTAATAGCATTTGGATGCATGTGTATTATGACAATGACCAACTGCTTCCTTTTTTAAACCCTTTTCACAGTATTCTCACTTCTGTCCCAGTTTCATAGATGAGACAAAAACTACATCTCATTTCTCCTTTTCAACAGGGTCTTCTGACCTGGCAATGTCTTGGTGAAGAAACCAATAACATATTGAGTTTTCTGTAAATCATTTGAAATGCATATTTCACTGTCTATTGAATAAAAACTATCTATCTCATAAATCAGGAGTTTGATTATGGCTACGCTCTATGTCTCATTAAGTGACACATTTTTAGAGAGTCATTTTGACATTCATGTTTTAAAATTTTATAATTTTATAACTAGGTAGTGTTTATGTGATAAAAAAGGATTTAAGTAATAAAGTGTTTTAAGTAACATTTGAAATAAAATAAAATATTAAATATTAATGTGCTTTATGAAACAATACTCATTCCATTCATCAAGGTTACAGAATTTGAAGAAAACCATTGAAATTTCAAAGAACGCAAAGAGAAAACAGTTAGAAATAACTCATCCATTTGGAAAGCTATTATTTAAGGTCCTAAATACACGTCCTCTCAAAATGATGGTTTTGATCAAATCAAGCTAATCATTAGGGCCCTGACCTTGACAGAGGTCTACACTTTGTCTTTCATGCAAACCTCTCCCCATCCATATCTTCAAAGCCTTCTGCCCTTGATATACCAGTAGGATGCACACACTTTTAAGCCCTTTCAAGAAAATATGCAGGAACAAGATTCTGTGCACCAGAACGATTCCTGGAGACCTGGGAAATTGTATTTTAGCCCAAATGTGGTATAATTTCTAGCATGTTATTTATCCATGTACAAGTTCCAAGAAGAATTTTCAAACTCATTTTTACATGCCACATGCTGAAAGTATATCTATTTACTGTACTAAATGTTGAAAGATGATTGTTCATTTCAAAATTAAGAAGCAATGTACATTGACTTACAAGTAATGTGTGTTTCATTCCTCTCATCCCTCATTACAGATCATAATGAAAAAGAAAGTTTCTTAAATGATATTACATTTATTTGTTATTAGAATCACTGATATGTAAGCCAATTCCTCCACCATTTTATGAGGCATATTCAGAAATTGGAATTTTACTTGTCATCATAGGCTATTTGCTGTTTTGTAATGGATAGTGGCTAATTAAACTTGCGATGACCTTGTTGTTCTAGTTGCAAATACAATAGTGTCTTGAGTCATTTACTCAGATGTCAGTGATGGATGGAAGCGCTTCTCAATAATTAGGTGGTAAACAATGTTAACTGAGCAGTAATTCACACTAGCATTGCTAAGGTACTTTATAGTAACATGGCAAATGACTCATCGCTGCCATCTTTGTAAAATGATGCTAGCCCCCCAGATACATCACTTTTTTCATTGGTACAAGAGATATTAGAAGATTAGCATATCTCAAATAAACCAAGGAAAATGTCCCTCCATTACATTTGTTCTTTCACAGAAGAAGATTTCTCTTATAAGCTCTTCTGATTTACAGTACAAATTGGCAACTTTTCCAGAGTGGCAGGACAGATGGCAAACGTTTTTATTATACTGGCTCGATTGTCATAGTTGACATGAGGGACACAACAAGAACACAGTGAAGAGAATTCTAATGGCCCAGACGGGCATTCAGAAAAATAATAAATTAAATAAAATAAATTTGCTGTTTAGAACAAATATTTGCCCTTTTTATCATATTGAGTTATTTTTCCCTTGAATAATCCCATATCCTTTGGTATCCTGGTCTAATTTCTTAAAATTCCTTAAAGTTTTGAAAGACACAGATCTTTTTCCTACTATTTCATAGGTTAAGACATCGTGGTATAGCGTGGTTAAATGGCAAACTGTGACAATGTTAAACAATTGGTGTGGAGAAAACAATCCCAGCCTTTAGATTTCAAGTTCAAAGGCACTGTTCATGAGAGCATGTGATGCACTTCAAATTGTGGCTACAATAATAAAATTATACTTACATCCTTAAGCTCATTCTGAAATCTGATTTTCATAAAGTATAGAATAAATGAACTGCTACAATGTGCATGCCATCAGCCCTGTGCTAGAAATGGAATACTCTAGAAAGATCACCAATCCCTTCATTTTCAGATGAAGAAACTGAAAGGCAATACCTTATTGCTTGTGTGAGGACACGTAGGTAGTCAATGGCAGAATTTGGAACCATGTGGAGGGAAATGAGATTCAAATGGCTCAGGGGCCATGGAGGCAAGTGTGTGAGTGACCTGGGTGTAAGATCACACATGTATGGTGGCCACCTACAGGAATTCATACTTTGAGTCAATATTGTAAAACATAGCCCACCTGCTTAAAATGTTTAGCTAGAGCTTAGGTTTTCTGATTTCCTGTCTATGATAATATCCACCTTTTTATCATGCCATGTGATATAGTCTTTAAAAGATTTTTATCAACTACTTTACTATTCCCTAAGTAATGCAGGAATAACGTGCTACTGTCTTTCTCACTACAGACACATTTTTTTGAGCCACACAATAGATGCCTCCAAAGTAAATTTGGGAGAAACTAAAGAAATGTCTATTGGAGGGATGAGGCATTCCGGATTTTGCCAAGAGAGTTTTACCCCTATCCTCTTATTTTTTATTATAAATAGGCAAGTTTATCAAACTCTGTCACTTTTACTTCAAATATATGTCTCAAAATTCCTCACCCTCATTTTCTCTCAAAAATTGTCCCTCCACATGACTGCTATGGTTCAGATTCCATCATTTCTCACCTTGACTGTTACATTAATTTCCTAACTGGCTTCTCTATGAATTTAGAAACTTATTCTTCTTTTAATTGCTAGCATCTAGCAGAGTGCCTGGCACATAGTAAGTACTCAACAAAATGTTGGTTAAATAGAATTCAGGCCTACCCAGATCTTAAAATGGAAAAGAGAATGTCTATTTCTATACTAAGATCTCAGGATCCTGAAGCCTGATTCTCATAGAGTGAGAGACTGACTCACTGCCCTGGTGAAGCAACAAAAGAAATGCTTGTTTCACTATTAGTTTTGACTGCGACTAATATCTAGGGACTTTGCTTCAAGAGATTTTAAAATATACACTTCTCTATGAAAAAATTATTAAACTCATGGGGGAAAAATCTTGTTAATTGCAATGAAAACTGTAATTTAAAATTGATTTTATCCAGATGCATGCTGTTTTAGCATAGATATAAATGTCAAGGCTGTACGACTTTGTGGTTTGAGTCTCCTGTTTATTTGGGGTCAAAAGTCTCCAGAGGCATAAGGGAAGATTATCTCGTATTACTCTTTCTATTTGCAGATTCTTAGTTTTAGTATTTAAATGCTCCTTTTTTTTCATGCATACAATTAAGTTCACTTAGTAGATTTAGGATTAATTGAGATGGAAAGAGTAATTCTAACAGATTGTTCTGTTAGAGAATAAGAGGGAATAAAAGGGTACTATTTTAAAATCAAATGCTGTTAATGTTGTTAGGACATTTGTCCTTGTACCCAAGAAAGAAGTTAGAAAATTACTTATGCAATAGAGATCATATCGTTTCTAAAAATTCCTCAGATCTTTGCTGGAAACAATTTAACACATTTATAAGATCTATATATTTTTCAGTTTACTTTTCTTATATATTTGAAGAAAAAAATTAAAAAACGAGTAAAATTAGCTAAGAGATGAATACTCACTTGACATTTTAGGATTCTTTTCATAAATATTTTGGAATATGACAATATGGTTTCAAGATTTCTAGAAGGAACTAAGGGCCACTCAACTTTGAATTTCAGGAGTTATTATAGTACCTAATCTGTTCTTGGGGTTTACAAATACATTTCAGGAATAAAGGAACAGATGAATGTAGAAATTACATCAACAGCCAGGGATACTGCACTGAAATTTGGAACAGGCTTATGACCCAGTAAGTGATAAGCATGCCCCTCCCACCTTCTGGCTATGGAACTAGATTATACAATGATGGCTGTGGCGAGATATTTTGTTTATGGTAAAATATGAACCCATGAAAGCTTACATTTTCCTCTCCCTTCACTTCCCAGTTTAAGATGATGTAAAAAGACAGTGAACCCATACATAATTCTCTGAACCTAGTGATGCCTTCTTCCATGTGGCTGCTATGACCACTGACTTCAGACCCACATTCAAGAGCAACAAAGGATACCTTGGGGACCTGAGTCCCCTCACACCTTCATGTATCCTTGGTCATGAATATGCCCTTGGCACTGTTTGCTAATTAAATAATAACAAATGTTAGCCAAATCCTGTCTGAATTGTCATTCCTGCCCATTCTCAAATCTGGACCAAACTTTATGAAGTGGGCAAACTCGTACATCAAGAAGTTAGGAAGGATAAATATTAACCTGTACAAAATATAACTTGAATATAACTAAATTGAAAATTTTATCAAAATTCCAATTGGGACACATTATAAAAATATTTCTCACTTGAATCAAATTAGCTACCAGGGATGGTTGTGGCTCAGAACATATTTCATGTATTTGCTTCAAGGAAATTTTATTCTTAAATTCTGCAAGTTCTGTTCTCTTAGTTTCCTTATTGCTCTGCAACTCGTGGTCATACTGACCGCATGGTTGATGGAGTGTAGACTTATTTTCTAAGCTAGCATAGAAATTTTTTCCCTTAATGTCCTCTGATTCAACTGAGATAAAACCAAATCCACGTTTACCTTTCTTGGTGGAGTGTAGTATATAGAGAAAAGTACAAAAGTCAGAGTCACCCTAGTGAGTACCAATCAGGTCAAGAAACAGATTACCAATACCTTGAAATCCCTGCTAGGGCCCCTCATACTTCCAGCACCAACATCTGTTTCCTCTTTCTTCTCCAAAATTAATCACTATCTGATCCTGAGAACCATAGATTACTTTTGCATATGTAAATTTGTATAAATGGAATTATGCAATATATATATACCCTTTAGTGTCTGACTTCTCTGGCTCAGCTTTATGTTTGTGAGATTAATTCAACTGGTTGCATGTAACTATAGATTGTTCTCCCTCCACTTTCATTGTTGCGTAATATTTTATACACTTGACACCATTTTTCTAATCTACTGTACGTGTGTAGGAATGAAATTCCTGGGTCATAGGGGGATGTGGCTATATAATTATATATACATATCCATTTTTTCAAAATGATTGTAGCAACATTCATATATGGACAATTGACTTCATCCACATCATTACCAACACTAGAAATTGTGAGTTGTTTTCATTTTAGCTATTCTAGTGGGTGTGTAGATATAGAATTATCTTTAATGGGTTTACTGCCCACTGAGATAATTGCCTTTGTGAGATTACTGTTCAAGTTTCTTGACCTTATCTCTACTGGGTTCTCTCCCTTTTTCCTATTGATCTGTAGATATTCTTTATATATTTGGGATATAAAGTCCTTATCATTTATACAATAATGATAATTTATGCAATTATCCATATACAATAACATATATGGATACATTATTTGTATATTTTAGCCACACGGCTTGCCTTTTCATGATAAATAGAAGCTGATAAATTTAATATAGTCTATTTTATAAATATTTTTCTTTATGAATTTGTCTGTCACATTTAGATCTATCATCTACCTAGGATTCTGTATGGTATGTGATAAAGGCCAAATTTTATTTTTTTCTACATGGATATCCAACTGACTCAACACTTAAAAAGTCCACCTTTCCTCACTATTCTGTAAAGAAAACTTTAAAAAAAAGTGTATTTATTTTTGAGAGAGAGAGAGAGAGAGAGAGAAAACACAAGTGGGGGGGGGGCAGAGAAAGAGGAAGACAGAGAATCCTAAGCAGGCTCCTTGCTAGCTGTCATTGCAGATCTTGATGTGGGACTTGATCTCACAATTGTGATATTATGACCTCACAACTGTGAGATCATGACCTATGCCAAAAGCAAGAGTTGGACACTTAACCAACTGAGCCACCTAGGTGCCCAAGAAATTTATTTTATTTAGAGACAGAGAGAGAGAGAGCAAGAGAACATGGATGGGAGAGGGGAAGAGAGAGAGGGAAAGAGAGAGTCTTAAGCAGACTTCACAGAGTGTGGATCCTGATGTGGGGCTTGATCTCACAACCATGAGATCATGACCTGAGCTGAAATCCAAAGTCAGATGCTTAACCAACTGAGCCACCCAGGAGCCCCAGAAAACATTTTTTTAAATAAATCAAGTGTCCATATATTCATGAACCCTGAAGAATTTCTCCTCTAAATGCTAAGACTGGGATGGAAAGTTTCATTTCCTTTCTAATCAGTTGATTGTAAACATCTGGGACACTGTACTAGGAAAGACTTTGAGGTCACATTAGGACTCAGAAAGAGTACCATGATTGATTAACAGTGCCCACCATTGCCTCAGGAAAAATGATCAAATAGCATCTTTCCATATATCCTTGGACTAAACAATAAGAAAATAAATAAAATAACATGAAAGAAAAAGAATAAATTATATTTCATAAGCTATATTATCTTTTTTTTAAAATTTTTTTTAACGTTTATTTACTTTTGAGACAGAGAGAGACAGAGCATGAACGGGGGAGGGTCAGAGAGAGGGAGACACAGAATCTGAAACAGGCTCCAGGCTCTGAGCTGTCAGCACAGAGCCTGACGCGGGGCTCGAACTCACGAACTGCGACATCATGACCTGAGCCGAAGTCGGCCGCTTAACCGACTGAGCCACCCAGGCGCCCCAGCTATATTATCTTTTAAAAAGTTATTTATTTATTGTGAGAGAGAGAAAAAAAAAAGAGTGTAAGTAAGGGAGAGGCAGAGAGAGAGGGAGAGAGAGAATCCCAAGAAGGTGAGCACAGAGACCAATGCAGGGCTCGAACCCATGAATTGTGAGATCATGATCTGAGCCAAAATCAAGAGATGCTCAACTGACTGAGCCACCCAGGTGCCCCAGCTATGTTATCTTAAATTTTATTCCTTCCTAATTCCCAACTTCCTCATTGTGCTATAGGTCATCTTTGAAAATAAGAAAGAATTCTAAAAAGCCTCAAGACTATCATACTTCTATCTCCAAGAACATGAAACCCAGTAAGAGAGTAAATTTCTTCTCTCACCCACCTAAAATCAACCTTGCATTCTGTCGGTGGGCAGCCTCCAACACAGCCTGATATTATCCCTGTCTCCTGGATTTTTGCTGCTGAGATTAGGATATAAAAAAAACTAGCTTTGTCTTAAGTGCTCTCTTTCTGTCTTGATTCACTAGCTCAAGGGGAGAAGCCAGCTGCCTTTCTGGAGGCAGTCCCAAGGAGAGGTCCATATAAGTGAGTTGAGGACCTTTCAAAGTTTGCCAACAGGTGACAGCAGAAGCAGATTCACCTTCAGTTGAACCTCAGAATTACTACAGCCCCAGCCAATAATAACCTCCTGAGAACCCTGAGCCCAAACCATCCATTCTTTAAGCTGCTCCTGGGTGCCACCCAAATGAGGAGATGATAATTGCCATTTTAAGCTACAAGTTTATAAAGCAGCTTAAGTGTGCTGGGAGGTGATTTATTATGCAGAATAGAGAGCTATCACACCTTCTTAGCTCTGGTTTATGTTTGGTGCACTTGTCTGTAAAAATTACTACCTTCAGAAATCTGGAATATAACACAGACTCGCCAACATCGGTAAGAGACATGCATCCATAGAATATATGTTAGGGTCTGTTTTATTTACGTGTTTTATTACTGCCTCCCTGCTTGTACATTTCTTTCCACCACCTTGATTGTCCTCAGCCTTGCTCTTCATCTGTCTGCTTGTTACTCATCCTTCAGATCCTCCTTTAAGTGCTGCCTCCTACCTAAAAACTCATCCTATCAAACCAACACTACCTACTTGCCTCTAAAATCCTATCATCCATGCTCTGCACTGTACTGGTCAGCAGTAAAAATGCCTTGTATGATCTTGTAAGCATCTCCCACTTTTGTCTTATCTTCATAACTAAGCTATCAGCCATTCAAAAGCTATTTGAGGTTATAAAAGTTTTTTTAACGTTTATTTAGTTTTGAGAGAGAGAGAGAGAGAGAGAGAGAAGCAGAGTGTGAGTGGGGGAGGGGCATAGAGAGAAGGAGACACTGAATAGGAAGCAGGCTTCAGGCTCTGAGCTGTTAGCACAGAGCCAAATGCGGGGCTCGAACCCAAGAACCGTGAGATCGTGACCTGAGCCGATGTTGGATGCTTAACCGACTGAGTCACCCAGGTGCCCTTAAGCATTTAAAACATCTTTGTTAGTAGTTGATTATCTTATTCAATAACAGTATCAAGCTTTCCTAAATTTTGCTTTCCTAGTGAAGTTTTTAGAAATTTCCATTTTGCTTCACCATCCTCTTACCCTGTTCTGTCTGGGAAGCAGCATTAATATGTGAATATTATGGAATCCTAGTAATGTTTGATTAATCAAAGAAACAATTTAAAAAATACATTTGGTGATGTAAGCATAAAAACCAACAAAATCAGAAATACTTCAGTATTACTCTCTAAAGAAAAAGGCGTATCTGTGTGAGTGTGTGTGTGTGTGTGTGTGTGTGTGTGTATAATGTGTCCACTTGGGTGAGCTCAAGTTGGAGATAGGGTGGGGGGAGAGATACAAGCTAGGCTTCACTAAATATGATGCTCCAATTACAAATAGAAGTAAAGATAGTCATTTAGACATAATTTACCAATAGGACAGCTACAGTGAAAACTTTAGTTTAATGATTTATAAAATGCTATTTTTCTTGCTAATTTCCCATGGGTCATATGGGTATTTTAGTCAAGGTTGAAGCAAGTAATGGACATTTCAGTACAGTATGTGTTTTTCCTTGCCTCCTGACTTTGTATTACACTTATAAGGGCCAATTTTGCCCATTTATGCATATGCATAACTCCCTCTTTTATGAGGAACATTCAGTTCTATAAGAGTTCTACTACTATCTATGCAAATTTCCAATTAGAATATTTCTTAATTATTAGAAATATATTACATACCAAAGGATTACTGGCCCACCTTACGTGGAACACATCTAAAGATACAGATTATAAGTATCATTTGGGGAATGAATTAAGGGGAAATATAACAAGAAGTGTTCTGCAGGGGTCAGTTCCCACTCCAGTGCTATTTAACATTTTTCCAATGACCAGGATGATGGACTATCAACTATGCTTGTTAAGTCTGCCGATGACATCAGGTAGAAGAAATAGCCGATATCTGGGAGAATAGAACTAAAATTAAAAATGACCGTAATAAATGTGTGAACAGAGTCAAAATGGAAAGAACGAGATTACATGTGTGTGCATTCCGTTGCATAGGTAATGTTGGATATGGCATGTGCAGAGAAGCTAACAAAAGACAAAGGAAATGCAAACCAACAAGGAAACACCTTTTAAAAATAAGGTCAGAGGAAATAAATCAAAGAGAATAGGATTTCAATTTGAAGGTCATCTGTCTTAAACAAGAGGGAGGTGCAAAGTAACAACTACAACAACAGCAATAACAACTGAAAGTTCTTAGGAATAGACATGAAATGTTTATGTAAGCAGCTATCTGCGGCCATATTGCTAAACCCAAATAGCTACTTAGCACAAAGATGTCCTTTTCTAATGTCCTCTCATTTTAAAAGGTAAACTATCTACCTAAGATGCTAATACTTTAAGTGAAAAAAAAAAATAGCAAAGTGAGAGCATTTACGCAAATTGGAAGAAGGTATACGTAAGTTTTTACTCATTTAAGTCATCAGATGTAAAAATCTGACCTCAAAAAACACTCCTCAAATGTGCCTTCATCCAGGAATGCATGTCTCACCAATGGGATTGCACAATTTGGGGGTACAATAATTGGATCTTTTAAGTGTGAAAAAATCATTCAATGTAGAACTCATTTTTCAGATACATATTGGTTTGAAATAGCAAAATTTTCCAATTAAATTAGGTCAGTCTTTAAAATAGCACCTGTATCATCACACAGCCTACAAGTCACCAAGCAAATAGCAATAGTATTTCCTTTGTACATCTCAGTGGTTCCTTTGTCTTAGACTTTTGGGAACAAGACGGTAAGGGTTTGTGTATTCACCTGTGCTACGAAGGTTATTTAATTGTGCCAACAGTTCTCAAGTTGTGGTCCAAGCATTCTTTGGCACTAATCAGGACCCCTGGAAGTTATTTGTGTTCTTCTCTCATAAGTGCATAGGGAAGTTTTCCAAGCATGTATTATTGCAACAGACTAAATGCAAAAGCAGATATGAAAACCAAGCTACCCTTCTATGAAGCCAGATGTTAAGGTTGGCCAAAAAAAAAAAAAATTCACTGTGAAAAACAGTATGGAGGTTCCTCAGAAAATTAAAATTAGAATTTCCATATGATCCAGTTAATTCCACTACTGGGTATTTACCAAAAGAATACAAAAGCAATAATTCAAAAAGACACATGCACCTTATATTTATTGCAGGATTATTTACAATACCCCAATTATGGAAATAGTCCAAGTGCCCATCTACAGACGGATACAGAAGATGTGGTATATATATACAGTCACTATCTGTGAATGTCTTAACCTTCCCCTTCATATTACTCAGCCACACAAAGAATGAAATCTTGCCATTTGCAACATCATGGATGGAGCTAGAGAGTATAATGCTAAGTGAAATAAGTCAGCCAGAGAAAGAGAAACACCATTTGATTTCACTCATATTTGGAATTTAAGAAACAACACAAACAAAGGAGAAAAAGAGAGACAAATCAAAAAACAAACTCTTTTTTTAAAATTTGTTTTATTTATTTTTGAGACAGATTGAGAGAGAGAGAGAGAGAGAGAGAGAGAGAGAGAGAGAGACAGAACACAAGCAGGGGAAGAGCAGAGAGATCGGGAGACACAGAATCCAAACAGGCTCCAGGCTCTGAGCTGTCAGCACAGAGCTGGACGCGGGGCTCAAACTCATGAGCCATGAGATCATGACCTGAGCCAAAGTCATATGCTTAACCAACTGAGTCAACCAGGTACCCCAAAACACAGACTCTTAACTGTAAAAAACAAACTGATTTTTGGTTGAGGGTAAGTGAGTGGGGATATGGATGAAATAGGCGATGGGAACTAAGAGCCAGATAAAAGAAAAGATTAGCAAAAATGTAAAACATTACTACTTCTCCCTTTGATTTTTTTTATAAAATACAATTTTTTAATTTTTTTTTAATTTTTGAGAGAGAGAGCATGTACAAGCAGAAAGGAGGGGCACAGATAGAGAGAGAGAGAAAGAGAGAGAGAGAGAGAGAGAGAGAGAGAATCTTAAGCAGGCTCCATGCTCAACACAGAGCCTGTTGCAGGGCTTGATCCTACGACCCTGGGATCATGACCTGAGCCGAAATCAAGAGTCAGATGCTCAACCGACTAAGCCACCCAGGTGGCCCTGTAAAATATAATTTCTTAAGTAAAAGTTATGTTAACATGTAATGGGGTCATTGTTTTTATTTTGATGTTAATTAATTCTTTTAAATTTCTCAGCTGTAATTTCTAATAAAGTAAATACCATGGGATACAACCCACATGAACAACAGCTCTTCAGGGCCTTCAATAATCTTGAGTTGTGAAGAGGGGATCTGCAGGTAAAAAAGTGTGAGAACCACTGAATTATCCTAATGGCTTCTGGTTTGTTCGGAACCTCCAATTTCATGTAACTAGCGAATCCTGTCTTCTGGGTTGCCAGGTAGAGAGGAGGGTTGGTATAGATCAATAGATTTCAACCTTGACTGTATGGTGAAATCACCTGAAGAGCTTTACAATAAATACTGATGCCTGAATTCTTTTTAAGATTTTATTTATTATTTATATCATATCATATCATATCATATCAGGGATATTGGGTTTCTGCTTAGACATTAAGATTTTAAAACCTTTCCATGTGGCATGACAGGCAGACAAGGTTGAGTATGCATGGGCTAGACCTTCCTTCCGGTATGCTAATCTGATGGAGGTTTTAGACTTCCACAATACAATGGTAATGACTCCCCCAAATGAGACAGACACAAGCCTCACTGTTTCCAATGTCATCGTCCCTGGGTAACACCTATGATGTCCTAGGCTGATACGTGGTTTTTTTTTTCTGCTCCTAACATTGCTTGTGAATTTTAAGTAGTTACTGATTGTGCATATTCTTTCTCATGGTTCATAGTACAGATATATTATAATAATCATTAAACTGGCTTGATGATAGTACGGTTAAATATTTAGCTTTGATTTTTCAGCACAAAAGCATAAGGAATAACTCGGTGTCATGTAAAAATGTAAATGACATAATTTTCCTTTGTTATATCAAACCTAAGAAATCAGGTTAAAATTACTTTCCTGAAACAGCATGTTATTTTAATTATAAATCAAATAAACAGAGGGGTTTCACTTCCCCTCTGACATTTGGTAATTAAGGGCTCCCCCATGGAGTGACCAATCCCATAAAGCCATAGGATGACAACTTTGAATTTTGTGGGGAAAATAGAGAATTTAGGTTTGGGTTTTATACCTGCCCCCACTTATTTTGCCCTCTGCCCTTTTTACTTTGCTTTTATTTTATTTTAAAAAACTTGTAAGTATATTTATTTTGGGACAGAGACAGAGCAAACATGAAAGGGTGCAAGTGGGGCAGAGGCAGAGAGAGAGGGAGAGAGAATCCTAAACAGGCTCCACACTGTCAAGATGGAGCTTAACATGGGGCTCCAACCCATAAACCATGAGACCATGACCTGAACCAAAATCAATAGTCAGGCACTTAATTGACTGAGCCACCCAGGGGCCCCTGCCCTCTTTTTTTTTTTTTTTTTTTTTTTTTTTTTTTTTTTAAGTACACATTTAATCTACTCTAACACTGCATGAGTTTTGTTTTTTTTTTTTTTTAAACATTTATTCATTTTTGAGAGACAGAGATGGAGTGCAAGCGGGGGAGGGGCAGAGAGCTAGGATGACACAGAATCTGAAGCAGGCTCTCTGCTCTGCACTGACAGCACAGAGCCTGATGCAGGGCTCGAACTCACCAACCGTGAGATCATGACCTGAGCTGAAGTCGGGCGCTTAACGACTGAGTCACACAGGTGCCGCTGCCTTTTTAAATATAAACTACCCATATTGAATTTAGTCACTATCTGCGAATTTCTTAACTTCCCCTTCACACTGACTCTATATTAGTCAAATAGTACATATGTTGTCATTAATTTGTACAAATTTCAGTATCTCTAGTGCTAAATAAGATAAATCATGTTTTTAAAAATCAGAACAAAATTGGGATTTTAAAAATGATCATATGTCTTTATCAGGATGGTAATTGGTTTTGATACATATCAAAACAAATTTTTACCAAAAATTCTGTGTTTTTGAAATTTACTATTTGGACCATTAACGCAAATTTATGCTGGTACTGCTTAAATGTCACGAATCTACGCACATTGTGGTGTGGTGTTTTCTGAAGAGGTGTGGACCTCTTTTTAGAGAGTACAGATCAAAAGATATTATTCTACAAACTGCTTTTCATTTGCAATTGAAAAGAAAAAAGTATTCGATTGTTTTAACTTCTCTATTTATGCTCAGGTTTCCAGATTCTCTGGATTATGGAATGATTCCTAATGACTTTTGTCGTCCTTCAAAATCCAGTTTACTACAAAAGAGGCATCTTTTACAAAAAGATTGTTAATAAAATATTAAATTGCCTACTAAAATATTTTAAATGATTTTTCTATATGCAAGCTTGTTTATGATGGAAATAAAAGAAAACTTTCCCATAATGCAGCAAATTAACCCTTCTAAAGTATTAATGCATAATAGGCTGAAGAGAAATATGTTTATCATACACATGTACTTATAAATATATATTTTATTAGATGTAATCTTTGCATAATTTACATTTTATATCAATTTCTAAGAAATTAGCGAGGAAAGCAAAGATTCTACTTTATGATTAAAATGTGATATTATTTTAAAATGTTTAGGACACTTTTCTTTCCCTTTTTTCTTCTTGATTACTGTTTTCTTTTTTATTATGTTATAAAAGATTTTGTGTTTCATAAAACAAAATAAGCCCTTTCGTTTTTCCTTATGCTAATTTAACTTACTGTTCATTAACTATAGCCTAATTTTTCTGTCCTTTAGTAAATAAGCATGAAATATTAATTATCAACAAGTGAATGTTCTAAATTGTATTGTGCACGATTATGTAATAGCTACATGGAAAAACTTTATCTCACAGTAATATTTCTTGGTGTTGATCTGAAGTCCTCATTAACATATAATTCTCAGGCAAGATGAATAAATATAATTATACAGACAATCATCATGAATACTCTAGCAATCAATACCCGAGCAAAAGATATTTATTAAATAAAAAGTTTATTGTTTTCTAGTGAGAGTGTGGATTCAATTTTTATTGTTACTCTCTATTATTTACTCTTCTCCCGAGAATTTTTTTTCATTTATTTGTGTGCTTTATATTGTGCAATGTTTTAAACATAAATGAGTAATGTCAACCTTATTTCTTCACTATTTACTAGCTGTATTTATAAATCCATTTTGGGGGTTTCCCTTAATTTTGTGTTATTTCTGTTTTCATATCACCAACTGTGTTTTTCCTTTTTTATTTTTTAAGTGGGAAAGAATACGTTATATTCCTCGTGGTTGCTTTTTCCTTACAGAATTCCCCTGGCTCACCACTGACAGATCTTGATATCCAAGAGGGAGTCAGCTTGCAGGATTAAAGGGAAGAACCTCAATTAGACACTCTCTGATTTCTTCAGATGTTTTTTCTAATCTTTTAATATGGGATTATAGGCAGCTAGAACCTATGCTGCTGCTATAAAAATAGTGAAGACGCTTTGTTCTAAATCATAAGCACTCGACATTTAAAAAATGTCTATTTTTCTTAATTTGAATTAATTCTGGTCTAGATGAGGATAATGAACTTTGGTCAGCTCTTTGCGGTTCTGAGTACAAAATAGCTTGATGAGCACTGTGAAGCACACACACTCTCCTCAGAATCTGCTGGAAAACTCCCTCAGAGACTGATTAGCTCACGCTTGTCACAAATAGGGGAGATAATTATGGGGCTTAACAGTCTATGTGGTGGATCTTTTGAGAGGCAATGGGTAGATCTAAGACTGTCTTTGGATCAATCCTAATTCTTATTATTGCACATACCTTGTGAGGGTTTTTTTTTCTTTTTTTCTTTTCTTCTTTCTTTTCTTTTTTTCTTTCTTTTTGTTTCTCTCTTTTTTTTCTTTTCTTTTTTTTTTTTTTTTTTTTGCACATCCCTGGAGACTAAACATTGTCTCTTTCCAGAGGATGACATCACATTTCTTTTCCAGAAGATAAAATTGTCCAAATTAGATTATCTTTAATTAGTCTAATCTTATGAGCCATTCCATAAAGTTTATTGCGCCCGCACTGGCACCATGTTACAAGATTCTTATTGAATGAACTAATCTTTTGCCATGGAAATGATGCTGATAAACAATGTTGCTGATTCCTTTATTACAATAAAGATTTCCTTCTCTGAAGCTTCAGGTTTCAATAGCAGTTTTATGGTTCTCGGTAATATCAGATGACTTTGTTTTAATGACAATGTTGACTTAATCCAAACTTCGCTTGTTAGCAAGTTATTCTACTGCAAAACGCCATCATAGTGACAAAAGGCAAATGAAGTCTCAGAAAATTTTACTTTCAGGAAAAGTTATTTGGGACAGTGTTATGCCCTCTTTTAACGTAAGAACCATCCCCTTTAAAATAGCACCAGTTCTTTGGTAAAAGAACACCTTGGAGGAGGGGCATCTAATTACACACCCCAGGAAAAGATCCCACTCATTAAAAGTTAGTTTCTAGACTGAAAGACAAAACAAACTACCATAACTAGAAATTGTGTCCTGTTTCTGTCTCAGTTGCCACCTGCTTAAAACTCGATCAAAGATGGTTCACAAATATGTGCTTATTTTTTAAAAAGCCATGGATTAAAATGAATTATAACCTCCAAATTAAAATTATTGACAAGATGATCCTAATGATATTCCAAATCAGATGAAAATATCACTGATTTAAATTTTCTACTCTTTCTAGCCTTTTAAAATTCTCCCCATCAAGCTGTTTACTCTTAAAAATTTCAGTTGGTTTGTGACCTGGGTGATGTCCCATAACTTTTTGGGTTCCTGTTTTATGATCTTTGTAGTTAGAGGGCTGCAAAAAGAAAAAATGATTTCAAAATCTCAAAATCACTCTGATTCCATGATATGAAGTGCTGTTGTTCTCTGGGGACTCCCTTCTTTCATAAACATTGCCCAATTGTTGAGAGTTCAAGGAATTGCTTTTGTTTCTTGAGTGACTACAGTACCTTTAGTTGGATAACTTCTAATGGAACTATTTTAACACCAGATCTAGTTCCTTAGACCCATTTCTTTTAAATAATAAGCTTACTCAAGAAAGAGAACTCCCTCTTTAAACGAAACAGGTGACTGTCTCTCCTGTATGAATAACTTCAAAATGAAATCCGATAATAACTCTTTCGCTTTACCTCTAACACATAGACGAGAATGATGATCCTTATATACTTTACTCCATTACAGTGCAAACAGAGGGAAGAACATCTCGTTGCATCAGAATAAGTGCATCTGTGTCACAGTATTTTCTATAGAATTAAAAAATGAGAAAAATGTCTATTTTCCTTAATTTGAATTAATTCTGGTCTATACGGGCATAATGAACTTTGGTCGGCTCTATTTTTTCTTTGTAACTTCCCCAGAATGAAAGAAAACATTTCCAATGGAAAGTTAACTTTGGGTGGTTTCTATGTATAAATTTGCTCACTAAAACCAAATGTAAAAAAATGAGGTGGTGATAACTGGTCATTTTGAGTGTTTTTTTCAAAGTAAAAGACTATCCCATTAGAGAACTTTAATCCTTAGTAAAATGATGAGATCACATTGTTTCTTTGGCCCAAAAGGCATCTCTTCACCTTCTCATTTCTTCATATTTTGTTGTTATTTCTCTCTCTCTATTCCCTCTCTAATACTTGAATTTAAAAGGAAGAGGTCACTGCTGGTTTCTGTCTGACTTGGTTTGCATAAGTAGAGAAGACCAGCATTAGGCCTTTTCCACAGAGCAATTGAGACTCAGTCAATCAGACTCAGTTCATTGATTTTTGGATCTGAGCTGCAATGGCGCCTGTTACCGTGAGCTACCCTGGTGGAGCTGACCAAGGCCTCTAATCCTCTTAAACAGCAGTCAAGAAATTGAGATAAAAGCCGGCAATTCAACTTGTTCAAATAACAGATTTGACAAATTAGGAGGGTTCAACCCTATGATGAAAAAAATTCAATCTTGGTGGCTATATGCTATAGTGCAACCACACAGATGAGACGCAAGTCGGCTCCTTAAGAGAAGTTGTTAGACATACTAATAAGAGGAGTAATTCCCTTTATTTTGTAAACGTAATGAAAAGAAAATTATAATATCAATGCAATGTCAACATAGCAGAATGAAAGTCCTCAGAATTCCGAAAGCCAAAAATTAGATTTTGCACAATGATAATTTCTGTGCCTTTTTGTATGGGGGAAAAAATAACACGAAAGATAAAAGTAAGGTTTAAAGAAATATTAGTTTTGCATAAATGTGCTTTTGGCCTAATGGCGTGTTTAATTTAACTCTGGCAATAAATTAAATGAGAACCTGAGCAGTTTTAGTATCTACACAATAAATATAAATTGTAGAAATATTTATTCTGAGTGAACCATTCAAATAGATAACTTATTTGGTAATTTCATTGAATTTGCTAAAATTACCGTTCTAATCAGTCAAAAAAAGTTGAGGTTCTTGTTTGACTATTTACAGACAATGGATTTCAAATGACAATTATATTCTACACTTGACATTATCATAGATATATTCTGAAATAGCTTTTACATTATCTGACGTTGTGTTCACAGTAACATAGGATGCCCCACATGCAGGAAGGAAAAAAACAAACTAAATTTTAATTCTACCTAATATTTCATTTCATTACTTAAGGAAAGAGAACTAAAGCAATGTATCCATCCCACAATAGGCAAAAGCCCTTATTTTTATAAATTTCATAGTTATTTGATTGCATGAAGGTTAATTATTTCAAATAACTTTTATTTTCCTTTGTTTCTACTGTATATTGTTTTTCTATCTTTGTATACTCAAAACTTAGAGTAATGCCCAGAGCATAATAAATTTTTAAAACATTTTTTTAACATTTATTTATTTTGAGAGACAGAGACAGAGCACGAGCAGGGGAGGTGCAGAGGAAGAGGGAGACATAGAATCGGAAGCACGCTCCAGGCTCTGAGCTGTCAGCATAGAGCCCGACACGGGCCTCAAACTCGTGAACCATGAGATTGTGACCTGAGCTAAAGTCAGATGCTCAACTGACTGAGCCACCCAGATGTCCCAATGCCCAGAACATAATAAATTGTTTGATAATTGCTTTTCCTTTCCTTGATGAATGAATGAATGAATGAATGAATGAATGAATGAAATAGATGAATGAATGAAATCAAATGTTTTTATCTACATGAATTTTAGGAAATAAATAGTTGTGTGGGGTATTTCATGGTTCCTGTTTGGCACTCATAATGCCCTCCTTTTCTTGGCACAAGTGAGGTTCAACATACTGTTTCCACATATTTAAATATCAAACTATTCTTCAATGACTTGGAAATTAACATTTGACCAAACCTATGGATCACCATTCTGTGTGGAGTCACTGCTACTGTAAACTCCTTGTGACCAGGAAGTCAATCCAATTTGCCTCTGTATTTCCAGCACCTTACACGTGGTAGGAACACAGTAAACAGTAATTAAATGAATGGATGTGTAAATGAGTAAATGATTGTGTGATTAACTGAACACCCCAAATATTAGTTGTATCCATTACACAATTACATTGAAAAACTAGCTAATTGGTCCAAATCTGCTGGCTGGGGAACAAGGGCAGTTGAGGGCAGTCAATGCTTACTCAATTTAATTTTCCATACATGTATTGAACAGGTATTGGACATGTATCCAACTCTGCAGAATTCTATTGTTGATCTTAGGGGAAGATACATACATATGAGGAGTTTATGTATGATAAAGGAACCAAATGAATACAAAAATGTACTGCAGAATATATTAAAAAGACTTTCCTAAATAAGTCACCAGATATATTATAAAAGAGAAAGATAAGACAGTATATATAACTAGATTTTTGGGTAGATGCATGTCTATCTGAAGTGATTTGAGACACAAAGCTGGCCCCCAACACTCTACACTGATACTATTGCTAGTTGATTATTTATCTGATAACTAATCTCTTCGCACAGACCTACTTTTCAATACAAATACCGTAAGAAGAGGTAACATGGCAACCCTCCAATACTTGGGTGCTTTCATTCCTTTATTAGAACTATATTCTCCAGGGAGAAGGCTTCAGGAATTGGAGTACAGGAAAGAAAAAAGTTCACTAATAAGAGAAAAAAATAAATTTGACAGAAGCAATGTGGGCTTGCCATGAGTAACTCACTTAATTTCCAGATGTTTGGCCCTAGGTGATAGCAGAAAAGGATAATCTTATCATTAGGAGCACAACATGCTCTCAGTATATTTCACAGCTTTTCCGGTGTTGGAATATCCCTGCCCTGGGCCACTGAGGGACTGTCACAAATGAAAATAAGATTAATGTATGTTTGATGCCTATTATGTATTCACTTACTTAACAAAGTTGCTTAAACAGTCCAAACTGTTATTGTCTTTTCTGCTATGGGATAAAAATAATTAAAAGCTTAAATAATTACGTGTCCTTTGCCTTTGTTAACCTAAAATAGAGAAACAAAATTTGCTGAATCTGGTATTTTCACCACCTATTGAAGACAATTCCAATAAAGAGTCATCAAATATTTCTCAAGAACACTTTTCAGGCAAAAGATGCCAATATGCTGATCAAGTCAATGCAAATAAGAATACTACACCTGATCATATCTCTTAGGGAAATATATATTTATACAATTTAATGAAAATGGAATAATTTGGCCAGAATAGAATTCTAGTGATGTAGCTCATTTCTTGACACCATCAACGAAGTTGCTTGAGTCAAAAGTCATTGAATTATAAAATGATAAATAAAGCTTGATGTAGAAACTAGCCCTAGATTATTTGAAAAAATTAGTGTGTGACAAGAAGAACAAAAACACTTAAATTAACCAAAGTAGTATGAAACTACCAAGGTCACTAAACAACAGCAAGCTTTCACTATTTAGCATAAAAAATATGAACTACCCTGTGTGTGGCTTTAAGACATACACATTTTTAGTTAGTCATAAAAATTGTGGTGTCTCTACTGTTAATTTCCTTGCATCTTAGCTAACTTCTCTCACCTTAGTGAGAAGTCAGACCATTTTTTGAACACCTAATAGATGCCAGCTCTTTGCATCCTCACAAGAATCATGAAAGGGAAGGTATTGGCCACATTTTACAACATGTAAAAAGCAGAAGCAGGAATTGAATGCAGATCTGAAGCCAAAGCTCTTTATATATCTGAAGTTACCCAATGTCCTCTTTGTCTCAATTAAAATATACATATTTTACTTCATATGGAACATAAACATTGTACATTTAGGATCTAGAACCAATAAGGAGAGTAGGATGCCCTTCTTTCTTGCAAGTTATGGCACTTGAAAGCTAAATGACAAATATGGGACAACCCAGCTATGCAGTTCCTGCATGCACCACAAATGTATATTGAGTGTCTGCTTGTGGACCACGGACTATTGGAGACACTGGGCATACAGCAATGAGTGTAAACAGACCAAAATCTGTCTTTATAACATATGAATTCTATTAGGGAAGACAATAAACAAAGTGAGTAAATACATATTACATTTCAAATTGGAAAAATGAAGCAGGTGAAGTAGTTGAGGTTGAGATTTTTAACAGGGTGGCTAAGCCAGAGAAGGCTTCTCAGAGGAAGTGACTTTAAAAACAAACAAACAAACCTGAATGAGAGAACAAATTATATGGGTAGCTGGTCAAAGAGTATTCCAGAAAAAAAACAAAAAAAAAAGAACAGCAAGAACAAAGTCCCTGAGGCAGGAGTAAACTTGCTGCATTTATGGAACAATAAGAACACGAATGAAGCCAGAAGCATGTGATTTCACTCTCTCACAAGAATAATAGGAGATGAGTTCAGAAAGGTAATGTAAAGCCATGTCATGTAGGACCCTGCAGATGAGAGAGCACACTTTGAGTAAAATAGGAAGGGGTGGGAATGTATTGAACACAGGAGGGGAATAATCTGACTTGAATCTGATGGGAGGTCTCTGATGGTGTTGGGAGTAGAGTGAAGGGCACAGAAGCAGTAGCAGGGAGACCGATTGGGAGACTATTGCAAAAACCCGGTGGGATATGATGGTGGCTCAAGCCATGGTGGTGGTAGTGGAAATGATGAGCCATGGTTGAATCCCGGGTATGTGTTGAAGTTAAATGGAACAGAATTTGCTAAAGAGCTGGACGTGGCATATGAAGAGAAGAGATGATAGAAGAATGATGAATCTGTGGAGTTATACCTGATTGACTAGAAAGATGTGAGTGCTGTTGGTTGAAATAGGGAAGATAAATTTACATTTGGACACACCTGTACTCACACCTCTTCACTAGATACACATGCCAAATGGGCAACAACAGCAAGGTACAATAGGACCTATCTTACCACAGCATAACAAAGGCTTTGTTTCCATTGATAATGTTTTTTTTTCTTTCCCTTTTTTTTTTTTCTGATAACAATAGAACAGTAGGTCTGATTTTTTTTTTTTTCAGGTTACAGATCTCTTTACAAGTTTGGGGAAAATTGTCGACTATTTCACCAGAAATTTACAGACATTTACCTTTTACTGCCTGGGCAGAGAGAACGGTTGAGAATTTATAGCTTCCATAAAGACACCCATAATCTCCTATTTAAAAAGCCCTGAATATTGGGGCACCTGGGTGGCTCAGTTGGTTCAGTGTCTGACTTTGGCTCAGGTCATGATCTCATGGTTCATGGGTTCAAGCCCTGCATTGGGCTCTGTGCTGACAGCTCAGAGCCTGGAGCCTGCTTTGAATTCTGTCTCCCTCTCTCTCTGTCCCTCCCCCACTTATTCTCGCTCTCTCTCTCTCTCTCTAAAATAGTCATTAAAAAAATTTAAAAAAAAAGAATCCCTTAATATTGATCTGATACTCCTGCTTGGTAAGAAAAATGTTCACAACCTGGTCTGTATTTTACTTACCACCAGAGGCCCCTTCATGAGAGACTTTGGCTTATTATTGAGAGCCTTTGGCTCAATGTCCCTGACCATAGTATGGCTTTTTTTGTCTTCCTACAAATGAATTCCTTAAAAGCAGCAAAACCTCACTGTTTATTAGCATAGTTTATTTGAGAATAAACTTCTATTACTAGTCTTTATTACTTGATTAATTATTTCCTATTCAATTCCTCCCAAATGGTTAGAATCTGTAACACTCTTAAGCCTTAATTTGTTTTCCAGGAGGACAAAGAGACAATATAGAGTTTGAGGATTGATGACAAATATTATTTCTGCTACTAAAATGTACTCCACCTTTATCCTTCTATTTTGATTTATTTAACCCAATGACTAAGAATTATTAAGTATACTATCACCTGTGTAGTAACTGGGTGTACAAGATGAAATGAAAAGAGAATAATATTATCTACTTGAAGAGATAAAAGATAGACACCCAAAATGTTCAATATGAGTTCCCTTGTTTGCCTAAATGGTGATAGAGTTCTTGAAAATAATGGCTACTATAAGAATTCTAGTGTGGCAAGTAAACTCCCCCATATCTTCACCCTCCCTGTTTTCACAAAACTGTTCATTTCTAAGAACAGCATTCCATCCACCAGTCTCAAGTGGAGGCTCTTAATTTCCTGAATTTGGATTAAGATGTAGTTTTGGTGTTCAATCTACTCTCTAGTACCATTATTTTTTAGCATTGCTAAGGCACCATGTGCTCCTAGCATAGCACTTTCTCCACAATTTGAAACATTACATTTGCAAAACCAAACAAACAAATAACAAAACAAAAATCCTAAGCCTTTTGTAATTCCAAAAAGCTTACATACAAAAGCAAAAATGTAGTAGTTCTGCCCACCATTGACACAAGTTGATGCTGGTTGATTTTATTCTCTTCAAAATTCTAAATAAACGAACTTACATACAAGTAAACTATTCTTAGGGAGGGGGCCTCTAAGTATTAACTGTCTTTTTGTTTTACTGTTTCCACCATCTGAAGACAAGCTCCCATAGGGTGTGGTTGGTGGCCATTTTGTTCCTAGTTACACAGCCTCAGAGCTGAAAAAGCAGGGCTCAGCACATATTATGGTATTGCCCTATTAAAGTGATTTTTACAGTTGCCTGCCTACTTATTCTGGTCTTGAAAAAAATCTAAGCTAAAGCCCCTATTACTCTAGTGATCATATTTTGTACCACATCATCCCACTTCCTTCTCTCTCTTGCTAGCAATTCTATCTCTTGGGAAAACATTCCTTCCCATTCTCATTTGTTTTGTGGGGAAAGGAGAAGGTTGAGTTGCCACTCAATTTCAGGGCTGAGTTCTAACTGGCTTAAGCAAATAATTATTTTCCCCCCAATACTTCCAACCCTTACCCTATGATTGGTTTAGAATGCATAAACCTTCCCAAAGCCTATGAGTTGCAAGGGGTTTCCGAGAGACAGAAGTTATTTCCTCCTTGGGATCTGCTAGAAGCTCTTATTCTCTTCTCCAGAACTGGCTAGTGGAAGGGTATGAGCTCTGTTAACTGCAGCACCCATTGTGATCACAGAGGAAAGTCTGAATTTGCCAAAAGACAGCCATCTGGAGAATGAGAATAAAGCCAACTATGAATAAACTGAACAAACTCTTCTCCCACAGAGCTTAACTATATACTATATTTGTAGTATGCTATAAAGTATCTGAACTGATATATTTTTGTACTAAGTCAGTTTTACTTGAGTTTCCTGTCACTTATAGCATATGGTCCTAACTAATATAGTATCTTGTCAATAATCTTCTTGCTCTTCTGAGATGACTTGAAAAAGTCTCTCTTTTTTTGTAACTAAAAGATCCTTGACTAAAATGCAGTGGTTAAGAGGAAGAAAAGAATATTCTCAGCTTGGATAGCAGGGAAGAAGAGGCTTGATGTTAGATTCTAGAGAGCTGTTAAGAATAGTAACCACCTATTAAAAATCACCTGTATGCTAGCATCTTGTATTTCTCATCTCTACTCCTTATCTCATTGCTGAAAAGCATTACTAAACCCATTTTGCAGTTGAGAAAACTAAAGTTGCAAGACATTGCATGACTCAAAATAATAGAACTATTAAGTGACATAGATGGGATTAAAAACAGGGTAACTCTAAGGACCAAATCATAAGTATATAATGCTGACTCTAGAGTGAATTTGATACACATTGTTTCTTAGTGTCATTGGCATTGGCATTTAGGTTATTGCCGTTTGGCATTTGGGATAATTCTTCACCATGCAGGATGCTCCCATGCATTGCAAGACATTTCGCATCCCTGGACTCCTTATTATATGTTAATAGAGGCTGCTAATCATGTGTAAGAACTAAAAATGTCCCCACATCCTTCCAGATAACTCCCTAATTGGCAGGACTACATCCAGTTGAGCAATACTGGTAGTAGATGAGGACAAGGGAACACATTTCAGATGCGACTGAAGTTTAAATTAAAGGGAAAAAAATGAGCATGGCAGGTTCAGCAGATTTGAATATCTTGGCCTAGGTCAAATAGTACTTTACTGATATAATGAAATTCCTAAAAGGCAATACTGGAAAGGTACAAAGACTGGTACAAGGTCATGTAAGGCTTTCATTGCCACACTTTGTAGACTTTCTTTTATAGATGTCAAAAAGCCATGAAATATAGCATGAGATGAGTAACATTGGGTTTTAGAGTCTGTAGAGAGCAAAATGGAGTCTCTCATGTCAAGCAGGGTCCTGTGTCAAGCAACGACGTAAGCAGTTAGAAGTACTGTAACTACAAAATCTCCCTGGGACCAGCATCAGCTAGCACCCAAACCTGGTAATGTGCAGAACCAGAGGCAGTCTGAAGGGGCCCAGGTGATTAAACCCCTTTAAAAAGGGGAGGATTTTTTTGCAGCAAACTGTCAGACTCTTCAGACGTGACCTCTCTATGTGTGTTCACTTAAAAAAGGCAATCTGGGGGCACCTGGGTGGCTCAGTCGGTTAAGTGTCCGACTTCGACTCAGGTCACGATCTCATGATCTGTGAGTTTGAGCCCCGCGTGGGGCTCTGGGCTGATGGCTCGGAGCCTGGAGCCTGCTTCTGATTCTGTGTCTCCCTCTCTCTCTGCCCCTCCCCCGTTCATGCTCTGTCTCTCTCTGTCTCAAAAATTAAAAAAAAAAAAAAGGCAATCTGCCTGATTGATGTAGGAACAGAACTGAGAACCTTCACTGCTTTGACATAACAAGCAGTAAGAGCTGACCCAGACTGGACTGAGGCTTCATCTCAACTACACGCCCACAGACTGCCCTCACGTTTGGATCCTTAACTTCCTACACCCTTCTGTTATCTTGTTTGTTGTGTGGCTCGTCTTATGTCCTGCTCTGTGCGCTGTGTAAGAAGCCAAATGGGATCACATGGTGCGATGTCATTGAGTTTGGAGTCCTGAACCTGCTTTATAACTGTGATTCACTTTGTTTTATGACTGACACTGTGGAAAGACACAACTCGTGTGCACGCCTTTGTAGCGCGCTCATGACAGAGTCATATAGCGTTTGGTCCAGTTCCAATTCCTTCACATCCACCCATCCGTTATTTAATTAATTCATTCAATCAACATTTTTGCTAACCTACTGTGTGCCAGGCACCTTGCTAGGTGGGGGACACAATGAATGCCAAGCACAGCTCCTGTTGTCATGGAGCTTATAGACTACCATACACGCCACATGGAGTTTATGGTCTACTACATACATTAAAGAGTCTTTCTGAGTTGCAGTTTTCTTATATTAAAGACCAGAGCTGTTATACTTTTTGTGAGGTTTGGTGATATGCATGCAAAGTGTCAATTAATTGTGGCCCTATGGAGAAGAGATACGTTGAAAGGATTTTAAAAAATTCTGTTCACAATTGCTCTGACTGCCGATATGCAGTAATATTGTCATGCAAAATGAGCTAAGGATGTAAAAATGTTATTACCTTTTCTTTTCCTCTTTGGGGTGGGGGCACATGGATAAATGGGCATCACCAGGTGTGTATATTAATTGGCAAGTTTAGTGCCTGCTTGTTATCTATTTACTCCTCTCCAAATCCAACTACTGTCAGGAGGAAAAAAAAGCCTGCAGAAAATAAGACTACTCCTAAAAACCAATTAGTGATTCCTTAAGAGCGTTTGGCAATCTCCTCAATATCTTCGTCGCACAACTTATTTCTATGACTATTTCACCTGTTGGAATGAGGATTCATTGTGAGAAGGACTGTATGTTTTTTATCACAATACTTGGCACACAGTAGGTGTTTAATAAATGTTTCACTAATAAGGATATTAATCAAATTATCCTTGTAGCTTTTACCCAAGTACTACAACTCCTTGAACAGCCGTGTGGGCAAATGTGGGTACTTAACTGTAGCTTTTTTTCAAGAGTAAAATATAGCAATTGACTCAGACAAAGGCACTGGCTGTTATTAAACCCATCCTGTCCTCTACTTTGGCATTACTTTCCTCCTTTGCTTGGAGACAAAATCCATGAAACACAACTGTAGTCCATATATTAGTGTTAAATATTAGTGTATTAATAATTAGTACATTAATAAATAGCGTAAATATTAGTGTTAAACATTTAAAAAATTGGTGTCTAAATAGTTCTCAGCCTAAGAGAATTGAACCTTCCTAGAAGGAACGATTTTCCAAAGCAAAAAATAATTTCAGAAAATACACTTATTTTTCTCAGCGGTTATGCCTGTGTTTCTAATTTGGCTTCTTCCTCTTCTTGTTCCCTAATTTGACTGCCAGGAAAGACCCCAGGGCAGTCATGGGTTTAGTGTGAGCATGTGACCCAGCTCTGCCAATCATAAAACCTCCTATGTGGCCTCCCCAGGCATGAGGAAAGCCAATTGGTGGTGGGAGAACTAACTCCATGCTGCTGGGCGGGGTAAAGGAACCTAGAGAGGCAGAGAAGGATGATAGCATCGCAGTCTGGTTGGGGCTTCCTGTTTTCATGCCTGCCATTCTGGCATGTTGAGTCTAAAAGCTCCTATATTCTATGTTTTCCCTAATTTAATATTATTTGTGGCCATGACACTCCACACTCAAGACATTCTTCTGTGCTGACTGGTACAGCCATCCTTGTAAAATTAACTTTTCTGTGTCTCCCACTCATTTTGCTTAATCAGAAAAAAAAAATGGGATGAATACAGTGTAGTGGAATTTGATCACTAGTGTTAATTAATTAATTAATTTGAGATTTTGGAGAATTATTATTAATTTGAGAGCGAGAGCGGGGGGGGGGGGGCGCAGAGAGATGGAGAGAGAGAATCCCAAGCAGACTCCACACTGTTAGGGTGGAGCCAGACAGGGGCTTGACATCATAAACCATGAGATCATGACCTGGCCTGAAATCAAGAGTCGGCCTTCTTAACCCACTGAGCCACCCAGGTGCCTCTGGAGAATTAATTTAAACACAGATTGCCAGGGCCCTACCTGTAGTTTCCGATTCAACGGGGGTAGGCCCTGAAAATTTGAAAATTTGCACTTCTAATAAGTTCCCAGATAGTACTGGCCCAGGCTCCACACTTCGAGAATCACTGAGTTGTATATATTAAAGTCTGTATGACTTTAAATTTTTTTTTCAACGTTTATTTATTTTTGGGACAGAGAGAGACAGAGCATGAACGGGGGAGGGTCAGAGAGAGAGGGAGACACAGAATCGGAAACAGGCTCCAGGCTCTGAGCCATCAGCCCAGAGCCTGACGCGGGGCTCGAACTCACGGACCGCGAGATCGTGACCTGGCTGAAGTCAGACGCTTAACCGACTGCGCCACCCAGGCGCCCCTGTATGACTTTAAACAATACAGAATAGATCATTTCAGATAATTTCCAAACGTATTTGTACTTCTCGGCTGGTTAAAGAACAGGAAAGCTCTGCGTTGAATTGGGAGCCTGGTTGGTTGTTAGCAGCACCCATAAACTGGTATCTAACACAGCTCCTGTGATGACTGGTCCCGGAAAAGAAGCTGCCACTCTCCAACAGCTCAGGATTTCTCCAGTAATAAGTCAGACATGAGGTTAAGCCAGATGGAACCAACCAGTCGTAGAAAAAAAAAATTAAATTTCCATTAAATCCAGTTTCTCTCTCTGTACAAGATCGGAGATGTAACACACCTATAATGGGTGCCTGGTTTGAAAAATCTTTTGGAGAAAGACTTGTTTTAAATGAAAATGTTTTGAGGTTCTGACATTTCAATTGGTTTAAAATTATTTTAGATAAACATTCTTGTACCTTAGATGTAAGTAGTTCGTTTGGAAGTTATGTTCCCTCATCTAGTATGGGTTTAAAGAACAATAAGGAGCTTGATCATATAGAATTTCTCCCTATTTTGATGCATATACATATTGAAACACTTCTCCCAGATAAAGCATAAGGTAATATTTATACTAAGTTCTACTAAATATCCTACTTATGCTAGGAATTAGAATGAGAAACTAAATCATGCAAATGCAACAAATAGGTTGATTCAAAACAGTATCACGAGTCTTGAGGGGGGATCTGAGTACTTAAGATATGCCCTGAAGAGCACAGAAAGTCCTGGAGGAAGTCTGGAGAGCCCCACTGCTGAAATTTGGACTCACTCCTTGTACTTCTTGCATCAGAAGTAAAGTGGCTGGCCTCACAGACAAGTCACAGCTCTACCAAATTACCAACAAGGTCCATTACAAGCCATGAAGGTATATATATTTTGATTCATACCTTATATGATGTTCCAATGCAAATCTCTAGATGTAAGAACCAACCTGAAAATTTACTGCATTTACCCAGAGGCTCAAAAAAGTAGAACTGTCTACAAATCAAATGGATATGCAAATTATGAGATGAAAATTCAGTAGTTCCATGGATTTGAGAAACATTTCACACTAGTTTTTAAATGTTATAGATTCAATAAGAATGAAACAAGTTAGTCCAAAGGGAAATTTAATTCTTCGTCGATGATTTTACTTATGAATCTTATTCTTGAAGTGGTATTCTAGCCACAAATTTGTATATTTGAAGCAATAGCTGAGGGAAATTTACAGAAGTTTAACATAACAGAAATTTAAACATAATATTACTTGTTTTTAGAGCAAAGTTATTTTCTTA
Organism: Acinonyx jubatus; assembly: GCF_027475565.1. Classification (NCBI taxonomy): domain Eukaryota; kingdom Metazoa; phylum Chordata; class Mammalia; order Carnivora; family Felidae; genus Acinonyx; species Acinonyx jubatus. Next base: position 51,465,925 of record NC_069380.1, on the reverse strand, counting down.
TGTATGTTTTTTAATGATATTTTTCCCAGAAGGAAAACAAAAAAAGGAAATTAGCTACTTTGGGAACACCCTAGTACATTATTTGAGTCCAGAAAAAAACCTCGGCTAAACTACCTACTACAAAATCACTCTAAACCTAAATCTACATACTCCAGATTCAATTTTCTCACTTGGAAAAGGGAAGTAATTGGCCTAGAAAAGTCTTAAAGGCCTTTATAGCTCTAAGAAGTTATGAATTAGTAATTACTCCATCTTTTTCATCACAAGAAAATTTAGATAAGGGGTCACTTGCACCTTAGAAAAGGTAGGTCATTTCAAGATTTGGACACGATGGTCTTTAAAGATATATACTCAACACTGTGACATAAACTGTGCATAAAAATGCTTTTTCAGCTGTCCCTCTTTATCACTCCTGGACATCATTCCTCGAATCCCAACTTTTACAATGAAGAAGACCGAGTTGTGGGGTTCTCCTCATTGTGAACTTAAAAGCACGCATGGGTACAACATTCAAATAGATGTAATCTGTCAGTACTCATTTATTCCTGATGGCTCTGGTTTGCCATATCTACAACTTACTGGGCATGTAGTAGTCTCTAAACTAAAATAAGTTCATTTTTGGAAATATGTACATATATATATAATATAAAATTAAAATATATTTAAAATATTAAACTTATATATAAACATATGTTATATATAAACTTATATTTATAAATATAAAATATATTTATGTATTTATAAACTTTTTATATTTTAGATCTTTAAAATGTGAATATCTAATAGACAAAAAGTTTATGATATAAAATATTACAAAGGTCAAACGTTTATTTATATAATAAAACAATAACGAGGGAGCTGTAATTAAAAAAAAAAACAAAACAAAACATGCAACTTGAGAATTCAATGAAATACAATATAATAAATACCAGAATAAATGTAGGACTAAATCAAATCCCTTGTTTCATCAGAAAGTGTGTGGAACTACAGAGATGGGGACCAGTTGGTTCCTGGACTAGGCTGCTTTCGTGTGATTACGTCAGATGGTATCCAAGTGGTAGGAGCCCGTAAGGTCATTAACACTAAATCTTGGCCAGAGATGACAACATAATCCAAGATGCCACATTTCCCAGCCCCGGGGCCTTCAAGGGAGATGGGAGAATGAGCAAACACAACCAAGCAAATATTTCTCCATAGGAACGTAGGTAAGCATGCATGTATATGCACGCACAGATAAGTGATGGCTCTCCGCGAGGGGACTGTGAGCCTGAGCACGCAGTGGCGGAACACCAAGCTCATATTTCCAAAACAAAGGCATACTGGGTTCCAGCGGGAGGCCTGACAGAGAAGCAGCACTGCTTTGGAAACTGCCCAGAGCACCTCTTTTCCCCTGGATATAAGCACCTGCAAGGAATGAAAGGAATGAAAGCACAAAACCAAGACAGAGACCCCAGAATATTCTCTGTCTGGAGTCTAAGGGCTTTTCGGCTTCTTCCTCAAGAGAAGAATTTTATAATTACTTGTGAATATTGGGCTTTGAAAATGATTGTCCCCATACTCAGCTAGGAGTGTAATTGCTGTTCATCTCGTCTTTAACTGCGTCTTTATCTATTCAAGAGAACGGAAATTCTCTTAATAGTTAAAGGAAACTTTAAAGGAATATCTAGCCAAAACCTCTTCAGGTTACAGGTGAGGAAATTGGCATCAAGAAAGGTAGCAAAACTTTTTTTTAAGATCGTAAGGCTCTTTAGGTGCAGGAATAGGATCAAGATCCTCACTAGGTTCCTTCCGCTAGCCCAGTGCTCTTTTTCTACACCACTTTATGAAGATACGCTATCATAGAGAGTCTTCATTAAAATTTTAAAGCTGCTTCCTGTCAATATTACATGCTATACTGCTAGTTTTTTTTTTTTAAAAGAACTGATACCCCTCCTTCTTGAGTTCTTACACTGTATATATCAAACTTATAAAATCACATGGTATATAAAATTTAAGAGACCTAATGAGGGGATCTTAGCCGGGTCACCCTTGAGAGCTCACTGATTCCTTTGAAATCTACTTACCACAAGTGATGAAAAGTGGCTTAAATTTGGCCTGGGCAGAAGGCAGGTGCACAGAGAACTTTTGCAGCTTTGGGTATAGACTTCAGATTGTTCAATCAGGAACATGGTTACAACATTGTCCTCACAAAGGTATATAAAATATTTATTCCGTGTTATGTTCTTTCTTAAAGTTACAATAAAAAGAGGTCTCTAACACAATGCCCAGAGCTCACAGGTGACAATGGCTGAGGAAGAAGCAAGACTCCATGTAAAAATGAAACTGAAACTCAGAGTAGGCATTGCAGGTTTGCATATAGAATCAGAGCAACACTATAAGGAAATATGTAGCCCAAGGTTATGAGACATCAGTGATTCATTTATCAAGAAAAGGAGAAAAAAATAGAAATATCTCATTGAATATTATCGGTCTCAAATTTTGCCAATAGATTTATGACTTTATGTTAGTAAGGAGGGTAATAACAATGTCACTTATGATGCTATATTTTATATGTGTAAGTATGCCTATAGTTAATAGAATTCATCAGGCAGTAGGTTTGGGCACTATTTAAAACATGGGTCAGAGGGGCATTAATTCTATTCAAAACGTCCATCTGTTGCTGCCCAACGTGCACAGAGGGTTGCATAGCAACCCGTCGTAGTGCATGGATCCGGTTGGCCTCCCTCTGTTGCTTTTGTTTGCCCTCTGAGAGAGTTGCCCTTGATGGAGAAACAGTAGGTGTTCTTTTATTTATATATTTATTTATTTTTTTGGCTGGAGCTTGGCCTGGTGAGTGGGGGCTCATTATAGCCTGCTGAGCTAGATAGCATTGTGAGGCGATATCTGACATATGAATGTAATTTATCTTCCTGGCATGATTCTTAGTCCCAAATTGATTCCCAAATTCCTAGGACTGTGGAAGTATAGCAATTAAAAAGAAAATACCAGGACCTTTTACTTTTATACCCAGGAAAAACACTCAGCAGAGCAGGCAGAGAGAAAATTCCAGAAGTTTGATTCAATTTTGTGGCACTTACTCGGCTTTCTGAACTTAGGCTTTTTCAGCTCCACGTGCCGGGCAATTTGTTAAATGAGGATTCCTCAGGAAATCACGTTCTTAAAGGCCTCCTTGCAGCATGTATCATTTCTAAATACTTACATTCTCTTGACTCTTATTACATTTTTTTAGCTGCTCAGTAAAATTTGTAATGAATTTCAGTACCTGTAATTGTACGTAAAATAAGCAGCTATCCGGCTTACTTTATTCCCAGTGTCGGTTCCTGTCTGTTCCCTAGGCATCACGGATATGACTGTGGGCCAATGGCAAATAACAGTCTTAACAAATCACTGCAATTCAAAACCATCAATTAAGTGCTCTTGAGAAACGAAAACACCATATTTTGAGAGAAATTGTTATATCGCACCAATAGGAGTATATAATCGTGACACCAGAATATTTTCTGTTAATTGGTTGTTATAACTCGATGTAGCTGTTTATATTTTATTCACAACACAGTTTCAGAAAAGTCTTCCCTTTACGTCTGATGAATCTATGTATTTCAATTTCAAGCAATTCTAACTATTTTTCAGGTAATGATATTTAAGGTAATTTTTAATAAAGACCTGATTGACAGGGGGACCCTTGAGAACACTTCTGAAATATGTTTCAGATAATGTCAATAATACTCTACCTTCACTGTCATTAAACTCAAGCTTCTGAATGCCAAAGTTTTTAGTCATATAGTATCCGTTCTAGGTTTTGTTTTCTTTCCACTTTTATTTTTCTTCTAACATTTTTTCCTTGAAGTAGATGTGAGAAATGAGATATTTCCACACCTGTAATGTCATAGAAGTTACAAAGGCCCTGAGCAGCCCTGGATCGCAGACTCGGAACTGGCTCATAATCACAGGTGAGATTAATATAATTTATTGTAAAGTGCCCATATAACGTATTCCTTAATGTGAGTCCCTTTTTTAAACTTTTTAAAAAGTTTTTGTGTATTTATTTTGGAGGGGGAGGGGCAGAGAGAGAGGGAGAGAGAGAATCCCAAGCAAGCAACTCTGTGAAAACACAGCCTGATGCAGGGCTCAAACCCACGGACTGTGAGATCATGACGTGAGCTGAAGTTGGACCCTTAAAGACTGAGCCACCCAGGGCCTCCCGTGAGTCTGTTTAGAGAAAGAAAGAGGGGCTAACCAGATGGAATACCAGGACAATTAACATAAACAAAACAAAGGCATTTCTGGGAACCAGGACATGAGGCCATCCCAGATGCAGAAGACAAACAAAGGATAGATTTGTACAACTCAGTGGCAAGAAATGTCCAATGCAGATGTAGAAACCTAAGGAAAATAAAATTTAATAGGCTCTGTCGAGGGTTTCCATTAGGCACCTAGGTTCAAATGGCTGATTGTCATTACCTAGCTTTGTCATCTTGGTCAAGTCATTTAATCTCTCTGAGATTCATTTCTTCATCTGCAAAATGTGATCACTGTACTAATCTCTAAGTTGTGAAAATTAAATGAAACATCTAATTTAAGAGGCCTAGTATGGGACTTGGTCATGGTAACTACACAATAAATAATAGAGTTTTTTCCACATGATTTTCTTAACTCTAAACACAAGAAACAGGAGGCATCCAGGTTCAAGGATGTGAGCAGGAGTGAAGTCTTGAGTGTTTTTACTAAGATGGACTCTCTTCTTGCCCTTCAAGTATCTTTAATAGAACTTTGGAACATGTGACGTCTTTATTCCGGTGAAAGTTGGTCTTACAGGCAGCACTTAGTTACTCAGATAGCAATATAACAATGTGAATAAGACAACACACACACACACACACAAACACACACATACACACACACACACACACACACACAAAGAAATTCAGAAAAGCATCTTCTTTTTAACTCAAGGGGTAGTTCTGAAATTCCTTTAACTCTTCCACTCAGATTACTCACTTTCAAGGTGGAAATACTAATATATATCCCACTAAGTTTATTGTGAGGACTATATAAAATAATGCAGACTGTGCACAGTTAATAGACTGTGACATACATGTTATAGGGTGAAAACTATATTTATGATCAACTTAAGATTCAACTAAAGGGGTTGACTGATGTATGGGCAAATGCATTTCCTTGTCTACAGGACATATTTTAGCTTTATTAATTGCTAAGAACAGATGAATTCATTTAGCACAAACCTAGGTTGTTTCGTGTAATGATGTGCAGAAGATCCAAGCAGGAAATCTGATCATCATTCAAACTGCAGAAAATGAAATAGTGCACGGAGTATAGGAGGATACTGCTTGATTAGTATATAATGTGCAGGTTTGCATGTAATTTGTCTTTTTTTTCTTGCTGCTTTTAATGTTTTCATCACTAGTCTTCAGCAATTTGACTATCATATGTCTTTGTTTCTTCTGCTTGGGACTGGTTCAACTTCTTGGATTTTTGGGTTTGTAGTTTCTATAAAACTTGGGATTTCTGGGTTTGTAGTTTCCATAAAACTCAGCCAAAGACACAAGGATACTCCTATGAGGATTTCTGGAGTGTCTCTCTCTCTCTCCCTCTCTCATATTCTGTCTACAAAGTCTAGCTGCATGAACCTCCTGAAAAAGCCACTCAACCCCCTCACCTAAGTAAGACTACCAAGTCTTTATTCCTGTTCTCTGGTCTTGAAACTGTCTTTAGGTAGTAAACTGAGCAATTCTTGTACTCATTTGGCTGATATGTCCTGGTAGGAACCAAGAAACAGATTTAGGAGTATATATGCAGAATTTTGTATTGGAATAATGATTCATAAAGATGGGCAGGAGAGAATTTATTGGCATAAGCATTTACCTGTGACTCGGGATTTGGTGTTCTGAAAAGAACACCCCTGACCTTTTCTGGGTTGTCTACTAGGATAACTCCTTGAAGTTTGAACATCATCATGGTTTATTAGAAATGAGGTAAAGATAACAAGTAAAGAATAAGGCATATAAGGCTCAAAGGATAGAAGACTTAAAGAGGTAGAAATGGTAAAGTGAATTTACTGTGTAAGAACTGAAAATCTACCACCTGATAAGTTTACTGAGCACTAAAGGACTTACCCTTAACTAAGACCAAAGTGTGCTGGTCAAGGTAGGTAGATGGCAGCTTCTCAAAAGAAGTACCATGACTGCTGTCTTCTCTAGACTCAGATCAACCGTGGGAGATAAATTCTAGTACTGATGGGAATAATGGGATTCTGGCATTGCAGAAGCCATGTGGTAGCACTTAAAAGTCAGAGGCAAGGTAGATGCATTTCTGAATTGAACAGTAAGGCTGGGAAGACCTTGAGGATACTTTCAACCACAAGAATCTATGACAGAGCTAAATAGTTACTTAGAATCTAGGGGCAAAATAAAGAGAAGCTTCCCAGGGTTGTGCTCAACTTATATAATTTTAGAAAAGTAATAGGAGACTAAGAGAATTCAGACACCAAAAACCATGGAGCATTGCTCATTTTCCAAATCTAAGTACATTTCCAGACTTAGTGGCCATGGATTTGTAGGGAAAACCTTGATCCCTTATGTAAGTACCTTGCAACATCACTGCAGGTATATACATTAAATATTCTTCTAATCCCTCCCCAAAGTGACCTAGGATGATTTATCAGAGTAGCTCTGCAATACAGAATGGGAAATACATTAATTTTTCCTCAACCTCTATAGGGTATGAGATGATGCCATGAAGTGTCATTGTGATCTTCTAGGTAGAGCAAGGGCTTGTAGAAGAAGAGGATAAATTATAAATAAAGTTTTGATTTACATAAAGAATGGGTACCGAGGGCCCTCAAACCCACCCTTTGGTGATTTCATAATCCCAAAATATGTAATTTTGAAATACAAACCTAGAACTTGACAAAATGGTCCTGGGCAATGGAACAGGGGCCAGTTTGATAGGAAAAGGGCAAGTAGAAGGTATAGAATTCCCACTCCCTAGTCAAAGTAGATAAATAGAAGAAATACTGAATGCGGGGAGAAAATACAGAGCTGCACTTCCTTGAAAGACTTAAAAGACTCCAGAGTAGCGGTCTCCATTATATTCTCATTCAATTCATCCATCCAGCCACTGCAAAACAACCTGCAACAACAACAACAACATGGGCAGGTGATGGTAAGCTATCATAAATTTAAAAGTACAGCGGCATCAACACAGCTGAACACACTTGGTTTGTAGATGCTGATCTGGCAAATGCATTCTTCTTGAACACCACCAATAGGGAGATTCCAAAATAGTTCACTTTTACACGGCAAGGGCAGCAGCACATATTTACTCTCCTGACCCTGATCTGTGTTAAATCCTAGCTTTCTGTCAAAATATAGTCTTCAGAGACATTGATTGTCTTGTTAAAGATCCAGTGTATTCATGGCTTAATGTTATTTGACACCTGTGAGTGGAAGGTGATAAGGATGTTAAGGTACTAATGTGACACACGTATGTCAGAAGTTAGAGATAAAGTTGACAAAAATTCAGGACTATGTCACACTGATGAGATTTTCAGTGGTTCAGTGGTCTGAGACACGCCAGGGCATCATCTCTAAAATCAACTCTCTGCTAAGAAGTAGCATAACACTTGAACTCTTTGGATTTTGGAGGTAGCATATACCACATTTGTTAATGTTGATCCAACCTATTTAAGAGGTGACTCAGAAGGTAGCCATGTCATGTTTTTTCAGTAAGTTCAGACTATTATGTGAGTTTCCACACCACTCACACGGTAGGACCCTGCAGATTTGGTAGGGGTAGAGATGATTGTGGTGGGTAGGGATGCTGTGTGGCATCTCTGGTAAGCCCCAAGAGGCAGAGTTACATGCAAACAAGGTTATGACTTCTGACTCGGAGGAATTATACAGCAGAGCACCTACCTGATTGTGGGACATCAAGCAAGTGGAAGGACTTAACCCACAATGGGGTGAACTTTTGATCAATAAAAATTGAAAACGGCAGATAAATCCTTCTACCCTTCTTTTCCTGAATGGGTTGTCTTTCGCAGGTGTTCACGTGGTTTCTCAGAAGACAATTCTGTGAGCGTGAGTGATTAGTTGCACTGGACAGCTTAGAAACCTCCTCAGTTCAGTCTTGCTTCTGTCCTCTGCTACTTCCTTTCACCCTCTTTCCTGCTTTCCTGTGATATTTTCTAATAAATTAGTAACACATGAGCTTTGCCTCAGGCTCTGCTTTCTTGGAAAACAAAGATAAAACGTCTCTCCTGATTAAGACTCTTCAGTGGTTAAACTCATCATTTTAACGCTACCTTTCCAATCACTTCTTTCAACACCCCTTGCCTTTCACTTTATGCTCTCATGATATCAAATTGCTTTTGCTTCCCCACAGAAAGCATGCTGTTTCACACCTTTAGACCTTGGTTTATATTCTTTACTCAGTCAGGAATGCCATCTTTTGTTCCCATTTAATAATCTTATAGCAGTTAACCTAAGGTCAACTCCTTCCATGTTTTTCTCTTACTGGTAAAAGCTATAAGATGCAACAGTCTGTCACCTGTCTTAGAGGGGATTGTCTAGCATGCCTTGGACCACTGATGCACTAGAAACTTCACCAGTGTAGCAGCATCCTGAATCTTCACGACATTTCTCTCCAACGGTCCGCTATGCATGTGACATATCGGAGCCCCTAGGATAAACTGGACAGCCATTAGGAGATGATGTGAGGGAGAGGAGATCATCTATGAGAAAATGTACAGGATATTTTGAGGCTTTTGGTTAAGTATCTTGACTCTAGACTATTGATTAAAGTAAGAGCGTTCCACAGTGTTCCCAGGTTAGGCAGGAAGTCAAAGAACTCACTTGAGAGAAAGCAAGATTCAAGAATACATACTCACTTTGGGAAGAAGAAGGGAGAAAGCCAGCAGGTGCAGATTTCTGGCCCAGATTTTGAGAACTTAGAAAACTTTACAGAACAGAGGACTCAAGGTCATGATTTACAAACCAAATGAAAGCTGCTGATTATAGCTCAAGCTGTTTACATTTGGCTAAAAGAGTCATCACATTTTGAATAAAATTCACCTTCTACTTGGGGTGGAATAAATTGATTTTCCTTAGGTCAAATATTTGAGTACTCTGTCTTTACTATGTGCTGTGCTAGATACTGAGAGTACAAAGATGCAGTCTTTGCCCACAGGGAGCTTGCTATCTAATGTGGGGCATAGAACTGTCCCACTGATAGCTGCTGGCTAACATGCTAAGTGCTGTGACACAGTTGCCTGGGGTTCTGTGGGAGTCGGGGTACAAAGTTTGGTCCAGTGTGAACTTGCAGAGGAGACCCCACTATGACCTTACTCTCTAACACAGAGCAAGACAAAAATATTACCAATAGTGATAAAAACTCTCTATATCAAAAAGAATCAATAACAACTAACAAATACTGGGTATGTTTGTGATGGCAGAGTATTCAGCTGCAAAGAGCTGATGGCAGATTTTGATGAAAAGTGGGCCCATTTAATATCATTTTCTCTCTAATGACATTTGTTCTCTTTCCTGCTCCTTTCTAACACATTAAAAGTTCTGAGTATAATAAGGTATCCTCTATTCTGCTCTGTGTTCCATATATTTGTCTAATTTTGTTCCTAATGGTGTTTAAATAGCCCATTCCAATTCTGTGGTTTTAAGAGGGAGCCTCTTTCACTGGTAATTTATAAGTAAACCAACACTTGTTTTCAGGTTCAGCATTTGAGATTCTGAAGCTGCTCTTCTTAAACTCATTCTCTCCCCTCCAGAAAACATCTACATCCTCTCTCATTGCTAATTCTGTTCATTTAAAGTCTTACCTGTGGCTTCTCCTGTGCAGTCGTATGTTGTATGCAGCGGGGAGAGATTCCTCCCATGTAGATTCTTGCCCCTTTTAATCCTTTTCTTCCGGAGTAAGCTCGCACTATTAGCACTATAGACTTCTTCGAATTTTGTTTGATACTGAATAGGATTGTTTGCTTCACTGTTTTGGAGGTTCACACATCTAAAATTGAACAGTTCAGATAGTCGAAGAACTGTGTATGAGCTAGAGTACATTTGAACGGAAGGAGTAGATGTCGACCGAATGCAGGTAGCAATAAGCACATGTGTTCTCAATACAGATGAGCAAATTTGCCTCCTTCCTGCTGAACGCAGAGCCTCTTTTGTCTCGGGTAGTCTTCCAACAAACAAAGAAGCCACTTGGCCACATATAGCTCACGTTTTATTTATTTAGATCCCCCCTGTAGTGTTTTCAGGCCAAGCTGCCCTACAAGAAGGAATCATGTCTACTGATTAGCAAGGCCAGACTGTTGCTTGGGAAGTTTCCTTGTGACCCCTGCAACAGATTAATTGTTTGCCATAAGGAAGTCTCTTAACCTTGTGGTATTTCTCTTTATACTCTCCAAGTGGAGGATAATAATGCTGGGAAAGAAAAATGACTTGATAACCACAAATGAGAAGCATCCCTTCAAGGTCTTTGTACATATAGGCTTCCTGTTAAAATAAGAATACGATTTTGTCCCATTTAAAACAATTCAGGAGAGTTCTAGAACACTCCTCTCTGAATAATAAAAACAATCTTTCAGGGTGTTGCCATTTTACCCGTGTGTTTTATTTCCTCTGGTGAGAAATCTGTGATAGAAAGTATTTTAACTGTTCTCACTATTTTCAAAGCATTTAAAAAACGAATATAATTTTACCCATGGCAGGAGGTTGATACACACATGACACATGACATTTTGTAAGTAGGAAAATAAATATGAAGTTCATAGCAGAAATATGAATAATGAATACAATCTTAAAATGGTAGCATTTGAGATTTGGTCCATGACCATGACTTACAGGAAATACTCACTGGGAATGAGTGCCCAAAACGAGACAGGAAAGAACCAAAGGAAGGAAGCTAACCAAGCTGTTGGTATGGTGTTTCAAAATGCTGGTTGCAATGCCTTTGGAGAGAAGACATAAGGAACGATATAGTTTACAAATGAAAAGCTTATTCCGTGTGTCTGGGGCAGTGAAAGGAGCTGTACAAGGCAACAGTTAGAAGTCGGAAGAAGAGCTGCCATAGTAACGAGTGCTAACCTCTAAAAAAACTCACATAGTGATAAAGTTTCCAGGGTGACCGCCGCACTTGTCAGTCGCGTTTCTTTTATTTAGAGTTTTTGAAAGCCAAATTTTAGGGTTGAAATCCATCTAACTGCAAAGCTTTAGAAAACTCTCATTTGCTGGAAGAGTTCTTTTATTTAAAATTAATTTTTAAAACTGCAACACCTTTATGCCACCTTTTGACAAAAGTGTTACGAAAGACTGCACACTGTCATCTTGGAGCAAATTGCTGGTCAGATGAAATAAACTTTTGTCCACCCACATGACCTGTTCTTCTTCAGGCTTTTGTTTATATTCCTTACGCTTAAGTGCATCGATCCCAGTATAGATAGGTTTATGTTTTGTCTTTATCCTGGGATTTTCTTCATTGTTTACACTATAATATTCCTGTGAGGTGAAGCCTTCACATTATCATTCTTATTCCCACATTGGCTCCTAAAAATGTTTTCAAACTCGTCACCAAGTGTGAACTAGTGACGGTAAAAACTTGCAAAATCAGCAAATGTTAACAATAACACACAAATGGGATGAAAAATTGTTAGTAGGGATAAACTTACACTATTCCATGATTACAAGTGGATATGACATAATGAAAGCGGTTCTCGCGGCACGAATGCAAAGTTTAAGAATATAAGAGTTATTAATATGATATACACGAAGCTTGAGGACACCACGCTGGGTAAAATAAGCCAGTCACAAAGAGATAAATGCTAGGTGATTCCACTTACATGAGGTGGCTCAACCAGTCAAATTCAGGAAGTAGAATGATAGTTGCCAGGAGCTGTGGGGAAGGGTGTAGTGGGATGTTATCATTCAATAGGAACAGAGTTTCCGTTTTTCAAGACAAAAAAGAGTTCTGGAGTTGGATGGTAGTGATGGTCCCCCAACAATGTGACTACCTTTTTAAATGACTAAGGTGTTAGATTTTGTTATGTGTATCTTATAACAATGCAACAATTTTTGAAGAGTTATGACTAATATAAGCTTTCTGTGAAAGCTCTGCTGGAACAAAATGGCCTCACCCCCTGTTCTGTGGAGGCCGCGTACAGGACACTCCCTAGCCCACCTGGCCTGACGAGTTGGTCTGTAAGCCACACTCAGAGCTTCACTCCTGAGAAGGAGCCTTGTGTTGCCAACCTGTTCCCTGTTCCTTCGCTGCGGGTCAGGAACTCAGATGTCAACGGGGCAGAAGATTTTTGAAGAGGCAGAAAAACGAGTAAAGAGCTCTAGCTTCTCTGTGAAGTGCCTTTTTTTTTCCTTTTGAGAATGGCTTTGGGATGGACTCTGCCCTCTTGGAAGCTGGTATGGAGTTCCCAGTGGAGACTTTCTCTTGCTTGAAAAATAGAGAGAGAGAAGGAACGGAACTGGCGGTCTGGCTGACTTTCTTCAATTCTGGGCTGGAAGACAGAGAGGCAATAAAAGGCATTAGGGTTCACTTGGGCCAAGATATAGCTCACTATGTACGTAGATAGAGATTCGGGGCCAAAGCCCCGGTTAGTGATGAAGAGTAATCCTCTGTACGTTTCTCCCACGGACAAATAACTTGATGGATGGGGATTTATATGACTAATTCTGGACATAAGTAAACTAACATCTTCCAAATAACCTTGTTTGCTTATGTGTTTGTGAAGATTTTGATGATCCATGGATGAGTTTGGTTATCATTCAGGAATCTGTCAGAACGTAAGGAAAAAAAGCACAAGTTTAAAGGTCTCTTACTCTTTAGTTTGATGCATATGAATGTATTTTAAAAACTAAACCCTTAAAAAGAATAATGGACCTCCAAAACTTCAACATTAATTTGTGCTTCTTGGTATTCTTACCTCTTCAATAAAAAAAGTGATACCTAACTATAGCATTAGCACAATATAAAGCCCTTTGTATTAAATATAAATCAGAGAGAAAACATGCACCTTAAGCTATTTTAGGTTGGCATTAGTTATAAAATTAAAAAAAACTTTTTAATGTTTATTTATTTTTGAGAGAGAGAGAGAGATGAAGTGTGAGCAGGGGAGGGACAGGGAGAGAGGGAGAACAAAATCTGAAGCAGGATCCAGGCTGTGAGCTGTCAGCACAGAGCCTGATGCGGGGCTCAAACCCATGAACTGTGAGATTATGACCAGAGTCGAAGTCGGATGCTCAACCAACTGAGCCACTCAGGTGCTCCTAGTTATAAAACTTTTAAAAATGCATAATGAAGATTGAGAAAACTTAAATCATTGAAGAATGTATTTACAACCAAACTAAAATTTTTCAAGAAAACTTTAAATTTTCCTTAAAATAAAATGAAACACTCCTCTCTCCCTTTGACCTAGCCACATTAAAGCCGTTTCAGTCAGCCAGCAGCACTGATCGAGCATCCACTGGTGCAGAGCTCTTCATACATTCTTTGTTTCAATCAAAATAAAATATATAGCTCTTGCCTTAAAAGGCCTTTCTTTCTAGTAAGTCTCCATTTAGTTTTTTCAACACAGAAGCATTGAAACATATTCAGAACCTATGGAGGCTGCACCAAGGTTTACGCAATCAATAGATAGAAAAATGTAAAGAATGGGGTGGCAGGGGAGAGCCCAGAATGGAGTTAGGAAATGCTAGTTTTGATCTAATCAAAGTATCACATCCATTAACTTTCCCTGCTCCACAACCTGTAACAGTCAGATCTCCGTGGATGACCAGAGTCCGTGACAGCTATGCACACAAACAGCCAGCAACGACAGCACGATCACAGATGTTTTCATGAGGGCGTTTGTTGTTTCTGTCCTTGGGAAGCCAAGAAGGAACTCCTTGGATGGCATCTGCGGCCGGAGGACAGGAACCAGAGGCATGTCCCAGTCTGGGAGAGGGTAAGCACTGTGCATCTCTGATGACTTCCCACTTAACTGATTGCCACCTCTTAGGAAATTTAACACAGAGACCTGAGCTTGTAAGGTGACCAAGTACAATAACATCCGTCTTCATTATATGGATCATCCGAATGAATACAATCCATTTCATAAAAAATGAAAATTATGAAGGCAAAGATAACACTTCAGGGAAAGGTCCAGGAAACCTCATGTAAGTAACACAAGTTCCACCAGGAAATAAAAGTACTGACAGAAGAGAGAACTAATTTAAAAAGGATAGATGAAATTTTTTTATAAGTTGAAGAACAAGCTCCCCTAGCCTCGGGAAGACTGAAAACGAAAGTTATGGATATAGGACAAAGATTTTAGGCAAAACTTCTAAACTCTAAAGACAGAGAAAATCTTTTTCTTTTTCTTTTTTTTTACCTTCTTAACCATTTGTAAGTAGACAACTCAACAGCATTAGTACATTAAGTACATTCGTGTTGTTGTGCGGCCATCCCCACTGCCATCTCCAGAACTGTTTGCATCTTCCAAAATGGAGACTCTACTTGTTAAACACTAACTCCCAGTGCCTCCTCTCCGCAGCCCTGGCAACCACTATTCTACTTTCTGTCTCCTTGAATTTGACTGCTCTAAGCTCCTCATATAAGAGGGATCACACAGTATCTGTCCCTTTATGACTGACTTATTTCACTTGCCATAATGGACAAAGAGACGATCTCAACACTTACAAGCACAGCAAGTTAACTGCAGTGGAAAAAAAAAAACAGACACTGAACTTCTTATCAGTAGTAGTAGGTAACATCTCAGATTAGAGAGGTAAATTACTGTAGACAGTCATATCAAAGCATACTGTAAATCCACTTTAAATAAATATAGGATTGATAGAAAAATAGACAAACATCTGAGGAAGAGTCTAGCAACTCTAGGAATAAACCTACGTACAGAAGAAAACTCAATGCAAGACAAAGTAAAAGTTTATTTTATTGAGAAAATTGTGGATTATTTAAATTCTGATGGCACAACTGTCTGCTGATCTTAAATAATATAAAGTGGTACCGTTATCTTATACTCTATGCAAAACTACATTCCATGTGAATGAGAGAACTACATTTTTAAAAATCTGAACAAAATATTTGACATACAGCTGACAGACAAAATAATTAGTATGTATAATATACAAAGAGATTTAGTTTCCTCACAAGTTGGAAATAAAGTATATGTCTATCAGTAAGGGAAGTGAAAATGTATATGGTTCGTGTTTCAAGGATTATTCCAAAGTCATTAAACCTGAATTAGAGCTATATCAATTGACTCAGAGGGATTTTTACTAGCCATTAGCCAGAAAAAAAACACCAACAAGAATAAAAACCAATAAAAAGAGCTTATACCAACATGCTTATAGAAATTTTAAAAGTTTGATGACATCTTTTATTGGAAAGCACGCAGGAAAAGGTATGCGTTCATCCACTCATGTTTGAAATTTCAAGTGTTACATCTTTTGTTGAATGTATCTGGATTGAATTGAATTAAACTAATTAGAATTCAGTGAATCTAAAATGATCAAATGTAAGTTTCCATTCTTTCTACCTCAAACCATATTTTACAAATGAAATAATTGAACAGAAGTGAATAACCACAAGTTACACGCAGCAAGTTTATGAAGAGGGATAAACTTTCTAGGTTACCCAGGTTACCTTATTTTTTTAAAAAAAGGGTACCACATTTTCTTTAACACAACTTTCTTTCACAAAAACAGATAACACCAATATAGCTTTCTAGGAATATGTTACATAATTAATATCATTACCTTAAAGCACCTTAGATACTGGCATCTTGTAAGTAATGCTTCTGCTTGTGCATTACAGATACATCGTGTCCATCAAATACTATGTGCTTATTTTTAAATTTGCTTTTATTTGAGTGTTAGTCATCATAACAAGTTTATACTGCAGTAATAAAGTAACCAGGGACCCTCAATGGCTTGTCAAAACTGAGGTTTATTTTTTACTCATGCTATATGTTCAAGGGTCTGCCCTAAATGTCACTCAGGGATCCTGGTTGTAGGGAGCACCACCATTTTTATTTCCCTCAACTGGAACACACGGCCCTAAGAAAATGACCATAAAGGAACTTTGGCAGGGGAGAAGAATTTTGGGGTTTGCCTCACTGGCAATTAATTTTTTGGGCTTGTCTCCGGACAACTTACTAGATATATAACTAGTCACATGGTGCCACCTGACTAGGACAGGATGAAGAACAACTTCCCATGTGCCTCAGAACCAGGTAGAATAGAATTGGATGAGCCCTTGACTTCTCTACTAAGGTTTGTTTTGAAGATTTGGGATTTTGTGTATGTTTTGTTTCATCAAAGTAGAAGCCTAATTCATATGTAGTAGTCTTGGAGGAGGATGCTACAGTATATATAAAGAATAAATTTAATTAATAAAATTTTTGTAAAGGAAATTTAGCTACCTGTTAAGGTGGTTGAAAAAAAGGGCAACTAATAAAGGTAAAGGAAGCAGGGGAAGCTATCAAAGTCATGCAGTATAATATGACATTTAAAAATGGTAGAGTAGACAAGGAAAGAGCTGAAGAGTCTTTGAATGCTTAGTCTGATGTTAAGTAACTGTGGCTGCTGTTGGGCCCCCATGTTTAGGGGAAAGCCCAAGTACAGTACTATAGCTTGACATACCATGTTTTAAGATTTAGCGTAGAGTCAGATGGCTACAGCCCTGAATTCTGAAGAAGATATTAGTTGGCTCTTACTTGAAGTATTGAGACATTACCAAAGTTCTTTTTCTCTAAAAATGACAGTTATGAGAGTTGACAAGAGAGTTCACATCCTTGAATTAAAATTCCTTGAATTAACTTTAATAAATTTCATATTTTCATTTTTCAAATTGAGGTATCTTGAAAATTTTGTTTCATACCCTGTTATGCATCCAATATGCATAATAATCAAGATTTATCCAGTAAACTATGTCCATAAATAGCAAAAGCCAAGAGCAGATTTCCAAGGAACTCTAGAACAAGTAGATATCACACCATGGACTGTAAGGTTAGATAGCACAATGTAATCTGTGGAAGGTGAAATGAAATGAGGTCACTTATGTCAAGTTTTAAAATAGAGCTGGGAGGCTGCTAAGGAGATGGGACTTATGTTCTCACCATTGGAACCATGAGCTTTTTTTTTGAACTGGGCCAAGCTGCAAATATTCCAGACTCAGCCTCCAAACCTGCAACTTGTTACAGTTAGAGACTTTATAAAATGACAACCTTAGCCACCAATTATATTCCGTCAAGATTAGCTTTTTGCTGCCAACACCAATCAAAAGTTCTTTGTAAGCCGTGTATATAAGTATTCCTTTTTTTTGCTTTGAGTTCCTGATGTTTGCTCCCTGGTGGGACTCAAACCTGTGTACGTCTGGAGCACCTGGGTGGCTCAGTTGGTCAAGCATCTGACTTTGGCTTAGGTCATGATTTTGCAGTTCCTGGGTTCAAGCCCCTCACGGGGCTCTGTGCTGACAGCTTAGAGCCTGGAGTCTGCTTCAGATTCTGTGTCTCCGTCTCTCTCTGCCCCTGCCGCATTTGCACTCTCTCTTTCTGTCTCTCAAAAATGAATAAATGATGGGGCACCTGGGTGGCTCAGTCGGTTAAGCATCTGACTCTTGGTCTTGGCTCAGGTCATGATCTCACGGTTTGTGAGTTCAAGCCCTGCATTGGCCTTTGCACTAGCAGTGTGGAGCCTGCTTGGGATTCTCCCTCCCCCTCTCTCTGCCCCTCCCCTACTTGCTCTCTCTGTCCCTCTCTCTCAAAATAAATAAATAAAAACTTTAAAAAAAATCTTAAAACGTGAATAGATGTTAAATTTTTTTAAATCTGTATACCCCAAATTATAAGTCTTTGATCCCAAATAAATGCTTTGCTTAATTATTGCCTCCTGACAATTTTAGGTTGACAAATCCAAAACTTTAAAATATATACACACCTTGTCATCCATTACTAATTTATTTTCCTTATAATGTGTGTCATATTCAACTTCTGTAATTCTTTTAAACTATCTTCATTATATTATCACTTGTATCACAAAAAATTTATTAAACACCTCCATGAAAATGCCATTCCATGGATACTCTAGAAAATGGAAGAGTTTATTAACCTAACTTGATTCTGAATAACCCAAATCCCCGTTATTACTACTTTTATGTGTTGCCTATGCAGAGTGCTACTGTCCTTATCTACATGGGACTTAAAGAAGTCAGCCTTTTTTCCACAAGGTTTGAGATTCATGCTAAGTTTTAATACCGTATCACTCATTTCTTCCACCTAAATGAGAATGTGTAGTTTCCACTAACAATGACGCTGTTTCCATTTTTTTTTATCTTTCATCTTCACCCACTTTTAGCCACAAATTGTGAAATTCCATGAGGTTAAACCTCCTTGAGATAGAGTGTTACTTTCTTTCTATAAGCAACGTTTGTTGCTTATATCATAATGCTCAATTCCTAAATAACATTATATCAGCTCTCAAAGATACCTATGTCCTTACATTTACCTCTTCGCATTAACACCCCGCATTCATGTCATTTGTTATTCATGTCTGTGCATTGGTACATAGACTTGTAAAGAATGTATGCATGTGAATATACTGGTCTTAATCTGGGTGCTTAACTTCCACCAAAGCAGAGACTGGCACAAAAGTTTGTAAAATACCTTATTTTATAATATGTTTCCAGGAAACAAGACTCAGTGACAGGAAGGTAAACAGAGAATTTTGGAAAACTGATAAAAAAAAATTGTTAAGCAAGCTGTTCTTGCAGACAACAGTTTTGTGATATGAGAAACAGCCACCTAAGGAACAAATGGGAGAAACACTTGTCCATTGACTTCCAATGCCCTGTGGGTTTGGCTTGACCCATAGCGTAATACTTCTTCCCACTTTTAGGATGCTCAGGTATTGGGATCCCTCTGACAATCCAGGCAGTAGCATCTGTGAGACCCTGGAACAGAAGTAAAATCTCTGGTGAAGCACTGACAGATGGAAATGGGGTGAAGCATTCCTGGATCTCTCCCACATTCATGGCAGAATCAAATTTGAGATACAAAGGATGTGAGATAATGCATAAAAGGCATCTTCTATTTAAATAATATATAAAATAGGGGCACCTGGGTGGCTTAGTCAGTTAAGCATCCACCTCTTGATTTTGGTCCAGGTCATTAGCTCATGATCATGGGATTGAACCCTGTGTTGGGCTTCGAGCTGAGTGTTGAGCTTGTTTGGGATTCTCTCTCTCCCTTTATCTCTGCCTGTCCCTTGCTGTGCTCTCTCTCTCAAGATAGATAGATAGATGATAGATGGAGAGATAGATAGATAGATAGATAGATAGATAGATAGATAAAATAGATTGAGGGGAAATATGGCAGAGTAGGAGGACCCTAAGCTCACCTTGTCCCACAAATACAATTGGATAACAAACACATCAGTGTAAATGGCCCAGAAAAGTCCCAATGACTAGCAGAAGAGATTCTCCACAGCTGAGTGTAGAGAAGAGGCCACATAGAAGAAGATAGAAAAGGTGAAGACACAATCAGGAGCCAAACTGACCCATGGGACTATCCATAGGAGGAAGGAACACCATGGGCGTGGAGAGGGGAGAGGAGAAGACCCATACTGGGCACCTAGCCACTGGGGATCTGTACTGGGAAGACAAATCCCCTTACCATTTGACTTTGAAAACCGAGGAGCCTAATTTTGAGAGTTCTTGCAGTCAACAGGGCTTAACACCTGGAACTTTAAAAATCAGTGGGCTTAGCTCTGGGAGAGCCCGAGGGCAGTAGGAAACTGAGTCCCTTGCTCTAAAGAAACAGCACAATAATAGCCCTGCAGAGACACAGCATAGAAGCAGCAGTATACCCGGGGGTATAGTAGAGGGAGATTTGTTTACTAACCTCAGAGCATGTGCTGGAGGAGCAGGGATCTTTGGGAGACTTCTCCAATGACAAAAGAGCTAGCAAGTGCCATTCCCCTCTTCTGTTCCCTAACCTAGATACACAGACACCTGCAGGAGCCAAGGCAGCAAGAACACTCTGCACCTAGCTTGCTGAGATTATACCTTGCCCCCTCACACTTCTGTGGATCCACTCATTCTAATTTGGCTCGGGCAGGAATTTTCCCCAGTGGCTGCAGATCCCCTCCTGCACTGGACCAGCATGGGTCTTGCTGGCACTGTGCTCTGCCCCCACACTCTCCTGTGGACTTGCTCTCAGCAAGAGTCCATCCAAAGCAGTGTCACAAGTGTGGTTATGTGTAAGCAGCCCTGACAGGGGCCAGCACCACTCCAAAGTGACTTTTGCCTTGGGGAGACAGGAAGATAACCACACATACCACTCTGACTTCAGCTCCAGCAGTGGGCTGGGGCAAACATCGGGTCTGACTGCAGGCCCCACCCACCAACAAAAACTTTTCAGGGGACAACACAGGGAGAGCACCCTGCAGTTCAGTGTACTCAAATTCCTGGGCTGATTCAACTCAAGCTGAAGGCGGCCTAGACTAACCCACTAAAAACACAGGAACCAAACCTTGTCTACAGTAGGCAGAGAGAGCTATTGCAGAAGATGGGACTGGAGGCAAAAGTGGCTCAGCCACAATAGTAAGGTGCATGCAACACACATAGGAAACACCTCTGAAGCACCAGGTTAGAGTCAACAGGAGACATTGCACGTTAGGACACTATGGGACCTCTTCTTTATAAAAGCATTAGTTTCAAGAGCAGAAGACATAGCTGACTTTCCTAACACAGAGACACAGACACAGACACAGACACAGACACAGAGGCAGTCAAAATGAGGTGACAGAGGAATGTGTCCCAAATGAAAGGAAAGGACAAAATCACAGCAAGAGATCTGACACACAGATAATTAATATGCCTGATAGGTACTTTAAATTAATGGTTATAAAGATACTCACTGGATTTGAGAAGAGTTGAGGACCTTTGTGAGACCCTCAACAAAAAGATAGAAAACATTAAAAAGAACCAATCAGAGATGAAGAACTCAATAACTGAAATTAAAATTACACTGGAGGGAAAAATAGTAACCTAGAGGAAGCAGAAGAATGGATCAGTTAACTGGAAGACAGAGCAATGGAAAGCAATCAAGCTGAATAAAAGAGAAAAAATAAAGAAAAACAGATTAAGAAAACTCAATGATGTCATTGAAAATAAAAGTATTTGCATTACAGGGATCCCAGAATGAGAAGAGAGAGAAAAGGGGGGAGACATGTATTTGAAGAAATAATATCTGAGAACTTTCTGAATCTGGAGAAGGAAACAGAAAATCCAGATCCAGAAGCCCCTAACAAAATCAACCAAGGGGCCCACACCAATTACATAGTAATCAAAATAGCAAAAGTAGTAATAAAGAGAGAATTTTAAAAGAAGTAAAGAAAACATTTACCAGAAAGGAAACTGAACAAGAGTGTCTGTATTTATCAGCAGAAACTTTGTAGGCCAGAAGGGGGTGGCATGATATATTTGAAGTGCTGAAAGGAAAAAAATCTGCAGTCAATAATAGTCTATCTAGCAAGGCTATCATTCAGAATAGAGGGAAAGATAAAGAGTTTCCCAGATGAACAAAAGTTAAAGGAATGCCAGCCCTACAAGAAATGCTAAAGGGGACGCTGGGAAAGGAAAAACCATAAGTAGGAGTAGAAAAAATAAAAAGCACAAAAGCAGTAAAATTAAGTATCTTTACAAAAATCAGTCAAGGGATTCACAAAATAAAAGAATGAGAAGTATGACATCATATACCTAAAACATGGTGGGAGAGGGTACGGCTTGTAGAATGGGTTCAAACTATACCAACCATCAACGTAATATAGACTGCTATAGGCATGAAAGGTCATATATAAACTTAATGGTAACCACAACTCAAAAACCAGTAATAGTTCTGCAAAAAATAAAGAAAAAGAATCCAAGTATATCACCAAAGAAAGCCAGCAAACTGTGAAAGACAGCAAGAGAAGATAAGATCACAGAAGAAGTACAAAAAATGACTCTAAAGTAACAAAATGGCAATAAATGTATACCCATCAATAATTACCTTGAAGGTAAATGGACTAAATGCTGCAATCAAAAGACATAGAGTGATGGGGGTGCCCAGGTGGCTCAGTCAGTTGAGCATCTGGCTTTTGATTTTGGCTCAGGTCATGATCTCACTGTTCATGGAATCCAGCCCTGCCTTATGCTCCACATGGACAGCACAGAAGCTGCTTGTGATTCTTTCTCCCTCTCTCTTTCCCCTCTCTCTCTCTCTTAAAATAAATAAGTAAACTTAAAAAAAAAAGAGACGTAGAATGACAGACTGGATAAAAAAGCAAAACCCATTTATATGCTGCCACAAGAAACTCATTTCAAACCTAAAGAGACATGAAGATTGAAAGTGTAGGAATAGAAAAACATCTATCATGCAAATGGAAATGAAAAGAAAACTGAGGTAGCAATACTCATATTGAACAAAATAGATTTTACTTTTTCTTATTATTTTTTAATTTTAGAGAAAAAGAGAGCACAAGTGGTAGAGCGGGGCAGTGGGACAAAGGAGAGGAGAAGAGAGGAGAGAGAGAGAGAAAGAGAATCTTAAACAGCCTCCATGTTCAGCATGGAGCCCAACATGGGGCTCAATCCCACAACTTTGGGATCATGACCTGAGGTGAAATCAAGAGTCAGATACTTAACTGACTGAGCCACCCAGTTCCTCCCAAAATATACTTGAAAACAAAAAACTGTAACAAGAGACAAAAAAAGGACACTATACAATCATAAAGGAAATAATCCAATAGGAAGATATAACAGTTGTAAATATTTATGCATCCAGCATGGGAGCATCCAAATACATTAACAGTTAATAACAAACATAAAGAAAGTAATTGATAGTAATACAATAATAGTAGGTGACTTTAACACCTACTTTCATCAATGACTAGATTATTCAAACATAAAATCAACAAGGAAACAGTAGCTTTGAATGACACATTGGACCAGATGGATCTAACAGACATATTCAGAACATTCCATCCTAAAACAGTGGAGTACACATTCTTTTCAAGTGCACATGTAACATTCTGCAGAATAGATCACATATTAAGCTACAAAACAAGCCTCAACAAATCCAAAAAGATTGAAGTCATACCATACATCTTTTCTGACCACACCTCTCTGAAACTAGAACTCAACCACAAGAAAAAACCTAGAAAGAATACAAATCCATGGAGGTTAAATAACATGCCACTAAACAACAAATGGATCAACCAAGAAGTCAAAGACAAATGAAAAAATATTCATGGAGACAAATGAAAATGAAAACATCCAAAATGTTTGGGATGCAGCAAAAGCTGTTCTAAGAGAGAATACAGGAATACAGGAATATAGCAATACAGGCCTACATCAAGAAGCAAGAAAAATCTCAAACAATCTAATATTACACCTAGAGGAAGTAGAAAAGGAAGAACAAACAAAACCCAAAGCCATTAGAAGGAAGGAAATAATACAGATTAGAGTAGAAATAAGAAAAAATAGAAATTAGAAAAAAAATAGAACAGTAAGATGAAACCAGGACTTGATCCATTGAAAGATCAACAAAACTGATAAACCTTTAACCAAATTCATCAAGAAATTAAAATTTTTTTTTAAAAAGGAGAGAGATATTGGGGTCAGACTCAAACAAAAATCAGAAATGAGGGAGAAGAAATAACAACACAAATATGAAAAATTACATGCCATCAAATTGGACAACCTAGAAGAAATGGATAAATACCTAAAAATGTGTAACCTCTCAAAATTGAATCAGGAAGAAATAGAACATCTGAACAGACTGATTGCCAGCAATGAAATTGAATCAGTAAAAAAACAAAACTTTCCAACAAATAAAAGCCTGGGACCAGATTGCTTCATAGGTGAATTCTACCTTCTTAAAGAATTCTATTTAAAGAAGAGTTAATACCTATTCTTCTCATACTATCCCAAAAAGTAGAAAAGGAAGGAAAGCTTTCAAATTCATTCTATAAGGTCAGCATTAACTTGATATCAAAACCAGATAAAGACACTACCAAAAAAAAGCCATAGTTCAATATCTCTGATGAACATAGATGTAAAAATCCTATACAAAAAATGAGCAAACCAAATCCAATAGCACATCAAAAACTCATTCACTACAATCAAGTGCACTATTTCCAGAATGCAAGTGTGGTTCAGTATTTGCAAATCAATTAATGTGATACATCATATCAATGAGAGAAAAGATAAAACCCAATCATTTCAATAGATGCAGAAAAAGTACTCATTTGACAAAGTACGACATCCATTCATGATAAAAACTCTCAACAAATAGTTTTAGAGAAACATACCTCAACATAATAAAGGCTATGAACAACCCACAGCTAACATCATCCTCAATGGTAAAAAAAAAACTGAGAGCTTTTGCCTAAGATCATGAACAGGAGAAGGATGTCCACTTTGCCACTTTTATTCAACATAATATTGGAATTCTTAGCCACAGCAATCAGATAAGAAAAAGAAATAAAAGGCATCCAAACTGGTAAGGAAGGAGTAAAACTTTACTGTTGCAGATGACATGATACTATATGGGAAAAGTCATAAAGATTCCACCAAAAAACTATTAGAACTGACAAATGAATTCAGTAAGGTCACAGGATACAAAATCACTATACAGAAATCTGTTGCATCGCTGGACACCAATAATGAAGTAGCAGAAACAGAATTTAAGAAAACAGCCTCATTTACAATTGTACCAAAAAATCATACAATACCTAGAAATAAACTTAACCAAGGAGGTGAAAGACCTGTACTCTAAAAACTATAAAACATTGATGAAAGAAATTGAAGATGACACAAACAAATGGAAAAATATCCTATGCTCATGGATTGGAAGAACAAATATTGTTATAATATCCATACTACCCAAAGCAATCTACAGATTTAATGCAATCCCTATTAAAATACCAACAGAATTTTTCACAGAATTGAACAAATAATCCTAAAATTTGTGTGGAACCACAAAAGACTTTGAATAACCAAAGCAATCTTGAAAAAGAACAAAACTGGAGGTATGACAATCTGAGATTTCAAGATATACTACAAAGCTGTAATGATCAAAACAGTATCATAATTGTACAAAAGTAGACATACAGATCAACAGAACAAGATAGAGAGCCCAGAAATAAACCCACAATTATATGGTCAATTAATTTTCGACAAAGGAGGCAAAAATATGCAATAAGAAGAAGTCTCCTCAACAAATAATGTTGGGAAAATTGGACAGCTACATGTAAGAGAATGAAACTGTACCACTTTCTTTTACCATACACAAAAATGAACTAAAAATGGATTAAGGATCTAAATGTGACACCAGAAACTATCAAAATTCCAGAAGAGAGCAAGGGCAGTGATTTCTCTGTCATTAGCCATAGTAAAATTTTTGTAGATACATTTCTTTGGGCAAGGAAAAAAAAAGAAAAAGAAACTATTGGGACTACACCAAAACAAAAACCTTCTGTACAGCAAACGAAACAATCAACAAAATAAAAGATAACCTACTGAATGAGAGAAGATATTTGTAAATGACATATCTGATAAAGGGTTATTATTCAAAATATATAAATAACTGATACAACTCAACACCAAGAAACCACAAATAATCCAATTAAGAAATGGGCAGAAGACATGAAAGCATTTCTCTAAAGCAGACATACAAATGGCCAATAGACACGTGAAAAGATGTTCAACAACACTAATCATCAGGGAAATGCAAATCAAAACTGCAATGAGAGATTACCTTACCCCTTTTAGAATAACTAAAATTCAAAAAAAAACACAAGAAACAACAAGTGTCAGTGAGGATATGAAGGAAAAGGAACCCTTATGCACTATTGGCAGGAATGCAAACTGTTACAGCCACAGTGGAAAACAATATGGAGATTCCTCAAAAGGTGAAAAAGAATTACCAAATGATTTAGTAATTCTACTACTGGTTATTTACCCAAAGAACATGAAAACCCTAATTTCAAAAGCTATACGCACCCCTATGTTTATCGAAGCATTATTTACAATAGCCAAATTATGGAAGCAGTCCAAGTGTCCATCAATAGATGAATGGATAGAGAAGATATCCACTGGTATATGTATACAATGGAATATTACTCAGCCATAACAAAAAATTAAATCTTTCCATTTGCAGCAACATGGATGGATCTATAGGGTATAATGCTATGTGAAATAAGTCAGTCAGAGAAAGACAAATACCATAGGATTTTATACATATGTGGAATTTAAGAACTAATGGACAAAGAAAAAAAATTTGAACCAAAAAACAGACTCGTAAGTCTATAGAACAAACTGATGGTTACTGGTGGGGGAGCATTGTGTGTGTGAAATAGGTGACAGGGATTAAAGGTACACTTATTGTGATGAGCGGGGAGTAATATATAGAATTGTTAAATCACTGTGTTGTAAGCCTGACACTAATATAACACTCTATGTTAATTACACTGGAATTAAAATTTTAAAATATATATAAAATAGAAAACTACATTAATTATTCCCTTTCATTTAAAATATATGTGTAAATTATTAACACCTCCCTCACAATGGTTATGGTTTCATCTGGTCATTTGTCTCTTTTTTCACTTATATCATAGTAATCCCTTTATGCTTTCATGCACCATAAATCAAGAATAATGGATTACAGTCATTGGTTTATACATTTGTCTAACTTACTTAGTATTTATATACCCACAACTGTGAAAGGTATGAGACTTTACCCTACTTGCAAACTAACCAGTTAGATGGCCACGTGTTCTTGGATGCTGGTAGAAGACTTGATAATCCTGGGTCAGAGTTACAGAATAGTTTATTGTTCAAAAAAATAGCAGTAGCTTGAGTATCAACATTTTTGCCACAAACATGTCACAAAATTCTAAGAAACATGGGCTCTCAGTTTGAAATCGTAAAATAGACCACTCTGAGCTACAGCTAGAAAAGAAATTACAGAAATAGACTCAGATTGATCACTCATTTGAATAGATTCAAATATGGAGTTGGTATTTGAGACTGAGTACAAAATATGAAATAAGTATACTTAATGGAGTCAAAGAAATAAAAGTCTCAATCCAAAGAGTTAGAAAGTGCAATAAATCCCAAGAAAGAAAAATTGAGAAAATCTTACACCTTGGTATATTATAGTGAAAATACAGTATATATAAGTCAAATAAAAGATGAAACTAAGCAGAGAAGAGGCAGGTTGCCTTCAAAGTGCTGGTGATATGCTGAAAAAGTTGGATGTCTGTCAGTAACAATGGAAAGGGGAGACTTTAGAGTGATATGGGCTAAGGGAAATTTACCACTGATCTAAAATCATAGGCCAGGCAAAATATCTTTTCAGAATGAGGATAAAAAAAAGATACTTCAAGAAAAAAAATGGACCAAGTGTTTCACTAATACAACCTCCTTAAAAGAAATCCAACAGAACATATTTTGGCAAAAAAAAAAGTGATCACAGATAGAGGCTTTTGACAGTTAGCAGAAATGATGTGAAAACAATATAATAAAGATACCAGTAAATATTTATAAAAAGCTTAATAATGTCGTAGGGAGAAAGGATACCAATAGAGCTAATTAACATACCCAACAAAAGTATATTGCCAGTTGGGGATGATTGAAGTTGTTCGAGCAGGATAAAAATATAGATTAATTTTAGGCTTAGACTAAACCCAAAACAAGTAGAAGGAAGAAATTATAGTAATAAAACAGAAGTTAATGAAATAGAAACAAATATGTCATAAAAAGGAAGATCAGTAAAGCCAAATGTTAGTTGTTCGAAAAGAATAATAAAATTAACAAATCTATGGGAAGACCAAACTAGAGAAAACAAAGGAGGCATAATAAATATTATTAACAACAAAAAATTGGCATAAGTACATATACTATAAAAAGTAGGGATATTATAGAAACCTAATGTAATTAACTTTAAAAACAAATTGACAAACACCTATAAAATTTGCCAAAACTGATTCAATAAGCAACTGATTCAATAAGTAATTATTTAACGATTAAATAAATTATATTATTAGGTAATTCTCTCCACACAAAGAACATACAAGGCCCAGATGATTATCATGGTGAATTGTAACAAACATTCAAGCAACAAATGATTCTAGTCTTATATAAACTATTCTATTGTACAGAAAACAAGGGGTTTCTATC
The DNA here is from genome assembly GCF_027475565.1 of Acinonyx jubatus. Classification (NCBI taxonomy): domain Eukaryota; kingdom Metazoa; phylum Chordata; class Mammalia; order Carnivora; family Felidae; genus Acinonyx; species Acinonyx jubatus. Next base: position 51,437,656 of record NC_069380.1, on the reverse strand, counting down.
CAACAAGGGGTTTCTACCCAATTCATCTATTAGCAAAGACCCAAAAACCTAAACCCAAATATTAACAAATTGAATCGTGCAATATAGTAAGATACTAAGTACACAATGTTAAAATTAGGTTCATTCCAGGAATGCAAGATTAGGAAATAATTAATATAATCCACTATAATTAACATATTCAGAAAGAATAATGATCATTTTGATAGATACAGAACAGTACATTAAAAGTCAACATTCAGTTTAGCAAACGAAGAATAGCTTAGCAACTGATATATAACAACAACAAAAAAATCTCTACAGCAAACCTTATATTTAATTGTGAAACACAGGAAATACTTCCAAGATTAGGAAAAATCAGCGTGCCCATTTTCATCATTTCTATTCAACATTATTAATTTTTTTTAAACATTTATTTATTTTTGAGAGACAGAGAGAGACAGAGTAGGAACAGGGGAGGGACAGAGAGAGGGAGACACAGAATCCAAAACAGGCTCCAGGCTCTGAACTGTCAGCACAGAGCTCGATGTGCGGCTTGAACTCACAAACCATGAGATCATGAACTGAGCTGAAGTCAGACGCTTAACTGACTGAGCCACCCAGGTGCCCCATCTATCCAACATTATAAGTTAGACATCCTAACCAGAGCAGAAAAAAAGGCAAGGAAGTCAAAATATGTAAGATTTGGAAAGGAAGAGACAAAACTATTCTTATTGGAAAATGATACGACTATAAACACAGAAAAAATAATCTACAAATAAGTTACTAGAATTAGAAGGAGGTTTAGTAATTTTTCTTCTTAAAAACATATACAAAAATCAGTTGCATTCCTATATACCAGTAATAAATATTTTAAAATATAATTTAATAAAGCTATAATTTACAATGGCATTAAAAACTTTAAAGTACATCATGATAAATCTATCAAAAGATGCACAAGATCTTTATCGAGTAAATGGAAAAGCTTTTAGAAAGACATTATAAAATATCTAAATAAAGAGATGCACTATATTCATGAATTGGAAGACTCAAAATAAAAAAGATGTCAATTATTCATCAATTGATATATAGAGTCAATGAAATTGTAATACAAATCTCAACAGGTATTTTTTATGCAACCTGCTAAGTCTACAGTGTATTTGAAAGAGAAAAATGCCAAGAACTCTAAGACATTCACAAGGTAGAAAAAATAAATGAAGCCTCTTATTTTACCAGATATCAAGGCTTCTTATAAAGTCATAACAATTAGGTCAGAACGATATTGGTGGAGTTACTTAAGCTGACCAATAGAATAGAATAGAGCGCCTAAAAAGGCCCACAGGTGCTTTTTAAAAACCTATGCAAAGGAACTAGTTCATGTGTGACAGAGGGGAAGTAAGGATTAGAAAGAAAAGGATACAGTTTTCAAAACACTGGACTGGGATGTTGGATAGTGTTATGGAAAGAAAACAAAATAAAAATTACTTCCGATTGGACTGACTTAAATGGTTTTATCAAACTTATAGAACTGTTGAGAAAATATAGTTCAATATTTGTATAGATTTTGGGTAGGAAATTAACCCTTACTTAGGACAAAGGAATACAAACAATAAAAGGAAAAATGGATAAATTCCATTACATTAAAAGTTAGAACTTTTTTTTAACCAAAGTCACCATAAAGAAAGCAAAAAGATCAGCTACAGACTGAGAGAAATTTATTGCACTCATAAATAAGATAGCATTTTGGTTAAAATACATAAAGAGCTCCTACAAATCAACATGAAAATGGCAAACAGCTCACTTTAAAATGGGCAGAGTTTTAAACAATTCACAGAAAAATCCCAGTAGCTTGTTAACATATGAAAAGATGCATTCACTAGCAATCAGGAAAATGAAAACTCTAACCACAGCAAAAGGACATTTCACACTCACCATACTGGCAGAAAATGTGATGTTTTAACGTTTCGAATGTCGCAGGCACCTTGTCCCTTGCCAAGGGAGTACATCTATCTGAGCAGGCTAATCGCCTAGCAAACAAACCCAACAATAATCTAGTGGTTTAGGAACTATAGGCATATATTTCTCATTTACATAGAAACTAGAATAAATATCCAAATTATTAGGTGGCAGGGACATGAGCAGACATGGACAAAAATGTTGTATGTGGATAAAATTATGATATTACATGTCACAGTGAGAAATAACCTAAATGTCCACCAAATTTAAATGGATAAATAAATCGTAGTAAAGCCTTACAATTGAATATTAGACAATAGTGAAAATTAACATATCCTCGCTGTTGTCAACAATGTGGATGAATCTCAGGAAGACACATTTACACACGAAAACCCAAGCAAAAGCATCAATTTTATAAAGTGATCAATAATTTTAAAATATATGGTTCACGGATACAAATATATTTGCAAAAACCATTAAGAGATACACAAAGTTCATAACAGTGACTAATTTTGAGGAGGGAAAGAATAGATGGGACAAGGAGGAAAGCTAAGAAGTGCTGTTATTTTCCCTAAACAGGGTGCTGGGTATGTGGACGTATATTCTGCCATTATTCTTTAATCTTTATATCGTATGTACATTTTGTAAGTGCTCTTTTGCAACTAATCAATACTTATAAAAACAGTATTTAATAGAAAAGAACAGGTATTCAAAACCATGTTTAGTAAGAAAACACACAAATGAAGTGTCTGCATTTATGAATCTATGGAATTGGGGCATTTCTGACGGTCTTCAAGTGAACATTTTATAGCCTCACGGGCATCTCTGGTCTGAAGGCTAATAACTGCTGTTAATTTAGCCATCCTGTTTTAATTTAGTGCAATTACTCTTACACAAGTTAACAGCAGAGTTACCTTGCTATTGGAACTGTGTCCTTGTTGATCATGGACCTGATTTTGATGTAAATCATACCCTTATTGCATGAGCCAACAGGGCGTGTTTCATTTCTCTTTCATGTTGTTTTACGTTACTGGCAACCAGGTTTCTCTCTAGGAAATTGTTTTTACATTTTTACTAAACATTTTCCCTGTTTCCCCTCATTTTAAGAATTATATTGGCAAAACTCTAATTACTATCTCCAGTACCAGAATTTTAGGAAACATAATGAATTTAAATTTTAATATATTTTGATGTCTTTGTACTTTAACTGTAAAATTTAATATGATGTCTTGTATTTAACGGCATGTTACTATATTATTTCTGCCACGAAATGGCATCATTCTTTCCATACAGTCTCTCATTTATCATGGTGAAATACTTTCCCTCCAATTAATTATTAATACAATTTTAGCATGAAGAGATCCTGTTTTATATCACATGATTTTGTAATAACTGCATTCTCATGAAAATAATCTTCTCAGAAACCTGAAAATATTTTAGTGCATATTAAATTATGTAGCCTTTCTAATTGCAGACAGTTTAGAAAATATGATATTAAAGAAAATTACAAATTAGTAGCAAACATTTTCTGGAATAGATAAAAGTCCCTCCTCTTTAATTTCTCTTACTCTTAGTTTAGATATCTAAAAGAGCAAATATTTGAGTAGTTAACTTAAATTCTTTACTTACATAAAGAAAAAGGAAGAGAGAGTTCTGCTAGTATTTTCTGGGTTATTTGCTTCTATGAGACCTCCTTAAATTGCTACCTTAGGATGTCCCTAAGAGGACATTATGTTATATATGGTGGGGGGAGGGGCACAAGAAGGAGAGATGTGAGAGAAGACAGATGGATAAATAGACAGATAGATAGATAGATAGATAGATGATAGATGCAGATAGAAATAGATTTCTCTATTTTTTCACTTTCTTATTTTGATATTAGGATACTGTCAGCACGTCGAGGAATCTAATAGCCGAAGACTTATTTGGTTATGGGAAGTTCCATGTGCCAATTCTCACCCCAAAATGGCAGGCACATAGCATTGGGCTGCAAGAGGATGAAAGTCATTGTAATGTTGAGCAACAAAAGAGACCCAGTCAGCTCCGTGTCAATACCCCATTAACATCCAGAGACAGCCTTGGGGGAACTGTAAAGTTCCTTTGATCAAACATCCCAGTATGGCCAAACCAGACTAATCCTAAAAATATCTATTCATGTCTCTTAATTGCAAAGTCAAATGAATTTTCTCAGGGCATTCCTTAATTGTACATGGCCTAGAACTGCCAGGTTATGACCAAGGTTAGCCCCTAAAAACCCTGGCAGCCCACAGTTCCTCAAATGGGTATAGAACGTGACAGGACTGATGCCAAGGGGGAAAAGTTAGGGTCTGTCCCTCAGTGCCTATGGTCCCCATGTGGAACGCTGTTCTTGAGCTAAGCTTTGACCAGTGTTTTATATTTAGAGGAAAGTTTCTGTGCAGAGAGTTTTACCACGCTCTGACATTTTCTCCACAGAATACTCCCCACATTCCAATTCTCTTGCTCTCCCCGATTGCTGTGAGTCTTTACCATTATCTCAGGAAAGTATTGTGGGGGCTCTCTTTCTAGGCTGGGATGGCTCTAGAGAACCTTAGAGCCAACCTTAGTGACCTGCGGCATTTTCTGAGGGAGGTGATGCTCTGAAATGATCTAGGAGCCAACACTAACACTAATGCATCTCCTAAGGATTGTTTTTTCTCTGACACTGGTCTGGAAGAGAGAGATCCCTGTATCCACTGTGAGTGAGCATTCTTTTGGAGCAACTTGAGAAAAATACAAAAAAAACGCGGACTTGCCTACCGATAAGCATCTTCTTGCTTTTTAGGTAATCTACTTCTCCTACATGTCAGCTTTATTTAACAAAGAAATAAGATGATCCTCTCATTCCTCAACTTGTCTCTCCCTCTCCTAATACAGAATCCCAGTCACGCACACGCCTGGATAAAGGGGAGGCAATTTCAGTAGGCATGTGGAGAGAACAAGCGGCTGGCGACGTTAAACAGGGCCTGAATCCCTGAATCTTTCTCCGTTCGGGGCTATGGTGTGCACTGGCTTCTAACTCTTCCAAAGTTCATTTCCACCCTCTCCAATGCCTCAGGGTATAGGACATATTTTCAGCAAAGGGATATTTGCATGATTCTTTGGACATGTGTCATTGTCCTCATGCGTATTGAAAATAATTAAAATGCCTCAGAAAGGTCTGGCCCAAGGCACTAACTCTCTGCTTATCACATTCACCTGCCTATAGGAGACCAGCTCAGGCTCCTCCGACTGGCCATAGAGAAAGGCTGAGCTGTTATAAATGATTTTAATAAATGCAAACTACAACCAGGCGTTTTAGGTCTTCTAGGGCTGGCCCTTTAAGTTGATTATCTATTTACAAGTTGTTTTGTAAACTGCATGTATGAATTTTATGGAGGTAATGATATTATATGTACCCAACTCTCATTCATCAGTGAGATGTCACATGACCCAGTAGTTAATTTTTATGGCTAGAGGTTTTAAGTAGTTAGAAACTGAAAAATAAAATGAAATTCAGCCATCATTTGGCCAACCTGACATTGAGTGGCAATATTTCAGTACAGTCGCTAGATATATATCAATCTCTTCTCCTTTGTAGATGGATTGGTAAAGGTCATTCACATTTACTTACCGACTGCACAGTGTCCCCTATGGTTTTGTGATACTCTTTTATATGAACTGGAAGCTCTATTTATGACTTTCCTTAATTGCACATTCAACTCTGTTCACATTTTTTCTTGCACATATGCCATTAAATTTACGGGCGTTCTTGTTCAAGTGCTCACATTATTTCTTCTAGACTTAAAAAAATTGGTTGATTTTTATTACAATTGGTTTTCCTGTGGAGAGATCTGTCCTTAAAAAAATCTTAAAAAGTAATGTGCAAGAACTTTTCCGTCCATGATCTGGTGGGACCTCAGGCAAAGACTGGAGTGGATATCTTCAATATGTTTTACTCTGTACAGGGCATACGGCACATTTTTCTATACAATTGATAATACCTGGGACCCACACAAATCTCCGGAGCTAGCTTTAATTCAAGAGAAACATACCAATGGAGGATTTTTAGATGTTAGTATTTGATCATTTACTCACTTGAACTTAAAGCATGGGTCCAAAGATGTTAAAGAGTCTTAAATGGCTAACTTATCCTTACAGAGCTTTTGTTTCTTTATTTTTACTTCTATGGTTAAGAACATCACAAAGAAAATTTCTCATTGAAATGCATGTTATTGATAGTAGTAATAATGTAGAAAATATTAAAAACAGATTAAATTTGTGAGAAAAAGCAATTTTAAGCAACGCCTCTGTGTCCGTTTCCCACTCTTCATGCTTTGGGGTGTGCATCGAAGGGAAACACACATAAATCTTATTAGCGTTAATTGTCTAGATACTAAATTCCTTGGCATTTCTCTGAATATTTAAGTCAGGTTGCAACAAAATCAAGTACTTGTTCACTCTGCAAAGGTGCACTGGCAAGATAAAATGGCAGTAACTTATTTTATCTGTAAGGTTTGAGGTTAAGCAATATTAATGGTTGGTTAATGGCTTAATGAGTGGGCTACAAACCATTTAAGCATGCAATGAACCTTAGCTTTTCAATGACTTTCCTAATGAAAGATCTATATGACTGCATGTCTTGTGTCACAATAGAGATAGTAGGGAAGGTACCTAATCAATTGTGATGGTAAATCAATTGATCTGTAACCCTGTTTTCATACAGTGAGAAAGATATGGAGAGAGCATTTTACTATAGCTTTATTTCTAGCTGAAGATCAATAAATAAAAGAGACAGCTCACTATTTGAAAATGTTCCCTTTTACTGTGCTTCGAAAGCCAAGGCAGGCAGATTAATGTCCTATTTCATAGATGTGTCGGTTTCCTTTGTCACCTCTCAAAGATTTAAAGTTCTTCCACATTAAATATATGATAGAGAATATCTGTGAGTCTAGACTTTATTGTCATGACCAAGGTTCCGATTAAAGATAAAGCTGTAGCATGAAAAATTGCTATCTAGTTTATAATATTCATAGATATCATTTTTAATTTTGCATCAAAGAAAGGGGTATATTATTCTCATTAATTTGTATTTTAGAAAAATATAGAACACAGTAAAACAATCATAACACTGGTGCTGTTAACATTTTACAAAATAATAGTATGAGATATCGTTAAGAAAATGAAAAGGAAATATTTGCAAAATGCATATCTGATAAGGGATTTGTATTCAAAATTTGCAAAGAACTCTGAAAACTCAACAATAAAAAAAACAACCCAATTTAAAAAGGAGCGAAAGATCTTCACAAGTACTTCACCAGAAGTGATATATAAATAGCCACTAAGCACCTCCAAATACAGTCAACATCATTAGTCATTAGAGAAATAAAATTAAAACCTGTATGAGACACTATTACCCACTTACTGGAAAGGCTAAAGTAAAAAGAAGTGGCAATACCAAGTGCGGACAAGGATGTGAGGCAATTAGAACACACACGTTGCTGGTACGAACTCATTGGTACATCTCCTTGGTAAATAGTTTGTCAGTTCTTTATAAAGTTAAACAAATACCATGCAATCCAACAACTCCATCCCTTAAGTATTCATCCAAGAGAAATGCATTTCTGTTTATGTTTAAATAAGAACCTATATAAAATGTTTATAAAGGCTTTATTCATAATTGCAAAAAAATAAAAAGTAGAGACAATCCAGCCTTAAACTGGTGAATGAATAAAGAAACTTGGGGAAAAAACCACGACATGGAATAAAATAACAAAGAGGCATAAACTACTGATATAGATGTGATGTTGTATAAATCTCAAATATATTATGCTAAATCAAAGAATCCAGTCTCAAGAGGCCACATAGTGTTTGGGTTCATTTCTATGGCATTCTTGAAAAGGCAAAACACAGGGGCAGTAAACAAATCAGTGGTTGGCAGAAGATGGGAGTTGGGGGATGGGTTATCTATCTACTAAGGGTCACGAAGGAAGTTTGGGGAAGATGGAAGTGTTCTATATTTAACTGTAGTAGTACATGCAAAAATGTATGCATTTGTCAAAAGTAGAATTGTACTAAATGTACTAAAAAGGGTACATTTTATTATATGTAAATTCCACTTTAATGAAATTGCAATAACACGGAATTAACATTAAAAGTTATAAGGAAGGGCGCCTGGGTGGCTCAGTTGGGTAAGCGTGGGACTCTTGATTTTAGCTCGGGTCATGATCTCACGGTCCTGAGGTCTAGCCCCGTGTCAGGCTCCACACTGAGCATGGAGCCTGCTTGGGATTCTCTCTCCCTCTGTCCCTCCCCCACTCATGAGCATACATATTCACTCTTTCTCTCACAAAATAAATAAACATTTAAAAAAGTTATAAAGAATTACCATCTTTCACTTTAAATGTATAAATTATTTGATCCTTTAACTATAGATAAAATGGTTAACCTCTGATTGGTCTAGGGCAGGGCTTGACAAACTATGGCCCATGGACCAAATCTGGCCCACCACGTATTTTGGTATATAAAGTTTTATTAGAACACAGGCAAACTTTGCTTATGGATGCTTTCATACTACCATGGCAGAGTTGTTGTGCTAGAGATCGCATGATCCACTAAACCTTAGATATTTATTTTCTAGCCCTTAGCAGAAGAAAGTTGTTGCACTCTTGTCTAGGGCTAAACAGTACTTATTAAAACCCTCGGTCCTCTAATAAAATTTAGTATTTTCTTAAAGATACCCACAATGTATTATTTTTTTAATATGAAATTTATTGTCAAATTGGTTTCCATACAACACCCAGTGCTCATCCCAACAGATGCCCTCCTCAATGCCCATCACCCACTTTCCCTGCCCTCCCACCCCCATCAACCCTCAGTTTATTCTCAGTTTTTAAGAGTCTCTAATGGTTTGGCTCCCTCCCTCTCTAACTTATTTTTTTCCTTCCTTCCCCCATGTTAAGTTTCTCAGGATCCACATAAGAGTGAAAACATATGGTATGTGTCTTTCTCTGTGTGACTTATTTCACTTAGCATCACACTCTCCAGTTCCATCCATGTTGCTACAAAAGGCCATATTTCATTCTTTCTCATTGCCAAGTAGTATTCCATTGTGTATATAAACCACAATTTCTTTATCCATTCATCAGTTGATGGACATTTAGGCTCTCTCCATAATTGGCTATTGTTGAGAGTGCTGCTGTAAACATTGGGGTACAAATGCCCCTACGCATCAGCACTCCTGAAAGATACCCACAGTTTAAGTCAATGCTTAGAAAGGAAATACCATGATTAATAAAATCAATCAAACTTTATAATAAATATTTATTAAGCATCAACTATCCATTAAGTAAATAAATGGGAAATAACCATTTTTGCCACCATGTAACTTAAAATTTAGTTGATAAAATTTGAGTATTTCTTAAAAAGTAGAAATTCTACTTAAAGATTAAATTTGAAGAGTTGTTATTTCATTGAATATTTTACTCTTTTCCATTTTCATTTCCACTGATCTTTAGACTTTGGGTCATTAATGGATTCCTAGCCTAGCCTGGGTCATTAATGGATTCCATGCTGATCAACAAGTTCATCTTTACACTAATGACAGGAATTTAAAGCTTTTCATGCCTCTTCTCAATAAAGTTCAACATCTCTGTGTTTATCCTGGAATTATGTCTAAACTCCATGTATGACCCTTAGTGACCTAGTCTCAACTTGTTCCCCGATTTCCTGTCCTTATTTCTTACGTGTCATGTTTCTGCTACTCTATTTACCCTTGTAGTTAGTTCCTTTTTTAGCTTTTCTGCTAATTGGGATTCCAATTACTCCTCAAAGTCAAGTTCATTGGCCAAATCCTCTGTAAAGTCTTGTCTGATTCCATATATGATATAATTGCTTCTTAAGTGTTTCTAAGTGCTTTGCTTATACTTGTAACTCTAGCCTTCACGTCATGCTGTCTTACTAATTGTCCAATGTTTGTCTCTCTGTCTTGATTACATGTGCACTGATAGGAGGGACCACATTTTGTCATTTGGTGACCTTCCTCCACAACCCTTAAGCTTATATGTTTCATGAAATAGGTATTTAATAAGTACTTTTTGATTTGAATTTGGTTTAATTCAAAATTTGGATAAGCTTTTTTGTCAATTATTATTAATAATGATGACAAATTCAAAATGTATTAACCATTTTATCTCATATTACCTGCACCTCCAGCTATACAATATACCTAATTTTACATCCTCAATATCCATAGCAGCCAGATGCACGGAATTTAGTGCTTGTTTTTAAAATTCTTAGTCAAAACTCTTTACTCCCTTCAATCCTCTTAATATAACCTTCCGTCCCAATTTTATGTTCATTCTACTTTCTTTAAATCTCTCCGTTGTTTTTAAGTTCACATGGATTTACGGGGCAGACATTATGTATGGTTTCACTAGCGGCAAAAAGCAAAACAAAACAAAACAAACAAAAACCTTTCAGAATCCAGGCACATCAGCCTTCCTATTTTTCTAGTGGTTTGTTTTTTCAGTCAAATATGCCTTGACCAACAAGATTGTTTCCACGTGTACAAATCTGTGGATTATGTCTAGAGCCACTATTTTTTATTGTCTACCTTTAGTACCCACCCCCATGTGAAAAGTGTCATTGTTTCTCTTTTGCTGTTAAAATGCAGTACATTTTCTTTTTCATTAAAATAAAGCATCCTTTCACTAATTGATACATTGTACTGTTCTTGATCATTTTATTCTCTGAAATGCAATGCTCAGCCTCACCCAGCGATTAAGTGGTGAAGTCTAGATTTGAACCCATGCAGCCACCATCCACCACTACTCACCATGCATGTGGCTTCCAGACATTGGTATCTACATGGGACGTTCCCTACTTCTCTCTTAGCATCAAGACTTCTGGCCCCAGAGTGGACAACACTAGACACGAAAGTCTTGTTCATTACGCTGATTAAAAAATAATATATATATGTATGTGCCACATATATATATAATTATATGTAATTTAATATTAAGTATATATTATTATATATATTTCAATATATATTTAAAATATATATATATATCACATTTTTTAAAATTTTATAACGTTTATTCATTTTTGAGACAAAGAGAGACATAGCATGAGCAGGGGGAGGGGCAGAAAGAGAGGAAGACACAGAATCCAAAGCAGGCTCCAGGCCCTGAGCTGTTAGCACAGAACTTGATGAGGCCCCGAACCCATGAACTAGGAGATCGTGACCTGAACTGAAGTTGGACGCTTAACCAACTGAGCCACCCAGGAGCCCTTATACCATATCTTCTTTATCCATTCATCAGTCTATGGACATTTGGGCTCTTCCTATAATCTGGCTATTGTTGATAGTGTTGCCATAAATATCAGGGTTCATGTGCCCCTTCAAACCAATATTTTTGTGTCCTTTGAGTAAATACCTAGTAGTGCAATTGCTGGATCATAAGGTAGTTCTATTTTTAACTTTTTGTGGAACTTCCATACTATTTTCCAGAGTGACGGCACCAGTTTGCCTTCTCACCAAGAGTGTAAGAGGGTTTGCCTTTCTTTGCATCATCACCAACATTTGTTGTTCCCTGTGTGTGCTCTCCAAAATTCCTAAACCTTATGGTTTTTCTTTTTATTTTTTAACCAGTACTATATCTCCTGTTCCCACCATTAGTCTTCCTAATCTCTCTCCTTTCCCCAGGATTTTTATTAGTTCTAGAATATTCTTATGCATCTGTTAATATGATATTCTTCTCGTTTTCGTATACCAAAGGTAGCATGCTACCTGATCTGGACCTTGCTTTTTCACCTAACAATGTATTCCGAATCTCTGCCACTCTATGTACAAAGATACCCGGCTCTTCTTTTACAACTGCATAACATTCCAATTTTGAGATGCATCATGGTCTATATTGGCTTGTTTCCAGTATTTTGTTATTATAAGCAATATCACAGTGTAATATTATTATTGAGTCATTTGAGTTGCACAATATATCTGCAGGCTAGATTCCCAGAAGCAGCATTTCTGGGTTCAAGAGTAAACGCATCTGTAAGTTTGAAACTATTGTCAAGTTTACCTCCTAAAGGTTGTACTGGTCTGCCCTTCCCAAACATGTGTAACAGTGTCTCCCTCCCCCACGGCCTCATCAACAGACCATGTTAAGCACTTTTTTTATTTTCTTCCAATCTGAGAGGTGAGAAAATACAGCTGGTTTCAGTTCACGTATCTCTTATTATGAGTGGAGTTTGCCTTCTGCTTATATTTTAATGCCTGTCATATTTCTTTACCTATGAACTGTCTTTATATCGCTTGCTCATTTTTTTTCTGTAGGGTATTGGTCTCTTTCATCTCAATTTCTAGTAGCTTTTTATATACCATGAAGATTAACCATTTTATTTAATACGAGCCATAGATAATTTTCCCTAATTTGGTATTTGGCATTTGACTTTGCTTATAAAGGTATTTTGTTTTGTTTTATTTTGTTTTATTTTATTTTAATTGAAGTTATGGTTGACATACAATATTATATTAGTTTCAGGTGTCCAACACTTCTGGGTACTTATCCAAAGAAAATAAAAATACAAACTCGGAAGGATATATGCAGGCTAATGTTTATTACCAAATTATTTACAGTGGCCAAGCTATGGAAGCCACCTAAGTGTCCATTGATAGATGAATGGATAAAAAAAATGTGATACATGTACACACACACACACACACACACACACACACAACAGGATATTACTCAGCCATAAAAAAAAAATGAAATCTTGGGGCGCCTGGGTGGCTCAGTTGGTTAAGTGTCTGACTTCGGCACAGGTCATGATCTCACAGTTTGTGAGTTCCAGCCCCACGCTGGGCTCTGTGCTGACAGCCTGGAGCCTGCTTCAGATTCTGCGTCTCCCTCTCTCTCTTCCCCTTCCCCGTTCACAGTCTGTCTCTCTCTGTCTCTCAAAAATAAATAAACATTAAAAAAAATTTACAAAAAGAATGAAATCTTGCCATTTGTGATAACATGGATGGACCTAGAGGGTCTTATGCTAAATGATATAAACCACACATTGAAAGAAAAATACTATGATTTCATTTATACATGGAATCTAAAAAACGAAACAAATAGACAGAAACCAACTCCTAAATTCAGAGAACAAAGTGGTAGTTGCCAGAAGGAAGGAAAGTGAGCAGCTGTACAAAAAAGGTAAAGGGGATTACGAGATACAAATTTAAAAAATAGAATTTTTCTTTATTTATAAAATAAATAAGTCAAGGGATAAAAAGTATAGCATAGGGACCAGAGTCAATAATATCGTAATAATTTCATATGGTAACTATGTTTATTGTGTAATGTATACAATTGTCAAATCACCATATTGTTTTATTTTTGTCATAGTGATATATTTCTTATTTTTACATAACAAAAGTTCCCAGTCTTCCTTTATGGCATCTGGAGTTTGGATCATAGAAAGCTTTTTTCCAATCCAGGTTTATAAAAAATGAAGCCATGCTTTTTTCTAGTACTTCACTGTTTTCCCTTTTTAAATTAAAATTGTTATTGATATAATTTTGTATTTATTTTCTGGATGTATATAGTAAAAAGACTCAACTTCGTCTTTTTCCCAAATAGTTACCTATCTGCTCCAATGGCATTTATTAAAATGATCCAACTTTGCTCCACTGATCTGAGTGGGCACCTTTATTACAACCTAAAATCCCATGAGTGTTTCTATTTCTATGTTTTCTAGTCTATTTCATTTGTCTGTCTGTCTATTATACGTCCTAATTGCATTTTCATCTCATGCCTCTTTTAATTAAAAGCAGAAATATCAACCAATGGGGGAATATGGCTTGCATTTCAAATGAACTAGTTTGACAATTATTTGTCACTCTGTCTCCAGCTCTTCCTAAAATTTAAATTACCACCTGGATCTCATTTTCTAGTTCTTGGTCTGCTGCATACATCATTATAGATCACATTGCAGCATAGAAACATTCTTTTGGAGCTTTAAGCTTTATATCACCTTTAGAGATCTTTGGGCCCGTATAGGGTTTCTCTAGAGCAAGCTAGTGCATAACCTCAACCTTCAGAAGTCAGATTGTGGATCTGTAGCCCCATGCTGACAGTGCAATAGAATCAACAATTTATTTCATGTCGTCTTATGTGTACTAGAAGGCTGGAAACATAATCTCTCCTCAGACCACTGGAGATATGGAACAAATCACACAAAATACTATCAACACAATATAACACAACTAGCCGTACCTCTCACATTCCCAGCAAGCGCAGCCTGGTCGATGAATAGAAACCTCTAGGTAGAAGCAAGTCTACCAACGGCCTGAATGTGGGCTCAGGATGACTGAAAAATGCTTTAGCCGGTTTAATGACTAATGTGGCTGCTTGGAGGAGGTTCCTAGCATTGTTCCTTTGACTGATACACCGTTCAGATCACACCAGTTTTACCACACTGGTGCCTAGCGTCACATTGTCAGTGTGATTTCAATAGAAAGTAATACAAAAGACTTGTAAACAGTATTTGTAGCGAGTAGAGAAGTATTGAGGTGCTTGGATAGAGGAAATTTTATTTTTTTTCTATTCATGGCAATCATGTTTGTTTTCTTAAAATAGGCCTTTGGGAAGCTGCCTAATAATAACAATGCGAATCACCATTTGTGTACTTCCTGTCACATGTCAGGCCCAGCTTAATTCACAAGGACTGACTGAATACTGACAAAATGGTTGTGCATTGTGTAGAAGCTTTCAAAAAGGAGTATCGGTATTTCTTCATGTCGGTTTAAACTTCCTGGACTCATCAGTGAGAATTACAGATCATCAAATTTGCGTTAAGCATGTTGCTCTAACGATCTTTGGTCTCTAAATATTTGGTATCTTAAGGAGTTTTCTGACTTCAAAGCTATTAAGATTTTGGAAGAGCTTGTCTATGTTAAATCCAAACTCTAACGTCCAAGTATTGTAATTTGGTTCAATTAACAAGATCAGTTTTATGACTTTCGAACTCCCTTATTTGAAAGATCAAGTTCTATAACTATCTGAGCCCTGAAGATCTGTAAGACAGTGACTCATGTATTTGCAGGTGGCAGAAAAAGAGTAAGAGGTCATCTCCTTTCTCCGTTGGAAGTTTACAAACCGGTATCTTCTTTATAGTATGTTTCTTGCTTCTTACCTCTCCTGCGGCGTGATGAGGCTATGGCTCTACCACAACAACATAGTTAACTGTGTATGGTCAAAACCCAAAAAGCCGTGCTTCTCTTAAGTGTTGACTGCTAATAGTGTCAGACACAAAGTTAGATTGGTTCTCAGAAATGACATTGATCTTGGTTTAGTCCAAATCTAAGGAACGATTTATTTATAAATCGCTTTCTTTAGGACAACAAATATGGCCCAAGTTAAATACAAGGAAATTAGAATCTTAACCCCTGCAGCCCCGGTCCTATCATGAACAAAAGGTCACATGATTACCAACATAATTATCGTAATCTACAAATACACCTTCTGTAAAACATGGGTAGAATAGCCTTCAACATTTCAGAACTGTACGTCTCAAGTTCTTTATGATGCCTGGAAGTGTCCAGGAGCAACTCTCTTAGGAAGGACTAACTTGAAAATAAGTAACTAGAATCTGATTCATAAATCATAGGCTATAGAGTAGTCGCTACCTAATTTTTAAAAATGGTCAAAAAGCTTTATTTACAGCCAACACCAAAATGAAAGCTTACCTCTTTCCTCTGACATCAGGTGAAAATGCCACAGTCCCCATTTTGTAGATAAACAAGCTCAGAAAGTATAGGAAATATATACCTGGCATCTCACGGTGAGGTAGTGTGACAAGTTAGAATTTAAAGTAAATCATTGAGGAATGAGAAAAGGGGTGAAGGAACAATTGAGAAATAATAGAATTAAATATTAAATGGAAATTTGTCATCTCGACAAGCCAATAATGTAGGAAAATACTTCCAGAAGTATTTCCTAATATTTAAACATGGAGGGAAGTAAAGATTTCTCCACGCTGTGATTCTTCTTAAATGTAATCTTTCCTTATAGCTCTTACTAATATGATAGAAATGAAAATTTATATTTGAAACTTTTATTTCTTTTTGGGAGGGGACAGCATTCAGTGTCCAGGTGATTCTGCTAAAGAATAGAGACAATAGAAATTTCCTCACGTCTTACTATTAAGAATTATATTGCCTCAGTAGGCACATATGATTTATAAAACGGTAGAATATTAGAATTATTTTTTAAATGTTTATTTAGTTTTGAGAGAGAGAGTATGAGAGAGGGACAGAAGATCCAAAGCGGGCTCTATGTTGACAGCAGCAGCCAGATGTGGGGCTTCAACTCAGGAACCATGAGATCATGACTTGACCCAAAGTCCCATGCTCAACCGACTGGGTCACCCAGGTGCCCTGTGAACCACCATATTTTAAGTCCAGATATTTAATGCACATCTCATGGGTTTGGGTCAAATGAGAACTCTACTTGAGCAGACCAAGGATACTTCGGATTGTATTAGTGCCTTAAGCTCATTCTCAACTTCTCTGCTCCCCTACCTCACCAAGCTACTTGAAAAGAGACCTTTCCACCCCTTTTGTTACAAAAAATCCCCAAATGGTACTTTGCCATAGAAGGGATACAAATAAATTTTTAAGCATCCTTTGACATTGTCCCTTTTCATCATTGCTTGGTTTATCCAATGAGTAAGTCACTGTTTCTTTGGGAAGAATCCTAAAGAAGTTCTAAAATCCAGGTATCCCTGCTCTGGCCATCTTATTTTGTTTCCTCTCTAGCTTTCTGCTATCATGAGTCATTCAATATCAACACACCAAATGATGCTGCAATTCTCTATTGGTCATACAAAATAATTGTTAACGGGAAAGAAAGCCGGAATTAATGGAAATTTCTAAAGGGAGTCTCAGGACAAAATCCCTTTTAATTCCATGTGCAACAAGAGAGATCTTTACATGCTGACAACCACTTAGAGACAATACACTCAACATGGTCACCTGGGTGATATGAAAAGGCTACATTTATAATTATTATTATCTTTAGTACAACTAATGAGGCTACCTATATATGATTGAAAAATAACTTTCTGGTTTCTCAGCTGTCATCTCTGTGCTTGCTTGGACTGTGCCCGTGACAGTCACACAGATAGGAAGCTTATATTAAAACCAGAATCAAAGGAAGCAGGAGTGGGAATCAGCCTACATTAATGAACCATTGAAGTTTCTCTCCGGCACGGATGAACACTAAATCACTGGTTAGATCTCTGGTGATTTCCCACTTGAGAGATGTGAAGAAAATGGCACATTCAGATGAACAGCAAAGCCTTAGCAACTTGTCAAAATACTTTCTAACATACAGCCTTAAAAATTATTCTAAAAATTATCTTGATAGAGCTGTTGGAAATTTTCCCACCAAGTATTTGATCTGTCAGTGACCCTTGAATGAGCAAGTCACTGCATATGGAAGCATCCAGATCTATCTGATAGGTCTTCCCTGGCATTATCAACCACTTTGGTCACAATTAAGCAGGGTTCTTTTATGGCTCAACATAGAGAGGAGAAGTAGGTGACATAAGATCATAGGGCTTTTTTCAAATTGACTAGATGATTACATTGACTATTCTCTGCTTGTGAATACCTGCGCGCAGTCAAGCCAGCTATTACAGCATTTTAAAATAGAGAATGCTCAGCGTTGGGCTAATTTCTAATGCACATTAAGAGACTGGTGGCAGATCTTCATGCTGACTACTCTGTCTTATAATTGGGATTTGCGTTATAGAAATACAATTTGAATTTTTGTCTTTTATAAAGGAGTTGTACCTTATTTTAAGTTGAAAATATAGATTGAGAATCTGTTGTGTATTTGTTTGACTACCTGCATTGCTGTTTGAAATTTAATTAGCATGCATTCTATGTGCTCTGCAGTATGGGTGTTTGAGAGTAGTGAAACTCTCACAGTCCTTAAATTTTTAAGTATATAGTTGTGGAGAGACAGAGAGAAAAGAAAGGAAAGAAAAATAAAATAGGGCAAGATGAAAAATATCATATCCGTTATTATTTTGCTAACATGTGATCTGGTTTATGTATGTACTTTGTGTTCGCCTCTTCAGTTGCTGTTTCTGGATCACAGAAGGCTCATGTTTAGAAGAGTAACATTTCATTAACACTTGTATTAGATGATAACTTCCCTACCAGCTGTATAATTCCAATGTGGGGGTCATAATAAAGTTTCAGTATTTTTCTTCTTTTGTATCTGACAATTACACAATAAATTAAGCATAAATATTTCCAAATATATCCAAAAGCAGAAAGTTTTTTATGCAACTAAGTGGTTTCTGTACTCAGCAAAGAAAACATTTTAGTGAGACGTAATATAATCAATGGGTCCAGGATGCTAGTTTAGGTTCTGTTCTAGTTAATTTCAATTTAGAATCTGGATGGGATTATACACACACACACACACACACACACACACACACAAAGCCTTAGCAACAGGCTTTGCATTATTTTGTATTTGTATTTTGTAATACTTATTATTTGTATTTGTATTTTGTAATACTTTAGAAAGTATTTTGACAAGTTGCTAAGGCTTTGCTGTATATATATACATATATACACAAATATATTAATTATATATATATTAAAAACATATATAATATATATATTAAAAACAATATATATATTATATATATATTAAAAACAACACACATATATGTGTGTGTGTGTGTGTGTGTGTGTGTGTGTGTGTTCTTGTTGTTTTTGCCTCAGCACAAGGCCTACTGGGTGAGAACAGCTCAGTAAGAATATGCAATAGCCAGTTATATAAGGAGATAAAGGGGTGATTCCAGAAAGTCCACTTTAAGCCTCTAGATAGAGAATGAAAAAACGCCTCCAGAAGTATGAATAGTCAACAGAAAAAAATTATGTAGCTCAATTTAACTGGTGAGGAGAGAAGCACTTAGGACTAGTTATAAGATTTCATTAAAGACATGAAATTTTTGCAGGTCTTTGAAGAACAAAGTCTTCTACTGTGGGAGAAGAATCAAAGTAATTCCAGAGGATAATGTGGTAAGAATTCAATTCCAGAGCTACACGACTGCCAGGTGCACCTTGGAAATAATAGTAGACCAACTTTATGTGGAGAAATAAAATTACAAAAGTGAGAGCAGACCTTTAGTGCCATGCTGAAGAGTTTAGACTTGGTATTGAAACCGGTGAGAAGATACAGGTTTTGATTTCACGATTAAACTACTATTTTAGAAGGTTAATATAGAGACAAATGTGATAAGATTGATATGAAGATTAATTAGAGGCAGGATAACAAACTGGGAGATTTCTGCAATAGTCCAGTTGTGTAGCCAAAGGGCCTAAACTGAAGCGGGAGAATTGACAAAATAAGGGAAGAGAAGGATGTGAGAGGCAAAGTTAAAATTGGTAGGATCAGATTTTGCACCTAACTAGATTTGGGGAATGAGGTAGGGTAAAGAGTTGAAAGTAGCATGAAAGTTCTGAGTCTATCCGAGATAGAGACAATAGTGCTAAAATGAACTCAAACTGAGAATAAGAGTACCTGTATTACAGGTTGTCATGAGAAGAATCCTAAAAAACAACCAAAGGGTAAGGAGGTGATGAATTCAGTATGAGGAAATTTGAGTATGTGGTTACCCAAATAAAGATGGCCCAAAGCATCATTTCCAATGACCTCCATGGGTATAAACAGGAAAAGCCACTTTTAAGAATAAAAGAGACAGAGGCCAACATAGAGTCAGTTGTGAACATACCGGAGACATGGTCCAAATGCCCAAGTCCATTTGGTAGTGAGTTCGTTAAATAAGGAAGGCATCAAGGCTTCACACAAGGAGTAGTAAAGGGTATTTATTGAATGTGAATGCGACGTGCCCAGTGCTTTCACTCACACGTTTCACTTAACACGATCATCATGCGAGGCTGTAGGATCCTCCCTTTACAGATAAGAAATATGGCATTCAGAGACTTTCAGTGAATTCACAAGACTTCTCAATTAACAAGCAGTGAAACTGTTTTTCAGATTCCAAGGCTGGTGTCTTTCAACCAGAACATCTGTAGCTTCCTCTTAACATAGTTGGGCAACTCAACGTGGGCGATGTAACCCTCTGAACATTGGTTCCTACATCTACGAGGTAGAAATGATAACGTTTAACTTACATGATTGTTGTAAGATTAAAATAATGGGAAAGGTTGTGTAAATGGCATACTGGGACATACAAGTTATGATTAAATGTGATGATCGGCACACTGCTCTAAGCATGCACTTGTACTTGGAAAGGTAGAAACGACGGAAGTGTGGCTGACATTCTGTAATCATCTGACTTAAAGTTTCCAAGATTAGCTTTTATTGGGCAAATACCTCTCAAATATTTCTTCCACTTGATTTATTCATGTGAAGGGGAACAGCAGAATTATTGCCTATCCTGGTGAGACAAAAGTTTTAAGAATCACTTAAAATTTGCTATGAAATTCTTTTAATCTCTAATCTTAAGACTCCTTGAATATACTATACTAATATAGGTCTTTCATAAAGACCCCAATCCCATACTGAACTGATAGCAATGCTCATTTTAAAGCCTTTAGAATGCTTAAAAACATGCTTGGACTTTCAGAATTATGGTTCCCATTTTATTCCATAACATTGTATTTGTCTTCAGTGAAAACCTGCCACATTCAATAGCCATATGTATATTAATGAAAGAAGAATCATGACAACTAATAGAATACAAGAGCCATGTCCGTGTATGGCCATCAGAGCAAATCAAAATAAAACCGCATAGAGATAATATGAATCCAGATCTGAAGCTACACGTTCTTAGCTAGTTTTATGTTAATGAAACAATTATTAGAACACACAAAACCCTTCCTTTTTAATTTGATAAATTGAGTGGTGATGTGAGTTAATTGAACCATTGGTGAGATCATAAGATGCAATTCGTATGATTTATCAGAGGATGACACGGTTACAGGCATTGCTTCCACAGAAAATAATGGCTGTTATTACCACTTCCTGAGGTGAGCAGGTAAGCCATAAACCTAGGTTATTGTTACACAGGTCAGAAGGATGAGGGCTCCATTTTACCTTTCATCTAAGAGGATATTTTAAGGCTGTCTCTGGAAAGGCATATTTACTAATTCTGTACTTAGCTTCCCATTTTTCATAAGCAATATCAATACAGAGTTGGGTTAGGCTATTTCATAATCTTAACCTATTTAGCCAAGTATTGAAGTGAAAAACTCCTAAGTCTTCAAGAGCTTTGAGTTCTAATGTTGGCCATTAAAGGGTCATCTCGGGTCTTCCATTTTAAAACATGTTATCTCGTGGAGATATTTCACAAGCTGTTGTTATTCTAGTAGAAAAATCCTCTAGGGTTCTTCAGCAGCTTGAGAAGCAAGGCTCATGCTTTCATACACGATTCAGAGAAAATATTACATGCTACCCACCTTCCAGTAGGGGGGAAAGAAAGAAATGATCACAAATCTCATCAGATTGCAAAAAAGCAAAGAAAAATAAAAGAAAGAAAGAAAGAAAGAAAGAAAGAATTAAAAATGACATTTACATTTTTATATTTCTTTATATGTTAAATGGCTTCAAAATAACTTTATGCCTTAAATGACTTCAAATAAATCAGTGTCATTGGATAGCTGAGGTATATTTATTTGGATATGGGATTTATTTCTGATGCATAGAAATACTGGTAAAAACACTTAACACATGTTCACACAATGAAAAATCAATACAAGATCAGGGAATAAGCTTGTGTTTATACTGAGGAAGCGATACCTTAAAATACCAATAACTCTCCATTTTTCAGTAATCTTATATCTATTTGTTGGGTTTTTTGTCTATTCAACTCCATTTATATACATTTTGACAAATTTTTGTATAGACACACACATATGGTCATTTAATTCTCCCACCACTTCTGATGTTGGCATGATCAATCCAATTTTAAAAGATGAAGTAAAATATGGGTGACCCTATTATTGATTGTACAGAACAAGGAACTTTTGTGGAGGGAGAGGGGAGCTCTTCTTAATGAATCTGCTCTGGGACCAGAAAATGCAGTTATCCCTGGTAAGAGGCTCATCAAAATTAAGAAATGTTAATTTCTTAACACAAGGTAACACAGCTGGAGAACGCCAGAGACAGGATTTGATTCCACACCTTCAGGATTTAATCTTTCTTACTATTTCCCAGCAGAACTGGTGATTTTCTTGTCTACTAATTATGACACGATTGTAGGGAAGGAGTCAGGGATCCCAGCCCGGAAAATATCAGTGCTAATGTAAATGCCATGTCTTGTTTATTTTGTGTGTGTCTAACTTGAAACACAGCAGGTCTCCAATAAATGTTTGTAGATCTGAACCAAATCATATCGTTTGACACTTATTTCAGATGCATTCCTTTAGATGGCAAGGAGTTTGCTGTCTTTAAGAATCAATGATTAGAATAAAGATATATGTACAGGGAGATATACACTCAGATCTGCCATGGCTTCATTGCCTATTAGTCTCAGTTTATAACAATCTGGATAGAAATTTTACCAAAAAAAAAAAAAAAAAAAAAAAAAGGATGACGGCTGTCAGAGGGTGAGTAGGCTCAGAAGGAAACTGAAACACATGTCTAGGAAGGGACAAAAGGGTAACTTCAGTTGCTTTCACCATTTCTCCAGATGGACGGTCCTTATGCTAATGTTCACTGTGTCTGTTTCTTTCATACTTTCACTGGTTGCATAGACAACTTCCTTGTAGAGGATCTTCTGGTCTAGGTGAAAATGTTAATTTCGTTACGGGTGCCTGGGTGTCTCAGTCGTTTAACCGGCCAACTTTAGCTCAGGTCATGATCTCACCATTCGTGGGTTCGAGCCCTGTATGGGCTCTGTGCTGACGGCTCAGAGCCTGGAGCCTGCTTTGGATTCTGTGTCTCCCTCTCTCTCTGCCCTTTCCCCATTCACACTCTGTCTCTCTCTGTCAAAAATAAATAAACATTAAAAAATTTGTTTTATTATTAATTTGGTTAACCACATTAAATTATGAAATAAATCATCTGCAAACTAGGAGCTACTAAAGGGAGTGGCTGATGAGGATATGGAAAGTATGAAGGAAACCAAAGTAGACATTGTAATCATGATACAGTACATAAAAACCCAGGTGGACACTACTAACCTCATCCTCTGGGCCTCAGATTTCCCACCTGTAAAAGGGGTCAGTTAGTTTAGATAATACGGCATTAAAAAAAATAGTTCTAGTGGCACCTGGGCGGCTTAGTCGGTTGAGTGTGGGACTTCTGCTCAGGACAAACGTGGAGTCCTGAGTCTGAGTTTGTGAGTCTGAGTCCCCCCACATCAACTTCGCTGCTGTCAGCATAGAGCCCGCTTTGGATCCTCTGTCCGCCTTTCTCGGCCCCATCCTGCTGATGATCTCTGAAAAGTAAAAATTTTTTTCTAAAAATATGGTGGTTCACACCAAAGCAAATGGGTAGAAGATAGAGAAGATGATGCTACCTCACATTTCAGCACTAATTAGACAAACAGAGAAGGACACAAGGTGAATCATGGTATCCTGGACTGGATCCTGGAACAAAGAAAATACTACTAATTAGTATTAGTAGAAAGGGTATTAGTAGAAAAACAGTCAAATCCAACTAATGTTTTATAGCCTAATAAATACTATTTTACCAAAGTGAATATCTTAGTTTTGACAAGTATACCATGTTAACAAGTGTGGAAATTGGTGAAGGGTTGATGGAACCTCTTGTACTATCTTTGCAACTTTTCTCTAAATCTGAACTTATTCCAAAATAAAAAGGTAACAAAGAGAGAGAGAGCAGAAATGGTAGTTCTTGATTCCTCTTCAGCTGTTGGGTTGCTTTTACAGGAGAAACATAAAATCTAAAATGACATCAGCATTCAATAACATGCCTCGTCAACACACACAGAAATCATAATACCAACAATTTCCCCCAGTGCCTAAGTGAAAGGCGGCTAAGTCTTATTAGGCTGGATTCACATAACCCCTCGTGCCAAAGTTTCATTTTCTACCTTAAGCTTTGAAGATACACAGTCCAACCCATCATTCCACGTTTGTCCGGAAAATATAAACTCTGTATTTTAGATTACAATTAATTAAAATAACTGAGAGCCCACAGTGTATACTAGCCATTATTCAGAACATGGATAAGTTTGCCTTATTTACAACTTAGGGCAAATATAAGATCGACCCCATACACAGCCATTAAATAGAAATGTAATGTTTATTGTGTCTCAATTCAACTAAGAAAGGAATGAAAATTATTTTTCAATAAAGACATTTCTGGGGGAAGATTGAAGTTGTCCCAAATTATTGTGTCATCCAGTTCTGCCTTATCATCACTAGCTACAGATCTTTCCAAGGTTCTTCAGTGCTCTATGCTTTAGTTCCTTCAATCAAAAAACAAAGCTGACAAGAGCATCTGGGTCCTAGGTGTGATGAAAATATTAAATCAGGTAATACAGACCCATTGCTGACGTAGTAAGCATTCAATAACTTTCTTTAAGTATTTCAACGACGCGTGGAATCCCCAAGCTATCGACACTATTGGTAAAAGTCGAGTAATAGTTAGGAGTTAGTCTAAACCTCAGGCCTAAAGGACCTTGTGTGCGTTCTAAATAGCATGAAACTGCTGATAAATAGAACTGGCTGCATGTAGCAAGCCAGGGTAAGTAGGTGGGTGTGAGATGAGCCGAAATTAGAGCTGAACAAAATTTAGTGTACATCTTGAATGCTGAGTTCTTGCATATTTTTCATAAAGTTTGTTTCAATCTTGAGGTACTTGGTAAAGCTGACCGATGCTGATGACTCAATAAATAACTTGCCAGTGTAAACCCGGGAAGATAGCTAAAGATTCCGTCCAAGTTCTGTCGATTAGACTGGGACAACTTGCTGCATCAGAGAATTGAGAGTTTGTAGACAATATACGCTCTCAAAATAAGGGGCATTGCTAGTATTCTGCTTGGGAACTGAAAAAAAAGTAGATGCTTAGCCCCCTGGGTGGGTGGACTACGCCGTCTTGGAGGTCACCCCTTCCCAAGGTAGAGCCTTGAGGAGCATCTGTTACCTGCAGTGACAGCCTCCCAGTGTTTAACACCACTGTCAGACAGTATGATGTCACTCTCCAAAGTGCCACTTCCCTGAGGAAGGTAAAAACAGCGGGGGCTGGATTAGCTCAACCCTGGTAGGTGGGTGAGCCGTATTGGAAAGGTGGGGACACCAGCGCTTAGGGCACGCTCTTCCCATCCTGTTTTTGTTCCTGGAGTTCAGCCTTTACATACTATCTGCTTAATCAATTCTGCCACCTAGTGGGCCCCTTCCATCGTACTGCTTTTTATTTTGGGCTTTCCTGTCTGCTATCACTGAGGGGCAGGATTCATGCTCACAGCATGGGGCACCAGTTGGTAGTGGGTGGGAAAGTGGGGGAGGGAAACCATAACCCTCTGGAAAGACAAGTAATCTTTGGATGAGAAAAAGGAGAAACTCCTGGGGCCTCACCTCCAGAAAACCAAGCAGGTAGGAGTCGTGCTGAGCCGTGTGGCTTCAGATCAGCAGAAACTGCAGCAGGCGCAAAGACCACCTGTTAAGCAAAAATCCAAAAATCTTCAAAGACCTTCCAATGCCGAAAACCTGTGATGAAAATCCCCTTGGGTTTCGACCATCTTTGAAGGCAACCCCCTGTTAGTCCTACCCCCTCCTTTTGCTAAGAGCTGAGTGTGCCCCCATCTGGGCACCACGCTGATTTTTTTGAAGAAAAAGAAAGGTTATTTGTACTTCTACAGACATACAGGGAAAATATATGATTACCTCTAGCTCAACACTCTTTGCCTTCTCATGCGATTTACCCACCTTATGTCTGGAAATTCTGATATTAATGAATTACCATATATTTTATATCCTCAAATTAAGACTGTGTACTCATAAAATGTCACATGTCATAATTGAGACTGCCATACGCTTTATATTGCTGTCGAAGAACAAGTATGGAGATATTTAGTATGTAATATTGAGTTAAAAAAATAACTATTTCCATGACTACTGAAGCATTTCCTGAATACTGATTTAAAAAACAAACAATGGAAGGCTTGTCCAAGAATAAAAATAAAACTGAATTACAAACTAAAATACTAGGATTGTTTGCAGCGTTTCAAATAAAAATATAATTCAACGACAAATTTTTACATTTGTGTTACCATTGACCTGAGAGCAGCTTGAAAGATTTCCCCAAGAATTAGTATGTTGAATGCTACAAGACAGAAACATTCACAATATTTTTCTTGCTATAAGATAAATACCAGTTACTGGTGGAACATTTTATAAACTAAAGAAAAATACAAATTAGAGAATAATAATCCTTTGTATTTCCACTTTCCTGATTTAAATATTGTTGGCATACACAGATTTCATACCAACCTTTAGATTGTTCTATTGAGGCGGTTTTTATTTGTGTTTCTGTTGACTTTTCCTTATAGTGTTCATCATTTTCTTACTTAGCTCATCATTTCTATTGTGAGCTCATCTTCAGTTGGTGTTTTATTATTGTTGCTATTGTTTTTGGTAGTTTGCTGTTTTTTTCTCATGGATGTCTTGTACAATCTATATCATAGAAAAGTCCCTATATTTGCTTTCATAGCATATCCCAGAGATTTTGTTAACCTAGGACAAGATATCCCATTAATTTCTGTACTTGGGAATCACACACAGCATGGATGTATAAATTTGGACTTCACACACTTGAGGTTTTTATTATAGGAGGTTTATTTATTCATCCAGAGATAGGCATTCTTGACTCTTCCCAGGATGTTCTTTAAGAAAGGTCAGCCCTTCCAGATTTCTGAATTTATCCTCTATCCCTCATGTAAGCCTGGTGCTCACTTTCTTATTCCCTCTTGGACCTATACCAGAATGTCAATATCACGAGGACCAGAGCCCCAGTTCATTTGCTCACACTCCCCCTGTAGTTACTGACTCTGCAAGTGGGAATTTTCTGGTCTTTTTTTCCAACTCATCTTTGTATTTTTACTAAAACACTGCTATGCTATTTTATACAGCATTTCGTGAGTTTTAGTAAAGGGAAAGTGGCTCATATTAGGCCAGTCTGCTATATCACTGGAACTCGTTTTTTTTGTTTGTTTGTTTTTTTCCCTATCTATTGTTTCTCATACTTGAAATGGTACTCTTTGTCCTTACACCAAATTACTTCTTAAATTAGAGGAAAAATAAGTCTTGTCATTCAACCCCTTCAGAGCTTCCGGGGTTGGAAAGAATGTAAGTCCTGCTCCATCTGTCCATCTACTTAGACATATCCAGCACTGCCATCTGTTTCTAGCATGTTTTATATTATGGTGTTGGACCATTGTTTTTTGATATTTATTAAGAACCACTGTGATGTAAATGTGGTTAAAAATAACAGATTTAATGTTTTTATGAAGCAAGGCATTCACCACACAATTATAGGGTATCACATTAAAATCCATAAACTCCATGTTTTAGAGCTGGAAACTACCTCAGAACCTGCTTGTTGTAAGCAGCTCCTACAAATGAGAAAACCAAGACTCTGAGAGTTCAAGAACAATTTCCCAAGGTCTTTGAAATACCTCCATCAAAATGGCACTAAAGCGCGGAATCTACTGTTTAGAATCAACCCAACATTCTAATGTTAAAACAAGAATCCAGAGAGTCCCTCACTAAACTTATTAATAAACTTAAAGCAGTTATCTAGGGGTGTGGACAATTGTCTATGCCATTTATAACATTTTTGTGTTAACTCTCTAGTATTTCAGAGTTCCTCCATGTTGTGGTAGGTTCAAACAATTCCACAATTTATGCTTTGAAATTTCAGTATAATTAATGGAATCGTTACCAAATGCCAATTGTTTTTATAAATTAATACGAGCCATTTTCTGCGTACATTTGTGAATGTTTTGCCAACATTTTACTACATTATTAAAACTTCTAAATGCATGAATCATACACATTTTTCTTCTCTCATTCTTAGTTTGACTTTCACGTAATCTGTGCTTCTTTTCTGTTTTTATCTTCTGTTTGTTCCAATGTGAGGTTTGGGGGAAACCTGGGATCCTATAAAAATGGCGTGAATAGTACGACCAGTATACTCTGCTGAGATGGCCCCTTTCACCTCGATTGCCCTGCCTTGAGGAGATCAGAGGTCTCAGGGAGAGAGTTTTTTTGTTCACAAGGCTTTCAGGATCATATTTTATCTTTTCCTCAAGTGGCTCGATTCTTTTTTTCTTGAGAATTTGGACATAATTTGTTTAAAACTTTCCACTGCTAACTTCTTCAAAAGTAATGGACAAGAGTAGTAACTTTATACACATTTTCCTAATATGTCAGAGATACAAATGAAATGTTAGCAACAAGGTTTAAATAGATTGATTCTTAATTCCAAGTATCTGAAAAGAATGCATAAACAATGATTTTCCCCAGGGCCAATGCTAATGCAGGGCTAGAATGACAATCTAAAATTCATTTGGTATTTAGATGAGGGCAGATATTAGTTCCCCCAAACCCCACAAAACACACACACACACACACGCACACACACACACACACACACACACACACCCGGCAGGCATTTTGAATTTACACTCATTCAAGAGGTGATATTCAGGATGTAGTGTTTTGAGAAACTGGCACAAACATTAGATAACTAATATGTGAAAAGACGCATTGATATTAAAATGCTACAGGAGGTCTGGCTCTTCAAGGTTTGGTTTTAGAATGTAGTATATACCAGATGTTTCCGAGAAAAGCATAAAATCTACATTATGTGCCTAATTGTACTGTATTACATCACAGGGACGGGGATTTTTTTCTCTCTGACCACAGCTGGTGCTAACAATATGCCCTGAAGCAGGAAAGAATCAGGCACCCTGAAAATAGGGCAGCTCCTACAGTGTTGTTTCCAGGAAGGGTGGGGAAAAATTTTATCTTCAAACATCTCTACATATGTGAATGCTAACACTCACAATCTAACAATGTCTATGCATGTGGGCTAAAATACTGAACTAACCAGATGGGACCACTCTTGAACTGCAGAAGGAAGAACCCGGCAGATAAGTCTACACTATTGCATATCTGGGTTCTGAACAGACTGTATTTATAAGGAGATACCACTGGGGCTCCAAAAAGTCCCTGGCATTAATGAGGATCTTGCCTTGTTAAAATATGTCACGGAATTGAGCTGGTCCCAAAAGGCTACTTTTCTCTCATTATGTCAGGAGCTGGCCATACAAAGGAAGGAGCAAAGGAGTGAAAAGTGTTAAAATGTGGCAATCATGTTGTGCCCCTCAAAACTTACATC
Organism: Acinonyx jubatus; assembly: GCF_027475565.1. Lineage (NCBI taxonomy): Eukaryota > Metazoa > Chordata > Mammalia > Carnivora > Felidae > Acinonyx > Acinonyx jubatus. Next base: position 51,408,314 of record NC_069380.1, on the reverse strand, counting down.
TACCGTTGCCCAATTAAAACAATAACAGGAGTCTTCCAGTCTTGCTACCTTCTACATGCTTACCTAGAAACGCAGCATTTCTATCTCACCAAAGAATACTACCGAGGCATGGTGTCCATTGCACCTTATAAAAAATAATTTGAGATACAAAAAAATCTTGGAGTTACTCTTGAAGTTAGTTGCACTTCATACGCCAGATTTAAGTTTTGTGTCCGATAACCCTGGCTCCGAAAAGGAATTGGGTTGTATTCAAAAGTTTTTTATATGCTAAATCATTATCATACGAAGTTGTACTTAGGTGAATGCCCAACTCCTAGAAACTCCGAATTATTGATATCTACACATCTAATGGGCAATTGGAGTAGGGGTTACTTTTTCATTTTGATGTCAGAATGTCATAAAGAGATGAAATGACTATCCTTTTGATTTCTTTATTTTCAACAAAATAATTTTGCCCCCCAAATTTACCAAACTTTGCAATATTTACATCACATAGTCATGGAGCCAGCATATGGTAGAAAGAAGTCCTGTTCATCATCTTTTTCCTGTCATTGGCTTTACTATCTTAGTGCTCTTCCCTACTTTTTTTCCTCTTTCTCTCTGAGCTCTGTCACACTCTCTTCTATTAGAATCTCCATTTTGGTCCTTCTTAAAAAAATGTTTAAAAACTTACTATCAGTGCAATGTGGATGTGTATGTAAACTGTTCTGTAAGCTGACATTTAATGGAAACAATAGTTTTGTGTCATACTGCCATCTAATGGTGTCCATGATGCTTGACCTTTTCCATAATTCATTGCACATCCTACTTAAGAGAACAAGTTATTAATTAAAACATAATTTCCAGATTTTAAGAATTTTAAAAAATGTTTTATGTAATTCAAAGAAGGAGCAAATTTAGAAACAGTCTTAATATCTCGCTTGCGTATTTACACGGTCAATTCTTTATAGCCAATTTGTTATCAAGCAAAACACATAGGACATTTCCTTCTGTAGCTTGTATTTGGATAATTTCTTTCTGAACTCACAGCCGGAAGCTTCCATTAATTGCCAGTCTACCTGTTACTTTTACTTTCTATTTTTATTTTTTTTTACCTGTCACCTATGATTCACAAGTAGCATACCAATGTATTTGTTCATTTGTGTATGTGTCCTGAAGTTTTCCATTTGTGTTGGCCGAGACTTGTAGACATTCTCTCTCAAAGACAAACCGGTATTTCCCTCAATGCTTCTATCCTGCATAGATGAGGTAGTAATCTTTATGGAGAGACAAAGGAAGAGCACTCTAACCAACTCTAGTTCTAGTTCTGTAACTGCTACCAGTACTCTGTATTACCTTGGTTGAGGGATTTGATTCTGTAAACTTCAGTCATCTTACCACTTAGGTGAAAGGGTGGAGTAGTTGATTTCTAGCGTGTCTTAGAGCTTCAAAGGCATGTCATTTTAATGGCATATCCAACTTACATGCATGCAGGATCATACAGTTAATTCGACATCGTGAACCGATAATCTTTACAGCCAAAGCTCTGTTCCTCAAACTGTCTGATACAGCTAGAGGTAGGAGGCAGTGACGATCAGGCAAATGAATCCTACCTCGCTCTTAAGAGCACTATCAGCCGCACGTTGCTAATCTGATCTATCACGTTATCTGAAAAAGAAGCAATGGTTAGATGGTTTTGTAACCGAGAAGTGAGAGACTGCACACGGAATAATAATGAGCCGATTAGGATTCAAGTAGTATTCAAGATTACATATTTCGTATATGTATGTGTATGTTAGGCTTATATAATATGCATGGAGAAACAAAGAAGCATGCTAATTATTCTCACATAATGTATCTTAGGTCTAGTAGAGCCTTACTGTAAGTCACCATCAATGCAAAATAGCAGGGAGAAGAAGAAGAGAATAGCATGTAGTCAAAAACAATAACAAGTGAAAATCAGAATTACAGAAGCTCATTTAATCTGATGAAGATACATTGCTGCCTAATATACAAAGAATAGCAGAACTTGGAACAACACTGACAAAATTCTCTTCAGTTTTACTCAAACTCCTAATTAAAAGGCTTCCGTTAAAAACAAAATAAACCTGAGAGTTCTATATCCATCTCACAGGGTCAAGATTTCAGAAGTCTTAAACGTGTAACATTGTCTCTTGAAGCAATTAACATGGGCTCAATTTATTACTTTATTTACTAAGAAGGCAAAAAGGAGAATATGCGGCCATGAAGCTGTGAAAATTTTCACCAAGGAGAAGTCAGGAGATTTTGTTGCCAAAACAAACAGACAAACACAAAAAGCCTAGTGGCTGCAAAGATAGTAGAAAACAGCTAGGAAAGTGTGAGTTGAATATTAGAAACAAGTTTACACACTGTCATGCTTTTCCTCCTGTCATTTCTTTTCCTTCCTTCCTTCCTTCCTTCTTTCACCGCCCTCCCCCCGCCCCCTGCCACCTCCCTTCTTTTCTTTTTTCCTTTACCCTAGGGTAATTTTTCGATTATGTTAAGGAAGTCCTAAAGAAAATATAAAATTAAAAAAGAGCCATTCATTTGGTCTTCTCTGCCAGGAGGTGTTTAAGAATCAGTGGGGAAAAAATAACCAATCATTCTACAATCATCAACTTTCAAGTATTTATAGTGAAATAAAAGTGTTTACTGCCTGGCTAGGGATGTTTCCCAGAAACGGAGAGACCGACATCTGACTCAGAGGGCTAGGAGTGTTATCTGCTTTGCAAACACGTAAGTAATAAAATACTTGAGAAAGTTCTGACGGACGGAGGAGGACCAGAGGAAAGAGACAAGGCTAGAAATCATTAAGATTCGGGTTATTAGCCAGGGCCTATTCTGCAAATTCAAAGAAGAAAGAGTTCCAGAATGGTGAGATTAAAGTATCTCAGAACTTGGCACTCATTACAAGCACAATGTTGAGTTCTTTAGGCATTTGTATGCCCTATTGTGCTTTTCTGACCTAGATTAGTCTAGTTACTCAGAGCACAGCAGTAGAGGTTTGCAGTAACGTTGCCCCATGGCTTAATTTCCCAATTAAACTTAAACAAATTTCTCAAACGCTCATAAAACCCTTGGTGGCAGGATCAGTGCACCTGAATATTTAATTATTTGAATGTCAGTCTGAGACATAGATAATTGGCAGCTAATAGAAAATGCCTAAGTCCCGAAAACAAAGGATTCTTCTATGGTTGATCAGGGAATAAGTGAATACATTTACCAAAATAGAGACACTTTTTTGTTTTTGTTCTCCAAAAAAAGGTGGAAAGATACTAGAGAACTAGAAAAATATAAAAAATAATAAATAAGATAGAAGAAAAATGTCACCGAATTGTAATTATATTCTAGATGCTGAACTTTGGCTGCAGTTAAATGATAGAACTGATACTAAGACACTAAATGATTGTCTCTCAGAAAATACCCGGGTTATTTTGGCTGAAAATATTCTTCTCTTCTTTGGCTATAGTATTTCAACATAAGTAAATATAAAGCTAAGCAAAACAAATACGTGTATCAGACAACATTTAGCAAAATGAAAGTAATCTAGTGACCCTCATAAATCAACTTAATTATATACCTAGTAAAATGGCTTGAGATTTGGCCGGAAAATGATAAGCCAGGGGTGGTGATAAAAGAGTCATCGAGCTCAGGAGAGGTCCCAGTGGGAAGCCCAGAGAATTAGTCTTGGGCTCAGTCTTACTTTACATCTTAATTACTGATTTCAAAGAAAGGCTAAACAGCACATTAACTAATTTGCAGATGGTACTAAAATGGCAAACACTGGGAATTGCAGATTAAAAATCCAAAGGGATTTTAGGAGGTTAGACATAGGAATCAGTGAAACCCAACCCTTTAAGTCATAATAACAATGATGATGGTGGTGGTAAAACAAAAGCTCTGGTTAGATTTTTCTGTGGAGACATCACATAGACGTGAGGGAAAATATTTTTCAAGATACTGCATCAGGAAACCTAATGGACAGAGAAGCAAGTTCGAAATACCCCACTGAACCAGACACAGGGGAAAGGACAGGCACAGGTGATTCTAAAAATACTACAAGTGTATTTCCTAGATCAAAAACCAGTTTGGCTGACTCCTCCTCAGGAGGCTGAGAAGACGATCAAGTCCATTGCTACCCTGTGTTCATTTCCTTCCTTCCACTTGACTCTTCGAGTAGCAACTTCTATTTCTTATCCTTCATATTATAGCCCTCTTGGAATCTAGAGATTCTTTAATTAAGGATTCTAAACTATGTGATGTCTCTGAGAAATCGACACTATGTGACTGACATCTCTGTTTGCCTCCCCACCCCCTTTTTTTTCAAACATCAATGGCAGCAGGCTGAGATGGAGTAGGCATAAAGCACAAAAAGAAAAGATCCACAGCATCTGAGAGAATAAGATGCTTTCTGGGAAAAATTGCTATCCATGAATAAACACTTCAAAAATATGTCTGGAAGCCAGCAAGGACAGAAATGACTTTTGAAATGAAACGATGGGCAGAGTCAGCCTAGACTATGTTCCCAGGGAGTCAGGAACACCTGTCTAGTGGAACCTCCAGGGGACTCCGAGTTCAGAATTAGCCGATAACCAAGTGTAGGAAGGGAAATGAAGCTGAAACTGGGTTGTTGATAAAGATCTTTCATGGGATCATTATGCCAGTCTGTGTGCCCATCCCACTGCCCCACAACCAGCACAGAGCCGAGACAGTTGGCATTCTCTCTAGGCAAAGCATCACAAGGCTTCTCTCCAAAGAAACGGAACCAAAATGTAGGAGGAAAGTCAGATTTCAATAGGGATATTACTTCCCCAACCACTGAAGGTCCTCTTCATTCTGGATTTTCCATTTCTCCTCAAATGAAACCTCTTAACTCTGCACTTATCCGAGCAATCTTTTTCAGGTGGCAAAAAAGAAAGACAACTATGGTCACTATCTCTTCCTTCTACAGCAAAAAAGGGTGAAACTGTATCAATATGCAGAGTTGGCTCAGGGACCCAATCATCCTTTTGGCCTGGATCAGCCCCACACAGAACTGCCAATTATAATTTCCTCACCAGGGGAAAATTCAGTTGAGAAATGCAATAGCAGGGGAAACTCACCCCATCTACCTTTTGCTTCCATATCAGCCCTGAATGGATAACCAAGTATCACCAGGCATAGGAGAAATCCATACGCAAACCAGTAGCAGGGATGAGAATAACAACCAGAACACAGACCCCGGAGAAAATAAAGATATTCAGAAAGGCTCTAACATTTTTTTAGAGATCAGGACATACTAGGTGCATAAAGTAAGAACAAGAAGAAAAACACGTTATAATGAATACGACCAACACAAGTTAAAAAGAAAGGCAATTAAAAACCTTGAAGAAAACAAACAAAAAACGCTGATCATGAAATTGATTGTCGAGATAAAAAGCAAACTAAATATGACATGAACTTAATAATTGATGAAGTATTTAAGGAGAATTGAGTTGACTTTAACTCTAAAAACATTTTCTTAAGGTGACCAAGAGATGAAGGCATCCGGCTGATGGAAGCATGCAACTTGGCGTGGCATGGAAAAGTGTGGGTGTGTGATCAGACCAGTGTGAAGTTTGCTTTTTGACTGAGGGCACCTGGGCGGCTCAGTCGGTTAAGCGTCCTGCTTTGGCTCGGCTCATGATCTCATGGTTCATGAGTTTGAGCCCCGCATCAGGCTGTCTACTCCCAGCACAGAGCTTGCTTCGGATCCTTTGTTCTCCGTCTCTCTCTGCCCCTCCCCTACCATGCTCTCTCTCTCTCTCTCTCTCTCTCTCTCTCTCTCTCAAAAATGAACACTAAAAAAACATTAAAAACAAAAAGATTAAAAAAAAAGATTGGTTTTGACTTTCAAATCTTATCATCAATGTATTGTGAAAAGGTGAGAGACTTAGTTGAGAATACTGGAGAGGTGGGAGATGTTAGTAATCTTGACAAGAACAAAGTAAAAATACAGCTGTAAGTCAGACTTTCAGAAGGAAGAAAACTTGTGGAGAGAAAGGCCGGAGAACTCACAGCTCCATCTCACGAAAGAGGACTCGAGAAGTATTGTCTGAAGTAGATGGGAAAAGAAAGAGAAGTCAAGGACATTATTGAAAGTTATAAAGTTAGTTAAAAATAACAATAATAAAGTTACTAATGATATAAAAATATCAAATTGAAGAAAAAAGAGTAGCATGAGACAGATTCTCATATTTTCGTGTTAAAAAGTCAAGATATTTTCATAATTTTGAAAGTCAAGAAATCAGCGTAGAAGCATATAATTTAGGGTTATAAAGGCAACTACCACCTCAAACTAAAAGAGACAGTTAAAAGTGCTTAACCCTGGGGCGCCTGGGTGGCTCAGTTGGTTAAGCGGCCGACTTCGGCTCAGGTCATGATCTCATGATCTGTGAGTTTGAGCCCCGCGTTGGGCTCTGTGCTGACAGCTCAGAGCCTGGAGCCTGTTTCAGATTCTGTGTCTCCCTCTCTCTGACCCTCCCCCGTTCATGCTTTGTCTCTCTCTGTCTCAAAAATAAATAAAATGTTAAAAAAATTTAAAAATAAATAAATTAAAAAAATTTTTTTAAAAATTAAAAAAAAAAATAAAAGAGCTTAACCCTGAGGAGTAAAACCGTGTTTGATACATATTTGCTATAACCCGTATGCATACATTTCTCTAATAAAATAATATTCAAAATACTTTGTCTGTGGTTTCTCATTTGTTTTCAACTAAATAATATGGAGATCAAAAAACCAGAATAGAACAGCATAAAAACTGTTAACGGAGACCATTTTTTGAATAAGTAAATAGCTGGTTCAGACAAAAACTTTGAGAAATCATATGTGCAGACATCATAGACAGATTGCCGTAGCTAAAGTGACATGCACGTGTGTGCCTGTGCGTGGGTATTCATGATGCCTCCAGCTACCTTTCTGGACATCTATCTATGTTTCAGTGACAGCTCAGTATTCTACAAACATTAAGGAGTCTTGTTGCATAGAAGATAAACACAACTTCGGATCCTCGTAATTTGCTGGCCATTATCCTTATCTGCCTCATCACACCACGATCAATAACATGGAAGTTCTCTGTCCCTCCCAAACTCTCTCTTCTTAGAGATGTTGTGAGCCCTCGCATGTATTTGGGCCACTCTACTCACTTGAAAAGCCCTGACCCACCCTGTCGATATAAATCCTACCTGTCCGTCAAGTTTATGCTCAAGCCCCACCTCATCCATGGAGCCTTGTTTGACTATGGTACCTTGTGGGATGGGAATCTGCAGTCTGATCTTATTCACCTCCTTTGCTAGTTTTTCTGCACCTTTCTTCCCTGATTTTCCCTCCTGCGTGTCCCCACTTCCTCTCCCCGATGAACACTTACTGATCACTTACTGTTTGAAGGTTAATTCGACAACTAGCCGTGTAAAGCCTCCTGTATTGCTATTGGCCTTCCCATAGTTCTCCAGTTGGTCTCCCTAGCTTGGTAAAATCTCCGTGAGGATAAGGGACCATATTTCATACTACATTCCATACCTCACACTGCTTCCATCCCTCACTGTGCCTTCAACAAAGTAGACTCTTGATAACTATATTTTGGTTAAATGGGCAAGTGTATAACAACTTGCCTTTATAGCTTACTGAATAGAATTATGACATTCAGTTGAGTGTAGCTAGTCTTAAAGAATTGTGAAGTCTGGGGGCACCTGGGTGGCTCAGTCGGTTGAGCGTCCGACTTCGGCTCAGGTCACAATCTCTCGGTCCGTGAGTTCGAGCTCTGCGTCAGGCTCTGGGCTGATGGCTCAGAGCCTGGAGCCTGCTTCCGATTCTGTGTCTCCCTCTCTCTCTGCCCCTCCCCTGTTCATGCTCTGTCTCTCTCTGTCTCAAAAATAAATAAACGCTAAAAAAAAAATTAAAAAAAAAAGAATGCTTAAAAAAAAGAATTGTGAAGTCTGGCTTATTAGACAGTGTAGAGTAGAAATAAAAACTGAGGGAATTTAGAGACTGAGTTGCTTCCTGGTTCCATCACTTCCTTGCCATCTTACCTGGGATCAGTTACTACACCTACCTTTGCCACAGTTTGGTCATCTATAAAATGTGGCTACTAAAATAGCAAAACTGCTTCACTGGCCTGTTGCAAACACCGAGTGAGACATACGAAGTGTTCAGGATTGTGCCTAATATGCTGCAGGTGTTCTGAAAACATCAGCTACTTTATTATTTTCAGCACATAAGAGCCTCGAAATCTCAATTGCTTAACTCTTAACAGGCATTTCTCACGCAGAATCCACTGTGGTCAATAGGAAGAATGGGCACGCAGGGGAATCTGCTCCATATGGTCACTCAACCACTAGGCCGATGGACACTATCTGGGACGTCTGCAGTGACCGCAGCTGTGGGGGAGACACTAGGGGGTCGTGGGCAGGTTCTTTTGTCTGAAGACCGGTAAGTGATGCACATCACTGCTGCCCAATTGCAAGAATGGCAAGGGGGTTAAAATGTGTGGTGTGGTGTAGGGGGGTAGATTAAATGATTGGGGAACCTTCTGTTTCTGCCACAGATAATGATAGATCTATGGAGACAGAATAGCATTCAGCAGAGGCACAATCCGAAAGTTCAGGAGGTGAAAATGTTATTCTGGATCAGATGTCAGATATGAATTTTTGAAATTAGGCTGTTGAATTAAATGTATAATGTAAGATTCATTGTTGATCTGACTTCTCAGGAAATTAGGATCTCCGACAAATTTAATTATTACTTTTTGTGGTTTTAACTTATGTTTTGTTTTTTATTTCTTTTTAATTGTTTTTAATGTGCTTTTATTTTTGAGAGAGCGAGAGAGAGAGCAGGGGAGGGGCAGAGAGAGATGGAGACACAGAATCCGAAGCAGGCTCCAGGCTCTGAGCTGTCAGCACATGGCCCCATGCGGGGCTCAAACTCATCAACTGCGAGATCATGACCTGAGCCACCCAGGCGACCCTTAATTTACGTTTTAAACGTCTTCAGAGATCAGAGCTGGAAGCAATCTTGTTTTTAAAACTAAAAGTTGGTCTTATAGTTAGCCATTACTTTCCAGATAAATATCTGAAGTTTTCCACATTAAAGGTGCACTTCTTATTTGCTGCCAGCAAGGGGAGTTGTAAGAACTCTTAAGCTTCCCCACTAAGCTGCTCAAATAAGGATCTGCAAGGGAACGAAGAAAAATTGCAGATTGAAATTAATCGCTTCCCTAAATCGGCAGAGTTTCTACAGAGGGACAGTGAAATCTTGGAATGCTTTTGAATGTTACATCCAACAGAGTAACAAAGGACACTTTCTTCTGTAAACTTTGCCGTGTATAGATAGCTCTAAGGTTTTTCTCCTGTTTTGTTTTTCCTAAATAAAATCTGTAACTGTAGACCCACTGACTTTTTTGAACAATCTTCTGTATGTTTCTGAGATAAAAGTACCAAAACACACCACTTTTACCTGAACCTATAAATTCCCTAATTCCCCTGGGGGATCTGGAGCCCTTCCCTCTGTCCTTAGGCTCTTCAAACTTTCTTATGTTTTCCCAGCGATGACTCCTGACTTCCTATCAGTGATTGCACAACTGCTGTCCAGCTGATTATTCATCAAGCTCCATTCTCCGTAGTTAAGAGGTGAACACATTATCTCACATAGAAAATGGCCTGTCTCTTAACTCAGGAACTTCAAGGAAGGGATTTCTTTGTCTCTCTAGCTCATAAGAAAAGGTATCTGAATTCCATGTAAATTTCACTGTTTTCTTGTTAGCTCAACTTGAGAGTGTGAGTGATATGGAGAGAAGATCAGACTAGAGGAGAGATACTAACACAATCTGCATCTAAATTAAGGTTTATTTTATGTAGTTTTCCTGTTCATTTTGCTTTCTTGCTTCTTTTTTCTATTTGTCACTTTGTGCAATCAATTCAAAGAATTCATTTCAGAAAACCACTCTTTTTTTTTTCATATAATGCACTTAGTTACCTCGTTTTATCCAAATATACTCCTAAGCTTTCTACCTCATTTTGTCTCTATAGCCATGAACTATATACCTAATCTAGAATTTGGCATATTGTCCATCTTTTTATTCAAAAGAAATTTAATGTCCTCAGTGGATTATGGGTTTATCTAATTTACTACATAGGTACATAGGGGAATACCTTTATGCTAGTATTACAAAACTTTAGGCTCCATTATGCAGAACTTAAAATGTATTTTTTACAAAGCTAATTTAGGCAGTGCCTGGGTGGCTCAGTCACTTGAACATCTGAGTCTTGATTTCAGCTCATGATCTCATGGTTCACAGATTTAAGCTTGGAGTCAGGCTCTGCACTGACAGTGGAGCCTGTTTGGGACTCTCTCTGTCCCCCTCCCTCTCTTGCCCTCCCTACCCACTCTCTCTCTGTCTCTCAAAATAAATAAATAAATTTTTAAAAGAAGCTAAACTGACCAACTCTATGTTTTATCATGTATAGTTTGGTGACAATATTATTAAAATTATTTTAGTTACCAACATGTTTGCTCAGAAAGTATAATTTTTAATGGGAATTCCCCACAGCTTTCCTACTTTCTTTTAAAAGGATTGCTTTAGGGACACCTGGGTGGCTCAGTCGGTAAAGTGTCCAACTTTTGCTCAGGTCATGATCTTGCAGTTTGTGAGTTCTCTCTCTCTCTGTCAAAAATAAATAAACATTAAAAAATAATAAAATAATAAAAATAAAAAGACACTCATCCCCCGAGAAATTCTAAGGGTCTTAAAAGCTTTTGTGTCAGGAATTGGGTGCTAAGACCAAATATAACACGTGATGCTCCTACCACTCAAGAAATTGTAAAGGTTATTTTTTTTAATGTTTATTTATTTTTGATAGAGAGAGTGCGAGAGAGAGAGACAGAGCATGAGTGGCGAAGGGGCAGAGAGGGAGACACAGAATCTGAAGCAGGCTCCAGGCTCTGAGCTGTCAGTACAGAGCCCGACACGGGGCTTGAACTCGTGTAAGTAAGATCATGACCTGAGCCGAAGTCGGACACTCAACCGACTGAGCCACCCAGGAGCCCCAAGAAATTGTAAAGGCTTTAGGGGCTGTGTGATAGAAACAGGGGATGAAAACCATTATCTATATTTCATATTTATTATATCACAATATTACAATGCTATATCCAGTAAATAGATTTGGGTAGTTAGTGCAAAGAATTGTCATGGCAATTGTGAATATATACCACATGGGGAAAAAACCCTCACAGGACCAGTCCTATAAGAAAACATACTCCAGGAAACAGATGAAATCTCCTTTCAAATTCATCATACAATAGAAGAATTTAATAACTATATGAATTGAATAACATAAGAAGTTATTGGTAAATTAAGGATACAAATGACATTATTACAGAAATAATACATGAAAAATAATGCCAAGGGAATGGATGGTTGGATATTAAGTTCCTGTTCCAGAAAGTCTTGAAATAATCACAGGGCATGCTTAAGAAAAAGACAAAGAGAAATTAGAGAGAGGATAGTGAGTTTAGAAGCCAAAAATAATACAGAATCAATGTCCATGAAATAGGGCACGCAGAAAAATGAAAAAGTATTCAAAGGAATAATAGAATAACACTTTTTTTCTGAACTGGAAAGAGAACCAAATGTAAAGTTTTGAAAGAAGGTAGTATGTTTTAGGATATACAAACACACATCACCATTCTCATCATCATCATCATCATCATCAAGCAAACAATACTGAAGCACATTTCATTTATTGAACTTTAAAGATAAAGAAATTTTTAGGCATTAGACAGGCAAAGTAAGTCACTTCTTATAATCTTTTTAATGTTTATTTATTTTTGAGACAGAGACAGAGAGCAGGCAGCAGAGGGGCAGAGAGAGAGGGAGACACAGAAGAATCCAAAGGAGGCTCCAGGCTCCAAGCTGTCAGCACAGACCCCTACGTGGGGCTCAAACCCGTGAACTGTGAGATCATGACCTGAGTTGAAGTCAGACGCTTAACCCACTGAGCCACCCAAGTGCCCCACAAAGTACATCACTTCTAAGGGTCAAAAAAAAAATCGGGCTGGAGCTTGGTTTCTTAGTGCTAACAATCAATGTCAGAAAACAATGGAAAATTTCCCCCAAATATTGAGGAACAAAGTGTGACTTAAAACAGTATAAGTAGTTAAACTGTCAAGTATAAAGACAATAAGCAGACAATTCCAAGACAAAAATAAAAGCAAAGAGTAGAATATCTTTAAGTGGCTCTTGAAAAAATACTTGAGGACAAAGAGCAGAATATAAGTGGAGAATCTGTAGCAAAAGGCAGGATACAACACTCAGGGATAAGAGACAGCAGAGTCACAGGTGCAAGGCTCTCGGAGAAAGAAAGTGAAACTCAAAAAAAAGTGTCATTTGATATAACTCAAAGCCAGACATTTACGACCAAGAAATATCCCAGGGAATGTGGGATCTGTGAATCTCTCTAAAAAAAAAAAGCTGATGATGAAATCAAGTCCACCAAGAAGTAGGTATAAGAAAAGCAAGAAAGGAAAAGCTGACATAAAATCAGTGGTAGCAATAACTAAATATGTTCAAATATAGAATGAAGACTAATTGTAGGAAACATGGTAATGAGATAGAATGCAAATGTTATGAAACATCGAAAGCACATTGACACATTGAAAATAGTAATACGGCTGGATATTTTTATTTTTTTTCAAATTTGTATTTAAATTCTAGTCCGTTGACATATCGTGTAATATCTGCATATCCTTAAATGTGGGCTCAAGCCCTTGTAACTATGCTTGTCCACTTTGTCCTTCTCCATTTGCTAATCCATCAGCAAATTCTGTCAGCTGTACTTTCAAAAACATGTAGAACACAAGTACTTCTCACATCTCAACTACCGATACTCAGCTCCAAGTATCTATCACCTCTTCCTTGTCACTGTAAGCACTCTGACTGCCCCCCCCCCCCCACGCTGCACTTGTAACCCCTGGTCTCAGTGCAGGATGAGTATTATAAAAATGACAGTTAATGCCATTCTAGGGCACTCACTAGTTTCCCATGTCACTCAGAATAAAATCCGAAGTCATTACTATGACCACAATACCCTCAATGAATTCTCTAACCTCTGGCCCTCTCTCTGCCCTGCTGTGCCTCCAGCCACACTGGCCTTCTTGCTGTTTCTGGTAAACTGAGCATGTTCTTACCTGAACATGAACTGGTAGTGAAACTGCATACATCGAACAGAAGACCATTTAAACTTTAAGAAGACTCTAACCTAAAATATTCTTTTAAAAGCGAATGTGTCTGCCGTAAAACTTCATTCCTAGCAGAAAGTATTTAAAGCAATACTTTTTTTTTAAGTTTATTTATTTATTTTTGAGAGAGAGAGAGCATGAGCTAGCGGGGGAGGGACAGAGAGAGAAAGAGAGAGAATACCAAGTCTCCACGCTCAGCACAGAGCCTGACACGAGGCTCAATCCCACAACTGCGAGATCACAACCTGAGCTGATATCAAGAGTTGGACGCTTAACCAGCTGAGCTACCCACATGCCCCTTAAAGCAATCCTTTAAAAATTTGTTTAATGTTTATCTAGTTTTGAGAGAGAGAGAGAGACAGAGCATGAGCAGGGGAGGGGCAGAGAGAGGGGGAGACACAGAATCCGAAGCAGGCTCCAGGCTCTGAGCTGTCGGCACAGAGCATGACGCGAGGCTCGAACTCACAGACCCCAAGATCATGACCTGAGCCGAAGTCGGATGCTCAACCTACTGAGCCACCCAGGTGCCCCTGATGAGTGTCTTTTTATATGATAATGAAATGACTGGTGGCTGGTGACCCCTAGATAGTTTCCTAGATAGCTTCAGCATGGAGGTTTGGCTTGCCAAAGGAGCCAACCATGTGACTGGAGGGTTGAAACTTTCTTCCCCACCTCCCAACCTCTAAGAAGAGAAGGGCTAGAGACTAAGCTAATCACCAATGCCAGTGATTTATTCAAATATGGTTACATAATGGAACCTCCATAAAACCCCTAAACAATGGACTTCCCAGAGCTTTGGGGCTGGGGAATGCATCCATGTGCTAGAGAGATGGCCCACTTGCCGCCCAGAACAGAAGCTCTTGCACTCAGGACCCTTTCACACCTTGCCCTTTGTACCTCTTTGTCTGCCTCCTCATTTACGTTCCTTATAATATGAACTGGTAAATGTAAATGTTCCCTGAGTTCTGTGAGTCTCTACAGCAAATTGTCAAACTTGTGGAGAGGATTATGGAAACTCGATTTGTGGCCAAGTTGGACAGAAGTGTGGATAACCTGGGGACCCACTACTGGTGATTAGCATCTGAAATCCTAGAGCCCTTAACCAGCAGGGTATGTGCTAACTCTAGGTAGTGAGTGTCAGAACTGAAGTAAATTGTAGGATACTCAGTTGTATCTGCAGAGAATTATAGAATTTTTTGGTGTGGAAAACCCATCCACGGGTGTGAGAAACATAATTTTTTAAGCATTTAAACGTTTCTAGACACCTACCCTCCTGCTTTTAAAACCTGTTTGTCTGTTCTTCTTGGCTACAAAGGCTGAACCTCGCATTCCCTTTGCTTTTCTGTAGCCTAGAGGCAGTGGTGAGTGTTATGGAAGGAAAGTGAGGGTGGGGAGGAGTTCAGCTGGGTCTTTGCACATCCTCCTTTAAAGGTCAGCAGCTCCACTCTCTCCTTCGGGATTTTCTTCAATGTTGTGTATCATTTCACCTAGTTGGGAAACAATTTTAGTCCAGAAAGGGAATCATTGGGGCTTTTAAGTTTTGCCAGGATTTATCAGGAAATCCTGGATAATCTCAAGCCTCTCCAGTGGTTTTGAAGTCCATTTCTACTGGCTCAAATGATGTAGCCTTTACTCTATAGGATTTGTCCTTGACTCTTCCTGGAATAATTTCCTCATCCTCGCAGCTTCAGCCTGCTTACTGCTCTCTAACCTGGGAATGGTGGTGGATACAAATCATAATGATGCTGCTGAGAATTTTAAGTTTGGAATTTCATTGATTCAACTTTTCTACCCACTACAACTACTGGGACATAGGGGTAAAGCTAGGAACCACTGCACTCCACTCCAGGGGAGGAACTAGTTTTTGTACTGAACATCACATTTTGAACTTGACCACATGTGGTTGCTCGTCCTTTCTATTTGATTGTTGGTTAAATTTCACACTTTATTTGTTACTATTTTTATTTATTTTCTTAGCTGTTAGGGAGAAAGGTTCATGGTCCAACTATATTCTGCCATTTTAGCCTGAAAACTATACTTTAATATAACTTTATCTTTATGGCACAAGCAATAAACACACATACAAAGCTATGTAAGAAAAAGAAAATAATCTGTGATTTAACCATGAAGTAACAATCATTAACACTGAGATAGTATTTTTCTATGACAGTATAGAGAGAACTTGTGATATATATAATTATATTTTAATAAATTTTCTAGGTGTGTGTATATTATTTTACCACATTAATGTATAGTTTTTGTTTGTTACCTTTTTCTCACTTTAAAAACACTTTTCAAAGTTGCTTCCATGTCAATGTTTAATAATAATGATAACAAAGTAGTATTTATAAAAAATTTGTACTTACAAAATATTATTTTATCTAATGTATCTTTCCCTTCCCCTATTTCCCCTGGTGGGGGAGGGTGGGTTAAATGGGTGACAGCATTGAGGAGGAGGGCACTTACTGGGATGAGCACTGGGTGTCATATGTAAGAGATGAATCACTGGGTTCTACTCCCGAAGCCAAGAGTACACTGTATGTTAACTAACTTGAGATTAAAAATAAAGAAAAAGAAAAGAAAATATTTTAAATGAATTCAAGACATTCCATTTTATAAATCTGATATAATTCTTTAAACCAGTCTTACATTGGTAGGTACTTACATTTTCCCAGTACGTCCTATTACAAATGATGTTCAGATATATACACTTGCTTATACATCATATTTGGTGGCATTGCTTCTGCTTCCAGACAAAGCCTAAGAAGTAAGCTCAAAGGATTATCTGGGAAGGAATCCACGTTCAAACTGAGGCTGCAGACAGATTATCTTTCTCCAATTTCAGTGGGCCTACGTGATTTGACCACTCTTAGAATAACTATCTACGATTTCTATGAGAACTAACTTCTCAAACCAAAAGGGACTTTTTAGAATACATAATAGAGTGTGTATAGTTATAGTATTTAATACATTTCCAAATGGGTATATATTAGTTATTTTATATCTTGGCCAAGATCACTAATTTCTTTTTTCTTCTGAATCTTTTTGTTTAATGTTTATTTTGAGAGAGATAGCGTGAGTTGGGGAGGAGCAGAGAGAGAGAGGGGGAGGCAGAGAATTCCAAGCAGGCTCCACACTGATAGTGCAGAGCCCGACCGATGTGGGGCTGGAACTCACAAATTGTGAGCTCATGACCCAAGCCAAGATTAAGAGTTGGTCACTCAACCAGCTGAACCATCCAGGTCCCCCTAAGATCTTGAATCTCAAAAAAATTACTATATAGCTGGTGGTTGACTCATGTGTTTTGTGGGATCAAGAGACATCAAGTTTAGTTTTATAATTAGGAACTTAAAGTGGCATTAAAAATTCTAAGCCTGGGTTTAAGTTATCAAAAAATGCCGTGTCATACCAAGACTACTCGCCTAATGAAGAACAATGTGTGATATAGCAGTAACCCCTCAAAAACCAGCAAACTCATGACTTGCTTCTTGTTTTGCCCCAACCATCAGGATGACTTCTGTTTTTCCCCAAGCACTGTCAGCCTCCAGGGAGGAGGGAAGGGAGACAGAGGAACTCATGAACTCACAAATTGGCCCGATGCAGCCCTCTGCAAGGTCATCTCACAAACACCAACATCTGCAGAGACTTGGGTGGGACAGTTCTGAAGGGAAGTCTGAGGAGACAAGAAGGGGGGTGCTATTGCTTAACCTTGACATTCTTTGGCTACTAGTGCTGATTCATCTTCGGTAAACCACCAGCAATGGAACAAACCTCTATTGGCCAAGACCTCTATTGTTTTGCCACTACTCCAGGAATCTTAGAACTCCCAGTGACAGGGCACATGATTTACCGCGTTCCAGATTGGGCCGACTCCTTACTGGTAGCAGTTCTAGAGTCATCAGTTTATAATTCAGGTGCCTCACAAGAAGAAATAGCCCATGTACCTCACTTTCCGAGAACAGGGAGTGTGGTTCCCACACCACAATGGCGCTGCTGGATGAGATCTCGAATTTCTACCTCTCAAGGAAAGCATCCACTTCTGACCCTGACAAAAGTTTCTCTTGTGTGTTTTCTCCCCCCATGTTGGAACTTAATTTTGCTCATTCTTTATTATTTTGAGGTTTGGTCTACCAGTTTTCTTATTCTAAAATTCTGATCCCATGTAGAAATGCTCCATAAAGTGGCTCTTGAGTGAAGTCACGGATGGGCAGATGCATCAGCGCCTGTCCTGAGACCGTCACGCACTGACGCACCGTTGTCTTCCCGATATCTCAAATAAAACCGAGTTTGTTGAATGGGCAGAGCAGAGAAAGAGAATTGAGAGACACAGATAAGCAGAAAAGTTTGCTTCCAAGAATAAGAATTGGTGTTCACGCAGGAACAGAGGGTTCCCCCACTGTCTGAAAATAAGCCAAAATAGCAGAGTGCAAAGGCGATGAGCATTAATTTACATGGAAAATTTTGAGTGTCCCATCTCCCCAAAATAACTTCTCTTGGACTTTTGTGATACCCTAGGACACATCTTGCTAGCGGACGCACACAGTAAGTCTAGGTAAAGCACAGGGGCTCACAGACACAGCTCTGGGGCCTCGTGCTGGGAGGCTGAGTGTGGTCCCCTGGGAAGGAGCCTGGCGGGGCTGCTCTTGTTGCGTGAGGTGCACACTACCTCCGCAAGGCTCACGGCAAAACAAACCCTGGATGTCATGTTTGCTTTTCACCTTTTTTCCATAAAAGTGAAAATTGTCTGTGAATTTCTTCCAGTTAGCAGAAATAGGTGTTAATGTAGGTTTCGTAAAGCGAAGCGGTCTAGCGCAAACTGAAAGAGTGGGGGATGTCTGTCCCTACTTTTTCCATCCTGTGGTCGTCTGTTACCCAGGAGAACACTTTATTTCAGTGCTGGCAAATATGGGAAGGTGGAGTGGGCTTTGTTCAGCCAGTAAATTCATATGTTACTGAATTCAGCCAGCCCTGTGCCTTGACTTAGGAAAGTCACAAACACACCAATACACATTTTTACACACACACACACACACACCTCTGTTTTCAAGTCATTAGAAAATGCTAAACAAATTTTGAGGCTGGTGTTTAGTGTTTGGGATGTTCTTACTTAAAAGGGGGGCATACGGCAAATGCAAATCTTGCTTTGGAGAATTCTGAGATTAACAAAAGAAACACAATCATAGTTAAGAGAGCTAAAACTAAGATATGACTGGAATCCCCTGAGATCACTGAAGAGTAGAGACTCGCCATGCATGTCGACATGCCATGAATAGAGGAATAAGCAGTTTGAACGAGAGACCCAAATTAGAAGACAAATGGGCAGATAATCTGACATTGGCTTATGTGAAGCTGCTTCTCTCACACACAGTTGTTAGAACTGTCCATTGTAATAGCAGGCTTGTACGAACAGTTACCACAAAGAGACCCAAGAAATGCATTATAGACCTTATTCAATCGTAGTTTATTTCTTGCAACCTGATACAACTAACTGAATGGATGAACTATTTCGTGGGGTGACAGGCTGACACACAAATCGGGTCTGAAATGGCACATACCCTTTCCTCTCACAGTCTACTGGCCGACACTCAGTCCTGAAAGAGGTTGGGGAATAGGGTCCAGCTGAAAACCCAGAAAGAAAAGGAGGACAGGTATTTTGGTGACCCGATTCCCCAATTCATTGAAAACGTACCACAGGTACTTCTCCATACTTCTGGCTAACTAGAATAGAGATGACCTGAGACGTGGAAGCCTTGTGTTGAAGATGGCAGGGCTTCCTCAGCCTGTCACCACACAAAACTGTTCAGAATAAACCATGGCCCCACCTTTACCACACCGGCAAAAGTCAAGAAGGCCCCCAGACTTTGATCTTTGCCAGGCTGTAACCACATTTTAAAAAAATTTACCAAGGACAGAAACGATTATTGATGTATTTTGAGAGAGAGCATGCACAAGTCGGGGAGGGGGCAGACAGAGAGAAAGAGAGAGAATCCCAAGCCGGCTTATAGCACTCTCAGCACAGAGCGCAACGCAGGGCTCGATCTTACAAACTGTGAGATTCTGACCTGAGCCGAAAGCAAGAGTTGGACGCTCAACAGACTGAGCCACCCAGGCGCCCCCTTAGGGTATTTTTAAAAATGGTGTAAGGTTGAATATTCTCCCATACGATACTGAGTAATACAGAAAACAGCAGATAACTGATAACACTTCCTGAGTGTTCACAATATGCTAGGTACTGTTCTGTGAACTAAACGTGTATAAATTAATTCAATTCTCACAAACCTTTGAGGTTGTTGCAACTATCCCTATATCAACACAGATGGTTGCAACTATCCCTATATCCACACAGATGAGGCAACAAAGACCCAGAACAATTAAACAATTTTTTCCAAGATAGCATAACCAGCAAATGGCAGAGCCAAGAATACGGCTGGACTTATTCCAGACCCTGCACCTACAACAGAGAGGTAGGTCAGTAGACAGGTGGATATATATTTCTCTCCAGACATTTGCAATCTAAGAATATAAAATCAAAACTACTTGGAAAAATAATAAGCCACATATACAGTCAGGTCTTGTGTACCGTGCTCTGGAATTACATTAGTAGTAGTTGTGGAAGAGAAAGTTACCTGAATATCTAAGGATCTGTGTAGACAGACGATGATGACTTCAGAAGGACCCAGTTTCGAAAAGCAGGGAGGGAAGGAAGGATACAGAGAAGCAAAAGTGAGCTATGATGACAAGCCCATATTCACAGGAAACACTGTGCTAGGAGCACAATGCGACTGGCTGTCCCAGGCCGAAGGCAGTGGGGACACAGGCCTGACTGCAGAGGCCAGAGTATGATGGTTAGACATGAGCTCAGGGTGATGACCCGGCAGCCAGGTGCCCCAGGTCAGTGACTCAGTCTAGACCTTCCACTCTGTCCACCATGGGAAGAATCCCCTCAGCCAGAGTTCAGTGCTATGGCCTTATCATTTGTAAGACTTTTTGTTTTTGTTTGTATGTTTGCTTCTTTGTTTTCTTGAACCAGCCACATGGTTTACAACAAGCAGTTTTTGTAAAAGCCCATTTGCAAAAGTAATAGTGATTTTATTGTTAAGATCGCCAGTTAAAAGCCATACAATAAATTGCACTCAGAATTTAGTCCTAACATAAAATGTGTCTCTCTCTTATTTCATAATAGAAGTTATATAATTCATCACCGGTACCCCTTTGGCTAAAGATACTAAAAACTTGAGATATATATTTTTTTCAATTTTACCAAAAAAAAGACTTAGAATTTTAATTTAAACCTTCTTTCCCATTTCTCCCCGCCTGCATTGCATAACTCTTGGTTTTTATCCTTATTTTAATGTACTGACTCTGTGTGTACTCTTTACAGATTGCCTCAAACTATTTCCAGAAGAAAACCGGTTACAACAGTGGGGAATGAAAACTAAGAAATGGGATGTGAAGTTCCTTAAAAGTTTGACCAAACGAAATCCAGTAATCCTAAAGAAAATTTCCTGAGAGATCTTGGCAATGTGGTGTCTCTAGGTTTCAAGACCATCAGTCATCTCTGCCTATACTGCATACATTTCAAAGGCTGGGAAAGCCAAACCAGATGTTAGGGGGTTATGTAGTGCATGAGAGAAACGTCTTGAAGAATCAGTGGAAGCAAGAAATTTTCCTGTTTGTGCTGGAAATTTGGTATCTGATCCCACTCATGAGAAATGTCTACTTTTTGAAAATATTTATTTATTTATTTTGAGAGACAGAGACAGCGAAAGATAGCAGGGGAGGGGCAGAGAGAGAGGGAGAGAGAGAATCTCAAGTAGGCTCTGTGTTGTCAGTGCGAACCCAAGGTAGGGCTCAATCCCATAAACTGAGGGATGGTGACCTGAGCCAAAATCAAAGAGTCGGATGCTTAACCAACTGAGCCACCCAGGTGCCCCAAGAGAGAGGTTTACTTTTTACCTGACATAGTTTGTGAGTTTAATGTTTAATTCTAAGGTAATCATAGATTGAAATGCAGTTGTAAGAAATAACACGGAGAGTTTCTGTGTCCACTTACTTTATTCAGTTTCTGCCTATAGTAATAACTTACAAAGCTGTAGTACAATATCACAACCAGGATATTAACACTGATACAGAACATTTCCATCAAGATCCCTTGTGTGGCCCTTTTACACCTACACTCACTTCCCCCTCATCCTTTCCCTGTGTCCTCCTTAGCCCCTGGAAATGACTGGTCTATTCTCCATGTTTTTAAGTTTATTTACTTGTTTTGAGAGAGAGAGAGAGAGAGAGAGAATGAGAATGAGCAGGGGAGGGGCAGAAAGAAGGAACGACAGAATCCCAAGACAGAATCCTGATGCAGGGCTCGATCTCACAAACTGTGAGATCATGACCTGAGCCAAGATCAGTAATTGGATATCTAACCGACTGAGCCACCCAGGAGCCCCTGTTGTCCATTTTTATATTTGTGTCATTTCAAGAATGTTTTGCATGGAATCATGTGGAATACAACCTTTTGGGCTTTTTTTTTTCATTCAATATAATTCTCTGGAGATTCGCTCTGATTGTCACATGTACTGACAGGTCATCCGTTTGACTGCTGAGTACTACCCCACGGCATAAATGTACCAAGGGGGTTTAAGCATTTGCCAGTTGGAGGACAAGTCTGCTGATTCCGCTTGGGCCATTACAAATAAAGTCTATGAACATTTGCGTACAGGCTTTTGTGTGAACGTAAAGTGAATGGAGCTTTGGGGACAACCGTCACAGCCTGACAAAGGTCAAAGTCTGGGGGCCCTCTGACCTTTGCTGGTGAGGTAAAGGTTGGGTCACAGTTTATTCTGTGTGTTTCCCTGGAGTAAAGTGATTATTGTATAAACATTTTCTGTCTTGTTAGGTTGTTCCCTTCCCAGTCCTTGGCTAGAAAAAGTAGGCTTTTTTTGTTTTGTTTTGTTTTGTTTGTCTGAGTTCTTTGGCATCTCTGCATTGTCAGCTTCCTTAGCTCCAAGTCTTGAATATATGAGGAAAAGAGAAAATCCGGGAAACTCACCACAGAAACGCATGGAAACTCACCTAGAAACTCATGAGTCCTGAGATCCCTCACAGATCTGTCTTTTTCTTCTACCTTTCAAAGACTTCTTACACTTGCTTTATATATAATGTCCAAGGTTTTGGTTTTACTTAGTGGAAAGAACAGGAAAAACATGTCTATTCCATATTCCTGGAAGCGGAAGGTCCTGACATGCTATTAAACACGGATTGATGTCTTCTATAAAATCAGGAGAGACTTACTATTATTATCACTTTCAGCTACTTCACGAATTCATCGTCTATTGAAACACACATAATAAAGATTTAAATGTGTCCTCCTTACCATCAACATATAACAGATGTTTTCAGAACCTCACCAAACCTCAGCTACAAAACCTCAGCTACATCCTTCATTTGTTTCAACTCTACAGTTTGTATTCAAATGCAGCTTGGATGGAGTAATTCCTTTACTTTGGAGGAAACTCTATTTTGCAATAAAACTTGCAAGCCCAGTGAATGCAAGACACTTGTGAATTCGAAACACTGTGGGTGTGTTTACTTTCAAGATTTCTGTCCTAAGAACACTGAGTGTGAGGCATGCACCTTATTATGTCACATACTAATGAGTTTCTCTTTTAGGAAACTCTCTATAATTAGATAATAGCTACAGGCTGTCAGAACTAAAATTAACTTCATAAAATATTTACTTCAAACCTTGCTTCCTTTCGGTCTTAATTTAAAACTATATTTAAGGTTAGAATGTATCTTTTTTAAGACACGTGCATCAAGGATATAATTAAATGTTTCTAGTCCAGTCATTGAATGTTGACAGCCTTTTAAAAACGACATCAACTTTGAAAGATAATATACAGAAAAGAATAAAATAAAAATATATAAAGAGTAACTGAGAATAAAGCAACAGAAGACAGTCTATAAAGCAATGTCTATATATATAGTGCTATTCATGAAAAAATAGGAAACAAATTTTGGAATGAATTTTGCTTAATTGGAAAATCATAGTCCTATCTGTTTTTTAAGTTTATTTCTTTATTTTGAGGAGGGGAGAGCAGAGAGAGAGGAGAGAGAATCCCAAGTAGGTTTCCCACTGTCAGCAGAGAGTCGGATGCTGGGCTTGAACGCACAAACTGCAAGATCATGCCCTAAGCTGAAATCAAGAGCAGGGAGCTTAACCGACTGAATCACCCAGGCGCCCCTACCCACATTTTAACTAGCTACCCATAGATGGACTCCTTTCAGACAGTATCGCAAAAGGAATAGTGTTTAAAATTTCAAATGTAGTTTATAGATTCTCGGAACATGCTAATATAGCCACATAGCATACAGCTATTGGATATTAGAAAATCAAATGGTATTTAGATGATGGAGAATATCCAGCTAAATTTCTAATTAATTCTTCTTTTAGATGAACAAAGATTGAAATATAGGCTTCAATTTGGAGCGCCTAGGTGGCTCAGTGGTTTAAGCCTCCAATTCTTGATTTTGGCCCGGGTCACGATCTCACAGTCGGTTATGAGATGAAGCCCCATGCCGGGCTCTGCGCTGACGGCACGGACCCTGCTTGGGATTCTCTCTCTCTCTCCCTCTCCCTCTGACCCTTCCCCCTCATTGTCTCTCTTTCTCTCAAAATAAACAAACTTTAAAAAAAATTAAAAATAAAATGAATAAATAAAAAGCAGGTCAGATATCACCACAGCTGGAGTGTATTAACTTAACCTGTTTCTTTCATTCATTTAACATTTATTTACAGATCTTCTCTCATGCTCCAGGTACTGAGCTAGATGCTAATACACCAAATAACTAGCAACTCTTACCCTTGAAGAATTCATGACACAAAACACAAAGAAAACTTTAGATCATAATCTGGAAGCACAACCTCAATTTCTAGAAATGAAACTCAATACCACTACGTCAGTCTGTTGCTCAAATTATCTGCCTAGATGAAATAGCTAATTGCCGTGTTTTATTCTATTTTGCCGTGCCAATGTAGCTTCAACTTTATAACTAAGGTTAAATGCCCCTATGAATAATGTATCCCAAAGCAGTGTCTGGTGTCCTTACATGGTGTCTCCCACTCCATCAGTAGGCACCCCAGAATACAACAACACTACAAGATGCATATATCCTCCTGACAAACCCATTTTAACTTTAATAGTTTGAAGGTAAAAGTTATGCAGTTGTATCAGTAATGAATTTTAGTGTTTATGTTAAAACACAATATACTACACAAAAAGAAACTTTCATGTGAATTTTTAAGGTTAACAAGGAGACTTCAGAAACCCTCATTGATGCAATGGGGCACTTAGCTTCTGTATATTCCTACACATTTACCTTTTGGTAAAAAAGTTTGCAGAGGACGCTCTTAAGTGATTTTTCCTCATTATAAATAATCCATTAGAATTCATCAGAAGACACGGCCCACGATGCCTTTTAATCTACAGAACTGAATCCAATAGATTTCCATATTCTCCCCACATTTCTTCCACCCAATCCTAAAAGGCTTTGAGTGCAAGAATAAAGACATGGCCATCATGCCCTGTGTGTACTGTGAGAGGGTAATTTTATCAACCAACTCGCCACCACCTATCCAGGTACATTGTCAGACCTGCTCTAAAGCTTATCAGAAACCTGAGCAAGTCCTCATAAATTAAATACAGTCATTTATATATTTGTTGTTCTCCTTTATAAGATCTGCTTTACTTATTTTGCTTCTGATTTAATCTAAAGGTTCTAGAATACTTTGCGGGATGTTCTCCATAGCCATCAAAGACCGTTGTTTTTGCAATGGAACGTTTGCAAATTACAGTACTCCAAGTAAGGAGTAAGGCCAATGCTTTGTCGATTCTGTAGGCAGTATAAACCTGCACAAATTTGTATGTTTAAAGAAATGATCGAATATGAAGCAAAGTATGCAAGAGGATAGTACAGGGAAGGGAAACAGGATATTATAAATTTTCATATTAATATTACCCTCAGGCCTGTCATAAAGGGAAAAGAAAACACATCAGAAACTATGTATTATAGACCACCAACACAGAATAATGCAAATAAAGGGCATTAATAAATCATTTCTTAAAATGTATCTATAGCCAAGTTTCTGTGCATAAATTTTTGAAGAATACAGCTTCCACAAAATTACTAATTTTAAAAAGGATATTATTAAGGCATTATCTAAAGCATCTTTAGGATATTTTTTAAATGTCATATATGGCATTTTTCACACAACTAGAATGGCATCATTATGATGAAGATAATGAAAAAAATGGCCTACAGGCTAAATCTTTAATAGGTGAATCAATGATCATTAATGTGGGGTAAGAAAACTATTTTAAGTAATATTTATAGTTATTACAGCACTTATATACAATATTATATGTACATACTGATATATTGTGATGATATATAATATATAAACATACATGAAATACTTATGTGTATATCTAGTACTTATATATAGTGCTTATAAGTACTTTTATTACTTAACGGGTACTTACAACCTGACTTTTATCATGACATTTTTGTGCTATATTTTTTTAAGTTTATGTATTTATTTTGAGAGAAAGAAAGAGAGAGGGCATGAACACGGGAGAGACAGAGAGAGAGGGAGAGAGAGAATCTGAAGCAGACTCTGAGCTGACAGGGGGCTTGATCCCATGACCCTGGGATCATGACCTGAGCCGAAATCAAGAGTCAGTCACTTAACTGACTGAGCCACCCAGGCACCCCTTATGCACCATTTTTAATCTATGCAAATATGAGTAGTAAGAAGCGACTTCTTTTTCTGTTCTCTTGAGGAGATCTGTTCCTCTGCTACAGCTTAAATTATTACCCACAGAAAGATACCCCATCCTTTTATATCTTCAGCCCAGATCTCATTTCAGAGATCCAGACTCAAACATACACCTGCCTACTCCACACCATTTGGATTCTTCCGAGGCACCCAAAACTCGGTATGTTCAGAATCCAATTCAAACACTCTGGCTACCCACTCCACTGCATCTTCAAACCACAAGCAGCTAAAGGTAAAATCTTCCACCCCATCACACGAGCAAAAATGTTGGAATTATTTTTGGCAGCCGTGCTCTCTCTCCTATCTCCCATGTCAAGGCTGTAGGGAGAGTCCTCCATTCTTACTTTCCAAATGTATCCTGCACCCATCTGCTCCTATGAATGTGCACTGACATTAACCTGGCTTCCCAGCTGCTCCAGCCACATCCACTTGTCAGCCAGCCTTTCACCATCATGTCTGCTATGCTGTAGTCAAAATGGTCTTTTCAAACTGCAAATCTTATTATTCACTACTTTGTTTAAAATGCATTAATGACTTCCCCCTTGTTCTTGGGATAATGAACAAAATTCTTATCGCAGCCAACGAGGCAACTCTGTCTTTAACCTGGTGCCTACTGGACAACCACTGTCACTGCAACCCAGCAGTGCTGGCCTCCCTGCAGTTGTCCAGACCCACGGTACCTCTTACCACCAGAGAGCCTTAAATGCTTCTTTTCAACCTGGAACATTGTCCCACATCCTTGTCTAGTCCACCACTAATCTTCCTTCAGATCTCAGGAGAGTCATGACTTCTTTCACTCCCCTTTATTATGTAATTTGGCATTTACATCTGTGATTCTTTCTTTAATACCTGTCCTATCCACATCTGTAAGCTTCTTGAGAACGGGGTATATCTGATTTTGCTCCACATTGCGTTCCTACACCAAGCGGAGTCTCTGGCACGTAATAAATACTTGAAATATTTCTTGAAAGCATGAATGCCTGCAGGAAAGTAGGTGTGAACAATCAATGAATATTTACTCTACATTTTATACACATTTTCCACTTAGCTTCCATAAGTCCATAATACAGATGAAGAAACTGAAGCTTAGAAAAGTTAAGTTGTCTTGTTCAAGGTCCCAAAGTTAATAAAAGTTGTGTTATGGTTTATGCCTACATCTCCTTACTCCATGTCCAGAATTCTTATATTCGGGCATTTGCTGATTTTAAGTGCCCAAGTATCCATCAAACTTCTTCTGCTAATGGTAGCCTTAGTTTCCTTTGGAGAAATAAGCCTTCCCCACCCTCACTCCATGTGATCTAACCTAATTTCTGGTTTCACAACAGCAATCAGAATACATAAATAAAAATAAGAAAATGAGAGGTGGCGGAAGGAGGGACTTTAGAAAAAAATTGACCGCCACTTTTAAATGATGTGTAATATGATTCTTTATATATGAAATTATATTTACCTAAAAGATTTGTAACACGATAGTCATCAAAAATCAATGTAGATTATTTCAGAGTATTAGATTTGAGATGATTTTTTGATATCTATAAAAAGATACCCTTTTAAGCCCTGACTTTTAAAAAAAATGTCATATATGATTTATATGTCCCATGGAAAAAAATGAAGAAAGCTTTTATTTTTGATTCTAGTTTTATTTTTTAATTTTAAAATATTTGGAAAAGCTGAGTGTTTAGAGGTCCTAGTTTGGATGGAAACCCCACTCCATGGCTGAGACACTTGATTGCTGCCCAACTTTATTTCACAGACGCTATTCCTTCCTTCTGTCCAAACTACTCTCAGCCAAGATACACACACATTGAGCCAAGAGTGAATGTGTTTTTTATATGTTTTTTAAGTTAATTTTAAATAGTTTAATTCTCAAGTTACCCTCATGTCTTAATCATTTTTGTAATTTTTTCTGTGAATTCTTAAGTATTTCCTTACTTCTGTCAACCAAAATTGCTAATTATATATGAAAATTTATGGAAATTAAAAATGTCATCAGCATGGGTAAGGCCAATATAACTGAAGAAAAAAACAAACAACTTTGGAAACCAGAAAAATTAATTCTCATGCATGGTATCATATAGATGAATCCCTAATCAAAAAGATGAAATCTCTTAAGTATATAAAAATAAACTAGAAATGTATTTTTGAGAACTAATAAGTAAAATACTAGAGACTTCTTAAGTGTGTGCATATGGCAAGAATTAATCTTTTAACTTGGTAATATCCAGTTCCTGGCATAATATTAGGCATATAGTCAACATTTAATAAATGTTTGTTGATCAAATGAATAAAACTTATCAGTAAGTATTTAAAAATTACTGAAGATTATGAACAATCCTATTTTACATAGCTTTGTATGACTTTCAGCATTTGCCAGTTAAAATTGATTATTTTAAAATATTAAGAAAAGATACACTTTCATTTCTAGCCAAGATGGAGTCAAGGGAGTCAACTTAATCTTCTGCTTTTTTAAACAACTAGAAAAAAATGGGAAAAAAAAAGAAATCACAGCTTTTCAAACATTGGATGAAAGGCAGTAGGGGACAGTGATTCTTCAAAGAGGAGATACAAATGAAGTGAGCCTATGATTGTACCAGATTATTATCTGGAGATGTTCCTGGGACTTAGTACAGGAAAAGGAAATATAGATGGGGCCCTATGGTCTTTCTGAGTAGAGATGGAATGGGGAGTCCAGGAAGTCCAAGAAGACTAGAGTTTGCAGGGCTGAGTACCAAAGATGAGAGAAAGACAATGAGAGAGAGCTCCAGGGACCTATAGAGATTTCCCCCTGCTGTGGGAAAGAACCACTAAAAATAAATAGGCAAAACCATCTTTGGAACCCACACAGACTAGGAATAGTTTGATTCCAGACGCCAGAGTAGAAAAACCTCATAATTTATGGAGTACAGAATACTCAAATATTGCCTTAGCAATGGGGGAAAAAATCAGTCCTGAATTAATATGTCTCTGAACCTGCCAGACAAAGCTTAAAAGCAATCCTTGGAAAGATAAAACTCTTTCCAAGTAACTTAAAAATCTGATAAAAAATTATAGGCAAGCAAAGAAGCAGGCATGTATGTCCCAGAATGAGGAGAAAAATCCATTAATTGAACAAGATCCAGAAATGGCATAGTTGATAGAATTTGTAGACAATCATGAGTTATAACAAGTTGTTACAACTATTGTTTGTATGTTCCAGAGAATAGAGGAAACCATAAGCATGTTTAGGAGAAACATGGAACATATAAAAAGACCTAAATTCAATTCCAAAGAGAAAAAATACTGGCTTGTTTTTTGGTTGTGGTTTGTTTGTTTTAAATACAGTGTATAACAGGTGCCTGGGTGGCTCAGTCAGTGAGCGACTGACTCAGCTCAGGTCATGATCCCAGGGCTGTGGGATCGAGCCCTGCATTGGGGTCCATGCTGAGCATGGATCCTGCTTAAGATTCTCTCTCCCCCCCCCGCCCACTGTCCTTCTCCTTCTCCCCCTGACTCGTGCTCTCTTTCTGTTTCTAAAATACATGCATACATACATACTTACATACATACATACATACATACAATGTTTAAGGAGAAAGCATATAGAAATTATCTTGGGAACTTTTTGGTCACAAATATGGAGGTTTTTATCAATTTAAAATGAAATGTCCTTAAAATAATTAAGCCAAACAAGTGTTAAGAATGAATTTTCCTTTTTTGTTCTTTGCCTTTTATTGTTCCACACTAATCTTCTCCCACCTAAAAAACAATAGTCTCATAAGCTTCTGAAAACCTCATCCAAGCATAGGGAAAATGAAGGGTCTTTGTGGATCAGCAGTGCAGAACCCCTGCTGCTCAAGGAGCCTCTGCTGTGATGGTGTCACTGGTTTTCTTGGTCACTGCTCATTGTTCTGGCATCTTCTTCCCCTGGAAGTATCTACTATCTCTGCTTCCCTAGGCATAATGCCTAACGGCCTCCAAATAAAAATGATTTGTGGAAAGGTAGAATGCAAACATCAAGTTACTATTTTTAAACAATTGTTTCAGTCATGTAAAAATTTGATTACATAAAACTTCCATCACCAAAACTGTTATATAGAAATGATCAAAACTATACTTTGTAAACTGTTCATAGTAGAGTCCACCATCTCTTAGGGAGCTCTTTAGAGAATCCTCCGGTTTTTCTATAACTGTATACAAAATGTATCATGAGGAAAAATCCTGTTGTAAATTACCAAATAGCTATAATCAAATTGTCTGCTAGTTGTAAAAAAATGAGATTCAGTAACATTTTGTTTGTTTACTTACCAAAATACTTTTTTCCTTGCCAAATACATTTAATTATGTTTTAATTGGTTTGCATTCAAGTTCATGATCTCAACATTGAAATGTTCTTTGCTAAAAGATGTCACCTCTTCCAAAGTTCACATGCTACTTTAATAACAGCAAATAACTCTGGAGGATTCTGCCCTAAAATGTGAGATCCTGAGGGACAGTGAACTACATTTTACTTTTAAGGTTTTTTTTTTTTAAAGCATTTCACATCTAATCTACGGTTGTCCCATTGAACTATGTCTAAGAGAAAAGTAAATATTTATGTAAATTTGGTGAGTTATTTATGTTTTATGATAGGTATATTTATGGAACAACCTTTTGAAGAAAGAACTAGTTTGAGGTACTTTGGCATCAATGGTTGAACTTTGAGAATAATGGATGAGTTTGTCAGTTATAGAACTGTTTCACATGAACAAAACAAAGATTTTCTTGCACTTTTTAGTTAAATGTAAACAACACAGTATTTATTTATTATGAGTCAATAATACAAGTTAAAATAGAATTTGGCCTACGTATTTCAAAATGGTCACTATGAAAAATGAAATCGTTTTTGCTTCTTAAAATGTTTTATAAATTAATGCTCTTATGGATAAATCACATTAACTAATGACCACAAGATTAAAGAAATGACTGATAAATGACTTTTGTTTCCCTCAGGCAAATTACAGTCTTCAGACTTAGCCATTCGTCTGGATCGTGTAAATGATCATGAAATATACCTAAATAACTATAAAAATAAAATGCTTACTACACTTGGCTTCTCCTTCAAAAAAATTTTTTTAATATGAAATTTATTGTCAGATTGGTTTCCATACAACACCCAGTGCTCATCCCAACAGGTGCCCTCCTCAATACCCCTCACCCACCCTCCCCTCCCTCCCACCGCCCATCAAACCTCAGTTTGTTCTCAGTTTTCAAGAGTCTCTTATGCTTTGCCTCCCTCCCTCTCTAACCTTTTTTTTTCCTTCCCCTCCCCCATGGTCTTCTGTTAAGTTTCTCAGGATCCACATAAGATTGAAAGCATATGGTATCTGTCTTTCTCTGTATGGCTTATTTCACTTAGCATAACACTCTCCAGTTCCATTATAATTATTTTTATTTTTAAAAGTATCTTATATCAGGTAGGAATAACAGTAACTCCAAAATAAAAGTGGCTTAACCACTCAGGTGTGTATTTTCCCATGTAAAAGATGAGGGTCAGAAAGACCAGGACTGGTGTGGCAGGCCCATTGGGTCTCCAGACACCCAGGATCTCCTTTCTTTCCCACTCTACCATTTTTGGTGGATTGCTTCCATACTTAGGGTAACATCATGATCCAGAATGGATGTTAGAATGTTAACCATCTCACTCACATTCCAGACAACAGAAAGAATATGAGAAAGAAAACATGAGGCTTCCTCTAAAGTCCCTTTAAAGGGTCTTCTTAGGGGCGCCTGGGTGGCTCAGTCGGTTGGGCATCTGACTTCGGCTCAGGTCATGATCTCGTGGTCTGTGGGTTCGAGCCCCACGTTGGGCTCTGTGCTGACAGCTCAGAGCCTGGAGCCTGCTTCGGATTCTGTGTCTCCCTCTTTCTCTGCCCCTCCCCCACTCAGGCTCTGTCTTTCTCTCTGTCAAAAATAAATAAACATTAAAAAATATATTTTTTAAAGGGTCTTCTTAAAAGTCTCTTCCAACATACGCACTCTTTCACATCTAAACTGGATGGGTACAATGGCCTCAAATTGCCTTGGCATTATCATTTGTATTTGAAGTGACCCTATGGTCAGCTGAAAATTGGGATTCCATTGAAAAGGAGAGAAGGGGTATGGAATTGGCTACTGGCACTCTCTCTCAGAACTCTGCTGACAACACATTAACTAAAAATAATTTGGAAGACAGAGGCAAGAAAACACGAGATCGAATTCTTGCTTCCTGATGTGAGAACATAGTAATACACCCTAATGCAAAAGAAGAGAATGCTCTCCCCTGTAAGCATGGAGGTAAGGGAAGTCCCAGGGACTGACCCTGATCGTTGCATAAGTAAATTACACAGGCCCCAAAGATGGCATTGGAGATAAGAATTTTTATAGAATACAATAGCTGGCATTCTCACAACACTGACTGAGAAAATTAGGTGACAAATCTTGGAATAAAATTTTGAAGCAACTGACAACAAAAGAAAAGAGGAGACTGAGTCCGTACGTTTTCTGTGGCCAACTCAGATTTAGCACACACACACACACACACACACACACACGAAAAGGTAAATTCATGCTTTCTATCTGCTGTAATTAATCCTTTTGTAGACCATTCCTGTTTGACCTAGGTGTTTGGGAAGGGAAATAATTAAGAAGTTTCCAGCTAGGCCACTTCCCTGGGCAACATGAGAGGTAATTCCAGAGAGGTACAGCAGGGAAAGTCCATGGGACAGTGAGGCCTGCTTGGAAGTGTCACATGGCCTACAATCTACCACTAGCTCTTGACGTCCCCATCTCTTAACCTTTGCAACTGTCCCGACCATTGGAAGGAAAGAGAGTGGTGTTTACTCTCTGAAAGCCTTAGAATTCTGGCTGACAGAACTGGCTTCATGCCTATTCTCCATGACAAGTTACCTGACGATCCTTTGTACAGTTAGCCGTTTTAAGTCCTGATATTCTCATCTGTAAAGCAGGGATTATAATATTAATAGTATCTACCTCGTGGAGTTGTTTTGAGAATTAAAACCTGAGAACTGGAACACGTAGTGAATGTAGTGAATGCTCAATAAATATTAGCTATGCTGCACTTTGTAGTCACATGGGTGCACAGTGGAACCTACTTACTGGGTAAATAAATTACACTTCTAAGTGTCAACTTCTCAACGATATGGCACCTAGCAGGCTTGAAATAAAATGTAATGACTTTTGTGATAATTCCCATACGTATTTCATTCTGAAACTTGTATATCTGAATGCTTTGTCTTTCTTCTTGTGTATAGAGAACTATCGATTGCAGTAGAATCATTATGGAAGCTTAAGAGTTTTGCGATTTGTATGATGTCTTTTGATTCCTCTGCCTTCCCTGGCCTAGCCAAAGATGAACAACTGAGTTTTCTCAGCATGAGTTCTGGAAATTTTCTCCTACAAATTATTTTAACTGTCAGTGTATTTTATTGTAATATGCCAATGAACATGATATATTTCCTACTGTCTTTATACCCCTCTCAAGTGATGATAAAATAAGATAAATTATTGAGAAGGCAGATATGCATTTGACTTAGTCATAAACCACTGTAATATAAGGTTCTTGCCTTTTAGATCTGACACAAACTGCTTTCTTTAAGTGATAATCCACAATGTTGAAATAACTCTGCATGTGTAAGCTTACATTTTGATTCCATTAGAATGCGCAAAACTCATTGTATTTAAGCTACATTCTCAAAAGGGATCATCTTTTATCTGCCAAATCTTAAAGACTCCAGACTTCTGGATTCCAGAAGTGAGCTCACTGAAATAAATATTTGGAAAGGGGGTAAATGCATTTTCCCAAAAAGGGAATAAATCTACCATAGGAAAAGGAGCCAGGGAGGGAGAGAGATTACCCTTGGAACAAGCACAGTTGGATTTATATACAGTCCATTAGTCGATGATGTACTTAATGCATTGTGATAGTCACAAAAGTACAGTAAGGGCAGGAATCTGTACATGAGAGTGTTAGGCAACTGTTTTGGGGAAGCAGGTTATCTGGCTGAGTGTTGTTGGTTACTGACTCTCCTACTTTCATTTTTCATGTGGGAAAAATAGAAACTGTTTCAAGACCTATGGCCTGTTTTCATGGTAAAAATCCAGATATTAGGGAATTATTTGAATTATTTTGCAGATAAATTATAAATCCAGAAGTTAAGTTATTCCAATACCAGTGAAAGTCTACTGTATGTAGGATTGGAGTTTCAAGGTAAGATCCTCTCCTGCTCACCGAGTAGAACACCCAGTCGCCACCAGGTGATAGCCAATATTTTCTAGTAGTGCTACTTTCTTCCTGCAATTTTAGATTACCTCAACATCAGCAGATATTGTTCCATAGCTTCAGTTTCAAAATGACGTGTGCTAGAATTATTTGGATGCAAATCATACTCATATCTTATAGATCTCTTCAACTTCATTCAGGATATAAGCACCACAAATGGAACCCAGGAACTTGGAAGCATATCGGCTTTGGGGTTCAAATCTCAACACTAGCGCTGATAATGAGTTTCTCTCATGCACCTGACCACTTCTTTCCTTTCCCTAAAGATTTTCATCAAGCATAGGTGACTTCAGAAGCAAGTACTTAGTCGATTCGTATATTTCTCTAAGAAAAAAATAACTCACCATTATAATCTTTTATTAAATAGCCTGATAACCAAAAATGCATCTACACAAATAAATATGACATCTTTGGTATAGCAGAAAGAACACTGGGTTGAATTAAGAAAACTGGAATTCAAAATGTGCTTCTAACCCTCACAGGATTGTGACATTGGGCTAGTCTCTTAGTTCTAGTTCTTTGTTCATAATTAATTAATTCACTCCATGTCCAATACATTTCAATAGCTATCCTAAACTTAGTTGTACAGAAAAGAAATACAGAGACAAGCTTCCTGCTCCTTTGGAGCTCACAGTCATGAAGAAAACAAAAACATTTAAGAAATACAGTATCAGGCTCTGTGAATAAAAGCATAGCAATGAAAGGAGTCATGTCGTAGGGGGTGGCATTTTTGATAGAGAGGCAAACATGGGATTTTCTTTGTTCATTCTGAGACCAGAATGAATAAAGATGGGGATGTGTCTGGGAAGAATATTCTAAGAATTCCAGGAATAGGTAATAGCAGAATGTGCATCCATGTTTAAGAAAAGCAAGAAGTCCTATGTACCTGAGGTAGAGTGAGTAGGTGAGGGGTAGGAAGGAAATGGGAGAATGGGTCTAGTGTCCAATCAAGTGTGGCCTGGAGACCAAATGACGGATTTGGATTTCATTTCAAGTGTAATGAGGAGCCATTCAAGTGACACGAGTGAAAAATATTTCTAAAGAATCACTTTGGTTGCTGGGTGAAGAATGGATTTATGGAGTCCACAGTGGAGACAAGGGGATAGGGATTTATAAAATAAAACCTGTGAAAACGCAGTGCATACATCATGTCAATCCTGAAGTTAGTTGGAGATGAGAGTGAAGAATAAGTTGAGGCAAAGAATGGTTGCTTTGTCAATGAGTGTGGCTGTCATCAAATACTTGTTTATACTCTTTTATCATGCTGTCCCAGGACCTTTGTATTCTTGGGTCTCAGCTGCTTATCCAACAACAGTATTAAATACTTCCTAAAGACAAGTCATAATCCTGGCAGTGCTCTGCCCCTGTCCTTACCAGAAGATGACTCTAGATTGTTTTCCTAAATGAATATAATCCCCAGAAATTCTTCACTCTGTTCCTCACTGGACTTGATCTCCTGACCAGTCAAAGCTTGTGTCTCCAACACTCAAATGCAGCATATGGCAAAACCAGAAAGAATTAGCTTCGGTAAGACAAAACATAAACATTTTTGCTTATTCTGGCCGCAGATTCTTGACTCCATTTTCTGTTTTGGGTTCATGTTGTCCAGGTTGATTAAAAAATCCCAAGGGAGATTCTTCTAGAAATTATTAATTTTAATTTCATAGGAAATGCCAAAATAGCTTTTTGCTTAGTAAAAAAAAAAACAAAAAAAAAAAAAAAAACACATGAAATAACATGAACAATTAGACTAAGTTCATTTGACCACCACCTCCAGTCTTAGTTTCTCTTCTGGGTTAACCACAAATAAGAATTTTGGTTAGACATATAAATATAGAATTCATCCTAGGTTTATATTTTATAGATGAAGTATAAAGCTACGGAAATAGATAAAATCTAGGAAGACAATTTAAAGAGAAATTAGAAGAGGGCCCAGGACTTACCTTTGAGGACATCAGTGTTTAGAGGTTGGAGAAAGGAGAACATGGGCTAAAGGAGCCTGAGAGTATGTTCCCAGTGAAACAGAAGTTAAAGTAAGAGAGTGTGGAGGTTTCTCAAAAAATTACAAATAGAACTACCTTACGACCCAGCAATTGCACTCACTACTAGATATTTATCCAAGAGATACAGGAATGCTG
The DNA here is from genome assembly GCF_027475565.1 of Acinonyx jubatus. Classification (NCBI taxonomy): domain Eukaryota; kingdom Metazoa; phylum Chordata; class Mammalia; order Carnivora; family Felidae; genus Acinonyx; species Acinonyx jubatus. The sequence continues at coordinate 51,371,797 of NC_069380.1, read as the reverse complement.
TTTCGAAGGAGCACATGCACCCCAATGTTTATAGAAGCACTATCAACAATAGCCAAAGTATGGAAGGAGCGCAAATATCCACCCATGAATGAATGGATAAAGATATATGAATGGATATATGAATGGATGAATGGATAAAGAAGATGGATATATGTCCATCCATGGATGGAGCCCAAATGTCCATCCATGGATGAATGGATAAAGATATATATCTATATATATAGATATGTATATATATATATATATACATACACACACACACACACACACACACACACACACACACACTGGAATATTACTCGGCAATCAAAAAGAATGAAATCTTGCCATTTGCAACTTCGTGGATGGAACTGGAGGGTATTATGCTAAGTGAAATTAGTCAGTCAGAGAAAGACAAATATCATATGACATCATTCATATAAGGAATTTAAGACACAAAACAGATGAACACAAGGGAAGGGAAGAAAAAATAATATAAAAACAGAGAGGGGGACAAAACATAAAAGACTCTTAAATATGGAGAACAGAGGGTCACTGGAGGGGTTGTGGGAGGGGGGATGAGCTAAAATGGGTAAGGGGCATTAAGGAATCTACTCCTGAAATCATTGTTGTACTATATGCTAACTAATTTGGATGTAAATTTTAAAAAAATTAATTATTTAATTAATTAATTAAAACAAAACTGAAAAAAAGAAAAAGTAAGAGAGTATGAAGCCCAACTCTTGCAGTAACTCATTAGGTAAAGTGGGTAATCTAAAATATGGGCATGTATTTATGGAACATCCAGACAAGGGGGGCAAATAATAATTAACTAATTAATGTATGGACACTGATATACATGCCTTTCAGTTCACAATAAAACTATTTTAGAAAGGCGCATAGACGGGGCACCTGGGTGGCTTGGTCAGTTAAGCATCCGACTTTGGCTCAGGTCATGATCTCATGGTTCATGGGTTCAAGCCCTGTGTCAGGTTCTGTGCTGACAGCTCAGAGCCTGGAACCTGCTTGGGATTCTGTGTCTCCCTCTCTCTCTGCCCTTACCCCACTTGCACTCTGTCTCGGTCCCTCTCTCTCTCAAAAATAAATAAACATTAAAAAAAAAAGGTACATAGATGCACTTGATGAAGCAGGATAATTTTGGAATCAGACAGACCAGTGACTGTCAATCTTGGTCAAATTCCTTGATATCTTGAAGCTCTAATTTTTTCATGTGTTCAATGGACTAATCTACCTCATAAGGATATTGTGGAGATGGATTATAAGACATATGTGAATCTCTGTGAGATGTTTTCTTTGTTTTCTTCTCTCCATTGGGAACAAGAAATGGAGTTGTGAGGGGATTACCTTCATATATATACTGAGAAGAGTAGCTCTACAAATCCTCCTGTAAGCTGGTTTGACTGAGAGGATAATAGTTCTCTAGTTGCCACAATAAGGCTTCCTTGAGAATATTGCTCTTCAGAAGCTGTTTATGTGACAGGAAGGACACGGCCTGGTGGTTTCTTCTCCACATTTTGATGCCTTTGCTTCTCTTCTTTGGTGCTCTTTGCTTCCTCCCACACACACAATAGAAGTTACTCTGTATTTCAGTCTTGATTTTAATCATTTTCTTCACCTCTAAATGAACTTTAGAGAATGTACAGTATCTATCACTAGGGGATGTCTTCTAACATCTTGAATTTATGTCTGAGTCTCTCCTGATTCTGGGTCACTTAGACATTGCCTTCTCCAACCCAATACTCTGTTGTGGCAGTGTTTTATATTCCTTACTCTCTTAACAATTGCTTTTCTCAATAACTTCCTCATGCATTAGTAGACTTCTAGGGCATAGATGCTTCTTTGAGGAGTAATCTAATCTCCCATCACTTTGATTTACTTCACTACTCAGGGTTACAAGATATTTTTGCTTGGGTTTAATCTTTTAGAATATTTCGACATTATGAAACACTGTAGAGTATATTGTACCAAACAATGCTGTCCTCAGTACAGAGACCAACCAGATGACCTAATGTGTCTTTCCCATTTCTAGCTTCTGTGATATCTGACAGTATGGAATCTCTTCACAGCATAATAGTCCTTTATATGAAGAAATGAATATAGTATCTAATTCTTTATTTCCATTTAGATCCACAATACAGCTTCTGATTACACCACACATTGAGGTTAGAAAACAGATGAACGTCCTTCAATATCTGCTATCGTCTTTTGATTAAAAGGTAGAATTCGAAATTAATGGTGTCTACACATTTTAAAATTATCTGAGTTTTTTCTTGTGTAGGCAATAAAGGCACAGAATAAGAACATATGTTCTTCCTCATCTGAGTCGTATTTATTTTCACCAAAACCTTTCACTGAATTTAAAATCAGATCTAAAATCTGTAAATCATATGGATCTTTTGTTTCAATATACCAGTCCCGCTTGTTCCACTAGATACAATATGTGAGTCATGTGCTGTTTTATCATTATCAGGGCTTAATTATACCAAGCACTTTGTATCTTAAAAGATATTTTTCATTGTTAATTACAATGATATAATTGGAAACAACAAAATTTGACAGTTGGGTAAACCATTCTTACCAAGTTTAATGTTCTTAATATTTTCTAAGCAGTTTAAGAAATTCTTAATTCATATCTGGAAAAAAAATTACATTTACTTTCTTGGCTTGTTGTTCTGGATATTATCAGGGAAAAAAACCCTGAATTTTCTTCATTGCTAAATGGTATAGTAGATCTGTGAAAAACATTCATATGTGTTTTTTTTATTTTTTAATGTTTATTTATTTTGGGGAGAGAGAGAGAGAGACAGAGCATGAGTGGGAGAGGAGCAGAGACAGAGGGAGACACAGAATTCTAAGCAGGCCTCAGGTTCTGAAATGTCAGCACAGAGCCCTATGTGGGGCTCGAACCCACAAACTGTGAGATCATGACTGAGCCAAAGTTGGATGCTCAGACTGAGCCACCCAGGTACCCCCACTTTTTCTTTTTCTTTCTTTTTTTTTTTTTTAGAGAGAGAGAAAGATTATTAGTGGGAAGAGGGGAGAAGCAGACGGAGGGGGAGAAAGAGAGAGACAGAGAGGGAGAGAGAATCTTTAGAATCTTTAAGCAGACCCTACACTCGGCACGCAGCCTGAAGTGGGGCTCAATCCCTGGGACCATGACCTGACCCCAAATCAAGAGTTGGACGTTCAACCAAGCGAACCACCCAGGCACTCTTATTTGTCTTTTAAGTACTGCATGAGACAAATTCTCATCGTAACATCTGATTCCCAGGACAGCCCCTGATGGACGGTGATATGGTCATATATACAGCCATAAATAGTAGTTTACTGGATGATTTCCATCAAAGTCATATAAGGAGAAATTTTTTTTTAAGTTTTGTGTTATTGTTGTTGTGGTTATTGTTTGGGTTTTGTTTTTACTTTTGTTTTTTTGTTGCGTTTTGCTTTGTTTTTGAGAGAGATTGTAAGCAGCGGAGGGACAGAGAGAGAGGAAGGGAGAGAGAATCCCACTCTGCACTGTCAGCACGGAGCCCGATTCGGGGCTCAAACTCACAGACCGTGAGATCATGACCTGAGCCAAAATCCAGAGTCAGATGCTTAACTAACCCAGCCACCCAGGCGCCCCAGGAGAATTATTTATCATAGATGATTAAAATGCTGTTATGTTTTGTTACTACTTTTTTAAAAAACCTAATTTTTTAGAACAGTTTTAGGTTCACAGCAACATTGAATGGAAAGGACAGAGATTTCCCGTTAATCATTTTTTAAATCGCCGGAGACTGGGACTGTGAAAAGTATAAAAGCGAGGCTGCTTTTCTAACTTAACCGCATTTAGTAAATTGATTCCAGGGCAAGAAAAGAGTGAAAGTAAATATAAAGGACAGCAGCAACAGCTACTGCTCCACAGGCACAGCTGGGGAAGGTTAACCCTGGTCAGCACGTAGCCGCCTAGGCCTCGGGAATTGTAAGCGGGAGGACAAGGGGTGGCAGCTTAGCTCAGTGAAGAGGGAGCAAAGGAAAGTCTCCAGGGGCCTGAGAACCAACATCAGAATCATAATACCTCCAGGTGACTCCAGGCAGGGATATTTTAAATAAATGTTTTATAAGTTATTCTGAAGTTTTGGTACATTCTGGTACTCCAACCACCTCCCCAAAGAGGACTTCCTAACAGTCTGAATAAAACACATCTGTGAAAGTCCTGGGAACTCTACTTGTAACACCCTTAGAACCTTGAACCCGAAAGCAGATTCCTTTAGTCATGCTCATGAAGACTCATGTGATCCGGGGTCCTTTTTTCACTTCAATAGCATCAGATGTGATCAAAGAGGAGATCCAAAAGAACGGCCCATGGGGTCATGACAACCTGCCCTGGGAAAGCAGAGAAACTCCATATTTGGGTGACTGACACTGTAGGTGTTTATATGAACTACATTTTATTGCTGGTTTCTTTAATATTACCGCAATTCCAACTCAAAGAATTTCCTTACACTTCATTTAAAAATTCCTCAAGCAGAATTGATCAGTGGTCTAATTTTTCTCTTCTATTTTACTTGGTTGAGAGAAAACTTCTCAGGTCTTACTCACCTGCTGGGGGAAGGGAAAAGCTACGAAAAGTGGCAAATCTGAGTGCCAAAATCCCATCTCCACAGGGCCTAGATTCATAAATGCCTCAGAAAAATGAACAACTTTTTAAAGCAAGAAGAAGTTGCATTTGAATTGTGCTTTCTTTTTTTTTTAACTTTTTTTTTTAACGTTTTTATTTAGTTTTGAGAGACAGAGACAGAGCACGAGTGGGGGAAGGGAAGAGAGAGGGAGACCCAGAATCTGAAGCAGGCTCCAGGCTCTGAGCTGTCAGCACAGAGCCCAGCGCAGGGCTCGAACTTGTGAAATGTGAGATCACGACCTGAGTCGAACAAAGTTGGAAGCTTAACCATCTGAGGCACCCAGGCCCCCCTGAAATGTGCTTTTTTAAAACCACTTGTGCAGCAATCCAGAGAAGATTAATTTCAAATCCCTCTAATTTAAAAGCATAGTTATGAAGCACTATAATATTGTGATATGTCTTAAAAAAATTTGCATAACTCCAAGGCCTAAGTTTCCTTGCATTTAAGTTGATTGACCACATTTTCTCATGACTGCATCCTCATCACTACTCATAAATCACTGCATATCAATCAAAATACATCATGCATATCTATCATGACTTTAGGCTGAATATAACATGAAAAGTTATTTCTAAGATGCAAATCTAACTGTGTTAATATTCTGCACCAAAGTCTTCAGACACTTATCTATATGCCTGTAGTATCATATTAAATCGTAACATGATTTTTCCAGGTTTTTCTGAATGAAACTTACCTCCCTGGCTGTATAGGTCCCCTCCTTGCCCAGGGTCATGTGATGTAGAGAGCTGACAACTGTTTCTTTTCCAAACTTGCTCAGATCCATTCCATATCTCTGCTTTGGCTCCAATTCTTCTTTCTTTTCTTTTCTTTTCTTTTCTTTTTTTTTTTAATTTTTAAGTTTATTTGTTTTGAGAGAGAGAGAGAGAGAGAGAGGGAGAGAGAGAGAGAGAGAGAAGGGGCAGAGAGAGAGGGAGACACAGAATCCCAAGCTGGCTCTGTGCTGTCAGCACAGAGCCTGATGTGGGGCTTGAACTCATGAACTGCAAGATCATGACCTGAGCCGAAACCAAGAGTCGGAGGCTTAACCGAATGAGCCACTCAGGTGCCCCACCAACTCTTCCTTCTGATTTATAATTCCCTTCCCCATTGTTGAACTTTCCATTATCAACATCCTTACTCACCATTGCTGTCTGTCAAAACTCTACCAATCCCTTAAGGTTCACTTTAAGTATCACCTCTTTTGAAACCCTCCCTCCCTGTGGGTGTCCCACCAGGAGTTTGGGCTGCTGTAGCAGCTCGTTCATACATCTCTGACATCATTTATCACTCTGCACAGCTTTGAAATTATTCAAGTATATATTAGTACTTAGTAGGTACATATTCAAGCACATAGTCAACTACAGACCTTCATCTCTGAGTGTTACCCACAGCAGGCCCTAACTGATCCTGTCTTGTATTTAACTGACACCGTAATTAAAAACCAAAGTTCTTGGGGTATATTAACACTCGAAAAGATTTTGGTCCAAAGCTAAAATATTATTTCTTCATAAATACATTCAAACTTTTTCAGAGTCTGTTCCCAACATATAAACAGGCATGTTTGGTAGCTGACAGTCTAAGAAAGATGATATTTATCCAACTCAAATCACTAAACAAGCATTAAAAAGTACTTGTAATGACAAAGAAAGTCTAATATTAAGGCAAAGCTTGAAGACAAAAGAGCCCAATAAAACAAGAAAAAACCCATAATAATAACACAGTTTAATAAGAACCACTCTCAGCAAGTTCAAAATGTATCACAAAATTTGTGTTCAATTAGTGAGTACAGGAAAAATAATATATTGTAGTCAGAGCCTATCAGTTGACTCCAGCCTCTGAGGCTGGCTCTTCCCACTCTGTCAACCCTGATTTCCTGAGGAAACACATCCCGTATTAACTACACTAATGCTATCTGGCCCTGTCAGAAGGTGGGAAGCCTTGCAAAAATTTCAAACATTCCTAATATAATCAATATATCGATGTAGCAATCACACAGAGACTTGCCATCTGTTAGAACCTTTATATCTTGAATTCCTTCAGTTATTATCTAGTAGCTTCCATTCAGAAATTGATTCCTCCCTTTCAATTCACTTACACCAAAAGCAACACTAAGTAGTACTAAAACTAGAAATCTGGGAAAACTCCCACGGAGAAAGTATTCTGGCCTACACTTAAGCCTGAAACATCTTACCTCCCAATAAAGCTTGCCCCGCTTCTAACTTTTCCTCCAGTCTCTTGGAAGCCTAATGCTGTGTTTATATTTCCCACCCTTAAAGCCCAGAAGCCATCCCAGAAATATTAAGGAGATAAGCACACCTATAAAAGCTCCTTAGATACTCTTAAATTTAGAGCAAACAATGGGCTATTTATTTGCCTTATCTGAGAAAGGGTGTTCCCTTCAGTTCATTAGAGAAGGCTGGGGCAGAGGAAATTTACACAAGGTACTCTGGGCCTTTCAAATCTCCTAGGAAATGACCAGACATTCAGGGTACCAGCCCCTCCGACCTCAGCCAGTATGGCCAGATTCTAAACACAATGTATTATTTCAGATAGTAAAACCCTCCCTCTTCTTGTTGAAACTACCATTTTTTTTTTTTTAAATAAATGAAACAAGATACACGTATGTAGATTTAAGACCATTGCATTGCTCAGGTGTGAAAATAAATAAATGCCACAGAACAAGCCGTGGCTATTTATTCAGGGCTTGTTACAGCAAGGGAGTTAGCCACCAACTCTTGTGTTTGGCAGAGACTCAAAAGTAGGCAGGGAGGGGAGCGGGAAAGTTTTATAGTGAGGACAAGAAAAGAGGGTTTCAGGTATATTCTGATTTCAAGCTTCTGGAACGGGGAAACTGGAAGTGAGCTAACTAGAAGCAAGGAACCTATGTGATTGGTTTAGGAATTATATTTGGCTTTTTCTGGCTGCCCTTGCGTTGGAAACAGTGGCAAAAATTAGGGAAGCTGGAAGTTACCGAGAAAGCCTTGCCTGTTGGGGGCCAATTGCTGCAGAGGTTTGCGGTTTGCTTCCTGGGCTGGTTGTTGCAGAAGCAGTGGGGCAGAGCTCTAGTCTGTAAGTGGTCTGGTCATTGTCTCTTTGTATATTCAACCTCTCACAGGGTTTTTGTGGTTCATTTTTTAAATCATTTTTAAATGAAATAATATGCGGGAAATCATGAAAAAGAGTAGAAACAAGCTACAAATTTGCCTCTGGATATTAACTCTTAGACCCATTTATATGTTAATGAAAAGCCTCAGTTTTCTGGCTCAAAAGAAGTAATTACCTTAAGACAAGTTTCCTCAAAGTAGTAACAAAATTTTCCTTTGAGGAAAATCCTTTGATTATGAGCTAGAAACAAAAGCTGACCAAACAATGTCTGTTCAGCCTGATCAAGTTTCAAAATGGAATGATAAAAGGCTAAGTGGTTTGGTAGGTTAACTCTTCCATCAAATAGTTATTGAAAAACAAAAAGCAAGGCCTCTAGAATTGAAGAACAGAAGAGTAAGATGAGACCAGCAAAGACTTAAAGGTCGTTGTGAGCGTGGTGAAAATATAGATGCAGTAAGCATGAGAAGTAAGGAAGATGATTCATTTCCAGAAATACCAAATAAAGGCTATGCTGTCTAGTTAACAGTAGGTTTACAACCTATTGGAAGTATGTACGAACCCCTCCCCCACCACAATGGGGTCCCAAACCCTTAGACACTTTACTTCCTGGTTCTTCTTCCCCTCTCCATTTCTCAGGCTTATTTTCTCAGGCTTTGCAATGAGATTCATCAAAGAACAAAGGGAGGAGGGACTGACGGTCTCTGCATCACCTCGGGGAATGTACATTTGTTCCAGTCAAACTACTTTTTGCCTTCCGTGGGCATAGGCCATGTCCAGGTAAGGCTGTAACCTCTGTAGTACTCAGCCAATGAGGAACCAGGGGACAGACTTGCACACTAGGAGATAAATTGCCTGCTGTAACTGCCCCAAGTGTGCCTGTCCACCCGACACCTGCTCTTGCAAGAATTTTGGTTAAAGCCTCATTTCACTGTGCTCCGAGTCTCCGGGTCCCTCCTTTAATTGGGTTGGTGGGCTTATTTCCCACAGTAAATGCCTCGTAAGCTAAACCAGCAGCACTTGGGATAGACTGGATCTGAAGATGAGGAGGAAACAGGATGTGGGATGACTCTGATTTGGAAGATGTAGACGCAAATGTAGATGATGTAGGCAATGTAGATGATGTGAATGTTAGTTGAAATCGGGTGTGTAAGAGAGGGAACATCAGGAGAGTATGTATTCAGGAAGAATACGAAAGCAAAATAATAATAATAATTATTTGAAAAAACTCTGAAGCTCCAGAGGAGAGACAGAACTAGAGATTTTGGAGTCATTCATTCAACATGTATTTTTGAATGGGGAATTTAAATATATTAAACAACTAATTGCAGCTATAATATGTGGTGTAATGGCGCTAACAGAGCATCTTATTGAGGAAACAACTATTTTGGAGGATCAGGAAATGCAGAAGTGATACATAAACAGTAAGCAATATGTGTATGAGTGGGAGTTAGTGAATCCCTGGGACAGAGATTATTCCCAGCAGAAGGAATAGTGTATACAAAGGCACTAAAACAGGAAGAGAAAGTGTATTCAGAAAACTGGAAAGAAGCTGATGTGGCTAACGTAGAGGAAATGGAGGATTGAGTGGTTCCAGATATGACTGATAAGATAGACAGACATTATTATATTACACAGGGCCTTGTGGCCCATATTTAAAATTTGGGATCTTACCTTAATATGAACAGAAGGCATCAAAGCAGAGGAATTACATCAACAGATTTGCATTTGAAAAAGATCATTTTGTTCACAACGAAGAGTGAGTATTCGAAGAGTGAGTATTCGAGGAGTGCAAGAGTATGTGTAAGGGGCCAGTATGGAGGCTATTAAACAGGGTGAGAGGTAACAATAGCTTGGACCAGCACGATAGTCATAGAGATAAAGAGAAATAGGTCAAGGAGAAATACTTAGAAGAAAGATTGGAAGCCTTAGCTGAATATGGAGACTGAAAACAGGAAGATGTCAGAGATGATTCCCAACTACCCTCCTTGTGCACTGAAAAGATAGCAGAGTCACTCCCTGAGATACGGATAATGGGGGAGAGCTGAGTGTGGAGAGGGAAGGATGAGCTTGGTTTGGGAGGTGTGAAGCATAGATTACCCATGAGATAAGCATGTGGAGGTGGCAGGGAGGCAGTTGGTTCTATGGACCTGGAGTTCAGCAAACAATTCGAGTCAACAGAAAAGGCAGAGAATTATAAATGAAGATTGAAACTATGGTGATGGTTGAGATTGACTAGGGAATAAAGAACAGATAATGGGCCTTTGATAAAACTTCAGGAAGTATCAACTATTTAAGGCCAAGTGGCAAAGAACGAATGGGCAAAAGCAAGAAGGAGGAGAAAAACCAGAATAGAGATGTGAAGTCATGAAAGGCGAAGGATCAGAGTGTTTCAGTAACAGGGGTGCGGTGAACTGTCAGTACTCCTGCAGGATCAAGTGAGATGAAGGTGGAAAGACGGCATTGCGCTTAGTGAAATGCTTGTCATTAGTGACCTCTCCAGAAGTGCTTCTAGTGCTGCAGCAGTGGTGAAAGCCAGACTAGAGTAGGATCAACAGAAAGTAGAATTCGAGAAAATACAGATAATAAGCATAGACAATACTTGCAGTATTGACTCTTATGTCTTAATTGCCTCCACACTGTTGCCTCTGTCCAAAATGTCTTTGTGTGCCTGGCATCTGGCAGAGTATATGGAGTATGTTGACTAGATGATCAGATGAATCCACCAAGTCAAGCAAACTTGCAAAGGCTGAGTTCTCACCGTCAACATTGAAGTCAGTTGGCATGAAGCTTTTGGGAACATGTCACAAGGTACCAATCAAATATGATATAAAATGTTCAACAAAGATTTTGCACTATTCCTTCACTTATTCATCAAAGATTATCAAGACCTGTTCTATGCTAGTCACTGTGCTAGGAACCAGGAAAATATGAGAGAGCAAAATACAAGTGAATTGTCCAAAAAATTTCTTTATGGGAAGGTCTTCCTTCCATCTGTGTCTAGAGAGTTCCATTTCCATAACTTTGACAGTGAGCCAAGACCTGGAAAGGTGATAACATGTGAAATGTCCACACTGTAGTTTTTCTCTTATTGACCATACAATGTGTAGACATAAACCCAGTGAACACTCAGTCGATGTGTGTTGAGTTGGATTTCTATTGTTGTTTGTCCAATAAAGTTGCTCCAATGTTGTGGTCATCCAGCCCCTAGCAGACAGGTCATTTTTGTTCTTCCTTGTTCCTCACTAGTTCAAGAGCATATATTATTTTAGTCTTTCTGGTTTGCAATATTGTGAGTGTAGGGACTTGTGGTATTAAATTTACTAGGTAAAATTAAGGCAGGAGGGAGCCCAACCACCAAAAAATATGGTAAAACTAGAAAATTTTATAGAAGTGAAGACTGCATTCTGCAGTTACAAGGCAGCCTGATATTAGGGCTATGATGTCTAACTTTAAGAATGGGTTTATAGTTCTTATTTCTTTCTCTCTGATAGAATGATGTGACCCTGGACAAGACATTTCAGCTTCTTGGGTCTTAATTTGCTCATTTCTGTTAGGCAAGGATTTGAAAGGATTAATTTGAAACTCTAGAGTATTATTCTAAGCCAAATTTGACCAAAGTATCTAGACCACCCCAGTCCTTTAGGCCTGATAGTCACCCTAGTGTTGAATTGTCTTCCTCAAAGGTGGTCCTAATGTATCCATGTTCCCAAGCAGGGTGCCAGTGGGTAACAAGTTTTCTCTCTGGGATCAATATGGTTAAGGTGTTGGCCATGTTGTTATTGTTCTTTCCCCACCTTGGATGGTTCTCATGGTATTCTTCTTCCTCCCCCCTCACTCAAGAATATATGAGAAATGAGAATGAGTATAAATACGTGGCAATAACTTTGTCTGAGATGTTCCTATTTGTCTGAGATGTTCCTGTTCCACTAAATAAGAAAAAGTCTCTCTCAAGTCAGTCTTTCAATTTCCTTTATCTGCCACTGAACTTTACTGCCTAAATTTCACATGTAGCTTCACTTTTACTCAGTCTCCAAATTCAAATTCACTGACTTAGATGAACAACAACCTGGCTTCTGTAGGCTTAAACATATGATCTATCCAGATGTCCCAAAAGTCCCACCTACACACACATTCCTCCTAATTCCATCCCCAATAACATATATGTTTTATACTCTTTAATATACAGCCAATCAGGGATTGATCCTTAAAATAAAGAAAGGAGGATTATTTCTTTATTCCTTGACTCATTAGGTGACTCGGTCCTCCTCTTACTCCCATATTGCCTAATAAATATCCCCTTCATAGCACATGCCATAATGTCTAACTCCCCTAATGGACCATGAGCTTATCAGAGGCTCTGTGTCTTATTCACATGAGATTCATCCCCTAACATAATCATTTGACTTGTCGAACAAATGACTGAATGGATGGATGAATATGTAAGCCTTCCTAACAACAAGGGCTTTTAAAAATATTTATATAACTGAACTGTTACTGTAAATTTATATCCAAATGTGAATGATGAGTGGGACCACCAGGCAACTTGACATTGAAAGCAAGATTGCTTTGAAACTTTTCATTCAGTTTCAAGAGACAGCGAGGTATGAGAGGCTGGGAGAAAGGGACAGACTTATATCAGAACAACATGCCCTCCAGCTTAGCTCATATAAAATGGTGAAGAGGTTGCTTCAGTCATGACCTCAGCTACTCAGCTTCAGAATAATCTCAGAAAAACAGAGGAATAGGAGTCTCAGCTCATGTTTTGGAGAGTCTCTAACCGAAGCAATGAAAAGAAAGTGAGCTAACATTTATTGTCTGCTTGGGCAAGGTACTAGAATTGTCAAACTTTAATTTCATTTAATTTTTTTTAATTTTTTTTTAAGGTCTTATTTATTTTTGAGACAGGGAGAGACAGAGCATGAACAGGGGAGGGTCAGAGAGAGGGAGACACAGAATCCGAAACAGGCTCCAGGCTCTGAGCTGTCAGCACAGAGCCCGACGCGGGGCTCGAACTCACGGACCGAGAGATTATGACCTGAGCCGAAGTCGGCCGCTTAACCGACTGAGCCACCCAGGCGCCTCTAATTTCATTTTATAAAAACACCCTGAGAGGTAAAATTAACTAATACCGTTATCTTATATGCAAAGCTAATTAAAGGTACACTTTAATGGCTCTCGAAGATGCTAATCATATCCTTTTTTTTTTAAGTTATTTATTTATTTATTTGTTTATTTATTTATTTGGGGGAGTAGGGAGGGGCAGGGAGTGAGGGAGGGAGAGAGAGAGAATTCCAAGCAGGCTCTGCACTGTCAGCCCAGAGCCTGACACAGGGCTCAAACTCAGGAACTATGAGATCATGACCTGAACTGAAACCGTGAGGTCATGACCTGAGCTGAAACCAAGAGCCAGATGCTTAACTTACTGAACCACCCAGGCACCCCAATGCTAATCATATCCTAACCACTTCCAGGATTTTATATTTTGAACTGTGTAGGAGATGAGAACAACACACAGCTATGATTTTTTTCCAAATTTGAAGCTAAAGCTACAGAAAGAAGAGGAGTTATCTTTTTACACACGGAATGATATGGCTTGGAATCTTTAAAATAGCTTTAAATGTACCAAATGGGACTAGAGTTCGTACACTAAGAACTGTTATTTATGCTAATTTTCTTTTAAATTTCATTATTCACTTATCCAGGAAAAAACCTGCACAGTGGTTTTTCTTCACCTATAAAATAGTAACGATGATACAAATCGCCCCACTCGAAGGATGTCAAAGAAACACTAAACGTTCTTCCATTGGTTTTAGCATCAGTTATCCAGAGCCGAAACCATAAAGAAGAGAATGTCACAAACATGACGAGCAAGGGATCAGAGTCTTGCTTCCGAGACACCAGCGCAGAGCCTTGCTGACTCTCCAGCACAACAAGAGAAACCAGTGAACCGAATTTTAAAAACAAAAGAAGACAATAACTTGAATCTCTGGAATTGTCCTAATGACATAGAGCAAATAAAGAAATAAAAAAAAAACACTTATTGAAGAAAACTTACTAAAACTAAGAACAGTGAGAGTCCGTGGCATTTGGGCCACGACCCCTCTCTCCCTCCCCACACCCTGAGAGAAGTGCCAATCCAGGTGAATATGGCCAAGAATATGGGTACCCCCTCCCCTCGGCTTCCAGTCAAGGGTTACTGCATTTTATTGAGAGGATCAGGCTATCAGCATTTCTCATCCCCTCCTACTTTAAGTTGACAAGGACAAATTCCAGGTGAGTGTTACAGAGAGGTGGGAGGCTGCCTTCCTCCACCCAGCCCCGACTCAAAGTATAGAGGTTCTACTCCAGGCCGTGGCTGGCAGGACCACTGGGGTTCCTATTACTCTGACATCATCTCAAACATAGGACAGAAATTCCACACCATCACAGTGGGGCCCTGAGACCAGAGGACCTGACACTAACCACTCCAACCAGCCCTGGAGTAGGATCGAGAAATTTTGCCCAGATGGAGAGAGAGTCAGTAAGAAAAGAGACCTCTGAAGCTTTCCCCCAAGGAATTGTCTTTATTTCATTGGGTGAAATTCAAGCAGAACGGTGTTCTTGAAAGCAATAGGCCCTCTTAATGGGGAGCGAAAAATATAAACATAGAATAGTTCCTTCACTAAAGACAGAGAAGGAGACATCAAGAAGTACCCTCCTGAGGTCAGAACAATGACAAAGACTGACCTCAAAAAGTACTCCTGCCTGAATTTCATTGGTTTAGACTACAGAGCAACTTATGTCCCAGGGCATTGTCAAAAACAGCTCGTAATTAGTAGAGCCTAATAGGTGGGTGTAATAGCAAATGAGGTAGAAATTTTAAAAGAGCGATCAGGAAAGATTTCCAAGAGAGCTCTGCTGATACATGGGTAACTGTATGCCCAAGGCAATGCCCACTTAGACACCAAAGGTTTCATACTTCAGGGGGAAAAAACTTCACTAAAATAGTCTAGTATATCACTAAGCAAACAAACAAATAGCAACAAAAAAACAAGCCTCAGAGGAGAGAAGGGGAATCAATATTCTCCTAGGACTGGGGAAGATAGGAAGATGGGGAAGGTGATGGGTCAGGAGTGGGGAGTTTCTTTTCAGGGTAATGTCAATGTTCTAAAATTAATTGCGGTCATGATTGAATAACTCTGTGAATATAGTAAAAGCCATGGGTGAATTGAATGGTGTGTGAATTATATTTCAATAAAGATGTTTTTAAGAGATTCGATTGGTGCTGGGGTGGCTTAGTTGGTGAAGCATCCGACTCTTGATTTCAGCTCATGTCATGATTTCAGGGTTCGTGATATCCAGCCCTGAGTTGGTTGTCAGCTCTGTGCTGACAGTGTGGAGCCTGCTTGGGATTCTCTCTCTCCCTCTCTCTCTCTCTCTCTCTCTCCGCCCCTCCCCCACTTGTTTTTGTCTGCTTTCTCTCTGTCTCTCTCTCAAAATAAATAAACATTAAAGAAAAGGAAAAAAGAGTTTTGAAAGTCCTTTTTTAGGTATAAAAAGTGACAAGCTACCCTCAAATGTTCTGAAGTGTATTTAGCCTGCCAAGCGAAAGAGATCTTTTTCAGACAAAGCAAAAATTGTAAACTTGTCTGGATTTATTCAAACAGTTTGGCAGGGGACCAAATGGGAATTGGGTTCTGGGATGATGTTCAGCCAGCATTTCCAGTGACCAGCAGTGATGATGTCAGGGTGACACATCATTTGCCATGTTTGTTACTGATTGAAATAAACACTCCTGCCTCCAGGCCACACATTGGACATGTGAAACCTACCCAAGTCAGCTGTGTTATGAACTCTATAAACCTGTGTATTTTATCACTAATCTCACAGTGACCTTATGCCTATGAGCATCAGACCAGTAAGAAAGATGAAAGATTTTAGGTGAGTGAATCTAATTAGAAACATCATTTTATCTCCATGTCCTTCGACTTGTTTAAAAAAGCTTGCAATTTTCTGGTGATATTCATCTTTTGATTACTATTTTCTGAATGTGTTAATTCAAAGTCTTTTTTTTTAAGTTTATTTATTTATATTGAGAGAGAGAGAGAGAGAGAGAGAGAGAGAATGCACACACGGGGGAGGGGAAGAGAGAGGGAGAGAATTCCAAGCAGAGTCAGACAGGGGCTTGATCCCATGAGCCATGAGATGATGACCTGGGCAGAAACCAAGAGTCAAACACTCAACTGACTGAGCCATCCAGGAGCCTCTCGAAGTTTTCTTTAACTCTTGCTGATTTGCTTCTTCAAAATGGAAACCTCTTGTCCGGCTCCTAGCTTTTACATGGCTGGGTCACATGGCCTTGGTGAGGTTCATTCTAACCCAAATAGGAGGTTTTTATAGTCAGTCTCTGTTACTTATTTAGCTTTGACTGAGGAAAGCTGTTTTTCTGCAAAGAAGGTGATGTTCTGTGACTATCACTGTGGCATGTGGGGCAAATTTAGGTTATCAAAGTGGACAGCAAAATCAGTAACAGTCATCAGGATGGCACTCATTCAATCATCCAACATCATTAACTCAACACTAACTCAACAACTAACTCAACATTAACTCAACAGGCATAGCGCCAGGCCTTAAGGACATGGCGGTGCCTAAACGGAACATGGCACCCACACTCAGGGAATGTACCAGCTAGTGCGCTGCTCGTATGGTCAACTCAAACTGTCAACCTGATAAGATGTTGCAGAGATTGTTCCTATGTTTATTCAGTTTGCCTTTCTGTCAACTAAAGGGAAAGAATATTCCAAGTCTTTTTAGTCAGAGGAAATGTCCGTCATTTCTCTGTATGTCTGTTCAAAAGAGGCTAGAAAAATGATATAACAAACTGTAGGTGATTACACAATCATGACAGATAGAATACATTCTGATGTAAAATTAACAACACCTTTGCTGGTGTTTACCCCACACTATGTGTGAAATTGAGACATAGTTATGAGAGCATTTTCCTTTCACTTTTGAAATCTCAAAACACGTATAATTCCTCATTGCAAAATGAAATTGTGATATGAGAAGTTACTGACAAACAGCTGTAATTTTTAAAAGCGTTTCAGAAAGACAAAAGTGTCAGAGTAATGGGTAAATCACAGAGAAGGAAAAGGGGAAGAAAGTTTTAAGTGGGGTAGAGGAGGTAAACTTGGGGGGGGGAAACCCAAAAAAATCTCGACCACACTGTTCTAAAGAGTTGCAAGTCGCAGAGGGTACCCACCGACTGGCTTTCACTCATTATGGACTTACCTTTTAGGACTCCCTCTGGTGAATGTCTCCAGGCTCTGCTGATGTCACATCAGTTCCCCTGGAGTCTGTTTCACTCTAGGCTCTGTCTCATCACCCGGGCACTCCAATTTTAAAAGATCTGAGGGGCGTCTGGGTGGCTCAGTCGGTTAAGCCTCCGACTTCGGCTCAGGTCATGATCTCACGGTCCGTGAGTTCCAGCCCTGCAAGGGGCTCTGTGCTGATGGCTCAGAGCCTGGAGCCTGCTTCCGATTCTGTGTCTCCCTCTCTCTCTGCCCCTCCCCCGTTCATGCTCTGTCTCTCTCTGTCTCAAAAATAAATAAAAAACGTTAAAAAAAATTTAAAATAAAAGATCTTAAAGATTTGTTTCCAAACATCTTTTTATAGTATTGAAAACATATCGTTTTTTGTTTTAAATGTATGTAATACTTTCTCTTTATTTTTAAATAAATGTGTGTAGGGGCGCCTGGGTGGCGCAGTCGGTTAAGCGTCCGACTTCAGCCAGGTCACGATCTCGCAGTCCGTGAGTTCGAGCCCCGCGTCAGGCTCTGGGCTGATGGCTCAGAGCCTGGAGCCTGTTTCCGATTCTGTGTCTCCCTCTCTCTGCCCCTCCCACATTCATGCTCTGTCTCTCTCTGTCCCCAAAATAAATAAACGTTGAAAAATAAATAAATAAATAAATAAATAAATAAATAAATAAATAAATGTGTGTAGTACTGAGATGCATAGATAACTCAGTCCATATTAATATGGCCATATTAAGGACTTTTCTATCAATGCTTACTTTGTTGAGTGCTTTATTTTTTTTTAAAGCATGTGTTAAATTTTGTCAAATACCTTTCTTGCATGTATGAAGAACAGAAATGCCCGTAAGATTTTTAAAATTTTAGCGGCACCTGAGTAGCTTAGTCAGTTAAGCATCCAACTTCAGTTCAGGTCATGATCACATGTTTGTGATGTCAAGTTTGGGCTCTGCACTGACAGTGTGGAGCCTGCTTGGGATTCTCTCTCTCTCTCTCTCTCTCTCTCTCTCTCTCTCTCCCCCCCCCCGCCTCCCCAATCTCATTTTCTCTCTCTCTCTCAAAGTAAATAAATAAACTCTAAAAAAATTTCTTTATCATTTTAACTCAATAACATTCAATTTTATTAGTGGATTTCCCATATTTAATCATTCTTCAATTCCTAGAATAAATCTTACTTGGTCAGCACGTATAGTTTTTTTAATACTTTGCTGAATTCTATTTGTGAGTAATTCATCTAAGATTTCTCTACGGATATTACTAGGTGAGACTGCTCTACACTTTTCTTTTTTTGGTGGAATCTAGCAAGTTTTGGGGGAAAAAATCTTTCACTCACTTTATAAAATAAACATAAAAGTGTTACCTGTTTTTCCCTGCATTGGAATAATTAAAGAGCATTGACATGATATGATTTTTACAATCTACTCTGGAGGATGAATCAAGTCTTCTATGACACCATCAAAGTCTGGAACTTTTTAATTACTTTCTTTTATTCTATGTCAACTGGTCTCTTAAGGCTTTCTCTCAACGGGGGTCAATTTGAGTCAGAAGTATTTTTCTATAAAATTATCGATTTTGTTAAATTTTGGAAGACATTTTCCTAGAGTGTTTAAAAATTAGTTAATCACACTGTAAACAACATTGAACATGGGCACAAATCTTACTCTTGATATTTCACTAATACCACCAGGTCTATGATCATCTCTGCATATCTACTACTTTTTTAAATTACTGGTTTTATATTCCTTTCTTTCATACATTCCACTTTAAATTTTACTAATTTATGTATGGCTAAATTTGCTTATAAACTTTCCACTAATTGGCAGATTGTCAGTTTACAGGTGGATTTGTATATTGCTTCTGAACACTTTTTAAAAATTTATTTTAATGTTAATTTATTTACAAAAATTCTTTTAACATTTATTTATTATTGAAAGACAAAGAGAGACAGAGCGTGAGCAGGGGAGGGGCAGAGAGAGAGGAAGACACAGAATCTGAAGCAGGCTCCAGGCTGTCAGCACAGAGCCCAACACAGGGCTTGAACTCACAAACGGCGAGATGATGACCTGAGCCAGAGTCAGACGCTTAACTGACTGAGCCATCCAGGTGCCCCCAATGTTTATTTATTTCTGAGAGAAAGAGAGACAGAGTACAAACAGGGGGGTGGGAGAGAGAGAGGGAGACACAGAATCCAAAGCAGGCTCCAGGCCCTGAGCTTCAGCACAGAGCCGACATGGGGTTTGAACTCAGGAGCTGCGAAATCATGACCTGAGCCGAAGTCAGATGCTTAACTGACTGAAGCCACCCAGGCGCCCCTGAACATTTCGATTGCAAAGAAATCCTACAAAATACTTGCTAGATTTCTTCCATCTTTTTAAGTGAAGCATACTTTGGCATATGAAGCAAGAGAAGATGGATAGCCAAGCAAAACTTAGCATGTGTCTTTTCTAAATCCAAATTACATTGAAACATTACTTTTTAGACCTTGGTAAGTCTAGAGAACACCCAAAGAATATATTCCCTAGTCCTTCCTCCTTTATTATCCCTGTTTGAAACTTCATCCCTTTTTATCTTCCATCTGAAAATGACCTCACTTTGTCTACTAGGGAAAGATTCCCAACATTTCCAATTTAAAGTCTCTCTCTCTCTCTCTCTCTCTCTCTCTCTCTCTCTCTCTCTCTTTCTCTCTCTCTCTCCTTTTCCCTCTCCCCACCTCTGTATACCTTGTTTAAAAAACATTTGTTTCCTCAAAATTGCCATTAAATATGAAAGTGACATTTTCCCCATTCATGTGGTCAGTGTTTCATGATTGTAAAACAAAAAAAAAAGAATCCTCTAGGATTCTTAGCAATCCTTTCAGAAATCTTGAGAACTACATTTCCATTTCATTTGTTGATAATTTTAAGTGTTCCTTTACATTTTGAGGACTCCGGATCCCAGGATTTTAGGCTGGGAATTAACATGGCAAAACACCCCTTTCCGAGGCATCCTAAAAAAAGGAACATAGGAACTTGAAGAAGCAGTTTCCAGATAACATGGAAATAGCATAATTCATTATGTAAACAGATTTTCCCTGCCCTGGCTTGCATTATGATTAGGCATCTGCTAATTATGCCAGAGGGCAGGACTACAAAGGGCAATTTATATTCTGTTTATGGTGTCCTTGATTTGTTTCTGAGAACCAAAACAAGATAAAGGGTTACAGATGATTTAATTATGGACAGTCACTGCCTTCCCTTCCCCTGGTGGGTGTCAGGGTCTGTGGCTCTGTTTGCCCCACAGCAGGGTCCTGGGCACCCTAGGGAAGATTTCCAGGAACCCGTGAGCACAGACTGGCGGCTGGATTGCTTTCTCAGCCACTGACTGACACTGTGCTCAATACACTGAGAAATAAAATGAAACCTGCTGGTGGACTCCTTCTGATTAATTGCCTCCTCATTGTGCTCTGTTTACCTCGCTATCCATGTTTAAATAACCACTTCTCTAAAATATATTTTTAGTGAGCTTATTTTCCTTGCATAGCCTAAATTGTGTCTCACATCATGCACACACATGATGTATGTGTGTGTGGGTGTGTCTGTGTGTGCACGCGTGTCTGTGTGTGCATGCACACGCGCATATGACTTAGTTAAAACTCAACTGCCCAGCACCTGGGTGGCTCAGCCAGTTAAGCTCAGGTCACGTTCTCACAGTTCTTGAGTTCAAACCCCACATCAGGTTCTCTGCTGTCAGCACAGAGCCTGCCTCAGAACCTCTGCCCCCTCTCTCTGCCACTCTCTCTTCCTCAGAAATAGAAAAAAATAAACATTACAAACAAACAAAACAACTCAATTGTCAAGAGACAATGGGACACAGTGAGTTGCATCCTAGAGCAGGAGCCACGGGACCTGGACTTTGCTTTCAAATTTTGCTCTATTTGGCTGAGTGGCCTTGAGTAATCTCTTCTGCTTCATTCCCAAATTTGAAAAATAGGGTCAACGATGGATATTTCACAAGAACATTGCAGTTAATAGTTAACATAAAAATGTTCATAAAAACTAAGAAGCCAGGGGCGCCTGGGTGGCTCAGTTGGTTAAGCATCCGACTTCGGCTCGGGTCATGATCTCACCGTTTATGGGTTTGAGCCCCTGCGTCAGGCTCTGTGCTGACAGCTGGGAGCCTGGAGCCTGCTTTGGATTCTGTATCTCCCTCTCTCTCTGCCCCTCCCCGGCTTGTGCCTGTCTCTCTCTGTCTCTCTCTCCCTCAGAAATAAAATAAACATTAAAAAAAATTAAACTAAGAAGCTATATAAGAAGGTAAAATCCAATTATCTTTGTAGTTCTTACTTATTTAAAGTTTATATATATGTCCGTCAGCTTAAGTGTATTTTAAGTATATTAAAACTTTGAATATTTACAACAACTCCTTGAAATAAATATTGTCATCCTCATCTGATGGATGGGAAAATGAAGTATAAAGAGGTTGAGTAACTTGCTAAAGATCACGCCGCAGTGATTTTGTTATAGAACCTGTGTTTTGACCATGACACTATATTCCGTCTTAGATAGTGCCTTGAGCAGGTAGACCTTCAAAAAGGAGAAAGAAGCAATCAGCTAAACATGGTAAATTACAGATAGTTAAAGATCCTTATTAAAAAGATTTTAGTACCGTTCTTTAACACACACAGCATCCTTAGCTATTAAAATAAGACTACCAACTTTCTAATTAATAGAATCTAAACCTTCATAGTTATTTCATACTTATTTTCAAGATTTATTTTCAACATCTGTGAGGTTTTGGTGGACACTTTTTGTAGCTGTCTCCTAAGTAGCCATTCATTCAGAACAAACAAAAGTTTCACACCACCGGTCATAAATGCTGATGATTTTTTAAAATCTTTATGAGAAGCTTATTCACTTGTTATCGGACTTATTTCGTGTCTAATGTTAAGAATCTTTATTTTTGAGTTACCAAGTTTATTTTGAAACCTTTCCCATTTAGGCAGAAGAACACATGGATTTTCATCTGTTCCCAATTTAAACAATATAACACACTTCCCATGCCCCAAAAAAGTCTGTTAGATATTTTTCCTCCTATATTTCTGTTTGTGGTGGGTGCACATGAATAGTCATAAAATGGACCTATTGCTTTCCGGGGCAAATCCTCTTAGGATTTTGGCATCTTAGGACCTGGGATACCACAGGTCCCTGCCTTTGGCACCAGTGAGGACCCACACAGTTTGTGTCTTGACCTGTTCTGTTTTCATCTTCCTGTAAACATATTTCAGATGCCCCAGGCTGGGACATCTTTCTCTTGTCTGGTTTCACAGAATGACTTCAGAGCATTCAATTTGTCAGTACAGAGTTTTGCATTTGCTTACTACTCAGTGTGTGTGAGGGCAGCCCATGGGACACGGTGCATATAGACTCTGTTTTGGTACCATTGTGTTTCCATCTGATGGCACCTGGTGGGATTAGATGGGAGAAGAGAGTGAGGGATAATCTGCCCTTCATCTCCAATTGCCTCCCCCATCCCACCCCGTCTCTCTGGAAACTTTGATATGGATAATTGGTCCTTTTCTACATTGTATAAATGTGAGATACAAAAATAGTTTTGAGCCTCTTTTTCAGAAACTATGGAGCATCCAGGCTTTCTCTGATTCCTTTAACCCCTGGTTTACTAACTCTCTCTCTGACTAACACGGCATGTGGAGAGCGGTGGACATTTTCTGAATGTCCTCATTTCTTCTTTTAATAAGCACCTACAGTTTGGGCTCATTGAATGAGAGACAGTCTCCTAATTTATTTAATCTCAGTTTTGGCTAATTTTGTCTCTCTTATTTTATTCCCATGTGAAATACTTTTTTCTATGGTTTTGTTGCTAAAAATTCTGTGCAATAATGACAGCTGTTTAACAGTTTAAATTTTTGTTTAAAGGGAAGATGGCTTACATGCTATGCAAAATGTTAACTGTCAACCTCAGAGAAACAGGAGATATTTTAAAATAGTCTATGTGAAGTTGCTCTGGGTGGAAGATGTTTGCTTCTGCCTAGCGTAATAAATATTTACCAACCATTTCTCCATTCAGCCCCCTTTGGGGAGCAATCCAAACCAGCTTCCTCAGATTTCCATTACAGCTGTGTCCTGAAACTGTTATTCTCACAAGCTCTCACATCACATTTATTGCAGCTGCATATTCCTCTCAGCAAAAAAACAAAGTAAACCTTAAAATACGTAAAATCCGTATTATTCTGGTACCAACTTACCTAACAATATTGTCTACAATAGAGAAAACTTTTTCTTCCTAAGGAAAGAACACTTTGCACATTATCCATGGGTGGGGCCTGGGAAATGGGTCCTGAGGTTAAGTTATCTCTGGTTCCCGGACATATATAATTCCTTTTCTGACAAGTTCATTTGTAATGTACAATACACATGGATAAGCTATCGGTCACGTGAACATTTAAAGGAAGGCTGAAAAAAAAAAAAGAACCTGTTGAATGAGAGATCATTAATCTTTTACAACGAGGTTTCAAAGTATATTCAGAGCATATTTTGGTCCTGCTCCCTGAACGTTACATTGAGAACATCTGGTCTTTGTGGGAGAACATGAAATATTAAGTCCAGGTTTCCAATAAGGAAAACAAAATAGAATGTCATTGAACTCAGTAAACAAATATTTGAATATATCGGGTGTATACAATAAAGTATATTTCAAAAGTAACTCGACTGTTCAATTTTTGTTATATAGAGGAATTGAACCAAACTCCATTTCCTTGCCTACCCAGGGGCCACTAGGCAAGGGCCTAAGTAACAGCAACCGCGACATCGAGAAAACAAAAGAGTTTAATTAAACATATCTGCCCTCTCCACCTTATCGTATAATGAACAGTATTAAGCCCACATGTGCCAAGTTCATACCCATCTCCCATACGAATTTTAACTGAAGCAAAATAATAGAAACTGGAATGTAAAAACCACTCTCACAGACAAGAAATACATCTTTTTGATGAAAAATGAAAAAGAAATTCAAAGCAGTAGGTGGGGTTTGCTGTCTGGAAGCAAGTGGGGACTGATGGCAGTTTGGGCTCTAACGGGTCATAAAAGCTAAGAGCAATATGGGAGATGGGACGAAGCAAAAACTAAAACTAGGAGCTGCAATGGGGCTCTCCGTGCCAGGAATACAAGCTCAGAACAGGGGTGGCCACCACTTAGTGAACAGATGATTAGAGCTTTTGTAAAACTGTATCACTAGGGGGATAGGAGGAAGTAAACAGATCCTAGAAATCAGGGCAGAGTCTATGCCACCCTTGAACCTGATATCTGGATTTGCATTATTTATGGAATTTCTGTGGGATAGAGGCCCTAAGACACCCTACGGATGATGTCAGACTTCCAGTGCAGATGAACCTGGAAACCAAGGTTCCAAGATTCATGAAGAACACCAATTTTGGAACGACAGCCATGAGATGAAATCAATCTAATAAAATGAAAATATAATAAACCAATACGAAAGTTAACCTAAAATATGTATGTGTTGAGTTCTCAAAGAGATGTAAGAAGGCATAACAAAACAAAAATATAAAACATAACATATGAACAAAGAACACAGAAAAAGCAAACAGTGAAGTAAAAATACCTCAAGTAATAACAGTAATTGACAACAAATCAAACAAACAAAGAAATACAAAATATCTACACTGGACCCAAAAATAGAGACAATTACTGGACAGGGAGAAAATAGTGAGGTATTCTGCTAGAACACTGCAGAGGGATAAAGAGATTTAAAATAGAAAGAGCCGTTAATAGTGATAGAAAATGGTTTGAGAGGACTCACAGGGACTCCAAAAAAGAGAATAGAGGAAATGGCAGAAAAGCAATATTTAGAAAATGAGTAGGTAATTATTTAAAATAAATTTTTGTTTATTTTTAAAATTTTTTTCAAAATTGATTACTTAGAGAAAGAGAGAGAGAGAGCTGGGGAGGGGCAGAGAGAGGGAGAGAGAGAATCCCAAGCAGGCTCTACACTGCCAGCCTGGAGCCCGATGCAAGGGCTCGAACTCACGAACTGTGAGATCATGACCTGAGCCAAAATCCAGAGTTGGATGCTTTACCGACTGAGCCACCCAGGCACCCCAATTTTTAAGATTTTTCAAAAGATATGAGTATTCCAACTGTGAACACTGAGTGCCAAGCAGGTCAAACAAAAACAAAGCCACACTTAAATGCATCCTGGTGAAAATGCAAGTTCTTAGAGATGACGAGAGAAATGCCACAGAATACAGTAACTCCCCTTATCCGAAGTTTTGCTTTTGCATTTCCTGATGGCGATCAACCACAGTCCAGAAGTAGATGATCCTTCTTCTGATGAATCGTCAGGTCAATGGTAGCCCAACTCCATCACAGTGCCTGCATCACTGCACCACACCTCATTTTATCATCTCACACCAAGACAAGAAGGGTGAGTGCAGTACAATGAAATATTTTGAGAGGGAAAGAGACCACATTCACATAAATTTTAAGTAAATGCTCATAATTTTTCTATTTTATTATTAGCTACTGTTAAATCTCTCATGCCTAATTTATAAATTAAACTTTATCATAGGTATGTACGTATAGGAAAAAAAAAACACATGGATATGGTGTTCAGTACTCTCCGTGGTTTCAGGCATCCACTGGGGGGTCTTGGAACACACAGAATTCTAAGCTGACAGGTTGTTTTGTTTTGTTTTGTTTTTCCTTTAAGTACTTTAAACATATTGCTCCACTGTTTTCTCATTTGCATTGTTTCTGACTGTAACCTCTCATGGTTATATCTCTGCTGATCAACATGTAATGTGTGTTGTTTTTTTTTATACTTATTTATTTTGGGAGAGCGCAAGCAGGGGAGGGGCAGAGAGAGAGGGACAAAGGGTCCGAAGTGGGCTCCACGCTGACAGGCTGACAGCAGTGAGCCCGATGGGGGGCTGGAACTCACGAACCTTGAGATCACGTCCTGAGCTGAAGTCTGATGCTCAACCAACTGAGCCACCCAGGTGCCCCAACATGTAATCTGTTTTTTCTCTCTGCCTACTTTTAAGATCTTTCTTTATGACTGACTTTGAGTAATTTTATTATGATGTGCACTGGTGTCTTCCTTATGTTTCTTATGCCTGAGGTTTATTGAGTTCCTTGAATCTGTGGCTTTACAATTATAATGAAGTTTAGGAAAGATTTGGCCATTATTTCTTCAAATATTTGTTCTGTCTCCCACTCTTTCCTCTTCTTAAGGGATTCTAATTCTATGTACATTAAACCACTTGAAGCTGTCCCCAGCTCAGTGAGGATCTGCTCATTGTTTTATTTGTTTCTTTGTTTAAATTCTCTCTTCTCTCTGGGTTTCACTTTGGATAGTTTATGTTGTTATGTCTTCAAGTTAGCTCATCATTTTCTTTTGTGATACCTAACCACTATTAATCCCTCCCTGTGTATTTTTTGTTGTACGTTTCATCTCCGGAAGTTTGATTTAGGTCCCTTTATGTCTCTATTTAACTTTTTGAATATTGGGATGCAGCTATAATAATTGTTTTAAAATTCTGGTATACTAAGTCTAACAACAGTGTCAGTACTGGGTTAATTTCACCTGAATGATTTATCTCCTCATTATGAATCAAATTCTCCTGTGTGTTTGCATGCCTGATAAGTTTTTATTTGATTCAAGGTGCTTTGAATTTGGTTTTTTGAATGCTGGATATTTTGTATTCCTACAAATATTCTTGAGCTCTATCTGGGATGCATTTAGGTTACTTAGAAACAGCTTGATTGTTTTGGTCTCACGTTAAGGATTTGTTGGGTAGAACTGGAACGGTGGTCCATCTAGAGCTATTCATCCCGTACGACTGGTGCAAGACCCTTCTCTATACTTTAACAAATGCCCTGTGAGATTTTCCAGTCTTCTGGACACCATTCTCGGTCCTTTGTGGGCATCAGGCACTATTACTTCTAATCCTTCTGGTTGGTTCAACAGCTCTAGCATCTAGTACTTTTCCCACATGCGTTGGTTGGTCAGAATTCTGCTGAATACAACCCCCTGCAGATCTCCAGAGTTCTCTAGCTGTGTAACTCTCTCCTTTCAGGTAATCAGCCCTGCATTGTCCAGCTCCCCTGCTGTCCCGGGACGATCGGTTCTATCTCCTCAGCTCAAGGAGGCTACCAGGTTCTACATGGGTTCCCCTTTTCTTCACCTTGTCTTGGAAACTCTCTCAAAACGGTAAGCTCAGGAAATCATAAGGCTGACCTTACTTGTTTCTTTTCTCGTGGATATCACTGTCCCTTGATATCTGATATCTCATGTCTTGAAAACCATCCTTTCCTATATTTTGTTCATGTTTTTAGTTGGTTCAGGTGGGAGGGTAAATATTGGTCCCTGTCATTCCATGTGGGCTGAAAGTGGAAGTCTAATGTTCTCACTAAGTCTTTAATTTCAATTATAACATTTTTTTCTAGAATATTTATTTACTAATTTTTAAACATTTGAATTAATTGACTTTATTCTTTAGAGTGTTAGACTTCTACAAAAAATGAACATTAAGTACAGAGAATCTTGTATATAACACCCCCCACCCCAGAATTTCCATTATTACTAACATAATATGTTAGTGTACTGCATTTATTTTAATTGATAAAAGATGTTGATAACTTATTGTCGATTAAAATCTAGAGTTTACTTTCGGGTTCACTCTTTGTGCTATGCAGTTCTATGAATTTTGAAAAATGTATAATTTCATGAATCTGCCATTATAGTATTACACAGAATAGTTTCGTTGCCCTAAAAATCTTCTGCGCTCCACCTGTTCATCTCTCTCTTGCTCTCGTCCCTGAATCTCTGACAACCACGAACATTTTTGCTGTCTCTATACTTTTGTCTTTCCCAGAATGCCATACAGTTGGAGTCATACAGTGTGTAACCTTTTCAGACTGGCTTCTTTCACTTACAGTGTGCTTTTAAGATTCCTCCAAGTCTTTGCACAGCCTGATAACTCATTTCTTTTTATGGCTGAATCATACCCTGCTGTACGAGTGCATCACAGTTTAGCCATCTTAGTTGCCCCCCAGTTTGGGCAATTGTGAATAAACCTACCCCAAACATCCATGTGGATGCTTTTATGTGAGCGTGTAAGTTTGCGACTCGTTTGGTTAAATACTTAGAATTGCTCAATCACAGGGTAAGTTTTGTAAGTGTGGTTTCGTAAGAAATGGCCAAACCGTCCCCCAGTGTGGCTGGCCGTGCCACGTTTCTGTCCTGCCAACAATGAATGAGAGGCCCTGTTGCTCCACACCCCCGTTAGCATTCGGCACTGTTAGGGTTTGGATTTTTGCCAATCTAAAAGGTATGTAGTGGTATCTCATCATAGTCGTTTGAACTTAGTTGTTTTAATCTTATAATGACATCTAATATTGAACATTTCTTCATAGCTTATTTGCCGTCTGTATAGTTTCTTTGGTGAAGTGACTGTTCAGATCTTTTATCCATTTTTTCAGTTGCGTTGGTTGTGTTCTTATTATTGAGTTTTAGTGGCTCTTTGTATATTTTGGATACGAATGCTAATTTTTTAAATAAGTTGATGCTTTACCTTTGGGGATGCTGGGAGGTCTAGGTGGAATTGTGTTTGCTTCTATCATTCTCCACACCTTAATTTCTTAGCTTGACGTTATCTAGACATCTCTGCTGTAGTAAATTCAAATACTAAACTCAAACGAGGGCAATCTGTGATTGCACATTCTTGAGGAACATTTTGTTTTTCCTCCTATCCCGCGCTGAGACCAACCCTGATAAATGCCCCTGCCTGCTATTTCCCTATTGCAGTGGATGAGCTTTCTGGTCCTTTCACTAAGGGTACTTCTCTTTAAGGTCTTCAGCTTCGTGCTGGAATTTCTCTCGTCTTGCTTAGGCGCAAGGCCTATTGTCTGAAACCACTAAGCTATTGAAACCCAAACCTCTGAGTGAGGTAAATCAGCAAATTTTACCAGGATAACTGCAGCCTCGTGTTCAACTTGAGTTACCACTTTTGTTTTCAATGCTTTCTTAGCTTTTTGTTTCGGAGGCGTTCTCCAACTTCATCAGGAGGGCAGCTGTGACACGCAAAGGGTAGTTTTGTTATGTTTACCCTTCCTTTCTAGACTTTTTTACTGAGTGTTTTAATTATGTTTAATCTATACACTGCCCAAAACAGGTTACAGAAGGTTACAACAGCATGCTTTCAAGTTATTTTTCACAAAGCAAACAGCCTATCTAAATATCTGCTGGTTGTCTCCAAAAAGGAACTCCAAGAAAGCGTTCCACTCAAGAAAATAGTACTTTTCCTGTTTATCTCTGTTGAGAGATCTGCAGCTGATTTCTTTGTACCCCTTCAAAATCCTTATACAGGGTGGATATTCAATAGAAGTTGGTTGAGTAAAAATACTCTAAAATTGAACGATGAAATAAATGAAATCTGTGGCTGACCATTGATGCAGCTAAGCCTGATAGACCTTTGCAGTGAGGTTCACTTCTAAGCCAAGAGGTTGGATTTTCACAATTAAAAATACAGCCCTCAAATACAGCTGGGCATTTCTATTTGGGGAAGAGCTTGTGAGGCTTAGGAACAATGTTATATATTAATTCCCTGGGAAGGCTTGGTATACAACTACCATACAGGTGTTTCCTGTTGAGAGTCCAAGTTCCCATACAACAACTCAGAGGACAGCTGAGAACAAAACTTAGCCTACTTAATTGCATTTGCCCAGTGGTGCTGCATAAAAAGTCACTGACCAAAAATAACATGTTTAAGTAATGTTCAAGTTGAGATACAAACCAGCAGCAGTCAGGAAATTCAAAATTAAATCTGATCTCCACCCTTCACTTGCCTCATTGTGCCCAGGCAGCACCAAGGTCAGAAATTAATTGGAGATACTGCAAAATACACAGCCTGCAATATTTCAGCTCGGTGAGGTCACAAGGAAAACTCAGTTAAAGCCTTATTAGAGCAGTTTACAGGAGCACATTACTGTGAATATGAAATTAGAGTCTTGCCTTGATGGATGTGTCACCTACCCAAGGTAATTTGTTGGGAATAATTTGAAAATGTAAGTGAACATAATTAAGCTTCTGTTTTATGGTAGTCTGGTCATTTGTCTCCAGGTGCGCTCATCTCTCTAGATGTGACATTGCAAATGCCTAGAATATAATGAGACCCCTTTTAGTTACTCAGTTTCAATATGTGGGCAACTGTGAATTAGAATTGACAGTAAAGCTGGAATTAATATTTTTATCCACATTTTTTCTTCTGTGGAACCATACATTTAGGATAAAATCTCAAGGGATATATCACCATGAAAATCAGTTGCGCATAGCAGGATATAATACAGGGAAACCCTTGCCAATCCTCCCCAAAATGAAAGAGGCCAAACTCAGCTGGCATTATAAATGCCCACCTCATTGCTAAACTAGATTAGATTATTAGACTGCCCCTTAGATATATTTGTATTTTCTTTTTAGCTATCTTTTGAATTCCAGGCCAAACTCATTAATTTCCTTCAATTTTAGTAGACACTGTTGCTTCGTGCTAATTAAACTATCTTCTTTGAATAAAGAAAGCAACCTATCTCTTTTCAAGAAAGATTAAGAAAGAGTGTAAAAGAAAATAGCTGTAGAAAATCCCAGACAGCACCAGGAATGTGATTTGTTTTCATTTATCGCGTAATCATCTACAGTATGCCAATCAAAGGATATAATTTACTTTATACTTAAGATTCTGATCCTACTTACCAAGATCAACACTGAAGATAATATATCACTAATCCAGAATAGCTACTATTTTCTGAGGTACAGTTTGCAATTTTTCATTTCATTATAGAATTTAAACGAGAATAAATTATTTTGAATTTAAACTATATTTATTTAATTAGTTATTATATCCGCATTCATCATTCCAAAAAACATTTACAGAACTTTAAAAAAAGACTTTAATTAATAGTCATATTTATAATATATCTTGCAAAGTGACAGTGAACATTTCTAACAAAGTCACTGCACTCCAATTTGCATCCATTCGTGGATGTTGCCACTGCCTATCTTTCTTGGTATGGACGAGAAAATTAAGAGAAAAAAATACAATAATAGTAGATATTCCTTTAAAAGTCAGTTACTGGGGCATCGGGGTGGCTCAGTGGACTAAGGGTCAGACTCTTGATTTCGGCTCAGGTCATGATCTCACAGTTTCATGAGTTCAAGCCATGCATCGGGCTCTGGACTGACAGCAAGGAACCTGCTTAGGAGTCTCTCCGTCTCCTTCTTTCTCTGCCCCTCCTCTGCTTGCACTTTCTCTCTCTCTCTCTCGAAATAAATAAATAAACTTAAAAAAATAAAAGTCAGACAGTTACTGAAGGATCTATCATAGCCACTAGCTGAGGAAAGGAACAGGTAAGCCTTGGTGCTGCCGTAGCCTACTGCACCGTCCTGGGGAATCCTGAGACGGCTGGACAAGTCCTGGGGAATTCCGAGGGGGTTAGACAAATTGAAAGCATAGTTCCTGGCTGGTTTGCCAACACTGTTGCCAAACAAACTCAAATCAACTTGTTGTAAGAGAAGCCAATAATTCAAGAAATGAAGGTTTGGAAAAGAGAAAGGGAGAAATTTATTTGGCGTGCCAGCAGCTGGGGGAGGTAGGAGGCTCAAGACTTAACAACTGACCTCGCCACCCGCAAGATGGACACCTAGAGTTTTAGAGAAAGGTTTGGGGGGGTGGGTATGTGCAAAAGGGCAGGTAGAGAGGGCGTGATCATGAGTGGGGGTTGGTATGTGTTCAGTGGTGACCAAGGGCAGGGAATGGGATGTGTGGGGTGTGGTCTTCTAAGGCATTCCGTAGCTATCAGGGCTTTTCTGGTCTGGCAGATGGAATGTTCAAGTCATTGCAAAATGTCTTCATCAATGCCTCAAGAAAGTGCGATAAGAAACAATGGGTTTTAGTTACAGCTTGAGTTAAGTGGATCTTGTCTATTACTGGTTTTAACTGTTGCCGTCTATAGTTGAGTAAGAGGGCTTGTTGACAATGCTATGTAAGGAAATACGTTTTATTACTCTACAAGAGATTTTTAACTATAAATCTAAACTTGTTTTGGCATCAGATATGTTTACTTATTACATTACACGTGTGGTTTTGACTTCTAGCATCACTGTGTTTATTTTTTTCTCAAGAGATCTGGGAGAAGGGCTCATTATGAGGTCATGTGGTGTTGCTAGGCACATCGGTTCGGTATTCAGACATTCTGGTTCTTCTAGAAACTTTCCAGTTCTCTGACTTTCCTATTCAATTTTTGTCAATTGCCTTCTATGCTTCCAAACAGCAGACAAGCACACAGTGATAAACTCTATTGAAATGGTTAGTTCCCTCACTACCAGGGGATTACATAAGAACAATTCAGTATTCACCGTTTTCAGGCACAAAGGAAGAACAAAAGCCCACCCCAAACGTGACCTGCTGCACAAAATACCTTTTGTTATCAACTTAAGTGCTCTTCTGAATTCTCAAACCAGCCATTGATAGATTTTCTTTTTCCCACATACATAATTTATAAGTCATCTAATTAATTTTTCATAAGTTAAACAACTGTGAATATTAGTTCCTGGCTTTCATAAGTGACAAAAATTAATTCTTTCCCCAGATCCACTTGAAATGCATCCTTTCCTGTCTCCAATACCATACAGAGCAGAGACTTGAATATTTGTAGCCTTAAGTTGAGGAGCAATCTTAAGAGTCCCTGACCAACAAAAGCTTCCACACTGTGAGCAAGTCTTAGCAGAAGATTGCTTAAGGGGAAATCCTATACCACATGATATATCACTGACCTTTCTCCTCTGTCCTTGTTACACAGAGAACTGAACCCCTCCTCTGTCTCCATTTATAAAATATTTGACAATGACTGATAGTTTTATTTTTTCATAGCTGTCATTGCATTAAAATGTAGTTGCTCTTACATGGAACACTGGAGAGCACAGAGTCTAAAAGGAGCAGGGAAAAAATATGCACAAAACCCTCATCTGTCAGGAAGCATCAAGATTGGCGACCTGGTATTATGACTGACTTTGAAACTCCTAATATGTAATAAGAATGAGGAACAGTCATACACTACAACAAATAGAATTATTTAAAATGCAAACCTAGGCTGTCCTCCTGGCTTCTGGACTGAAGGGGGAGATAAAGATGTGGAGCCGCATCAAAAGGTCTTGATGACTTTTCTCTTTACACATTGGTCAGAGACAAGATTGAACCCCTCAGCTTGAGATCAGATGAGAGGCTAGTATGAGAACAGAGCCCAGCCTCAAGAGGTAAGTGGAAACCCACATGGTCTTAAAATATGTGTTTATATGTTTAAGAAGACCCCTATTCTTGCCTTTTCTTTCTAAAACCAAATCGAGTTGACACCCCCTATGTGTCTCTTGAATCTGTTTACTTGTTCCATATCCACAGCCACTACCTGGGTTTGGCCACCATTATTTCTTCCCTAGGTTTCTTCCCCCGCTGCCCCATTGTTAACCAGACAGCCCGCCTCCACTGTCCCTACCTTCTTACAGCAGTAATCTTCCTACACCACAAAATGAACCATGTCACTCTCCTGCTTAAAACCCTTTCTTAGCTCCCCATTGCCCATAGGGTGAACTCTCAAGTTCTTAACGTGGCTTATCAGGTCCTGTGTGAACTGGATCCTGCTGCTCCCCTCCCCCCGCCCAGCTTTGAGGCTCTACAGGGCCCCTGCAACCACTGTTGTGCTCTGGTCTGGAAAATTCCTTCCTGAACTTTGCACTTGGCCAGCTCTTTGTCAGAACCCAGGCTATGACACAGTTTTTTCTGGGATAATTTCTGACCTCCTCAGTCTGGGTTAGCTGCTCCTGCCGTATGTATTTCCTTATTGTTCTTTTTGCTCTCTCTCATAGCGTATGTACATTGTGGTGCATTCAAATTTGCCACCTTAGTTATTATTTGTCTGTTTTACCCACTAGACCTAACGTTTTTTGTGGTCAAGGGCCATGTTCACTGTGTTAAAGCCAGGGCTTAGAACAGTGTCTGACTATAGCAGGTGCTCATTAAATTTGGAAGGGTGAGGGAGAGATGAAGGAGAGAGCCTAGAGAAATCAAAGTCAAATTGTGTTAAGGAGATACCTGTCCTATCAGGGAAGGCTCAAAGGAATCAGGAAATAAAACTCAAAGGAAAATCATATAACAGTATACGATTGCCATTATTGATTCTTATCACTGACACTCTTGGCTAATAAAATATATTTGAATTTATTAGACTGTCATATCTCACTTTTTCTGACTCTTAAGCCTCTTTCACAGTATAATCTTGTATATGATCTTGTGAATTCTTTTCAAATTAAAAAAAAATCATTTCATATTTTCATGTGGTAAAGGAGAAAGAAGTGGCCTTTAATAAGAAAACAAAATATTTCATTTTTATAATGTTTACTTATTTTCCAGAGAGAGACAGAGCGTGAGCAGGGAAGGGACAGAAAGAGACGGAGACAGAATCTGAAGCAGGCTCCAGGCTCTGAGCTATCAGCACAGAGCCCAACGTGGGGTCAAACTCATGAGCCACGAGATCATGACCTGAGCTGAATTCTGTTGCTGACCAACTGACCAAGCCACCCATGTGCCCCCAAAATATTTCATTTTAAGTTAGTTTATTATTGTAGATTTATTATTGAGCTTATTTATAACATTTCATAATATTCATTATAATTAAAGAAAATTCCTGATTTTTTCCATTTAAGTGATGCATGCTTATTGATTTATTTTAAATTAATGGTGTAAAGAGAAACATTACTTGTTAACTACCAATTTCATTTAATTACTTGTTATGTGTGGTTTGGGAGATCAAATATTTACTAAAATACATTGAAAGTTAACTATGTGCTATGACAACAACAGATATAAAACTTCTAATGAATTTGGAAATTCTTTACTTAGAGCTAAAAAAATGATCTAGTTAATGCTTACTTTTTTTTAATGATGATGTTAAAAACTCCAAATAGTGATTTGAAAATGACAAACTAAAGAGATACTTTTTTCATTTAAAATAAAATGTCAAACTGGATATAATTTTTACTACATCTTCTCTTTATAACATGGGTTCGAAGTACTAGTAATATCTTGATGTCTAATAGGGTTTTGATCAAACGTATGAAACTTTCAGATTATAAAGATCATTATAAGCAAATTTTGCAGAATTATTACCATTTATGCCACACACACACTTTTCTTAGCATAACACAATGAAATTTGCTTCACATCCTAATAGTTCATTGTACATGTTCCTGGTCAGAATGGGATCTTCCATGTGGTGATTCAGGGACTTGGGTTGTTTCTATTTTGTGACCCTTCCATTCACTTTAAGACCTAAGAATCCTCTGCCTGTGGCTGGTTGATGAAGAAAAGGAACAAGAAAAGCCACACTATCTACAGGTGAGAACAAGTCAGCTGATCATGTTGGGGTACAAAGGGGGCTGGGAAATGTAGTCCTTGGCTCAGTAGCTGTCTCTTAATGTCAAGTTTGGAAGAAGAAGCATGAATATTTGATGGATGATTGATATCTGCTGAAAAGAAAAGAATGGGTAGGGGGAAGTCTAGATACACATAGCTCATTTAATGTGTTGTTAAAGAATGTGACTTTAGGGGCGCCTGGGGGGCTCAGTCGGTTGAGCGTCCACCTTCAGCTCAGGTCATGATCTCATGGCTTGTGAGTTCGAGCCCCGCACTGGGCTGTGTGCTGACAGCTCAAAGCCTGGAGCCTGCTTCAGATTCTGTCTCTCTCTCTCTCTCTCTGCCCCTCCCCTGCTGGTTCTTTCTCTCAAATATAAATAAGCATTAAAAATTTTAAAAAGAATGTGACTTTAGGGTGCCTGGGAGGCTCAGTCAGTTAAGCATCCCACTCTTGATTTGGGCTTAAGTCATGATCTCACAGTCGTGAGATCAAGCTCTACATTGGGCTCCGTGCCAGACTCTGTGCTGGGCGTGGACCCTGCTTAAGATTCTCTCTCTTCCTTTCCCTCTGCCCCTCTCCCCGCGTGCTGTCTTTCTCTCTAGAGAAAAATAATAAAAATAAAAGAACGTGACTTTATTCTATCAGTAGCAAGTCTGTGTCATTTCTTGATAATATGATACTGCTTCCTACAGAAAGGGATTTTGAAAGTATTTCATGTAGACTTCCCACTCAAATGTGTTATATACCGCATTCTAACACACAGAGTGAACCAGTGGGTGAATATGCAATTGCCAAATTTGCTTGTTTCGATACAATCATTTGACAAAAATTTTCCCAAATATTAAATGCATATATTTCTCATCAAAATTTTGCCATTGATTGGACAATCCATAGCTCTGCATTGGTTGTTTTAGAACAAATAAAACCACCCATTCACTGATAGTGTACATGGGAATGTTACCATATCCCTGGTGTTTCACAGTCAATAACTGCCAAGTAAGACCCAGACAAGTATGTCTTCACAGCTCAAATTTGTGTTTGTACATTAAAAAGAGAACATTGAACTATCGTATCAGGAAGGTAGTGTACCTGTTTTCTGCTTACCATAGATTTTGGATACTTTTTTTAATAATGATTATGGACAAACATGAGACATTATACATCAGACAACATTCTTCAAGAAAGCAATACCTTCTCAAATCCCTCTCATGCTTAGAATCTCTCTGACTTCCTCTTCTGCCATCAGGAGAAAGCTCTGTGGTTTTGAAGAGCTTGTGTGTTAGGTTCAGACCGCTCAGCAATCTCCCTCGCGTAAGGTCGACAACTTAGTAACCTTAATGACATCTGTGAAATGCATTTCCCCGTGTGACATAACCACAGGTGTAACACCCAGCAGCGGAGGTCATGGCGGCCACGGGAGCATTCCACCGCACACAGTAGGGATGGAGTTTCTAACACTTCTCACTGTATGCTTTCTAGTGTTTATTACTTTATGGGCCAACAAGAAACTCCTCCTGAGGTCCAAGTCTCAGTTGTCATCCATGCCACAAGTATCGGCCTGCATTTTGTGGGTTAGTACTACTTATCCCCAAGCAAGCATGAATGAGGGTGTTTCTTCTCTGTGCTATACAGGGAACATACTTCTCTCCAACTTACACTAATGAACATTAAGAGGCTTCTTGGAGACTGCCTGCCATTCCATTTGTTATTTTGGTTGTAGGAGAACTTTTTTGTTTCCAGCAACAACAGAAGCCATTCTATCACTGCTTACCACATGATCCCGTTTTATTGTTATCGTTATATTGCTGGTATTTAGGTAGCTAGTTTGTTCATCTATTTAAGTTTTTTTTCTTTCCCCATTAAAATGTAAGCTTTATTAGAAGAGGAACTTTTTTTTTCAATACTGTATCTCCTATGCCTAGAACTGCAACTCAACAAATATTTGAATAAACCAATGAATTAATTTACATAGGGTCTTCTTGTTCCAGTTCTACATTTGTATGACTCTTGCTTTAATGAGTATGTGACTGGGAAGACTGAACACAAAAGGGTTAATCTCTCATGTATGCACGTGACTTTGGGACTTTACCTTTCCAAGCCTCTGTCTATTCTTTTTTTTTTTTTTTCAAATGTTTTTATTTATTTTTGAGATGGAGAGAGACAGAGCATGAGCAGGGGAGGGGCAGAGAGAGAGTGAGACACAGAATCTGAAGCAGGCTCCAGGCTCTGGGCTGTCAGCACAGAGCCTGACGTGGGGCTCAAAGTCACAGACTGTGAGATCATGACCTGAGCTGAAGTCGGACCCTTAACCAACTGAGCCACCCAGGCGCCCCTGTCTATTCTTCTGTAAATGAGGATCCTCCTGGCTTGTGAGCACTGAAAGCATTACTATTCCCTATCTTTCTTATGATGGTCCAAGTAACTGGCCCCTTAACTAGTTTGTACATTCATTCCAACCCACGCTTCACACTGTTGCTAGGGTTATCTTAAGAAAAAATACTCTGCTAGGCCCTGTGTGAACTGGCTTCTTTCCCTGTCCCGGCCCTTTCTGTGGGACTCTCACCAATACCTCACTGGCTCTCATGTCCTTCAAGAAACTTCTCTGTCCCCAGCCCATTCTCTCTTCTTCCAGTTCTTTCCTGCTCATCTTTTACATTGCAGAACTTTCTCAAATCAAATGAGAGCCCCTGGTCTCCTAGTGTCCTTCTTTATAGTTAATAGCATGTCTCACATTTCAATTACATGTATGTTTATATTTATTTAGATCGTATACACTTTAGGATTAATATCTGTCTCACCCTCGCTATGAGAGTGAAGACCACATTGTTTTACCTACTATCGTATCTTAGTAACTATCACAATATCAGGTACATTCGAGGTCAATACATATTTATAGAATAAAGGAACAAGTGATCTCCTGGCACACAGAAAGCCCTCAATAAAGGAAACTTTATGACAGAAATGGTGGTAGTTCTTTTAACATTGACCAGAAGGGTCAAGTGAAGGAGACCATACAGTCAGATCTCTAAATGGTCTAGTGTCTCAAATCCTTCTCCTGCAAGCAGAGAACTAAACTTGGGGCTTCCCAATACACCTGCTGTGAGCCCTCCTACTAACACTCCTAGTCCAACAGTCTGATTTTCAAAATTCCTCTCTCTGACCCTGCCATGGCCGTCTACCTCCTCCCGCCTATGTTTCTTACAGCTCTCACTTCCTGTTGGCTTTCTCAGGATACCACATCCTGATTTCTATGTTTTCACCTCAGTCTGGTAATCTTAAAATGGCTTTCTCTGATGACATCCTGGCTTTCTAGGGTTTAAAATCTTGCCCTAGACTCTCAGTAAAGACGTGCACTATAGCTCCCCAGCATGAATACTATAATGAAATGGAATAATAGCAACGAAACGCAATATTCTTCTTTTGTAAAACAGAGCAGTAGGAATGTTGCCTGGTGTCTAACAGATTTGATAGAACTTGTGATATCACACCGACACATTTCATAAAAGCACTTTATTCATACTTCTCTTTTTCTACATTAACAAAAAAATTTCTTGGGTTATTCGTCTGCACACACACACTATATTTGTGTTTAAACTTTTTTGTTCCCCATCCACTTTATACTGACTCTTACTAAATATTATCTTTTTTAGATTGGACAGTTTTCCCAAGGTCATCTTGTATTTTATTCCTGGTTTCTGGAACTTTAAAATTGTCACTAGTTTATTAAATCTGCAAATTTGATGGGCAAATTCTCAATTCCATTTTCTAGTAGATTTATTCATTGAAATTGCCATGCATCAGATTAGTATGTCTACCTAAAATTTAGAGAAGATCAATTATGTTAAATATTTCAGATATTTGAAAACAGGTTTGGAGAATAGTCTGACAATAGTAAAATATTCTGTCTCTAGAAATATATCTGAATTGGCATCCCATCAGATTTCAATCTAGACTTCACAAAATATAAGAAATGTTATTTAAGCAATATATAAGGAATATTATAATATATAAGAAATATTATTCTATCACTTACAGGATTAGATTAACTGACATATGATGTGTTTTTTTTTCTTTTTCTTCTTTTTTTTAACTCTGTGATTTTATGAGCCTTTACTGGATCTACAGGATTTTCAGTCTGTGATTTAAATTCATTTGTTTGCCTCCAC
Source organism: Acinonyx jubatus (assembly GCF_027475565.1). Lineage (NCBI taxonomy): Eukaryota > Metazoa > Chordata > Mammalia > Carnivora > Felidae > Acinonyx > Acinonyx jubatus. Next base: position 51,332,099 of record NC_069380.1, on the reverse strand, counting down.
GTAATTCTATTTAACACCCAACAGTTTCCATCCTAATGTAGCATACTGCTTTAACGTTCTTTTAAAATATCATTTTAAAATCTCAAATGTATAAAGGAAAATAGATGTATATTTTTAATGCTGGCTTAGGTACATATTCCACTTGAAGTTTACATGGCAAGTACAAGAAGATAACTTCCGTCACTTCAGAAAGACCGTCGTATCTTTGATAAGGAAACAAGGAGCCAAACTGCATGCTGGGATGTTGTGTCTTGAAAACAGTCCGTGTTTTCATCCAGAGTCATCTGAAGAGACACACAGCCAGCTGCAGACCCGTCCCAAGGCTGAGAAGAGCCTTCCAGAGAACCCTAATAAGGCTGCTGCCCACAGTCCAGGGTGTAATGGCTGACCTCTGACCCCGCCTGACAGCCAGCACTCTTGTCATCCTGCTGGGCCACAAGTCAAATTAGGCTAAAATTACTCTGCAGACAACAGGCTGCAATTATACATTCAAGCCCCAGAGTCTGGAAGGAGGGAGACGACCGTGGCTGGAAGGGGATGAGGAGAAGTCAAAAAGTCACCAGACAAACCGCTTTTTGATACTTTGCTCCAGGAAAGCATAGCTATAATGTGTGCTCCCTGAAGAAGAGAATCACCCTGAAGAGCGACAGTTGTCTTATTCAAAATACCACGAAGATATTACTTTCGTGGACTTTAGTAGATGGATACACAGGTTATATGACTATCTAACAAACAAACAATAAATGAATAAGCGATGATAATAAGGGATGAGATTAGGACTCAGAGAGATATGACAGACTGTCATAATTTTCAGTATGGTTTAGTAGATCAACTTCTTTGTTTTTGCTACTTAGTTTGTATAGAGTCTAGGAACTGTTCATTAGAGCAAGTCACAGTTATTTTGAACAAATATCTCTAAAGCTCTAGTTTTAAGTATGCAAAATATTTTCCCCCAGCAAACTGAGTAGGCTGAACATCACAGAAATACCAATAAGAGTGGGTCTGTCCTGGCTGCCTTTGAGATTGCCTGCAACATTATTGGCACCCCCACCCTCTCTATCCAAAGTTAGAGATTTACTACATAATTTAGAGTTTTCTCAGTGATGAGATAATTTGTATTTGTTTACCAAATTTCTGACATTTGCTTGTACTGCATCTGTCTCAATGCCTTTAGGGGTAAACACCCACTTCCTCATGGGGCAGTTTGTGTCATCGTGGAACACACTATTAATATCTTCCCCATGTTAAAACGAAAGCTTTGCTTTAGTTATCATATATTGGCCCAAACTCTATACTTTGCATACCATTCTCTGGCCGCATTCCACTTGGAAAATCTTTTAATATTTAAAGATATTCTATAATACTACTGTCCCCACCTTAACACTCTCTGTTTATTTTCTCTATGACATGATTTCATCCCCTTTAGCAATCTCACATGAACACACATGCATATGCTTTATGGTGCCTAGAACATACAACAAAATTTCAGGGGTGTTCTGATCAATGGGAAATAGTCTGGCACTGCCCCCTTAATTGTTCTGCTGATACTCTGTCAATACTTTTGTGATCATAGAGGTTCTCTGAGCTCCCACATCAAAGTGTCACCTGTCTTGGAACTTACGGTAAACCAAAACCTCAAAGCCTTTTTTACACATGTTCCAATGTATGTTTTTTTTATACTACCAACAGCAACTAACTTTCACCAATGACAGTTGACCCTTGAACAACACAAGTTTGAACTGCATGGGTCCACTTGCACGCAGATGTTTTTCAATAAATACAATACAAGTAAACGTACTTTCTCATCCTTATGAGAACTTTCTTATGAGAAAGTAAATGTACTTTCTCATCCTTATGATTTTCTTTTTTTTTTTAAGTTTATTTATTTATTTTGAGAGACAGAGAAAGAGAGCACACATACATGCAAGCAGGGGAGGGGCAGAGAGAAAGGGAGAGAGAGAGAATCCCAAGCAGGCTCCGTACCATCAGTGCAGAGCCTGATGCGGGGCTCGAACCCACAAACCATGAGATCACTACCTGAACTGAAACTGAGAGTCAGAAGCTTAGCCAACTGAGCCATCCAGGCGCCCTTCATCCTTATAATTTTCTTAATAACATTTTCTTTTCTCTGGTTTACTTATTATAAGAATACAGTATATAATTATACATACAATATATAAAATGTGTGTTAAATGACTGTTCATGTTATTGGTAAGGCTTCTGATCAACAGCAGGCTATTAGTAGTTAAGTTTTGAGAGAGTCAAAAGTTATGCATGGATTTTCAACTGTGCAGGTGGGAGTCAGTACCCCTAACCCCTATGCTGTTCAAGGGTTAACTGTAATGAATTCTGACACCATCTACCTGGAGATATTATAAGATCCTACAGATTAATGGCTCAGTTCCAGAAGACTGACCCCACCTTAGACATCAATAGAAAGTCCAGGATGTCACCTGTCTGATTAACTGCCTATAAATCAGAGGTTCCCACAGGCCCCTAACTTGGTTGGATTAATTTGCCATTGTGACTCATGGAACTCAAAGAAATACTTTACTTACTAGATTTCCAGTTTACTATGAACTCCAGAACAGCCAAATGGAAGAGATGTATCGGGCAAGGTACGTGGGTATAACCTGAGCTTCATGCCCTCTCAGCATGCCACTCTCCCCAAATCTCCACATGTCCACCAATCTGGAAGCTCTCCAAATCCTGTCCTTTTTAGGAAGGTTTCATTTCATAGAAATAATTGATTCAATCATTGGCCATTGTCAATTGATTCAACCTCCAACCCCTTTCTCCTCCCTGGAGGTCAGGGGGACAGGATTGAAAGTTGTGACCTTCTAATCATTTGGCTGGTTCTCCAGGCAACAGCCAGTATCTTTAGGTAACCTAGGAGCTTTAAAAAACAACAACAACAACAACAAAAAAAACCCACCTCATTAACATAATAAAAGATACCTTGATGGCTCTTACCACTTTAGAAATTCCAAAAGTTTTAGAAGGGTTTTAGGAGCCCTGTACCAGGGACAAAAACCAAATATATATTTTCATTTTAAACCACAGTATCTCCCATGCTAAGCCATACACATTGCTTCACTCAACACTGCTTCACTCAGATGTTCTTGCCTTGCTTTCTTGGATCCAAGGGCCAGTTCTTACATTTATCTTCATTAAATTTCATCATGTTCACTTCAACCTAATAATACCAATTTTCAATATCATTCCAGATTCTGATTCTGTCATTCAAATTATAAATGCCCAGTAAGATATTATGAACAGAATAAATTAAGCAAAACTACCAGAAATACAAATAAATGATTCATTATTTCATGTCAATAGGTTAAAAATTATATGACATTACAGTTCCAGCATTTGGGCATGCCCTTCATATTTCATTCAAGGAGGATAATTCATCTGAACTAAATAGAGCCAAGGTCAACACTAGACTCTTCCACTAAGATTATATTAATCTAGTGGTATGGAGTATGGTCTAGGAGTCAAACAACTTGTGTATATATATTGGTATCTCCTTTTGTTGAGTGATTTGGGGAAAGTTAATTTACTTTCTAACCTGCAGTTTTCTCATCTATATATTTGAGTATCTCTGTCATAGGTTACATTAAATATTACATTAAATATTAAGTGAGATAACACATATGTTTAGTATAAGAACTCATGCATAGTAAGTGCTCAATAAATGATAGCTACTAGCTCATTATGAGTTGAACAACATTTTTTTTAGTTGAACAGCTTTTAAACAAAATCATTCAACTCTTTTCAAATTTATTTGTTTTAAATCTAGTCCACGTTTTTCAATCTCTTTCACTAAAATTTTACAAGAAAACGTATCAACTGGTTTGCTAATGCCTCTACGCACTTGTCATATATATATTGCTATATATTCCTGATTATTCAATTGGGTAATCCCATGAAAGAGGGACATAAGTTTAGCTTGTTATGACTTCTTCCTAATGTCTTAGGGAATCCATATGATATCCCAGTAATTATTCCTTAAATATTCATAGTACTTTAACTATCCGTTCCAGATTTTGCCTGGGATGAATGCCAAATTTATATCTTTGTAATAAGTATCCTTACAAGAGGTTAAAATTGGGTCAATCTTTTTTTCTAAATATTTATTTTCACTTCAGTTCTTCAACAAAAATTCTTGAATCTTATTTTTAATGACAGGAAGCAGTAAAGAAAGAGTACATGTAGAATTTTCTAATCACCTATTTTTCAGCTTCCTCTCACAAAATTCTTTTTCAACCTGATTTTTTCTTCTAGAAACCAGAGTAAGTGTCCAACTTGGACAAACCTGCCAACTCGCAGAATTAATTCACAGATGGATTTCAGGACAATGAATTCAGCCCTAATGGAGCAAATTCTAAAACTCAAGGATATTTATTGTTATACATCAAGGTAAACATAGAAATATGTTTATTTCTAAATAAATATATTTAGAAATATATATAAATATATTAAATATATATATTTATATATATTATATTATATATATTTAGATTATAGATTATATAGATTATATAGATATATAGATATATATAGATTATCTAGATTATATAGATATATACATTTAGATTAGATAAATATATATATACATATATATATATATTTAGATGACTAGTATCTAGTCATCTCCAATAAGTCATCTCTAATAGGCCTCAAAAAAATCTGAGGAAATATTGTTGCCATATACTGGGGAAGACACTGACTCAGAAGATCTGAACTTAGCCACTAACTTTCAATTGACTTTAGTGCTATTTCACTAGCCTTGTATGGCTCATATATGAAATAAAGTGAAATGTTTGGATAAGATCGAATTGAAACAAATATTAATATTAATGACAAAATTATTAATTATTATGAAATTACTAAAGTCTCTTCAAGCAACAAATTTTTTTTGGTTTGATTTTGTAACTTTCATGGAAAGATGACTCAGAGCTCATTAAGGACAAGTTAACACACATCTTTCGTCTTATACAACATTGATATACCAGTGTTAATGCATCCCTTCCTGACTACTTAGCAAAACAGATGAATATGTAAGATAGATGATGACAATAACTGTTTGAAAGCAGAGAAAAAAGTGAGAAATATTGATTTCTTAGTTGCGAAACATCTCTACATTATTCTCCATTACTTTGCTCTAGCAAGTCTACATTTTTAGGAGGTAAAATTCAACACTCTTCCCTCCCCACCGACCTTCTCTTCCCAAGGGCCGGTATTTCCACCTCTAGTTGCAGAAAACAGTATAGCATGATTCAATGAGATGTGAATCAATGTAAAAATGGATGAATTATAAAGACCACAATTTATTCAACCAAAAAGAAAAAGGGGAGTCGTTTTGCGGAACCTTCAATTCTGGTTGTTACTGACTGAATTCTCTACAGAAGACAATGACCTCTCACTCTGGGAGAAAGAGAATCTTATCTACCCAGTTCATTTGATCTACAACAAACTTCAATTGAGGTATCTTTGAAAATCTGCAAGGGGAGGAAAGCCATGCACACTACAATAGCCTATGGGGCTCTTTGTTTTTCAGAACCCTTATAAATGCCTTTGGGTTAGATTTTATGCGAGAACACAAACTCTCCCTCATGTATAATTTAATGGCATCAACACTCTAGAGCTGTACAGTCATTCTGGAAGTTCCTAGAATTCAATCACCTATGAAAATGCAGAAATAAAAAGCAAGAATGAAACACAGAAAGAACAATCAATAACCAGGTTTTCTTAAGCATTAAAGGTTGTTGCAGTGGGAAAAGGGTAGTCTCTTCAATACATGGTATTGGGAAAACTGGACAACTACATGCAAAAGAATAAAACTGGACCACTTTCCAATACCATGCACAAAAATAAACTCACAATGGATTAATGACCTAAATGTGAGACCTGAAACCATAAAAACCTAGAAGAGAGAACAGGCAATAATTTCTCTGACAGTGGCTGTAGTGACATGTTTCTAAATATGTCTCCTGTGGCAAAAGAAACAAAACCAAAACTAAGCTATTGGGATACACCAAAATGAAAAGCTTCTTTCCAGCAAAGGAAAACAATCAATACAACTAAAAGACAACCTTCTGGATGGGAGAGGATATTTGCAAATTACATATCCAATAAAGGGTTAGTATCTAAAATATATAAAGAACTGATTGGGGCGCCTGGGTGGTTCAGTCGGTTGAGCGTCCGACTTCGGCTCAAGTCATGATCTCACAGCTCGTGAGTTCGAACCCCGCATCAGGCTGTGTGCTGACAGCTCAAAGCCTGGAGCCTGCTTCAGATTCTGTGTCTCCCTCTCTCTCTCTGCCCCTCCCCCACTCATGCTCTGTCTCTCTCTCTCTCTCTCAAAAATAAATAAACATTAAAAAATTAATAAAAAAAAAGAACTGATACAACTCAACACCCAAAAAACAAATAATCCAATTGAAAATGGGCAGAAAACATGAAAGACATTTCTCCAAAGAAGCCATATGAATAGCCAACAGACACATGAAAAGATACTCAACATCACAAGTTATCATCGAAATGCAAATCAAAACCACAATGAGATACCACCTCACACCTGTCAGAATGGCTAAAATCAAAAACACAAGAAACAACAAGTGTCCGTGAGGATGTGGAGAAAAAGGAACCCTCGTGCACTGTTGGTAGGAACACTGACTGGAGCAGCTACTGTGGAAAATAGTATGGAGAGTCCTCAAAAAATGAGAAAATAGAATTGCCATATGATCCAATAATTCCACTACTGGATATTTACCCAAAGAATTTGAAAACACTAATTCAAAAAGGTATATGCCCTCCTATGTTTTTTTTTTTTAAATGTTTTATTTATTTTTGAGACAGAGAGAGACAGAGCATGAGTGGGGGAGGAGCAGAGAGAGAAGGAAACACAGAATCTGAAGCAGGCTCCAGGCTCTGAGCTGTCAGCACAGAGCCCGACGCGGGGCTTGAACTCACAAACCTCAAGATCATGACCTGAGCCGAAGTCGGACGCTTAACTGACTGAGCCACCCAGGTGCCCCAGCCCTCCTATGTTTATTGCAGCATTGCTTACAATAGCCAAATTATGCAAGTAGCTATGTATATATATACACACACAACATACACATACACACAGTAGAATGTTATTTGGCCATTAAAAAAGAATGAAATCTTGGGGGGCCTGGGTGGCTCAGTTAAGTTTCCGACTTCGGCTCAGGTCATGATCTCACGGCTTGTGAGTTCAAGCCCCGCGTCGGGCTCTGTGCTGAGAGCTCAGAGCCTGGAGCCTGCTTCAGATTCTGTGTCCCTCTCTTTCTGCCCCTCCCCCACTCATGCTCTGTCTCTCTCTGTCTCTCTGTCTCTCTCTCTCAAAAATAAACATTAAATTTTTTTTAAATAATAAAAAAAGAATGAAATCTTGCCATTTGCAACAATACGGATGGATCTAGACAGTATAATGCTAAGTGAAATAAGTCAGAGAAAGACAAATTCCATATGATTTCACTCACATGTAGAATTTAAGAAACAAAACAAACAAAGAAAAAAAAAGACAATCCAAGAAATAGTCTCTTAACCTTAGATGACAAACTGATGGTTACCAGAGGGAAGGTGGGTGGGGAGACAGCGGAAATAGGTGAAGCGGGTTAAGAGAACACTTATCATGATGAGCACTGAGTAATGTGCAGAATGTCTGAATCACTATATTGTACACCTGAAACTAATGTAACACTGTATGTTAACTGTGTTAAACTGGAATTAAAAAGGAATTGGTGGCTGCCATTTGGCTGATGCCCTAGACAAAGTTCAAGCCAGTACTTAATAACTATCAGATACGTAGGCTTATCTACAGTTCATTTGCCAGCATGCTTGATGTTTCTCCTGGACACTAAGATTAAGTACTGTGCACCTAAAAATGTAAAGAAACGGGGCGCCTGGGTGGCTCAGTCGGTTAGGCGTCCGACTTCCGCTCAGGTCATGATCTCACAGTTCATGAGTTCAAGCCCTGGGTCGGGCTCTGTGCTGACAGCTCAGAGCCTGGAGCCTGCTTTGGATTCTGTGTCTCCCTCTCTCTCTGCCACTCCCCTGCCCACACTCTGTCTCTCTCTCTCTCTCTCTCTCTCAAAAATAAATAAACTTTAAAAAAATAAAATAAAAATGTAAAGAAACAAGTTAAAAAGGTTAAAGTGATCCAATGATATAAAAAAATAGAGTGAATCACAAAATGGGTGGTACAGATATATCAAATTCTCATTTAATCATCCCCTTTCATTTAACTAAGCACATTTTTATGGAGCGTTCACTCTATATTACACACTGTTCAATGACCTGTGAATAACTGGTAAGATAAGGAGCCTACGGTTAAAAGCTTACAATGTAACCAAAGAGTTTAATGTCTCCCATGGAATACCACTGGCAAAATTGGCATTTACACTTTGCTATGAATTAGAAAAAGGTTATTGACTTAGATGAAGTTTTTATGGTAGCCAGAAATAGAGATTCACATTAGAAGAAGAATGGAAAGTAATTTAAAGATTCAATGTAATCTCTGAGACGGTAGTGGCGGGAACACAGCCTGGGCTGGCCAAGGCTGGAGCAAGAACTGGGAAGCTTTTAGAACAAAGGTTGTTCTCCGGAATTGGAAATCTACCTATCTCTTTCCTGTGATTGAGAGCCCAGTTTTTTCCTGTTGTTCCTGTTATCCTGCTCCTTGCTGAAGACCAGCCGTCTCTGCTTGCCTCTCAGTGCATATTGTCCCAAAGCGGGAGGGGGGGACCCAAATGGCTGATCAGCCTTCACTTCAGCCCCAGCCCTAAGTCTGCATGCCTTCAATGTGTGAAATGCACAATTGACCCAGACTGATGCGTTCCAATCCCCAAATCAGGGAGAGAGAATATAATTGGTCCAGCTGAGCATGTGTTTCCCTACATGCCAGTCATCTAGATATAGTGAGAGACAAGGTCACATATTACAAATGTGGCCTCAGGGACTCACCTTTTGTGGACACCTGTTCTCCTGGAAAAAATAACTGGGTAGGTACCAAGAGTTGTTTGAGTATTGTGTTCAATCTCCACAACTTCTAGCAAATATCTTCTTTGATAAATAATTCTTATTACATATGTAGTAATATGTAGACTTGGTGTAGGCTACAAAGAAAAGAGACTAAATCTAAGGTATAAATTCTTTAAAACAAAGTATATTTACTTTCTTCATTATATAATTTTCAGGTTCCTGTTCAAACTTGAGGTCACCCAAAGATGAAATCTCATACCTTTTAAGCTATTAGTGGCAATGATTTTATTCCACAAACTAGATTATATTTAAAAATAAGACTGACGACTAATGAAGATGAAAGCATTTGCAATTATTTCAAACTCAAAATCTGTTTACATGTTCTACAACAAAGGGATTTTTTTCTTGAAAGCCTTGATGATCCATCTGAATAAGGTATTTGTCACAGATGATCATAAAAATAATGACATCATAAAATGACTTATCATAAAAATGACTTGCTTTTGTGCAACGTATTTACCTTTCTTTCTCTAGTGTGTAACCTTCTTGAGAAGGCTCCCGGTAACCTTTTTTTTTTTAATTTTTTTTAACATTTATTTATTTTTGAGACAGAGAGAGACAGAGCATGAACGGGGGAGGGTCAGAGAGAGAGGGAGACACAGAATCTGAAACAGGTTCCAGGCTCTGAGCCATCAGCCCAGAGCCCTACGCAGGGCTCGAACTCAGGGACCGCGAGATCGTGACCTGAGCTGAAGTCGGATGCTCAACCGACTGAGCCACCCAGGCGCCCCTCCCGGTAACCTTTAAAACCAGTAAACTATAGATAGCTAATGATGTTGACTTAAATAGATTTGTTCCCCTTTTCCAGATCATACTTTATTCTTTATTTATCTAGGGCATGAAGTATTCAGCGACCTCAACCATCTGTGCTAGGTATGATCTTACAAGTCAGGGAGAAAAACATACCTGCTGATACCGTGACACAGAAAATCTGTAAAATACATAAATGTGATGTATTCTGGTCCACTGGAGATGAATGGAGGTATTTCTTTCCTGTTTAACTTATTATTACACTTTAGTGCTATGTTTCAAGTCATCAGCCTTTTCAGATATTGAAACTGTATTTGAACTTGTTCTGGGTTACAACCAGGCACTGGAGAAGTTAGAAGTAGAAGCAACAGCAGTTAAGAGAAGGAACTTGAGAATCCATATTTAAAAATTTATTTAGAACTTTTAAATTAAAATTTTTAAAGTCTTAATCATATATCACATTTTCAAATAGTTGTTAACAAATAAAAATAGCTTCCCTGTTGATATTTTATTCTCTAATATATCACACCAACCATAAAATTTCAGAGATACAAATAAACCATTTAAGTGAAAGACTTACCTGTGAATTAGTTCAATGGATATGAGGTTAACGTACCAACTTTCAACAGCATAACTTATTTTCTAAGGGGACAGACAATTTTCTTCTTTGAACTAACCCACTTTAAATTTAGAAACTGGGAATGGAAAATTGGAAGAAGAATGCCAAGTTAAAGTAACCATTTAATATTTTAATTTTCTCATATAGTGAATGACGTCCATTTTGTATTTTAAATACTATTTATAATTCTGATTATGCAAAATTGAAAAAAGCAAAGAATATAAATAACTAGAGGGGAATTTTGTTCCACTCTTTTCTAAGAAAAATACAAATTAAATTAAACTGACATTAGGATCATGTTAGAAAAAGAACTTATAGGAGAAATAATAAAGTACGTAGAGTCTATTCCTTCCCTCCTCCACCAGTAGAGGACTATAAAATGACAAGTATTGTTCAGAGGGCAGAGAAAACCCAAAAGTTCCTTTCAAATAATCAAAAGGCATTAAATTAAAGTCAATAGAGGTTTATTCTCCAGTACACGTTTATTTTTTCCCAATATATATGCCCATAATGAAAATAGGGAAACCGTACCAAAAAAATGGGGAAAAATAAATATCCTTCCATCCTAATAAAGGTTCTACTTATGAATACTTACCGTCAATTTTTTGGTGATAATCTTTTCAATCTGCTTTCTCTATCTAGTCTTTAAAAGAAAAACACTATTTTTTAGGGTTTTACAGAAAGCATTCTGCATCCTGCTTTCATTGTGCTCTACTTTTTTCACTTACCATTACATCACGTGTTTCTCATGCAGTTCAAAAGCATTATTTTCTTCAGTATGAAGACAACAATTTTTTTAACTGTGCCTCTATATTTTGACTTTGTTGTTGTAAATAGCACTGTGATGAGCACCATTAGACACAATATTTTCTCTTTATTATTTCCTAATGATAGATTCTCAAAATGGAATTACTGATCACAGAGACGTGTTAAAGGTTCATTTACTTAAAGTAATTCAGCATAGTAAAATGAACAGACACCTTAATTGAAATCCAGAGATGTGAGTTTTAATCCCAGCATTTTTCTAAATTACTTTGTAGCGTTGGTCAAATGAATTCCCTGCTCTGGTCTTCAATTTCCTCACCTATAGTATAAGAGAGCTAAACGAAACTATTTTAGGATGCCCATTTTGGTTATCTATGACTGCATAACAAATTACCTCCAGACCTAGTGAGCTAAACAACAGTTTTTAAATTTCTAATGATTCTATGGGTTGACTGTGGCTCAGTTGTATGGTTCTTCTCCTGGTCTTCTCCTGGTGATTCTTTATGCAGCTTCGGTCAGATGGTGGCTGCATATTCAATGTCCAAGATGGAATGTCCAAAACGCGCCTTCACTCATGTGCCTGGCATCTTGGCAGGGACAGCGTGGCTTAGTTGGGATGCTAGGGCAGCTGGATTTCTCTTTCTGTCTTTCCCATTCTCTCTCTCTCTCTCTCTCTTTCTCATTTTCTCGCTCCCTCCCTGACTCCTTCTTTCCCTATATAGACACAGAGTGTCTCCCTTCAAATGGCCTCCCCACATATTATCTCCCTGTGGTCTTTCCTTCAGAACAATAGGACTTCTTGCAGGGCAACTTAAGCGCTTAGAAAGGCAAACACATCACTCTACCCAATTCTATCAGGAAATCAAGACACAAGATCAGCTCAGCTTCAGTGTGAGGGGGACAGAGCAAGAGCATGCATATTGGAAGGTATGGTTCCTTAAAGGACCATCTTTAGTGAGTAGCTACAACATTGTATCTGACTGGAGTAGTATATTCAGTGATCTTGGATTTTTTTTTTTTTTTTTGAGACTGAGAGAGAGAGAAAGAGAGAGAGAGAGAGTACATGCCAGCAGGGGAGGGGCAGAGAGAGAGGGAGAGAGAATCTTAAGCAGGCTTCACACTCAGCACAGAGACCAACACAGGGCTCAATCTCACCACCGTGAACTGAAATCAGGAGTTGGGCGCTTAACCCACTGAGCCACAGGATTGGTTTCTTTGGAAATTTGCAGTCCAGGTATGGCAAGTACTAAGATAGTCTATGTATTGCATTAGGGACAGGTCGACATTCTACTGTCGAGAATGTTCATTTCACCAGTATACTGACTTCTCGGCACATCTGAGGGAAAAAAGAAAATGCATTCTGTAATTTTCTCAAATGCTTACACTATCCTTTTTGTGTTGACAGCCTCCACATTTATCAGCCATCAGCTGCATAACATCAGAAGCTATAAATAGACTGAACCTTTGCATACGCTTCCTCAAGAAGAGTGCCTGGTAGGAGATTCACCAGTGTCTGAAAATAGTTGAGTTTCCTCATGTGGAGTTTAGAGGAAGGTAAATCTGACTGGATTTTACTGATACTCCACATGATTGAGGAAATCAAAAAGAGATTAACCAAAAATGAGTCCCCAGAGCAAGGGAAAATGAATCAGCTTTGCCCAGCCTCTCCTAATAAAATAGTATACTTCTTTCAATAGATTATTTTTATTACTCGATAGCTGAATATGTACACGAAGCCCAATAGAACGGAGGCTGCTAGGCTGTGATAAAAGCAAATAACCATCGTTACAAACAGATAACAAAGCCAGACTCAATAACATTTTATTAATCCTCAATGCCAAATTACATATGCTTGAGAAGAATATCCTCTCTCTCCTGCACAATGGAAAATGGCAGCTTTTTATTAAGTCTATCTCCTAAAACTTAAACATTTGCTCTTTCTCCCTACTGCCTAACAGTGAGAACTAAAGCTTCTGGAGCATTTTATTTATTTATACGGAATTTGCCTTGACGTTTCCCAAGTAATAATACATAGTAACAGAGACAGATGAGAGCTCTGTATCATCCTTTCCCTCAGGGCAAACCAGGCACAAATAGACCTCTAATGAAAAAATCCACAGAGCAGGACAATAAATAACAGGGCATAAAGTGGGGAAAACAGTTTCTAAGCACAGTCTTTAAAAAATACAGAACAATATTCTACTCAAAATGAGGTAAGACCTCTTCAACCTTCACATTACACACTAGGTTTTAGCTTTGTTTCGAGATCCTTTCCCACTAACTGGGTTACTTTCAAAAATCTGACGTCACTTTCTTTGGTTTCAAAAAGCAGCAATGGCTTCCATAGTGCTTCATTAAAATAATGGTACGTGTTGGTAAGTAGTAGTTGAAATATATATTCTTTAACAAAATATAAATATGATTATTCTGACCATGCTTATTTCCTACTAAGCAATTGTGCATTTATTCAACAAATACCTTGTTATTTCCAGCTCCATGCCAGAGGCAACACTAGGTCCCAGGACTACATGAGTGAATAAGATGTGGTTTCTGCCCTGAGGAAACTTTGGTCTAGAGGAGCCAGTAGACCACTGAATAGTCCCAGAGCCCAAAGAAGTGGGATTCGGTCAGTCTAGAGGATCCTTCATAGAAGGATACTCAGAGATAATGATCAGGCCGAGATAGAAAAATGCAGAAGAGTAAGTCAAAGAAAGAGAGGGGTGTGTACTAGGATTCTACAGAGAAACTGAACCAACAGTAGACAGATATCTTCACACATGTACAGAGAGATCTATTATGGAGAACTGGCTCATGTGATGATGGAGGCTCACAAGGCCCAAGATCTGCAGTCAAATTGCTGGAGACCCAATAGAGCCAAAAATGTAGTTCCAGCCCAAGTGTGAAGGCCTGAAAACCAGGAAAGCCTGTGGTGTAAGTTCCAGTTAGAAAGCTGGTAGGCTTTCTCTATACCCAGGAAGGACTAATGGTCACTTTGAATCTGAAGGCAGGAATAGACCAGTGTCCTAGCTCAACCAATCAAGCAGGAAGAGTTCCCTTAAAAGGAAGTCAGCTTTTTTGTTCTATTTAGACCTTCAAATGACTGGATGAGGCCCACCCACACTAGGGAGGGAAATCTGGGTTTTATTTAGTCTACAAGCTCAAGAATTAATCTCATCCAAAAACACCCTTCGAGGCATACCCAGAATAAGATTTGACCAGATATCTGGGTGTCAAATGACCCAGCCAAGTTGACACATGAAATTAACCATCACGGCGTGTGTAATGACAAAGCAAAAAAAGTTGGCCAAAGGGCACTGGTCCTCAGGGAGGAAATTTTCAAGCAAAGGAGCAGCAGATATAGAGGGCTGAAGGGCCAAAGATGGCACAAGGAGGCCTCCAGACTTTGGGGATTTGGAAGCTAATAGCTAACAGTCATCCTTGAGAATATCCGAATATATGCTGAGGCTGAGACAGCAATCACACATCCTGAAAGAACCCTAAACACCCAACTCATCGGTGCATGTCCTTCAGCTTTTAGGCTATAACTTGTTTTTCACCAGCTTGTCCTCCACCTGCTACCGAAGGGCCTCTAGTTTTCCATAAAGTCCACCTGTAGGTATGTTTGGAGGTCCCCAAAAGGAATTAAAACTGTTCCCATAAATTGGTGTTTCTCAACCAGGGATGACTTTGCTCCCCAGGAGACACTTGGCTACATAGATAATAAGACAATTTGTTTTCACACCCAGAGGGGGCTGCTCCTGGCTTCTGTTGGGTAGAAGCCAGAGATGTTGCTTAATATTGTTCAGTGCACAGGACACCCCCATCACAAAGAATTCTCTAGGCCAAAGTGTCAATAGATGAATGCTGCCAGCCATCAGCAGTACTAACGATCAGACAAATCTAAACATGGGACCTGTTGTCTGCTACTTCATCTGTGGGATTGCTTGGAACTACTTCTTCAGATCCCCGGGCTACAGGCTTCCCTCATTTGCTCTTGAGTCCACTGGAATGAAAGAGTTTTAGAAACATGTGTGACTGATAGCTTGTGCCATTGTGGTCTTCGTGCCTCTGACTTCCTCCAGTAGAGTCCCCCGTCCTCTGCCTCCAGGAGAGTCGTTTGCCCTGATTACCTGCATTTCCCACGGGCAACGTCTCTCCAGTGTACTTTGTGAAGACGTACTACAATAACCCTCTGAGGAAATGTATTCTTTAGCAGATTCTAAGTGTTTCGTAGCTACTATTTTATTTATTCCCAGAGCAAAATGATTCGTTTACTTTACAAAGACAGCTATTCACACTGATGGCAGTCAAGTAGATTTCCCAACTTGTGCTGCTAAAAACAAAAACACAAAACAACCACTGGAGCTTTAGGCTTCGGTTAGAATCAGTTCTGTCTATGGGGCGCCCGGGTGGCTCAGTCGGTGAAGCCTCCGAGTGTTGGTTTTAGGCTTAGGTCATGAGCTCACAGTTCATAAGTTAGAGCCCTGCACTGGGCTCTGTGCTAACAATGCAGAACCTGCTTGGGATTCTCTCTTCCTCTCTCTCTCTGGCCCTCCCCTACTCATTTGCGCTCTCTCTCCCAAAAATAAACAAACAAACAAACAAACAAACTTTTAAAAATTAAAAAAAAAAAAAAAAAAAAGAATCAGTCTGTCTGACTCCCAAACTCTGCTCTCAGTAAACAGGCTCATGATAGTCAAACAGATGAGTGGCCTCCATGGCTGACTGTGGCTTTGCCCTGTGTCCATAATGAGGCCCTTCTCACATTCCCTATCCTCTCATCCAAAAACAGATGCACCCTGCTGAAGCATGGGCAAATAACACATGTCTATGGGAAATGGGAAAAGTTTTCACTGCAATGTTTTAAAAATGTCATTTGAACCATGTTTATTCTTTCCTCTAGGACCTTTTCATCCAAGTTTTCCTCCATTCCCTCAGTTCTGCATCCATCTGCCCCACGCACACACAATCTCTCTGATTTCTTCCATTGTACTGAGCAACTTGGTTTTTACTCTCGGTCGGAAAACCCCAACAAGCAAAGGGAAACAGAAAGAAAGAAGAAGAGAAACATAAAGAAAAGGGAAAAAAATCAAAAGATAGCTATTTCTTCCCACTTAAAAGGCATGCCATCGACTGTTTCTTAAGACCTGCCTCTTGGGAGGTTTTGTCTCAGAACTTTTTTTGATTGAAGTCTTCATTCAAAAAAATATCCTTCGTAGGACTGAGGGAATGGGGATGTTCTACCGATAAGAAAATAAAAATGCTCTATCGCTGATACGTACACAATTCAACCAGCCTCTGGATTAGCTTTTAAGATTTGCACAACCTGAATCCAAGAGGCTTCAGTAATAGCAGTAGTCATCTAAGCTACTGCTCATTATGGGCCAGGCATCAAGTTAATCATTTAGGAAATGGTTAGCAAATTAGTCCATAGGCCAAATGTGGTTCATTGCCTATTTACGTGTTATTTACAAGCCATGTATAAGAATAGCTCTAAAAATTTTATTACTCTTTAATGCTTATTTGTTTTTTTATATGAAATTTATTGTCAAACTTGTTTCCATACAACACCCAGTGCTCATCCCAACAGGTGCCCTCCTAAAAATTTTAAATAGTTACTTTTAAGTGGTTATGCAGGCATTTACATAACATCTTCAATTCTGCATCTTGGACTATCCCTAATTTAAATCAACAATTATATGAAATAGAAACTGTCATTACCCCCATTCCATAGATGAGGAATACTGAGGCTTGGGGTGGTTAAGTGATTTTTGTAAAGTCACAAAGGTGGACAGCAGCAGACCCAGGCATCCCACCTGCATTTTCATACTCCAAAGCCACCACTCCCAACCACCATACTCCACAGTGTCCCTATCCCAATGTCCTGGAGCCAAGAACACATACCTTTTCATAGAATGAAATACAATTTGAAGCAAGAGGTCGTTCTTCCTCCCACCTAACTGGGCACCCTGCCATGATCTGGGGGCAGACACCACGGAGGCGCCTGTCTGGAGATGCCCACGGCGTTCACTGCCTGACTCATCTTGTGTCAGCAGGTCACATGCAGCTCTGCACGTGGTAGAGAGAGGATGCCTTCCTCAGAAAGTGAGGAGACTCAGAGCAGCACTCCTCATGGCCAGAAGTCTTACAAAGTTCCTGCTCAAACAGCCCTGCTGCCCTCACAAGATGCAGACATGATTCCATGAGGGTCTGGACAGGGAGATAAATGGATAAAGGGAAAGCTCATGCTGTATTTCGAATCATCTCTCTGGGCCAAGAACTAAGGCTTTTGTTTGTTTGTTTGTTTGTTTGTTTGTTTGTTTTAAAACTGGGCATCTTATCTGCCTAGGGATGGGGGTGAGGGTCTTTTCTCCATTCTGTTATGCAACCCGTCCTCCCTTCACCTCTCACCAGATCCAGATACAATCATGTCACAGGGCCAGGGTGAAAGAGCTAAGCTTGGACCACTGACAACACACACACGCACGTATATGTGTAATGACTAGACAAACACAGGAGAATGTGATAAATGCACATATATATCAGAGTATAGAATGATCGACTCCAATCCTTTATTGTTTTTGCCTTTCTACTTGCCCTATAGAGTTGAATAGAGGAGTACATTTCCATTCACTGTAGAGGAAGCTCTTAATGAAATAAGAATCATCTTCAAAGAGTTGTTTGCCCACGGTCACCAGTTTGTTGCAAAGAGGTGATATAAAGTATTGCTTCTGTTCATAGTTCCAGACTGCCTGGGTTCAAACCCAGCTCTGTGACTCTTGATGAACGATTCAAATCTTCTGTTTCCCTACATGTAAAATGGGGACACTAATTATGCCCTTCTTATTGGTCATTGTGATGACTGTAAATGTAAAGCACTCAAAATGATATATGGCACTAACCATGGCATTCAATGCGTGCATGTCCTCAAATGCATCACACCTTTGACATTTCAATACAATAGAAGGCTTTCCCACAACTTTCGTTTAGTGTTTCATTTCATCATTGCATCAATGCTATTTTTATTGCATCAATGCTATTTTTATTTTATTGTTTATATTTTTATTTTATTTTTCTGACACAGAAAAGTATTCCAGGTGCCATGAAATACATGATAATGTTCAACACAAGGTCAAAAGAACTTCCGCTCTAAAGTAAAAGGTTTAAAAAGAAATAAATGTTTAGAAAGCATTTTCTGAAAAAGGTCAGCAGCTATTATAATGATGTAAAGATATGTGCGATGTACTGTAATATTCCATTTTTAGAAATTTCAAAGCAAGTTATTTCTTTTTTTTTTTTTTTTTTGAGGGTCAGAGTGCCTACTTTGTAGGCTCAGGTTCTTTTTTTTTTTTTTTCAATATATGAAATTTATTGTCAAATTGGTTTCCATACAACACCCAGTGCTCATCCCAAAAGGTGCCCTCCTCAATACCCATCACCCACCCTCCCCTCCCTCCCACCCCCCATCAACCCTCAGTTTGTTCTCAGTTTTTAACAGTCTCTTATGCTTTGGCTCTCTCCCACTCTAACCTCTTTTTTTTTTTCCTTCCCCTCCCCCATGGGTTTCTGTTAAGTTTCTCAGGATCCACATAAGAGTGAAACCATATGGTATCTGTCTTTCTCTGTATGGCTTATTTCACTTAGCATCACACTCTCCAGTTCCATCCACGTTGCTACAAAAGGCCATATTTCATTCTTTCTCATTGCCACGTAGTATTCCATTGTGTATATAAACCACAATTTCTTTATCCATTCATCAGTTGATGGACTATTAGGCTCTTTCCATAATTTGGCTATTGTTGAGAGTGCTGCTATAAACATTGGGGTACAAGTGCCCCTATGCATCAGTACTCCTGTATCCCTTGGGTAAATTCCCAGCAGTGCTATTGCTGGGTCATAGGGTAGGTCTATTTTTAATTTTCTGAGGAACCTCCACACTGCTTTCCAGAGCGGCTGCACCAATTTGCATTCCCACCAACAGTGCAAGAGGGTTCCCGTTTCTCCACATCCTCTCCAGCATCTATAGTCTCCTGATTTGTTCATTTTGGCCACTCTGACTGGCATGAGGTGATACCTGAGTGTGGTTTTGATTTGTATTTCCCTGATAAGGAGCGACGTTGAACATCTTTTCATGTGCCTGTTGGCCATCCGGATGTCTTCTTTAGAGAAGTGTCTATTCATGTGTTCTGCCCATTTCTTCACTGGGTTATTTGTTTTTCGGGTGTGGAGTTTGGTGAGCTCTTTATAGATTTTGGATACTAGCCCTTTGTCCGATATGTCATTTGCAAATATCTTTTCCCATTCCGTTGGTTGCCTTTTAGTTTTGTTGGTTGTTTCCTTTGCTGTGCAGAAGCTTTTTATCTTCATGAGGTCCCAATAGTTCATTTTTGCTTTTAATTCCCTTGCCTTTGGGGATGTGTCGAGTAAGACATTGCTACGGCTGAGGTCAGATAGGTCTTTTCCTGCTTTCTCCTCTAGGGTTTTGATGGTTTCCTGTCTCACATTCAGGTCCTATATCCATTTTGAGTTTATTTTTGTGAATGGTGTGAGAAAGTGGTCTAGTTTCATTCTTCTGCATGTTGCTGTCCAGTTCTCCCAGCACCATTTGTTAAAGAGACTGTCTTTTTTCCATTGGATGTTCTTTCCTGCTTTGTCAAAGATGAGTTGGCCATATGTTTGTGGGTCTAGTTCTGGGGTTTCTATTCTATTCCATTGGTCTATGTGTCTGTTTTTGTGCCAATAGCATGCTGTCTTGATGATGACAGCTTTGTAGTAGAGGCTAAAGTCTGGGATTGTGATGCCTCCTGCTTTGGTCTTCTTCTTCAAAATTACTTTGGCTATTCGGGGCCTTTTGTGGTTCCATATGAATTTTAGGATGGCTTGTTCTAGTTTCGAGAAGAATGCTGGTGCAATTTTGATTGGGATTGCATTGAATGTGTAGATAGCTTTGGGTAGTATTGACATTTTGACAATATTTATTCTTCCAATCCATGAGCAGGGAATGTCTTTCCATTTCTTTATATCTTCTTCAATTACCTTCATAAGCTTTCTATAGTTTTCAGCATACAGATCTTTTACATCTTTGGTTAGATTTATTCCTAGGTATTTTATGCTTCTTGGTGCAGTTGTGAATGGGATCAGTTTATTTGTCTTTCTGTTGCTTCATTGTTAGTGTATAAGAATGCAACTGATTTCTGTACATTGATTTTGTATCCTGCAATTTTGCTGAATTCATGTATCAGTTCTAGCAGACTTTTGGTGGAGTCTATCGGATTTTCCATGTATAATATCATGTCATCTGCAAAAAGCGAAAGCTTGACTTCATCTTTGCCAATTTTGATGCCTTTGATTTCCTTTTGTTGTCTGATTGCTGATGCTAGAACTTCCAACACTATATTAAACAACAGCGGTGAGAGTGGGCATCCCTGTCATGTTCCTGATCTCAGGGAAAAAGCTCTCAGCTTTTCCCCATTGAGGATGATGTTAGCTGTGGGCTTTTCATAAATGGCTTTTATGATGTTTAAGTATGTTCCTTCTATCCCGACTTTCTCAAGGGTTTTTATTAAGAAACGGTGCTGGATTTTGTCAAAGGCCTTTTCTGCATCGATTGACAGGATCATATGGTTCTTCTCTTTTTTTTTATTAATGTGATGTATCGCGTTGATTGATTTGCGAATGTTGAACCAGCCCTGCATCCCAGGAATGAATCCCACTTGATCATGGTGAATAATTCTTTTTATATGCTGTTGAATTCGATTTGCTAGTAT
Organism: Acinonyx jubatus; assembly: GCF_027475565.1. NCBI lineage: Eukaryota > Metazoa > Chordata > Mammalia > Carnivora > Felidae > Acinonyx > Acinonyx jubatus. Next base: position 51,311,126 of record NC_069380.1, on the reverse strand, counting down.
CTTATTGAGAATTTTTGCATCCATATTCATCAGGGATATTGGCCTGTAGTTCTCTTTTTTTACTGGGTCTCTGTCTGGCTTAGGAATCAAAGTAATACTGGCTTCATAGAATGACTCTGGAAGTTTTCCTTCCCTTTCTATTTCTTGGAATAGCTTGAGAAGGATAGGTATTATCTCTGCTTTAAACGTCTGGTAGAACTCCCCTGGGAAGCCATCTGGTCCTGGACTCTTATTTGTTGGGAGATTTTTGATAAACAATTCAATTTCTTCACTGGTTATGGGTCTGTTCAAGCTTTCTATTTCCTCCTGATTGAGTTTTGGAAGAGTGTGGGTGTTTAGGAATTTGTCCATTTCTTCCAGGTTGTCCAATTTGTTGGCATATAATTTTTCATAGTATTCCCTGATAATTGTTTGTATCTCTGAGGGATTGGTTGTAATCATTCCATTTTCATTCATGATTTTATCTATTTGGGTCATCTCCCTTTTCTTTTTGAGAAGCCTGGCTAGAGGTTTGTCAATTTTGTTTATTTTTTCAAAAAACCAACTCTTGGTTTCATTGATCTGCTCTACAGTTTTTTTAGATTCTATATTGTTTATTTCTGCTCTGATCTTTATTATTTCTCTTCTTCTGCTGGGTTTAGGCTACCTTTGCTGTTCTGCTTCTAGTTCCTTTAGGTGTGCTGTTAGAGTTTGTATTTGGGATTTTTCTTGTTTCTTGAGATAGGCCTGGATTGCAATGTATTTTCCTCTCAGGACTGCCTTCGCTGCGTCCCAAAGCGTTTGGATTGTTGTATTTTCATTTTCGTTTGTTTCCATATATTTTTTAATTTCTTCTCTAATTGCCTGGTTGACCCACTCATTCTTTAGTAAGGTGTTCTTTAACCTCCATGCTTTTGGAGGTTTTCCAGACTTTTTCCTGTGGTTGATTTCAAGCTTCATAGCATTGTGGTCTGAAAGTATGCATGGTATAATTTCAATTCTTGTGAACTTATGAAGGGCTGTTTTGTGACCCAGTATATGATCTATCTTGGAGAATGTTCCATGTGCACTCGAGAAGAAAGTATATTCTGTTGCTTTGGGATGCAGAGCTCTAAATATATCTGTCAAGGCCATCTGACCCAATGTATCATTCAGGGCCCTTGTTTCTTTATTGACCATGTGTCTAGATGATCTATCCATTTCTGTAAGTGGAGTGTTAAAGTCCCCTGCAATTACCACATTCTTATCAATAAGGTTGCTTATGTTTATGAGTAATTGTTTTATATATTTGGGGGCTCCGGTATTCGGCGCATAGACATTTATAATTGTTAGCTCTTCCTGATGGATAGACCCTGTAATTCTTATATAATGCCCTTCTTCATCTCTTGTTACAGCCTTTAATTTAAAGTCTAGTTTGTCTGATATAAGTATGGCTACTCCAGCTTTCTTTTGGCTTCCAGTAGCATGATAAATAGTTCTCCATCCCCTCACTCTCAATCTAAAGGTGTCCTCAGGTCTAAAATGAGTCTCTTGTAGACAGCAAATAGATGGGTCTTGTTTTTTTATCCATTCTGATACCCTATGTCTTTTGGTTGGCGCATTTAATCCATTTACATGCAGTGTTATTATAGAAAGATATGGGTTTAGAGTCATTGTGATGTCTGTATGTTTTATGCTTGTAGCGATGTCTCTGGTACTTTGTCTCACAGGATCCCCCTTAGGATCTCTTGTAGGGCTGGTTTAGTGGTGACAAATTCCTTCAGTTTTTGTTTGTTTGGGAAGACCTTTGTCTCTCCTTCTATTCTAAATGACAGACTTGCTGGATAAAGGATTCTCGGCTGCACATTTTTTCTGTTTAGCACACTGAAGATCTCGTGCCAATTCTTTCTGGCCTGCCAAGTTTCAAAAGAGAGATCAGTCACGAGTCTTATAGGTCTCCCTTTATATGTGAGGGCACGTTTATCCCTTGCTGCTTTCAGAATTTTCTCTTTATCCTTGCATTTTGCCAGTTTCACTATGATATGTCGTGCAGAAGATCGATTCAAGTTACGCCTGAAGGGAGTTCTCTGTGCCTCTTGTATTTCAATGCCTTTTTCCTTCCCCAGTTCAGGGAAGTTCTCAGCTATGATTTCTTCAAGTACCCCTTCAGCACCTTTCCCTCTCTCTTCCTCTTCTGGGATACCAATTATGCATATATTATTTCTTTTTAGTGTATCACTTAGTTCTCTAATTTTCCCCTCATACTCCTGGATTTTTTTTATCTCTCTTTCTCTCAGCTTCCTCTTTTTCCATAACTTTATCTTCTAGTTCACCTATTCTCTCCTCTGCCTCTTCAATCAGAGCCGTCGTGGTTTCCATTTTGTTTTGCATTTCGTTTAAAGCGTTTTTCAGCTCCTCGTGACTGTTCCTGAGTCCCTTGATCTCTGTAGCAAGAGATTCTCTGCTGTCCTCTATACTGTTTTCAAGCCCAGCGATTAATTTTATGACTATTATTCTAAATTCACTTTCTGTTATATTATTTAAATCTTTTTTGATCAGTTCATTGGCTGTTGTTATTTCCTGGAGATTCTTCTGAGGGGAATTCTTCCTTTTGGTCATTTTGGATAGTCCCTGGTGTGGTGAGGACCTGCAAGGCACTTCCCCTGTGCTGTGGTGTATAACTGGAGTTGGTGGGCGGGGCCGCAGTCCGACCTGATGTCTGCCCCCAGCCCACCGCCTAGGCCACAGCCAGACTGATGTGTACCTTCTCTTCCCCTCTCCTAGGGGCAGGATTCACTGTGGGGTGGCGTGGCCTGTCTGAGCTACTTGCACACTGCCAGGCTTGTGGTGCTGGGGATCTGGTGTATTAGCTGGGGTGGGTAGGCAAGGTGCACGGGGGCAGGAGGGGCAGGCTTAGCTCGCTTCTCCTTAGGTGATCCACTTCAGGAGGGGCCCTGTGGCAGCGGGAGGGAGTCAGACCCGCTGCTGCCGGAGGGTTGGCTCCGCAGAAGCACAGCGTTGGGTGTTTTCGCGGAGCGAGCAAGTTCCCTGGCAGGAACTGGTTCCCTTTGGGATTTTGGCTGGGGGATGGGCGGGGGAGATGGCGCTGGCGAGCGCCTTTGTTCCCCGCCAAGCTGAGCTCTGTTGTCCGGGGGCTCAGCAACTCTCCCTCCCTTTGTCCTCCAGCCTTCCCGCTTTCAGAGCAGAGCTGTAACTTATGACCTCCCAGACACTAAGTCGCGCTTGCTGTCGGAACACAGTCCGTCAGGCCCCTCCGCTTTTGCAAGCCAGACTCGGGGGCTCTGCTTGGCCGGTGGGCCGCCCCTCCGCCCGCCCCTCCGCCCCGGCTCCCTCCGCCCGCCCCTCCGCCCCGGCTCCCTCCCTCCAGTCCGTGGAGCGCGCACCGCCTCGCCGCCCTTCCTACCCTCTTCCATGGGCCTCTCGTCTGCGCTTGGCTCCGGAGACTCTGTTCTGCTAATCCTCTAGCGGTTTTCTGGGTTATATAGGCAGGTGTAGGTGGAATCTAAGTGATCAGCAGGACGCGCGGTGAGCCCAGCGTCCTCCTACGCCGCCATCTTCCACCAAGTCCAGCAAGTTATTTCTTGAAGTGAGGTTGGCAAAGATCTCTCTTCCCTCCCCATACATTTTTTTTTCAAATAATTACAGATTCCATGTTCTTTTCTATTAGTGCAATTTAAAATACCAAGCCATAAAACATAAACAATAATGTTGAGTTTCTTTGTATTCTCTAGACTTTTGCCCTCAAGATGGAGAATAAAGCAAAAGAATTATGAGGGTAGAAATTCGCTTGCTACTATTTGGCTGAGAAAAGTCTGAATGTGCTAGAGAGATTGCGTGGTCCTGAGAGCCACCTACCCATACCAGACTGAAGGGAGGAAGAAAGAAAAGAACGAGGTAAGCCATCTCTTCTGTCCTTCTGAGCCCCTGCTGTCTGCACGTCCTCTCTGTAGCCCTTCTCAATGGAATATTATCAAGGTTTTTTTTTTTTTCCTTTATGGTTCAGTTCTATCTCATAGCTCATTTAAAATCCCTCTATCTTAAAAGTTAGGACCTCAAGGTTTTATATTCTGACAGATAATTTTTTTTTAATTTAGTTATTATAGATCACTCCTGGAGATACAGTGCCTTTTCAAAGGAATTAATCTCTAGGGGTGCCTGGGTGGCGCAGTCAGTTAAGCGTCCGATTTCAGCCAGGTCACGATCTCGCGGTCTGTGAGTTCGAGCCCCACGTCAGGCTCTGGGCTGATGGCTCAGAGCCTGGAGCCTGTTTCTGATTCTGAGTCTCCCTCTCTCTCTGCCCCTCCCCCGTTCATGCTCTGTCTCTCTCTGTCCCAAAAATAAATAAACGTTGAAAAAAAAAACTTTAAAAAAAAAGGAATTAATCTCTAATGGTAGAAATCTGGCACATTGCATGTAGTGGGACAGCTATTTTAGGGAAGGGGCGTCCCTGAGAACACTGTGATGGCTTCCTTGGTCATCTGTGCTGGTGAAGACTGGGCTGGCTATAACACTTGAGCTACTTAGAGGAGGACACAGTAGAAGACAAGAGAAAATAGAAGAGAAAGAACTCTGTTTGTTGTGTGTCATACATAAAATGGTTCTTTATCCTCTAATAGGAGGTGGGAAAGTAGTGTGCTTCATACATGCAGTAATTGGGGATGGGCTAGAGTGAGAGGGGGTCTGATACATGTCTTTAGGTTTATTTTATTGTGTATAGCTTTGCCTATATAGTATATAAAAAGAAAAGAGAAACATACCTTTTCTCTCTTTGCAGTTGGTTTCTCTAGATAATGGCCATAATTTTAACTTATAATCTATTAAAGTTTCATATTTAATTTGTTTTTTTAACACAGAGTTTTTTAAACAAAATCTATAACCCATCACTTGCCCTTTCAAGAATTATTTAAGTTTCTATTTATTTATTTTGAGAGAGAGAGAGAGAGAGCACAAGCAGGAGAGGGGCAGAAAGAGAGGGAGAGAGAGAACCCCAAGCAAAGTCCCGCTGCCGGCATGCAAGGCCTGATCTTAAGAACTGTGAGATCATGACCTGCGCCAAAATCAAGAGTTAGACACTTAACAGACTGAGCCACCCAGGCACCCCATCCTTTCAAGAATTCTTAAGGAAGAATACAAACATTTATTTTTAAACTCTAATATACATTAAAATACAGATTTGGGCAAGGGGGAGAATATAGTTTGCCTATAACTAATAATGTTCTAGGGAAAAAAGACTTGTTTTGAAGCCAGTACATTTTAAATACTTTATCCTTATAAATTCTTCATGCACTCAACTTTTCCTCTTAAAAAGAGATGTGTGAAATAAGGACAGAGATCATTTTTTAAAAAATACTGTGACATTGTGAACTATGGCATTAAATAGCCCCAGTTAAATAGCTCACAACTTGACTCTTTTGAGCAAAATAAAACTTTCAACATTTTTTATTTAGCATCATATCAATTTCATTTCCCTAAAATACAAAAATGTGTATGGTGCTGTAAAATATATCACAAGGCTCAATACGAGCTCTGGAACAATGTTACTTTAAACCAGTGTAGCAACCCAGAGCACAGCTGTGCAACTAGCAACAGCTGGCCACAGCTCAAGGATCCAATCCTCCCAACAGCTGAAGGATCCAATCCTCCCAAGGCCCATACCTGAAAACTAGATCAGTCATCAGTGGCAGACAGGTCTCTCAGAACAGAAGATATAGTCCTTGGGACATTTGGGGATGAGCCTTTAGGACCTTTTTAGGTGGGAGTGAGTTTGTCAACAGTAAGGAGTAATTCTATAGGGAGAGAGAGAGGTAACAGGACCCTGAATATTAGTAACAAGATTGGAATCTAATTCCCGTAAATGGGAACCGTGTTTCCCAGAATTAGCCCAAAACCTAGCTCCCAGTGCTGGGTCAAAGAGTAGTATTGGATGACAAGAATGGCCTTGAGGACCAGACCCTCTGAAATTATTCCTCAACAAGGTTAAGATAAGTCAGGAAAAACTGAATGGACTTGAGACTGTAAATAACAGCTAAGTGGCCCCAGCTAAGGGAAGATGCAGGTGTAAGTTGAAAACTTGTGAAGGTCTGAGAATAGAGACTTTGTTGAAACTGTAATCATAATACTCATTGGGGAATGGGAAAGATAGTGTTGGAAAAAAGTTTTTCAGGATGAGTGGAATTGAGATAAGAAAGAAAGAGAGGAAAGAGCATTCCAGGTGGGATTCATGGAAGCAGAATTGGCCCAAATAATGACATGTTTTGGGTGCCATCTTGAGGAATTTAAACTTCATTCTTTTTTCTCACTTTTTTTGGAAATATTTCTCTTTTTTTATTGGTTTTTATTTATTTATTTTGAGAGAGACAGAGACAACACAAGTGGGGAGGGGGAGAGAGAGGGAGAGAGAATCCCAAGCAGGCTCTGCATTGCCAGACCCTGATGTGGGCTTGAACTCATGAACTGTGAGGTCATGACCTGAGCCGAAATTAAGTGTCAGATGCCTAAGCACCTGAGCCACCCAGGCTCCCCAAACTTTATTCTATAGGCACTGACTGGCATTGAATATTCAAAAAGGGACTAATTGGACTTACCTTTTGGAAGATAACTTTGGATACTGTGTGATTGGTTTGCATTCTTGTAAGGGAAAAAACCAATAAGCCTCAAACCAGGACCAGTAGCATGAATCATTTGAAGAAATGCTTCATTGGGAAAATATTCAGCTTTTGGCGAAGGTCTGAATATTGAGATAAATCAAAAGAGTTAAATTTCAGAAAGAAAAACATCTGTCCCCAAATTCTGCCACTTCGTTGGCTGCCCGAGAATTTCCCGGATGCTAGATACACAAGCAGGATTCAGATCAGTAGTCTCCTAGGAAGGGTCCGGACATTTCCATCTTGAACAATGATTTGGGAACAATAATTGTTACATTGCCCCATTTCTGACAGGGCAAGTAAAGAGAAAAGACATGGGGAGCAATATCTTGACCTGGATAAAGATTACATTGCTGGGTTCTGTTTGTAATAATTATCAAAACATATATTTACTATTCATGCACTCCTCTCTATATATTTCAAGCTTCAATTAAAGTTTGTTAAAAATATATAAAATGGATACAGTATGAATAGCAAAGCAATTAAAATGCTAATTTAATATTGGTTATATTAATAAAAATAAGAATGGTGTATCTTACAAATTTTTAGAATTCACCTCCTTTTCATGCATTATCTGAATATTTCCAAGCATTAATTTTATGTAAGTCACAATGAAGCTATCAAAACTGCCTCTTACTGCCCCCCCCAAACGAGGAAATATGAAGAACATATTCCTTCACCACAATAAAAATTGACACTAGAAATTCATAACAATATATAATTTTAAATGTTTTTGTCTTTAAAAATGAAAAGTTAATGAGTTAAGTATCCAATGCAAGAAGCTGCAAAAGAAAAAAAACCCAGAATGTTAAAGGCAACATAGAGGAAGATAATTATCAGCGAATTTGGAGGCAGAAAAAAGAGAAAGATCCATGTAAACAAAATGGTGCTTTGCTGCTTGTAGTTATCCATTACTGCACTACACAAAAATGGCCTGACAGGACTTCACCAAATTAAAAAAGCATGTTGTTTCCAAAAGAATGTCCAACACCAAGAATGAACGCTAAACTACGGAACTTGGGTGATTATGATGTGTCAGTGTAGGTTAATCAATTATAAGAAATGTTCAAAACATAAAAAAAAGTATGTAGTCTACACAACACTCACAAAATTAAATATGCGGGCGCCATATTAAGTACTTCACTGAGTTAGACATTCACTCACTCACCTGAAATCAAAGGAGGTACAAAAGGCCTGCGTGACTACAGATTGGAAAAGATATGCCAAGAATATTAAGATATCAAGGAAAGAGACAGCAAATAGTGGTTTCAAATTAAGTGCCAAAAAAATAAAGCTATACTAACTTATAATCTTTCATTTGATGATGAGCTGTTTCTCAAATAGGTGATGCTAAGTAGTGTGCTTTGAGAAGCAGTTAGAATTCATGATTTTAGTGGTTTCCCTAAGCAATGTAGAATAATTGTGAGATACGTGTATGACAAAGCATTTGTATCTCAAATACATAAAGAAATTTTTGACACAACATCTCAATAAAAAATGGACAAAAATTTGAAAGATATTTCACCAAAGACGATATACAAATAACAGATAAGCACATGAAAAGATGTTCATATCATTAATCATTTGGGAAGTGCAGATTAAAACCACAGTGAAATAACATTGCAGACCTAATCCAATGGCTAAAATTAAACAGATTGACAATAACAAGTTTTGGTGAGGTTATGAAGCAACAGGAAGTTTCATACACTGCTGGTGAGAACGCAAAATGGCATAACCACCGTGGAAAACAGTTTGGTAATTTCTTATAAACATATACTTATAAGACTCAGGAATCACACATCTAGGTATTTACACAAGAGAAATGTAGCAGGTGCCACTGTAAGACTTCTACATGAATGTTCACAGCATATTTATTCACAATAGCAAAAGACCAGAAAAAAAGTCAAACCTCCTTCAAACGACTAGGTAATCACACGATGGACGATCCAGTCAATGGCACAGGTACGTTTCTAAAACAATATACTATGTGAAAAAAGCCAGACACAAAAGACTATGTATGATTCCATTTATGTGCAATTCTAGCTGAGGCAAAGCTCTTGGGACAGAATGCAAATCAATGATTGCTGTAGAAATGAATTGACTACAGAGGGGCACAGGGGAACTTTTTTTTTTTTTTGTAGTGAAAGGCTGCTTCCTACTGAAATAACATTATGGCAAATAATGTTAGGGCAAAGGAAAATTTCTGGGAAGTCAGACTGTGGGTTGTGAAAGAAACCTGAATAGGAGATGGGAAGGTGACAAAAACAAACCAAACCAAAGTAATCTCAATTCTGTCTAGCATAGGTTGTACATGCACTTAAGTGCAATGAATACCAAATAATGTTATCACAATTTCCATGATAACTACTACTCCGGGTTTTTTTTAAATTTTTTTTTTAACATTTATTTATTTTTGAGAGACAGAAAGAGACAGAGGATTGGTGGGAGAGGGGCAGAGGGAGAGGGAGACGCAGAATCTGAAGCAGGCTCCAGGCTCTGAGCTGTCAGCACAGAGCCCGACACGGAGATCAAACTCACAGGTGGAGAGCTCGTGACCTGAGCTGAAGTCGGATGCTCAACCGACTGAGCCACCCAGGTGCTCCTACTCTGGTTTATTTTCATCAATATTCAGTTCTGCTCTGAGTGTCCACTATATCCTTAAAAAGGAATGACTTCTTCAGCTATTCAAAATGTACAGAGGATTTGAATTCCTTCCAGTTGAGGGGGGTGGATAATGGGTCCAGCCTTGCTTGCTGCTTGAAAACAGGAGGATTTACCAATTGCTGGGCTCTTTCCCCTTTGTGTACCTTGTACACGTTACTATAACTCGCCTGTTGCAGGTGAGTGGTGACCATGTTCATTCACAGAAGCCCAGGCTCTGACTGCACAACTGGTGTGATAGTGTGGCAAATCAGTTGGATTCCAAAGCCCCGGGAATATTTCCTCAAGGGTGTTGGCATTTTTATTTTTGAAATTTTATTTTTGAAACCCCAGCTATGTGGAGAAAACAAGAATAATGAGAGATGGAGATGAATTCCTAAACCTTCCAGCAACTGCTATCTGGCCTAGCACATCATCGGTGCCTATTTGTTTGCTGAGGTTGAAAAGGTCATCTTCTGGCCAACTTTAAGCCTTCCCTGACTTTGCTGGGATAATAACAGGCCCCTAAAAATGGTTTGGTTAATTAAATCTTTAGGACAAATTCTTATTCGGACAAAACCCACATATTTATCACTCTGCAATCTCTTTTGGAGCAATTTATAAGAACACCTTGCCCCGTAGGTTATCCAGCAAGGGAGAGGGCCAGCCCATCCTCATGGACTTTAAAGGTGTGATTATTATTCTTATTTATTATCTGTACAGTTCAGAAAATATGTGCATATTTAGTAAGAACAAAATATTTGCTCTTTGCTCTAAACAGTTACAGCTTACACTAGGAAAACAAAATATATCGGGCCCAAGACGCAGTACCCACGGGAGTGGTTAAATGTCAGAGGTGCAGGCCTGATTATTATTTATTTATTTTTCTGCCTTTACTGTGGGAACCTTGGGTCTCCGTTCCTCTGCGTCTCAGGATCACAATCTTCAGGAAGAGAGTCCAGCCACGGCTCTCATCCTAATCCCTAATTTAGCTCAGGAAACCAATAAGCCACAAACGAACACGCCAGGATGTTTTCCTAACCCTTAGCAGGGACTCAGAGGCAAGAGTGTTATTTATCCCCGTGTCTCTCCTTCTGTCCAAGTTGGGGTGAATACACCTGACAAGGTGGCCATGTATCCCTGGGATAGGCTCATCTTCATTGGGAACCAAATATGTTCTCTATTTTAAAATGGAAATGTTCGGGGCGCCTGGGTGGCGCAGTCGGTTAAGCGTCCGACTTCGGCTCAGGTCACGATCTCGCGGTCCGTGAGTTCGAGCCCCGTGTCAGGCTCTGGGCTGATGGCTCAGAGCCTGGAGCCTGTTTCCGATTCTGTGTCTCCCTCTCTCTCTGCCCCTCCCCCGTTCATGCTCTGTCTCTCTCTGTCCCAAAAATAAATAAACGTTGAAAAAAAAAATTAAAAAAATAATGAAATGGAAATGTTCTAACTGTGAGTCAAGACAGAGAACTCTGATACTCAGAGAAGCTGGGAAGAAGCTGGGAAGGGTTTCATAAACAAAAGGAAAGAAACATTGTAAGGAGTCACAGCAGTTGAAAAAGTACTGTTCTCTCGTCTTAACCTGGAAAAAAAAAAAAGTTTATTTCCTATACCTCCCAGAAATCCAAGAAGAACACTTAAAATCTTCTTAGCAATGATTCTATAAGCCATAAAATAGACTTTGTGTTTAAGGCCCTAACAAAAGAACAGATTCTATATTTCGATATTAGGCATTAAAGGAGATGATGTTTTTAAAATAACGAACCACTGGCATTGACATGTTGGCACAACGTCCTACAGATGTACTCAGAACGTCTGAGAGGGACAGAGTTGCTAGGTCTCCGCCTTTCCCTTCATGCAAACCATATGTGCTTTTAAAATAAATTTGAATTCTGACTTATTTACTTCTACTTTGCCTAGATTTTGACAAGTTATTTCACTTCTGCAATATTTTGAAACCTTTCTTTTTAAGACCAGGTGGTCAACTCTTTTGGAATGAAAAATATGCCAGTGAAAATTTTAAGCTTTAACCCCCAAGTCTATAAAATTTGGTGACTTTTATGAAACTCAAAGGCTGTGTCCTTCTGTCATATTCCCTCTTCAAACTCCTAACTTTAGAGAAATGCTTTATTATGTGGTTCCATGTAATATTCCACACACACTGGAATATACACCTCTAACTTCTAGATAGATAGATAGATAGATAGATGCAGATAACTCCAACTACTCTTACCTATGATCCAGATTTACCTTCACAGAAATCTCTTTAACAAAGTCATAGAAACTATATGTGATAAGAAATATATTCAACTGCGATAAAAGCAGTTTTAGGCAAAAGGAAATTACCCCAAATTATTTGTTTCAATTTGCATTATTGACATGTAAATTTGGCATCTGTCCATATGTGAACAAAACATCTAATTTTGGTCAGGTGATTATCAATCTGACATTAAACCAAAATTGCATATTTGGGAATTGGGGACAGATGTTACAAATCACGTTCAACAGCAATTGCGATTATAATGTGAGTTTATTTTAAAATGTTTATGTATTTATTTTGAGAGAGAGAAAGAGAGGGAGCGTGAGTGGGGAAGGGCAGACAAAGAGGAAGAAACAGAATCTCAAGCAGTCTCCATGCTGTCAATGCAGAGCCCGACATGGGGCTCGATCCCACCAACCGTGAGATTATAATCTGAGCCAAAATCAAGAGCCAGGTGCTTAACTGACTGAGCCACCCAGGCATCCCTCCTATATTAGGAGCTTTCTATATATGGGCAATCAGCTTATATTTTGACCAAGGTTTTGCTTAACAGATTTTTTAAAACATTCTTTTTTGCTTATTTTTGTGTCTATTTTAAAAAGATAGAGGGGCACCTGGGTAGCTCAGTTGGTTGAGCATCCGACTTTGGCTCAGGTCACGATCTCACAGTTTGTGGGTGTGAGCCCACATCTGGCTCTGTGCTGACAGCTCAGAGCCTGGAGCCTGCTTCAGATTCTGTCTCCTTCTCTCTGCCCCTCCCCCAGTTGCACTCTGTCCCTTTCTCTCAAAAATAAATAAAAATGTTAAAAATTAAAAAAAAATAGAGAATATCCCTTTTATCTAAGATCTTTGTGTATAAAGAAGTCAACGGCTAATTGTTAGTCAATTGCTTAGGAAAAGAAATACATGCAGCAAAGTAAACACAAAATTCTAATTTTTAATCAGTAGGAACCATCTCCAACATGTAGACAGGAATAAACATGTAATTTAAACATACTGATGTTATTATGGTAACAAAATAAATAAAAAAATTTCCAGAAGGCTTGGTCCATCTTCCAGTGTGTGTGATAATTTTTAGTAGAGGTACAAACGTTGGATGTGTATTTGAGGACAAAATAGAAAAATATGTTCGTGTCATAATAACAGCAGCTTCTCATTTTCTCCTTGTGAGAGAAATATCTTAAGTGACTTCTCCCTGTTACTTCGGGTAATGAACCAATCCTGGAATGTTGGAGGGAGAATATAGCACAACATGCTAAGGAAATGTGGATGGAACTGATGTTCTATCAGATGTGCTAAAAATATCTCTGTGCTAGGAATTCCTGTTTTATCAGACAACACGGGAGCCAGTTTCTTATCCTATGAACACCGGTGTGCTCTGTGGGAAAACAGCCTACCCTTTTTATATTTAAAGCCTGTAGTGTGCCTTATCTGGAAATCTGAACAAGAAATGCTGCTAAATTAAGAGATAATGTGGCATCTTCTCTCCTTGAATAGAGAATATGACCGTGGTAAACATGGTCTAATATATCTTGAAGAAAACCAAATAGCCACACAGGAAGAGTTTATTTATATTCTTCTGGAGGAAAAAGGAAATAATATCAAAACTTAAATATTTTACAGGAGAAACTGGTCACAAATCTTACCCCAGATGATCTAGTAAGCATACTCTCTTTTTCTTGCACCGAGAAGATCGTAATCATGAATCACTTTGAAAGGAAACCTGAGTTTTACCTGATTAAAAAAGATAAAATAAACTCTGATAAAACCTGATTTTATCTGATACAATCTCTAAGGCAGGAAACCAGTTCCCTTATCAATTCTAAATTATATATTTAAAAAAATGTCTTCAAACTGCAGAGCATGAATTAAGCAAAACATTTTGCACGTGAGAAGAGAACTTTTTAGACCTAGTCCCAAGACAGATCTGTTGTAACTCATAGATTTATCAGTGAGGAAATGAGATACACTAGAATCTTGCTCCCATTGGTAATATTTACAATCAACATGAATGAACTTCCTGTGCTGAGTTTTCAAGTCATGATGCAATAGCATCCTCTTTCAAAAGACAGCCCAACACAGAAAGTATACCTTCATTTGTGGGGAAGGGTTTTTAATTCCAAAACCTAGCTTGTAGTAATATTCTAAGAGATTTACTAAATTTGTTTTCCAAATCAAAAACAGAATTTATTATTAATTATTAATTAATGTGACTCTCAGAAGCTAGATATAATTATTCTTCATTGTGGGTCAGTAATTTAAAAATACTAGAGACTGAATAATAGTAATAATCACAATTTTATCAAATATTGTTTTTCAGGCTTTTTTATGTTTTTTTCTTTTTTTTTTTTTTTTGAGAGAGAGAGAGAGAGAGAGAGAGAGAGAGAGAGATAGCACAAGCAGGGGAGGGGCAGAGAGAGAGGGAAACACAAAATCTGAAGCAGGCTCTAGGCTCCGAGCTGTCAGCACAGAGCCTGATGCGGGACTCAAACTCGTGAACTGTGAGATCATGACCTGAGCTGAAGTTGGACACTTAACCCACTGAGCCACCCAGGCACCCCTAGGCTGTTTTTTTTTTTTTTAAGTACCTACTATAATCATTTAAATACTACCATCATTAAAAAAAAATGAGAAGGTAGGTACAATGAGTATTGATTGACATTTTACAGATAAGGAAACTGAGGCAGCCTGCCCACGATTACAGAAAGAGTTCAGTGGCAGTCAGGCTTTGAAACCAGAGACAGTTTGACTCTAACATCCATGCTCTCAACCGCTGTGCTGGTTTGCTTAAGACCTTTTAAAAGATCATTGATTCCTCTTCACTCTACCTTGATGATGAGATCATGCATTTGCTGTAAAGCAATAGCTGTCAATTTTCTTTTTCAAAATGTTTCAGTGGGATTGTGTATCCTATTTTCCTCTCTTTTATGACCCTGTGTGTTTTTTTTAAATGGGACGTGATAAAAAATTACCACCTTTTTATCTAAAGGAAAAAAAGTTATGAAGTGACCTGTTAGGATCACATGTTAATACGGGCATTATTTCCAATGTTCTGGTAATGTGATTATCTTACCGTTCTAATGGGATCTTACCGGTTGTAAGCTCTAAATTTTGTCTTGAACAAGTAGAAAAACTCTGTTCATTCCATTTCTAATTCCCACAAGATCGCTTCTTTGTCTTCACAGCACTCACTCCTGTGCTGACCAGAGTTTCAAAAAGATTTTTGATTGACTCCAAGTGATTCACCAAGGGGACCCCTGCATGTTCCCTATTCCCTGAATAGCTTAAGGACTTCTGGGTGGGGACAAACGGGAAAAATACCGTCTGTGGAACCTTGTGTAGGCTTGCTGCTGAGGAGAAAAGATGGTTTTACGGCTAAAACTAGTAACTGTGGCTTCTCCAAAAATGGAAGAACCTTCTGTCAACAACTGCAGTGGTCTAGTATCTAGCTGGACCACCAGGGAAGACACACATGGAGTAACAACTTAAATATAGAGACCTGGCATTAGTAGCATTGTAAGTACTTTCTAATCATTAAATGGAACACATTTCAGTCACCTAAGTTAGAGCATAATCCGGTAAAAATTATACGTGTTCCTTTCTGATGAAAAGTGGAGACAGAGGGAGGAAATAAAACTGTTTGAGCTATAATGTTATGAATGTAAGCAAGCGTTGTAGGTCGTTCCCATTTGCAATAGATTAAATATTATTTTTTGGTGCTTTACTATTTGAATTCAGAGGACAATAGCTTTAATAAGTATATAAATAGACAACGGCCTTTAGAGCATAATAGAAGTAACTAGTAGAGGTTTATTTCTTTCTGAAGCGAATTTTCAGCAACTGAAAAACAAATTTTCCTGCATTCGCTTCATTTCATAAATTTGAAAACACCACATTCCCCTTTTCACCCTGCCTGTCCCAGACTGTTGATACCAATTTTGTAATTAGGCCACATGAAGCAGCCTTTGGGAAGGATACACGAAGAGGCCCTTCAATGCACCTGTTTTGCTGGAGTCATGTGCACCCATTACTGTGATGTTCTGTTTATGTTCCTCTGAGTCTCCCTATGATGCTGAGAGAGTTTAGAGCACGTGACAAAATGACAGGAGAGTCCACTGTCCACGGTGGCCTTGAACAGACCAGCTCTGTTCCTGATAGTAGAGCCTTCTCATTCGTGCCCGAGGCAATGGACTGTCATAGGTCCCCCTGTCCTGCCTCAGTAGTGACGGCTATACATTGGTAACAACCAGGCACCATGCTGGGGGTGGTCCTAATTCCACTCTTGTGGACACCTGTCTTTGGCATATCACGGGAGTTTGCTGGCTTTTGGAAATTCCAACATATGCCGCAGTTGTTTCTGTTTCTAAGAGAAGGAAACTTCTCCAGCTTAGCAGGAGCAGGATGAAAGGGCAAGCGATAGGAGAGCACAGTCATGGTGGCTTCTATGGGGCATCTACAGATGAACCATAATGATGGAAAAGGATAACCCCTTTCGGAGGAGCACAGAGGAACCTTACTTTGGGATGTTTCACGCGCATTTTAATAAGTTTTAACCATTAAATCTATTTTTCCAAGTCTATCCTTCTTCCCAAGTTTCAAAATTGGCACCGAGAAGCAGGATTTAGGGACATTTCTTCAGAAAACATGTACTAAGCCCTCCTATGTGACAGGCACTGAGGGAAGTGAGGAAAATGGAAAGACAGCTATTGTCCGGGAAAGTGTAGTCTTGTGACACGTCAAAAACTTGAACTGAATTAAGGAGAGCAAACTAAGCTTCTTATTTAGCAACAGTGGCAATAGCAAACAGATGAAATTAATAATTAATAAGTGATATAATTTTCGGTAGTTTTTCAAATGCAGCCAGCAATAGAAAACATCATCAAAGCGCTATGGAAAAGAAGCCAAAGTCTAACTAAAGAGCCACTAATGTTCCTTTTCTAATCAGATAATACTTCCGGGTTAAAGCTTCCTGCTACTATTAAACATTAGCCTACTCCTTACTATATAGTGCATTGGAAGTTAGTACTAAGCATGAATGCAATCCCCAACCCCGCCGCTCCCCCCCTCCCCCCCAGCAATCATGAAGACTGTGTTAGTACCTGTGTCCTTAAGGGAGAGGTCACAGACCATTCCCAGTTAGTATGACACTCAATTGTCAGACAACTCTGGAAAATGTTGTCTTTCAATTAAAAAAAAAAAAAATTCTTGGGGCACCTGGGAGGCTCAATCGGTTAAGCATCTGCCTCTTGATTTCGTCTCAGGTCATGATCTCAGGGTTCAAGATTTCACAAGTTCCTGAGTTCAAGCCTTGGCTGAGGCTCTTCACTGATAGTGTGGACCTTGCTGGGGATTCTCTCTCTCCCTCTATCCCTGCCCCTTCCCTGCTCACACTCTCTCTCTCTCAAAATAAAATAAATATCAAAAAAATTTAAAAAACATTCTTTATGAATCTGTAGTTTCTGATGTTGGATAAAATGAAATTACTTTCATCGGGGTTTTTTTTGTTTTGACTTTTTTTTTTTTAACAGATAAACACATTTTAAAATAGGCAAGCTTATGCACTCAGGGTTTAAAATCGGGCACACTTTCATAAAGTACCATAACCCCCAGTTTCCGAAGTTGGTCAGCATCTCGGAAAAATTCCTCTCCTTTTCCCACAGTAAGCAGGGGCAGGAGAGGGGGATGGGGGGGGAGTGAGGAGGGCAATGCTGCTCTGGGCCGGGGCCACGCACACTGGGCCCTGGGCCAGCCCAGCCACGGGCCACCTCTCGGGGACACTCAGATCCTGCAGGGCAGGGACCGGCCCAGGTCGGCAGGCTCCCTCTGCCACCGCCACCACTTCCCGCCCGCCTGGAGGGCCCCCCCGCAGTGCTCTGAAAGCCCTTCTGGAAGCGGGCTGAGGCGGTGTCTGCCCAACAGCGGGTGTCAGGAGCCTGGTTGTCTGCGTGACCCGGATTTGTGCGGCTCGCATCTGAACTTGCCTCCGAGGCCAACAGTTTGTGCCGTGCGGCGTCCCAAGGAGCCCGGTGAACCCCAGACTGTGTCAGCGCACCAGCCTTCACTGTGTGCACTGGGAGCGGCCATGGGTGCAGCTGGCTCACAGCTGCGTGCAAATGGAAGGCTAACGAAGCTGCGCAGCAAAGCTCCCCCTGCAGAGCCAGGGTGAGATCGCCGAGTCCAGCCCCACCCCCCCCCCCCCCCCCCCCCCCCCCCCGTCACGGCCCTCCAGGAAGGGGGAGCTCGGTGCCTCTCCTCCAAGCGATTTCCCTCCCGACCCCACGTCACATTTGTTCCCCACTCCGCAGGTTACATTTAAATTGCTCAGTCCCCTAAGTGGATCCTTGACTGATGCAGAGTCAGAGGCTGTACCGAAGGCGGAAGGAGAACGCAGGCAGCCACCTCTCCCGAGGCCGGACGGCGGGCGCTCAGTCTTGGGGTTCATACCCTCTGAGAACACAGGTGACTTCTGCAGGCCCACCCCAGTATCACTTCTCACTTTGTTAGCCCTTATCTTAGTGCTAAATCAAGAACCACAATAACAACAGTAAGCACTGACCCAGAATTTATTATGTGCCAGGCCCATTGTAAGAGTTCTCGGTTGATCCATCAGTAACGTGATGAGGTACACTTTCTTATGGTAGTCATTTTACAGGTAAGAAATGGAGGCCCAGTGAGGTCAAGTAATTTGCCCATACCTGGTAAATACTGTAGTCAGGGGAGATACTCTTAGCCGTGGGACTTGCTGATTCCGATTTATATTATAATCCTTAATGTGTTTGTTTATCTCCTCCAATTTAGAGCTCAGGGTCTTGCATACTTGGAAAAATACAGTGAATTAGAAAACGTTGTTTTGAAAATGTTGTAGTTGGAGAAAACAGCACTTATACAATGTGCACACTGATATTGGAAAGTTGTTTCTTCAACTGCCAAAGCCGATGCAGACTCCTTTTAAAAGTGTTCTATAGAGTTTTATTAACCAGGCAAGATGCATCATATCCTCTGTGTAACACCCCAGACTTCAAGACCTTTCACAGAAAGTCCCCTTTTCCATGTCACTGCCGTCATCACTGTCTCTAGGGCATGTATCACAGCAGCATCTTTGAGAAGGCTGCACTCTGGTTCTTTCCCAAAATCCCATAGGAAAAATCCATCTTTTTTTATTATGATGGTGTACAAAAATGTACCTCTTTGAAGTGTCCCCAGGCTCCTGTTTTCTCCATTCCCCCACATTTAAATTGAAACTCTTCATTGTCCTAACCTCTATGACATTTTATTTAAAGTTCTACTATAATCTTGTATAATTTTATTTTTAAAATATTTATTAAGGATCTACTCTGAGCCAGGCAATTAGATATACGATGAATGTGAACTAGACAAATAAACATTCCTGTACTCACAAAGTTTTTTGATATAGGGCAGGGAGGGGGTTACAGACAATTAATGGGCAACACAACACAGTGAGAAATGCACTGTAATAGAATAAGGACAGGGAGTAACAGCAGCCATAGGGAGGGCCTAAGGGGAGGAAGCAATTAGAAAATTCTTCTTTGAAGAGATTATTTCAAGTTGAAGTTTATCAGTGACTAGGATATTGTCCATTAAGGAGTTAAGATGTGGAAGCTGGAGGTGACTGCTGGGTGGAAGGAGAAGGTCTTTGACCAGGGAACACCATGTTCAGTGTCAGAGAGTAGAGCATACAGCGTGGAAAGGAAAGCTGCCCAGTCTGGCAGGAGGTAGAGTTTGAAGTAGAATTATTGGGGGGAAAAAAAAGCCAGAAAGGAAAGCAGGAACCAGATCATGGGGATGTTAACCATAACAGAGAGTTTAGGCTTTATCCTCAGGGCAATGTGGAATCATTGAACAGTTTTAGGCAGTAATAGGATTGGAGTTCTATTTTAGAAAGATCATTCTATAGATTGAATGTGTCCCCCCAAAATTCATATGTTGAAACCTACCCCCCAACGTGTAGAGCCCTTGTGAAAGGGATTAGTGTCCTTATAAAAGAGATCTCAGAAAGCTTCTTCCCCCTTCTGCCATGCAAGGACATAGCAATTAGGACTGCCTCTGAACCAGGAGTTGGGTTCTCACCAGATATTAGATCTGCTGTGACTTGATCTTGGACTTCCTCACCTCCAGAACCATGATAAGGAAATTTCTATTGTTTATATAAGCCACTCATTCTATGGTAATTTGTTATAGCAGTCCAAACAGACAAACACAACACTTTATCTGCAATAATGCAATCAAACTAAAGAAATATTCCAAAATCAGACACATAGGTTTGGGGGGGGGGGGTCACTTTGATGGTTGCCTTAACTAGGATTGTGGAAGTATGAATAAAGAGAAATAGATGCTTCCCATAAGTATTTAAGAGATAGCCCCTTGAGGAAATGGTGATCAACTCTATGTTGGGTTACTGAGATGGTCACTGGATACTATTAACTAAAGTGGGGGCACAGAAGAGAAGCAAGTTCAGAGGGAGTTCAGAATAGGTAGGTCTAGTTTTAGGTGTGGAATATTGGAAATGTCTAGTTACAAGAAAAAGAAGGAGGAGGAGGAGGAGGAGAAGAAGGAGGAGGAGGAGGAGAAGGAGGAGGAGAAGGAGGAGGAGAAGGAGGAGGAGGAAGAGAAGGAGGAGGAGGAAGAGGAGAAGGAGGAGGAGGAGGAAAAGGAGAAGAAGAAGGAGGAGGAGGAGGAGGAGAAGGAGGAGGAGGAAGAGGAGAAGGAGGAGGAGGAGGAGGAGGAAAAGGAGAAGAAGGAGGAGGAGGAGGAGAAGGAGAAGAAGAAGGAGGAGAAGAGAAATTAGAAGAAGGGAAGAAGAGGAAGGAGAAGGAGGGGAGAAGGGGGAGGAGGAGGGGGAAGGGAGGAGGAGAAGGAGGAAAAGAAAAAGGAGAAAGAGGAGGAGGAGAAGGGGAAGAAGAAGGAGAAGGAGAAGAAGAGAAGGAGGAGGAGGAGGAAGAGGGGGAGGGGGATAGGAGGGGGAGAGAGAACTTGTTGAATATGCATATCCAGAGTTCAAAAAAAATAAAGATCTGGGATGTATCTATGGTTTGGGAGTTAATAGCAGAAAGAAAATTGAAGGCACAGGAGGAGGTCAGATTGTTTCAGGAAAATGCACAGCATAAGAAAACTAAGATGGCCTAGGAAAGATCCCCATCCTGAATCACTACCTCCTACATATCCACGTATTTATGTTACATTGATTGGGTGCAATTGAGAGGAAAATAATATATTCTATGACTACTTCCCTTGTACACTCAAGTTGTAAATAAATTATCAATGATGAGACAATAATCTGATCAAAAAGAAATATGAGTAATACCATTTAGCATTAATAGATTAATAATTATATAATTATTAATAGTTAATAATATATAATGATATTAGAAAAAGAGAACATTTTTGTTCTCCCCAATTCAGAAAGCAAGTATCTGCCATATTCATTGCTTTCTCCCTTGAAGCTCAGAAGCAGGAGAGGTTTTGTCCCCAAAGAACACCCTGCGTGCTTACACTGGCTTGAAGTTTCCCATGCTGAGTCATCCTGGGAATGTTGCAAAGCTCATGGCTTTAAAAGTTCTCAGAAACTGTCTACCCTCCAGTTCATCAAATGCACACAATTTCTAATATATAGCAAGACATATATGGATTTTCTCCTATTTAACTGCCCGTTTAATCTCCCAGGTATGTACTCTTTCACCTGACAATTTTCCTTTTGTTGTAACCAATTTTTTCCCCATGATGAAGTCATCTGAGGCATGTTTCTCAAATGTGGCACAAACCACAGAAAGCCCCCATGCCCATGGATTGTCTATTTATTCATGTAAAATTAATTTAACTCTGAAAGTATCAAAATCAAAGTCTTTCATATATTTTCATTGATCATCAACTGTTCTAATTTCTAAATGTACATCACCTTAAGATTAAAAATACTAAGTATCTTATTTTTAAGGAAATACAACTAATAGAAATAAATATAACAAAAGCTCTTATAAATAAAATCATATATTTGTGTTCCCCCCCCCCCC
The DNA here is from genome assembly GCF_027475565.1 of Acinonyx jubatus. Classification (NCBI taxonomy): domain Eukaryota; kingdom Metazoa; phylum Chordata; class Mammalia; order Carnivora; family Felidae; genus Acinonyx; species Acinonyx jubatus. The sequence goes on along the minus strand of NC_069380.1, from coordinate 51,289,581 downwards.
GCCTTATCTTCTATTATATTACCACCATTTTACCAGTTCTGTGTTTGAAAGAAAAATTTCAACATTGAGAATTTGCTGGGTCAGTTTTTCTGCTTCTCCACCACTTTCCTACTGGTGTTTTGTTATCAATAGTCACACCTGCCTCTCCCACTTTCTCAGAGAAAACGCTCATCTCCACCCATCTTTCCTCAGCTTCCGGCTTCCTGCTGTTCTATCCAGACACTGCTGCTGGGAGCCATCTTGTGACTGTGGATCAAAGAAGGAAAGTGAAATCCATCTCTCTCCTCTTCCCTTTCCCTCCTCCTCCTCCCCTCTCCTCCTCCTCCTTTTCTCCTAGCTAACTTGGAAAAACAATTGCATAGGAAATTAGAAAGATGCAAACATGATATTTTCCAAATTTAACCAAAATTATAAAAGACGCCTTTCAATGTTTGCCTTGGGATACATGGAACAAATGGATTTTCATGTGGGAAAAATAAATGCATTGCAATGGTTTAAGGGGAAAAAAATCAAAATTTAGCTATACTAGGCATTATGCATGTCTTAAATGGGATTCCTTACTCTTGACAATTAGGGACTGTAATCTGTGGATCTCATATTCCTAGCCTGTTTGAAAACACATTCTAATCTACTTACTATTTCAAAATTTAGTTTCTTGAACCATTCTTCCTGTTCTGAACCCCATTCCCTACCCCATTTCTCGTGACTCTTTACTACAAATGTCATGACCCAAAGTACCACATTGCTTCCCCTTATCTTTTATATCAGCAGATATCCATTCCCTCTGTGAATCATCAAATATTTATGAAGAATTTACCACATACCAGGCACTGTCTTAAGTGTTAGGTCTGCAGATTTGAACAAGACAACTGGGAAATAGTCACGGTAATAAATATGTAGCATAATAGAAAGTAATAAAACTGAAAACAAATTAATTGGTATAAAGGGGTAGAGTGCTAAGGTATGAAAGTGTTATTTTAGAGACTGTCATAGGGAAGCCCTCTCTAAGGAGAAGACATGAGAAGGAAGACCTTAATGAAGTTGGGGATTAAGAAAGTCAAAAATCTTTATAATGCAAAAATGCAAAAATAGTGCATTTTCCTCTGGGGGTGGGGGGGGCTGTAGAGGCCGGTTTAGCAAGAAGAAGCCCCCATGGAAGGATTAAGTTTGACATGTTCAGGGATCAGCAAGGAAGTCATTGTGGTTGGAGTGGGTGGGGGAAGAGTTGGAAAGAAAGTTGCAAAACTCACCAGGACATACCACTTAGGCCCATTTAGGCGGTGGCAAGGAGCTAGAAATTTATCTGCAACTAATTTTGGGAAATGTATTTAAACTTTATCAGTTACTGGAAGGCATTAAAAAGTCTTAAGCAGGGGAATGCCTTGAACTGACTTAGGTAACTATTTGGTCTCTGGCTGGGGTATGGAGAATTGATTGTAGGGGCAGCAAGAGTGCAGGAAGACCCCTCAAAGCATCCCTGTCTCCTCTCACACGGTCTTGCATGTTTTCAGTTGGAGCTCCAACACTCCGTCTTAACAGCTCACTCTCTGGCCCCTTAAATGATACCGTCCTGCCCCACCTCACTTGCCTGACTCAGACTCACCCTCTGTCATCCTTTGTCAGCCTTCAACAGGGCACTCCTCAGCTGGTCCCTACTACTGGGGAGCAATCCACACCCCCAGAGCCAATTTATGCTTATGGGGATACACACTATAGCCCCCAAAAATACCCAGAAAATACCACCAGGACGCTGGAATATTCTAGAAGCTGTTTATTTCTTATAGTTGACATTCCTTGTTTTTCAGTGGGATTTTTCAGAATTTTGAATTCTCTGCAGTTTCAAACACCCAAGCTCAATGAGCATGCATAGAAACACAATTTTGTTTCAGTACCAATTTTAAAAAGCTTTGAATAAAGCAAATGTCCTTTCCTAAACGTTCACATCAAAGGATCTTAACAAGTTGCACAAACTCACTAGAAAATGGAGACATCAGTTCCTGAAAAGTCTTGGAATTTTGCCTTGATCCATAGCTTGAAAAGGCAAGCAGGAATGTTACAGAAACATTCCAATCGATGTTGCATAGGTCCGGGAAAACCACGTTTTTTCAAACATCTTCAAACATCATGTCCCTTATTTATTTACAACACCAGATATGTGCAGGCTTCTGGTGTTGGTGGAATGCAGCTGACCCCGGAGAAACATTTCTGGCTGCTCAGTTAGACTTTGAAGTTGTTAAGATTTTCCAGAGCAAATATCCAAAATTTCAGATAACATGAGGTACGCAACGCACAGCAAATACACTAGGTTAAAACAGAGTCACGCTCTTGGAACCAAGATGGTAGTTTTCCGTTACAAAAACTACTACTATTATCCTTACTGAATAAAATGAAAATGGCAGAGGCGGGGGGAGGCTTTCAAAGTGGAATAAGGTTCCTCATGACTGCCCTTGTGAACAGGGGCCTCAGATCAGCCTGCAGTGGACATCAGAGAGATTCACGTTACCCCAGTGTGATAAATAATGAAACACAATGCATAATTGTCAGCATGTTCTTAGAACCTTCTCAGACCCAAGCTACCATGCAGAATGCATTACCTCAGGCTCCACAGGGTCACGAGGGAGGTAACCAAGTGTTGAGAGGAGTAAATAGACATTATTGTGCCAGACTCCTGTCGTTATAACAACCCTCTAGAAAAACGAATTTCATTTTGCTCAGCTGCTTTCCTGACTCTGTTGGGAAGGAATAAATGGTCTTTGCAAACAGCAATCCTGAGCATGCAAATTTAGCGTCTCATCTTAGTTCAGCCGTAGACCTGGTTGCTTAACTTTTGAAATAAATACTTTATCTTTTATTCTCAGGGCAGAAATGGAGCTGAGTGCTTCTACTGAGACTGGTGTCAAATGCTCCTCCTTTGGGGACCAGTGAGATATCATAGCTCTAAAGATGTCCCAAGTTATGGACAGGTAAGGGAAGTGTGCCTCTGTTACTCCTGCCTGTTCAACTTCAAGGGCAATGTGGGACCTGAATGAAATTAATGTCATTTCCCAAAGTGCCCAACTTGTTTTCAAGAGTAGTTCACAATTTTGCCCACATAGCAATATCAGGCAGTTCAGACAGCACCAGCTCAGGAGGCAGAGGACGTGAGAATGGCCCTGACTCACCAAGGACCAGCTGACTATGTGACCAAAAGCCTTGGCTACTTGTCCTATTTAAGATCATTCTCCACTCCCCCTTATCTCCCAAAATGCATTCTCTTTCTTTCTTTCATAACACTTAATACAACTTATAATTATTTTTATTTCTGTTTTTATTTACAGTCACAACCTCCAATATATACATTACATAAAGACAGAAAGCATGTCTGTCTTGTTCAACTTTCTGTTTCCCAGGCCCTAGCACTTGTCTGGCTACAAAATGAAAATTTAGTAAATATCTGTTGAATGGATGAGTGAATGAGTTTTTGAACTCATTTTTCTCACTTGTGAATTGGGGGAAGGGGGAATACTATCTACTTCATAGGATTTTTAAAAACTCAAGTGAAATCATACATTTAAAGCATATTGTGAAGTAAATGTCTAACTAAAATGAGCTCTAATTCTGGAGAGAATAGCATTCCTTTCTCTATAACCAATAAACATTCTTTTTTAAAATGTTTATTTCTTATTTTTGAAAGAGAGACACAGTGTGCGAGCAGAGGAGGGGAAGAGAGAGAGGGAGACACAGAATCCAAAGCAGGCTCCAGGCTCTGAGCTGTCAGCACAGAGCCCGATGAGGGGCTTGAACTCATGAACCATGAGATCATGACCTGAGCTGAAATTGGCACTTAACTGACGCAGTCACCCAAGTGTTCCCCAATAAATAAATTTTCTTAATGTTGCCTACTCTAACAGAAAGTTGTCAAACATAGGTTTCTGGTAAGCTAACTTTCAAATTAAAAAAAAAAAAAGTTAATTTTATTACAGTAGGCAAATGGATGGGAGAAAAATATCTATTTTGTATTTAATGACTTTCATTGATATAGTATTTGATTTAATAAATGTAGTAGCACTTAGAAAGCAATCTTTCATCTGAGTCCAGATGCAATTCTTGATGAATGAGGGAATGAACTTGAACTGTTATGGCCCACCATCTTTTTGTCTCATATTAATATGAAAATGCATTTGGATGCCTTTTTAGTTGGAAATCAAATATCAAATTTTAATTCAGTATCTCTTTGGAAAGGAAAGACATTTTAAATACAAACCGATATTTTTAAGCCGCATTTGTTAGTGGGTGGACTATTTAAAGATATCCTAAGAGTCTTGAATAATAAGGCATGTCATCCAACAAAATCTTTGCTGTCCCTTTGGGACTTCAAGCTATTTAGGGTTACATAATACTACTTCACTACATATGTAGCTGACTGCTAATAAACTGCACAGATGTCACCATTTCAGCTAGACATTCTCAGAAGAAAACATAAATATCAGAGATAGAAAAATAATTTTATTGCCGCAACAACCCCGGCCAGATCTATGCTTATCTATGTTGAAAGACCAGTTGTGTAAAGAAGTGCCAAATTTTATTTTTAGGAGGCTATCAGAAAGTATTCAGAGGGACATCCGTGGGACATTTCTCCCACGTTTTCATTTAAAATGGGCATTTCATTGCTTAAGAGTTTAGTTATTTTGTGCATTCTGCCTAATACCATTTTCAGAAAACCTTGTTAACATTAGTTGTATTTTGTCATTAAAATCTAGTTTGGATCAGTTCCACTGCATTCGCCAGAAACATGTGTTGAGCACTTACTATGTGCTAAGCACTGCTGTAGACACAGGCTGGGGGGTAGCACAAAGAAGCTTGCACTGTAGTGGGGAGAAAGACATGCACTTGATGTCAGGACAACATAGTTTGCATAGTTGCATAGTTGTATAGTTTGTGCAACATTTGAAGGATAGAATGCTTCTGGGAGGTGCTGCGGGGGGCGGGGGTGGGGGTGGGTGGGTGGACCACCACTTCAATGCCCTCAAACTGAGCAGATCAAGAAATACTTCCTGGGACAAGTGCACCACGCCTGAATCCTAGAGGGCAGAGTCTTACTGAGCCCTATGTAGTTCTATAATCAAGCCATCCCATTACTTTCCCTACCAAAGCCTTTCTTGATTACACTTTAAAAACCCATTTTCCATATTTACATCTTTACGTTTCCCCTTCTCACATTTTCTTTGCCTCGTAATGATTTCAGGCACAATATTTCCAACACCTGCAAACGAGCAATCCATGTCCTCACTACTACTTTTCACAAAACTCGTTGAAAGAACAGATGTTTGGTTTGCCCGTGCTCTTCTGATTGTTACTTGGGTTGCTGGAATCTCCAGGACATATTTAAAGGATCCTAGAGTTCTGGAAAATAACAGAATTACATTTACTAAGCCTTCACCCAGTTCTCTGGTTATTCTCATCTCTGCCTTCTTTCCGCTTTGATCAGTCTACCTGAATACAAGTGCAGTATTCTCAGGCATTCTCACCCTCCTCAAGAAACAGTTAATTTAAAAAAAATTTGTAATGTTTATTTTTGAGAGGGAGATAAACAGACAGCATGAGCGGGGAAGGAGCAGAGAGTGAGGGAGATTTAGAATCCAAAGCAGCTCCAGGCTCTGAGCCATCAGCACAGAGCCCAAACCCAGGCTGGAACTCATGAACCGTGAGATCACGACCTGAATGGAACTTGGATGCTTAACCAGCTGAGCCACCCAGGCGCCCCAAGAAGTAATTCATTTAAACGAAACATGAAAAGAGTCTTTTTAACTAATGTTCATACTTGTAACGCTTACCTTTTGCAAAAACTAAGATCAAAATATTTTTTTAATGTTTATTTATTTTTGAGAGAGAGCATGTGAGTGAGCAGGGGAGGGGCAGAGAGAAAGAGAGAGAGAGAGAGAGAGAGAGAGAGAATCCCAAGCAGGCTCCACACTGTGAGCACAGAGCCCCACATGGGGCTCTAGCTCCCAGACCAAATCACGAGATCATGACCTGTGCCAAAATGAAGAGTCAGATGCTCAACCGACTAAGCCACCAAAATATTCTTGACTCTGGACATTTGGCACAGCAACAGCTTATAGTGAGATGAGGCTGAGAAAAAGTAGCCAGTGATTTGGAGTTGTGAAAATCGGGTAGTCTAGTGATGACTCCAAGAGGACTCTAAAGAAACGTTTTTGTGCCTGACAGCACATGCAATTTTTGGAGGAAAAATCCAGAGCTCTCATCAGATCCTCAGAGAGGTCCAGGACAGTTAAGAGCCAGTTGATGGGAAGTCATGATGTTCATATAATTAAGGGCACTTAATCATCCACATGGTGATTATGGGGATCCATCTGTCATCGAATCTTCCTTTCTCTTTCAATACTTATTTATTTTCTCTTTCTGGTGTTAATTTTTGTCTCCTGCTATTCATGAGAGCATCCCAGGAGCCAAACAGTCAGAAGATCATCAGGCACATAGGTCCTAGCAAATCTGTGTGACTCTCACGTAATGGAGGATGACGGAAAAGAGACTTGACTACAGGAGGACCTGTAGTATCCGGGCTCTTCTTCTGTCCCTTCGTCAATATGGCAAGGTACCTGCACAGGATCATGTACTTCCTCCTCCTTGTCTGAACAATGCTTTGCCTCCACAGAAAGTGCCCTTCGGCTGCAGGCAATGCACAGCCGTCTTGTAAATGCATATCCTATGCTGCATCCCACGCAAAGCACTCAGATCACAGAGGCATGAAGTAAAGATGGTGAACTTCTGGAAAACACACTTGAACATAAACCTTCACATTTACACGAAGCTCTTCTTTCACAGCGCTCATCTCAGGATGGCTCGTTGCTCAAAAGTGCTTTTTTATGACTTTTTTTAAAGTTTATTTATTTATTTTGAGAGAGAGAGAGACTGTGCGCAAGCAGGGGAAGGGTAGAGAGAGGGAGAAGCAGAACCCCAAGTAGGTCCCGTGCTGTCAGCGCAGTCTGTTATGGGGCTCGAACTCACGAACCATGAGATCATGACCTGAGCCAAGATCAAGAGTCTCACACTTAACCAACTGAGCCACCCAGGCACCCCTCATTGCTCAAAAGCTTTGTAGAACATCTTCAGATCTCATTTAAACTTATTAGTACAAAGCAAAAGTTCTCAACATTGGTCACACTTTGGAATAACCTAGGGAAACTTAAAAATTGCTGACACCGATATTCCAACATGAAGATTCTGATTTCACTGGGCTAAAGCATTGATTCTTACTCTAGGTCGTGCATCAGAATTACCTGTGGGTAATTTTAAAGATACACATACCTGTTTCCTAATTCCAGAAATCTGAATATAAATCTCTGGAAATAAGATCTATACACAATTTCCAAAACTTCTCAGGTGATTCTAATATGCAATATGGGGTTGAGTTTTGCTACTCTGCATACACACTTCATCATTGGTCCAAAATATTAACAGCTTACTCCATTCAAAGAAATGACTTCCACGTGGATCCTGGCTTTTTCCAAAATCTGAATCTATCTCTCAGAAATTTTCTTAAACGTTTTTTTTTCTTGCTTTTTTTTTTTTAATGTCCATTTACTTTTCAGAGACAGAGAGCGCACACGCGAGCAAGCAGGGGAGGGGCAGAGAGGGAGGAGGACAGAGGATCTGAAGCAGGCTCTGTACTGACAGCAGAGAGCCAGATGTGGGGCTCGAACTCACGAGCCATGAGATCATGTTAAGTCGCACACTTAACCCACTGAGCTACCCAGGAGTCCCTACCTCTCAGATTTTTTTTTTTTAATTTGCCACAGACCCTAACGATATAGCAAAAACAAAAAAGAAGCCTTAGCGTGAATCCATTTGTAACCCTCCCAGGTGATTTCTTTTGAAAGGCCAACACTTCACTGGTTGCAAATAGATATTACTGATCAATGTGCCCTGTTTGGAAGCCTTCAAAGTTACCCAAATTCATGGATTCTTCCAAAATATATGGCTTCTTCCATAAAACATAGAATATGAATGAACAACCATAAAGCCATATGAAAGAATACCTACAGGACAGTTAATTCAGGATCTCTCACTTGCCAATAAAAATAATAGTTAATATTTATTGAACAATTACTATGTGCCTAAGGTTCTCTGAGAACTTTATATGCATTCTAAAATTTATTCTCATAACTGCCTTCTGGCATAGATAATATTATTATCCCCAAAGTACACACCAGGAAAATAAGGCTTAGAGATTCAAGTGATGATTTTGCTTATCAGTTTCATAGAATTTGATGTCTAAATAAAATTATAAATTACTACATGACATTGCCTTTCAGGATAAGAAAATAGAATCATCACCCTTATGCCTATAAATGCCAAGATTTAACTGCTTGCATCTAGTGAATATGGTAAAATACCTGTCTGTTAAATCTGTTTTTATATCACATAAACCTATTGCCTTCCAAACCTCAAGCCTATGGTGAGACCTTTCCTTCTCAAAGTCTATTTCTTTCTTAGTTCTCTCAGCAAGGCTAGAGCAGAACACAGCAATTCAAAGGAAATTTACAGTGACTCAAAATTTCCACAGACCAGTAGATTCATATTTAAAGAAAATGCACACAGGGGCACCTGGGTGGTTCTGTTGGTTAAGCGTCTGACTTTGGCTCAGGCCATGATCTCATGGTTCATGAGTTTGAGTCCCACATTGAGCTCTATGCTGGGCTCTGTGCTGACAGTTTGGAGCCCGGAGCCTTTTTTTTTTTTTTTTCTGTGTCTCCTTCTCTCTCTCTGTCCTTCCCCTACCCAAGGTCTGTCTCTCTCTATCTCTCAAAAATAAATAAACATTAAAAAATAAAAATAAAAGAAAACGCACACACATGACCCATTCTCTAGTGACAGAATTCATTGCTTAATGATTTATCAATATTATATTGTTACAATTGAATCCATATTGGCTGGAAACAATGTATTCACTCAAATAATAAAGACACTATTGTCATAGTCTACAAAGGTGCCATAAAGATATCCACATCTAATCTCTAATACCGATGAATATGTAATCTTGTGAGGCTGAAGAGGCTTTGTAGATGTGATAAGGGTTAAGAACCTTGAGATTGCAAATCATCCTGAATGATCTGGGTGGAATCAATCTAATCACATGACTCATTAAATGTAGAAGAAGAGACAGATAAAGGGGTTAGAGAGATGTGGCTTGAAAAAGAGTCTACTCACCTTTGCTGATTTTGAAGATGGAGGAAATGGATAGGTGCCGAAGAGTGAAGGCAGCCTCTAGAAGCCAGTAAAGGCAAGGAATAGTTTTCTTAGAGCCTCCAGAAAAAAAAAACAAAAACAAAAAAAACAGCCCTGCTGTTCCCTTGATTTTAGTCCAGTGTGACATGTGTTGGACTTCTGATTTACTGTACAACAATATTTGTGCTGTTTTAAGCAACCTAAATGTGTGGCACTTCATTATGGCAGCATTAAAAATCGAATACAGAGGGGCACCTGGGTGGCTCAGTCAGTTAAATGTCCCACTTCGGCTCAGGTCACGATCTCACAGTTCATGAGTTCCAGCCCCACATTGGGCTCGATGCCATCAGCTCAGAACCCCCTTCAGATCCTCTGTCCCCCTCTCTCACTGCCCCTCCCCTTCTCACACTCTCTCTGAAAAATACATAAAACATTAAAATAATTTAAAAAATAAATAAATACAGATACAGTCCTAGATCTGCCATCAAATCACCATTTACTGCTAAAGAATTCTTCAGATCCCAATGTCTTCAACAGCAAGTGGAGATAATGTAGCATTTTTCAGAATTAATATACCCCTTTATTAATTCTGATGATTTTTAGTAATTATATGCTATTCTTCACATTCACCTAAAGTTATCATCAATAGTAACATCAGTTGGGGTACCTGGGTGGCTCAGTTGATTAAGTGTCCAACTCTTGATTTCAGCTCAGGTCTTGATCTCAGGGTCGTGGATCGAGCCCCAAATTGGGCTCCACACTGGGTGTGGAGACTACTTAAAAAAAAAAAAAGTAACGTCAGTAGTTACACTGTCATTTGTTTAAATTCAGCCACTACTTGAACCCCATTTTTATTGTTATTTCAACAGTCAATTGAATACATGTTTACACAGGGCCTGTACTTGCAAGGCATTTTCATTACGTATAGATGGAGGTTTCTAACCTGTAATTACATATCCCATAAAATAGCGATTTTGATCCCAAATAGCAGAAACTTAGATCATTTTCTTGAATTTTTCTAAATTTCACCTTTGTGGCTAGGACTGTTGAATGCTTATTGGTGTCTTCATCTCATGTTTATTTGAAATGAGAATATGCACCATGAATTAAAACATTGAACATTGAAATAAGCATATTATAAAAGACATATATTTATACATTTTGGTATTTAAAAATACATATGTGCATATTTTTCATCTTAATAGGTTCATGGTATTTACTTAATTTGACCAATTTGATGGTATCAATTACTGAGGAATTGGTCATTTGAATATTCAAAATGAAAGATCCTAGTAGAGTTCTTTGCTTTCTTCAATCCACTTTCGGGCACTAAATCTAAACCAAACTTGATAAATTCTATAATTTTGAGGTATTATATAGAGGTAGCATTTTACGTCTTGGTAGTTTCAAAGTATCTCGAAAGATCAACAAACAAACGATAAAGATGATGAAAAATATAAGCTGGATGTTCTTATTTCTTTCTCTTATAGTTTGGAATCCAGTCGCCTTTGAGATGCTTTTGCCTGTTGAGGACTAAGGCTGCCTAGAAAGTGGTGAGCTAGCTGACTCCCTAAGCATTTACTCTGAGGCCATTGTCCCTTTTACAGTGCTTTCCATAAAGCCCTACTTGGGTTAACCTCAAAGGAATGCAGTTTGCCTGGGGCCAAGACCTCTACAGCACATCCATGAAAATCAGCAATGTAGCAGGCTGTACAATATCAATCTACAGAGCAATACAAGGGACCCTTGATATGATAAAAAAACATCTTCGGTCCAAGGCATCATGAGATTAAGGGTAAAATTGGATTTCTACTTTAAAGTGCAATCATATTACCTAATAGCGGATCTCTGTCCTCATTACAAGTTTCGCTTCACGCAGAATATTTCTAACCTAAAAACACTAAATATCATAGAACTTGAATTTATATCAAGTTAAATTGGCTTTTTGCATATGGGCTTTACCATTCTTTTTGCTTTTCTTGAAGACTTGGTTGCTTAAATAGACAGAGAACTAGGAAAATTTGTAAACAACCTTGGAATCTATGTGTTGGTGGGCTACCTTGAAAACCTTTATGTGGTCTGCGAGCGACTTCTACACGTAATTGAATAAGCCCCCCATAGCTGCCCCTTATTTTGTAAACTCTTCCTTTAGCATCCCTGACTTTACTCTTCACGTTCTCCTACCTCTTTGACTTCAAAATGCTTTCTCCATTCATCCACCCATATGGATTGTTACAGACTATAGTCCTAGACACGTGCCCGACAAGCTCTCCCACGCTGTTCACTTTTAACTACCTTTCTACCTGATGCAGCTACTAAGCCCCCTACTTTCTCTCCTGGTCTCATTGTGCTCGGACACCTCTGAGATATGCTCCCATTCTCACTCTCAATACCGTTTCTTCCTGGTGAGGATGTGGAACAACGGGAATTCTCATTTACTGTTGGTGGGAATGCAAAATGGTACAGCCACTTTGGAAGACACTTTGGTGATTCTTACAAAACTGAGCATACTCTTACCGTGTGCCCCAGCAATCATACTGTTTGGTAATTACTCAGATAAATAGAAAAGTTGCGTCCACACCAAAGCCTACACATGCATGTTTATTCATGATTGCCAAAACATAGAAGCAACCAAGATGTCCTTCGATAGGTGAATGGGTAAACAAACTGGTACAATGGATATTATTCATTGATGAAAAAAAATGAACTGCCAGGTTGTGTTTGCTAAATAAATGAGGGAACGAATGAATACAATGAATAAGTGTGGTAAGCACTATGTCTTACCTCCAAAAGTATGCTTTGTCAGCTTTGTGAAAACATTGTAAACGATAAAGAAAGCATAATTTCTACTCTGATTTCCATTTGCATTGATTTCATCTCACCAACTATTTGGCTGTGGTTTTCTTAGGTAAACTATAGAGTCATGAGTGCCCCAAATCCTGAGAAACCAGAGCATCAATAGCCGTATAGTAAAGATACCAAGCTCATGTAGACAGGGGCACGATAGCTATTCTAAACCTTCATTTCAATCTTCATTACACTATACAGTCTTGATAAGCTCCCACTTCACTGAGAAAATAGAAGCTGTCTATCAGATGTGAACTCCTTCAAATTCCCTCATTATCAATCACACATTTGAAAAGCTCCTTAAAATCAAAGCTTATGAAAAAACAAACAAGCTTATTTATTCTTGAGAGAGAGACAGAGCATGAGCAGGGGAGGGGCAGAGAGAGAGGGAGGCACAGAATCCACAGCAGGCTCCAGGCTCTGAACTGCCAGCACAGAGCCCGACACGGGGCTCAAACTCACAAACTGTGAGATCATGACCTGAGCCGAAGTTGGGCGCTTAACCAACTGAGCCACTCAGGTGCCCCCAAGTTAAAATTTATATTTATAGAGCAGAGATTTAAGCCAAATTTCTCAGACTCCCAAACCCACGTATGTTATTACCACACCATTGACTCTAGTTTAAAATTTTTTTGAACCCAAAAGAAATGTAGTTTAATCAAAAGCAAATCTTACTTGCATCTTTCTAGATTTTTATCCAGTACATGAGAAACTTAGGGGAATTAGACTAGTTGATCACTGAAGGCACTATTGAATGTGACTTGCAAGGCACCTTTAAGGAGTTAAGACTGAGGTAGCTTTAGGACAAAATTAGTTAAGTATTCTTTGGCAACCAGTAACCACTCCTTTCTAATTGCTATTAAGAAGTTCACCACATATGTTTGACAGAGATATGTTTAGAAAGTTTTATAAAACTAAAGATAAATTTGGTCTATCTTGAATTTTTTCAGATGGTTATCTAATAGGAAATCCAATAAAAACCAACCTCTTCATTGTCAGATGAAGGCAAAGACAGTATTAAATCAATGAAATTATCGTTAGTGTTATTACTGTGCATGTGGTCATGATAATAAAGGGCTAAAATAAATCCCCAAATTAAACACACATTCTTGGGGGCACCTGGGTGGCTCAGTAGGTTACGTGTCCAACTCTTGGTTTTGTCTCAGGTCATGATCTTACAGTTCATGGGTTTGAGCCCCGTGTTGGGTTCTGTGCTGGCAATACGAGCCTGCTTCTGAGTCTCTCTCCTTCTCTCTCTGCTTCTCCCTTGTTCACGCTCTCTCTCTCTCAAAATAAATAAATAAAAACTTTAAATAAATAAATATTCTTTAAATTTGTCATACGTGGAGTTGTGAATGACGTTGACTTTAGTAGGATGTCTTTTCATTTAGAAAAGCTTCCATAATTATGTTGAGGCTTTTAAAAATGGTCTTAGATTGCCTTCTCCATCCTGTATCCCCATAGGACCTGTTTGATAATTTTTTCAAATAAATGCTTGTTTTAAAGAACTATTTCTCACTCTTGCAAGTGTGGAAGTAAATCATTTGTATAAACTTGAAACAGCCTAGTGTGATTTTTATGGAAATAACAATGGCAGTTCAACAATGGAACCGAGGGTGGGAGTACTGGCTGTTCTAAATACATTGCTAATAACGTCAGTGCATTTCCCTTGTCTTCCACACAAGTATCTCTGGGGAAATAGAAACTCTGTTGCATGCTAACCTGAATTCCTGTCATTGTACTCTGCACATCAGTCTCTCGAGTCTCAGGCTTACAGCCTACAGCTGAAGTTATCATCTAATGAACCACACACAGCCACTGATATAGAAAGGAAATCAATACAAAGAATTTTTTTTTTCTTGTATGGGTGAGACAAATGATTCATGAGCTCAGCAATAAATCAGAGTGAACCAAAACAACTGAGCAATAGGACAAATCTTAGCTGGAAAGGCTGGAAGTTTCCAGGGGAAACAATATTAAATATAAACCCTTTCCTATGTGCTGATAACTATATTGGCTTCAAGTTTCTGAACCATTGAAAGTGATGACAAATCTAGCTTTACAACATGCCAAATGCATCATTTCCTTCCCTTTCCCCTCTACACCACACCCTCCCCCACCCCAACGTTTGAGAAAACAGCTTAGGACAGCAAACTCTACAGGATTATACTCTAGACCTTTAGTCTGGCTTCTCCGGGGAGATGTTGGCTTTTTCTTCAGATAACAACTGTTCTGCAGGGAAGCAGGTATGTGATTTCTCTGCAGAACGTCTGAATTTGGTTCCTGTGATGTTTCTACATGTGTACATTCATTCATATACTTGTGGCTTTTAAGAGTCTAATTATTAGTGCTTCAAACATGATTCAGGATTTGTGGTATGTAAACCTCAAGGAATGAGTAATAATGCCAAATAGTGACAAAGCATGACCGACTGTCTTAGTCTGATATTTCCAACAACCGTGTCATATCTGAATCTGGTTCTGATGCTTGCTTTGTCTCTTCAGACTGCATTTTTTTCTTGGTTTTCCCAGGCCTTGTAGTGTTTTGTTGTAAGTTGGAAATAATGTCGGAGATAATAGGCACTGAGAGAAATAGGCCTTTAGTGTGAGATAGTCTATTAATCAATTTAGAAGTTGGGCTCTATTTAACTCTTGCTATTACTGTAGGTACCAGAGGCTTCCAACTCCTCCAGCATCCTTGATTTTTGTATCCTCTACTGACGTGTGCTTCCCTAAGTATTCTTCCTGAAAGGGAGACTGACTCTTGCAGCTCTCAGTTATAATTCACTGTTGTTATGAGGACCCAGTTTATGTGACTCCTGTTCTAGGAAAGCAGATATTGGCTATGTCTCTAGGAAAGCAGATTTGCCTACCTCTCCACATTTTGGTGTGTTTGTCCTGTGAGTTTAGTTCTCTGATGGGTTCTAGAAAAGTTGTTGAATTGCAATGTTTGGGCCTTTTTTTTTTTTTTTTCCTCTTTAAGGATGGGAGTGATGACTTCCAAACTCTTTTCAAAATATTGGAGCTGAAACAATAAGTGCATGGTCTAGTCTTAGAAATCCACAAACAGGTCCATTTGTTTGTTTAATGTGAAAGACCCAAGTGATCATCCCAAGATCTTCCTAGAGTTTTTTGTCTTTTTTTTTTTTTTTTTTTTTTTTGCTTTTAGCCTTAGCGAGAAGGAGTTATATGTTTTCAGAGCTAAAACTGAAAATTAGCTATATAAAATCATATGTACAACCAAGTCAATAAATCCATAAGTCCCTGAGAGCAAAGGTATCAAGACAGGACAACAGCACTACCACAGCCCCTGGTTGTAATTCAACACCCTTCTAAGATAAAGAGCATCGAGTTCACAGTAACCCCAAAGTATACACTCAGTCACGCCACAGCTGTATCCTTTCTAAGATCTCACACTTGGAAATTTCCCGATCAAAACACAGAACCCTTAGCCTGCCAACACTTCCACCTCTGTACCTGAGGCAGCTATAGCAAAAGTATTTTATTACTGGCTTCTTAAATCGACTCCATGGCCTACTAGTTAAGCTAAATTCATTCTAGATACCTAGTTTCAGTGGATGACTGGCTATTCGCTAAAATATGCCTTCGCACTTCTATTCATGCAGCCTCTGCTGCCTGGAAATCTCTTCCACTCTGCCTTTTGAAATTCGATTCTGCCTTTTAATTAAAACAACTTTATGAATCTACTCAATTCAGTGACCTTGTCTTTAAGCTATATAGCCCTTTATTTACACCTTTATGCCCTTAACATACTCTGCCTTTTATTTAAATTCAGGTCCACCAACTTCATCTCCTCTAGAAAGTGAGTTCTAATTTCTTCTTTTTTTAATATTTTTTAATGTTTATTTCATTTTTAAAAGAGAGAGACAGAGCATGAGCAGAGGAGAGGCAGAGAGAGAGAGAGAGACAGAATCCAAGGCAGGCTCCAGGCTCTGAGCTATCAGCACAGAGCCCGACGTGGGGCTCAAACCCATGAAATGCGAGATCATGACCTGAGCTGAAGTTGGACACCTAACCAACTGAGCCACCCAGACCCCCCCTAATTTCTTCTAAGAAGTAGTTTATACATGGTGCCTTATAGATAGTAGGAAAAAAATCATCAGTCTAATGCATAAAGGAAAGATATCATGTTTGTGCTGGGAACAGTGAGTTACTAAGGCTCATTGAGTTATATCATTTCAAAGTTAGGAATTCCAACATGTCGAAAGCAACGTGTGAGATGAATACAGACAGGGAATGGATTCTACTGATAATCAGGTCTCTATTGTAGATGGGTTCAACATCCAGAGCCAAGAATTCTCTAACATTCTTTGAGTGATATTACTCTTGGAGTTATTATTACTCACGCTGAGGCTCATTGCTGTCTTTCTATTCAGTCACATAACCCGGTAAATCTTCTCAAAGTTTACTCTCATAAGATTGGCCTTTCAGCATCCAAAGATCAGGGAATTTGAAATATTAGAGATTTCACTTTGTAGTCTGTTTAATTAATGATTAGTAAATAAGACTGGTTGCTCCATGAGCACTGTTTAGATTCTGTTAAGTGGTCGTGCAGCCTGAGATTGACCATCTCCAGTGAGTATCAGGATTTCATTTTCTCAGGTTTTCTGAAATTTCCCGTGTCTCCACCAAATTTGTTTCAATGTGAAAGAAAAGAATTACATTACAGAAATTTAGCAGAGTGCTGGTAACTGTCTTTTTAGAAACTTTCTAGAAAAAAATTGAAGGAATATTTCTAGAAGTTTTCTAGAAAAAAACCTACTTGCTTATTCAAAAACAAAAACATATTGTATCATAACCCAGAATATTGGATATATTTCTGATGGCTGGGGTCAACAAACAAACAAATAATGAAGCTGGAAAATTCCATGGAAGAAAAGATAAGATAATGAAGGGGAAATTGAGGCTTCTGTGAGGAAAGGCCAAAAATAATTAGATATCATAAATCCGGAATGATAAAGTCTGAGAAGAGGATGAGAGGATGAGATAAAAATGCTTAAGACTACTAAGTTATTAAATAGAGCAAACATGGCTGAGTGACTAAATTTTAGAACAGTATAAAACTAAGAAATATCTTTTGAAGTTTCACTGAAATCAAAAGCAGTACTATTTGGGAAACATTTAAACTGGCAAAAATTACCTCAGTAAACTCACATGAAAAATTAATTAGGCTGAGCAAGAGTTTCAGTAAAGCAATAGATGAGTTCCAAGGATTATAAAGAAAGAGATGAAATCATGAGTGTGTAAGAAGCCTCCATTATGGAGATTACTCCAAACAGATTTCTTTAATGCCATGGATTTTAACAACATTCAAGGCCCTACATAGACATTTAATCTGATGAGAGATGGATAATCTAATAGGTTCAAGTCTGACTGTATACTAGAGATAATTTAGGTAAATCACTGTTCTCAATTACTGTATCCACATGGCAAAATATTGCTGTACAGGACAGAGTGTTATACATTTTCAGGCAAGTTAAATCAAAGAATAGCTTTTGTAAGAGAAGGAGTGTTTAAATAGACTGTAATAACTACAATATGTAGCAGTTGCTTAAGTCAGGAATCAATTTGTATTTTAGACTGATGTTGCCTTAAATGGTAGGCTAACCATTTCCATCAAAGAAAGAACTTTTATGAGAGCAATGACAACTCCTATCAGGCAGATCTTTGCAATCGCATAATACTTGCTCAACTAATATTATCCGTTAATTTAAGCTGTGCAAAATAATTTAAGGGTAATTTAAGAGTCTGTTAAGAAAATGTTTATGTGACTTAGAAAACACATAATGTGGCTTAATCATAATATTTCTGAAATTGCCTCCATTCTCAATTTCCTTTTTCAATTGGTTTGAGTCAGCATCTTCCCGACTATCTAGATAGCTTCAATAAATAGGAAAAAACTTACCGATATGTCAGTTTTTGTCTGAATGTTAGACATACCTGAAATCTAGTGATTAATCAATAAACATGTCATGAATGCATGAATAAATTAATGAATAAATAGCTGTACGAATGGTCAGTGCCAGCATGTTGTGCGTTCCAGAAGAACATAGGTCTGTGAATGAGAATTTTAAGTCCAGTGTGCTATCATAATTTAAAATATCTAGGGAAGAAAAACACATACCTTTGTTGAGTCCTCACTGTGTGCAAATTTGTTAGCATCATTATTCATTTAATTTGCTCAACAACTTTTTACAAAAGGCATCATGGAGCATCGACAATGTACAAGGCATTTTTTTATTCATGGCCTCATTCAATCCTCCCAACACATTTCTGAAGAAGGTATTGTTTCGACAAATATACAAGTGATAACACTAAAGCTCGGAGAGATTAGAAAATTTGCTAAAGGTCACACAAATGAAATGTGCCTAGTTCTCTGTCCACCAGAACAAATGTTTCACAAGTTAAATTTTGAAGTTCAACCTTTGCATGATATCATAAGTGTTTTAAAATCGGCATACGAGTTGTTAGCATTTTGAAGTTGCTACAGAAACAAATATTTCCAAAAAAGGATATTGCAGAGCCTTTAAAATAGCCCTGTCATCAACATTTCTTAAATGTACATAATGCAGCACAAGAGAAATTTGCATGTCTTAATGCTTGGCAAAACATGAAAGTTTGCTTCTTTAATGTGCTGTATCCTTTAGTTGGTCATGACAGATTTATGACAACTGGATGTTTTCCAAAAGTCATTATGCTTTCTGATTTATTCATTTGTTTTAATCTTGGAAAGATTTGAACTGAATTCTAAATTTGTGTAATGATAACATTAAAGTTAAGACCTGTCTAAAAAATGATTGAAAAAAAAAACGCTTTGACCAACATCAATCATTGGAAAGATTCACTTAATAATTTTGGTGTTGATTTTATTCATTGTCTTTTCCAATAAGGATGTCAGTGGAAGACAGACAAGGAAGCCATGAACAGACATTGACATGTAGTGTCAATGTGAGTATGATCAAAACATTTGGTTAAGAGTATGGGATTGGAGTCAGACGGGTTTGTTCTCAGGTTCTCAATCTGTCACTTACTTGCCCTATGGCCATAGGCATAGACTTACCCTCTCTGAGCGTCAGTCTCTACATCTTTAATGCTGGGGAAATACCTACTTCATTGTGTTTTTTAAATAAGATTTTAATAAAGCAATACACATAAGGAAATTAAGTGACTGATACATCATTGAGATCCCACTCAATAAATGGAAATATTTCTACTCTTATTTTTAAAGATAAACCTTGTTAAATAAGCAACAGAAATTGGTTGATTGGTTATCCTCATGTCTTTTTCATATGTCAGTATGTAGGTATATTCTGATAAACTGGATCCAGGGAGAGACACTGAAAAGATTGCAAAAGAGGTCAAGCTGTCTCTGATGCCCACTTCACTGCAGAATCCTCTGCATCTTTGAGCATCTTTAGTCCCCCCAATCCTGGCTTCATCCCCTCATGTTTGTACCCTCTTCAGCCTTCCTTTTCTGAGACAGTGTCTAAACTTCAATACTTTAGTCCCTACCTTTGGATCTATTTCTACCCTATTCTCAACTGGCTCTCTCTTCACATTTTTCTGATAATCTAATTCACCAAGATAGTTATGTCTGTATTTTAAAATTGGACATGGATATTATTTTGTCTTATATTTCATAAAGGAAACAATCAAATCTTTCAGGACACAGTTGAATAAAAATTAGTTTGTGATCTAATGTCTCTTAATTAAAGAGAGCTCTTATTGAATGGTCCGAGCTACTACCCTAACCATTATATTTAAAGAGATAACTATTTTTAGATGATGACAGGATATTTAACTCCTATTTAATAACATGGAAATTACTTCATTTCAAGGAGACATAACAAATAATCCTATATTTTCAGGGTAGAGAAAACCCATGTGGTTCCTTCCTCTAATTTTCTTCCTTTGTCTCTTAGATACTGAGAAAGCAGCTCTTAGAAGAAAGAACAGAGATGATACTGGGAAAGTACTAAAGATCAGATACTCAGAAGTGCAAACAAATGTCATCTATTTAAGTAACCCAGACAATCCAAGAAGCAATCTGAAGGGAGTTTGATGCTAAATTGCTCTGAAGACTTGGGAGGTAAATCCTAATCGTGTCAAAGATTTGGCACAAAGACATGTTTCAGGGTGAGTTAATAAACAAACATGCTGATGGATAGTAGTGATAAGATCATGGTGAAGTCTTCTTAATCAGATAGGGATTACTGACCAGATTCCAAATATTTCCTACATGCATATTTCTTTAAATATTTGTTTTATAAGAGGATATTCCATGCCATTTTGTGTTTGTTCTGTTCAGATGTTTCAATAATCTTATTTTCAATGTTTGTAAGTCAAGGACAATTTACTGTTGTATTTTGTGTCTGGGAAAGAATCTAGTTGTATTGTGGGTCATACCTATGTAGTGTGTGATCTGAGAATTCAAAATAAATCCTAAATGATAAGGGATGGGGCACCTGGGTGGCTCAATCAGTTTAGAGTCTGACTCTTGATTTCGGCTCAGGTCATGATCTCATGGGTTTGTGACATCAAGCCCTGTCTTGGGGTCTGTTCTGACAGTGTGGAGCCTGCTTGGAATTCTCTCTCTGCCCCTCCCGCACTCAGGCTCACTCTCTCTCAAAGTAAATAAACATTTAAAAATTTTAAAAATAAAATAAAATAATGAGGTAAATTCCCATCTGAAAATTACTTAATGTAAGTCTTCGTAGGAATTTTCACAAGAGTTCCATGACAGTAGAATTCTTGGCATCTCTGTTGAAGGCCAGAATCTTCAAATATCATTTATGTCCCAAAATGTTGTGGCACATCAGGTCTCTGTTCCCTCCTAACACCCTAAACATAGTCACCTACTTTTCACTAGTGGACCTTGATCAAAGGCACCGCATTTGTGATTGGACATATTTTCCACCACAGGTAAAGAAGAAACAGATAAAACCTTCAAAATCTAAAAATCCCCCCCCAAAATTTATTTATTTATTTTTAAAATTTATTTATTTATTTTAAGAGAGAGCAAGAGCAAGTGTGCAGAGCTCGACATGGAGCTCGATCTCACAAACCATGTGATTGTGACCTGAGCCAAGATCAAGAGTTGGACCTTTAATCTACTGAGCCACCCAGGAGCCCCTAAAAATCCCAAAAGAAAATTTAAAATATAAGGTATAACAAAGACACTCCCAAATATGAACATAATTAGCACTATGTAAATCGATCGTCGTGGAGATAGATTGACTTTCTAGTAAGTGCTCAAAGAATACACATAATTAAGTCCTGGAAAGAAGCATCATCTAACTCAACATGTGTCAAAATCCCACAGCCAACAATAAGAAACCGAAAAATCCTTGTCAAACCTATGAAATAAACAAGACCTAATGGCTGTGGGAGTCTGGAAGGTTCTAACCAAGAGAGAAGTGTTCCAACATAAAATGTCAGCAGAGATATGAAGATACAACCAAGGACACATTAGTACAGTTCAGCTCCTGAGCAGCCTGGACCATGCCCGCCTCATCATCTTATTCCTATGAGGCATGTGGATAGTTAACACTCATCTACTGAATACATAATTAAAACAAAGAGATGGGGAGGAAGGGTCTGTAAGAACTGCATCCATTGATTGGCTAGTCAACCATTGCTCAAGTTCAGAAAACAGAGTGATATTAAAAATAAACAAAAACAAAAACTATCTGTGTGTGGTTTATTAGCTATAATAACTGGAGATCTTTATAACTAGTTACATTTGTTTTATTGGTTTTTTGATTGTGTAAAGCACTTAGGACCAGGTAGAATCTCTTCTCAAGCCGGGTTTTCCCAGATAAGAAATGATCACCCCAGGAGCTCCTGGATGTCTCAGTCCATTAAGCATCAGACTCCTGATTTTGGCTCAGGTCATGATCTCATGGTTCATTCTTGAGTTTGAGCCCCACATCAGGCTCCTCACTGACAGTGCAGAGCCTGCTTGGGATTCTCTCTCACTTCCTCTTTCTGCCTCTCCTGTGGTCTCTCTCTCTCTCTCTGACTCTCTCAAAATAAATAAAATAAACTTTAAAAAAAGATGAAAAGATAATTTCTTAAAAACAAACAAAAAAGAAATGATCGCCTCAAATGGCAGGGCATGTTCTCTAACATAGAGTAGATACAGAGAGAAAGATGTGAAAGGAAGCAGGTAAAGAAGTAGCATCTAATCAGGAACAGCTACATGAATAATTATGGGCCCAAGAGACACTCAAAATTGTCTCAGCAGACACTCAGAATGATAAATAAGTGAATGAGCGAAATGAATGCATGAATTAGATCCAATTGAATAAGAATTTTCTTAGGAACTTAAGCATCAAAGAAAATAATTATTAGATAAAGGACAAGTTACAAAGAAAAAGTGTAACAAACCATTTCTCCCCCAGGTACGAAATGTAATTTAAAAACTGGTAATCAAGCTATCATTCATATGCCACCCCTGCTGTGCTGCCTGTTGGCACTCCCGACTCCCGACTAGGGCAACCCAGCATCACAACAAACACACACATTCGGTTTTAATCCACTAATATTTCTCAGAGATAAATACCTCCTCCCAACCCCCAGAAAAGAGATATGCTAATGGATACTACCTTTAAATTTAGGCAATTTATTCACTTACCAATATTTACTGAAAGCCTACCATGCACCTGTCACTATTCTAGGCATCATGAATTTGGTGACGAACAAGAAAGAAAAAGCTCTTACCTGTGTAAGCTCATATTCTAGTGCAGTGGGATAGACAATCAAATAGAAGTATAATTAGAGTAAGAGGAGACAAGTACTAGAATAGGATTTATTTTACATAAGGAGTTATTACAGCTCTTACTCATGATTTTTGCATCAGTCATAACTATTTGGATTATTATATTTGTTGAATAATAATTCAGCCACGCTGAAACTAATTTTGTAGTTTTGTGATTTTGTACAAAACTGATTTTGAAAGAAGACTTCACTATGCCCAATCTAAGGAAAGGGAGGGCTATTTCTAGGCTTCAAAAAAGCCATATGGAAAAACTCAAAGGTAAAAAAGTTCTTCCCCACTGCTCTTGACTAGTTGGCTAGATTATCCTAATTGTGCACTGACTGGTGTCATTTGATGGAAGCTACCAAGGTCTCCTATGAGAAAATTATCTCCCTGATCTATTCGAAACAACAACAACAAACCAAAACAACAACAACAACAACAACCACAACGACACTGTGAGAGTCATTGTTAGGACAGCTTAGGTCTTGCTTCTCCCCATCAGTCACCGATGGCCACCAAGGCTGGGCCATATGGTACACAGTGGACACTTGGGGGATCTCACCCTGTATGTCCAAGAAAGTTCCCAGAGAGGAAGAAACCCGGACGGGTCAGAAAGCTTCTCCAAGAATGTCAATTATAATCAGGTTGATTAAAAGGTTTGGGGCTCTTTAAGAATAGGACTTGCTATAAAAAATTTGAGAAATTCTTCAACACTGTGAAGAGAGTCGTATTTGGGGTCATGACTTTAAACATAAAGTCTAATGAAACTAGCCACTTCATCAATGTGCTTATGGTACTTAAAATTTCATCTTATTTTAGTCTCAGTTATGCATGTAAGTATTTTAGATGTTGTATTACAAAACAGAAATCTGGCTTTACATAGTGGCTGTAGGAAAACAGGCTGGAATCATCTCAGTCATCAACTACCATGACATTGGGCAGCAACTATTTAGATGCTGCTTGTCAAAAACAGCATCTGGGGGCAGAATTTCTGTTTCTCTTTGGCTTGCAAAAATCATTATTTTGCTGCTAAATATAGGCCTGTGTATAATACACATTTAGAGTTTGGATCTTACCTTATAAGGTAAAAGTAGGTGTGGAAGTGTTATAAAATAGAGAGTGCTACAAATTCCACTGGTGCCAATAATAAGACCCAGCTGTGCATGTTAAACTCCGCAAAGACCAAACTTCAGGCACTGCATGTATTTAGCAAAGTCTCCTTGTTTCTGGGAACAGCTCAGAATTGCTAAAAGCTCCATTTTGGCACATAACAGATGAATCAATAAATGCTGGATTTTTAAAAATAGTGTTTTGTATGTATTTTTCAGAAGTTAGTGAGTTACAAACTATCAAAATTTCTGACATGATTTTCATCTCTGATATGCCCTAATGTGGATGGTCTGTGTCCACCATTGTGGAAGTTTCTATCTGAAACCATTTCTCCATCACAGCACTATTGTCTTCCTGAGAACAAACATCCAAAGAATGAAGAAATCATTTATACTAATTTGTGGTGCCACACTACAGATATTTAATAATATTAAATATAAAATTAAGAAGAAATATTCTGACATATAAATTGGAACGGATACTGTTGTGTTCCAGTTATCTATATAGTCCTCTCCAAAAGTAGCTTATTGGGATTACACTTCATGCATGATAGTACATTTTAAGAAGTTGCTGAAATTAACAAGGCATCTGAGTCTATGTAGCTCTGTAACTGATGCAAAATATGCTACTTACATAACTGGCTTTCACTGCTTTCCATTTCCTTGGTTTCCTTGGTTATTGTTGAGTTGGTCATAAAGACCTTGACCACATCTTTGAAGACCAGTAGAACATTCACTGAGGTGGTCAGTCTTGCTCATTTCATGATCATTGCATAGTTGCTCATCAAGAGACGGTAACCCGGCACAATGGCCAAAAACGATGGCACAGACTTACCTATCCATCAATTCAAAATACATCAAGTCTATCAGAAACAAGCCTTTGCTAAAGAGACTCTATCATGCAGTCTAACAAGTGTACCCACCTTAATATCTACTTTTGAGGAACCAGAAAATATATTAATAAAAATGATCTCTGATACTTCCTAGACAGTCATTTTATTCCAGGCACTGTACTGAATGTTTACAACCATCGTAGAGTTTAAACTTTTCATGGAGGCACTATCTTATTCTCCCTTTTACCCAAGAGATACATGGAGGTAAAATGAGTCACATGAGGCCTCTCAGCTGAATAAATAACCAAGGTTCATTCTCTTCTCTTTTCCAGGCCACCTCTTTTGAAAAAGACATGCTCCTCTTCTGTTTTTAGTTCAGAGGTTTAAAAGGAAAGTTGTTATCAGAAATCTTTTAGAGAATTGACCTGCCATGTACAACTCAGTCTTCAGGGCCTTAACAAATATTTAGCCCACATCAGAACTAAGACAATTGATGCCTCATTGCTCCAACATAGATAGGTCTTAGTTTAAAAAATTAATAGCAAATACTAGCCACAGAAGGGAAAGTCTATTGTAATACGCTTTAAAAAAAATAAAGGTCACTTAAAAAAACGGAAGCTATATTATAAGACCAAGCTGAAGCCAATATAATGCTAAATATCAAAAGAATATTCACACGTATGTGTGGATGGAAAGGTGCATCCTACCATGACCAATCTTTATATGTTTATCTTATTCTCTTCCCCTTGCATCATATTTGTGACTGTCTGGGAAGATAGAGTCCTATATATTTTGGTTCTCTCACTCATATGCTATGAGTGACTTCTATGAGAATTTCTAATAATCAAAACACTTCATGGTATTGGGCCCACATTTTATTTACTCATGCCGTACAAACAAGACCTTTGCATGATTATTTCCCTTGTCTGTCACTTCCAGAAATCTGTTGTAACAAGCAGCATAGTGACAAGTGCAGGAAATGAATCACTAACTTTTGACCTTCATCAGTGTCTGCACCTAAAATTTAAAGCTGATACATGTTGGAATATAACTGGGTTTTTTAACTGAAAATGCTTATTGTTGAATCAACCATTATGACTTTGGATCCTAGTTCGTCTTTTACTAATGGAATAGGCTCTAAGTAAATTTGATACTTATAGAAATTAATTTAAAAGTTGGGGGTTGGAAAATGGTTGTTATTGTTCAATTAAGCATTAGAAATATTTTAAGAAATCTTTAGGAAATTATACTTAAATAATTTGGTGAAAATGTTACTAAGACAATGACATTTTTGCCTTTGCTTCTTATCCCTAGAGCAAATTCAGCTTTTCCCTGGAGTGAAGGTAAAGACAGCACTGTTCTCAGACTTGATTTTTTCTTGACTTCGCAGAAGCTGTGTTATGTCTGGAATTCCAAAGGAGAAAGGGCATTTTTGTTTTTCAGGCAGATCCATTTGCATTTATATGTTTTAGAGTAAATAACTTAAATGTGTGTTTTTCGAGCTAATTTTAAGCCAAACACGTTCTTGATGCCTCCACTGGTAAACATTTTCAGGAAAAGACATTCCCCTTGAAAACAAAGCTCCTTAAAATATCATGTGCTCTAGCTAATTTTATACCAAGAAAAAAAAAAAAACCTGTCATGAAAAAAAATATATAAAATATTTGGTAACAATACTGAAACCACCCTGTGGTAAACAAAAGAGATGAAACATTTCCTCAGAATATCTCTTGTTGGTAAATGAAGACCACCAAAGATCAGGTCACTTGGTTCTTGACATAAAATGGTGGTTAACATTACAGCTTTGAAAATATGATACATTTCAGCAATATAGAATATTAAATCCACACACATATATATATGTGTGTGTATATATATATACATACATATACTAAAGTGATATTTACCCTCTAGATTTTTATAAAAGATTAATTCAATTGCTTTTTTATTTGCTTGCAAATAAAAGATTAGATATACCTAAGTAACAGTGTTGCTTTTTTTTTAATAAATACTTGACTTCCTCACCAGATCAGGATTATTCACCATGAATATTTAGATGGATGGATAGATAAAGGTGCTAGAAGAAAAGAAATTGTGACAGTCTTAAGAAATTATGGCTTTTACTTAAGATAAATTCTACCCAGTGCTCCCGTGATAACCATCACGTAGTTTTTCAACTAACTTGAAATTGAAAAAAATACCATGAAAACATTTCCATGAAGTTCTTGATTGCCAAATTTACTAAATGCCAAGACTAGTCTCTTACCAAATTCTCAAGAAGGGGGAATTTCTCTTAAATTTGCCTCGAGCACCCCCACCCTTGGTGGCCCTTGACCTAGTTCCTAGACACAGACTTTCCCAATCCTCACCCTTCCCCCACAATGGGTCAGCTAACACCCTTCTTGTGTAATTTCAGGTCTGTCCAGTCCCCACACCAATCCAGAACAAGGCAGGATATAGTTCAAGCGTCTAATCCTCAACCATGCCTCAATGGATACCTCAACCTGGTATCCATACCTTTGTGCAATCTCCTCCCCTGGAGTGTGAGCTAGCTCTAGTGTCTTGCATTAATAAATAGAATACAGAATAAGTGATGAGATGTCACTTCCAATATTAGCTTACAAAAGACAGTGAATTTCATATTGGACACTTTCACTCTCTCATTTGCTCTCTCTGAGGGAAGCCAGGTGCCAGGCTGTGAGCTATGCTCTGGAGCAGCCCACAAGGCAAGAAACTGATGTCTCTGACCAGTGAGGACCTGTGGTCTGCCAAGAGCCACATGAGTGGGCTTGGAAGTGGGTCAGGTGAGGACTGCCACTGAGTGAGCTGGAAGTACATCCTCCATCAGTCAAACCTTGAGATGGCTACAGTCCCAGGTGATACTTCACTGTGGCCTAGTGGGGGGCTTGGAGCCAGTATGGACCATCCCCAGCTCCCCTCTGCTATATCCTCCCAGTTTGCCTGGTATATGGCACACAGCATCTCAAGGATTCTTCTCAAACTCCATTGTCACATCACCCGGCCACTGTCTGACTGCAGAATGGAATTCGTTTTCTGGCCCTGTCCACCCCACCTCCCACCCAGCAATTTTCCTATTAGGAAAAAACTTGCTCTCAAGAAACGATCATGAGCCCATTAGTTCCTGAATGTGGAATTCCAGACCTCAGGAAGCCACAGGGAAAGGTATGCATTTGAGGAGCAGTGAGGACAAGGGGTAAATCTTCCCAGAAGTCCTGACGTCATACCATGCTGTCAAGTCCATCACAGGCCACACTGCCCAAGGGTAAATCCCTCCCTGTTGCCACAATCAAAATATTTTCTTTTCTCATGTAAGCTCTAGAAGATCAAGGTTTGATGTTGCAATTTACATCGGAAATTAACTTATTTATTTGTTCATTGGCTTGGCATCAATCCTCTCCATTGTACAAGAGTCAGAAATGAGAGGGGGCAAAGAAAACAGCAATTTCAATCCTGACACATTTCGAGATAGATTTATTATGTCGTTTTATATTTTAGCCATTCGTATTTTTCTGTGCAATGATGTTATGAACTATTTCCTGAAAGGTAGTTTACTTCAATATAGATATGTCATGGTATATGTCATTGTCATCTTTATGACAATATAGATATTGTCATTGTAAAATGGTACACTGCTATGGAAAACAGTAGAGCAGTTCCTCAAAAAATTAAAACTACCTTACTATCCAGCAATCCCATTTCTGGGTGTACGTCCAAGAGAATAGAAAGCAGGTTCTCAGAAAGACAGTTGCACACTCACGTTGGAACTGCTACAACAAGAACACCATGGACTGGGTAGCTTATAAACAATAGACATTCATTTCTCACAGTTCTGGAGGCTGCAACATCTAAGATCAAAGCTTGCAGATTCAATGTCTGGTAAGAGCCCGCCCCCTGCTTCATAGACCACCGTCTTCTTGCTGTGTCCTCCCATGAGGGAAGGGGCATGGGAACCCTCTAGAGTCTCTTTTATAAGGACACTAATCTCATTCATGAGGGTTCTACCTCCCAAAGGCCCCAACTCCAAACACCATCACCCTGGGGACTCTGCTTCAACATACACCTTTTAGAGGCTCACAACCACCCAGTCTATAGCACACATTCAGTCCGACACTATTCACAATAGCCAAGAGGTGGAAGCAACCCAAATGGCCACAGACGGATGAACGGACCCACAAAACGTAGTGCACACACGTACAATGGAATATTACAGAATATTATTCAGCCTTTAAAAGAGAAGAAGTCCTGTCACATTCTGCCATATGGATGAAGCTCGAGGACATTATGCTAAGTGAAATCAGCCGGTCACAAAAAGACAAATATTGAACGGTTCCACCTGTAGGAACTATCTAAAGTGGTCAAATTCATAGAAACAAAGTAGAATGGTAACTACCAGGGCCTACAGGGAGCACAAAACGGGAGTTGTTTTCTAAGGAGACAGAGTTTGAGCTTTGTAAGATGAAAAAGATATGGAGGTTAGCAGTTTGGATTACACATTGAACTGTACACAAGGTGCTACATTTTATGTTATGTGTGTTTCCACCACAAAAAAACCAAAAACAACGTCGATGTTCAAAGGATTAGCCGCTCTCCGGATTCCCTATTGCTGTATCCTGCCTGCTTCCCTGCCTACTACTGGTACACCCCAACCTCCGCAGTGGTCCCTCAAATGCCAGCCTCGCACCACCTGGCTGCCCTTGAGGGAAGTGTGGCTCCTGTGCATCTCCTGTAAGATTACGTGAACGATTTCATTTGGATAATCCGTGGTTGATGAAGCCATGTCAGAATCCAGCAATCCCACCTCTGAGTGTACGTCCAACAGAATTAAAAGCAGTAGCAATAAGTGTTCTTCCTAGAAGGCCTAAAAGAGAAGAGGCACTTTCCTGTGTATGCATCTCTAAGAGACGTCCCCAGAAACAGCCCGATAAACATTGGGCACAGCTCTGAAAGCCCCTGATGATCCCCCACCTTGACAAAGAGATGCCACAGCTGAGCTATTTATTTTAGGTGAGGCTGGAAATCAAAGGATTCGTCTACTGTACAGTAGAGAAGCTTTCAAGAATACCACTGTTTCCCTTGACATTTTGGTTCAAGTAGTTCTATCTTCCTACAACTAGGTTTTTCAAATTAGGAAACTTTTCAAAGATGTCAGCAGATTTTGACTAAAAAGATTTCATCAAATCCGAAGTTTAACTATTAGCAGAAATGAAATAAAAATATCTCACTGATAAAATACAATTGTTTAAAAAGTAAAAGAGACCTGACGTGGAAATTCTTTTCTGTGCCTTCTAGCATATTCTATACGGTACTGCCGAGAACTTTTCCTTTCTTCGAAGAAGTAGCAACTCTCCTTGATTCAACAGCAGATTGTTAAATCTCCAAATTTCTCTTTCTCTTCTATTTCTAACCTCCTTTGACGATTTCACATTCTTTGGGACACTCCATCAGGGTATTGAAAGAGCAGCAATAAGAAAGATAAAAATTAAAGGAAGGAAAAATCAAAGGTAAAAATGAAAGAAAATAAAGAAAGGTAAAAATGAGAGGTAGAAATGACCCATAAACTCATCATAAACCATTTCCCATCCGAAATAGCAACTGTCTAGAGGAGTGCTTTACACCTGCTGGACTTGTTCTAATAAAAAGTAATGATAGTGTTTGGTCCATGATTGAATGGGCTGAAAGTAATTTACCTAATCGCCAAGCGTGCACCGACAGACCGAGAGAGCACGGGTTGGGCTGCATGCTTGCTCAGATTGGAATTTCTAATACATGTTAACAGTTGTGCCAAAGAGCTCTTGTGAACGGGCTTAAAGAGTTCATAGACCACGTTACCCTCATTTTTTCTTTTGCCCATGCTGGTATTTAAAACTACATCAAAGAAAGAAATACAAAAATTACTTAAGCCATAAGCAGGAGAGCAAACTCCTTCATAAAACCTTTAATTAAAGTCGACCACAGTGTGAAGTAGCAAACTATGCTTCTTTCCTCAGATAGAACAAAGGAAGTGTGACCTTCCTGTTTCTCATATTTTTTATAAGCAGAAAAGAACTATGTCTTATTTCTAATTACTACAAGTCTATCAAATTCTCGTGACTTATGGGGGCATGGACTAGAACTAGGCACGATCGAGTAACCATGAATAAAGTTTCAAATCTTAGTTTCTTTCATTTATAAGTACACCTCTATTTTATGAATTTTGTTTCAGTTACGGCAGCTGATAATCTGTATAAAACAAATTGACTCAGCAGGAGAATGTCTTGATAAAAATCTTAATACGAATAGTGTCCAAATCCTAACGATTCAAATTTCACTGCTTTCGAAGAATAAATGAATTTTGAAAAAGGCCCATGAGGTATGGGTCCCAGAGGGGTGAACTTGTCAACACTGTTCGGACTGGGCACTTAGATCCCATCCAGTTAACTGTATATAAAGTATACCTGAATCGGAAAAGAACTTTTAAAGTATCCTTACCCCTAAGGCCCAAGAGCTATAGTCACATAATCATAAGAGAAAAATCCGAGAAAAGAAAGGTTCCAACTGTTTGCTATTGATTTGTGCAGCCATTTTAATCTTTATTCCCTTACTTCAACCATTATTTGATCATTGGATCTGTTCCTAGGGGAATGTGTGGAGAAGCAACTGAACCAACTCTTTCTGTGTTTTTCACACACCTTGTCCCTCAGCATTCATGATTTAAGGAATGCAAGGTAGATTTCCAAGGGTACATTCATATCAAGGGGATTACATGAAAGTATTCACTTTTTTGTGGCTAAAAGGGCTTTTCTTTGTTCTCTTACCAGGGGAAAAGGTTTGCTTTGGGCAAGCTCCCCATGGCAAACCTCTTTGAGGAATGAATTCTGAAGTGCATTCAACCATGTCTTCATGACCTTCTAGTTAAAGTAATTTAAAAGGGATAGTGGGATGTGGTCCTTCACCGCCTTTTTCTGTCTTTGATGGCTGATCTTAGCCAATATGAGATTTTGATATACTTCCTAGGACACTTGAAAAAGTACCTTTATAAAAGGAACTTTGTAAAAGATTCCACATTTACTAAGTACACAACAACGATGAAAAAAACAACAGAAATCTCTTATAAATGCTAAATTCAAAATCAGTTCACACCCAAAAATTTTCAGGACAGGATTCTTAAAATGTGATACAATTTTTTTGCATATATTTACAAATTAAATTTACACAGTGTTTTACTGGTAAAGTTATAAATAAAGTTTATCAGTATGGCATTTTAAGTCATAAGGTGAACAAACCTTGTATCTGTGATAGTATCACCCAAGGCACAAGTAGAGAATATAAAAAGAAGGGAGAAAAAAAGTCTAGCACAAGATTTCACCTTGCTGCACTTCGGGTCCCTTTCCAGAGTCAGTTTGCCCATCAGACTGACATTTTTGAAGAAGTAACTTTAGACATCATCTAATCCTTTCCCTCCATGTTACAAAAGGGGAAACTGAGACTCCATTTCTTGTGACTTGATTAAGGTGCTTCATGAGGATCAAATAATAAATCTTTTACATGGCTACCTTTATATTTTCACTCAACTTCAGGTTAAGCTTCAGTTGGATATTACTGAGGTCTAAAACACTGTTTTCTCAAAATAAGAAAAAAAATTGGGGGGACCCTGGGTGACTCAGTCAGTTAAGTGTCTGATTCGATTTCAGCTCTGTTCCTGATTTCACAGTTCATGAGTTCGAGCCCCGTATCAGGCTCTGTGCTGGCAGCGCTGAGCCTGTTTGGGATTCTTTCTTTTCCATCCCTTCCCTGCTCATGCTCTCTCTCTCTCTTTCTCTTTCTCTCAAAATAAATAAATAAACATTTAAAAAATAAAATAAAAAAATCTTTAGACTCTATGTAATTAAATTAATCAAAAGCATAGTCTGTTTAACCAGATTATCTTGTTCAAATCCTAGTTCCACAACTAACCAGCTATGTGGATTGAGTGAATTTATGAGACTATTTCACTTCCCATATTATCATAAAAAACAATATCTATTTCAAAGACTTTCCTGAGGAAAGAAATGAGATCCTATGAAATGAGGTGCCCCGTATAGGTGGTAGGTAACCAATATCGTATTTTAAATCCAGATGTGGAATATGTATGTTTACCTTAAAATTATTTGGTTTTCTTCCTGAAACTTATGACTAGAGTAGTAAAATATAATTAAATAGCTTAAAATGTAATTATCAGATCCATAAAATTATTTCTTGCTCTCAATGGTGGCAGGTATTGTGATGGTACAGAAAGAACCTGTCATTCTATCCTGTCCCGGAGAGGATATCGATTAACAAGAACTCAGAAGTGACCCATGGAAGTCTCAATGCGATCAAGTGCTCAGTTGTGTTTAACAGTCTTGAAAGAGAAGGGATAGATCTCAGTGAGGCTTAGATTACCAGCATACGTTGACTTACTGCACCGCATTTTATTGCCCTTTGCAGATGCTACATTTTTTACAAATTGAAGGTTTGTGCCAATCCCGCGTCAAGAAATCCATTGGCACCATTTCTCCAATGGCGTTTGCTCGCTTCCTGTCTCCCTATCACATTTTGGCAATTCAAACTTTTTCATTATCACGACATTTGAATTGCTGCATTCTCAGGATAAAATTTTTTCAGGTGAAGAGTTGCTTCTTATGGACGAGCAAAATAAGAGGTTTCCTGAAATGGAATCCACTCCTGGTGAAGATGCTGTGAACATTGTTGAAATGACAACAGGGCGTTTAGAATATTCCATAAACTTAGTTGGTAAAGCAGGGTGTGAGAGGACTGACTCCAGTTTTGAAAGAAGTTCTACTGTGGATAAAATGCTAACAAACGATGTCACATGCTACTGAGAAATTGTTCTTGAATAGAAGAGTCCACTGATGTGGCAAACTTTATTGCTGTCTTATTTTTAAAAACTTGCTACAGCCACCGCAGCCTTCAGGAACCGCCACCCTGATCAGTCAGCAACCATCGACATCTCCAGCAGCAAAAAGATTACTACTCGCTGAAAGCCCAGTGATGACTAGCATTTTTAGCAATAAGGTATTTTTCAATTAAGGTCTGTACTTTTTTTTTTAAGATATAGAATAGATATAGTCTATCGCACACTTAATAGACTACAGTATAGTGTAAACATAACTTTCGTACACACTGGGAAACTAAAAAATCCATTTGACTCACTTTGTTGGGGGTATTCACTCCAGTGCGGACCGGGTGGAGCAAATGTGAATGAAGGTGATGGTGAACATGGAAGGAAAGGGGCTTCCCCTGCAGGGACAAGGAAGTATAAGAAGTCTCGGGTAAGAAGGGCAAACCCAAAGCAGCGAATATTCACACTCCCAAATGCACCCATATAATTCTTCATTCGCATAACACTCTATATTTTTACTCAGCTCAGCTATGAAGCAATTAAATGCTGACATTGTTTTTACCCAGACAGGGAGGATAAGTACTACGCCCAAAATAGCCAGGTTTGGAATTAGCACGCACAACCCTAGACCGCATTTCTCATTCCTTCAGCCTGACGCTTGCTTTTCTTATGTTCTTTAGACCATATTTCACACTTAAAATTCACCCTTTTTAAAAAACGTTTTTAATGTTTGTTTTTGAGAGAGAGAGAGAGACAGAGCGCGAGCAGGGGAGGGGTGGAGAGGGAGACACAGAATCCAAAGCAGGCTCTGAGCTGTCAGCACAGAGCCTGATGCCAGGCTCGAACTCACAGACCGCAAGAACATGACCTGAGCCAAAGATGAGCCATCCAGGCGCCCCCCAAAAATTCACCCTTTTAAATAGAAATTGACATCCTATTTCCAGTTCCCCAGGAAGCATTGCATAGACAACAAAAATCTACAGTTCCTGCCCCAGCTATGCTATCAATTAGCTGTGAAGCCATGAATGAACCACCTAGTCTCTGCGTGAATCTCTGCACGGAATGGTTCCTCCTAGGCATGAAACGTTACAGATTGAACAGGGATTTAGTTGGGTG
The DNA here is from genome assembly GCF_027475565.1 of Acinonyx jubatus. Classification (NCBI taxonomy): domain Eukaryota; kingdom Metazoa; phylum Chordata; class Mammalia; order Carnivora; family Felidae; genus Acinonyx; species Acinonyx jubatus. The sequence continues at coordinate 51,254,785 of NC_069380.1, read as the reverse complement.
GAGTCCAGCAGAGGAAGAGCCAGTGTGCATTGCACAGCCTATATCTGACCTGTTTCATACAATCTTCAGCTAAAACTGCCACTCACCATTATTTCTCTCTACCCCCATAAAAAGGGAGTTCAAGAATAGATGGGCAGAAAGGATTTTATCGCTCTGCCTGATAAAAGAAATCACCTTGAATTTGAATGGCAGCTTTCTGATTATTTATATGTACCCTATAGGTATCAAATCCCCCGACAGTATAACAGTGGGGTAGGACACCCCACCCCGAGGTGGCCTAACAAAACACTTGAGGGCACAGCAGGAAGAAAGAGTAGCCACTGCTAGAAAAAATGAAGGAGGAATGCCAGTCCTCTCCCAGGGCAGCACCAGGGCTTGAGAAGAACGAATAGAGAGCTTTTCTGTGTTGGGAGCGATGTGGACTTGAAATCTGAGGGCGAACCAAAACCAGCAAAGAGCACAGCCCCCAAATTCACCAGGTCGTCTACATCACCGCGGCATAGGTACTTAAAGGCAAGAGAAGTCGCCTTCCGCACTGAAAGTCCAGGTTAACTCGTTCAATACAGAACCCCGTTCTAGTCTGGTGCGTGGAAACTTGTCCTTGGTTTAGGCTGGTGCTTTGGAGAACCCAGAACGCTGACAAGCAGCAGGCTCTCGGACGCGTCCCCGGCCGGGGACTGCCCTGGCCAGCGGGCAGCTCCTGCTGATGCTGTCCAGGCGTCGCCCAGGGGGAAAGGTTGCAGAGCGGTCGGAAGGCGCGGGAGGAGTCTGGCGGTGATTGATGGGGAAAGGACGAATGAATAAAAGTACTTGTCTCGGGACGGCAGAGACCTCGAGCAACTGTGGAGGCTACTTGGTCTGGCATTCCCTAGGCGTTTCCTCAGAGCCGGACCGCCCGGCCCTGAAGGGAGGCGTGCTCGCCCCCTAGAGCGGGCTGGAACCGACCTGCGAGCCGAGCGTCCCGGGAAGGAGGTCCCCGCTCATCGCTTTGCTCCCGGTGCTTCCCATTCGCGAGGTAAACATTCTGGCTTGGTGTTGAGTTAAAATTAGTCATTGAACCTTGTCCTGGGGCTTCAGCTTGGGTTGGGAGTTTGGGGATATCTACTTTTAAATCTAATTAAAGAAAAAAAAAAAGGACGCATAGATACAATGAATTAAAATGAGGTTGGAGTAAAGGAGAGCAAATAAAAGTTTGCAGCCACTTAGAGGGGACAGACGCTTCGAAGTTCATGCTGACACTCCCCCAAGTCGGACGAGTTGTGTGGGTCAGCCGGCGCACTCCGGCGGGCGCCGGGGCGATCGGAGCGCAGGCGGCTGGGGAGTAGCGGCTTCCACCACCCGGAGGAGTCTTGACGTTCAGACTCCGCGTTCCCTGCGGAGCAAAATGCAGAGGCTGGCATATGCCCTTGGCCTCTGGGTGCCTCGATCCCCCCAGTCCCCACGCACCCTTAGCCAGAACGACTGTGCTTCCCCGGGACGCACCAAAGAGCTCAAAGCTAAGCCCTAGACACCCAGCCTTCTCTCTCTGGCACACCCCTTCCAGAATGCCCCGCCCCACTGCGAGTCACTTATCCCCCGGGGGATCGCAAGGGAGGAAAAAGCACAGGGAAAGCTGGTTCGGGAAGGACAGTCGAGCGACTCAGAAGTGTCACGCGCGCCGGTTTAGCACTGGCGCGCAAACTTGAGTTACATTTGCGCGCGGACGCTCGCCGCGCGGCTGCGCTCTGCTCTAGCGGTTTGCAGGGGCGTGGCTGGGGTAGCTGCCCCAAGCTTCCAGTCTTTCTTCCCTGCGGTTCTCCAGACTCACAGCTGCAGAGCGGCCACCCGACGCCCACTGGAGCAGGCAGCAGCATGCGGCCGCCGCCAAGCTTGCGCGGACGCGCCCTGCTGGCGCTGGTCATCGCCTGCGGCGTGGCGGGGGTCCAGGGAGAAGAGAGGGGATTCCCATCGACCAGGGCCACTCGGCCACTTCCGGGACCCGGAGAGATAATGACGCCCCCCGCCGAGGTTTCCTGGCCGAAGGATGCCAACGCCAGCGTGCCGTCGACTTCTGCACCCCCGCAGATGCCTAAAGCAGGGAGAACAACCGGAGCCCGGCCACGCTCGCCTCCACCGTGCGAGAGATCCATTGAGATCAAGGAGACTTTCAAGTATATCAACACGGTGGTGTCCTGTCTAGTGTTCGTGCTGGGCATCATCGGGAATTCCACACTGCTGAGAATCATTTACAAGAACAAGTGCATGCGAAACGGCCCTAATATCTTGATAGCCAGCCTGGCTCTGGGAGACCTGCTACACATCATCATTGACATCCCCATCACTGTCTACAAGGTAAAGGGCCAATTTTGACGGGAGGGTGCCTAGGTAGGAGGAGGAAGACGGAAGAGCCTTTGGGGGATGCTTACTCTAGAAGATCCATAGCCTCCTAAAAGTCAGCTAGCATTGGAAACAAATTCCCTACTGGTCTTCAGTAACCTTAGGCTAAGCCTCCAGCAAGTATAATCCCCACACCAGCAGGATCAGCATCACTTGGGAGGGAACATGTTAGAAAAGACATTGTATGGCCCCACCTCAGACCTACTGATTTCAGAAACTCTGAGATAGAGCCCAGTAGTATGTATTTTTAACAAGCCCTCCATGTGATGAGGATGAACTGTAAACTCTGAGAACCACTGGTCCTGAAGTATTTAGTCCCTAAGCCTAGCTCACTGGGCCCACTGTCTCTAAAAAAAAAAAAAAAAATGTGGTCCACAGATTGGCAGCACCGATATCACCAGAGAGCCTGATTAGAACTGCAACTCCGGCCGAGACTTACAAAAGCAGAATCCGCATCTTTAGATACCTGGGTGATTCATATGCACACTAACCTTGGGAGGCATTTTTGTGGAGGGCCCTAAAAGTAGAGGAGCTGGAATTGGGTTTTTTAGGAAACAAATGGGCTAGAAGAAAGAGACCAGATTAGAGAGTACACCAACACGCTTCACCTGCTGTGAATGACTGCACTGCACCTGCTCTTTAGTGCATGTCTACAGCGGGCCAAGCCCTGGAAAGGATGGGTTACTTCCCTTTACTACTTTTGACAGCCCGCAAGTAGGTATTTCTCCATTTTACAGATGATCGACAAGATGTTCGAAGCCTCACAGTTAGTAAGAGATGGAGGTGGGATTCAAGCCCCAATCTCTCAGGTCCAAAGTACAAGCTGTACCCCCATCGATTACCTTGAGAACAAACCAAAGAGCACTCAGCGTGAAGTCTCTAAATGGTTTCAGCTGCTAACGTTGATTGTGATTACCACAGGGAACCGGGCACAGAGAGCTAGGGCAGGACATAAACCCCCGCACTATTTGACTCCAGGTTGTTTTGGAACTCTAGACACATCCCGACATCTCTGGGCCTTAGTTTCCTCAACTCTACAATGAGGCTGTTAGTGCCCAGCTACTGGGGTATTGTGGTGTTAAGGAAAAGAGCCTGGGTGAAAGAGCCAGAAAATTTTTAAAGCCCATGCAAGGATCTAAAACTCTGCTTACCCATCATGATCAGCAGTAGAAAGTCACACATAAGAACAGAACCAAAGTGTAAGGGAAAGGGAATGTGCTTTGGGAATTTGCCTGAAGCTAATCCAGGGCTCAGTACAAGGGGGAAAATGTGGCATGGAGGCTGAGAAGGGGTGATAGGGGATGTTTTGATCTTTGTGGCAGGAAGCACCATAAGACATGCCTTTAATCCTAATCCAAATAACCATACTTTAAGGGAATTCTAGCAATTTCTGAAGTGTAGATATAGGATTCGGATTAAGATCCAGGCTCTGGAAGGAAACACTCCCACAAATGCGGGATAAATAGAAGAAATCCTAAAATGCTGCATGGCAACTTGTTCTCATGAAGTCTGAGTGTTTCCTGGGAGAGGTGCAATCGAAAATGGTCCCTTAGATGCAGTCACAGTTCTTTCTGTTAGAGCCAGAAGTGATGCACTTACTTCTTAAGCAGCCCCAACGACCAACTCTGACTGTTCCAATTTGACAAAAGAATTTCAATTCAATTCGTCAAAACTAACTTGAGAAACTGTAGAGTGGATGTTGCAAAATATTTAAATGAGTGAAATAAAAAGCCTTCTGAAAAGGGAGACTACAATCCAGTTTTGCTAGGCTTGCATAGAATTGTGTGAAAGGTCTCCTTGGGGAGGACTTTCTTACTTTCTTACTTTCTCTGATCACATGATTACATTTGATAAACCAGAGAATATCTGACTCCCGGGGTGGGGGGCGTGGAGGGCACACAGTTTTTACTTTCATTTCAGTTTTCTTTATGATTTCCCTAGGAAATTGCATCATTTTGCCTGAAGCCATTCAATCTGTTAAAACTGTGCTTTTACTTCTGAAGTAAACAGTCAGTACAAATCCGGCCCCCCAGTCATCTATATTGGTCATAAACACATCCATCACAAAGAATAAGGTCCCATTGCCAAGTTTGCCAACGTGGAATGCTACATACTAGCTTTTAGTTTATTTTTTATCTTGCGTGTAAACATGTGTCGCTTGAAGCATAATATAATAATAATGGCTGCCATTTATTATGCACTAGGTTCTTGGTCAGTATCACTAAATCACTGCAGCAAACCCCAGGGAGGAGTACTGTTGTCATCCCTGTTTTACAGGAAAACTCCGTGTTGGACAGGTGAGGAAGTAACTTGCCCAATGTCGCACCACTGGACAGTGGTGAAACTACGGCTTTGACCCGGGCCATCTGGGCCCTAGAACCCGGAAGGTTCTAAGTCTTCCTAGACCTGGGGCCTTCCCTTTCCCTCTGCACTGAGTGAGCTCAGACCCAGCATTGCCTTCTCTCGCATGCAGTATTCTTAGAACCTCATTTGCATGCCCTGGTGGGATTACAGGACACACTGCCACACGGCAGGGTACTTGGTAAACATTTCCAGCTTTAATCTGAGTCATGTGAGGATTTCTATCTCCTGAAATTCCCCTTCAGATGATCTGTAGTACATAATATGGATAATATCACTGTTATTTTAAAGGCTTTATTTTACAAAAAACACCCAATTCAGACTAGTTAAAAGCCATTTATTCTCCTAAATAATTGTGATGCCATATAAGTAAGTTATTTTTTTTTGAAAAAGAGAGAAACATAGGGCACAAGTGAGCGAGGGGCAGACAGAGAGAGAGAGAGAGAGAGAAGCGGGGCTCACCAGAAGCAGGGCTCAAGCTCACCCGAAGTGAGGTTCGTGCTCCCCTGAGGTGGGACTCAAACTCACGAACTGTGAGATCGTGACCCAAACCAACGCCAGATGCTTAACCAACTGAGCCACCCAGGCGCCCAACCATATAAGTAAGTTTTTAAAAATGCATTTAGAACCTCAGCATAATCAGGTATTATACTTAACACAAAGTAATTTAAGTGAATTATGAATGCCATTTAAACTTATCCTAAACTGGGAGACTTTAATCTCTAAACCAATGATTTCTAAATTTTTTTTTATGTTTATTTATTTTTAAGAGAGAGAGAGAGAGAGAGAGAGAGAGAGAGAGAGAGACAGAGCACAAGCAGGGGAGGGGAAGAGAGAGAGGAAGACACAGAATCCAAAGCAGGCTCCAGGCTCTGAGCTGTAGACACAGAACCCGACATGGGGCTCGAACTCACGAACCCTGAGATCATGACCTGAGCTGAAGTCGGACGCTTAACCAACTGAACCACCCAGGCACCCCTAAACTAATGATCTCTAATTTTGTTTTTGTGGGATATTACAATTATCTTTCAGGATCCATTTAATTGTATATATTATATACAATTGACATATATTATAATTAATATGATATAATAATTATAATATATTAAAATGCAAAAAAATGTCATTCATGCATACACACACACAACATTTGCAATTTCATAGAGCCCACCTAACCCATCTGTTGGCACACCCAAGGGACATCAATGTGAATCTATTACATTAATCTGGAGTTCAGTAAATCTAGCATTCAAAAAAGTTGACAAACCCCAAAATGTCATAGTCTCTGATACTGCTGTAGAATGGGACAGGACTTCACAGGGAGGTGCTGACAACCCTTAGGATATAGATCTGTTCTACCTCAAGAAACTAGGTCTCTGGAAACTTTCAGGTAGAATCAGTCCTCTCACCAGGTATCCTATGGCTGAGAGGAAATCCTATGATGAAGGCCACAGAGGTATCATAGGAAACCCAGACAAAGGAAACTGTTGAAGTACTTCACATATGCATATTCATGTAAATATGCTGAAAAGAAGAGTCTGGCTTATCCTTCCCAGCAGTGTCTGCTAAGGCTCTAACATGTTACATTATGTAAGTCCATCCAGATGAAAATGGAAAAGGCAGTCATCCAAAGCGGATATTTAAAAGTATGTATGTATCTTTATATCTCTGTGCACAGGTGTATACACATATAAACACATATAAATAGACAGGTAAATAGCATTTGGCACAGTGCCTGGCACCTAGTAAGAAAAAAATAAATGTGTGTGTGTGTGTGTGTGTGTGTGTGTGTGTGTGTGTGTGTAAGAATGAAAATTTGTTTGGGCTTTTTTTTTCAGCTTTGCCATTATAAATGTGACTACAAATAATAGATTCATACAAATGGCTTTGCACACATGTGTGACTATATCTGAAAATTTCTAGAACTACAATTACTAAATCAAAGGATGTGTGCATTTGTGATTTTGATATATATCTCTATTTTATGCCCCAAAGTTATGGTTGTACTCTTAGTTTGGGTCACTATTTTATATAACATCTCCATACAGATATGCATGTATTAATGTCTATCTCTAGTATATACATGGATCACCATGCCAATATTTACATGGTCTATATCCATGTACCTGAACCAAAAGCCAGTATTTATAAGTATATGATGTGAGGATGAATCTCTTCTTACTCACAGGCTAGTTGTGTCCTTCCTTGTATAGACTGCGGTGAATGGGGTAACCGATATGTCTGTTGCCTATGAGAACCTATCTGACTAGTAAGTTGCGGTAGCACTGATGTCAAAGCTGTCCCAGCTGTGTACAAACAGCAAAGCAGGGGTATACTTCTGGATGCCGTGAAGGTTTTATGTTGTTGGTGGCTGATTGGTTGGTTAGTTAGTTCGTTTGGCTTCGTTTGGTTTAGCAGTGATATTTAACAAAGGTTGGTGGCAAGTTCAAGTTAAAATTTACTTAACTTCTTTTAACTTCTCAAGCAACTAAAAATTCTTGAGCAAATAATGAGTTTTTAAACTATCTCTGGATTTCATTTAACAATTTCACTCTCAGTGCTATATGGGCATGGGTAACTGAGCTAATACGGTTAATTCTCAAATGTAACTTCCTTTATGTGTAAGCAAACTGCATTTGCAAACGAATCTGCTTGTGAACTGGAAGACAGGTTATCGGTATGGACATTGGTTTGATAAGGATCCACATGTAATCAGATGTCCGGCGGTGGTGGGGTGCCTTTGAATGGCTTTGCTGTTAAGATTTCGTAAGCTACTATTAGAGGCAAAGAGCCTGCCTTCATAGTTCTGAAAGGCAAAATCGCTGATCTTTAATGTTTAACTAGTTAAGGTAGGGTATACCTGACATTTAAATGCTGGCATGTAAAAATGTGGAGTTGCTTCACTGAACCCACAAATGAGTTTTGAGTGAAGTGACCTTGTCAGGTAATCAGACATTTTCTGCTTATGACACCCTATCTTTCTGAACAAACTTACCTTCCTCACTTCCAAACTTAGACTACTTCTAGTAATTAACAAGTTTATGTGCAATTGACTAGTTTCATAGTTATAAGTAAAAGTTAGTGGAACGCCATCAGATTTAACTTTTGAAGTCATAATTTTCTGATCGGTAAGTGGAGGTTTATGCACATAGAGCAACATAAGAAGTAAAAGTATCATTGGATAGGGGAGTCTGATTTCTTCCAAGATAATAACACTCCTCATCTCCAGTTAAGTAACTGAGATATTTTACTAACATTTTATAATATTTAGAGATATTCTAGTGGCAGAAGCTCTTTGAACCCAAAATGGAACCTAGATATGTTGAGATTCATTTATTTAAAGAAAAAAAAAATTAAAGAGCACCAATTAAGCACATGTAAAGTGTTAGCTTTTAAAAAGTATTAATAGGCTATTAGCTCTGAATGACCTAGAATCAACTAACAGATAAAACTAATACCCCAACACCCACCTAGTGTCGTGCCTGCAACAGTCAGTACCAGACAGATGCTTGTGGACAAAAGATGTTACACATAAAACATAAGGACAGTGGGACTTTGATAATCATAATTTTGATAACTGTTCAGATGAAAAAGAAGGGTGAAGTTGTTCCTCTTCCTGTATGAGAACATTGGGCATAGTTACATAATAGGTCAATAGCGTAATTCAAATAATCCGGAAACTCAAGAGTTCACATTCCCAATTTATTGTTCCACACGTGGATTCCTGTGACAAAATGGTTGGCAAACTCTTGGCCTTGGGCAATGAAAGATTCGCTAGGTTGCCTCTACGGTCCTTGCGTTTGCTTTTGATCTGCCACTGGCCACTCCATAAATCCAAGCCTCTTAAAATGTCATGGCAATGTTACTTTCAATATGCCCAGGCTTATCTATCAAAGGCTCTACATTTTTTCTTTGCTCACTTTAAATGAGTTGTTCAGAATGAAGATATTTCCATAGGTATACAAGAGGATGACATAGCCAAGACCCTGTTGTCTCAAGGCCAGGGAGCCACGTGCTTCATTTTGCAAAGAAAAACCATATAAGGTGATCTCTGTGTGGCTAATATGCTATAGTTGATTATTTTTAGAGAAACATGCCAAATGCTAATAAATGATTAAGTGCTTCAAAGGGTGTTGACAGATAAAGCCTGAGCTTAAATAAGATTCAAGATGTAATTTATGATGTGAAACAATCTCTTTCAAGACTTTGACGAGGTTGGTTACGTTTGGGAGGCAGCTGAGTGTGGTATATCGGGTACACCTTACCCAACAACTTCTCTAATTTTAGACTTCTGTCCTTTCCTCTTGCCAGTGCTTTTATTTTAGAGATTGATTGCTTCTCTTTCCCCCTATAGACCCTCTGGGGAAAATGTAAACGAAGAAAATAGCCCAAGTGTGGTGGTAGAAGAGCAAGAAAGAGGCTCATGCTTGAGTCAGAAATTTATTAGCAAAGTTGACAGATGCATTTGTCGAGCAATTCTCTGTCCCTAAGACTCACAGCCACTTTCATGCCCCCTGATTTGTGTCCTCTCTCTACTTCTGTCCTCTTTAGCTCAATTGTAGTTTCCAGAAAGGAGGAAAACTATCCTCTGGATGTTTATGTTGTACATATCTTTCTTCCCCCTCGCTCAGTGTTTTCAAATTATTTTAAAGGGCTTTGAGATCGCATGGTAATCAAATGTCTTCTCATAGTAGCTTACCGGTGTCCCAAAGATATTTTCTGGATAGAATTAGGTTTAGGTAAGACATGAGATGATTTAATAAGATTTGCTGACTTCATGAAGTTTCAGAGTCTCTTTCTGAGCCGCGAGACCATCGGCTTGTAATTCTGACATTTTTCACGTGTCACAGTGATCATAGAAGATACAGTTCAACTACATGAATCAAAAAATCTACTAGGTCTGAAAATAGTATTTCTTAATGCTCTTAGTTGGACTCTTCAGAATATGTAACATGTCAGTGAGTTTTTAAGCACAAACTGTGGATTATTCTTGAATTCGAATAATAGGAGAGTAGCAATCTATTTATTGACCTGTTACAGACTTGGAAATAGATTTCATTGTAACACTAGCAGAGAATATATTTAAAGTAAACTTAAATTTCTCCTAAGATATATTTTTTTTATCTTTTCTTTTTGCTTCTGGAGATTTTGTTTCAGGAAACTCCATTCACCTTCATGGAGTCAATGTTGTATTTAAGCAAGTCATAGGAATGTTTCCAGAGCAGGAAAAACCCTCTGTTCTGCGGGTGTGCACGCAACAGATTCTTGGAGACAGAACCTCTGTCTCGCCCAACTCCAGGGGGCGTTGTTCACACTGTGGTCTGTTGAAGTGTCACCCCTGGGGTTATGCTGGCATTATTTCTGACCCACATATTTCTAATCCTCACGACCTAATTTTTAGGTGATTAAGTGCATTTTAATGGATGCAGAATGGAACTTGTAATCGATACCTGTCCCCAAGGGCACAGGTACGACATACGTCAAGAAAATATTTTCTGTGTACCTGACCAGCAGCTTACCTTAAATTCTGTCCATACGTACGATTAAAAAAGAAATGAAAATCCCTTAATAAGCGTGCTCTATCTTTAAAACACCAGTTCAAATGCAGAAAAATTCTTATCTGCTGCAGGAAACAGAGATAAAAGCAGAAGAATACACCCTTTCCCAAAGCTGTGAAACACAACCACTCCATTATTTCCCTCTTTTGACTCTCACTGTAAAAACATTTCTATAATACCAGTCATTTGAAAGAAATGTTCACACTTCATCACAGCCGTCTGGCAAAGTAACCCTGGTTGTTGTTGTAAATACATTGCTCACCCAGCCTTTTAAACAATCATGTCCTACAGCATCTCCATGCTTAGGCAGCCATCTCCACCAAATTTACAACTAAAGCTCCTGGTAGGATCCCATTAGATATTGAGAAGTCCTGTTTTATGTCAGTCATTTCCTTGGCAGCTTTGAGTAGGAGCGACAGGATGGGAGAGGAACTTTTGCTTTTCACTTTTTCTAGCCTGTTTGGAAGGCGGAACTCCAAAAAGAGAAGAGCCAACCATCACCCCGCAATCCCTCAGGGCCCTGGCTCCATGTGTCAAGAAGACCTGATCCTCTGGAAAGAGGAAGGAAGGGCATGGAATAGACAATACAAAAACAAACAAACAAACAATAAATGCGTAGCCATCTCAGTTCTCTAAAGACTTTGTTCCAAACATGAGAACTGAAAGTTCATGACAATAGTTTTATCATAAGATTTCTGCCTTATGATTGCATTCATGCATTCATCCATTGCACACTCATTCACTGTTAATCAACAGGCATTTAATGAGTGACCACTGTGTGCCAGGCACTATGCTGGACGTTAAAAATGTGATAGAGTATTCTGAAACAAGTAAATAGTTAAAACTCAGTATATACTCTTGATTTAAAAAATAGGAAAAGAAAATAGTATATAAGGTTAATGAAGCGATTGGACATTTATTAGTGCAAGACGGTTAACTTTCAAATTCCCTGACTTTATGGGGCTTAATTCCTTTGGGCATTAACAGTGGTATGTATTAACAGGGTTTTCTCCATTTAATTTCTCAGGAATGTGATTTTTAATTAAAAAGAGAAATGAAAAATGTAAATCTCCCAGTTGGAGAGATTTTGTAGGAATCATTAACAATACTTATAAAAAGGGGATATTTATTTCCTATTCATGCTATTTATCCTTTTAGAAATTAAGAAAAAATATATAATATAAAAATAATTGTTAAATGTAATAGAAAAATAATGTATTTGTATTTTTTCTAAATTTTTTTTTACACTTACTTATTTTTGAGAGACAGAGAGAGACAAAGCACAAGTGGGGGAGGGGCAGAGAGAGAAGGAGACACAGAATCCGAAGCAGGCAGCCTGATGCGGGGCTCGAACCCACAAACCATGAGATCGTGACCTGAGCCGAAGTCAGACGCTCAACCGACTGAGCCACCCAGGTGACCCTGTATGCTATTGCCTTTTTTTCTTTCATAAACAGCCATTCCAACATAAAGTTGTGCAGTCATGGTCATCCTTGAGTAGGAATCTTATAATCAGTACGATCACGTCTTTTTTCAGTCTAGTGTTGATTTACTTATTTGTTTTTATTCATACAAAAGAAACGTTCTCAGGAAGCAGTGTAAACCATAGGGGAAGGGAATGAGCACAAGTGTGAGCTATCATGTGTCGAATGGACACCACACTGTGGGACCTAACAGTGTCAAAAGCTCTTAGTTGGTTGAGTCATTGCAATATGAAAACGAGTAACAGTTATGGGAGTAATTTCTAACTGGTTCACATTTAATTAGTGGTAGGTAATATATATTCAAACTTACTTTTAAGCAGAACCTAGACATTTAATTCCTGTGACAGAGACCAAGAAACAATACAGAACTCTAACATTGATTTTGCAATTAGAGAGACTTGTCTGATTGCGTGCTTGATTTGTTTTCAGTATTCACGTCTTGCCCTTAAGTTATCTAATTGAATGGAGTGAAGTCCAAAGAAAAAACTCAACATGAGGAATAAGAATGTGTTGTTGCTGGGTTTAAAGTTAGAATTACTTCCTCTTGCAATAAAAAGAATCAATTTCCCCTACAAGACGAAAGCTATATTGTTGGACTTCAAATTAGGTGTTGGATGTCAGGATTTTTGTCAACAAAGAGTGAAATAATTAATTTCCAGTTATCACAAAAATCTGTAAGAACATTCTTCCACTGAAATTTAAAGATGGCACCTTGGTTGAGAGTGATGTTCGTTTTTAAACTTTAGTAAATCTTCCCTCACTTCCACTTGGGGTTTTGTTCACCATTAAGCAAGGGGTTGATGTCTTTGCATTTTACATAAGCTCCCAGCACTAAATTGCCCAAGACTTACCGGAAGCCATTAAGACCAAGATAAGCGTCAGAAGTGGGCATGGTTTCTGCCACTGGGTAGCTGGCTTCTCAGAGTCTCCACAAAGCCTTCTGGTTGGAGAGAGCCTTCTGGTTGGAGGTTGCAGGGGTTGCCAAAGTCACCCTTCTCATTACAAAATAACAGAAGTGACAGTGGACACTTTGTCTCTCATCTTTTGTGGCCTTCCAGGACCAACAGCATTCCGGCCTGAATTGAAAGCCTGCAAAGCTAAAAAAGCTGATGAAGGTTAATGCTCCCTGGTTTGCCGTTCCTTTTCCTTTGGAAGGGTAGATTAGAAAATTGTAAGCCCTCAGTTATGATTAGGCTTCTGACTATCTCTGTGTCGAACGTGAAGAGAACGGTTACAATTTTCAGTTTGTGTTTCCCTATCCCCTGTGATAACTTGGGTCAGAGGTTGAGCTGCAGGCCTCCCAGTGGTATGAAGAACAATCCTCCAATTTCTGGGCTGAGCCAAAAACAATAGTAACCTCAAAACAGGGCCTGGATTCAGTACAGGGCTCCTTTCCATTGGCCAGACTTCTTTCCCTTCCGTGGCCTGGACGCTCATTCATCTTGATTCATCTGATGCCTGCACCTAGGTGATCCTAGTATTTGCATATCTGGAAACAGTTTGAGGCAAATAAGATATTTGGAAATATGTTAATTTTTGGATATTATGTGAATGAAATGGCTACGTGCTTAGGAGAGATTTTATTTTGCATCTAGATATTTTTACCATTGACACATAGGTATGGGTCAAAATGCGAATATTGATTTAATTCTAAACAATCTTTTTTCTGTGGTCGGTTTCTCCAAAACGCTATATAGACTCTAAAATCAGACCATGTGGGTTCAAACGTGGATCGGTTACTTCAGTGAGTAATAAACCAAGTTACCAGGACAAGTAACCAAGTGAGTAAAGCAAGGACAGATATATTACTTGTCAAATGATGAATAGTAAATAACCCCAAAACTTAGTGGCTTGAAACAATAAACTTTTATTATCTCACATCTCGTCTGTGGCTCTAGAATTCAGGAACCACTTAGCTGGGTGCTTCTGGTCCAGTGTCTCTCATGAGGGTGCAGTCAAGGTATTGGCCACGGGCTTCAGTTTTCTGAAGATTTGCCTAAAGCTGGAGGAATCTCTCATTCATACAGCTGGTAAATTTGTGCTAGTCTCACCTTTTTTTCTTTTCTTTCTTTCTTTTTTTTTTTTAACGTTTACGTATTCTCGAGAAAGAGACAGAGACAGAGTGTGAGTGGGGGAGGGTCCGAGAGAGGGGGAGACACAGAATTTGAAGCAGGCTCCAGGCTCTGAGCTGTCAGCACAGAGCCTGATGCGGGGCTCGAACTCACAAACTGTGAGGTCATGACCTGAGCCGAAGTCGGATGCTTAACCGACTGAGCCACCCAGGTGCCCCTGGCAAATTTTTGCTAGTCGTTTTCAGGAGGCCTAAGTTCCTCACCATGCTGGCCTGCCCACAGACACTTGGGTGTCCTCCTGACATGGCACCTGGTCTCCTGAGAATGAGTGATCCACCAGACCACAAGGAGAAAGCCATATGCCTTTTGTGACTAGTCTCCGACATCACACATCATCCCTTTCACCACATTCTGTTCGTAGAAAGCAAATTGTTAAAGCCAACCCTCATTCAAGGAAAGGGAAACGAGTCTTCTTCACCTTGTGAAGGGAAGAGCAGCAAAGAATTTGTGGACGTATTTAAAACCAACACAGTATGTTAATAACCTTCTAAGTGCCTCAGTTTTCTTATCTGTAAAATGGGGATCAGTAGTACTATGTCCTAGGATTTCTTCAGAGATGTCAACGATATGGTATGTGCAAAGTGCTTAGAATAATGCCTAACCTATTTGCAAGTGCCACATAACTGTTAGTTTTGTTTTCTTTCTTTTTTTTTTTTTCCTGATACCTCTAAGAGCAATCAGAATTAGAAATATTGTCTGGATAATTCATAAGAAGCTGGTCTGGTAGAGTCCTTGGAACTGGTTGGAACTTTTTTATTCTTATGTTTCCAAGGGCAATTGGCAGTTCCTTTAAAGTATCTTAAGTTCATAGCCGGTTCAGACCTAAGGCATCCTGAGTCTGATGAATGAGTCTGAATGGCTCCATCATTCATGTGACAAACCTCTTAGTTCCCTGACTCCTCGTGTCTTATATCCAAACCATAACAAATCCTCCCGGCTCCACCTTCAAATATAAAAATATATTTGGTCTGCAACCCATTCGTTCAGCCCCAGGTTACCACCGGGTCCAGCTGACCACAATCTCTCATCAAAGCTTCCTTTCTCAACCCCACATTCTATTCTACATTGAGCATCCACACTGATCTTTTTACTTATTTTTATTTTTTTAATGTTTACTTATTTTTGAGAGGGAGAGCACAAGCAGGGAGGGGCCGAGAGAAAGAGGGAAACAGAATCCCAAGCAAGCTCACACTGTCAGCACAGAGCTTGATGTGGGGCTCAAACTCACGAACTGTGAGATCACGACCTGAGCCCAAATCAAGAATCAGACGCTTAACTGAGCCACCCAGGCTCCCCTGACAGTGATCTTCTTCAACCATAAATAAGACCATGCCATTTCCCTGTTTAAAAACGGACAATGTACTTCCTCAAAAATTATTCAGACAACTCCTTCTACAACATCATCTCTTAGACACTTGGCCTGGGTCTTGATAGACTTCTTTGTGTAAGGTCAGCACACTAGGCTTATTTTCTTACGCCGAGACCTTTGCACTTGCTCCTTCCTCTGCCCTGAATGCACTTTGCATGGCTTACTCTCTTACTGTAGTCAGATCCCTTACTCATATGTTGCCTCTTTAGAAAGATGTTGCTTGAGAAGCTTATCAAGAAATTACTCCAAATCCCACTATACCCTCTTCATATAATGGCAATAACCATATGACACCATATTAAATATTTGTGTGCGTTTTTTATAGGCCTCCTTCACTAGCCTGTAATCTCTAGGAGAGCAGGGAGTTTGCTTTATTCACTGATATGCACCCTGTACTCAGAATGGTGCCTGGCATATAGTGAATGCTCAATAAATGCTTATTGAATGAATGAATGAATGAATGAATGAATGAACAAGCAGAATTCTGACCCAATTGACTAATCCAGAAGTCACAAGTAGTCTGATCTACAGATATATTTTTTTGATACAATGTTATTTGACAGTGTTTTTTAAAAATATGAGTTAGGGGCGCCTGGGTGGCTCAGTCAGTTAAGCGGCTGACTTTGGCTCAGGTCATGATCTCGCGGTTCGTGAGTTCAAGCCCCGCGTCGGGCTCTGTGCTGACAGCTCAGAGCCTGGAGCCTGTTTCAGATTCTGTGTCTCCCTCTCTCTCTCACCCTCCCCTGTTCATGCTCTGTCTCTCTCTGTCTCAAAAATAAATAAACGTTAAAAAAAATTTTTTTAAATGAGTTAAAAACTTTTATAATTATGAGGTTTTATATAAAAATTCGATTTTTTTAGTTAAAATCAAGAGTTGTGTTTTGTTGTTGGTTTTTAATGTGGGATTCCTTGGCAAAAATCATATCATTTCTTTAAGCAGCTTCCCCTTTTAGATGGGATTTACCCCACACCCTACCACTCTTTATTATCTTCCTGACACCGATGACTTCTTTATACCCGGCTTCTCTACCCCTCTGTGTTACCTGCCTGGCCCTGTAGATCTTCAGGACCCTAGATGAAGCATGTCTGTGGTAAGCTTGCAACATCTGTCCTACATGTCAGAGTAACTTTTTGTATCTAACTTGGAAACGAAATTGGTCTCATGTTGGAGCTCGAAGTCGTATTCATACTAGACACACATTTCAGCCTTTGGTGCCATTTTGGAACAATCACACATCTTGACAGACTCCACAAAGAAACTTCACTAAAGTGAAAGGACAGAAAGTCTCAATTGTGTTTCAAAATAGTTTTCACTTTTGGAAGATTATTTTTTAAAACATTAAAAAAAACACACATTGATTTGAAATACTTTTCTTTATTTTCAAAACCTCAGGAACATTCAATCCAGATGTTCACCTAAAGTGATTCATTAACCAGTGTGGGCACACCCAGTTGTCCTAAGAAAGAAATTAACTGGTTTTCACAATAGATGGTTGTACATCTATTGTGAAAGCCGGAAGGAGAGACATATATGTATAATAGCAAGAACTTATGTCTTTTTACTCATGGTAGAGCCAGTGCCTATATGTTTTAGGGGTTTGAATATGGCATCCACAACATGGCAGGAACTGAATTAGGCAGTTGCAGAGGCCATATTCTGCCTTATACTCTAGGGATTCAAGAGAGCAAAAACTAAACAAAACAAACAAGTAAATGTTATAATACATGCAATGGTTGGTGACAGGTGCTATGGATAAAAAGGAAAGTCGAGGAGGGTATGAGAGACAGGAACCTGGCTAGTTACTGTACTAATAATGGGGTTAAAGTAGGTTATGTTGAAAAGATGAGGTTTGAGCAAAATCTGAAGGAGGTAAGGGAGTTAGCCCAGTGGATCTGTGGGGAAAGAGCCTTCCAGAATAAGGAAACACCTAGAGTAAAGCCCTAACACAGCAGTGTGTCTAGGGCATTCAAGGAGCAATGTGCATATTCCCGCTGAGTTTCTGGGCCCTCAAGTTGACTACAGTAAAGTGGAAATATGCAAATACACATTTGTCATCTGTTTTTAACATTTATCATGTATATTTTGGTTTGGCCATGACCTGAGCATGTGAGACTCCACGACAGTAGAAGAGATGTTTTCAGTGCACCACATTCAGTTTTCCAAGGGGAACTTACAAGATCGGCCCCAGTTAGCCCCATGGTGGAGTTTCGGATCCTAAGCTACTGTGTATGCATAACAAATTCTCCTGAACTGGCTGCATTTGCATTATTCCCAACCGCTCTCCTGATCCATATATCGAACGCTGATGCTTTTCAAAGGAGTAATCCATGAGGAAAAGAAGAAGAACTGGAATTGGTTATCTAACTCTGCATGTTAATTACCGTCCACTAAGTAATGCAGTTCAGAGGGCACCGTGTGAAAATCTTGCTCACAGAGCTTCATGTCTTCTCAATGCAGCTGCTTGCCGAGGACTGGCCCTTTGGAGTTGAGATGTGTAAGCTGGTGCCTTTTATCCAGAAGGCCTCCGTGGGAATCACTGTGTTGAGTCTATGTGCTCTAAGTATTGACAGGTAAGAGCGTATATTTAAGCCAGGTATATCCTGAACACTATACTAGTGATTGCTATGTTACTTAGAAACTAAACTATGTAATTCAATAAAAGCAGACTCTGCAGCTTGACAAATAATTCTATTTTGTACTTCAGATATCGAGCCGTTGCTTCTTGGAGTCGAATTAAAGGAATCGGGGTTCCAAAATGGACAGCAGTTGAAATTGTTTTAATTTGGGTGGTCTCTGTGGTTCTGGCAGTCCCTGAAGCCGTGGGTTTTGATATGATAACCATTGACTACAAAGGACGTTACCTGCGAATCTGCTTGCTTCGTCCCACTCAGAAAACAGCCTTCATGCAGGTGAATTTTACCTTTTCCTTTCCTTTCCATTCTTGCCTTATAAATATTTAGCTACTTTCCGCCTGATCTTCCCTTCTTGGAAAGCTATTGATTTATGACTGTCCTTGGCATAAATTAAGAGTGTAAGCCTCTGGACTGGGGGGCTAACAGTGACTAATGACCCATGCTGTGGAAAGCTAGGTCACTACTTCCACAAGAATTCCCTGGTGTTCAGGGATACAGATAAAGCAAGTTCACATGAGAGGATCGATTGGGACGTATAGCTTTTCTACTCATCTCCTCCATAAGGACTGCCAACTACTACGTATTCCTCATAAGACAACACAGCAGCCATCAGAGGGAGTGGATGGTTCAGTGAGTGATCAAGTAGGAGATGCCTGGATGTGGAAGGATTCTGAATGGCAAGCCTGCCCTCTATCTAAAGGGAAAGCTGCCATTGCAAAGAATTTTTCGTCCTGGCCATTTATTCAAGAACGTTGAATCAGGAAATGGGGGAAAATGGCAATGTTGGTATTTGAAGACAGATCTTGAGTATAAAAGACTCTTCCCAACAGAATGGATTAAGAGGCGTTAATGCAGGTGTCACCAATGGTTATTTTCTATTTCACATATAAGAAGACTATATACAACTTTAGGGATTATATGTATCCCGGTAATTAAAAGAAAAAAGAAGTGGGGTGCCTGGGTGGCTCAGTCGGTTAAACGTCCGAGTTTGGCTCAGGTCATGATCTCGTGATTCATGGACTTGAGCCCCCCGTCAGGCTCTGTGCTGACAGCTCAGAGCCTGGAGCCTGCTTCAGATTCTGTGTCCCTCCCCTCTCTCTGCCCCTCCCCTGCTCATGCTCTGTCTGTCTCTGTCTCTCAACAATAAATAAATGTTAAAAAAAATTTTCTTAAGAAAAAAGAGGGACATTAATGTGAAATTGAGAATGAGATTGCTATCTTCTTGTGTCTTATTAGTTAAAAGGAAAAAGTTTTCTGCATAGATTACATAAATTCTGCTCCAACACAGTTGGAAAAAAAGATAGAGCAGAAATAAAGTAAAAAAAAAAAAAAAAAAAAAAGGCCTAAGTCATAAGCAGCTTTGATTTTCTAATTGGTAAGTGAGATTCATACATTTCTTAGCTAAATAATTAATGCAGACCTTTCCACATCTATTTTTGTCTGGGAAACACACTTGTTAAAAAGTGAATGCTTCCCTTAAACACTAGGATGTTTTCACATATTCAGATGTGGTATTTCACAGAAAGAGTACCTTAAGAATGTTTTTGCTTAAGGATAATTTGCTTATGTGAAGGCAAAAATATTTGAATTACCAGATATTTTTAATTTTGCCCAACTGCCTAAATTCTTGAGCAGAATTACAGCACACTGCCTTAGAGAATTGAAATGCCCTTTAAGTAATGTTTGTTATACTTAGTATAAGTATTTAGTTATTTGTTCAGTAGATGTGGCCTGAAATATTCTATATAGTGTTTAGGAAATGTGTCTACTTTAGAAGTAGATGAGTATGTTGTTGTTTTTTTTTAATTTAACGTGTGGTGTAGAAGATGTTTTTTACAGAGGAATGTTAACTCATAGAATTTTCTCTTCTCCATAGTTTTACAAGACAGCTAAAGATTGGTGGCTATTTAGTTTCTATTTCTGCTTGCCATTGGCCATCACTGCATTTTTTTATACGCTGATGACCTGTGAAATGTTGAGAAAGAAGAGTGGCATGCAGATTGCTTTAAATGACCACTTAAAGCAGGTAAGAAAATAGAAATACGTGCTGACTCACGATTATAATTATGAATAAGAAAATTATTACAATGACAACAAATTAAAATTATTATACACTAGACCATACTTTCTTTCTCTTGCTTCCAGTATTTCTGAAAATACAAAGAACATTTTTATATTATCTATCGAGAGATAATTCTGTTCTATGTAATCTAAAAAGATCTAGAAAGATCCATTACCTTTTTAAGGTGAATCTCTAGTCACTTTACTTCTAATTCACATCAACTATTCGACTTAAAGCTTGATGTTCTGAATTTGTACAAATGCCACTGGCTTTTAGTAAACAATATTAAATATTCTGTTTGGGAAGTGGGGACACTGTGATTATCTGAATCCTCTATTTAGTCCCTGACTATGGTTTTATTACAGAGACGGGAAGTGGCCAAAACGGTCTTTTGCCTGGTCCTCGTCTTTGCCCTGTGCTGGCTTCCCCTTCACCTCAGCAGGATTTTGAAGCTCACTCTTTATGATCAGAATGATCCTAATAGATGTGAACTTTTGAGGTAAGAAAAGTAAACTAGACCGATTTTTGTAGGTAAACGCCATTCAGAAGTTTTTTTCCACTGGTCCCTTGCAGAGACAGAGTACCATTTTGCTAGTCTTTAGGGAGCAGTTACGATTCTCACTTTTCCCCCTTCACTCCTGTTGTAGAGGAAGGAATAAAGCAGACTAATAAGAACACTGAGAATCGAGAGGCAGAGCTCTCTCCATTCGATCATAAAATGATCGAAATGTTGAGTGGGTGGCACTATTGAAAATATAAGCTCCGATTCTCCTTGGCACTTCGCAAAGCCTTCTCAGCCAGCCTCAGCACTTCCGAATGAGATTTTATTGTCAAAGAGAGAATTGGGCATGGGAGGGAGGGGCATGATGACAGAGAGAGACAGAGAGAGAGAGAGATCATTATGAGCAAAGACCAGTGATAAAGTCAAACTATTGTATATGAGTAATGTTTTTCCCCCAAAACTCAAGAGTTTGCAAGGAATATAGGCTTAAAGCAACAAAGACATGTTTTGGAATGTTTCTTACAGCTTTTTGTTGGTGTTGGACTACATTGGCATCAACATGGCCTCCCTGAATTCCTGCATTAATCCTATAGCTCTGTATTTGGTGAGCAAAAGATTCAAAAACTGCTTTAAGGTGAGAGTATTTCAAAATAAAAAGCTCTTTTTTAGCCTGGCATCAAATATAACCTTTCCAAACGATTCAGATTTATATCTAAAGAGATTTAGTCAATTATTTTACAGTATTCCCTTGCGTTACATCACAGATAATTTTTTAAAATATGACTTCTGCTCAAAACTCACTCTACTTGATTTCTGCCTATAAATCCTCATCAACCACTCCCTTCTGCCTCAACCAATCAGTTGTACTTGGAGAAATGCTCAGAAAATTAACAAAAAGGACATGCATTGATGTCTGACAGATGTCATACGATAAGAGCTAAACATGAGTTAAATGCCTTGTTCCCATTTTCAGTAGGTTTTGGACTAAGGCAGCATGGCTTGGATTATAACTAACTTAGTATCTTTTTCATATGGGACATGAGAATAGCAAGTCTAATGGAGACATGTAATTCAGGTTCTACCTCCTCTTTGCCACCTTGCTTGTAGAGCAGAGTTGTGCTACTTGATGTAGAATATGTGTATTATTCTTCATTTGGCCACTTGCATTGTAACATCCATCCATTCATTCACTCCTTCGACAATCTAATATGAATGACATATTCCCTTCCCTTATATGGGAATGATCCATTTGTCCCTGGTAGCTCATTGCTGGAAAGAACTCAGCTTCCTCAAAACATCTAAATCAGTCTTAAGTTCTTTACCCACTCATAAGCTCATGAATTGTAGAGCTAGAAGAGAACGTTCATCAAGATCGACTCCCTCTTTTTAGAGAACAGAAAACAATGGACCTCCCAGTTCCTTATACATACAGATCCTCAGAAAGCAAACAGTATGAACAAAGTTTGGGGATTTAAAAAAAAAATCCAAGAGAAGAAATTGGATGGATCAAACCGAGACATTAATGTACTTTCTAAGTTCATTGTGTGACGGTATTAAAAAGGCACACGAGCATAACACGTGGCTGACAAAAACATCAATACAACATTAAATTCACTGACAGAAAGCAGGCTACAGAGTAGTACATATAGTACAATTTTATTAAGATAACACACTCATGCACACATGCACATACACGGTCGTGTGTTTATATGTATGGTGTGTGGTAATATTTCTACTTGCATAGGAAGAAGTCTTGAATTATATATTTATCAAATATTAAGAGAATTTCTCAAGTAAGCAAGAGTAAATATCAAGAATGAGTGCTTTTCCCTTTTAATTTTAATGAAAAGGTGAGTTTTAGTGATATACATTTCTTTCCCTGTATTTTCTAGTATAAAAAACTATCATATACTACTTGTGTAATTATATGCTGTTAAAGGGAAAAATAAGAGAACATGGAAAGGAAGTGGCCAAGAACTCCCGATCGTGCCCAGACAGTCAGAACCCTAGAAAGTAGGAAGAGTCATGACAGTAACTGATGTGAACGGCTAACGAGTTACTTTGCTCTGTACAGTCATGCCTATGCTGCTGGTGCCAGTCATTTGAAGAAAAACAGTCCTTGGAGGAAAAGCAGTCATGCCTGAAGTTCAAAGCTAATGATCACGGATATGACAACTTCCGCTCCAGTAATAAATACAGCTCATCTTAGGAGAAGGAATAGTCACTTAATTTCATTTTCTTTATTGTGGACAGAAGTCACTAAAACAAGGAGGCGTTTGCCAAAACAAAACAACTGTGTGCTTGCACAAAACAATGTAAAAGTGTAAGAGTGATGATTTTCTTAACACTCACAGTGACCCATGACTCTCTGTGAGCTATTTATTGCCTGAGAAAACAAAAGCCTTGAGAATTAAGAAAGCCTCCTCGTGAAAGCACTTAATTTTACACAGCCAGCACTCCAGTGTAGCTCTTAATAACTTCCAGTACATTCCTGCACCACTTAGGTTTAGGTTGAACTCACTCTGAATTCCTGTTCAAGGGGTTTATGTTTTAAATTCATGTGAATCTGATATAAAGGAAAATTGTGTCACTGTAAAATGGAATCTTTAAGTAAAGTTTAAATGGCTCAATTCAAAATTTTAAAAAATCCTTTAAAAGAACCTTTTCTTAATTCATGGCGTCAAACCACTGGCTGGACTATAAAATGTGAAAGCAAGTTTAGCTGGTGTATCTTTTTTTTTTTTTTTCACATTAGAAACATAATTAAAGGATCAGGAGGTAGCATCAGAGAGACAGGTTTTTGAAAATCATTAATCTTTCTCCATTCAGATAAGGCCAAATGTCACAAAGGGAAGGAGAGAGAAGGTTTGGAATGCTTTCCCCAAAGACTGCTTTGAAGTCTCCTACTCATGTATTCTGCGAAGAAAATGCTATGCTACCTATGATTTTTTTTCAAGATTATTAAAATATTCTCCTTTCACTACTGTAGTTGAAACACTATTTGTTTATTCTGTCATCTGCAAGTACTTAGCTACAATTATAGGACATGCAGATGATTCAACAAAGGGCCAGCCCCAGCGTTTAGTACCTTTACAATGGAGAGATGCCAGTAACCACCTAAGGGACAGGACGTGAGTTGCCTGGAGCAGGGCCCACAGGGCGCAGGAGAAAGCAGGGTCCTCTCCCACCTGCTGCAGTCAAAATGGTCTCTGGCGTAGGTGTAATATGATAATTAAAACACTGTTTTTTGAAATCACACAAATTAATCAATTTAACAACTACTTGTAAAGCTTATTACTAATTTTTATATCATTTTTATAAATAACTAATAAAAAACAGTTTTTGATGTGGTGCTTTTTTGTCACATACAGGCAAAAGTGCTTTTGGGGACTGTAAGGACCTCTTTCTTTGTGCATTCTTGCCTAATTCTTTCATCTCCCCAGCAAAGTGCCTTAGGTTAACTTGGGATGATATGTGTGTGAAAATATGTACAAGAGAGAACGGAAGAGAGAGGAAATGAGGTGGGGTGGGAGGAAACCCACAGGGACGGATTCCCATTCTTAGCCTGACGTTCGTCATTGCCCCGTCACGTCAATGCAAAAGGTCCTGATTCTGTTCCAGCAAAACACAGTGCAATGTTCTCAGAGTGACTGCAGGAATAAATTGGGCCCAAGAGCTTTAACTCTGTCTTAAAATATAGCAGAGTTTCTACTTTTTTTTTTTTTCCCTTTAGTAACCCTGGGCCACGTGCTGGAAATGAGCTAGCAATGTTGTTTTCTGCCAGCATCTAATGTGACAACACAGCAAACCAAAACCCCAAGATGTGGCCAAAAAGAAATGACAATAATTAATTCACATGCCACATGGATTCTATTTACAGATCACTCACGGTCTTGTTTATTAGTTTCTTCCCAATCACTTTCTCAGACACTTGTCAACACAAAAGACATTTCAAACTTTGGATTTTAAATTAACTTTGGATAACTAATATATTTTTTATTCCCACTTAAGTTTTAGATCATTTTTATTACCATGTACTGAGTTTTGGTTCTTCCTCCTCATTTACATCCCAATACCCTTTCCTTTTCCATATCAGACTGTGGTCTGTAATCATCTTGCCAAATTTTGAAACCGCACACAAAGAGTATGTACACGGACTATTTATAACGAAATTGCTTTCAGTAGCTTTTCTAAAAATGTTTGATTTGAAAATGTTAACATCTGATAAAAGTTGGTAAGAAGCAAATATGATTTCTGGACATAATTAAAACCAATATGGCCAAAGGAATTCAGGTTGTAGCAAAACATGGGTATGCTGTAGTTAACTCTATAAAATTGTAATATAAACATGTAAAATAATTATGTATTTTGTCTTCTTGTGGTCACTTAAAGTGGCAACTACTGTAGTTGCTGATTCCTTATTATGTAAACAAAATCAATAAAAAGTTAAATTGTTTAAAAAAAAAGACCAGCTTATTTTTCACTGCGCAGGCAATAATTTATTAAATACCAATTGATTAAGTGTTTAAAGGTTATACAAATGTTATGGGTAGACATTATTTATGTTAAGCATACAATGATCATGGAAGGATATGAGTTGTTAAATTTCTGGTCTCCAGGCTGCATTATTGTTGTGTTTTATTGTTGTGAATAACCAGATATACACACAAGACATTCAATTTTCCAAGGCTGATGATCTGGTTGATAGTTTGCGATGGCCCCTCCTGTCTTCCTATCCCTGGTTGCCTGCCTTTGGAGCATTTCACTGGTTGATAATTATTGGACCAAAGGTCAAAGGGGAAAGGTTGAAATGAGCTTTTGGGATCACTCGCTTCATTTCACAAGCTTCTTTTGAGTGTTTGCTATGTGTGAAGTAGGATGAAATTAATAAAATGCAAGTTTCCTATTTGATAGGAGACAGAAATAATAACAAAATTTTAATACAAGGCAAAATGAAATGAGTACTGAGTAACCACAAACTCACTACCCTCAAGGCTCATGTGTTGTGTCTCTTAGCACATGATCCCTTTTTCTCTCTGACCAAAATAACCAAGAATTAGCATTTACTCTTTTCCCATACAATGATGTTAAACCCAGCCTAGTGTTCCAGACCCTTCTGAGCGATCCCTGACCTTTGCTGGATTTCAGCTGCCTAATCTCAGCTGAGCATTTGAGATATAGGTGTTCAGAGTTCCAGGGGCTATGTGAGAAGTACAGGAAGAGCAAGCGTAAGTGTTACTCTCTTTAAGCCGTCACCAACAAGATCCTACCTTCTCTTGAACAGTCAGTTGTCAAGTTACAATAATAATAATGCATACACAACTTATTATAGAGAGTAGGCAGAATAAATATAATTTAGATTCTTAGAAGAAAATCAAAAGATGGAAATGGCCAGAAATCCAAACAGCGCAGAGGCCAAGCTCTTTATAAGAGCAATGATTCTGAATGACTTGCTTTCGGTCATTAGTCATCCTCAGAAATGACAACATTAAGTAATCAACAGACTGAATAAATATACCCAAATTGGTAAATCCCACTGGACACTTCCAGGATTCAAGGTTCATGTGAGCACAGGGAATAAGTGCATCATGTTAAGAAGGCAGCATGTGTAATGGAAAAATCACCAAAGGGAAGGAAGGAAGGAAGGAAGGAAGGAAGGAAAGGAGGGAGGGACAAAGGAAGGAAAGGAGGGAGGAAGGAAGGAAGGAAGGAAGGAAGGAAGGAAGGAAGGAAGGAAAAATATGTCCTTGGTTGTTTTGACAATGTGACCTCAAACAAGTCAGTGAACATCTCAGAGCCTCAGTTTAATTATCTCAGGTTAATGTTATTAAAATATATATTAATATCCCCAGTCTAATTCTTTTATCAAATCAACAAATTTCTAGTGTACTTACTATATAATTTCAGTGTAACCTCTAACATATAGGCATACACAAATGCAGAAGACATAATCCCTGCCTTTTAGAAATTTACAGTCTAATAAGGGAGACAAGCAAACAAGGCAGCTAACAAGTTATAGGTACCGGTATATAGATACATGCATGGTAGGAATTGGGAAGTTTAGGGAAACTCACCGGAAGAGTCAGTTACTTGACCTTAAAGGAAGTTTGTCAAAGTGTCCATGGCACAGCTGGCTAAATGTCAAGTGGGAGAACCAAAAGGGGTAAAGCAACATGGCCAGTTCAGGGAAAGGGCCTGAGTCCTAGCAGGCTGAGGGAGAGCCATGAGAGGTAGGGCTGGAGAGATAGGCAAGCCGGGGTGGGGAGCGGCCGTGTTCTACGCAGTGGGGCTTGCCCTCCCCCGTGACCAGTGTTTCTCAAATGTCTGAGGACTGCACACCACAGGCTCATCTGGGATGTCTTGTTTACAACACAGATTCCTGGTCTCCAACTTGGATTCCTCCAATCAGAACCTCTGAGGTGAGGCCCAGAAGTATTTAATTTAACAAAGACTTCAAATAGCTCTTATAGACCTAAACTTGGGGAAGTCCTAGAGTGTAGATATTTGCAAAGCCCTGAGTATTTTAAACAAGGAATAACAAAATGAGTTCGGTGTTTGTAAGACTACTTTGGAAGCAGTGTGGAGCAGGATCAGAGGACTACAAGGCAGAAAGCAGTGAGACTTGATAAACAGCTCCTGCAACTGACAGGTCAAAAAGCTGAGGGTCTGAGACAGGAAATGTGTGGGGATGGTAGAAACAGGTCTGGTCTCTTGAAAAGATAGTCATCCAGACACACTGACCAGGTTGATGTGGAAATAAAGCTCAATTTAGAGGTTTCTGGCTGGAATGATCATGAACTTAGATCAGAGATCAGCACACTATGGCTCAGGGTCAAATCCAGCCTGCTGGCCTGTATTTGTAAGTAAAGTTTTATTGGAACACAGTCACACCCATTTGTTTACATATGGACTATAGTTGCCTTTCACGACAACAGCACAGTTGGGTAGTTGTAGCAGAAACCCTACGGCCCACAAAGGCTAAAATATTTACTCTCTGGCCTTTATAGAAAAAATGTGCTGATCCTTGACTTAGATAAATAACAAGGGAAAAGAGAGACAGCAATTGAACTGCAGAGAAGGAAAGAGTTCTGAGGATAGAATGAATTCTGTTTGGGATATAATGAGCTTCAGTTACCATGGAGCATCCGTGGAGAAACTTACGTCTATCTGGGTTAAAAACAAAAGTGTGCTTCGAGTGGTTTAGAGATGCCAATTAAAGGGGATGAATGAAATGCCCAAGGAGAATCAGAAAAAGTAGGGGGAAAAAAAAGGAAAGAAGAGATGGAGAAATAAAACAACAGGGGTCACCAAGGCAAGAGGAGTGGGCAGAGAAATTCAGGAGAATGCAGGGAGCAAGAGCAACCCGTCCCACGGAAGTCAGGGGAGCCCAAGCAAAAACATGGATGGGATGCGAATAAGAGGAATGGGAGAATGAGAAGCTACCTTTGAAACTGGTAATTCGAGATGCGTCAGAAACTTCATCCAGAGCAGCTACTGCACGTATGTGTGATGGTGTGATGATGATGTATCTCTATTTCCTCAACTCCTATTCACTCAGTAATGTCTACTATATATACAGTATATATAGATATATCTATATATACTGTATATATATCTCATGTATAATGTTACCTTAACAATAGCGAAGGGTAAAGCTTTTGGTTAAAAATAGTGTATTAAACATATAAGCTTTTCTCGTCATCCTTCCAAACACTCCATTAAAATGACAAAAAAAAATATTTAAAAATGGTATAAACCCACGAGGACAGAGATGAAAGGCAGACACAAGATGACTAGAAATGTTACTAACATTGTGTAAGATAAACACCAGATGGTACAGGACAACTTACTCAGATTTCAGTCCTCTTTGCTAAATGTCTGCCAGGGAGGCAGGGTACCATGTTCCACATCTCAGAAGCGACTCAGGAATTGGAGGTGGCAGGTACCTTTGGAGGCCAAGGTCTGAAGTGAGGCCAAAAATAAAAGAATTGACTCAAACTCTAAAAGATTAGACTCTAGCATCCATCTCTAGCCTGTACAATGGGTGGTTGTTCTCTAACCAGCTAAAAGACAGGTGGCTTATTCTCTAGAGTGTTGTGCCAGATTATCCATGGACTTGGTCACAATGAAGACAGGCTGAAGGTGGAAATGAGGTCTCTTACTGGAATCAAAGGATTAAGGAAACATCTGCCTCATAGGCAGTCAGAATTTACCCCCTCATCCCACGCTCGGCAACCAAAATAGCAACTAGCAGCCTTAGACATCCCAGGCAAAATATTGAAGATTCTGTTCCAGGGAAAAAAATCAGTTCAAGAAGAAGATACCCATGGGTATCAATACAGGGGTGAGGAGGGTTCTCATCACAATGAGTTGTATGCCTGCTTCATTCTGCCCACATAAGTAGAATTTCCAATTTGCCACACTTTTCAATATGAATTAGCAGACTAAGGCCAGTAGACCCTTTAAGAAAACGTCTAATGTTAAAGACAGAACCTGAAACAAATGAACAAACGACAGGGGGAACTTAGAAAACAGAAAAAGCACAGGGGGAACAAGTAAAATTCAAGAAAATTAAAATAAATTTTCCAAGAGCAATAAGAAACAAGAAGCAAAAACAGAATGCTATGTGAACAAAAGAAGCATTCAAAGATTGAGAAAGCACCTTGGTTAACTGAAAATATGTTCACAGAAATAAAATACAATAACAGAATTTTGAAGGTGACATTGAGGAAAAGTAGAACGTAAAGCTACTCCACCAAAGGATGCTTAAGCAAACTAAGGGAGGAAATTAAGAAAACCAGGAAACAGGTGAATCCAGAACAGGAAAGACTCAAAAATGATTTGCAAGATGATGGCAGGGACAGGTGGCTTATGTTCAACCAGTCTACAAGGTGGTCAGTCTGGGTCAGAGCAGAAGAGCAAAGAAAGAATAGTTCCAAGGAAAAAAACAGAACAGAGACTGACTGCTATCTTACCATATTTATAGGACTTTGTCGTTCCAGGAAAGCATAAGGATAAACGAATGACGGTTCCATGGAAAGTCAAACAAAAAGTAACTAAGCAATTATTAATACCCCCCCCACACACACATAAGAAGTTTTTCTCTTGTAGGAAAAAAAAAAATATATATATGTATATATATATATATATACACATATATATATGTATATGTATACATACATATATGTATATGTATACATACATATATGTATATGTATATGTATATGTATACATACGTATATGTATATGTATATATATATATATATATATATATATAAAATCATAGATACATGACTTGGATTTAAGCAAATTTTCTTTGCCAGAATAAACATGGAAGTTTGTTTTAACCAGATTTGTTATACAAATAAACTGGAAGAAAAGGGAGAAGGAAAGTGATGCAAGAAAAGGAAATCTTAGTTTTCTATGGTAAAAATTTAATCTCCACTTTGGAAAACAATTGGGAACCATCTGGGAAAGCTGGAGATACGCTAGCCTAGGACTAAAATTTATGACCAATAAATAGATACCAGAATGTTCATAGAAGTATTGTTTGTTTCCATAAAAAATAGAAAAACTCAAACTCCATCAGTAATCATTTAAAGAGCCAAATTTGGGGATTGATCCACACAATGGCATGCTCTACAACAGGCTTCTCATCCTCAACACTATTGACATTTTGGGTCAGAAAGTTCTTTATTATTTTTAATATTCCTTTAAGTATACATATCCTACACCCTTTTCTGTATATGTGTTATATTTCACAATTTAAAAAGTATAGAGAGGGGTGCCTGGGTGGTTTAGTAGGTTGAGTGTCTGACTTTGGCTCAGGTCATGATCTCGCGGGTTGTGAGTTCGAGCCTGGCATCAGGCTCTGTGCTGACAGCTCAGAGCCTGGAGCCTGCTTCAGGTTCTGTGTCTCCTTCTCTTTCTGCCCCTCCCCCACTTGCATGCACGTGTGTGCACTCTCTCTCTCTCTCAAAAATAAATATTAAAAAAATTAAAAAATAAAAATAAAAAGTAAAGAGAAACAGGAAGTCTATAGACTGCATCCAATTTAGAAATAAAGAAACAGCAGTAAGCATATATTCTTTAGAAACATGAAGGGAAAACTATTAAAACATGAAAAATAAGAAAAGTCTATGAAAAAATGAGAAAAAAATGTCATTATTTTAGGGGTGTGGCATTCATGAGACCAAAGGATTTGAGGTAGGGGCAGGAAGCATCTATTATTCATTATAAGCATTATTACAGGAAACTAGGTACATATACTAGTTTAATAAATATAAAAATTAATTTTAAAAAATGGAGTAGCAGTACAGCGAAGCATGTGGACACATCTTGAATCATAAGCTCTGTAGCCATTCTAGTTAGATTTTTTATGCTTCTTAATCACAGTGATATTTATTAATGCTGAGTATCTGGGTTCTTTGGAGTTGACAGAAGTATAAACAGGTTACTTTACTAAACAGGCAATTTGGAAGCATTTTGTCGTGTTGACTAATCCATTAAGCACATAAATCCCAAAGCAGATTTTAAAACTACAATATGTTCAATATAATAAACAGGCAAATTCAAATGCCTTCCTAAATTTATTCTTGCAAGTTTAAACTCTTTAGCAAACCAAAGGACATGGGGGAAAAGAAAACTGAAGGGTAGTTGAAACTGAATTTCATCTCAATACATTATAGGTGGTACTACAAAAATGATTTTTCCAAGAGGTTGAAACAGTATAACCAAGAATCCATGGATAAGCATAATCCTGGCACACTTTCAGACCAGGAAAGCTTTAATTCAATTGCTTAAATTGATACTGTAGTCAATTTGGAAATTCATTGTCTTAGTACATATTTAAAAGATTGTGGAGAAAACAAAGTAATAAATCTTAAATAAGCGCAGCTGTTCATTTATTTTTGTCCGTAAACCAAAAATCAATCCCATGACATGGAGTTTGGTAAGAACTCTGATAGGAAAACACAGAGGAGCCCAGAATCAATGGCACTTAAGGATGGCTTCCAAGAGCGAGAGACATTTAAGCTGAAGTCTGAGAGTGAGTAGAAGCTAGCCAAAAGAGGACAAGAACAGGGAAAATTCTTCCAGGAGAGAGGACACCATGTACATAGCACAGAGATTAAAAAGGATATGACCACCGAAGGGGTGTGTATGTGTGTGTGTGTGTGTGTGTGTATGTGTGTGTATGTGTGTGTCACCGGAGGCAAGGAGAAAATGATAGGTGAGTTAAAAAAAAAAAAAAAAGCCACCTCAGAAAGGGATTTATATACTGAAGAGTTCAGACTTGACTTGGGTAGCAATTGGGAGACACTAATGGCTTTTAATCCAGGAGGTGCATTTAGAAAGATCGCCATGGATGCACTATGGACAATGGAGGGGAAGCATAAGTGAAGTCCCAGAAACCAGTTAAAAGGTCATAGGTGATTAAGGTAAGAGATATTGTGCCCTAGATTAGGGTGATTATTCTGGAAGATGTAGCTGGACTATAGAGATATAAAGAAGGTAAATAAGCTGGACCTAGTGATGAATGAAAGGGAAAAGAGAGTCAGTGCTTTTTTTTTTTTCAGTTTATTCATTTATTTTGAGAGAAAGAGAGAGAATGCATGCAAGCAGGGGAAGGGCAGAGAGAGAGGGAGAGCAAGAATCCCAAGCAGTCTCTGCGTTGATGCAGGGGCCAAACCCATGAACCATGAGATCAGGACCTGAGCCAAAGTCAAGAGTTGGTCGCTTAACCAACAGAGCCACCCAGCCACCCCCATCCTAGGTTTTTGAGCATGGGTGATGCCATTCACAAGGAAAACTCAGCCTGTAATTATTTTATTATTTTTCTTTCTCCAGATTTGTATTTAAATTCCAGTTAGTTAACATACGGTGCAATATTTTCTCAGGTGTAAAATTTAATGATTCTTTACTTGCATCTAATACCCAGTGCTCATCACAAGTGTCTCCTTAATGCCCATCACCATGTAGCCCATCCCCTCCCCCCCGCCCACCTCCCCTCCAAACTTAACTGTAGAGCACCAACAGGATTAATGGAGGGCAGCCTGTAATTATTTTAAAGGATGTGCATGTGTGTGTGCCAGAAGTGAAAACCGAAGTATTTACGTGAATTGAACTTGACACTTCTTACGCTTAAGGGACTTGTAAAGCATTCAACTTTTTTTTTATCAACACACGAGAGTCTGGAGAGAGTTTACATTAATAATGGAGGCAAATTGCTAGTGCGGGAGAGGTTGGAGATACAGAAGAAGGGAGATATTTGAGAGAAGAAAAATCTGAGAAAGTGTGAAGAGATGGAATTGGAGTCATAGGAGAGATGAGGTTTAGACAGGAGGGGAAAGAGACAGACTGAGGAGGAGGAAGGGAGGAGGAGGAGGAAAGAGACAACTCTTGATTAATTTTCATTCCTGTCTGTTTTCTCATCTTGTTGCCTCTGAAAAGTTGTTACTAAGATACATATAATCATATATTTACAAAATATATTTTGGAGTGATGCAAATGCATTCTATTTAATTTGCTGGTTATGCAGAATAGTCTCCTTATATATAATAAACCATGTTAGGGACAACAAGGAATTTGTTGAGATTATTATAAGAATTACCTATAGAATTGCTTTCTATAAATATTGGGTGGCAGCTTGAACTTAAACTGTAAATTCCTTGGAAGTTGGTGATTATACCTTTGCATCTTTTCTAACCTTACCACCTCATAATCACTTAAATGCAGATGTAAATTTTTGTGGGAGATGACTTGGGTAAGGCAGGCAAACTCTACAACTAGTGACTGATGGCAAATTTTAAATTCTAGGTCACATAACATAATTAATATTGGTAGTTTGACTTTCCATTAAGCATTCCAGATACGTCAGGAGCTGAGTAGCTTTAAAATGCTTTTAAAAAAAGAGAGTTTACATTTCTTTTAAGGAGGAAATTGATTTTGACTGTCATAAAATTATTCCATGTATCAAGAACATATCGGGACTGAAGAGAGTAGGACAGAAGGTTATCTTCCATGACCTTCCTTCCCATTTAATTCTTCAACTTAATGCAAATAGTCTTCTAGACTTACCACTCCACTGAAACACCTGTGCCAAGATCACCCAAAACTCAGTGTTGTCAAACTCAATAGTTCTTACTCTATGCTTGAGACCGCTAACGAACACTCAGCACGACTCAACAGCTTCCCCTCCTTTAAACTCTCTCCCCATGACTCCTGTGCCCCATGTCCTGGTTTTCATTCTGCTTCATTGACCAGCCTGTTTTAGGGTCCTGTGGCTCCTGACCCAGCCTCTAGTGTGCTCTATGGAGCCTTGGTCTTTTCCCTCCCTCCTTCTCTTCGTACCTGATGAAATCCAATCCCACAGCACTGAAGCAGCTGCTGACTTCCACATTCATATCATTAACTCAGCCCCCACCCCGGGCCATGCTCCACTTTGCTCTTTTTTTATTTGCCATCTTAACCTTTTCTTAAGTTTATTTATTTATTTTGAAAGAGACAGAGAGAGTGCAAGTGGAAGAGGGGCAGAGAGAGAGAGAGAGAGAGAGAGAGAGAATTCTAAGCAGGCTCCACAGTGTCAGCACAGAGCCCAACGCGGGGCTCAGGTTCAAACTGTTGAGATCATGACCTGAGCCAAAATCAAGGATTGGAATGCCTAACAGACTGAGCCATCCAGGCACCCCTCCACATTTCTCTTTACCACAGCCTGTTTGACATCTCTGCGTGGGTGTCCCATGGACATAGAAAACCTGACATATCTAAAATAAAACTTCATTTTCTCACCACACCTGCTTTCCACGCCACCACTCTGAGTATGCCCTGTTATGCAGAGTACTACCAGTCCCCAATAACTCAAAAGAACGTTGATTTCTTCCTTCTCCTCACTTCTCATGCCCAATGCAATAGGAAGTTCTACCTCTGGGTTCCACTCCACTATGTCTCTCAAATCCATGCATCTTCTCCTTTCCATGCCTCTCCCTAGGAAGGAGAACTGTTGTCATCTGGATATTGTATCTGCCTATTGACTGGTCTCTCTACTTCCATATTTATAAAATTGTAATATTTTAAATGTATGTTGGATCATGTCACTACTTGAGTTTAACTCGTCAATAAACTCTCATTACATTTGAAACACAATCCAAAATCTTTAATATGAGCTATGATGTCTGCATGATGTAGATTTTTTCTATCTTTCCATATCTTGAGTCACTCTCCCTTTTGCTTTCCATCATCTAGGCACGGTAGTTTTCCTGGGGGTCTTCAAAGCCAACCGCTTTCCTGCCCCGAGGCCTTTGCACATACAGAGAAGTTAGAATGCTTCCTCCCCACCACTCCTTGCCACTTTTTGCATGGCTAGCTCTTTCAGGTCTCAGTTTATTTATTTTTATTTTATTTTCTCCCTCTTTTTTTTTAATGTTTATTTATTTTTGAGAGAGAGAAGGACAGAGTGCAAGAGGGGCACAGAGAGAGGGAGACACAGAATCCAAAGCAGGCTCCAGGCTCCAAGTTGTCAGTACAGAGCCTGACGCAGGGCTCAAACTCACGAACTGCAAGATCATGACCTGAGCTGAAGTCAGACATTCAAGCAACCGAGCCACCCAAGAGCCCTTCAGATCCCAGTTAAATGTTACCTCCTCTAAAGGTGATATCCCATTCTAAAGGGGACATTTTAAGCTGAGACTGAAAAGAAAGGACTCTCCTTTTGGACTCTTTCTCTTATTTTCTATGTGAGCCCTTTGCATGCTTCCTTCACAGCCCTTATCACAATTTGTGATTTATTCATTCCTTATTTGATTTGGGGGTGGGAGGCTCTCCCAGGCAAAACTTTTTCAGGCCAGGGTCCTCGTCTACCTTATTCACCATTGTATGCTTGGCACATGTGGCCAAGTAATGTCTATTGAATGAGTGAAACATCTATAAGAAATACTCTCTAAAATAATTTTAAGCAATTGTTCTTTCAGCCTTAAGTTTTCTCTTGTTCTGGATAAATAATCCAACTATCTGGAAACTTTCAAAAAAATTTTCCCTCTAACAAATTGCGTGGTTTTATAATTCTTTCCTGAATTGACTTCTTTTCTTTTATCCATAGATTACAGTCAGTGAGAGCAATGAGATGAGATTTTCCAGTAGTGTACTTCTTCATCTTTCCTCAAGCCCGGAGCGTATTCTGAACTCAGTGGTGTAGGGAAACACCACCTCTTACTCGTCATAAATAGAGCAACGTGACCTGAACTCAGATCACCTAGATGGATAAGTGGCCTTTCTTTTAGGGAAAAGGAAAGTGACTGATAGTATAATGAAATTAGATTTATTTTTCTATTTTCTTCTGTAAACGTCGTTTGCCTACTATCCAGACAGATATTGTCGAACAGACATGTACTCTAACAAAACATTTTGAGTTTGCCTTCACCAAGAAAAGTGTGAGCCAAGAAATCACTTTAGAGGGAAGCATTAGTTTGTTTCCAAGACTACTGCTTGAGAAATTATTTTTTGGATGTCAGCTTTCCGTTTTCAGTCTGATGTAAATCAGTGTCAATAGGTCAAATAGAATAATAAATTCAGATGAACCCCAGTACATCCAAAACGAATTATAAGCTATTCAGCTCACAACAGCAGTTGGAAACAAATAAATTAGGCTGGTGTTAATCCAGAGAACCCATCACTGTGCGTTATAACTTTCCTCTAATACAACTGACCACTTAAGGACAGCAAGAGAAATGGCCTGCTTTTCTTATCCCTAATGTTCATCCCAAACTGCAGAATCTCTTCAAAAGCACTTCCATGAAGTGATCTGGCCACAACCTTCAACTCGAAAGAGTTATGAATTAATCAAAAGGATTTCTAGTTTATCTTTTTCCAAATACTGTGATTCCCAAGAAACCAGCTGTGCCAAAATTAGGGGTAAGCAGTAAGACCACACGTAGTAAGACCATCAAATCAAAAGGGGAAAACAAAATCAGGATATGGCCTGCTTTTCTTCCTCTTTAGAGGTTGGTAACAAATATGTGGTGTGCAAAGGGACCTGATAAAAAGTGGATGTGAAGAGGGGCGCCTGGGTGGCTCAGTAGGTTAAGCTTCTGACTCTTGATTTCAGCTCAGGTCATGATCTCACCGTTCATGAGTTCAAGCCCCACATGAGGCTCTGGGGTGACAGTGTAGAGCCTGCTTGGGATTCAGTCTGTTCTTCTCTCTCTGCCCTTCCCCTGCTCATGTGCTCACTCTCTCTCTCTCAATATTAATAAATAAACCTAAAAAAAAAGTGGATATGAATAAATACGTCCCTTCCATCCTATGTGCTAATATTAATAAGCTGGTCTTACAAAGCTATTAACTACCACCTCCAGCCAGGGGCCACATGTAATCTTACCTTTTAAACTGTGATGCTTGTAGATTGAGCACTGAGAGGAATTTTTTAAATCCCCTATACCATCCTGCTTCTACCTCACCACACACACACACACACACACATGCACGCATACATGCACACATACACACATGTACACACATGCACATACAAACAGACTCCATACCTCCAACTCCATAAAACCCAGCCCTGGATAAGAAAACACTGAAAAACATGAATTTCCTGTAAAGCCCCTAGTATTTGATAAGCAGCAAAATTTCCCTTCTTTCCATTAATTCAGAGTATGGCCCTTCCTTCTGATACAATCCATGAATTTCTGAATGAAACTTGCATAAGAACACATTTAGCTCCAAATCATATAAACAACCTACACTAACCTTGATAGGTGTCATTCAAAATTCTTACTGTCCATCTTCCAACTGGGTGTCTCATTTGACATGCCAAACAGTACTGTGCACCCTAGGGTCCTCAGATCACTTCAGCCCCGCAGTGATCTATAGAAAGAAGGGCCTTTCAGCTTCACTTTGCAATTTGAATGCCTTGTAACCTAATGTCAATGTCATTAGAAGCCATGATTTTTTTTTTCTGGTGAAAAAACAGATATAGATATTAAATCAAAGAAGTTAAGTAGAAACTACATAATCCTATATTAAATTAGAAATATCGTTATGAACCCACAATGTATTTTCTCTTAAAATATGTATTTTCTAGTTCTTTCCACTAAAAATGCCTCGGAAAAAAATGAGCAAGCATGGTAGCAAGATGGACTCAAGTGCCCACATTATAATTTCTAACTACTATTAGCCACTGGAAAGAGCAGACGCTCATTGGAGAAATGGATGACCTCAGCTCCGAAGCAGGATATATACAAGGGGAGTCTGGTATTTCTTGTAATACCAGAGTGCAAGGAAATCACCGAAGACTCAGGAGCCACCTTGAAGGGGTTCCCACCAACCGAAGATGTGCCATTTGAACAATAAAAATGACTATAGTGGATCAAAGCCCATCAAATATATTAAAAACCAGTATGTCCACAATAATGCAATAAACAAACCAAACATCAATGGTTCTATTGCACCTTGTAAATATTTCTATTATATCACCACATAATTGCCTACGGTTGTGGCTCCTGGTGTCATGATGAGCCCCTGAAGTGCAAATAAATACCATGTTACAGTCATTACTGCATAACTGAAAGAAGGTAAAAAACAAACAAACAAACAAAAAAAAACACTGCCCTATAGAGAATGCCATATGTACGGTATCCAGCAGTTAGTTGGAATGTTTCACTTCAGCACTCCACTAAATCCAGCCTTATCAAGTTTACCCATGGCTACCATGTTGTTAAATCTAACAGTCAGTGTTCTGTCCTTTCTAAATCTGTCAGCAGTATTTGACACATATGATCGTTCCTTTCGTCATGAAACACTGTCCTCTCTTGGTTTGGGGGCTATTATTCCCTCTTCCTCTCCTTAGCTCCCTTTGTTGGATGCCCTCCATCTTCCCAAACCCTAAACATTGGAGTACCCTAGGGCTCAGTGCTCAGACCTCTTATCTCATCTCTCTATATTCACTCCTGAAATAATGCCATCTAGTCTCATGGCTTTAAATTTTCTCTGTATGCTGATGCCTCCCAAAGTTACATTCCTTGTCTCGACTTCTTGTATGAGCTTCAGATTTGTATAGGCAGCTTCCTACTTGATAAGTCCACTTGGATGTTTAGTGGCTGTCTTCAGATTAGCATAAACAAAACTAAAGTTCTGATATTGCCGCCTCCACTCCAAACCTTGCCTTTCCCAAAGCTTCCCCACGTCAGTTAATGACAAACTCCGTTCTTTCAGTTGCTCACAACAAAAATCTTAAAGCTACCATTGCGTTCTCTCTCTTGCATAACCAACTTCTAACACGTTAACAAATTCTACTGCCTTCAAGATACACGTAGAATCTGACCACTTCTCCCCATATCCAATGCCACTGTCATGGTCTAAACCATTATCATCTCTCCCCTGCATCACTGTAATAACCTGTCTGCTTCTGTCCTTATTTCCTCAGAACCTCTTCTTGGGATAAATCAGATAGATCATTCTTCTCTGTTTAGCTTTGCTCCCAACCCCAAAAGCTTTCTATCTAGTTCAGACTAAAGCCAGACTAGAATTTTTACTCCCCAGTACCTCACTGAAACCACTCCCATTAAGGTAGTCCAATACCACCGTATCATTAAACCTGAAAGTCAATTTTCTGTCCTACAGGTATTACATCTTGCTACTGACACATTCCCAATTCCCTCCTCTCTCCTCACTCTGCACAGCAGCCACATTGATGTCCTTACTCTTCTTTTTAAATGTTTTTAATTTAAATTTTAGTTAGCTAACATACAGTGTAATATTGGTTTCAGGAATAGAATTCAGTGACTTATCACTTACATACAACACCTAGTGCTCATCATAAGTGTCCTCTTTAATACCTATCGCCCATCTAGCCCATCTCTCACCCGCCTCCCTCCACCAACCCTCAGTTTGTTCACTATCATTAAGACCTAAATTTGAGACAGGAAACCATGAAAATCCTAGAGAATATAGGCAGAACCCTCTTTGACCTTGGCCAGAGCAACTTCTTACTAGACATGTTGCCAAAGGCAAGGGAAACAAAAGCAAACATGAACTATTGGGACTTCATCAAGATAAAAGGCTTCCTCACAGCAAAGGAAACAATCAACAAAACTAAAAGGCAGCTTATAGAATGGGAGAAGATAATTATAAATGGCATATCTGATAGAGGGTTAGTATCCAAACTCTATAAAGAACTTCTCAAACTCAACATCCAAAAAACAAACAACCCAGTTAAGAAATGGGCAGAATACATGAATACATGCTTTTCCAAGAAGATATCTCGATGGTGAACAAACCCATGAAAAGATGCTCAACATTACTCATCATCAGGGAAATACAAATCCTTATTCTTCTTTGAACCTGCCATTAACACTCCTGCCCAGGGCCTGTGTACCTGTTCTCTCTGACTCAGTGTTCTTTCTCACTTCCTTGAGGCATCTACTCAAATGTCAACTTTTCCAGACCACCGTATATGATACAGTAACTATTCCTTGCCTGGTATTTCCTATTCCCCTGTTTTAGTTGGGGCTGCTCTAATAGAGCCATAGACTGGGTAGCTTATAAAAAACATTAATTTATTTCTCAATGTCTAGTGAGAGCTTCCTCCCTGGTACATAAACAGCTATCTTTCCCTGTCTCCTCACATGGCAAAAGAGGTGAGGGAGCTCTCTGAACCTCTTTTAAAAGGGAACTAACCCCAGTTATGAGGGCTCTACCCTCATGACCTGATCACCTCCCAAAGCCTCACCTCCAAAGACCATCACTTTGGAGATTGTTTCAACACATGAATTTTCAGGAACCATAAACCATAAATTCAATCTACGTCACCTCCTTTCTCTGCTTTATTATTCTCCATAGCAATGGTTACCAGATCTGCCACACCATAGATTCACTTGCTTTGTTGTCTATCTTTAGTCAGAATCTCTGCTCTATAAGAGTAGGGACTATAAATCTTTGCTTTACTACTGTAACCCTAACAACTACAACAGTGTCTTGAATATGGTGGACATGTAATAAATATTGGCTGAGTTCATCCATCCACTCACCAAGTATTCATGGTGTACCTTTTGGGTTCCAGGACAATTGTTGAGTATTGTTGCCCGAATCATGTGACTGGTTGGCTATAGAGCCAGAATGAGAGCTCAGGAGTCTTGAGTCCTTATCCTGTGTTCTTTCTAGTAGATCACTCAGTTCCTGCTTTGGGACTGCTGTTCCTGGTAATTACTTAGACTAATGAACATATTTTCTACAACCTGTGTTCCTAAAAAAGACGTGAAGTGACATCCAAATGGTATGTCATGTTCTTCTAGTTTCTTTAAATTAAAAAATAAAGAAGGCAACAACTGTATAGTGAAAACAATTCTACATTTTAAAGTGCCTCAAAGAAGTGTGAAATGATGAGAGTGGACCTTACTGTTGGCAGTTTAGACACTGGATTATGGATAATCGACCAGGTCCCTTTGAGAGGTATAAGATAACAACTCAGAGATAGGAGGCAAGGTATTTTTTTTCCTGGTGATATTTGCAGTGGAACAAGTAAACATGTGTATGTTTCCTTCCTTAACATTCCACAATTTCAACTTTAAAACTGCCTATTGAGGGACACCGGGGTGGTTCAGTAGGTTAGCATCTGACTTCCGCTCAGGTCATGATCTCACGGTGTCTGAGCTCCTGAGTGGAGTCCCACATGGAGCTCACTGCTGTCAACACAGAGCCTGCTTCAGATTCTCCGTCTCCCTCTCTCTGTCCCTCACCTGCTCAACGTTCTCTCTCTATCAAAAATAAATAAACATTAAAAAAATTATTAAAAAACTGCCTACCGAAAAAAACATAGCTGTCTTTTTATTGCTGGTCTAAGCCATGAGATAACTTCAGATCCAAGAAGTTAGTTACCTCAGAAATGAGCAAGATAACTTAAAGGTAATAATAATAGGCTCTACCTAAATTAGTCTTTTCTGCAAGTAATTAAAAAAATAATAATGGCATCTTTATAAGGTGTGTGAGCTTAGAAAAGTTTATTATTCCAAATATATAAAGATAGAAACAGGGACACACAAGTCACACAAGTTTTGTATACATTTCATTGGATAAAATATACATTTTATTGAGCCTTGCAATGCTATTTGAATTCCCTACTGTTTCTAGATACCTGACAAAGCTGAGGCACAAGAGAGGAGGGTGGAAATACAGAAGACAATAAAGAGAATTCAGACTAAGTCTCCCTTTCTCTTAAAAAGAAAATAAAAATGTACCTTTGGGTAAAAATGCCATTCTAACATTTTTTGGACTTTAACTAGTACACCATACGTAATCAAACTGCACTAATGGGAAGAAAGGTTAAATTCTCTCTTGAGACTGAACATTTTACTTAAGACAATTTCCCAGCACATATAAAATCCTTTGTTTACCATGTTTTCTGTTTGTTCACTTTTTTTCTTAATCTCAACATCTTTCCATTTAATCATACCCATTTGCCCATAAGGGAGAGCAAATCACCTCTTATTCTTACCTTAGCTGTGACATTATCAGATGCTCTGGGTTCCCAAAGAATGTTCCCAAGGTAGCTGAGTGCCAACAGGTAGCTGATTTCATCATGCAAATAAAGGAGATTATCATAATTCTAAAAACCTGAAAATATTGTTAACAAAAGCTAGACCTCTTCCAATAAATCGCACCAGATATTCTTCTGAGACCATGTTCCCTATATAAAGAAAATCATGTATCAATTAAATAGATTCCCCAGGACCTGGTTCAGTAATGGGTGCGTACTAGCTATCAAAACTAGTTTGGTAAATTTATGAAAGAAGCCCACTCATTATGAGAGTGAAATGTTAAGAATGGTTCCTCCCAAGAGATTTCATTACAAAAACTGTAAGCATTTCTATTCTAACCCTTTGAGTCAAGTTGGGTAAAATTCTCTCAACCTTTTTTTGGAACAATTTCTGCCTTACAAAATAGTCTGGATTATTAGTAGCATTATGTTCTTTGAATTTTATGCAAAATATTATTAACAAGTTGTTTTGAGCTTATGAATTCTATGTAGAATACAAATGAGTTGTTTTGAGCTTCCCTAATGCCAACTGTTTGCTCATAGTGGCAAAGTCCATACCACACAACAGAAGAAAACTTTTCCTAAAATCGGAAAGCTAGATTCCTGATAGATTCCTAGTTGCTAAGTGGGGATTTTACAGATGATAAAGTCAATGATTTCCTTACGGTGGATTCCTAGGGATCTCTGATGGCACTACACCAGGAGAAAGCAAAACCTTAGGAGTTTGGTGTCTCACTCCATTTCAAACACAGCAAACGTTCCTACTTCTGATTAACATATTGGGCTTCTAGATAGGAAAGCTCGTCAACAACACAAATACGAAATCCTCGGATTATTTTACCATTCACCTTGTACAAATAAGGCAACTAAATCCCAGAACACGTTCAAGAGTCCAGTGAGTAGTAATCTAATATGAATACAGATCTTCATTCCGACTCTCAATTTAAACTTCATCACACCAACTTCTTTCCCCATTTTGGAACACAACAAATCTTGTCTAGGTCTACCATCTATCCCTCCCAAGTATTTCTGCCACATGCTGCCAATTAACTAAGGACAGCAAGGCAACAGTAATTAATTCTAAGGTATTTGTCACCATTGCATCATTGTCAGAGATGAAGCTTGAAGTAAGCACTTTTCTTCCCTCTATCATAGGACCTTTTCATGAGCTTCTGGTTAGACCCAGGTAATCAATAGGGAAATGTTCCTCACATGTTGTGGAACCCTGCAAGAAGAGTGCACAGGTACTCTCCCATCTCCCAGAACCAAATGGCTTCCCTTGAGGTTGGTGAACGAGCTCCAAGACAGAAGATAATCTTCTTATTTCAAGGAATAGAATTGACTTTCTACAGTAAAGACATATTATAAACATGCTACCAAATCAATACTGAGAAGTAAATGTTCACACACAGCACTAGAACGGATATAATCACAAAGACAATCACAAATGTTGGTGACGATGTAGCAAAATTAGAACTCTCATAGACTGCTAGTGGGAACATAAAATGGTGTAGCCGCTTTGGAAAATACTTTGACAATTTCTTAAAAAGTTGAATAGTAATGTATTATATGACCAGGTACTTCTACTCTTAGGTATGTATCTAAAAGAAATGAACACATATGTTCACATAAAGATTTCTATACAAACGTTTATAGCTGACTTGTTCATAATATTCTCACAATGGAAATAACCCAACTGTGCACCAACTGATGAATGAATAAATAAAATATGGTATATCCATCCAATGGAATTTTATGCGTCAATGAAAAGGGAACAAAATACTGATATATGCTACACCATAGATGAAAACATTATGCTAAATCAAAGCTAGACACAAAATCCAAATGTAAAGACTACTTAATGTATAATTTCATTTATATGAAATGTCCAGAAAAGGCAAACCTGTACAGACAAAAAGGAGATTAACAGTTGTCTAGGACTGGGTCTGGAAAAGAAATCTGATGACAAGTGGCCTCAGGAATCTCTCCAGGATAGTGGGAATGTTCTAAAAATGGATTGTGGCAACAGTTGCAAAATTCTGTAAATTTAGTAAAAATCATTGAATTATATACTTAAATCAGATAAAATTTATGATATGTAAATTGTATCTCAATACAGTTGTTTTTTTTTATTTTTTTAATGTTTATTTATTTATTTTTTAAATACCACAGACTGGGTGGGTTTTTCTTTTTTTTTTTTTTTTTTTTTTTAACTTTTATTTATTTTTGAGAGACAGAGACCAAGCATGAGCGGGGAAGGAGCAGAGAGAGAAGGAGACACAGAACCTAAAGCAGGCTTCCGGCGCTGAGCTATCAGCACAGAGCCCCATGCAGGGCTAGAACTCATGAACCATAAAATCATGACCTGAGCCTAAGTCGGAGGCTTAACCAACTGAGCCACCCAGGCCTCCCTCAATACAGTTGTTTTTAAAGAAAGAAGTAGACATTCAC
The DNA here is from genome assembly GCF_027475565.1 of Acinonyx jubatus. Classification (NCBI taxonomy): domain Eukaryota; kingdom Metazoa; phylum Chordata; class Mammalia; order Carnivora; family Felidae; genus Acinonyx; species Acinonyx jubatus. Next base: position 51,210,327 of record NC_069380.1, on the reverse strand, counting down.
AGGGAATTAGTAAAGTCTATAGAGAGATATAGCCTGCAGAAACGCATACAGGATTTTTGAACCAGAATCTGAAGTAATTTTGATACCTTATTTTCTCTTTATCGTGCACCTTGCAGAACACTTGTGTATAAACCGGAATTTGGTCCTGCCAGAAATCAGTTCTTCCATTCCAGAACTTAATAGTAGTACATCTTCTCACACACCTGCTATACCCTATATACAACACTAAGCACAGATGTGATATAGTTGCTGTATTCTTTACATGTTGTCTTGACCTAGTTTTGAGGTTCTGACTAGTTAGAGGCCAGTTCCTCTTCTTGAATAGCTGATTAATTTCATACTCCAAACTACTGCCCTTATTGAGCTCTCAGACTCTGGGCTTCTTTAAGAGCCCTAATCAACCCCAGGGCCAGGTAGGTACTCACCAGTTAGGAACAACCCCTATAGTCCTGGACCTGAAACCATTCAAATTAGCATAGCCACAGGGAGCCCAGAAACCTAGATAATCCCACCCCATTGCCACAATAAGGTACCCTCTACAGCTCCAGCTAGCTAGTACCCTGTCCTTGGGGAGAATCCTTTATATGGCCATGCCTAGGAGCCTTCTCTCCTTTGCAGGCATTAACAGAATTCTGCCTTCCATCGAAGTGTCAGTGTGTAGTGTCCTGCCATCAAAAGGATCTTTAAATTCTGAAACAACAGAGCAAATGCTTGATGGTTTCCTGGGGAACAAGATAACCACATGGAACCATGCATCCACAGGACTTTCAAGTACACTTTCCCCAAAACTTCTCATTTGCTAAGTACTCTATGAAGTCAATCTAACTAATCTGGAAGCATCTGCCTTTGATTTTCCCTGGAAATCTTATAGGTTAATGTATGTAACTGTTCTCTCTAAAGTATTTTTGTTGTTCTTGTTTTCTTATTCTAAAACAGAAAGGTAATCTCTGAACTGATTTTGACAAAAAGCTTAACAAAACATTGATTTTTTATATTTTTTTAATGTTTATTTTTGAGAGAGAGAGAGAGAGTGAGAGAAAGAGGCAGAACGCAAGCAGGGGGGGGACAGAGAGAGAGGGAGACACAGAATATGAAGCAGGCTCTAGGCTCTGAGTTGTCAGCACAGAGCCCAACGCGGGGCTCAAACCCATGAACCGTGAGATCATGACCTGAGCCAAAGTCGGATGCTTAACCGACTGAGCCACCCAGGTTCCCCAATTTTTTTTTAATATAGTGCCCACTTTCCTAGGGTTTTTGTTATATCCTAGGAGACTTTGATAAAATACGACATCACTGATATTAAGGCAGTTCAGTTTAACTCCTCTCTCATACAACTGAAAAAAAAAACACATAGCATCATCAAGCTTATAAAATTTAAAACTGAGTTATAGACAAAGACCGACAGACATCATGGACCTTCTTCATGACTGACTGGTGCATCTGCTATTTAGAGGGACTTTGGATACTTCAAAATATTCCTCATCTTGCTTCTTTCTTTCTTTCAAGGAGCTGAATGTTATGGTTACAGGGTACTCGTTGAGCAAGTAGCATTTAGTGGTTCCAGATTTTCTTTGGTAAACTCTTACATGCAAGAAATCAGCAGTGTGACGTACTTTAACTGAGTGGAATGCATTGTTTATTCTCTTTTCAAGTTTGCCTGGGAGATAACATCACTCTCCTTTTTCAGAAGCTGGCTCTTCTGAGTACTCACTGTTACAGGAGACTGAGCAGCATATAGACAGTTTCTCCGAAGTTTTTCTCTTCCTTCACTGATCATGCCCTCCAATCTCTCCCAGCGGATTTGGAGCTGTTGCGAACCACTTTTGGACTAGCTTCCCAAACATTCACCTTGACTCCAGGAGACTGCATAGAAAACCTTTCAAATAGCAAAGAGGACCCAGCAAAAGTTAAAGACATTAAAACCCATTCAGATGAGAATTAGACTTACAGAGATTTATTTCCGCCACCACACAAAATTCATTTGTTTTGCCACAGACAGGAATCATATGCATGGTTAGGGACTTCTGAAGACCCATTTAATTAAGTCTTGAAATAAAGGATCTGAGAGAAAACTGCCTATGGAGATAACTTGAGAAGTAAAACAAAGTCCCTGAATTCTAAAATATCCCATTTATTAGTGTTCAGAGTACTACAGACTTTTATGTTGGCATCATACTTTGGGTGTAGTATTGCCTCTGAAAATTCCTTGCAATAAGGCTCCACGGTCACATAGAAAGAATATAATAATTAGCATAGAAGGGATAATTGAATTTCCTTGTAACAGAAAATTTTTGAAAAACTGTGGCCCAGCCCAGCCTGGTTATCCTAAAAACTTCTTTGAGGACAGTAAACATTAAAAGGCCTTATTCCTTATTTTTTTTTTATCTGTACAAGCACTAGAACCATACTATGACTTGGCCAGCTTTGGTCAAAAATTTGGTGTGACCCGTTTATGCCCTCGCATGGACCCTGAAAAAGTCATGGACAGTCTACTTAACAATGATTTCATTTCTACATGGGATTTGAGGTAGTCCACAACAAAGAAAGTAAGTTCAAAAAGTTGATAATTTAGAAGTAAGATTACATTTTAAAAATCTGTAAAATATGAACAAAAAATAAATCTAGATCTATATCTTTTCAGTGAAATGGGTACAATTGGTTATGAGCTAGTTACCACGTTGATATATCATTTTTCAATATCAGGGAACAAAAAAGATTTTACCAGGAAGGAAAAAGCCTTCATGGGTCCTAAATTAGAGGAAATTTTTCATATGGAACATATTTAGCAGATATTGATAGCATAGGGGACAAATACTAAACAAACAATCTAAAAGTAAGTATGTAATGGAGGTTCATATAAATTTCATATATGGATCCTTAAGAGTGTGACTTTCCCATATTTGTAAAAGAAAAATTCCCACAAAGAACTATCAATATTCCGAATGAAAAGAGACAGAGGAGCTATCCACATACAGCCTCCTAAGAAAGATAAGCATGTAAACTCAAACGGAAAGGTTTTAAAATCATACTTCCAAAAAATTTTTTAAGTATTTTGACCAACTACAAATTTTACATGAGCTGCTTTTACAACATCATGACTTTAAATCCATCCTTCCACCAGTAATTAATGGAAATTTGTCATATGCAACGAGAAATATCAGTGTCATTGGTTTAAGGGTCAGTATTCTATTATGATTATGCTGTCATAGCAACCTCATTCAGAGAAATAAAGTTGTAACCTGTTTGACTCATCTTTATCAAAACAAAATATAAAAATAAGAATGATATTAGAAAAATTAACAACAATCTGCTCATGGCAGTGACTCAGTGAGCAATGTTGCTGAAAATGAGGTAAAACACAAGTTTCCTTGCAACATCCCCTTCACTATAAAATGATTTGTATCTTTTTCCTATCAAGTTTCAGTGTATTCTGATTTTGGATGAAATTAGTAGAGTTATATGTTTAATATTAAGAGGGCCACGCTTTAAGCTTTAGGCTATAGAAGTTCATATTTTGTCTAGCCACCATAAGTATACTTGAGCCAAAATCATTTACCTGCTTCATTTCAGACATTCATTCCAATCCCCTGTTATAACAGGATATTATTCAGATTCTTTTGAGCCAAAACAGAAAAGCTCAATGAGAATCAGAATTCATCTCCATGGTATTTTGTGGACTTTAATTTCCTTTTTATTCAATTTTAGAAAAATTGTAAAACTTTAATTCAGTTTATATAACTATTTTCAATTTTAAAAAACATGTTTTTAACCTCTTTATTACTAGACTCTTCATTGCAAATATAAGTGGGAAATGTAACTTAAATACTTATATATATGTATGTATGTATATTCAATATGTATACTTATACATATATATATATATAATCTGTGTACATTATGTGCTTATAGCAGATGTTTGTATAATTTACATACCGATGGCCATAGTCACCTAAAATGTACACTGGTTAGAATCCCAGAGCCCAAAAGAAGCGCATAAATCCTGAAGGCAGACTCCAGTTACGCCAATGTTCTTAGCAGATTATATCATGCATGAGTTCAAATACTCAAGAAGTACAAACCTCTGCTCCACTGGAGTTTTTCTACTTCTACCCATGCACAGCAGCAATGAGTCTCATCTGGGTTATGACTACAGGATTCAACTTGGCACCTGCTCAACGTGGCTGTCTTTCAAGTTCCCACAGAATACCAGCTCTACCAAATTCAAAACGAGATTTCAGTTTCACCAAGTACCTGAAAAGGTTCCATAGCTGGAAGCCTGAGAGTTGAGAAAGAATCCAAGGGACAGCTAATTCTGGCATCATTTATATCCTCCAAATTCTTCCCTAAACTCTCTTGCCTTGGACACCAACGCTCTAGTTGCCTACTTACTACTGGCTCTCTCTGATTTGGTTCAAGGGTCCCCTCTGAATTCCCAGGCATCCAGTCCCACTGGGACTGGTATCCCGCAGAGACCGTTAGTCCCTCTCAATGACGATTGAGAAAAAAACATCACTTCCCACAAATCCCAATCTAATTTTAACTTTTCCCCATGTGCACACACACACATGCACGCACTCACGCGCGCACACACACACACACTCTTCCCTTCTAGCTACTCATACTGAGGTAATGGAGGGTTTGGGAGAATCCTAAAAGGACCATCTCTCAGGATGAACTCCATCTACTGCTTCCCGTGGCGGTGCTAGTCAGCAGGTCAACAGCTGCTGCCCTCACAGTTCACACCAGGGCTTGGTGATTTCTCCCTTCTCCCAGCTGTTCTTAGGAACGCAGAGTGTCAGCAGCTGTCTCCCTGCAGCAGTTCTGGTCAACACACAGAGTTTTGTGAGCATGCCCTGCTTGTCCACAGTCTCTTGAGTTGGCTCCTACAAGCACCATGTCAACAACACCATCACTAGGAACTCAACAGTGCCTAACCCATCCAGAGGGAATTACAATGGCGTACGTCTCTTCTAGAGAAAGGAACACTTTCAGATGTGACTAATCCTAGAGTTCTTCTAGTCATCACTTCCCAACATTTCCAGAAAAATTTCATGGACGGCAGAGGGGAGAGGATGTGTAACCTCTGAGGTTTTGAGGCTTAACATAAAGTTGCACAGATTTGTGAAGTTTTGCAAGCACACATTTCTTTGATGTCTCATATTCTACCCTAAAAATCCCTGGGATTTTTAAAACTTATTTCATAATACATTTATGTTTGTTTTAATGAAAAATGTTTCTCACCCCCTCCTAACTCAATCTTCTAGTAAAACTGGTACTCCAGAAATAAGCATCCTATTTTATTGTCTTGCCTACCTGGGAAAACTTTGCATTCCATTCCCAGGAAAATGATGACAGCAATGGTGATGAAGACGTCTGTGATAACCACAGAAATAGCTAGGTTTTATTGAGAGATTACCATGTGTCAGGAGTTGTGCAGTGCTTTGGCAAGCATTATCTCATTTAATTCTTACAACAACTTTACCAGTTAGCAAAATTATTATCCTCATTTTGTAAATAAGTTAAATGAGGCACAGAGGAGTAAAGTAACTTTCCACTTGCAAACTTTTAGCTAGAAAGTTGAGGTTTTACAATGTGAGCCCCCACACTGGTGGAAATGATTGATCCCTTTTGCTTTTTCTTCACTAAGAAGAGGGACTAACAGTTTACTACCATGAATCCCAGGGAGGGGGGCAGATACCCAGAAATTCAAGGAGGACTCAAACCAATTAACAGAGACAACCCAAGAATATCAAGGCAAACGAGGTTACCAAGAGGACTACTTAGGGACAGAACTCAAGGAACCAAATAATGCCAAAACACTTGTCTGTTAGGTTCTTTTTCAGCTCTCACACATTCTGAACCCTTGTCAAGTGCTGATTGGAAGTTATTCCATGAATGAATTCTCTTTCTGGTAGCTGTAGAGCAGATATTCTATGTGGGCTACAACAAGAGCCATATGCTCCAAGACACATGTGATGGTAAGCTTTAGCATCCCACTTCTGGATGGCCACTCAGATCCCTTTTACTGAGGTCCTAAAGCAGGACTCACGTCCCTTCAGATCCCACCTCTCTTGGGTCTCAGAGGTAGACTTTTCCCTTAAAGTTTCTCTATCTACTTTCATTAGCTCACCCTCCCCGTCTCCCAAAGGCAATGGATGAACTTCAAATAACCAAGGAATTTTGACAAAGCTGAGACAGATCTTTATGGAATCTCTTCATGGAACACTGAAGGACTTGTGCACTTCAGGTCTCAGGAATATTCCTTGGCAGTCTATGAGTCCCCAAGCTAGAGAAGCGATCTAATTCTAATGGGGTAACTGAATAATATCTAAGTTAGGTTAATAATAAAAGACTTTCTCTCAGTCTTCTTGCTTCTTTGCTAGCCAAAACTTTCTTCACAGACCCATTTTAAGGATGTATCCTCTGTACCATAGCAGCTCTCTATGAGAAGTATTCATTTAAGCATCCTGCCAGTGTCTTTTGTGTGGATTTGTTTGGAGCCCTAACTCACTACTCAAGACCTTACGTGAAGACAATCCAGGAAAATTTAATTTTAAATTCTATTCCAGAAATATGTCATCTCTAAAAAAGAGTTTTGTATACTTCATCCAGAAAATGGTAGCTATGTAACATGTAGCCCCTTTGAATTAGCTGTCAGGAACTTTGAACTCAACTTAATGATTAAATGAGATAATAAGTTTATTTCAGATGCTGGTAGCATCTATTTGAAGTTGCATTTTGCTTGAGCAGTTCTCAAGCCTAGTTGTACATTAGAATCTTCTGTTTCAAAAATACTGTATGTCTGGGACAGAGTCCAGCCCAGATCCAAGGATTGGGGTCAGGAACTAGAATATTTCAAATGCTCTCTAAGATGATTCACATGTGGAGGGACAGTTAAGAACCATTTCTATGGATGTTCTAAATTTGTTGGGGCTATTTTTAATTCCAATTGTCTTACTTGTAAATTCACTTATTTACCCTAACTCAAGTTCTTTAGAAAAGGAAGAATCATATGTAAATATATAAACCATCAGTTTTACCATAGTGAACAGGCCTACATCTAACCAGTCTCTCAACCTTGACTGTACATCATTATCACTTAGGAAGCTGCTAAGAATCTTGGTGCCTAGATCATACCCCAAACCAATAAAACCATAGTCTCTGATGATGGTACTGAGTCACTGATCATTTTTAAAAATCCTCAGGTGATTCCCCTGTGCATCAAGTTTGAGAATAACAGACCTATGCTCTCTTTTCACCCTTATCTGTGTCTTACAACATGCTTGTTCATGGACAAAATTATTAAACAAATCAGATCTATGTTTTGTTCCCAACCTCAGCTTTTTGGGGCCATTTTCTTTCTCAGCCAACTAGCATCTGTATAATATCTCTTGACACACTTTAAGCCTGCCCCACATGGGCACTTGCCTACCTCACCCTGGATCTCCTTCCTCTTCATCGAGTATTCCAAACCCTAGGGACTATGTTTTGAGTCTGTCAGGATCTGCCTAGCCCAGTGCAAAGATGCCCACATACAGAGAAACCCTGATTGTCTTAATAAATAAAAAATGACAAAACATTCCATCTTCCTTTTCTTTTCAATTTTATTTTATTTTTTCCACATTGTAACCCCTCCTGAAGCCTTCTGGGAGACGTTCTTGGACATCTCTTCTGGATAACTGAGCTATACTTGGCCAATCAATTTTGCTATTTAATTCATTTGTTGACTTCTTTACTCGAAATTTTTTAATCAAAATTTCTAATTTATCTGTAGCTGAATACCAAATTCATATTAAGAATTACCAATATTGTGTGACATGCCAAAACTGGTATTGACCCAGTTTCATAAGATTCCTTTGAATTTTCTAACCACTGCAAAACATCTGTCTTGAGTAATTAATTGCTCTTCAAACTCTACCATCTCGCTATGCAGTTATTTGTCACTGCTCTTATAGAAATGGAGCACAGATTAGTGTTAACCTGGGAATAGAAAAGTGGTGGAAGCAAGAAAAAAGTGGATAGGGCCTTAAAAGAGCAACATGAGAGATCTCTTCATTGATGGAAATGTTCTGTACCTTGATTTTATCATTGTCAACATATGGCTGCAATGTCGTACTGCTGTTTTGCAAGATGATATCATTGGGGGAAACTGGGTAAAGGGTACCCAGTTTGTCTATTATTTCTTGCAAATGTGTGTGAATCTACAATTACCTCAAATTGAACATTTTAAAACATCATCCCCATGGCTTACAAATCTCATGAACTAACACTGGCTTCCCCCCAGCCTCACATGGGTTTCTGCTTCCCTTCAGTCTCAATGCACACAATGTCTTTGAGAGACCATTCTGTCTCAAAGAAACTTTACACATTCCCTCTGTCCTAAATGGGAGCACAAATGCACTACCCTCCCCCACTCTCATGTATCATTCAGATCTCCCTTTCAATGTGATTTACTCAAAGAAGTGAGTCATTTCCCCACACCAAGGGTAAATAAGTCAGAAGGTTGCCAGCATTAACTACACAGGGCCTAGAGCTAGCCTTCTCAAGACAACAGAGAGCCTGGTGTGGGGTCTAGAATGCCAATCTAGGCCTATGATTCCCTCAAAGTAAAATTTCCTTTAGGATTCCATGTATCTATTCCTCATATTTCAGCCATTTTATATATATATATACACACACATACATATATATATATATATACACATACATATATATATACACACATATATAATATACACATATATAATAATGGCACATATATATATAATATATATATATATATTATATATATATGGCCATTATATAATTTGTCCTCATTCTTTTTTACCTCTCCTCTCCTTTTGGTACTCCTATTACATGTATGTTGATATGCTTAATAGTGTCTCCCATTTCTTTGAGACCCCATCCATATTTCTTCGTTTTTAAAATCTGTGTTCTTCAGATTGCAGAATCTCTATTGGTTTTTCTTCAAGTTAGCTTATTCTTCTTTCTGCCACTTCAAATCTACTGTTGACCTAGTATAATCAAGTTTTCATTTCAGTTATTATACTTTTCAACTCCAAAATTTCCATCTGGTCCTTTTTTTAAAATAATAATTTCTATCTCTTTCTATACGCTAAGAGACATAGTCATCATATCTTTCTGTACGTCTTTAAGCATGGTTTCTTTTTGTTTTGGGGCCCTTTATATAATGGCTGCTTTGAAGTTTTTGACTCTTAAGTCCAACATCTGAGCCTCTCACTGGCAATGTCTGTTGCCTGCTTTTTTCCCTGTGTGTGGGCATTTTAGATAATGTATTGTGGGCATTTTTAGACAATAATCATAATTGTATGATAATAGCGATTATAACAAATATAGGCACCAATCTCCCCTAGGGAGTATTACTGCTGCTGTTTGCTTATTTATTTGTTTAATGATGTGGCTGTACTACTTTAGTGAAGTCTCTTTCCCCCACAGTCTGAAACCTCTGATGTTGCCCCTCGGAGGGCAAGGCCCTGGGCATGGCACAGCCACCCTGGGATGACAGTAGCTTTAGCTGGGCTCCTTTGGACTGTCTTTTTCCCTGCTCTCTTTGTTAAACTGTTCGCCTCTGTAAGTATCACTACCGTCTGTTAGGCTCCACTAATTGCTGACTGATTGTGCTGTTGTTTAGACTATGCCTTGGGGCATAAATTGCTCCAGAGCCTGATCCAATTAAATTTAGGTTCCTTTGCAAAGGTAGTTTTTGAGGCTAGTCTTTGAGGTTTGTTCTGGCCTCAAGAGAGCTCTTTTTATCTTTCTCTTTCTCTGATTCTCTCTGATAAGGTAGCTACACTCCCCATATTCTGTTACAAATAAATCAGTTCTTTTAAGGAGATTGTCAGTGCCCTTTTTGCCATCCTACCTCTTCATCCAAAGCAAAATCTTTGAGTCGCTGCCCCAGATCTGGGAGCCAGGACAGTGCTGCTACTCTCAGAGTGACACCTCTGCTTTATGATCAGGACAGCAGGCAAAGACTGTAGCCTCTGGTCTTCTCAGCTTCTCTCTCCTGGTGTGGGTCCTCTATCCAATGAATAAGCCAGACAAGTGTAATAAGAGCACCTGTGTTTTCAGTCTGTCATGCCTCCTGTAGAGCCTCTACCGGCCCCTCCCCACCGCAGAGGAGTTGGGTAAAGGTAGGTGAGCCCCCAGTCTCTCAGCCACACCCACCTGCCTGGAATTTCTCCTTCTGCAGCACAAAGCTTGGAGGGGGGGGGTGGTGATGAAAAAGGCTGATGACCTCCCTCTCTTGGGGGAGATACTTTAGCCCTTGATTGGAAGTTACAGGAAGAGAAGAAGCCTTGTCTCTCTGGCCACACCCATCCAGAGTGGAGTTCCTGCCATCATGAACTAAACAGGAAGGGAGAGAGAGAAGAGGTCATAGCTCAAGTGCCACAGACTTTTACTGTTTTTACTGAGATATTAGGGTTTCCTAAGTAAACGTTTCTTCATTTTCTGTAGGACTCTAAGGTGATTTCCAGACTTTCTTTCTTTTTTTGTTTTTTTCTAATACAGTTGCATCCCAGGGGAACAGGCCTATGAAGCTCCTCATACTGTCATTCTGGAAGCAATTCCCAGTGCGACCATCTTGATTCATTAGAGAGGTTCTGGAGTGATTTTCAGAAAAGAAAGGCTGAGTCTCTTGATCCTTTCTCTTCCAGGAAGTTTCTTAGGCCTGCCTGAAAATCCCCCAATACTCTGATACTATAATACCAAGAATATGAGGAGAAATGGCTTTTGTCAAGCCATTCTCCACACAGGAGAATAAGTATCTGTTCTCATTATAGCTATATAACCAAAAACGTATATTTTCCCCAAAACAAAGAAACTTAAGTAATTTGAGATTTCCACAAGTCATAAAACTGGCAGACAATAATTCAACTGCAGTATTTCTTGCTTAACTGTTTTTCATGTTCCATATTATTTGTCATGCAACTGTATCAGACCTACTACATCAGTTTCAGATGCCTTCCCATCTAGAGTGTAAGCTCTATAGGGGTAGAAACCATTTTGTCTGTAGCACTTATCATAGAATATTATACTTAGTATATACCCAATAAATATTAGTTGAATGAGTAGATGTGGATGGTAAAATGGGTATCAGGACACTGATACACTTGATTATTTGTAGGGAAATTGACAATCCTCTCAATGAACATTCAGTTTGAAATGAATGAATGCAATCTACAATATCTTTGAGGAGTCTGGCTTTTGATGCCCCTATTTTTACTCTGTCTTTCTTACCTATTCATCCTCTCTCCCTCAAGTGAAATCAGGCTACAATTAATACCAAAGGTAGTCTTAAAAAGGAAAGCAATATCCTATAACAGAAGCCTGGGAAGAAAATTTTAAAACCTATCTATTTTCCTTGATAATATGGGCCTTCTGGATTAATTATACATTTAACTACACAATGATTTTTAAACTATCAGCTAACTGAATCATGTTTTTTTTCTATCATGAGCTCCCTTCTTTAAAAAAAATTTCAGGTGTGCCTGGGTGGCTCAGTCGGTTGAGCGTCTGACATTGGCTCAGGTCATGATCTCACAGTTTGTGAGTTCAAGCCCTGCGTCGGGCTCTGTGCTGACAGCTCAGAGCCTGGAGCCTGCTTCAGATTCTGTGTCTCCCTCTCTCTCTGCCCCTTCCCCAATCATGCTCTGTCTCTCTCTGTCTCTCAAAAATGAATAAACGTTAAAAAAAATTTTTTTTTAATTTCAATTGGATAAATTTAACATGTAACATTGTGCAAGTTTAAGGTGTACACCATGTTATTTTGGTATATTTATATATTACCATATGACAGCCATGTAGCAATATTTATCACATTACATAATTACAGTACAATATTATTGCCTATATTCATTATATAGTACATTAAATCTCTATAGCACCTGCTGTCTCTTGTCTTCTTGATGATAGCCATTCTAACAGGTGTGAGGTGATAATCTTATTGTGGTTTTCAGATGCATTTCCCTGATGATCAGTGATGTTCAGCACCTTTTCATGTGTCTGTTGGCCACTTCGATGTCCTCTTTGGAAAAATGTCTAGGTCTTCTGCATTTTTAATCAGATTGTTTGGTGGTGGTGGTGTTGTTGTTGTTGTTGAGTTGACTGAGTTTTTTATGTATTTTGGGTATTAATCCTTTATCTGAAATATGGTTTGCAAAAATTGTTCTCCCATTCTATAGGTTGTCTTCTTATTTTGTTAATTGTTTCTTTTTTAGCATGCAGAAGATTTTGAGTTTGAGGGTTTTTGTTGATTTGTTGATTTTATTTTGTTTTTCTGTGCTTTTGGCATTAAGCTCCAAAAACTATTGTCAAGACCAATATTGGTGAGTTTATTCCCTACATTTTCTTTCAGAAGTTTTATGGTATCAGATTTTTTTTTTTTTTTTTAGCAGCAGCCAAAGTTTATTAGAGTATAAGGTCAGACAGGAGGAATAGTATGAAAGCTCTCTTTATAGAGAGGAGGCATTTGAAAGTGAATGCCCTATGGTATCAGATCTTAATGTTTAAGTCTTTGATCCAATTTGAGTTAATTTTTATGAGTGATATGAGATAGGAGTCTAGTTTCATTGCTCTGCATTGTTCCTTCGTTTTCCAGTTTTCCCAGCATCATTTCTTGAAGAGAGTATCCTTTCCCATTGGGTATTCATGGCTCCCTTGTCAAATGCTAGTTGACTGTTTATGCCAAGGTTTAATTCTGGGCTCTTTATTTTGTTCCATTGGTTGATGTATGTATTTGTGCATCAGTACCATACTGTTTTTATTACTATAGCTTTTGGAAAACTACTTTCATACTATGGCTTTTCTTACTGGTGTAGTTTGAAATCCAGAAACATGATACTTCTGCCTTTGTTCTCGTTCTCAGGATTGCCTTAGCTCCTAAATTTGTTCACCTGTAAAGATGTTGATTCCCCCTAATTAAAAGAGAAAGAAAGTGAAGATCTAGGTTCTGATGCTAGCTACTCAATAAAATGAAAGGAAAGGAATGAAAACTTTAAAGCTAAATTGTAAAAAGGGGAAGGAGAGACTGAGATCACAAGCCAGACACACCTGGTGTGGAATCCCTAACGTGATGCTCAAAATAACAGCTAAAGAATTCGATGGAATCTGTTTCCAAATAACCACAAATCCTGTTTCACTTCTCTGAGATATTTTATGTTGTTTTGATTTCTACTCCGATACCAAAGCTATCTGCTTGATACTGAAATTGTCAGTTGTTGTAATTTCGATCAAATTCATTGATGGGTATGGCAGAACTTGATGAGGCATATCCACAAACAAATGACTTGCCAAAAAACCAATTCTATATTTAAAGAAGCATTAATAATATCATCATTTAATGTTAATACTTAACAAGAAAACACAAATTTTAAAAATACATAAAGAAACTTAATGTCTATAAAGTCTTTTAGTGTGCGCAAAGTACAATGAAAGTGACATATCTATTTTGGAAGGACCCCAAATTACTTCCAAGGAAAATACCAATCAAAACAATTCTATCTAAAAAAGTCTCCATTTCATTTTTTCAGTATTATTCTGGCATTTAGTAAGTCCGATTATTTTTATTTCTTTTAGTTCTAAAATACTAAACAATATTTTCTAAATTGCCCTTTCCAATAAATTGTGTTTATATATATTCTGAGATTATAAACAAATGGCTGAAAAGTTAAATGTGACTGAAGATTACATTATAAAAACTTGCTGTAGAGAACCTAAATGATCTATCGCTACATAGTATACTGTTTACATCAAAATGACTTTACAGTTAAACTGCCTGTCCTATTGAGACTTTACTATGCCAGTAAATTCTTGCCCAGGAAGATGGAGTTGCAAACAACTTAATCGTTTTTTGGAGGAACTTTCCAAAACTCCATTTGTTCCAGGAACAGACTGCTCAGCTAGCCCTTTGCAGAGTAAATACCCTTTCTCGGGACATTGGATTGCTCCAGTAAGTTCATCAATCAACTGTTTACTCTTCAAAACTTACTTTCAAACCTTTACCTCACTGTGTCCACCGATTCTAAACTATTTTGCTACAAACTTCCCTCAGTCTCAATCAGCCCCCATCCCACACTGGAAGACATACCTTAAACAAAAACCCTCAAAATCTTATAAATATCCCACCTATCTTTCTTCTCCTGAGAAGCTGCAAAGAATCTCAAGGTAGGAGTCTCTCTTACTGGCTTAATAAATAACTCGGCTTGGCTTTGTGAAAAAATTATTTTGGTAATCTTTTCTGGGATTCATGCAGTCAGTCATTGGTGCTGTAAACTTTAAGTAACCTTCCTTTACATTACAAAACCATGATATTAATTATGTCTGCGATTCTCATTTATGTACTACATTTATAACAAATCCTTAGTAAATGTTTTATTGGACTAAGTAGATAAATGTAACATAGAAGCTTAAAAAAATGTTGCATGAAACCATCTAATTACTTTTTACAGGATATAAATTATGTCATCAAACCATTGGAGGCTGTTCATGATTTCAGCCTGGGGTTGTTCTATCTAGTATATTCTTCTAACTTCTATCATCACTATATTAAGAAATCTGCAACATCTTTAGCTTGGTTAACTTATCATAGTGAGCAAAATCCCTATGCTTTCAGAAAACATACAGGGCATTGGACTCACCCCATAACATAATTCACCGCCTAGAAAAAGTGTTAGATGTTTTCTCACAATATAAAGAAAGCAAGTTTTTTGTCTTCTAAAATTGAATACCATGGGGCTCTTGGGTGGCTTAGTCGGTTAAGGGTCCGACTTTGGCTCAGGTCATGATATCACGGTCTGTAAGTTCGAGCCCCGCGTCAGGCTCTGGGCTGACAGCTCGGAGCCTAGAGCCTGCTTCGGATTCTGTGTCTCCCTTTCTCTCTGATCCTTCCCCGTTCATACTCTGTCTCTCTCTGTCTCCGAAACAAATAAACATTTTAAAAAATTTAAAATAAATAAAATTGAATACCAAAGACTTAATTGGATATTTCTACTCCACAGGGTTGCAGGGTTGCTTTGTCATGTAACTTTTTTCTGTAATTTCCTATTTCTATTAAGGCATTCCTGGAATGTATCCTATCGATTGGTGTTAAAGCAGGCCTACATCAGTTTATGTATTTATATATGAAAGACTGATACAACAGTTCCTTTTCTTGGGTCTAGAGTTTGAGAGACTAATAAATAACTACCCCTTTTCTCATCCATGTTCTAAAACACTTGAGAGATAGATGCAAGCAATGGAGCTCAAAAACATTAGCTTTCTTATTGATAAAGGTCTTGGAAAATGGAGCATGTTAGTCCAGTGGACCCCACTGGCAATGCAGATAAATGGTAGTCCTGTCATGTTTAGTGCTTCTCCCTACGAAATCTCTAAAACGAAAGCAACAAATCCTAAAGCATACCAGGAAAAGGGGATTGAGCTATGTTCCTTCTGAATTTGGTCCAAATTTTTCTTCCAGTCTTTCCAATCAGGTAAGTCACTTCATCTCCCTCAGTGAGGCCAGAATAAAAGGGGTAGAGAAAACAGGAGGGTCTATTCCCAATGGAAAACCTTCCCATGCAAACACAAAGCCAAGGGAAAAGAGTTTGTCCCTAAGCACACAATAGCTAGATATTTTGATTGGAGATAAATAACTACCACTTATTGTTCCACAAACTTTTTCCCCTGCTGTGTAGGGGAGATGCCTGAGACCTCCATCATCATTGATGTTTAAATAAGTTAACATATCTCCAGAAATGTCTCGTTCACCAAAAAATATACATTAAATTATCATTTTTAGAAGGGTAAAATCATGACTCGTATACATATATCAAATTAAAACATGTCAAAGAATGTATTTAACTCACTATTAAATGAGGGAACCGGTAAGATGTTACAACCAGTTCAAAAAAGAATTCAAAAAACATGTGTGTGTGTGTGTATATATATATATATATATATAGGCACTCAGAAATGCTGAAATGAAAGTGTAAATAGATTCAAAATTGGTTAATATCCACAGGAAAATAACAAATTGCACTTACATTGATAAAATACATTTGCATTTCTATGGAAAAAAAGTTATTTCCATCAGTATACAATTTAGATGGCAAATTAGCTTAAAGAGAACAAAAAGCATAGATAATCCAGGAGAGTTCTCTAGACAGGATACCTAGGAGATGTTTTGTACATTTCAAAGCTTTCCACAATATTCTTTTACATATTCTTCTAAGGAAAAAACTAGTAAACTCATAATTATCTCTTAATCTACATTATCACATTAGCATATTTCACAGTAAAAAATACAAGATGTGCAAAAAATATAGATGAGCTTTTGTCTTTTTTTTTTTTTTTTTATAAATCACCATGATCTCCACATTTCCTCTGGATTCCGGTTGTTGGTATCCATCCCTACTCGTATCAGCTAAGTGTATTTTCTGGCCTGGGGGAAAGAGGCAGGAGCTAAATGTGAGATTCCTGCCTATCTCTTATCTTCCCCAAAACAATTCTAGGCGAGATTATCTGGCTCCTGTCTGCTTTCTTCCAAAGATAGTCCTGAACCCATTAACTTTATTTCCTGATCCAGGACTTTGCTCTGGATACCCAAGACCAGACTTGCACTACTCAAAAACCCCCTGTCTATCAAAAAGCCAGTTATTGCAAATCAAAAGCCTTGGCATTCACAATTGTTTTCTTTGCTTTTAGTTCAAATCACTATTGTAAAACCCAAGTGATGAATCTCAACTATTACTTTTTTCTTGTCATCTCTGCTACAATATTTGTAGTACACCCAAGACAATGGATACCTACCTCTGTCAGAAAAGGAAGACATTTATGTACATGGAAGCATAAGACCTTATCCCAAGTGCAAGGTTGGATCTAAATGATACATTCCATTTTCAAGCCTGCAGAAAATTATTATTTTATGGATGACATAAAATCTAAGCCAAAAGTATTTAAGACAGGACCAATAAATGTATAAGATATTAAAACAATTACAAAGGGGATAAAACTATGCATATATATTTTTTAAAAACCTGAAATAAAGTCTCTGCACTTGTTAATCCATGTGATGTATATGGTGTAGACAAATTAGGTCTGCTAACATAAAAGGGAAATTTTATGGATTCAGATAGATATCAGCTATATTAATCTGCTACATTATCCTCAGATAAGAAAATCATTTGATTCTACTCTGAAAAACCTTATTTCCAGGCTCAGCTTGTTGTTTTTGTTTTGTTTTGTTTTGTTTGTTTGTTTGTTTGTTTTTAAATGGTTTGTGTTTGGAAACAGTACCTGAATTAACTGTGTTGATGTTAGTAGGCCTGACTGATCCCTAGTATCACCTAGCAGCTGTTACTCAGAATATAACTGCTGTGATTTACAAAAACTTTTCAGATTTTGAATTGCCATTTAACCAAGGCAGCCTGAGCAAAGTAGTTAAGGTAAAACAGGAAGATGGAGTTTACAGTTTGAAGGAAGCAACAGCTGTTGATTATCTGGGGGAGAGACCTGAGGACAGACACAAACTTCTGTTGGTCATGCGTGCAAAGCAGAAGAGATGAATGGCTCAATGAAATGACTCACTTTATTTTCAAGTAAACTTTGTAGCTGTTTTTCCTCTACTACTGTGTTAAATATTTAAGTTTACTTTTAATGATAGCCGAAGACTAGACATCAAAACTTAAATTGTTTCAACCCACTGCAGAGAAGACATTATATGCTTACTTCCAAAAATAACTACGTTAATTGCTTAAGTAAGACATAGATCTGGCAGAAGATCCTTTGAAAATAAATACTGCATGGGTCAAATCATCTAAGTATTTTAGACAAGCTACAAATGTGTTTTAATGGGCCAAAACTGTAAAACTTGTTCGAGGTGCTGCTTAGTTTCTTGTGTGTGTCGGGATGGAGGGGTTACGTTTGTGTATACTTTTTTGTTATTAATGCGTATACTTTTTTGTTATTAATGATAGTATTTGGAAGGCTTGCAACTGTATACATTACGTGGTCAAGGAACTCTCAGTTTTAAATGGAAAAAAAAAAGAGTCATCGCTACGTACTTGCAAAATATTTTCATTTTTCCACTTTGTATTAGCTTTCTTATTCTTCGTTCACCTTTGCAAAGCCTCCAAGAAAAAGCAAGAAAAACACGAGCATAGGAAGACCGGAAGAGGAAGGCCGAAAGGGGAAGAAATAGGAAGGGAAGCAAAACGGAAAGGAAGTCAATGAGCAGCGCCTCTCGGCGGGGGTGGCTGGTTGTCAGCAGCAGTGGCCGACCTCAGCTGACTAAGAAGAAAGACCGTTTACTGGAAGCAGATAGGTAGTTCACAGAATGGTGAGTAAAGCTTGGGCTTGTAAGGGACAGGAGCTAAAGCAGACGCCAATGGCCACAATACTTCCAGGTGGGAAATATCAGTTCCGATGATGCCCTATCCTTCCATCGCTTTGGCCTGGGCGCCGACAGCAGAGCTGGAGAGTCTGACCCACCTAGTTGGAATCGGTGCCTAGCCCTTGGCTGAAGGGGATGCGTGGGGACTGTTACTCGCCTAGAGGGCACCACTAGGAGAATGGAGAAAGGATTGTTGAGGAAAATACCGCAAGAAGTGAGAAAGAAACAAGTGAGTAATAATAACCCTGAGCAAAAACAATAATGAGGTATTTGCATCTGTATACATCCCTTTAAATTAAAGCCACTTTTGGAGTCTTTCACTTGTTTTTGGCAGGATGAGATAGGGAGGGTGTGAATAAGGATGATCAAAGATTAGGTAGAGGCTGTTATTTCTCTGGAAACAGATCAGGAACCACTTTTCTCAGGATAATTTCTGAATAGTAATGTAAATAAAAGATACATCTTCTCATCGAAAGTTCTGTCTTAGGGACACCTGGGTGGCTCAGTTGGTGAGGCATCGGACTTCGCTCAGGTCATAATCTCATGGCTCGTGGGTTTGAGCCCTGCCTCAGGCTCTGTGCTGACAACTCAGAGCCTGGAGCCTGCTTCATATTCTGTGTCTCCCTGTCTCTCTGCCCCTCCCCCGCTCGCTCTAGCGCATGTACACTCTCTCTCTCTCTCAAAACTAAATAAACATTTAAAAAAATTTTTTAAGAAAATTCTGTCTTGAAATTGATTTCTGTGATGACTGACAGAGTAATTTGTAATATCAATCTGAATTATAAATTACATTTTAAAGAAATACACTTCAGTGTTGTTCACTGAAACATAGCAATTACACTAAAGGCCCACAAATTTGGAGTTTCTATAATTCTTCCAGGAATGATTTTATTAATAGATCATTTAATAATATACAAATAAATTATACTGACATACCTAAAATAGTTTATTCTTTTAAAGAAGCTTCTATCAGCATTGTCCATCACATTGTTTATTTATTGGTTGTATTTTTTTTTAAGGATCATACCATGGGGAACTCCAACTCAACCTGGATGAGATTTCCATGCAATTAAAATTAACAGGCTCCAAATTCAAAAGGTTTTATGTTATCTTAATATATTAGAAATTGCACTGAAATTAAATTAGAACCTTCGCTTTAACACAGACTTTAAATATTTTAGTAGAGACTGCACATATTTGTCTCTCTTCAAAAATTTAGCTTCAAATATTTGAATCTTAGAAAGGAAAGTTGCATGAACACAAGACCAGAATAATATAATAAGCCACGAAATGAAAAGGAAAAGTATTCTGCAGGAGATCTCATAACTAATATCATTTAATGGAAGTTACTTCAACAAAGGGTGTCTGGGTATATTGCAGGAAAGCTAAAGGAACAGGAATTGCAAATGTAGCGTTAACCTACTGCTTCCGTTTCCTAGTTTTCTGACCTTATGAAGTCACTTAATTTCCCTGAGCCTTATTTTACCTACCAGTAAAATGGGTATAATAATATTGCTTATCTCATAAGTTCGCTGTGATGATGTAATACTGTGAAGTACATGTTGCGATGCCTGGCCCATAATAAGTATCGGATAGTTATTAAAATTACTAGCGTTGCACTGTGTAGAGACAAAGCTATAGTCTGAACAAAAGGATGGAAGAATTCTATCACTGTAGATACGAGGTAAAGATATTCCAACTAGGAAATTGGGTTTCTTGGAACTAGTCAATTCATAGTTGTCTAGGGGCTCCTGGGTGGCTCAGTCAGTTAAGAATCCAACTCTTGATTTTGGCTTAGGTCATGATCTCTTAGGTTCGTGAGATCAAGCCCTGCACTGGCAGCCCAGAGCCTGCTTGGGAGTTTCTCTCCCCACCCCCTGCCTCTGCACCTTCCCCTCTCATGCTTGTGCTCTCTTGCACATTCTCCCTCTCTCAAAATAAACAAATAAACATTAAAAAAAATAATAATAAACTCTAAGCACACCAAAGTGTCCGTGTAAAGTTCCCATCCAGTTCTCCTTATCTTGAGCCTAGCAGGTGCTGCTAGTGTGAACAGTGATGGCAGGGACAGGCCTTTCTGTGTGTGACATGACGATTTCTATTTAATCATCCAAGCTGATTACAGGAATTATTCCCAATGGGAACCAAGCCCCACCTCCCCGCTTTCCTATTCATTCTGTCCATGCTCAGCAATTGTGCTGGGCTCCTCTGACAATGAAGTCTGTCTCTATCCTCATTCTTAATTGTTTTCTCTTAGAAAACGTTTAGCTTCAAAGGCACTGAAGAGAGAAGCCCCAACAGCAAATGCTTCCCTCAAAAGCAGTAACCACACGTTGGTGCTCAGAGTTGGTGGACAACCATTTGGCTAGTAGGGTGTCAGCCATCTGTTGGGCCCTGCCCTGCAGGCCCATTCTATTCCTTAAGCACCCAGAGCTCAGGGTCTATCACCAGTGACTTTGTCAAAGGCCTCCAAAAATGTTTGAGATCTGAAAAAAAAAAAAAAAATTATGAGCTATAAAACACCAAAAGAAAAAAACGAAAGATGAAGTAATAAATGTTTAAGTTAATGCCTGTTTCTGTCCAATTTCTATTTCAATTCCATATCATTAATTGTTCAAGGACATTGATATGCATACAGGCATTAGAGTTGCAAAGAGTTACAGATTAGGTTTCCATACTTCACAGAGCTCTCTGACAATATACAGTGATTACCCAGAAATAGCCAAACATAAATTAAATGTGTCATTTATAGCCAAGTAATTTTAAATTCTATACAACGTTTACAATAAAAATAACTATTTTGATGTAGCATATGGATGCACTGAAATGCATTTGCAATGACATGGCAAGGTGACTCCAAAAGTAACATGCTGATGAATCACTAAGGTCTGCTCCGTCAGGCTTGTTGGCTTTGGGAAGATGAGAACAGCACATCTCCTGTCTGCCAAGCTGCTGCCAAGTCTAACAAAAGAGACCAACAAAGACCCATGAAAGGATTCACAGCAGAGGTGAGCACAGTTCCTGTTTCTGTGTGTAAGAACCAGACATGCAAACACACACACACACACACACACACACACACACACACACACTGGTGGGTGATAAGGGCAGAAGGCATTACCCTTAAGGGACACCTACACTAAGCTATCAATCCCAATTTTGAAAAACTGCAATTTCAGTGTGGTGTAAGAATATTAAGTTGAAATGAATGTGAGTTGAGTACGGTTAGGGTACAGCATAGAAAGCAATTCTCCATGCTTGTTTCTCACCCCAAAACATACGAATGATGACCCTCTTGTGTTCTTTTGGCAGAAAGAATGTGTGTTGAGTTCCTACAAGGGGAAGCAAGCTTATTCTAGGTACTGGGAATACCTATTTGACTCTCCCATGATTTTGAAAACATTCCTGTGAAATTCAGAGAACAAAGGCTATTAGCTTTATCTGCAGACTTCTTTTTACATGTGACGTTCACAAAGGCATGGATTCTCTCTAAAGATTGTAAGCATAGATAAGATCAACTGTGAATTGTGCTCAAGCTCTGGTTCTTTCTCCCCATTCAGGAAAACAAGAGAAAGCTTGTGAGGGATACCACAGCAATAATTCTTAATTGTTAATAACTTCCAAACATTGCATTAAGTTCGTATTAACAACACCAAATGCTAGAACACTTTTACCTTCAGCTCTCAAATCCAAGAGTGATAACTGTTAGGTCAGAAAAGAATTTTGACAGATTATGAGACTCAGAGAAGGAGCAAGTAGACCTGTCCCGCCCCTAGGGTTGGTATCCAGTTGAGTCTTAAGTGTTCCTAAGTCCCAAGCAATACTCACCACCCCTGAGTAATATGGAGGGAAAGGAAATTCTTTTTTTTTCTTTTTAATTTTTGTCTTATGTTTTATTAATATATCTGAGAGACAGAGACAGAGCATGAGCAGTAGAGGGGCAAAGAGAAAGGGAGACACGGAATCTGAAGCAGGATCCAGGCTCCAAGCTGTCAGCACAGAGCATGACGAGCCTGAGGTGGGGCTTGAACCCACAAACCATGAGATCATGATCTGAGCAGAAGTCGGACGCTTAACCAACTGAGACACCCAGGTGCCACGAGAAGGGAACATTTCATTGAGAAAGCAAGAAAGTCAAAGAAAAAGGCAAGAAAAGAAATAGGGAAAGGAAAGGAAGAGAGAAAGAAGAAAAAAGAGAAAGAGGAAGGAAAGAGAAAAGAATGGGATGCAGAAGTTGGAGCGTTTCTGAGAATGGTGGCTCTGGAGTGTCCCACTCCCCACCGCCCCACCTCTTCCCTCCATTGCTGATAACGCATTTTGTAGCCAACAGCAAGGGGTAATAAATGCTACCTCCCCACTTCAAGTTCTTGCAGATGGTGTGAGAATAACCAATAAATGTATAAATGAACTGTATTCCTGTTCTAAGTTAAACCTACAACCTTTTTTTCTTTCACTCTTCTCTTTTGATTTATTTAAAAGATGGATGAATGTATGTATCATCTTTGGTTCTTGGAAAAGAGTGCCATTTGATATGGCAAGTCATATTTTCGAGCCCAGCAATCATCATGGGTAATGTGGTTAGTGTGGTTTCACGGAGCAGTGTTTGGCAGTTGTAAAACAAATGCATTGCTGAGTCACAACAAGGGTGCATTAATCCCCTGAAGAAATTAGTATTAGATTCAGTATTCTAGATGGAAATGAACGAGCAGGATATTTTACTGTATTTCGACTGGCAAGAGAAAGGGAGATCCCATCTGGCTTTATTTTTCAATGTCCCTATGTTGTTTCAAGATTGCAAAAAGACCTGCTTGTGATAATATGACTTTACTGGCCTTCTAAAAGAAGTTAACCAGATTAACCAGAAGGGATAAGGGATATTATTTACGATAAAACATTAATAATATATTCCGTGAGGAAAAAGATGCAAAGGAAGACAATAAGCCTAGTCGAAGCTAATTATGTGTGGGCACAACATCAAAACCGAGTCGCAAGATGAACTCCACACATGAGTTTGCATTTGTGCCTGAACCACTGGGGCCCAAAAGGATCACTGCATTACTCTGTTGGCAGATGCATCCGAAGAACTGGCCATGTTGTGTCTTGTCATCACAATGCTTCTTTCTGTTAAATGGTTTAAAATGTTTGACAAGCACATTACAAAACTAGCCAAGGAAATGCTTCCCTTCCAGGGATTAGATTTTGAAGCTGACCATTAACACTGGCCTTTGTCAGTGACTCAGCCCACATTAGCAAAAGAAAGCTTCTCACAGACAGACTTGCTCTCAAGGAGCCTCTAAAGGGAACACTGAGTGCTTTGTTATTGCTTCTTCACACATTATTAATGGAGGTTTCACTGAAGCAAAGGAGGTCTTTCCTTGTCCCCAGCAATTTGTCTTTTTTTAAAAACAATTATTTCCTATCTTTATCATATTAAGACAGTCGTCTAATCAGATTGCAATGAGACTAATGACTTGATTCCTAATTAGATGGAAAGAAGTCATCTAATAAAATGGCCTTTTTCTCAAGTGTGTGTACCTACCAACAAGCCTTTGGCCAAATTGCTGCCAGAAAAGGAAGACACAAAGCCACAGAAAACAGGACTTTGGCTCCAGATGAATATTTCTCTATATAATCAGGCAGTGACACAAAATGAATTCTGAGACCAACTCTCCTTTTCATTGAGTATTTACTACCATGGGGTAGGCTGACTCTTTCACTTGGTTTGGCTTTGCTTTCATGGAGTCTTGCTTCTAATTAAAAATTAACCCTATCATCCCGACTATCATTTGTTAATGCTCTCAGATCTCTTCATCTTCTTATTTTCTTCTCCACCTCACTTTCCAGAAAACACTGACTGCACACAGACACCTCAATAGCTCATCATTGTTCTCAAAAACCCTTCCCCCTTGAGAGTAACATGGTCACATCTAAGTTGGAAGTTGGTTACTTGTCCTAACGTACTTTTCTTTACATTCAAGTACAGAAACAAAGTAAAATAGTTTACTTTCTCTAAATCACATGCTCTGTTATTGTCCCTCATTCCAATCTGAAAGCGTATTATATAGCCAATACAAAGTAGACAAGTAGCCATAAAATAATTAAATAATGGCCCCAAATCCAAATCATGGGGATGTTTGGAGACTTAGTCCAAGACCTCTTAAATAACGCAATTCATGCAACTGGGATTTATAGATCATTGTTTTTTGAAAAAGTCATTCAATGTAAGAAATATATGTGTACATACAAACACATTGTATTTTAGCTTAATATTGTTGCACAATTGTTTTCCAGTTTTCTGATGAAGAACCAAGGCCTTTTGAATTTTTTAATTTGGGTATCTAATTGGACCTATTTTCTGCAAAACTACCATAAATACTTAACTATGAATTTGAGAGTTATTTTTTAAATTATTTTAAGTAAAACTAGAACTTACCAGTGCCTGCAAAGAGCAAATTTAATGCAGACTTATAATTTTTACTTTTCTCCCGATGTTTTACAGCTATATAAGCCACCTTTAATTCAATATAATCTTTAAAATCCCTCTCCTTTGTGATATCTTTCCAATATTATAAATTTATTTTCCACAGAAAGTATTTCTTTTCACATTTCATCAAGTTAAACGTATAATTAAATTACCTACCAACAATAACAAATACATCTGGAATAAACAGTTTACAGAACTTGCACAACAGAGTCTTGCTAGCACACAATTCAAATGGTGGGAACAGAACTGGGAATACCAGAGAGAATGTCCTGTTCCCTGTGAGTGTTTAACATGCCATGAGCAATGGTCAGCCTGTTTACAGAGGTAATAGAGAGTGGCAGCTGAACCACACAGTCATGTAAAGTGGGAGTCAATTAAACAGTCACGGCGTTTTTGGAATATTACACAGATACCAGGGCATTGTTCAAAAATGACTATTTTCTCTTAAGACTGCTAATAGAAAGTCATGGTGTTTTGAGAAGAATGCTTAAAACGCCCTTCCAATTTCACAGCCTGCAGAAGAATTCTCAGTGAGAAATAGGTAAGAAAAGACACAGCCACAGAACAAAACATTCGGGTTTGAGTGGAGGACAAGGAGGCACAGCAGTGAGCAGCCATTCCTGGTACCCAAATACTTCCCACTATTTTGATTTCCAAGGAAATCAATGATCCTTAGAAATCAACTGTTACTCTACTTACTTTAAGAAGGTTTTGCACAATGGTGATACCAAAGAATGGAAAGAAGCAACAACATTCAAAAAGGAACCATACAACTTGACCAAGGGAGATCTATCCCAGGTCTGTAAGGTGGACTTAAAATCTGGAAGTCAATTAATGTAATATACCATATTAGTAGAATAAAGGATAAAACTATATTTGACAAAGTCCAACACTTATGCACGATACATGTTCTGAACAAATGAGAAGAGAGCAGAAAGGATCTTCCTCAACCTGGTAAAGGGCATCTGAAAAATAACTATCATCAGACTTACTGGTAGAAGAGAAATGCTCCATCCAAAATTGGAAACAGGCAAAAATGTCCACTGTCACCATTCCCATTCAATGTGTACTGGGTTCTAGCCACTACAATCAGGTGAGAAAAAAATTAAAGGTATTCATATTGGAAAGAAATAAGTAAAACTTTTTGAAGATGACATCATCCTGAATGTACAAAATCATGCACACACACACACACACACACACACAAACTACTACAACTTGTAAGCAAATATAAGAAATTCACCAGTTAAAAGATCAACTTAGGCAAATCAATTGTGTTTTTATACATTAGCAATAATCAAAAAATGAATAAAATTTCATTGGTGGAAGAATCAAAAAGAGTAAAATACTTAAAAATAAATCTAATTAAAAAAAAGTATAAGAGTTATGCACTAAACTACAAAACATTCTTGAAAGCAAATTTAAAAGATCTAAATTAAGAGATATTTCATGCTCATGAACTGAAAGATTTAATATTGTTAAAAGTATAATTATTCCCAAATCAATCTATAGATTCAGTACAATCCTGATCAAAATCCCCATGGGATTTTTTTGTGTAAATTCACAAACTGATCCTAAAATATATATATGGCAATGTAAAGGACCAACAATAGTCGAAACTATTTTGAAAAAGAAGAAAAAAATTGGAAAAGATTGGGATTGTCCAGTTTCAACACTCATTGTAAGGCTAAAGTAGTAAGACAGTGTTGTGTTGGCATGAGAATAGATGTATAGGTCAATGGAACAGAATTGAAAGTCCAGAAATAAATCTTAATATTTACGGTTAATTTACTTTTAGTATAGATGCTAATGCAATTCAATAAGAGAAGGGATACTGTTTTCAACAAATGCTGCTAAGACAAGATAGACATATGAAAAAAAAAAAAAGAAAAAGAAGAAAGCATTTAGATTCTCACCTCACACCATTACACAAAAACTAACTCAAAAAAGACCATAAATACAAACGTAAAAACTAAAGCTCCTAGAAAACTACTAGAAAAACAGAAATTTTTATAACAAAAAAATCTGGACTTATTGTGGTGATCACTGCAATATCTACAAATATTGAATCATGTTGTACACCTGAAACTAACATAATATTCTATGTCAAATATATCTCAATAAAAAAACAAAGAAAAGTCTTTGTGAGATTAGATAAAAATTTCTTAGATATGACACAAAAGAAAGATCTATTTAAAAATTGATAAATTCAACTTTATATAAATTAAAATCATTTTGCTCTCCAAAAGACATTCTTAAGAAATTGATAAGCCATAAAGCATACTTACAAAGCATATATCTTATACAGGACTTGTATATAGAATATTTAAAGAACACTTACCAGTCAGTAATTAAAAGATGAACAACCCAATTAAAAAACGGGCAATTGTCTTAATGAATATTTCACCAAACAAAAAGATGCTACCAAACACTACTAGACACATGAAAAAACATTCAACATTATTAGTCTTTAGGGAAATGTAAGTTAAAACCACAATGAGACATAATTGTACACAGAGTGGCTGTGATATGCAAAAAGAGATAGTAACATGTAGGAGCAAGAATGTGGAGAAATTCTAACCCTCAGACATTGCTGGTGGGAACATAAAATGTGCAGGCACTTTGGAAAACAATTTGGCGGTTTGTTAAAAGTTAAATACACACTTACCATTCAACCTAGCAATTCTCAAGAGAAATGAACACATATGTCCACATAAAACATAAATGTTCACAGCAGCCTTATTCATAATATCCCCAAATTGGGAACAACCATCAAGTGGTGAATACATTTTTCAAAATGCAGTATATGACACAATGGGGCAAAAAAGAAACACCCTACTGATACCTGCTATGACATAGTTGAACTTCAAAAAGAAAAGAAGCCAGACCCAGAAGATACATACTATATGATTCAATTTATACACATTGTTTAGGAAAAGACAACTCTAGAGACACAGAAAGCAGATCAATATTTATCTGGGCTGGGAATGTGAGAATTGACTGCAAGCAGACAAAAAGAAAATGTCCTAAAACTACATTGGGGTGATTGTTGCACAACTCTCTAAATATCTGAAAAATTACTGAATTCTACACTTAAAATGAAAGAATTTTATGGTATAAATTATACCTCAGTGAAGCTGTTTAAAAGCAACTAACATTTATTGAGCACTTACTCAGTGCCAAGCACTGTGCTGATTCCTTTACTTCAATTCTCTTATTTAACCTTACCCAAAACATTACGAATCTATAATGTCCATACATATGGATGTATAAACTCAACATACATAATATCTTGGAGAAGATTAAATATGTCAGGAAATTTATTAACATCCCCATTTTATGGACATAGAAATGGAATCATTTATTCTCTTAGCTCTGGATCTGTTTTTGTGAACTTCTAGATACACGGTAAGTAAACAAACCTTCTGTTTTGTTATGCTTCTCCATGGATATACAGAGAAGTATTGTCCTGTGTTCTATTATTGATAAACAGTTCAAAATCCTAAATAAACAAAAAGAAGGTAAGTTTTTCTCTCCAATCCCTTCACATTTTTGGAACAAGTTTTTCAAACTTCATTCCGCACCCATGATACTTCCCAAAAGACCTAAGTATATACAAAATAAAAAATCCACTTTAAAAATACATCATTTTTTCGTATTATTTGTTCACACCAAAATTACACAATAGATTGGAAGATTCAGTATCTCTGTCCAGTGAGGACTGGCACCCATTTGCACCACCACTCACCCCTAGCTCTAGATGTAGACTCTTTAAAGGGACAGCAGAGATTTAATTTTCTCTCTGGGAAACCTCTCTAAATTCACCCCATGCGGTCTGGAGAACAGCCGAGCTTCACTGTGAAGATTTGTCTAAAGTCCACCTGTCCATCCCTGTCATCCTCCCAAGGTGGAGGTTCGCCCCAGACCTGCGCTGTCTCATGCTGCAGCCACTGGCCCACATGCGCCAATTAAGTACTTGTGATGTAGCTGGTCCAGATTGATATGTGCTGCAAGTGTAAAATATTCACACAATCTCAGATATATAGTCTGAAAAAAGAATGTAAAATGTTTCATTCATAGTTTTTGTATTGATAACTCGTTGAAATGGTGATATTTGGGATAGCTTGGGTTAAGTTACATGTTCCTTTTGGTAATGTTTATTTATTTATTTTTGAGAGAAAGCACAAGCAGAGGAGGGGCAGCAAGGGAGGGAGAGAGAGAATCCCAAGCAGGCTCTGCACTGTCAGCCCAGAGCCCAGTGCGGGACTCAAACCCATGAACCGTGAGATCATGACCTGAGCTGAAATCAAGAGTCGGATGTTTAACCAACTGAGCCACCCAGGTGCCCCTAAATCACATATTCTTAAAATTAATTTCAGCTATTTCTTTTTACTTTTTGAATGTGGCTACTAGAAAGTTTTACAACTGTTCTACAAAAGAATAGAGGCACTGAGCAAACGAAATATGCTTGTAGCAAATGAAAACCTCTTTAAACAGTAAAATTTCAGAAAACAGCCTGATAGTCTTCAGTAAAAAAAAAAAAAAAAAAAAAAAAAAAGCAACATTTGTAAAAAGGGAAATGTATCATTATGCTCTTTAAAACTGTGTGTTAATATATAAATCCAGGAGTGAAAATCATAACCAAGTGGCAAATCCTTAAGGGGACATAATGTTATTTCATCTTCCCAGTAACCCTACAGAGTGAGTTTTATTACTTCTTGTTTACAGAAGAGCAAAGTGAGTTTTCCTTTACGGTTATTTAGTTACTCGTAAATATTCCAGAGGAGATGAGTACTCAGTAACTTTGATTCCAGAGTCTGTAGTTCCAACAGTATAATGTAACTACAACAAAAATTAATCAAGATGAATTCAAAGATCTAAAGAGGAGGAAAGAATTTTGTTAACTGTGCCCAGGAATCTAGCTTTCATCCAGGTGTTTTCTATTCATTGGTTCTACTTTAGAAAAAGACTCCACAAGAGTGACATTACTATTTGCACTTTACAGACAAGGAAACTGAGGCTCAGAGAGTTTGAATAACTAGTAAAGGATAAGGGGTATAGATTCTAAATCAGCCCTGTCTGGCTCCAAGCATATGACAGTGAATTCTGAAGAGCTGTTGCCAAGAAAACTCTTCCCTAAACCAGGGGAAGGTATGAGGGGGGAGGAGAGATCACAAATGGGAGCTGAGCATAAAGCAATCACTTTCTCTTTTTATTTCTTTTTTTTTTAATTTAACTTAATTTTTCATTTTTTTAAAATTTACATCCAAATTAGTTAGTATATAGTGAAGCAATGATTTCAGTAAATTCCTTAATGCCCCTTACCCATTTAGCCCATCCCCCTCCCACAACCCCTCCAGCAACCCTCAGTTTGTTCTTCATATTTATGAGTCTCTTTTGTTTTGTCCCCTTCCCTGTTTTTATATTATTTTTGTTTCCCTTCCCTTATGTTCATTTGTTTTGTCTCTTGAAGTCCTCATATGAGTGAAGTCATATGATTTTTGTCTTTCTCTGACTGACTAATTTCACTTAGCATAATACCCTCTAGTTCCATCCACTTAGTTGCAAATGGCAAGATTTCATTCTTTCTGATTGCCGAATAATACTCCATTGTATATATATACCATTTCTTATTTATCCATTCATCCATCGATGGACATTTGGGCTCTTTTCATACTTTGGCTATTGTTGATAGTGCTGCTATAAACATGGGGGTGCATGTGTCCCTTTGAAACAGCACACCTGTATCCCTTGGATAAATGCCTAGTAGCGCAATTGCTGAGATGTAGGGTAGTTCTATTTTTAGTTTTTTGAGAAACCTTCATACTGTTTTCCAGAGTGGCTGCACCAGATTGCATTCCCACCAACAATGCAAAAGAGATCCTCTTTCTCTGCATCCTCGCCAACATCTGTTATTGCCTGAGTTGTTAATGTTAGCCATGCTGACAGGTGTGAGGTGGTACCTCATTGTGGTTTTGATTTGTATTTCCTTGATGATGAGTGATGTTGAGCATTTTTTCAAGTGTCAGTTGGCCATTTGGATGTCTTCTTTGGAGAAGTGTCTATACATGTCTTTTGCCCATTTCTTCACTGGATTATTTGGTTTTGGGGTGTTGAGTTTGAGAAGTTCTTTATAGATTTTGGATACTAACGCTTTATCTGATATGTCATTTGCAAATATCTTCTCCCATTGTGTCGGTTACCTTTTAGTTTTGCTGATTGTTTCCTTCGCTTTTTATTTTGATGAGGTCCCAGTAGTTCATGTTTGCTTTTGTTTCCCTTGCCTCCAGAGATGTGTTGAGTAAGAAATTGCTGCAGGCAAGATCAAAGAGGTTTTTGCCTGCTCTCTCCTCGAGGATTTGGATGGCTTCCTGTCTTACATTGAGGTCTTTCATCCATTTTGAGTTTATTTTTGTGTATGGTATGAGAAAGTGGTCCAGGTTCATTCTTCTGCATGTTGCTGTCCAGTTTTCCCAATACCACTTGCTGAAGAAACTATCTTTATTCCAATGGATATTCTTTCCTGCTTTGTCAAAGATTTGTTGGCCATACATTTGTGGGTCCATTTCTGGGTTCTCTATTCTGTCCCATTGATCTGAGTGTCTGTTCTTGTGCCAGTACCGTACTGTCTTAATGATTACAGCTTTGTAGTATAGCTTGAAGTCTGGGATTGTGATGCCTCCTGCTTTGGTTTTGTCAAGATTGCTTTGGCTACTCAGGGTCGTTTCTGGTTCCATACAAATTTTAGGATTATTTGTTCTAGCTCTGTGAAGAATACTGGTGTTACTTTGATAGGGATTGTATTGAATATGTAGATAGCTTTGGGTAGTATTGACATTTTAACAGTATTTGTTCTTCCCATCTAGGAGCATGGAATCATTTTCCATTTCTTTGTTTCTTCTTCAATTTCTTTCATAAGTTTTCTATAGTTTTTAGTGCATAGATTTTTCACCTCTTTGGTTAGACTTATTCCTAGGTATTTTATGGGTTTTGGTGCAACTGTAAATGGGATCAATTCCTTGATTTCTCTTTCTGTCGCTTTATTGTTGCTGTATAGGAATGCAACCAATTTCTGTGCATTGATTTTATATCCTGCCACTTTGCTGAATTCATGCATCAGTTCTAGCAGTTTTTGGTGGAATCTTTTGGGTTTTCCATATAGAGTATCATGTCATCTGTGAAGAGTGAAAGTTTGACCTCCTCCTGGCCGATTTGGATGCCTTTTATTTCTTTGTGTTGTCTGATTGAAGAGGCTAAGACTTCTAATACTATGTTGAATAACAGTGGCGAGAGTGGACATCCCTGTCTTGTTCCTGACCTTAGGGGGAAAGCTCTCAGTTTTTCCCCATTGAGGATGATATTAACGTTGGGTCTTTCATATATGGCTTTTATGATCTTGGGGTATGATCCTTCTATCCCTACTTTCTTGAGGGTTTTTATGAAGAAAGGATGCTGTATTTTGTCAAATGCTTTCTCTGCATCTATTGAGAGGATCATATGGTTCTTGTCCTTTCTTTCATTGATGTGATGAATCACGTTAATTGTTTTTGCGGATATTGAACCAGTCCTGCATCCCAGGTATAAATCCCAGTTAGTTGTGGTGAATAATTTTTTTAATGTCTTGTTGGATCTGGTTGGCTAATATCTTGTTGAGGATTTTTGCATCCATGTTCATCAGGGAAATTGGTCTATAGTTCTCCTTTTTAGTGGGGTCTCTGTTGGGTTTTGGAATCAAGGTAATGCTGGATTCATAGAATGAGTTTGGAAGTTTTCCTTCCATTTCAACTTTTTGGAACACCTTCAAGAGAATAGGTGTTAACTCTTCCTTAAATCTTTGGTAGAATTCCCCTGGGAAGCCATCTGGCCCTGAACTCTTGTTTTAGGGGAGATTTTTGATTACTAATTTGAGTTCCTTACTGGTTATGGGTCTGTTCATATTTTCTATTTCTTCCTATTTCAGTTTTGGTAGTGTATATGTTTCTAGGAATTTGTCTATTTCTTCCAGATGGACCATTTTATTGGCATATAATTGCTCATAATATTCTCTTAGTATTGTTTTTATTTTTGCTGTGTTGGTTGTGATCTCTCCTCTTTCATTCTGGATTTTATTTATTTGGGTCCTTTCCTTTTTCTTCTTGATCAAACTGGCTAGTAGTTTATCAATTTTTTTAATTCTTTGGTTTCGTTGATCTGTTCTACTGTTTTTTTTTTTGGTTTTGATAGCATTAATTTCTGCTCTAATCTTTATTATTTCCTGTCTTCTGCTGGTTTTGGGTTTTATTTGCTGTTCTTTTTCCAGCTCTTTATGGCGTAAGGTTAGTTTGTATATCTGAGATCTTTCTTCCTTCTTTAGGAAGGCCTGGATTGCTATATACTTTCCTCTTATGACCGCCTTTGCCGCATCCCAGAGGTTTTGGATTGTGGTGTTATCATTTTCATTGGCGTCCATGAACTTTTTAATTTCCTCTTTAACTTCTTGGTTAGCCTATTCATTCTTTAGTAGGATGTTCTTTAGTCTCCCAGTATTTGTTACCTTTCCAAATTTTTTCTTGTGGTTGATTTCAAGTTTTGTAGCATTGTGGTCTGAAAATATGCACAGTATGATCTTGATCTTTTCGTACTTGCTGAGGGCTGATTTGTGTCCCAGTATGTGGTCTATTCTGTAGAACATTCCATGTTCACTGGAGAAGAATGTATATTCTGCTGCTTTAGGATGAAATGTTCTGAATATATCTGTGAAGTCCATCTGGTCCAGTTTGTCATTCAAAGCCATTGTTTCCTTGGTGATTTTTTGATTAGATGATTTGTTTATTGCTGTGAGTGGGGTATTGAAGTCCCTTACTATTATGGTATTACTATCAATGAGTTTCTTTATGTTTGTGATTAATTGATTTATATATTTGGGTGTTTCCATTTGGTGCATAAATGTTTACAATTGTTAGGTCTTCTTGGTGGATAGACTCCTTAATTATGATATAATTCTCATCTTCATCTCTTGATACAGTCTTTATTTTAAAGTCTAGATTGTCTGATATAAGTATGGCTACTCCGGCTTGTTTCTGTTGACCATTAGCATGATAGATGGTTCTCCATCCCCTTATTTTCAATCTTAAGGTGTCTTTAGGTCTAAAGTGGGTCTCTTGCAAACAGCATATAGATGGGTCTTGTTTTCTTATTCATTCTGTTACCCTATGTCTTTTGATTTAAGCATTGAGTCCATTGACATTTAGAGTGAGTACTGAAAGATATGAATTTATTGCCATTATGTTGCCTGTAGAGTTGGAGTTTCTGGTGGTATTCTCTGGTCCTTTCTAATCTTTGTTGCTTTTGGTATGTTTGTTTGTTTGTTTATATTTTCATCTTTTCTCCCCTCAGAGAGTTCCCCTTAAAATTCTTGCAGGGATGGTTTAGTGGTCACAGTCTTTGTCTGGGAAACTTTTTATCTCTCCTTCTATTTTGAATGACAGCCTTGCTGAATAAAGAATTCTTGGCTGCATATTTTTCTGATTCAGCACATTGAATATATCCTGTCACTCCTTCCTGGCCTGCCAAGTTTTTGTAGATAGGTCTGCTGCAAACCTGATCTTTCTTCCCTTCTAGGTTAGGGACTTTTTTCCCTTGCTGCTTTCATGATTCTCTCCTTGCCTGAGTATTTTGTGAATTTGACTATGATATGCCTTGTTGATGGTCGTTTTTTGTTGAATCTAATGGGAGTCCTCTGTGCTTCCTGGATTTTGATGTTTGTGTCTTTCCCCAGGTTAAGAAAGTTTTCCACTATGATTTGCTCACATAACCCTTCTGCCCCTATTTCTCTCTCTTCCTCCTCTGGGACCCCTATGATTCTGATGTTCCTTTTTAATGAGTCACTGATTTCTCTAATTCTTAAATCATGTTCTTTTGCCTTAATCTCCCTCTTTTTTTCTGCTTCATTATTCTCTATAAGTTTGTCCTCTATATCGCTGATTCTCTGTTCTGCCCTGTCCATCCTCGCCACCACGGCATCCATCCGTGATTACAGCTCAGTTATAGCATTTTTTTATTTCATCCTGACTAGTTTTTACTTCTTTTATCTCTGCAGAAAGGGATTCTAATCTATTTTCAACTCCAGCCAGTATTCTTATTACTTATTCATGATTCTAAATTGTGGTTCAGACATCTTGCTTGTATCTGTGTTGGTTAAGTCCCTGACTGTTGTTTCTTCCTGCTCTTTCTTTTGGGGTGAATTCCTTCATTTCGTCATTTTGAAGGGATAAAAGGAATTAATGAGATAGAAAAAATTAAAATTAAAAAAATTAAAATTAAAAAATATTAAAATTAAAAATTACACACACACACACCAATCGAATAAATGATGCTAGATCCTAGGTGTGTTTTGATCTAGGTGTTGAAAGTGACTTGATAGATTAGAGAAAAAAGGGGAAAGAAGAAGAAAAAAGGAAATCATTTGAATTCAAAATTTGAAATTTCAAAATTCAATTCAATTTCAATTCAATTCAATTCAAATTCAATTCAAAATCTTTTAATTTAAATTTGAAAATTTGAAAACATGAATACACTGAAGTACACTAAAATGAAAGGATGGAAGTAAACTAGAATTTGAAAAAATTACACAAAAGTAAAAAATATATTAGAAAAAATTAAAGTTATTTTTAATACAAATTAAAAATAAAGATGAATTATTTCTCTTTCTGTATTCAGGAAAAAGAAATGAAAAAGAGAAAAAAGACAGAAAAAAGGAAATCATTTGAAAATTTGAAAAAATGAATACACTGAAGTAGACTAAAATAAAATGATGGAAGTAAAATAGAATTTGAAAAAAAATTACACAAAAGTAAAAAAATATAGAAAAATATTTTTAATAAAAATTGAAAATAAAAATGAATTTTTTCTTTTTCTGTATTCAAGAAAAAGAAAAGAAATGAAAAAGAGAAAAAAGAAAAAAAATTGAATAGGTGGACCTGCCAACAGACTGAAATACGACTAAAATTACTTCACCTTCCCCTAGAAGTCAGACTATGAAGAGCTTTATAGTCCATAAACTAAGAAGGTGGTGAGACTTGTGTTCTTAAAGAGCCAAGTTGGCCCATTTGGGCGGGGCTCAGTGTAACGGCTCCCCTCTCCACTAGATGGTGCTGCTAACCTACTGGGGTGGGTTGTTGTGGCACTTGTAGGTGCGTATACGCATGCGCGGGAGCAGTGAAAATGGCGTCACCCATCTACTCAGTCTCTAGTCTGAACTCCTTTCTCCCTGATCAGCAATCGCGCACCCCTCCTTTGTCTTTAGCTTTCGTCCACTCCCCTCTTTTACACTGCCTGTGACTAAGCCCCAGGTAGTACCTCTCTCCTGAGTTTTGTCTCAGATACGGCTGTTTTCCCCGGCCCCTTACTTCTGAAGGACTGCAGCTTTGGCCTGTTCTGCCCCTCTGCGGGAGGGGCTTACCAAGCAATGGCCGAATGCCGGCCACACCCAGGAAAGTTTGTAGGACCGTGCTGCTGCCGAAGCCCACAGATTGCAGCCAGGTGCCAGCCCACCCCGGAAAAAGATCGTGAGATAGTGTAGCCTCAGCGTTTCAGGGACCATGGAAAATCACAACACACACCTGGCACCAGGCTTCACCCTCAACAACCTTGTTCCAGCACCAGCAAATGTGGCCGTTCTCTAGGGTCTGCCGGGACCAGGTGGCCTCAACAGCTTCTGCTAAATGTCCTTCCAGCAGTGGAACCACTTCTCCCCCTGTGGCCCGAGAACCTCCCGGACCCCACTCTGTTCCTGGGGATTCGCCCTTCCCACCAGAGCACCGCCAGGTATGGAGCTGGGGAGTTGCAGCCTTTGCACTCCCCTTGTTTACAGTCTTAATGGAATTTAAACCCTCTCCTTTCTCCTTTCTCCCTTTTTAGTTTAGTCCCTGCGGCTGTTTCCAATTATCCATTTTCTCTCCAGCTGCATTTGGGGAGGGGTGCTTTTCTCGTATTCTCCCCACTGTCTCTGTCCTCTCTCTCAGCCCACAAAAGCACCTCCCTGCCCTCGGCAGCTTCTCTCCCCAGGTCATCTCTCTGCGCCGCATACCTGCTGAATTCTGTGGTTCAGTTGTGCAGATTGTTGTGTTAATCCTCAGATCAGTTTTCTAGGTGTGCAGGATGGTTTAGTGTTGGTCTGGCTGTATTTCATGGATGTGACACACACAAAAAACTTCCATGCTGTTCTGCCATCTTGGCTCCTTCCCTATAATAATAATCGTTATTATTGTAATGATTTGGTTTTCCCTTTGTTTAACCAGACTTGTGCATTACACTTTATCTCAGTCACCATCCCTTCATTAACTGATGGGTCTTAGAAGAAAAAAAAAGGCAAAGCAGATGGTGTCTGATTTTCCTCTTTGTGTCTTTACATAGTAGATGCCCACTAAATATTTATTGAATAAATAAATAAATAAATAAAATGCAATTCAAGTCTTCTCAAACACATACTGAGAATTTTCAGGATGTTTGTGTACTGGTAGTACAAACATGAAAAAGATATAGTCCTTGTCTCATGTTTTAAATTATTATCAGACACAAATATTTATTATAATACTAACCTGGTAAATGCAATAAGAGTGCCATGGGAGCATGGTATGGCCACCTAGCCCTGGGCATAAAAAGATCAGAAAAGATTCCTGATCCGGTGAAGCATTAGCTAAGTCTTTACAAAAGGGTCAGAGTTTGAAAAGCGATCAGAAGGTGGGGGCGGCAGTAGGGAGTTCTATGCCTGACAGGTATTCATTTCTCACCACATTCCAGAGACAAAGATTGAATATAAATTCACTAGGGAGATGATGTGTGTTTCACGTGCCTATGCCTGGACACCATCCCATTCACTCCTCAGTTGTCCTTACCCATCTGGACACATACAGGGAATTTTAAGTGATCATGAAGGAACTGCTGAGGTTGATGAGATTTGGTATGAATGTTAGACTCCTACAAACAAGCAAGGCCACCGGCCTGGAAAAGGCCTTTCTTCGGCGTGTACTCTTCCTCCACATCTCCCATAGAAGACAGTGCCCCTCTGGATCAAAGAATCAAAGAATCCTGGAACATCCGAGAAAAGAGTTCCTTTTGTTTTTGTTCAAAACAGTTCCCGTAAACCAGCCCCAGGCTGCAAATCTCTAAGTCATAAATAATTGCTGCCTTGTGCACTGAAATGCTAGTGCCTGGGGCAGTCACTAATGTCAGAGCAAAGGGAAGACCGAAGTCTGCAGAAGTGTGATGCTAAACTTGTCTAAGGATCCAAAAAAGTTTGTTGTGGCTACTTTGCTGTGAGAGGAGGGTTCACCCAGGGAAAAGACCTGGGGCTTTAGGGTCCCAAACAAGTGGGTTGTATCCTGCCTCTCCTGCTAATAATTATGTGGCCTTGAGCAAATCACTCAACCTTGAACTTCAGGGTCCACATCTACAAAATGGGAATGAGAAAACCCTCCCTGGAGGGCTGTTCTGAAAATTAGTGAAAGTATATATTTTTTAAAATGTTTATTTACTTTTGAAAGAGAAAGCACGTGCACAAGCAGGGGAGGGACGAGAGAGGAGGGGACAGAGGATCCAAAGCAGGTTCTGTGCTGACAGCAGAGAGTCCCATGCGTGGCTGGAAACCAGAAGCTTAACCGACTGAGCTACCCAGATGCCTGAGTGAAAGTATATTTTAATCTTCCAGCACAGTGCCTACCACAAAGTAGGTACTTAATAACTGATGACTGTTTGAATCCTTGGATGTCCGTCCCAATTCTAGCTCTTCCATACATGTAGCTTTGGAGGAAGGTAGCACCTCCAGACTCTTCCTTGATTGTCTTAACATACTCAGGTTCACAGTCCTAGGCCAGACCCATGCCCCTTTGCCAATCATTACTTAATAAGACGTCCAACTGTCTCTTACAGAATATTCTCTCACGCTTCTGCATAACCTGTCCTCATCTCTCAGACCCTGACACTCAGCACTCACGTGGCCTGTTTGAATAAAGGTGACATCAGTCTGTCCTTGAGAAAGTCTCTTCTCCCTGCCCAAACTAGCCACATTACAGTTTGTAGGTTTACCATCAGATCTCCTGAAAGGATTGATAGAAATTCAGTTTATTAGAACAAAACTTGTTTTTAAAAATTAATTAAATAAAACAGAAAAAGACAATTACAATCAGAAGTTGGTTATTAAATATTTTGTTTGGTTTCATGGTTGCTTTTTGTTTCATTGAGTACAGAATTAATAGTTAAAGCACCTGTAAGGAAAAAACGCATTCACAAGAAGACTGGGCACACTCTAGATTGTATATTAAAACAGAACTCAAGTCCTTTTATGGAAAAATAACTTCGATATTTACTTCAGTCCATCTTTTGCCCATTAAATATTTCTGTGTTTCTGAAGTACCATGTGCTAAGGAATACATGTATTTATCTTTTGGTGATATTTTCTCTAATTTGACACATTACATAGAATTTCTTTCTACACTATTACATATCTCTATGAACAAATACCAAAATAATTGTAAAATAAATGTTTGAGGTTTTTTTCTACTCTATTACACATCTGGAAAAATTTAACCTTGTTTTCTTGTAACCAATTAGAAACAATTTTGGAAAGAAGAAAAAGCACATTCATATTACATTTGTGTGATATTGAACAAAGGTAGAGTTTATCTATGATGTTGTAGTAAACCCAGTTAGCTAATTCAGATTAAAAATTCACATTAGGTTTATCTGCATCAGTTGTCTACACTGATGAAATTAAACGGTTAATTGTCAGGTTGGGACATTACCTTGTATATTGAAAGCAGTCAAACACTGCTTTGTAATTTAAACGTTCACTTGTTGGTGTAAAACACGTGCCTTGTTCTTAAGCATAAAACACTGCATCAGAAGTTTTACCTTGCAAAACAGGGGATTTTTTTAATGATTACATTTCTTGTCCTTTGGACACTCCACTATGCCATGGATCGTGGTAGAGGGGGCCAGCTGTTCTGCAAGGCTTCATACCCTCTTTCTTTAATGGGGAATCATTGCTGGCAAGGGGATGCCCCACAGTCCTTACTTTCTTCCTCTTTGCATCTTTATCTGGGCATGTGGCTGACTGGTCCCAGTGATGTGGGTCACTGCTCTGCTCGGGTGATTAGGAAGCGTGTGTGCCTTTTCCCACGTACTCTCTTTCTCTGGTAGACATTAACGTGCAAGGAGACCTGGGAAGCCATGTATGGAAGATGGCAGATCCCCCATCCACTTGGACCCCGTATAATTGAATGGGCAAAGCACACCACCTCCTCACCAGGAACGTCTACACTGGAATATTATGTGAACAAAAAGAAATAATCTGTCCTGTTAAATGACTAGAATTTGGGGATTTATGTCTGATAGCCGCTAGGATTACCAGAACCAATACATGACAGTTCTAATTATTCAAAGAGAAACTGATCTATAAAACAAATTAGTTATACAAAATGTGCTTGTGATAGAATTCAAAGCAGATAAAGGAACAGGATTATTACCAAAATTAGAGAACAATGTCAAAGAGGTCAGCTGGAAGCTCAGGCAGTTTCTTACTGTGTGGTGTTTTAGAAGATTCATCATGATACAGGTTCTGGCCCTTTGTACTGTGGGTGAAAAATTAGCTTCACTCGGGTAACCAAGCACACATTAGCCAAACTCATAGGAGATCAATTTATAAGCCTGAATACCAATATATTCATTTACTATGACATCTATAACTAATATATTGTCTTAAATACCCAGGATAACCCCTCCTAGAGACTAAGAACTTCTAGCTTTTGAGTTCTTTTTCCCCCCTAGATTCAATCCAGACCACAATCCTATTAACATAATTACTTTAAATAGTCAGTTTACGGCACAAATGAGCAGATAAATGCCACATCATTATCTCCCTACAAATACATTAGAGTCACTTAGTAGAGACTTGGAAGGAATTTGTGTGGAAATCATTTCTTAAGGTAGATTGTTCCAAATGACTACATGAATCTGCTTTACATGAATATTTTCTAGTTTTACTCTAAATGATTGATTTTATCTTCCATTTGGGAGACCATATTGTGCTAAAAAGATAACTGATATAGGTCATAGAAGACAAGAAGTAGATATAAAGAAAGAGAATTGAGCAATTAGGTAGTGAGAGATGGAAAGCCCTGAGGAGAGATGTGTACATCAAGGCAACCACGAAACCTGAAGTGATTGGATTATTTACAGAATCACTGTACTTATGCTCGTGATCTGTAAATATATTGCTACATCATCCTGCATGCCTGAAGTAAATGGACCTCAAGAAGGTATTTATAAAACACCTTAGAGTCGGGGCACCTGGGTGGCTCAATCGGTTGAGCATCCCACTTCAGCTCAGGTCATGATCTCACAGTTCGTGGGTTTGAGCCCGCATCTGGCTCTGTGCTGACAGCTCAGAGCCTGGAGCCTGCTTTGGATTCTGTGTCTCCCCCTGTCTTTCTCCGCCACTCACTCTGTCAAAAATAAATAAAACTTAAAAAATAATAATAAAAATAAAACACCTCAGAGTCAAAATTCAAGTAAAAAATGTCCCATCGGAAAGTAAATTTTGCTGAGCCAGGGGATATGAAGATCAAGTTTATGGGGACAAATTTCTCAGGATAGAAGAAAAGGGGAGATCTTAACATGAAAAAAAAAGCTTCTTTTAATATTAAATGCGAGTGATTCCAAGAGAAGACTATATCTACTGAAAAGATTTAAGTGTGCTCAAACTCACTGGAACATAAGAAATATCCTACTACAAACCAAAGGTCGTAGAGATTGAAATATGTTTTAAAATCTGTGTTTTCAGGAAAATTCTGTTCAGGACTTCTTCTAGTACACCTTCGCTATTACTGTACTTCACTGTATCCATCTGGTCTACCGAATAAGATGCAAGGTTCCCAATAGAGGGACTGCGTCGTATTCTTCTTTTACCCCTTGTAGCCAAGTCTCCAGAATGGAGAAGGGAGGTAAGCAAGACAATCTACTGGAATACAGGAATAAAAATATTAGAACTTCTGTTAACTTAGTTAATCTCATTCTCCCACTTATTAAATATGTTTCATAACACAACATAATGTTTTATTTATAAAACAGCTATTTGGGGAGTGTATGCACAAAACTTCCTCATTAATAGTGATGGAGGACTAAAAATTGTATAGACCACTGCCTATGGAAACTAGCATAAGAAGAAAAAAAGAAAAAAAATTATTAAAGTAATGTGCTGACTAGGCTGTTGCCATGCCGATGGTGTAGCTGCAGAGAAAATGAAGTGGATGCCCTTGAGATTGAATTTCTTCTTTCATTCAGCAATTATGCATTGGGTACCTACCCTATGCCAGAGGCTGTGTGGGGCAGCGGCCACCAGAGAAGTGATTGGGTTGTTAAAAATAGAGTGAAGTGACAGTAAATCCATGACCATTTATCCCACCTGGGATTGTCCCTCCCTTTCCTGAAAAGTGCTCTGATCCCTTATGTTCAGGTAAGGACATCCCTGGAGGAACCCCGCCATCCCTAAATGGCCAAGAAACTGTGATCTACACTATGGTCACTTAGTGGATACTTATTTACATTGACACAGAGATTGCCAACACAGGGGGGAAAAAAGGCCATAAATGAATTCAATGATTGCAGTGTTGCTCGGGATTGTCAAGTGCATATATTTTTCGATTACATAGGCCAGGATCCCAAGAGAGTAAATGTGATCCATATACAGTTGTTGTGAGTGGTAAAAAATAATTTCTCACTACATTCTCACAACATCCCTGACAGGGATGCTCTGGTTGCTGCATTCACATGTAACCATGTAATTAAATAGATATAAACAAATAGAGCAGGACTGTGATGCAAGAGCAAAATTATAGTGATCCCTGAGTTCAATACACACGCGGGGGAAGTCATCATTGACAAATTACAAACATGAGGCATCCATACGATTTGGAATAATGTGCCGCAAAAAAGGAAGTATCTGACGCGTTTGTTTTTTCATTTCTATTTTTTTTCTTCTTCAGGAACATTCACATGGCTTGCTTTGTCATGTGATTTTCTGTCTTGCCTACATCTGACTGAATACATCATAATGTTGTAATGCATGTTGTGTCTCTCAAAGCTCTGGTTCTCCACCATTCAACCCCTGTTTAAACAGAAGTGACTTTCTCTCTCCATATTACAATTACAATCTGAAGAAATCG
This sequence comes from Acinonyx jubatus, assembly GCF_027475565.1. Classification (NCBI taxonomy): domain Eukaryota; kingdom Metazoa; phylum Chordata; class Mammalia; order Carnivora; family Felidae; genus Acinonyx; species Acinonyx jubatus. Next base: position 51,167,252 of record NC_069380.1, on the reverse strand, counting down.
TTTGGAGTATTATAAGGGCCACCAGCATTTCTCATGTCTGTAAGGAAGGAACTTCAACAAGATTTGCTGCTTTTTCTTCAAAAGACCCACAATACTGAAGGCAAGTCTATTTATGTAGAGATCACAATGGTAAAACACACGGTCAATCCGATTATTTTAGCAGATGGCAAAGAACCAGTCAACCCAGCCGAGTCTGTTCCACTGAGACCAGACTTTTAATGGATGAGGACTGGCAGCAGCAGATTATTGCCTTTCTTGGTTCAAAAAATCTGCCATTAACAGTTTCTGCCATGAATCCCTAGAAAAAGAGAGAATTTTGTCTTTCCTCATGGTTCTTTATTCAGCCTGCCTGACAGCAAGTTTCAACAAATTTTTCTTCACCCAATAATCTTATTCTATTTGATCCTTAGAAACATGATCAATCTGTCTTAGGGTTTCTGTGTTAATATTCAGAGATAACATAACAATCTTATTTGTAAAGTAATTAAGAATTGAGCTATCAAATCAAAAAGAATACATTTATAAAAGCATAAACGCATTTTTCAAAAGTATAAGCATAAATTTCAACGAACCCCAAGGTGTCTGTGTGTATAAAACAGTGAGTGTGTGTGATGAAAGTAATATAGTGACCATATGCCCAAAGTTATTTAGTCTTAAACTCTCAGAATCACAAATAGAAAATTCTAGTAGTATAGCAACACAGTCTTGAAGAAAGGAAAAGTGGAAGCAAGCCAACTTAGGAACTGATTAAGTACTCAGCAGAGAATTTTCTGTGGCTCTGTCAAAAGGCTCTGTCAGTGCATGTAACTATCTGGACAAAAGGTTGTTGAAACCCCACAAAGGATTTTCCCAATTCAAATGCTGCAGATGAATGATACACAGAAGCACACCAGATCCTCCAAGGCCGTGTCTGTTCGTTTTAGGACTTTAACTTGCAAGTGGAGCAACAACCTGATATAAAACAAGCATAAAGAAATCTCTTTGGGAATGGAATTCCTATCTTTTACTTTACGTATTTACTTCAAGGCCCACATTCAGGAAGAGGGCAAGTGCTAGGTCAGACAGAAAGAGGAGACGTGAGCAGGTTATTTTGCTCGGATTTAAGAATAGCACCATTTGTATCGGGCCTAAAAAGCTTCATTATGTGGAAAGTGGGCAAACACTTTTGTGTGAGAACGGTTGTAAAGAGACGGGCAGTTTAGCAGAACCGTCTGAAAACTTACATTCAAAGCAGACACATATTAAGATTTGGATAAGGCTTGAGAAGGAAACAAAATGACTTCACGTATTTAATGGCTCTTTGGTAAAATCGTCTTTACTTTCATGGGTCGCTGGATACAATAGATCCAATCAGTATTAACTCGACAATAAGAGGGAAAAAAAAAGCAACAACTCAACAATTCAGATTGCCTCCATGAGGTAAGTGTGAATTCTATGATCTTCCTGCTCAGATTCTGTGCTCGCTCTGTCTTGGAATCATACAGGGTTCCAATTACAAAGAACTTGGTAACATTTAAGAGAGAATTTCTCTCTCTTCAGACTCCTCGTTGCCCCGAGGGCTGATGGAAGGGTTAAGTGAAAAGGGAGCTGCAGGGACCCCAGGCTGGCCTCTGGATCCAGGACCAAAGCAGCTTTTTTTTTTTTTAAACTACTTTGTTGAGATATAATTAACATATAAAAAGTTGTAGATATTTAATGTGTACAGCTTGATGAGTTTGGAGGCACACATACACTGTGAAACCACCGCCATAATGAAAGCCATAAACATCCATCGCATCCAAAAGTTTCCTCCAACTCCCTTTATTTATTTGTTTGATTTTTTTTTTTAATTTTGTGGTAAGAGCACTTAACATGAGATTTACCCTCTTAGCAAATGTTTAGGTATATAGTACAGTATTATTAACTGTAGGTCCTGTGGTATATAGTGGATCTCCAGAACTTACTCATCTTTTATAACTGAAATTTTGCACCCTTTCACACCTTCCCATTTTCTCCTCCCATCTGTCCCTGGCAATTGTCATTCCACTTGTGGTTCTGTGAGTCTGACTATTTTAGGTCTCTCATTAAAGTGGGATCATGCAGTATTTTTCCGTCTGTGTCTGGCTTATCTCACTTAGTGTAATGATGCCCAGTCCCTCATGTTACTACAAATGGCAAGATTTCCTTCATTTTATTTATTTATTTATTTTTTATATTAAATATAATTTATTGTCAAATTGGTTTCCATACAACATCCAGCGCTCATCCCAACAAGTGCCCTCCTCGATGTCATTTTAAAGGCTGAATAATATTCTACTGTATGAATGTACCATTATTTTCTTTATGCATTCATACACCGATGGGAATTTAGATTGTTTCTGTATCCTGGCTATTGTAAATAGTGCTGTAATGAACAAAGGAGTACAATATCTCTTTGAGATTTTGATTTTAATGTTTTTGAATATATACCCAGAAGTAGGATCACTGGATCAAATGGTAATTCTATTTCTAATTTTTTGAGCAACCTCTGTACTGTTCTCCACAGTGGCTGCACCAGTTTATATCCCCACCAACAGTGCACAAGAATTTCCGTTTCTGCACATCCTAGCCAACATTTTTTTCTGTTTTTGTTTGTTTTGTGTGTGTTTTTGTTTGTTTGTTTGTTTGTTGATAATAGACATTCTAACAAGTGTGAAGTGATATTTCATGGTGGTTTTGATTTGCAGTTCCCTGATGATTAGTGATGTTGAGCACCATTTCACATACCTGTTGGCCATTTGTATGTCTTCTTTGGAAAAATATCTTATCAGTTCCTCTGCCCATATTTAATCAGATTCTTTGTTTGTTTGTTTGTTTTACTATTGAGTTGTATTAGTTCCTTTTATATTTTGAATATTAACCCCTTATCAGATATGTGATTTGCAAATATTTTTTCCCATTCCACAGGTTGCCTTTGTATTTTTTTAATGTTTATTTATCTATTTTGAGAGAGAGAAAGAAAGAAAGAAAGAAAGAGCGAGCATGAGTAGGGGAGAGGCAGAGAGAGAGGGAGGGAGAGAATCCCAAGCAGGCTCTGCACTGTCAGGACAGAGCCCTCTATGGAGCTTGATCCCATGAACTGTGAGATCATGACCTGAGCTGAAATCAAGAGTTGGGCACCTAACTGACTGAGCAACCCAGGCACCTCTGCCTTTTTATTTTAATTTTTTTCTCTGTGCAGAAGCTTTTAGTTTGATGTAGTCAATGCTTGTTTATTTTTGCATTTGATGCCTATGTTTTTGGTATCAAATCCAAAAAAAAAAATCATTGCCAAGACCAATGTCAAACTATCTCTTCTCCCCACCACTCCGCTGTTTCTTCCAGCGTTTTATGGTTTGGTTTTTTTGGTTTTTGAAGTCTTTAATCCACTTTGAGTTAATTATTATGTGTGGTGTAAGAAAGTGGTCCAGTTTCATTCTTTTGCATGTGGCTGTCCAGCTTTCCCAACACCATTTGCTGAAGAGACAATCCTTTTCATTATTTATTCTTAGCCCCTTTGTTGTGAATTCATTGACCATATAGGCATGGATTTATTTTCGGGCTCTATCCTGTTCCATTTATCTATGTGTCAATTTTTATGCCAATGCCATACTATTTTGATTAATATAAATTTATAATATACTTTGAAATCAGGAGGTAGGATGCTTCCACTTGGTTTCTCTTTCTAAAGATTGCTTTCACTATTTGGAGTCTTTTGTGGTTCCATACAAATTGTGGTTTTTTTCTATCTCTGTGGAAAATGCCTTTGGAATTTTGATAGGGATTACATTGAATCTGTAGATTGCTCTGGATGCTATGAACATTTCAACAGTATTAGTTCTTCTATGCCATGAATATCTTTCATGTCTTCTTCAGATTCTTTTATTAATGTCTTATGGTTTGTAGTATATAGATCTTTCACCTCCTTGATTAAATTTATTCCTAGATATTTTATTCTTCTTGATGCCATTGTAAATAGTGGTGTTTTCTTCATTTCTCTTTCTGAGAGTGCATTATTAGTGTGTAGAAATTCAAAAGATTGTTGTGCATGATTTTGTGTATTGCAGCTCTACTGATAATTTGTTAGTTCTGACAGCCTTTTGGAGAAGTCTTTAGGGTTTTCTATACATAATATCATGTCATCTGCAGATAGTGACAATCTGACTTCCCCCTTTACAATTTGGATGTTCTTTTTTTCTTTCTTTTCTTTTCTTTTCCTTTTTCTTTCTTTCTTCCTTTCTTTCTGTTTCTGACTTTTTTTTTTCTTTCTCTTTCTTTCTTTCTTTCTTTCTTTCTTTCTTTCTTTCTTTTCTTTCTTCTTTCTGCCTAAGACTTCTATATTGAATAAAAGTAGCTAGAGTGGGCATCTTTGTCTTGTCCTGATCTTAGAGGAAAAGCCACTGAGTGTGGCAGCTGTGAGCTTGTCATATATCATGTTAAGGTATATTTCCTCCATACCCAGTTTATCATGAGTAAAATAGGCTCCCTCTATAACCACTTTTAAAAAAAAAATGTTTATTCATTTATTTTGAGAGACAGAAAGCGAGTACAAGTGGGGGAGGAGTAAAGAGAGAGGGAGAGATTGAATCCCAAGCAGGCTCTGCACCATCATATAACACGAAGTGTGAGATCATGACCTGAGCCAAAATCAAGAGTAAGCTACTTAACCAACTGAGCCACCCAGGTGCCACCCTCTATAACCACTTTGTTGACAGCTTTTATTTTTTTTATTTAAAAAAAAATTTTTTTTTAACATTTATTTATTTTTGAGACAGAGAGAGGCATGAACAGGGGAGGGTCAGAGAAAGAGGGAGACACAGAATCTGAAACAGGCTCCAGGCTCTAAGCTGTCAGCACAGAGCCGACACGGGGCTCGAACCCACAGACGTGAGATCATGACCTGAGCCTAAGTCGGACGCTTAACCGACTGAGCCACCCAGGCGCCCCTGTTGACAGATTTTATAATAAATAGATGTTCAGTTTTGCCAAATGTATTTTATGAATCTATTGAGATAATTATATGATTTATATCTTTCATTCTGTTAATGTAGAGTATCACAGTTATTAATTTGTGGGCATTTAACCATCCTTGTATTCCGGGAATAAATCTCACTTGATCATGGTATATGATCCTTTTTATGTATTATTGAATTCAGTTTGCTAATATTTTGTTGAGGATATTTGTATCTATGTTCATCAGGTATATTGGCATGTACTTTTATTTTCTTATAGTGTCCTTGTCTGATTTTGGTATCATGGCAATGCTGGTCTTGTAAAATTAGTTTGGAGTGGTTTCCTCCTTTTTTATTTCTTAGAAGAGTTTGAGAAGGATTGGTCTTAATTTTTCTTTAAATATTTGGTACAGGGCTACTTTGTTGGCTCAGTTGATAGAGCATGCAACTCTTGATCTCAGGGTTGTAAATTTGAGCCCCACATTGGATGTAGAGATTACTAAAAAATAAAACCGTTAAAAAAATGAATATTTGGTACAATTCACTGTTGAAGATATCTGGTCCTGGGCTTTTTGCTATGTTGGGAGTTCTTTGTTTACCAATTCAATTTCCTTATTTGTTATTTATTTTTTTACACTTCCTATTTCTTCTTGATTCACTATTTCTAGGTTGTATGTTTCTAGGAATTTATCCATTTCTTCCAGGTTGTCCAATTTGTTTGTGTATAATTATTCATAATAGTTCTTTATTATCCTTTTTATTTCTGTGGCAACAGTTTAATATCTTTTCTCATATTTCTGATCTTATTTATTTGAGTCTTCCTCTTTTTTGTAGTCTGAGGGTTTTTCAAATTTATCTTTAAAAAAAAAACAACTCTTAGTTTTGTAGATTTTTTTCATAGTCTCTATTTCATTTATTGCTACTCTAATCTTTATTACTTCCTTCCTTCTGCTAAATTTGGGTTCATTTCATTCTTCTTTTTCTAATTCCTTGAAGTATAAAGTTAGGTTGTTTATATTAGATCTCTTCCTTTGAATGTTAAGTGTTGGTATGTTCCTCCCCTAAGTTTTGGTATGTTGTGTTTTTCCTTTTTGTTTGTCTTAAGATACAAAAATTTCCTTTTTGACTTCCTTTTTGACCCAACTGTTGTTTAATAGTATGTTATTTAAATTTCACGTATTTGTGAATCTTTTCCATTTTCCTTATATTATTGAATTCTAGGTTCAGTCTATTATGATCAGAAAAGATCCTTGGGTTGATTTCTTGTCTTAAATTTATTAAGGGTTATTTTGTAACCCAGCATATGATCTATTCTAGAGAATGTTCCATGTGTACTCGAGAAGAATAAGCATTCTGCTACTGTTGGGTATAATGTTCTATATCTGTCTGTTCGATCCATTTGGTTTACAGTGTTGTTCAAGTCTGCTGTTGTTGTTTCCTTACTGATTTCCTGTCTGGCTGATCTACCATTATCGGCAGTGAGCTATTGAACTCTCTTACTATTATTTTATTATTGTCTATTTTTCCCTGTAGATCTGCCAATGTTTGCACAAAAGTTCATCTTTTTATGGATCTAAATATGAGAATTCCATGTAAGAAGCTATTAAAATAAAAGGATGGAGTGTTATGATAACTTTTTTAAATCAAAAATGTCCTCATTCTACTGAGAAGAAAACCATGACTTTAGGAAACTACTTTCTCAAAGCCCCAAGGCTAAACAGTGGCAGAATAGAAGCCTAGATTTGGTTCCTTTATCCAAGCTGTTCTCAATGAGGAAGCCCATGTGGTAAAGAGACCACTTCCATTTAAAGGCATCAGGACTTAGAAAATCAGAACCATTAAGAATTAAAAGACTCCATCTTATCCGAGGTCCCAACCAGTAGAGTCTTTCCACAGCATGTATGACAGATAGTTATTCAGCCTGCACTTAGGTATCTCCAGAGACAGGAAGATCACTTTCTCATGTAACAGTGCATTCTAGAGTAGGGACTCCAGTAATCAAAAAGTGTTTTCAGATACTGGAAATATCTACTGCTTGGAACTTTCTCCTTTAGCGTAAACCTGATTTTATGAGCCAAGCAAAAGGATAAGCAATGCAAAACCATCACAGAGGTGAGTTTTTTTTTAGTGTTTGCATTTATCACACTGAAGCAGAGCATATCTCTTCTGCACTTTCATAAAGTTCAATGTGTTAGGAAAAGTTTGAGCTGCAAATAATAGAAAACTCAATTAACAGTGGCAAAAAAAAAAAAAAACCAACCTCAATTAATAGTGGCATAAACCATAAATATAACTTTTTATTTTCTATTTAAGTGGTTTGGAAATAGGCAGTCCCTAGACGGATTCAGTGGTGCAATGGTATTGGGGACTCGGGCCCTTTGCTCTGCCATTTTCAAGATCTCGTCAATGTCTCTCCTTGCCTAGTCTGAGCATAATACTATGCTCTGTCTGAAGGACTACTGTTTTAACCAAAAGGGAGAGCCCAAAGAGGAAAACTTTCAAAGTATCTCAAATACTGTACAGGTGAAAGACTGCTTTGGCTTATAAAACTAAACACTGAATTACTTTGGTAGATATATCTCTCTAGACAAAATAAAATAATTCAGCTAAGTTGCTCAATTCTAGTAGCCCTGTATTGGATCATTCAACGTATTCTCACTCTGATTTTAAATACTTCTAATTATAATACAGCTCTCTTGAAGATTTTTGCTATAGGGAAAAAAGGCAGTTAATGCACCAGAAAACTACATATTCCAACGTGCTAACTATAAATAAATAAACAAACAGTAGTAACTGAAGCTACACAGACTTCAATTCCTATATTGGACTCTGCTATAGATGAGCTGTATGAACATGGATGGTTTATTCAATATGTTTTAACTTTGATTTCTTCATCAATAAAATGGGGATATTCATACACAGAAGAGATTATATAAATAGGAGAAATTTACTATATGGTTTATAAAGGAAAGACTAAATATATTTTTCCATTATTTAGTTGATATTCTGACTTACATATGAGTGTCATGAGATTGGTGAGGGTAAGTCAGTCAAAAATTACTTCTGAGGGGATTAAGGAGTGTGCTTCTGATGAGCACCGGGTGTGGTATGGAAGTTTTAGATCACTCTATTGTACACCTGAAACTAATATTACACTGTATTAACTAACTGTAATTTAAATAAAAACTTTTAAAAATTACCTCCAAAATCAGGCAAATGATTGTTTGGGACTTAGGGGCTACACTTAAGCCCTTGTGCCCCAATGAATAAACTACCCCAAGATTCTCTGCTCAAGCAGCCATGAGCATCTCAAACGAGGGCTCCAGACTGAAAATTCTAGACATCACATCCACCACCTTTAACAAGTGCTTCATTGTTCTTGGGTCTGCACAAAGAGTGACATCAACAAGGTCCCTGCCTTCTAGCAGTTATCCTCTGAGATAGTCAACAAAGACATGCCCGTAAGAGGCATGGAGACAGCAACATACAACCAAGATGCAGGAGGTTCCAACGTGATTTACATCTCAACAGAATATTCTCCCTCCCCCATTGGAATCTTATTTTGCCTTTGTGACAAAATGCAGATTGAGAGTCCGTTCTCTTCCTGCATTTTGTTACTGACTATGATCACAGAAAAACAAATTCTTTTAAAAAGCCCTGAATATGATCAACATGACTCAAGCATATGGGAGCTATTTTTAAGTGTGACAGAGCACAAAATATTTTTCCTTAAGCTAAAGAATTTACCAAACATTATTTCCAGGTTAAAACAACATACATTTTGATTGAGGCTGCAAAGAGCGTATTTTGTTTGCAACCTGGCTGGCGGGAGGTGGGTGCAAACTGCCCATCATTGGGAAGAAAAGGAGGATGAACTCTTCATTCAGACAGGACCGCTTCTCCAAACAGCTATCAAGTGGGAGATAGAACTATGAGTGCACTCTTTATTAGGGAAATAGAATTACTGGGTCCTAACTAAATCCCTAAGTAAAGTCCACTTAAAAAAAAAAAAGGAAACAATAATTAAGAGGGATCAAAATTATTCATGCAAAGGAGAGCTTCATTCCAAAATGAAAGTGACGTTTTTAGCATGAATTCAATGTTTTACTAGTTAAAACACTTATGAAAGTAACATTTTTCTTCAAATGCTTTCTCTCCATAAGTGGAACAGTAACAGATGGCTTTACAAAGAGAGTAGAAAGATCCTTGTGCGATCTAAACCTTAAGAAACAGCATGCATTGTTGCACACAATAGTAGTTCATTATGCCTATAAAAGTACCCTTTGTAAATTATGACCAGGACTAAAGCATCATAATTTCACCACTGACTCTTCAATTTAAGCTATCAGGTCCATGAAACTACACCTGGGTCTGTGTCTATACATTTCCTCTTAAGAGTTAACATTCAGCAAATACCAATAGATCTATCAGCCTGTGTGGGAGTCACCTTCTTAATCTATGTATCTAAATATCTGAATCTAAATATCAACACAGGGCCATTCCCAGAATTAAAACATCTTATAATTAAAAGGAAGCTGAACAAACTCTCAAATAAAATTGGGAGGTTTCAGGTATTTCTTCAACAACAGTTTTTTCTTTGTTTGTCTTTGCGTAAGACAAACAATCAGAAACCATTGCTGTCTATTTCTAAAAACAGCACTTCCTGTCTTTAGGCACAATTAACCAGAATGTGGAGGAGTTTGAATATAGCCCGAGCAAGACGCTCCTCTGATTTAGAAAATTGCCACTTGATTATGCATATTCATTTTGTCCATCCTCACCTGATTCATTTAAATATTTGATCTATCTCCACCTACCTCCCTGAAGCAATGCAGGCTGACAAGGCGATTTTTAAATTCAAATAAAAAAAGAGTGAGCTAGCCACACATCTCCTCTTGTTTTCATTTATGAGATGTGCTTGCTTCATAAAGTAGAAATGCTGGGAGGGATGACAAGTTCAAACTGCATGGCAATTCGGCCAAATCTGAACTTCAAGGGGAAGGTGTGAAAAGGTGGTGAATGAATAAACTGGATGGGCAATTTGGGGTGAATGCTTTGGGGACACCACCTGCTAAACACAGAAGCCTATAGAAACATTGCTCGTGAGGAGAATGAAGAAGGGTAACCGTGGAGAAGAATTAAGAATTGTAGATGAGTCTACCGGATGGAGACAGTTAACAGAGGGAATACACTGAAGTTACCAAAGTGAGGACAACTGTCTTGTTAGCACTTAATTAGGATGATAGGTATATCCCTGGTACCCTATCAGGCCTCTTTCTTACTTTTAAATTGTAAGAGTTGGGTTATTAGGCATGGTCTCTTTAATTACCTTTATATTCACTTGTCCAATAAAACTGATAACAGTCATAGTGTCCTTCAGACTCAAAACATTAACTCTACCAGCACTGCAAATGAGTAACAGGGAGAGGACCCTGTTCACCTCTAATGGGGCTTTTCAACCAGCCCTCTCATCAACTCTACAGCCTGCTTTTTGCTGTGAGCCCTGAATATCGGTAACAGTCACATGAATACTGGAAAGAAGACTTTACTTTTTACCTCTTGTGCCCATGTGAAAGACCAGTCTCACCCGACACAACATTTGCAACCTATTCAAGAGGCTTCTAGAAAAATAATGCCTTCTAGACCTGGATTCAGTATCCAGCATCAGTCTGCTCCACTTACATCCCTTAAATCAAAGTCATCCGTTCCTTTCGCAATCAGCGTGATGGGGCTATCTATACTAATTGCCACATAGTTCTGGAACCCTAGAACAAGAAGGGATCTTAAATAATCGAACAAAAACCTCATCCCACAAGTACTGTCCTCCTCAATTACATAAAATGGAAGATGATTTATGCTCAAAAAGAGAAAAATGAATTCCGTTTATTCATGTCAGCATTAACGTCTATAGTGTAACCTTGGCTTCATTATAAGTCAGTTATGAAAAATATAAGCATGGAGCTCCTTATGAGGTGCTGGGGGGAATTAAAATGAAAACATAATTCCTGACCTCAAGAAATTTACTGTGGAACGATAGGGGCAGAGTAAACACAGAAAGTTGCACACACCAGTCGTAATGAGAATTTGCTATCCTCAGTACTGAACTCTTGATCCAGTAAGGTACCCCAGCGTTATCCTGCGGCCAGGTGTCTAGATGTCTTACCCCTGCCCAACCCCTATTGACTGATGTTTCAGTTGGATTATCTGTCCCGTCTGTCCCTCAGGATGAGCCCCATCAGCCCTACTTCACCCAGAAGATGTATTGGGACAGAGAAACAAGATGCCTCAGATATGAGAAATTCCAGCCAAGTGATCAGAGAGGAGCTGAAACAACAGAGGTTTTTACCTCATGTTATTCCCGCAGTGGAAATGAATACAGTTTCACACCACCAAGTATTTACTGATGACCCCTCAATCTGCTATTTTCATTCTACACTATCCTGATTCTTTTAAGGGCACCAGCAAGTTTTCCTACTTCCAGTCTCTTTTATATATTACCATTAAACTTTTGTAAAGGAATTGATTCTTAATCATTTTCAGATGTTTACTGAATATTCGTTGAACTGAGCTAATCAGTACCTATAGCCTGGATGGTACTTAAGTACAAACCTTTTCACCCTCATTAAAAAACAACTTTTTAAAGTCTTCTATACAGCTCGAAATATATAACAACATATTTTTAATAGCAGAAAAGTGAAGGCTTAGCTCTCATATGCCATACTTATAATTCTTGACTGATTAATGCATTGAGTTATGTCTTGTTTGGGTAAAGTCCCAACCTAGGCATTCATTCAATTAGGCTCCTGTCTTTAATTCTATAGAGGAAACTTGTTATTAGATTAAATAAGATGAAAACTTGTTTACAATAACCATTATGGAAAAATATTGGGTAAGTCTATGCCTGGTTGCAAATCCAAGACTTCAGTTCAAACAAAGTGTTAGCACATCATTAAAAGTAAATCTGTAAATAATTTTTTCAAGTCTGGGTCATTAAAAAATATGTCACTGAAAAGATCTTTCAGATTTGTAACCATCCTATCTGATGTTTGTAGAGTGATTATATTGTCAAATAATGTAATTAACTTTTATCTTGGACACAATGTCGTTCTTTTTTTTTATTTCAATTTTATTTTATTTTTTATTTTTTAAAATTTACATCCAAATTAGTTAGCATATAGTGCAATAATGATTTCAGGGGTAGATTCCTTGATTCCCCTTACCCATTTAGCCCATCCCCCCTCCCATAACCCCTCCAGTAACCCTCAGTTTGTTCCCCATATTTATGAGACTCTTCTGTTTTGCCCCCCTCCCTGTTTTTATATTATTTTGGACACAATGTAATTCTTAAGGGTACTCTCACCTTGCTACAAGTAGGAAATAAAATAGTAAATCTGGGTACTATGCTATATGACCTATACCAAAATATCAAATTTTAGAACCCCTTGTGGCAGGAAGTGGTCTTGTTCAAATCCTGGACTCCTATGGGCTGTGAGATCTCATTTGGAGATAAAGGTGCACTGGGAGCGGTATCCATCTGTCCTTGGGACAACTGTACTGGCCAGGGTCCCAGCAAGAAACAGAAGTCACTCCTTTGATTTTTCAAATGAAGAGATCGAATAAGGGAAGTCATTACAGAGGTGAGGGCAGGGTTAAGGGAACCAACAGGGGATACTGAGGCACTGAGGTTTTAGCAACAAAAGGAAGTCATTATTATCACTTTGGTTAAAGAAGCAAAGAGAGGAAATACTGTTATCAAACACAATAAAGGGTGGGCAACAGAGGAGGATATGCCAGGCAAGAGCTGCATTTCAGCTCCTGCCAGAGACAGGCTACCAGAGAGTGGAGGGAGTGGAGATGAACTGCCCCGATTATACCCCTTCAATCCCCTCATCTCCTGCCAGTGTTTTCCATTGGCGGCACCCGATCAGAATGCAGAAGGGAGCAGTCCTCAGGCCTTAGTCTTCTGGGGCACAAAGCAGGGCAGAGACGAGAACAGGTTGTGGGAAGGGCATACAGATAAGATGGGCAAGAATCAACAAAACCCAAGAAAAGGAAACAAACAAACCCTCTATAGAGTCTCCCAGGTTGTTTTCTCCAAATTCTTAGAAACTTCACAATAAGTTCCTAAGAAAATGATAAATCCCTCCAGTTTTCGAATGGAAAATTCATCAAGCCATTCCAAATGGCCTTGGCCTGTACTGGCTGGGAAAAAAAACAGCTGCAAGCTTTGGGCAGAGTACTTGGAGGTGTTAATCAGGACTCACAGAAACAGAAACAATCAACAAATCTAGTCTGTTCATGGCTGAACATGGAGTTCAGACTCTTATGGAATGATTACCAACCGAGGACCTGGAGAAAGATACACGCCAATGTACTCCAGGGACCAAGGGAAACACAGAACAACAATTTTATATCTTTCTCTGCTTCCAAACACCTCCATGGGGTGAACCATCAGCATTTCAAACTCAACACATACAAAAAACAAATTTACAATTTTTTCCTCTATCTAAATGCTCCCATATCATGTGTCACCTAAGCCCACCACCAAATGTGCACACACATACTACAAACCAAACACCTGTTCTTCTTTCTAATAAAGAAGAACATTTCTCCTCCTTTCTAATAATGGACTTTATAATACTGTAGTCTGAGGAATGTATGGTCACATCGCCATGCTGGATTCCTCCCTGTCCACCAAATCTAGAGCCCAATACTTCTGAGAGCCAACCTGACCCTACATGAGCACCCATTAAGAGTCAGCACCATGCACTGTGCTTTGCTCACTCCCTTGTCCTGAAGAAGTTTGGTTCTTCCCACCTAAAAGTTTCCTCCATAATCCCTTCTAGATCCCCTGACCAGGGCTGCATCCATTAATGTCTTACGTTAACTAGTTAATTAATTAATTAAGGCCCCACTTCTCTGGCACTGACTTTGGCTCAGCTGAGGGCATCATGTATACATGCCATCTGACTATTCTTTGTTTCCAGTATCTTCATGGAAATACAACCCCTACCTGATTTTGCCTAATCCAGCAACTGACTCACTTGATTGGTTCTTCCACCAAATTTGCTCCAGGCTCAGATAAGCCTAACTAAACAAATGCCCTGAACACCCACTAACTTCTAAATTTCAGATTCTACAAATTCTCCATCCAGTTTTTTCTATAGTCTCACTAATTACTCTCCTTCAAGTCTATGTTGCTATATTTCTAGAGAAAAGCAATAATCTATTCTCTGCCACATTCTCTGCTTGCATACAATCATCTAACTTTATAATGCTGGTATGTTAATCTCAGTGAGGCTCGGCTGTGAACATTGAATTCATCTCCTCAAATATCTCTAAAGTTTTCTCACCTCCTATAAACTACAGACGAAATTCCTTAACATGGTAGTCAAAGGCTGGCCTCTACTTTCCTTTCCAACTTTATTCTTTATTGCTTTTCTTTCATCCACATAATACTCCAGCCTAACTCACTTACCATTTATTTCTGAAATACACTTGGACTTTCTGCTTTTAAGACTTTCTTTACACTACCTTCTTCCCTATAATGAATATCCCACTATCTTTATATGTCCAAATAACTCTTTTTGCTTATTTGAAGCCGTCGTTAATGGCTTTGCTCGAAAGCCACTAAATTTTCAAAACATCCTCTATTATCCTTAGATTTTATGAAGTTGTAAGGTATCCGGCATACGGTAGACTATAAATGCTAAGTGTCCCCTCTCCTCTACCACTTTCTTCTATCTGAACAAAGGACATTATGTGTTCCTCTTGTGAAATTCATTACCTTCTAGCTTAACATTATAGTAACTATATATTTCATATTTCCCACAAGGCTATATTCATAAGATCTAAAAAGTACATGCTGTTCAATTTTATACATTCCATGCCATCTAGAGGAGAAAAATGTTTAATAAGTGCACTTTATACTTTGCAAACATTATCTCATTTAGGCCCCACAGCAATAACAACTGATATTCATACCCACATTTTATATATCAGAAAACTGAATTTCAGAATGATTAATTAGCTTGCATAATTTGAAACCAGGACTACAATCAATATCAGACTGTGTGAAAGCTATTGTTCTTTTTTAAAAACTCTGCAGCGTTATGTGGATGGCTTCTTCATGGTACTGTGATGAGTTCTAAGGAAATTTAAGACCCTCTGGTCTGAAGGGCATTTCAACTCACCAATTATCTTCAGATACAGTTCATCATCAAAGAATATAACACTTTTATCAATTCTAATAGAAGCAGCATCAAGAGATATACTCAGAACTAACATTATAGACTTCAAAGGTTATGCTTTATTTTTTTTTTTTTTTTTTTTTTTTACAAAACACGTTTATTCAAATATAACGTACGTTAAAAAGGGCACACATCGGGGCGCCTGGGTGGCTCAGTCGGTTAAGTGTCCGACTTCAGCTCAGGTCACGATCTCACGGTCCGTGAGTTCGAGCCCCGCGTCGGGCTCTGGGCTGATGGCCCAGAGCTTGGAGACTACTTCCGATTCTGTGTCTCCCTCTCTCTCTGCTCCTCCCCCGTTCATGCTCTGTCATTCTCTGTCTCAAAAATAAATTTTAAAAAACGTTAAAAAAATTAAAAAAAAAAAGGGCACACATCATAAGCATCCAGTTTGATGATTTTTTACAAAGTGAACTCACCCATTTATCAGCCCCCAGATCAAGAAATAGAACATAATGAACACCCTTAAGTCGCCCTTGTGTCCACTCCCGGTTTCTACTGGCATCCTCAAGGATAACCATTACCATGACTTTTAGTACCATACATTAGCTTTTAACGAATTCAAACTTTACGAAGTTTAGTAACATTACATTAGCTTTAACGAATTCAAAAGAGTATTCACTCCTTTGTGTCTGTTTTCTTTCCATGAATGCTATGTTTCTGAAATTCATGTATGTGTTACATATAGATGAACTATATTTATTCTCATTGCTGCATGCTATTATATTACATTAACATACTTTAACTTATTATTGATGAGCAACTGGGGAAATTTCCAGTTCAGAGCCAAGGCAAATAATTCCGCTAGGAACAATTTGTACATGTCATTTTGCGAACATATATTTGCATTTCTTTGGGAGAATATACGTAGGAGTAGGATTCCTGGGTCGTAGGATATGCATATTGATATGCCAAAATTTTTCCCAGAACATTCCTATTGACAGTGTAGTCAGCAGTGGACAAACAAACGTTCTGGTTGCTTTACATCCTCACTAGTGCCTTGTTTTTGGATTTTTGGGGTTTTGTTTTCCTTTTAGCCATTCCAATAAATGTATAGTTGTATCACATTATGGTTTTTATTTGCATTTTTCTAATAAATAATAAAACTAAGCACTGTTTGTTTCACAGGCAAACAGTTGGATATTTTCTTTTGTGACATATCCGTTCTAGTATTTTGTCCATTTTTTTATTGGCTTTTATACTTATTATTAATTTGTAAGGGTTCTTAATGTATGATTGCAAGTATTTTCTCCCATTCTATGGGTTGCCTTTTCACTTCCTTAGTTGCATCTTATGATGAACAGAAGTTAATTTTAATATAATCTAGTCAGTTTCCCCTTTATGCTTGAGAGTTTTGTTTTTGTTCTTTTGGTTTCTGTCTCTGTTTAAGATATTTGCACCTGCTCCAAGGTCATAAAGATGTAGTCCTATGTTTTCGTCTAAAAGCTTTGTTATTTTTTCATATCATATTTAGACCTTGATGAAGACATTGATTTTTGTGTAGGTGTGAGGTAGGGTCAAGCTTCACTTTTTCCATGTGGATATCAGGTTCATCCTGAAACGTTTACTGAAAAGATCATTCTTTACCCATATATGGCAGGGTCACCTTTGTGACCAGGTGGCCATATGTAAGTATGTCTATTTCTGAACCCTATATCCAGTTCCATTAGTCCTTTGCTTTTCATCCTAATGCCATTGACATGTTCTGTTAATTACTTTGGGGAAGCACGAGTGTTTAAATCTGAAAAAAGTGAAAATACTTTTTCTTTTAAACAGAACAAATAAGGCAAACATCTGTGTCTTTTTCCCCCATGACTGTGAAATCTACATTCACCCAGGAGTTGGTGAAATCTATGGTCGGGTATTATTAACTTAAGGACTACTATTAGAAGTAGTTGTAGCTCAAAAGCTGGTCTTGTTTCTCCTTGTCAGAGTGATATTGATAGGCTAAGTCCATTTTTTTCTTTCTCTTGCAATGACTATTGATATAGATCAAAGCACACAGACTGATAAATTGAGGAGGGGGTTTTACATAAACATTAGATTCATTTCCAAGATAAAACAATATCGTGATGATTCAAATTTTGATTATCTAAAATATCACCACAGTAAAATTTTCCAAGAGAAGACATAGAATTTCAAAATATTTTTTTAAATGAAAGAGAGAAAAATAAAATCATTAGTTCTGCAGAAAAGCAAAAACAGGGTAATATCCATTTTCTGGTCATAATTGTAGCTTCGATGTCTTAAAAAATGTCTGGTATGTAAGAGGTGCTGTATTAGTTTCCTAGGGCTGCTGTAACAAATTATCACAAACTGAGTGGCTCAACAAAACCAGGCATTTATTCTCTCACACTTTCATAGGTCAGAAACCCAAAAGCAAGTTGTCAGCAGTGCTGGCTTCTTCTAGATGCTCTGAGGGAGAATCCATTGCACACTCCTTTCTCCTAGCTTTCTGGCTGCTGCCAGCAACCCCAGGTACTCCTTGACTTGTAGAGGCATCACTTCAGTCTCTGACTCTGCCTTCACATCACCTTGCCCTCTAAGGCTTCTCCCTCTCTCTTCTCTTATGAGAAACTTGCTATTGCAGTTGGGGCTCATTCAAATCCAAGATGACCTTATCTGGAGATCCTTAATTACCTCTGAAAATACATTCCCCCCACCCCCAAATGGCATCAAATCCACAGGTTCTGAGGGGACATTTTTTTTTTTTGTAATCAGGGTGGGGGTGAGGCATCTTTCAACCTGCTACAGGTGTCTACAAATATCTGTGAATCATGTGATCGACATCCTTTTATGTTTCATGATAATTTTAAAAGATAGAATCTAGCATTTTAAAAAGTTTGAATAAAAGTTGATTTTCCTGTTTTTATTCTGAATATAGGGGTATAAAAACTATATGGAGATGAGCCACACTAACACTAGGTGACAAGTTTTTGTTTTGTTTTTCCATGAGATTTTTTTTTAAGAGTGAAGATGGGCATTTAAAAGTGGCATTTAAAAGTTTCAGAGAAAATTAATTTGATAAGGTTCAACATCCACTAATGGTAAAAAAAAACAAAACAAAACAAAAACAAACCTTTCATCAAACTAGGAGTAAAAAAATTGTTCAGGGTGCCTGGGTGGCTCAGTTGGTTAAGTATCTGACTTCAACTCAGGTCATGATCTCATGGCTTGTGAGTTCTAGCCCTTCATTGGGCTCTGTGCTGCAGCTCGGAGCCTGGAGCCTGCTTCAGATTCTGTGTCTTCCTCTCTTTCTGCCCATCTCCCATTCTCTCTCTCTCTCTCTCTCAAAAATATATAAACATTAAAAAAAAATGAAAAAATTCTTCAACATGATAAAGGTCATTTATAAAAACCTTATACTTAATGTCATTTTAAATAACCCTGAATTTTTTCCTCTGAAGATGAGGAACAAGGCAAAGATTCTGCTCTCTTTTTCTCCCATTCCACAAGTTGTAGCCAAAGAAATGAGACAAGAAAACAAATTCAATGAAAAGGAAGAAATAAAATTGTTTACTTTCCATAAACATGACTATTTTATGTAGTAAAAACTACAGATAGAATATACAACAACAACAAAAAGCTACAAGAACTAATAAGTTAGGAAAGATGCAGAATGAAGGTCAACATACAAAAATTGATGATGTGTCTACATATATAGACTATGACATTGGACGGCCACTTTAGAAAACAATAAACATTTGGAAGATAACTTTTTTAAGAAATACCACTTATAGTAGCTTTACAAAGCACAAACTGCTTAGGATAAATTTTTAAAATATGCATAAAATTTTCTCAGTGAATATTACAAAGCATAATTTGCTGAAACAAGTTAAGGAGGACCTGAATAAATGGAAAGGCTACCATGCACATGGATCGGTACATTCAATATTGTTAAATGTCAATCCTCCCCAAAATGAGCTATAGATTTGGTGCAATAAAAATCCCACTAGTTTATTTTTAGGCACTGACAAGGTGATTCTAAAGTCCATTCTCACTAGTCAAACAATTATAAAAAAAAAGAACCAACTTAGATTGTGTACAGTGCCTGACTTCAAAATGCACTCTCAAGGTCCAGTAGTCATGAGAACTATGGCATTAGCATAAGGATAGAAATTTGTATCAATCGAACAGAAAAGGAAGTTCACAAAGAGACCTATCCATATAAAGTCAACAACTTTTAAAAGAGATAGCAAAGTAACTCAATAGGGAAAGACAGACTCTTCTAACAAATGGTATTGAAATGACTGGATAGTCACATGAAAAAAGAAAACACTTTGGTCTTAAACTCAAAGCAATCAATAAACCTGTGTGTAAAGCCAAAATTATATAACTTCTAGAGGAAAACATAGGTGAAAATAATATTTTTAAATTTGAGGTAGGAAAGATTTCTAAGAAATGGCAAAAAATAAACCATGAACCATTAAAAATGATAAATTAGGCCTCATCAAAATTCAAAATATCTCTCTGAGAGAGTCCAAGAAAACAATGAAAAGACAAAACACCAACTGGGAGAAAATATTATGCATTACATATATGTGAAAATGAGTTTTAACATGATTTTTCATCTGAAACACAGAGGACAGAAATGTATTTGTGTGACTAGTTGCTCTATTCTCCCAAGATATTCTCCCCAGGATTGAGTATCACTTGCTCCATTGTAGAATCTTTGGAGAGTAGTTAATGTGTTACATACAATAGATGCCTTTGGGCGTCAGTGTTTCATTCTTTCACAGAAATCCCACTGAGAAGGAATGCTAACTCAATAAGAAGAAGACAATTAACCTAATTTAAAAATAGTTAAGAGACTTTTCACCAAAGAAGATATGTGAGTTGTCAATATTAATATGAGAAGATGCTCAACACCATTAGTCATCAGAGAAAAGCAAGTTGAAATCACAATGAGATAGCACTGCATAGCCATTAGAATGGGTAAAATTAAAAGCCTTGATCATACCAACTACTTGAAAGAATATGAAGCCACTGGAACTCTCATACATTGCCGATGGGAATGCAACATTGCACAGCCACTTTGGCAACCAATTTCTTACACGGCTAAAGATATTTCCACTATATTCAATGCTATTCTATTCTTAGGTATTTACCCAAGAGAAATGAAACCGCATGTCTACAGGAAGACTTGTACACAAATGTTCTCTGCAGCTTTATTCATAAGAGCCAAAAAAACTGGAAACAGTCCAAATGTCCAATAACAGGTTCATCCTCAGCACGTATATATCTATTTTGACAGGAACCTAGCAATTCATCTGGACAGAACTTTGGAATGCAACCCTTCTTTTTATTTTAC
Organism: Acinonyx jubatus; assembly: GCF_027475565.1. NCBI lineage: Eukaryota > Metazoa > Chordata > Mammalia > Carnivora > Felidae > Acinonyx > Acinonyx jubatus. The sequence goes on along the minus strand of NC_069380.1, from coordinate 51,146,745 downwards.
TTTATTTTATTTTATTTTATTTTATTTTATTTTGTTATTTTATTTTTAGTTTATTTTTATTTGTTTTACTTTTTAAATTATTATTATTTATTTAATATTTATTTTTGAGAGAGAGTAAGCAGGGGAGAGGCAGAGAGAGGGAGACAAGATCTGAAGCAGGCTCTTCTCTGACAGGCTAACAGCAGCAGGCCTGATGTGGAGCTCGAACTCACAAACTGTGAGATCATGACCTGAGCCAAAGTCAGTCGGATGCTCAACTGACTGAGCCATCCAGGTGCCTCGAAATGCAACCCTTCTAAAATTTCTAAGTTAAGGTAATTTTATGAATTCCATTTCTCTCACATTAAAATGTGAAGGTTAGAGTTTATAAAAAAAATACCATTTAAATCAAGCTGATGAGTTTGCTCTCACTCCTCTGTGAAGCAGGTATAGCAGGGATACGAGATCTTCCTTGAGGTCAGTGGCAACCTGGGCTGCACAGTGGTATCACCTGCGGAGCATTAAAAAAAAATTACCAGTACCCGTCTCCCAACCAGATTGTGATTCCATTGTGCCAAGAGTGGTGTGGGCAGAGATTTTTAAAGTTCCTTCCACCCCCAGGCGATCCTAATGTGCAGCCAAGGTTGAGAACCATTGCTATAGCATCAGCAAGCACCTCTCTTCCACAGTGGGAAGGATAAACTAGCAGAATGAATGGAGTTACTGCAACAATCAAATAAGTTCACACACACACAAAACTGATTTGCACAAGGCCTAGCACGTGGTAGGTGCTCAACAAATGGGTTTTTTCCTAAGTTTCTACTTCCCCTCCTGTTTCCCCTCTAAAATTGCCAGTCTGGAGGCTCCTGGGTGGCTTAGTCGGTTAAGTGTCCGACTTCAGCTCAGGTCATGATCTCGCGGTCCGTGAGTTCAAGTCATGTCAGGCTCTGTGCTGACAGCTCAGAGCCTGCAGCCTGCTTCAGATTCTGTGTCTCTCTCTCTGTCTGCCCCTTCCCCATTCGCACTCTGTCTCTCTCTCTCTCTCAAAAATAAATAAACATTAAAAACAATAAAAAATAAAATTGCCAGTCTGTCCTGGGCGGAGGCAGGGCGGGGCGGGAGAGGTCATGTTCTTTTTAGGTGACAGCTTAATTATCAAATAATACTCAGGCAAGAACCAATCACTAGAAGCAAATATCATTTAGGAATCAAAGGAAGAACAACAGCAACAATGAGAAGAGGGTCATTCAGAGGGACGATGGATAGATACCAAGAAAGGTTTGCCTAATTCAGACTCCTAACTCACTATCAGTCTCCTCAAGGAAGCCAACATTGTCGTGCATAGAGATCCTTCCTCGGGAGTCTTTTTGTTCCTCAAAGATTCTACCATCATGGACTCAACATTGGTCATTAATGGAAGTATTATTAAACTCTCATTAAGAAGCACCGGAAAACCCTTCTTTCTATAGCTTTCCCACCTGCCTGCTAAAGCCACCCTTCACCCAGAAGGGCCCAGTCAAATCTCATGTCTTCCAAGGAAATTTTATAGATTCTCTAGAGTGGAATTTACTTTTTCCCTCCACCTTCATTGATGGTGAAGGTGGTGAAGTTTCATTAAGTCTTCATTGATGAGCACAATGCAACTTACCATGAAAGATATGTACTGTACGTGTGTAACAGTCTCTGACAGACCACATAATCCTAGAAGGCAGGGACCAGAATGACCGTCTTTGTATCCTTCACCACGTATGGCTCAGTGTCAGACATAGCAAGTGCTAGCTAACTACGGGGTTTGGAGTGCAATGACCTGCGTGTCACATAGGGTTCTTCTGTAATGTGATACATGCATTTCTAAAAGTCCCTGTGCTGTGTGGTATCTTGCAATCTAAACCACGGAGTGTATGGGAGAATAGGGGTTAGGTGTACAACGTTCATCAGCGACACTGAAAAACAAGATAGGAACTTGGTAGAAACAATAGCACGTGTTAAACGGTTGTAAGTTTACACACACTGAATGAGTTTAGAATATGCAAATACTATAATGACTATGGCACTTTTCTTCAAAAAGGCCTGAAGTTTGCCTGCAGGAGTTCTGTCTGGCAGGATTGCAGCTTGTGAGTCATTGTGGAGTGGTAGAAGAGGGGTTTTCTAAAGCCGGAGGGGAAGTTACAATGGCAGATGTAGATGGGAGCCTCACAATGCACCCAGTGACCAGAGAGCTGGTGGATGTCCGAGGTGTGTGGGGTGAGTTTTGTGTTGCTAGGCTGCCAGAGCCGGCTGAGCATAGTTTTCTGTGTTCACCTAATGCTCCTGAGGGCAGAGTTGCACCTACGCAAATGCGAAATCCATTCATGCATAGGGGCACTTGTACCCAATGTTTATAGCAGCACTTTCAACACTAGCCAAATTATAGAAAGAGCCTAAATGCCCATCAACTGATGAATGGATGAAGAAATTGTGGTTTATATACAGAATGGAATGCTACGTGGCAATGAGAAAGAATGAAATCTAGCAACGTGGATGGAACTGGAGAGTGTTATGCTAAGTGAAAAAAGTCATACAGAGAAAGACAGATACCATATGTTTTCACTCTTATGTGGATCCTGAGAAACTTAACAGAAGACCATGGGGAAGGGGGAAAAAAAAAGAGGTTAGAGAGGGAGGGAGCCAAACCATAAGAGACTCTTAAACACTGAGAATAAACTGAGGGTTGATGGGGGGTGGGAGGGAGGGGAAAGTGGGTGATGGGCATTGAGGAGGGCACCTGTTGGGATGAGCACTGGGTGTTGCATGGAAAAAATGTGACGATAAATTTCACATTAAAAAAAAAGAAAAGAGGGGCCCCTGGGTGGCACAGTCAGTTAAGCGTCCGACTTCAGCCAGGCCACGATCTCGCGGTCCGTGAGTTCGAGCCCCCGTCAGGCTCTGGGCTGATGGCTCAGAGCCTAGAGCCTGTTTCCGATTCTGTGTCTCCCTCTCTCTCTGCCCCTCCCCCGTTCATGCTCTGTCTCTCTCTGTCCCAAAAATAAATAAACCTTGAAAAAAAAATTAAAAAAAAAAAAAGAAATCCATTCCTATTCTAATTGTTTTCTGACATATTAATCACGTTGGAAGCAAATTCACATTTGCAAAATAAGTGCTACAGCAGAATTGACCATATTATAGATACAGTGTGAAATATAATTAATTCATATTTGCAAATAGGCAGAAAGCTACACAAAGACACATGCCCTACTGTTTCCAAACAAAGCTAAAGTGAAATGAAAGTATGGGATTGTGAGCCAGAAATACAGTTTATCATCTCCTTGTGGGATGTAATGTAGGCAAGTCACTTAGGTTTACACTGCCCTTCTTTTCCACTCTCTAAGATGGGGATATTTTGTCTACTTACCAGACATGTACAGTGAGACGACTGCATAATATTCCACAGACCAGTCAAGATGAAAGTCATTCTGGCAAATTCTGAGTCATGAGCTTTTATAAACTTCAAAATAAAGTTATATTCTTTGCGTATCAAAGACTGAGGTTTGTCCACAGATATGTTTTGTAATCTCTAGAATAAGCTTAGTAGTTGAGTGAAAGTCAACATTTCCGTGTAAAGTGTACCAGTCTTGTGGTGCATTGTTGACAAACAGCTGGTCATACGGGAGTCAGCCTTGCATCTGTCCATACTGACATTGAAGTGACCTGAAGCACACTGCTTCTTTGGCAGTAAAAACCTTACAGATTTGGACTATCATTTAATATTAAGTTTGCCTTTTAAGACAAATGTCAAAAAGGCAGCTTCATTTTCTGTTACCATACTGAGGAAATGAACGGATACTCCTCAAAAATGACTCAAGGCAAAAGACATTAATGGTTTTTCTATTCTGAGATTAGAAGAAAGTAGAGAACCACATGAATCCCACATGAAATCAGCTGGTCATTTCCTGAGATGCTGGCGTGGATTCATAAATGATAAAATGGGAAATAACTGTATTTTTCATTTATTGGCTATGATAGGGATATTTGTATAATAAAATGTTTTGTCTAATTTGCCATCTATCTACCAGGAGGTTATTTCCTACTGAAAGATGTGAAGTTTATAATTATCCTGCAGTCTACTTTTAGAAAACTGAGTTTCCTTTTCTATATATTCATTGCATATTTCTGAGACATTCTGTACTCCCTAAACAAAGTTGGAAATTTTATATTGGTTCTTAACATCTTAAACTGACATACCTTTCAGAAGTTATGAATTTTGACACTTTGAATTGCTGCTAGAGTCAATATATTTATATTCTAATTTTCATATGACTCCTTACAGATTTTGCCAAAAGCTATAGCAATAATAATAAATGGTCTAGTGCTTACTAAGTATTATATTCTTCTTGTCATGTTATTATTTATCTATTTATGTATGTATTTATTTATAGAATGTTTTATTTGAGTATCGTTACATTAGTTTTAGGTGTGCAGTGTAGTGATACAGATTTCCTATTTAATTTCTCAATAGCTCCATATGTTAGGTAATTAATCCTAGTATATAGACAAAGAACTGAGGCACAAGGAAGTTAAGTAACTTGTTCAAAGTCCAAAAGTTGGAAGTTATGGAATGGTATTTGAAACTAGGCAATCTATCTCCAGAGTTCATGCATTTAACTTTTGTGCTATGCTGCCCTCATATACATCATAATATGGTATACCTTATTAACCTTATGAAAAGAAAGCAGTTTATAAATTTCTCCGTTGTCAATTCAGGATCTCAATCATGTTCCAAATCAGCTTAAACTGCTCTTGCATCAAACTTACCTACCGTCACCCTTTCTTGCACACACTCATTTTATAGCTCTTGTTTCCTCCGCACTTTAGTTGATTTTGATGATTAAAGAGAACTGTTCATCTGCAACAAAAGCAGACATTTCTGCCGATAGCAATAAATGACAGCTGAAACAGCATTTAAAGTACATCTTGAATAAATGTTCAAAAGCATGGCCTTAGGGCAATTTCCTGTTTTACTGGAAAATCTACTTTGCTAGTGTCTGATAAAATTGTATGAACAGTGGAAGCTTAATTCTCCAAGGCATGTTCTATGAAGCATTTGACAGCTTATCTGATGAAATCCACTCTACCACCAGTTCAGAGAGACCATGTGCCCCTCACGGAGGAAGCCCAGTCTGAATGGCTCTTGTAGCCTTGGGGCTGATGTTATTAGTTCCTAAATGAACTGATTAGTGTTTCCTTGACTTATTTCCCAGCAACTGTACGAATGCCTGACACACCAAAGCTTTTCCATCTTGTACAATCAATCCACCGTTGAAAATGACTTGCTGGGGTGTGGAAATCTCATTAGAACTATTTAATATTTTGAGCCATCCAGGTGATTCAATCAATTTAGCCAAAATTAAATCACTACTTACATGAGATTAGATGAAGTGTCCATTCAGGCCCGCAATTAAATGTTCCACTTCCCCTAAACTGTGGCAGGAATAAACAACCATTCTTATGCGGAATGCCAAGCTGTTGGCCCCGATGCCCCAGATCTGCCAGGAGGTGGTAGAAAAGAGTATAACACAGAAATTTGCCGTAGCATATTCCCCATTGCACAAGTTAATAATGTATTAACATTAATAACTCTTCAAATTCAAATGCAACTCCCAAGATTTCCTAACCTAGATTCAATGATCTACACCAGGGCTATGCCTCTTCTGTTCTTTAACTGTCAAAGTTTATGATTACTCACATAACCAGTATCAGAGTCAGAGTCTTTGCATTCCAGGTAGTTGCCAGTGTGTGTGTGTGTGTGTGTGTGTGTGTGTGTGTGTGTGTGTGTTTCTCACCCTCCTTCCATCAAATGCTGATCAGTACTGAACGGCCTGGTTAGAGAGAACAGTATTTATGACCTGATGTAAACCTGATATTTCCAAAATGGCCTCTACAATGTATCCTTTGTGTTAAGCCATCCAGGACAGAGCTGGACAACCAAATAGCATTATTTTGGGGTCCCTATAGAATTTCTTTTAGGGTCCTCAAAGGATTATTTTTTTTCTCATTTAGGCTTTGAGGTGCTGTCACATTATAAGGGTAAAAGTGAAAATTTTGGCTATATTTACCATATAGATACTATTGAGAATATTGTTCCTTATATCACACAATGTCTTCATTATGAGAAAAGCCAAGGATATCTCTCTAGGGTCTCAAAATTCTTCTGCCTTTGAATCACTGGTTACTTTTTGTTTTATGAACACTGTGAAGACTGTAATTGTTCTTTCTCTTCCGGACAATGTAAAGCCAAAGGTGTGGCTTACTCTTACAACACGCACCAGTTTCTGATGAGCATTTTATGTACTGATCTCATTCGTGACTTCATCCTACATTTTTAATCTCATCTACTCTTAGGATGCTTTTCCTCTTTCACTTATTTGACCATGGATAGTATCTAGCTTCAGGGCATATGTTCCTGAGCCACCTGAAATTTTACTAGAGCATGCCAGGGCATAAATAAATGAGTGAATAAACGACCTGGGGCTAAGCATATCGGTCATTCCCTCTCCAAGGTGATTCTTGCGATAATATGACAAGGGCAAAGAGGAGAAGGAAGATACAGTTATTGATGACCATGAAAATCTGACCAATTCAGTGATATAGAAAATTCTATTTGCTGACTCTGCATCATCAAGGAAATTACTTAACTTCTCTGAGTCCCAGTTTATTTTTTAGTAAGATGATATCTCATACAACGGTTATGAATATTTGATGCGACCATTCATTTATTCCAGCAGCAGAGGCACGACTAGGCTATAGTCAGTGTATACACACAGTACCATGTGTACTGCAGATGACTCTGGATGTTGGAACAGAAGGGCAAACAAGAGACGCAAAGTTCCTTCTCTTTGGAAGTGTGTAGTCTCATGAGGGGAGACAGAAAAGAAACCCGTAAGCTGATAAACGAACAAGATCATTTCGGGTAGGAGTGAACGCTGGGAATGCTGTGACAGGGAAGTTCATCATCCAAGTCTTCTTGAGAAAGTAACCTTGAGCTGAGGCCTGTGTGTGGTAGGTAGCATCAGTTGTACCAAAGAGAGGGAGGTGCATTTCAAAGTGATTCAGGTAAAGTCATCAATAAATTCAAAGGCTATGAGATGGAACCCCACTTGTTGCTATCAAAGAGAAAAAAGAAGGTCACAAGTCCGGGCATGGTGCCTAAAGACAGAAGGGTCAATAAGGAAAGAGGATATATATAGCACTTTTTCTGTGCTTGGCCTACAGTCAGACTTCTTAAGTGGCAGATGGTAATTACCATACTGTAATATTTTTTTGTATTTTTTTTAATGTTTATTTATTTTGGGGACAGAAAGAGATAGAGTGTGAGTGGGGAAGGGGCAGAGAGAGAGACACACACACACACACACAGAATCCAAAGCAGTCTTCAGGCCCTGAGCCTGACGTGGGGCTCGAACCCACGGAGAGTGAGATCGTGACCTGAGCCAAAGTCGAATGCCCCACCGACTGAGCCACCCAGGTGCCCCTATACTATAACATTTTTAAGCAAATGCTGGAAAACAGTGACTGCTTACGGTTATTTTTACCATGCTAGAAAGGAAAAAAAAATACTCTGTTTATTTCCCTCATAAGCCAAGACCTAGAGCACAGAGCAAGAACGGTGACAGATACAGTGGAGCAAGGTTAGCTTCCTAAAGAGGCAGCCAGAATTTGTTCCCTGAGCACAAATGTAAAATCATGAGCTCCGGAGAAGGTGCCTAAAGGCCTCACCAGTACACACCCAGGGTCCACACAAAGTCCTGGCTCTTGATGAGGAGACAAAACTAGCAGCAAGATCTGAGAAAGGTTTGTCCTTAGCCCTGTGCCTTCACTAGTAGCCAAATGCCAAGTATGGAGACAATCAAGCTCTGTCTCCCCTTCTGGAGAGGGTGATAAAAGAGAACCATAATATAGCCTCTGCTTTTCCAGGTAACTACTAAGATGTTTTTTATGCACAAAAAAAAAAAAATGAGAAATTACTATAGCACAACAGGCACAGCCAATACTCTGCAAAAGCTGAAGAATAATATGCAGGATATGCCATGTTTTACTAACACTAATTTGGGGGGATAGTCAAGAAAAATGTCTGGAAAATTCTATATAAAGTAATCCTTTAGGAAAGCAATAGCTATTTATTACATCAATTAACACAATTGTAAGGGAGCTTTGGGAGAACATGAAGCCTTTTGATCATTTTAAACCATTTAAACTATAGCCAGCATTCTGAATAGCCTCAAACTCTCTGGAGGCTTTTCATTGTTAAATGAGAAAAGTCTAGTAGTAGCCAAACCTGTGTAGCTGAACTATCAGAGGCATCTAGAATTATGTTGGATTCTTTCTTTCTGCCATCAACAGGGTGGGCTTTCCCAACAATGAATATGCTCTGTGTTAGAACACTTCTGATCTCAACCCAGAAAATGAAGCAACAATTAAAATGTCACTCCACACATATGGTTCTACTTCAGGCTACAGAAGCTTGTATCTCCCGGAGAGCCCGAAGACGTTCATTCTAGAGAACACACTCCCAACACCACTCCCTCGACAGTGTCTCAGGGGCCAAAATAAGCATTTGTTGCTGATATTTAGTAGAATCTGATGCCCTGAAATGGAGTGCTTTTCATCAGCCTTCACATTTCAGTCTCAGGGGAGAAAAAAGGGCAAGACTCCCCTCAATTCCAAAGTAGATACAAATGTGGAAGGAAGGATCTTATTTATTTCCCACTCCAGAGAAAATTTCTAGTTAAGATAACAAGTGGTGGAGGCGGGACAAAGAACAAAAACCAACAGGCCTGTCTACTGATGTGACTTCTTGATATCTATGTGAGTTTTTATGAGATAAGAGCCATCTGGCAGTTGTTGGACAGTTGGGTTTGGGGTTTTGGTCTTGCTCCTCTGTTGTTGCTATTGGAGTTTATTTTATGTAGAAAAATAGCAGCCAGAGCGGCTCTTAAAATCTTGCCCTTAACATTCTCCTTCAAATCTCTGGGACTTTCATGGGGAGGACATGAAGTTGATTTATCACGGGGTTCTGAAAACAGTCAAGTCTTGGTTGATTAGCATTCTGTAAAGAGTTGAGTGAAGCTGCTTTGGATCTTTAAAGCAATTGATATTGCCTTTAAAAGACCCAAACTAGGCTTAACATACTTCATTGACCCAGTGTTCCACCTAGAACAGTAAATACACCTGTTTGTCTCTGTTAAAAAACGTTGAGAAGCTAACACCTTCAGGGACATGCTTGTCAAAGGACGGAACTTTCTGAAAATTTCAAATATTTCCTTTAGTTGTAATTTGTTGTGTGAATAAAAAACACAGTTATTTCCTCCAAAGATATAGCTCATTTTGTAACGATGAGGCTTTCTAACAGAAAACTTGACTGAAATCATCAAGTCCAATATTCGCCACTTGGATTTCCCCCACCATTCAATCTAATGTGAGCTCCAGGATCTGGTAGCGCTGATGGGCTTCCAAGGTTAATGTTGCCCATACTTCTTTCTGAGGCACAAACGGAAAATGACATGAAGGTAGACAAGATTTTTCAGAGTTCTCCCAGCCCAGTCTGCTCTGTGGCCAAGAACTTCAACAGTAACTCAGTACATGTTTCTACAACTTCACATTTCCTTCATATAAAAACAACTCAGGGTATTTGCACATCAACTTACATCATGTGATTTTCAAGCAGCCTTCTCATCATCAACTCACAGTCTCTCCCACAGACCATACCAAAAGCTTGCTGCACAAACTTGGCCAAGATTCAAAATATAAATCACAGGTGCTTGTCAAGTTGATGTAAGCATTGGAAGGCCATCCTAGACACATGCCCGGAAAACCTGCTTGGCTCCGAGAGGCAGCCCAGAGCCAGTCGGAATATGGGTCCCATTTCCTCCTGCACCTCTGAATCAGTTCTAACCAAAGCCGGCCTCCTTCCTCTTCACAGAGCGGCAGCTGAGTGTGACAAAGACAACTTAGCCAAAAACAGGGGCTTACAAACTTGTTCAAGGGACATCTTGGAACATACTTGATCTCTCAGATTCGTTTACCTCCATGAAACAATAAACAAAAGAGGCGGGCCAAACCACAACTCTTAGGAGAGTAATTGCTTCCCCAAGTGCTCCAGGACTCAACTTCCTGAAATGTCCTCATTTGTCACCAGGCACAGAAGTCTTTCCGCTTCCTGAGCCACAACCGCGGAGTAGCAGTGCTGGGCAGCACGGTCAGCTGCTGGAAGTTTCAGGGAGCTGACTTTGGAGAACTAACACGGCTGACTGACACCCTGGTAAAACAGGCAAAGGGTGGAGGCTCCACAGCTCCGTAAGTAGTTGACAACCCCGATTGCCCAGCTAGACAGATACTGTGCAGAAAGGAAAAGGTGGCAGGGAAAAGGGAGGTGTTGAAAGTCATCAAGAAGATCCATAGAACTTTCCACAGCAGTCTTATATCATGCCTAGTCACTGTCTGCTAAACGAGAACAGAAATGAGTTCCCCTTGCCCTCAACATCATGAAAGCAGGAGCAGCCAGAGGGGAGTCAAGAAGGCACCTGCTGGGAAATTCCTAGGGAAAAATTACCTGGCACTGCCCCACCAGTTAAAGGCATCTTTTAAAGAATTAAAAATATCTCCTTTTCCCCCCAAATAAGTATTATTTGTAAAATCAGAAAATGAAAGGAAATAGAATACAGGACAAAGAAAGAAGAATATAGAAATATACAGAAGGATTAAGAGAAAGATGAGAGAGAGCGTGTGCACAGAGAGAGGGGAAAACCAACACAATAGCTCCTTCCAGGAAAGAGTTCTGAGCATAACAATGATAAACTATAACCACACTGGGATTAAGCTGAAGCTGACATTTGTTATGATTGAACTATTTTCATTTCTCTAGGATACAGGAAATCCAAGAAAATAGAAGCCCTTTGGTGTGAGCTTCAGCATTCAATGACAGAATGTTCATGAGCCTTGTCAGTAAGTCCTTAGAGAAGGAAACTAGGTAACTGTACTACTAATCCCTTAGCATATGTTGTTCCAGTTAATTCTAGCAGCAATTTCTTGATGTGGTTAATATTCCTACTTTGTAGAAAGAAACCAAAACTCAAGAGGTTGATTGAGGGAAGGTTGCACAGGAGAAGAGCTAGGATTTAAATTCAGATCATGAGATTCTAAAAACTGTGCCCTATGTCTTTATCACACCCTGCCTGTGCACCTGAGCACCTGCATTTCAAGAACCCTCCTCCTGTGTTCATTTACTTTATGAACTCAAGCTTCACACAACCTAACAAAGACCCTGAACTATGGCAACCTCAGCTATTCTAATCTTTACATTAGAATATTGCTAAGCATAAGAAAACTATTGGATTTTGGGGGGGATTTTGCATTCAGTGTATGTCTTAGCCAGTTGCTGAATTGCTAAATGGTATCGACTGGCCCAGTTTAACCCTAACACTATCAGTCATTCTTGTCAAGGTGACCAGGGGTTCCATCTTGCTGACTCTGGTTGTCAGGACAGTCTTCACCTCACTTGGTATGGTTGACAGCATTTGACATTGTTGATTATTTCCTCCATTTTGCATGTCTTTATTCACTTGGTTTCCAGAGCATTACACGGTCCAGCTTTCCTTTTGCCTCAGCTGACGATCCTTTACAGTCTCTGGTGCAGGCAATTTTTCTTCTGCCCCCTTCTCTACCCACATCAACTCCCTAATTTTATCCACTGCCTCAGCTTAAAGACCATCTAGATACCCCACTCAAAAACTCTCCTGTAAGATCCAGATTTATGTTTTGAATTGCCAAGACATCTTCCAATGGACATCTAAATGACTCTGCCACCTCTTAAAATCATTCCCCTTCCTCAGTCTTCCCAATTTTAGTAAGTGGAACATTCCTTACATAGTGACTCTGGCTAAAGAAAAATTCAGGAGTCATCTTTAAGTTCTTTTTCCTATTACACACTGTATCAAATCCAACGGTAATACTTTTGGATCAACCTTTAAAGCTATTTCCAGAATCCAAACAATTCTCCAGAATCTACTGTCATTTTTTGAATCCCAGATCCCAACAACCCTCACTATATAACTGCAACAATCCTCATGTGTCTCACTTCCCATCAGCTTCCTCTCTTACACTTTTAGAGTCTACTCCAACTCAAGCCTCCAAGTGCCTGATCTTGCCTTGCCTGTCTCTATGATCTCATCTCCCATGTTCCCCTCCTTCATTGCCCTCCAGTAATGTTCCTCTTCCTATTGTCCAGCAAACTCACACACTCATTTCTACCTCAGGACCTTTTCATTTGCTATTCCCTCTGCCCAGAATGCTCTTCCACCAAATCTCATGATTGTTTCATTGATGCCTTTTCTCCTTAAAGAGACCTCCCCTAACCACCCACACCAAAAATATCTTCTTCCATCTTTGCCCTGCAGTACATGTTGTATTTGGTTTCACTAGATGTATCCCTAATACATTACATATTGTTTTGTTTGTAATCTGTCCTCCACTGAGATACCAATTCCATATGGAAAGTCAGCTGCCCCCTTTCCTCAATTGTATTTACAATGTATATAACAGTGCCTGATACATATTAGGTCCTCCAAAACTAAATCAACAAGTTAGTGTAAAAGAATGTAGGAAGGGAAATCGGTTAGAGATAACATTGCAGAGGTAAGCTATTGGTCAAATGACTTTGGGTTTTGAAGGCCACAGGAAGTAGTTTAGATTCTCTTCTAAATACAGTAGAAAACCTACACAAGATCTTAGAGACAAGAATCACCTAACTAATGTTTTAGGAGATGACTGCTCTGTGGAGAATGATATGCATGATTTCATGCAATCTCTTAAAAATCCATGTGCAAATCAGATGTTGGTAAATCAAATAATATTCTTAAGGCATTATAGTAATCCTCAATTGCATACAATAAAGAATCTGTGGGCAGCAGAACTGCTGCCTGTTTTATGGGCACAGATTTTCCCCTTGAGGTGGGATAAGAGCAGAAACAATTCCAGCTATGAACTAAGTAGATTTAAAAGAAAAAGTGTTAATACAGAAGAGGTGCCCCTGAATTTTATCCCCTGAAACTTAGAGATCTAAATTTTTTTTTATCATTTGTTTGAATAAGGAGAAAAGCTTCACTTCGTTGTCAACTTTTAAAAGTTACTTTCACCTTCAGCACATAGAAAGAATATATGGATAGAGAAGCAAAGTCCTAATGTGAAGGGAGCAGGAGGGGAAATTATAAGGCAAAGGAAGCTATCTTCACAATGTGGATTCATTTAAGCTTATTTTATTTCATCAGAACAATATAACTTCCCCCAGAATAAGAATAAAGTCATGCCCCTGATTAATAAATTCAAAGCAAACATTGAACTACACAGAGTATGAAGCATTGCATATTCCTGCTATGTAACACGGCAATGGGGAACCATATTTTGTGGTATTGCACAATCTCAAAAACAGATTAAACACAGATGGAAACATTCCATGCCTAATTATGTAGTCTTTTCTTATCTCCAACGTCCATGAAATAAACAGAGCCATTACTCTAAAGGGAATTCCTAATTTGGGGAAATTGAGGCAAAGGCATGCCTAAGTAGCATGGGATACACAGCCAAATAAAAAGAGGCCTCACACTCAAAGTCCTTGCCTTCCCTTGCACAATTCACATTTCCTTTCAAAATATTTACATGCAGAAGATATTTAATGAAGATAATGGAAGAAACCAACTAACCCCAAGAGACGTGCACAGGGAAATCTGAAACAGATGAGAAGCTCATTTGTAGCCAGTTGTATTTCGGGAGAAAGGAAAAGAAACACTCTCCCCCGCCCCTCCCCCACCCCATAAAAAGGATGGGTTTGAGGCAGACTTCCTAATTAAAGACAAAGAAACTCAAACCAAAGATGACACATCTCTCTGTGAACAATTAAAGGGGGATTGAACAAATGTGGGTGGCATGTGAGTTGTAAAAAATAAGTTTGGAAAACTCATGTAGGAGGATGACAATGTTTTTGCACAGGGACAAAGTGGGACAGAGCATGGAGAGTGCAATTATAAATGAAAAGGAAATGGAAAATGAAAATCTGGCCCTTTGTGAAGTATTTTCTCCTCTTCTTAACTGAATAACAACCTCCAAGGGAAATGCTATTGTATTGACTGTAAGCTCCTTGAAGACAGGAACGATGCCTTCCCACTTGTTTTTAAATCTCAAATATCAGGGACTCAGTGAATGTTAACTAATAATAACTGAAGAGAAGCAGAGAAGGAGGAAGAAACAACAGAAATTGAAGGAAAAGAGTTAAGTTTATTATCAGAGGCCTTTCCCTATCTTGCAACAGGAAGTAAATACGCAAAAACGGGGATTCACAGAATTCGGGGGCTTTCTTCATTTAAGTGTTTTGCCTTAATTGCTAAGTCAAAACCACTGTCTTTATAGTGAAGGCAACTGTCTAACCCAAAGCAGAGATTTTTTTTTTAATTTTTTGTTTTGTTTTTGTTTTTTAATTGGAAATACCTTTATTTTACATCCATTTATAAAACATAATTTCAGTATATATTGAACCTTATTTGGTAGTTTTTTTTCCCCTTAGCATTTTAAATATGTTTTTTCAATGTCTTTCTGCTTCCATTGTTCCTAATGAGAAGTCGGCCATTAACTATATCATTTTATTTATTTTTTATTATTTTATTTTTTTGACAAATCCTATTTTATTATTTTTTAATTTTTTAATTTTATTTTTTATTTTTTAAAATTTACATCCAAATTAGTTAGCATATAGTGTAACAATGATTTCAGGAATAGATTCCTTAGTGCCCCTTACCCATTTAGCCTATCCCCTCTCCCACAACCCCTCCAGTAACCCTCTGTTAGTTCTCCATATTTATGTTTTGTCCTCCTCCCTGTTTTTATATTATTTTTGTTTCCCTTCCCTTACGTTCATCTGTTTTGTCTCTTAAAGTCATCCTATAAGTGAAGTCATATGATTTTTGTCTTTCTCTGACTGACTCATTTCACTTAGCATAATACCCTCCAGTTCCATCCACATAGTTGCAAATGGCAAGATTTCATTCTCTTTGGCTGCCGAGTAATACTCCATTGTATATATATACACCATCTTCTTTATCCATTCATCCATCGATGGACATTTGGGCTCTTTCCATACTTTGGCCACTGTTGGTAGTGCTGCTATAAACATGGGGGTGCATGTGTCCTTTCGAAATAGCACACCTGTATCCCGTGGATAAATGCCTAGTAGTGCAATTCCAAAGCAGAGATTTTAAAGTACACATTCCAAGAACAGCTTTGCATATCAGTACAGTATCTCAGGTCCGTTCAGATCTCAAAAGACTCAAGATTGGGTTTGGAGCCTGCAGACCAAAGTAAAGGTAGGAGATGCAAAGAGGCGCTTCATCCTGTTGGGCCCTGCAAGACTTCCCAGGTCCTTGCCAGAGGTCTGTCTGCATCTGCTCCTGGCCTTCCCTCTCCACCAAACCCCTGCAAGGTGATAGAAGGGAGCTATTGGCATCACTCCTGGATGCTTGTCACTCACTCCAAAGATGCTTTACGTACTAAAAAAACAATGACCAGAAGGAACTTTTGGTCCCTGTAAGACAAAGACAGACCTCTTTCACCGAACATGCAAATGCACAAGATTGCAAGCACTGTAGCTGTCCGTTTTGATGAAGCTGACCTTCCAGAAGGCAGAATTAGCCTGTCATCTGCTTTTAAACACAGGTAAGCCTCATCTTCCATAGCACATCTGGATGCCTTATGCTGATGATCACGCTGAGGATTTGGTTGGGTGAGAATAATACTGCAATCCAAGGAAGCATTACTTGTGTCAGGAGACCTAGGACTGATGGAAAGATTCTGAAAGGAGGAATCTGGCTCAGCAGGTGAGCAGACACTGCAAGTCCAGGTGGGCATGGTTCAAGTTCCACAGCCAGTTAGTATCTGAGGAAGAAAGGAAGGAGGGTAGAGCCACCTAAGACACCTGAAGTGAGTTCTGCGAAAACAAGGAATACCGTGATCTGGGCTGACATACTCAAGCAGAGATTTCCAGCTGAAGGGACAGGATTAAACAAATACATTTATCTCTAGCACCCACTAAGCCCTAAAATTTAGAATGAAGGATAAAAAAAAATGATACCAATTAATAAGAACAAAAAGACTTGCAGGTGAAACGGTAGGAAATAATATACATTAATAACATGTCAGAAGGTGGAAATCCCAAGGACGAGTTACAGCTGCCTCCACAGTGCCCAGATAACAGACTCCTCTCTGACCAAAGCCAAGCCCTACCTGACTGGCTGGGATGCGGGCTGATCAAACAGGATCCATTCAAATCCTTGTAAGAAATGGTCAGACTTCCATTCCACTCCCCGACTCTTAGAGCTGGCTGACACAGTATAAACAGAATATAAAACAATCTAAAACAGAAGGTTTATTCTCTGGTAATGTTGTGCCAGAAAGGCTCTGTCAGGGGCAAAGGTGAAGCACCTCATGAAAACAAGGAAATTGTATTAATTTTGTATATTGAATGTTTTAATGTTCTAATGTTCTTCTCTGTGACTGAACAAAAGTTCCCAGGTCTGAGCTTGCAACACGGGGGGGGGGGGGGGTAGAATAATTTATTGATACCAGTAGATATAAATTATCATATGGGCAGAGGGCTCTGTCTGCCTGGAGATCTTATGATGAAGCAATTATACCTCATTTTTTATAGACAATAATAAAACAAAATGAGGAAAAATGAAGTATAACAACCAAAACTCTTTAGCATCCAATTTTTTAATAAACACTTTATTATGGAGAATTTCAAACATGTATAAAAGTGGAGAAAGTAATATAATAAACCCATTACCCAAATTCAATAATTATGAATTTCAGCAATTATTAATTTTTATGGCCTATTGTTACATGTCTCTTCCTTCCCTGGAGCTTCCTTCTTTCCCTTATTATTTTGAAGCAAATCCCACATATCATGTCATTTCATCTACAAAGAGTTCAGTGCATGTCTTTAAAAAAATAAGATGTATTTTAAAATTTCCTAGATTTAGAGCCAGCATGTTCTAAATAGGCACACTGATCAAAAATCACTTTTTTTGGTTGCATTACTTTTTTTGGTTGCATTTTCTGTAGTCACATCTTTTAAATTAAAACCTAAGAAGAAGGTAAATCTTAGAGTCAGGACATCAAGGTATTGGAAAACCATTTAGAGATATGATCTCAGTGCCCTTATTTAGCCAAGGCAATAGCTTAAGGTCAAGGTGTTTAAGTGACCTTCAAAAGGTAAGGTGCTGCTTGGAGGTGAAGTCTCAGCTAGAACCCAGCTTTATCTGGAATCAATGAGCTTCAAAGACATACATATTTTCAGTTGTATGGATTGTACAGGTAAGTAAAATCTACTGCCTACCGTGGTGACTTAGTATTTGCGTAACATTGACTAAGCCAGAACTGTTTCCCTGAATGGTTTGAGTTAGGATTGTCCAAAAGAGAAATTTATTCATGATTTAGAAGGTGGAAGAGAGGCAGTTGCCATGTTTACAGAAAAGACTGGTTGACAGTGAGGCGAGTTGCAGCTCACCGCATGCACCTTGTCACAGATGTGCTGGGTCCCCTCATTGGCACGGAGCAACATCCAGGCCTTGATTCTTCCAGCTCCTTCCAGATTTTCAGCAGCTTCTCCATGGCAAAGCGTACCAGCTCTTTTGCAGTCACCCATGGCATCAAAGTAGGATGCTTGGAAGCAGTCAGAGATCACCACGAATTCCAGTTCATCCTCCTGGGTTTCACTCTGTCCGTGGCCATCCACATGCCATGCTCTTCTTCCCGTTTGAACTTCTGCCAGCTGACTTGGGCCCAGCACTCAGCCGCAAGGGCGGCATACTCAAGTAACTGCTTAACCAGCTCCCATAACTGCATAAGGTCAAATCCCTACAATAAGCCTTCTTTATCAACCAGTAGCGTTCTCCTTCTCTGATCAAACCCTTATTGGCACACCTGCATGACTAATGACACTGAAATCAATCAGTAATGTATGGTTTTGGCACATTTGAAAAATTGTCATTGACTACCATTTTGTACCTACGTAGGCTTTTTTAAGGTAGCACAATTCTCAAAGTCAATAAAAGTTGTCTCTGAAACCCACAGGTAATCTTTTTTTTTTTAATTTACATCCAAATTAGTTAGCATATAGTGTAACAATAATTTCAGGAGTAGATTCCTTAATGCCCCTTACTCATTTAGTCCATCCCCCCTCCCACAACGCCTCCAGTAACCCTCTGTTAGTTCTCCATATTTATGAGTCTCTTATGTTTTGTCTCCCTCCCTGTTTTTATATTTTTGCTTCCCTTCCCTTATGTTCATCTGTTCTGTGTCTTAAAGTCCTCATATGAGTGAAGTCATGATATTTCTCTGACTGATGAATTTTGCTTAGCATAATACCCTCTAGTTCCATCCACATAGTTGCAAATGGCAAGATTTCATTCTTTTTGATCGCCAAGTAATTCTCCATTGTATATATATACCACTTCTTCTTTATCCATTCACCATCAATGGACATTTGGGCTCTTTCCATACTTTGGCTATTGTTGATAGTGCTACTAAAAACATTGGGGAGCATGTGCCCCTTTGAAACAGCATACCCATATCCCTTGGATAAATACCTACTAGTGCAATTGCTGGGTCATAGGGTAGTTCTATTTTTAATTTTTTGAGAAACCTCCATACTGTTTTCCAGAGTGGCTACACCAGTTTGCATTCCCACCAGCAGTGAAAAAGAGATCCTCTCTCTTTCTCTGCATCCTTACCAACATCTGTTGTTGCCTGAGTTGTTAATGTTAGCCATTCTGACAGGTGTGAGGTGGTATCTCATTGTGGTTTTGATTTGTATTTCCCTGGTGATGAGTGATGTTGAGCATTTTTTCAAGTGTCACTTGGCCATCTGAATGTCTTCTTTGGAGAAGCATCTATTCATGTCTTTTGCCCATTTCCTTACTGGATTATTTGTCTTTGGGGTGTTGAGTTTGAGAAGTTCTTCATAGATTTTGGATACTAACCCTTTATCTGATATGTTGTTTGCAAATATCTTCTCCCCTTCCATTGGCTACCTTTTAGTTTTGTTGATTGTTTCCTTCGCTGTGCAGGAGCTTTTTATTTTGATGAGGTCCCAGTAGTTCATTTTTGCTTTTGTTTCCCTTGCCTCCAGAGATGTGTTGAGTAAGAAGTTGCTGCAGGCAAGATCAAAGAGGTTTTTGCCTGCTCTCTCCTCGAGGATTTGGATGGCTTCCTGTCTTACATTGAGGTCTTTCATCCATTTTGAGTTTATTTTTGTGTGAGGTGTAAGAAAGTGGTCCAGGTTCATTCTTCTGCATGTTGCTGTCCAGTTTTCCCAGCACCACTTGTTGAAGAGACTGTCTTTATTCCATTGGATATTCTTTCCCGCTTTGTCAAAGATTAGTTGGCCATACGTTTGTGGGTCCATTTCTGGGTTCTCTATTCTCCCCCATTGATCTGAGTGTCTGTTCTTGTGCCAGTACCGTACTGTCTTAATGATTACAGCTTTGTAGTATAGCTTGAAGTCTGGGATTGTGATGCCTCCTGCTTTGGTTTTCTTTTTCAAGATTGCTTTGGCTATTCAGGGTCTTTTCTGGTTCCATACAAATTTTAGGATTATTTGTTCTAGCTCTGTGAAGAATGCTAGTGTTATTTTGATAGGGATTGCATTGAATATGTAGATTGCTTTGGGTAGTATCAACATTTTAGCAATATTTGTTCTTCCTATCCAGGAGCATGGAATCATTTTCCATTTTTTGGTGTCCTCTTCAAATTCTTTCATAAGCTTTCTATAGTTTGCAGTGTATAGATTTTTCACCTCTTTGGTTAGATTTATTCCAAGGTGTTTTATGGGTTTTGGTGCAATTGTGAATGGGATCAATTCCTTGATTTCTTTTTCTGTTGCTTCATTGTTACTGTATAGGAACGCAACCAATTTCTGTGCACTGATTTTATATCCTGCCACTTTGCTGAATTCATGAATCAGTTCTACCAGGTCTTTGGTGGCATCTTTTGGGTTTTCCATATAGAGTATCATGTCATCTGTGAAGAGTGAAAGTTTGACCTCCTCCTGGCTGATGCCTTTTATTTCTTTGTGTTATCTGATTGCAGAGGCTAAGACTTCCAATAATATGTTGAATAACAGTGGCGAGAGTGGAAATCCCTGTCTTATTCCTGACCTTAGAGGGAAAGCTCTCAGTTTTTCCCCATTGAGGATGATATTAACGTTGGGTCTTTCATATATGGCTTTTATGATCTTGAGGTATGATCCTTCTATCCCTACTTTCTTGAGGGTTTTCATCAAGAAAGGATACTGTATTTTGTCAAATGCTTTCTCTGCATCTATTGAGAGGATCATATGGTTCTTGTCCTTTCTTTCATTGATGTGATGAATCACGTTAATTGTTTTGCAGATACTGAATCAGCCCTGCATCCCAGGTATAAATCCCAGTTAGTCGTGGTGAATAATTTTTTTTAATGTCTTGTTGGACATTATCTTGGTTCGCTAATATCTTGTTGAGGATTTTTGCATCCATGTTCATCAGGGAAATTGGTCTATAGTTCTCCTTTTTAGTGGGGTCTCTGTCGGGTTTTGGAATCAAGGTAATGCTGGATTCATAG
Organism: Acinonyx jubatus; assembly: GCF_027475565.1. Taxonomy (NCBI): domain Eukaryota; kingdom Metazoa; phylum Chordata; class Mammalia; order Carnivora; family Felidae; genus Acinonyx; species Acinonyx jubatus. Next base: position 51,126,090 of record NC_069380.1, on the reverse strand, counting down.
AATGAGTTTGGAAGTTTTCCTTCCATTTCAACTTTTTGGAACACCTTCAAGAGAATAGGTGTTAACTCTTCCTTAAATCTTTGGTAGAATTCCCCTGGGAAGCCATCTGGCCCTGAACTCTTGTTTTTGGGGAGATTTTTGATTACTAATTTGAGTTCCTTACTGGTTATGGGTCTGTTCATATTTTCTATTTCTTCCTGTTTCAGTTTTGGTAGTGTATATGTTTCTAGGAATCTGTCCATTTCTTCCAGATTGCCCATTTTGTTATTTTTGTTATTTTTATTTTTTTACATTTATTCATTTTTGAGAGACAGAGCACAAGTGGGGGAGGGACAGAGAGCGAGGGAGACACAGAATGAGAAGCAGGCTCCAGGCTCTGAGCTGTCAGCACAGAGCCCGATGCGGGACTTGAACTCACGAGCCATGAGATCATGACCTCAGCCGAAGTCAGACACCCAACCGACTGAGCCACCCAGGTGCCCCCAGATTGCCCATTTTATTGGCATATAATTGCTCATAATATTCTCTTATTATTGTTTTTATTTCTGTTGTGTTGGTTGTGATCTCTCCTTTCATTCTTGATTTTATTTATTTGGGTCCTTTCGTTTTTCTTTTTGATTAAACTGGCTAGTGGTTTATCAACTTTGTTAATTCTTTCAAAGAACCAGCTTCTGTTTTCATTGATCTGTTCTACTGGGTTTTGTTGTTGTTGTTGTTTGTTTGTTTGTTCGTTTTTGTTTTGATAGCATTAATTTCTGCTCGAATCTTTATTATTTCCTGACTTATGCTGGTTTTGGGTTTTATTTGCTGTTCTTTTTCCCGCTCTTTAAGGCATAAAGTTAGGTTGTGTATCTGAGATCTTTCTTCCTTCTTTAGGAAGGCCTGGATTGCTATATGCTTTCCTCTTATGACTGCCTTTGCCGCATCCCAGAGGTTTTGGGTTGTGGTGTTATCATTTTCATTGGCATCCATGAACTTTTTAATTGCCTCTTTAACTTCTTGGTTAGCTCATTCATTCTTTAGTAAGATGTTCTTTAGTCTCCCAGTATTTGTTACCTTTCCAAATTTTTTCTTGTGGTTGATTTCGAGTTTCATAGCATTCTGGTCCCCCAAATCTTAGTTTGCACAATATTTTAAACTTTTCGTGGGCTGCTCAGTTCCATTTAATTTGATAAATTTGTAAAAATATGTAAAGATTTAGCAGAGAAAGTTTTGGAGGCTTCTCATTAATAATTGTGGGCAAGTTTAATGGTATGGAAGTTTTTATTAGCACTTTAGAATAGTAGGGCTTGTGAGTTGAGTTTCCTATTTCTCTGCAGAGATGTGGCAGACATTCAAAGTCAATTTGGGGTTTTCTGGAAAGTATATGTGAAATCTGAGTCTTGGCTGCAAAAAGGTGCCTAAGAAGCTCATGAAGATGAATAAGTGATGGAAGTAACAGAGAAAACTAGTCATTGCCTCATTTATTCATTCAATATTTTACCCAGAAATACTTATTGAAAACATATCTCTGTTGTCTGAATATGAAGTAGTGAACAAGACAAACAGGAAAATGGGGGAAGAGCCTGGGCAGCCCTCGGGGCTGTTTCAGCTAGGGTGGTCAGGGAAGACTTCTCTGAGGAGGTGTCATTTGTGCTAAGACATGGGTGATGAGATTCAGCCAGCCACACAAAGGTCTTGGAAAGAACATTCCAGGATCAGAAACTGCAAAGGTCCTGCCTGAGGTAGAAATGAACATGGAAGTCCAATGTGGCTAAAACATGGGGAGGGCTAAGAGTGTGGAGAAGCAGGCACCGGCCAGATGGTGCAGGGCCTTATGAGCCCTAATCATTGCCATGGGGAACCATGAGAGATTTTAAACAGGGAAGAAATATAATCTGATTTATATGTTGAAGAATCTGTCTGGCTAGAGGGACAAGAGTGGAAGAAGTGAGACCAAGTAGAAAATCAGGCATCTTCTGGAAGGCATTCTTCATGATGTGGTGAATCTTTACAAGAATTATGGAGAACTACATCCCAGAGAACAGTTTTCTCTCAAGGCTGTCCAAACCAAAAGCAAGCTAACAATCTGTGGGTATCCTTAACATCCCAGTAGTGGCTGCTGGGTCAGCCCCATCTCTGTATGACATCATATAACAACTGGGCATCAGTGCTGTTTCACCAAGCTGATTGGGCAGTGCAAGTGGGCATTCCCCCATGTGAGGATCTCCAAGAGCCTGTGAAGTCTGGAGTTGCAGTGCAAGCAGGAGTCACTGCTTTGAAGAATTATTAACCTCTGATCACTGCATAAGAGCATCCGGACCTCTTAGCAACTCCTCTGTCCTGTTAGGAAGTCACATGAGGAACTAAGATAACAGCAAGATGCTTAATTATTTGAGAATTATCTTAGCTGTGACTGATTTATCTCATAAGTGGTTTATTCTGTTACCCTGTTTATTTCAAAGCTATTTGAAGCTATTCAAAGTTATTTGAAGCTCCTATTTTACTGTTTAGGAAGACCACAGACAAAACCCTTATGTTCTTATCTGCCAGGCAAGCTAGGGACTCAAAATTGGGCTGTCAGAAAAAGGGAAGTTAGCATGGATCTGAAAAGAATGTGCTAGAGGCTAACCTAGCCATGAGGCTAAGTCCTGCTGGAATGGTTCTAAGAGAGGAAGGGGTGTCACCACATAATTGGAACAGGATATTTGCACATATAAGGGCAGTACCAGTTACAAAGTAGCCACACTCCCAGCTTAGTAGATGGTGGCTGAAGCTTTATCCCAAAGAAACAATAGAGAGCAAATCTAGACCCTAGACAGACCAAATCCTAGAATTACTCCAGAAACTACCTGCTGGTGGGGTTGAGGCCAAGTTGATTATGACTGACTGAGGGCAATTCACAAGACCGAGCTTACAGCTGAATTTCTAAATTCCTGTAGCTCAGTAGATTGGAGGGGGTATGCAAGAGAGCCACATCTCAGTCAGCTAGTTTAAGACTGGCTTTGATAGAAAGTATCCTTTTTTGTTCACTATTGGTCAGTTCCCTTTAGTTTTTCTGTGCTAATTCTTGAGCCTCTTCATCACCACCTATTTTATAAAAATAGGTTGATGAAATACAGGATTTTAGGTAATGACATATCAATCCCTAACTAAAAAGTTGATTCATGATCATTGAGATGAGACAGTGGGTTCTAACCACTTCTAGGCAGGACAGTAATCAAATACCAATTTATACTTAAGGTCAAAGCTTTTGCTTCAAAACTTCTATCATCTACTTTTACTTCATGGTCTAAATCTGGGGTTGGCAAACATTTCTGAAAAGGCCACACAGGAAATATTTTAGGCTTTGTGAGCCAAATAGTCTGTGATGCAACAACTCGGCTCAGCTATAAACAATATGGAAGTAAATAAGCATGGCTATGTTTCATTAAAAGTTCATCGATAAAATCATATGATAGGCTGGATTTGATCCACAGGCTATAATTCCCAACCCCTGATCTGTCTCAACACTCTTCAAACTTTTTGAGCACACATCTCATATATGCACACTCACACATTATATACCTACACATGCATTATATATGATATAAATAATGTATGTAATATACACATAGTATATATACTGCAATACATATACAAAGGAGTCATTTTAAAAAGCTGAGATAAAATACAAATGGAAGTTCTAATATTTTCTTCCCATACTCTCAACTGATCAGCCTATGTACCTCTCAGGGAATGTGCACCCCATTTTGGAAATCCCTTGTGTAAACACAATGAAAGCATGTAAGTGAATGTGTGTGTTGTTTGTGCACATGGATGCCCTCATTTGCCTTAGAATCCACTTTAAGGTCCAAATGTTGAATAGTAGAATAAACATAGCTTTGAGGTCAAGTACAAAACTAGATTTAAATTCTACCCACCTCCCATTCAGCAGACATGTGACCTTAGAAAACCAAGCTTGGTTTTCTCCTCTAAAAGTTAACATAGTCATATACAATCACATGTTTGACAAGTGGATTTAAAACTTATTTTTAAGTACTCAGAAAAGTGCCTAGAAATAATGAGAGCTCAAAAACTAAGTCACTTTCTCTTTCTTTTTGACGAATTATCAAAAGTCGAGTCTAACTGAATGTCACATCTGTAGGCATGGGCAGCAACAGTAGAGCTTTTCCACCTCCTTCTTTCCAATCACTGCCCACCAGACCACCTGGCCCCATCCCTTAGGTTAGAAACCTCATGTGATGCTTCCACAGTAAGGGCTCGGGGGTTCCACCCTTCATTTCTTCCTCCTTGGCCACCACTATGTCCCCACAGAGGTAATTCCCTACATCAAAATTTGTTACCTGCCATCAAAAGGAGATTGAGGAGTTTAATTTCTCTGCATTCTTTAGAATCATTTTTTATTAGGGAGCTGGGTCTAGAGTGGAACCCATATTCACCTGACCACATCACCAGCCTAAAGAAGCTGTAAAATTTGCATTATGATATCCATGGTGTTTTCTTTATCCTTTGGCAAAACTCAAACCATTCATTAGGAATCAAAAGATAGTTATCAGAAAGGTGCCTGCTGGCTCAGTCAGTAGAGCATCCAGGCTATGAATTCAAGTCCCATGGAGCTTACTTTAAAAAACAAAAATGGGGCACCACCGTGGCTCAGTCGGTTAAGAGTCTGACTTCGGCCCAGGTCATGATCTCATGGTTGCTGAGCCTGAGCCCCACATCAGGCTCTGTGTTTTCAGTGCAGAGCCTGCTTTGGGTCCTCTGTTCCCCGCTCTCTGCCCCCCTCCCATTTGCACATGCACACATGCACACAGGCGTGCTCTCTAAAATCAGTCAATCCATCAATCGATCAATAAGTAAAAGTCATCAGAAATTAGGATGATGGAGCACCTGGGTGGCTCAGTCGGTTAGGCATCCAACTTCAGCTCAGGTCATGATCTCGCGGTCTGAGTTCTAGCCCCATGGCAGGCTCTGTGCTGACAGCTCCGAGCCTGGAGCCTGCTTCAGAGTCTGTGTCTCCCTCTCTCTCTTCCCCTCCCTCACTCACATTCTGTCTCTCTGTCTCTCAAAAATGAATAAATGTTAAAAAGATTGAAAAAAAAAGAAATTAGGATGATAATAGCAGAAATATCTCAGCAGAGATGGCAAATCAAAATCTCATGCTAGTGCTCTCTGGCTCTCCAATTTAGTAGCTAATCTGTGATATAAATAATTAACTCTAAGGAGACAGGGCTAAACTCTATCATGTCTTGTCTTGCCCAGAAAGAATGACTAATATAGTCCTGATAAGCACAGATTTCTAGTTTTCCTGAATCAGCTGGAGGCAGCTCTTACTACATCTTTCACACAGAGAGCCCTCAAAACCCCGGCTTACAGACAGCAACCATGAAAACCCTCAGCAATTTTATGGCAGGCACTGAGAGAAAATATGCTAAGGCTTCGTCACAGTCAGAAGTATCCAATGCAAGTTTCTTTCAATAAAATCCAACAGAGAAACATACTGTCATTGTTCTCAACGTTCATCAATCCAGTAATGAGATGAGCCAAACGCAATCCAGACTAACCGATCTCGGCAGGACTTCCCATGTCATCTTTCTTAGAACAAAGCCCTTCTGGTCCCATATTGAACAGGACAAGACTGTTGTGATTAGGCAGAGTGGCACTGGTAGTATGATCTGAATCAGATTCCCAGGACCCCAGTGAAGCGCCGGGAGGGAATCCGTGTGAACCTGCTTTGAGCTGCTCAGAGGAACAACCTAAAGTTTTGTTATTGATATTTTTAGCAGCCTTTGTGTTCCTTGCACTTGGCTGGATATGCTGGATTGGTACAGGAAGATCAAAGGCTATCCTTCCCTTCAAAGAGTGCCTATTTGGGAAGAAATAAAAAACTTGTTGGTGGCCAAAGACTTGTATGTGTTTGCATTTCTGCTCTCTCTTGCAGTCTCTCCTTTCTCCCCATGATTCTTCCCCAAGAAGAAGAGGGACGGGATCAGTTAGGCACAGTTTAAAAAAATTTCTATCTGAAAGGGCTGAGAACTGATATCCTGAGTCTCTTGGTAACAATTATTTATCTGAGACTGTTTTTAGATGCTTACTTTCATATGTCACTTCATTTGATTTTTATATTTCAAAACCACCCCCCCCAAAAAAACCTCTGTGTATCTATCAGAAAACTTTAATAAATTTTAACATTTTGCCATGTTAGCTTCAGAATTTTATTTTTTCTTTTTTTTTTTAAATTTTTTAAAAAAAACGTTTATTTATTTTTGAGACAGAGAGAGACAGAGCATGAACGGGGGAGGGGCAGAGAGAGAGGGAGACACAGAATCTGAAACAGGCTCCAGGCTCTGAGCTGTCAGCACATAGCCCGACGCAGGGCTCGAACTCACGGACTGCGAGATCATGACCTGAGCCGAAGTCGGAGGCTTAACCGACTGAGCCTCCCAGGTGCCCCAAGAATTTTATTTTTTTCAATATGACATTATAGTTTTGGCTACAATCCCAATCCCCTACCTCCTTCCCCTTCCACCCCCAGAAAATTAATATCCTGATTTGGGGATTTATCCTTCCTTGCAAGTATTTTCAAGTTGTGTGATAAATACATACAACTTATAATTTTTTAATATTACCATTTACATAAATATTCTCATTTTGCACATGTCCTTTGCCACTTGCTTTCTTCATTCAAAATCATGTTTTCCTTGTACCTCAATTGTATCTAAATAAACCTGAAATGAGATTATGCTTTCAAGACTTTTCCATGTTATCTCATATAATTTAGCTTATTCAGTTTAACCACCATATAGTCTTCCACTGTGTCCCACGGGTTTTTTTACCCAGAGTCCAACTGGGGCTTATCTAGATTATTTCCTATTCCTTTCTATCACAAAAAATACTTCTTGGATCTTTTCAAATATCATACATATTCCTTGCTTTTTAGATATTTATTTTATCATTCTCCTCCTTTTAGGTATAGTTATGGAAAACAAAATTTAAAAGAAATTTAAAGGAGAAATGTTCAACTCATCCTTTGTCCTAATGACATAGACATCCATAACAAACAATCCTCTGTACCTTCCCACTTACTCTGAACTAAGAAAAACTCAGTTGGGTTACATCAACTGATCACCTGTTACAGCAGGAAAACAACTCCGTGTTTATTCAGTAACTTTGTGATGGTTGTTATTTTCTAAGGGTTTGCTATCCCATGACCAATGGGAGAACATCTGTATTCACAGAGGAGAAACTATCCAATTTTCAGAATATTATTAGTAATAAGAGGGTTTTTTCCAAGACATCTTAAACTGTGGTTCAAAATGGTTGATTCTGGGATTCTGTGTTTCCAAGGATTGTAATACAGTGATTGATTCTAACTATGGAAATACATGCCATTCTATGTTCCCCACATAGCAGGTCCTGAACGGCTCTCCTCCAAACGTAGGCTATTCCCACTTCAAGCACTGATGGGACAGTCTCCATGCAGGGGTTTCTCAGTTGCTCAGACGCTTAGGCTCAACAACCGTGCTTGTCAGGTCACTTCTGAGAAAGAAGGAAATATGGGCTCAGTCTGGCTGGGCTGCTCCTGGAAACCAACCCCTGTGTGGCTGGGTGGAATGAGAGTTTGGGGTTGCATTTTTAGGTTGTGGGACTTGGGAGAGTGTGTATGAAGGGACAGATGTAATGCTGAAGAGTTACAATAACTTTTTTTTGAAGGATTTGGAGTTTTATAATGATAGTTTAAAAGGAAGAGAAAGAAAAAAAAGGAGCATGCGTTTTGGAGCACAGTTGACACGAGGAACACATAGCCCTAGCAAACTTGGAGTTTGGGGTTTTTTCCACCAGGCATCTCTTTCAAAATATGAGGCTCCTCCCCTCCAGATTCTACTCAGGGTTCAGGTCAAGAGCCCGTGGTGCAGAGCGTGAGTCCAGGGCTTATGCCACTACACTATAAATAATTCACTTAGAATTCCTGCTCAACTAGAAAACAACACATTTAAGTTAAGCCTAAAATATACCTAGAACACATGCTGCCCTCGTGTGGACTGTAGTGGTATTGCTAATCATCTCATAATTAGAAAACTTCTGAAGATTATATATTTGTTTACCCATCCACATCTATAATTAGTACACATTATTTTATTCATAAGTAATTATGTTTGCATAAATACATTTGAGTGTTTCTACAAATATATCTTTCAAGATTAAAATTAAAACTAATTAAAATTAAATGTGTCTATTAAGACCATGTTTTTCAAATCATGAATCATACAATTTTTGAAATTGAAAATTGTGAAATCCATTTTTTGAGTTATTATCAGGTTTTTTAAAAAGTTATAAAATAAAACAAAAATAAGTAAAAAATATTATAAAGGATTGCACAGATCCTCAGCAAGACCCACGCCCACTGAGAAATGGTCATTGTGAAGTGCAAGAGGTTTAAGTTTCAACTGACACAATAATGTGATGAATCTGTGTCTCCTCTAGGGAAGATCATTTGATCTTTTCCTCACTAGTTACTCACTTGATTTTCCGGCCTGTAATAGTCAATTTGAGCATCAGCATAAGGAACGCAGGTGGTAGGCAGAATTCTAAGGTGGCCCTCCAGAGCTCTACCGCCCCCTAAGGCACACACTTTATATGAACACGGAGTATCACTCCCACCGTTAGGTTACTAACCTGTTGACTTTTGGGCTAATCAATGAGAGATTACTCAGGTGGGCCAAATCTAAGCAAGTTAGCTTAGCCCTTAAAAGAACCGGGGCCTCTCCAGAAGGATCTGAGGCATAAAGAGGGAGCCGCATGACCAGGGAGGGTCTTTAAGCTGACCCTAGGCTGACAGCCAGCAGAACAGGGACTTAAGTCCTACCAACGTCAGGAAGTGAATTCAGCCAACAACATGAATGAAGGTACAAGAAGACGCTGAGCTTCAGAAAGGAAAGCAAACCATTAAAACACTGACTTCAGCCTTGAGAAACTCTGAGCAGAAAACCCACTCCCCGCCAGCCTGGACTTCTGACCTCCACAAACTGTAAGGTAATAAACTTGTATTGTTCTAAGGCCTTTAAGTGTTTGGCAATTTTTATGCAGCAGCGGAAAACTAACGCAGTTAATATCCCACAACTTAATTTTATATTTTATGAATAATTGTGAAGCAAAATGTAACACAACTTTATCCTGTCAGTGGACTTTTCACTGAGTTATTTCAGTATTACTATGGGGTGCTTATCACCTGTTCTCAGTTCTTGAGGTAACTTTGTCATTAAATAATCCACTTGCCCTTTAGATAATTTCTTGTTAGAAGGTAAAAAGAACAATGGCATGTAAAATACAGAGGTGTGACCAAGTTCAAGCGTAAGTGGTGGATCTGAAAATATAGTGTATTATGAGAAAATACCGACTAATCAGTAAATTTTGATTTCATGTGAGTCTCCTAAAAGGAAAACAAGTGGAATATTTTGTAATACTATCGCATGTTTGTTTTTTTATTGAAATATGATTAACATACAATATTGGTTTCAGGTGTACAACATTGCAGTTCAATAATTCTATACATTACTCCATGCTCTCCATAAGTTCAGTCACCATCTGTCACCATTCAATGTTATTACAATATTATTGGGGCGCCTGGGTGGCTCAGTCGGTTAAGCATCCGACTTCAGCTCAGGTCACGATCTCGCCGTCCATGAGTTCGAGCCCCGCGTGGGGCTCTGTGCTGAAGGCTCAGAGCCTGGAGCCTGCTTCCGATTCTGTGTCTCCCTCTCTCTCTCTGACCCTCCCCCATTCATGCTCTGTCTCTCTGTCTCAAAAATAAACGTTAAGAAAAATATTATTGACTGTATTCCTTATGCTGTGCTTTTCACCTCTGTGATTTATTTTATAAATGGAAGTTTGTGCCTCTTAATCCTCTCTACCACCCCCCCCCCCCATTCTCCTACCCATCTCCCCTCTGGCGATCACCAGCTTGTTCTCTGTATTTAGGGGTCTGTTTCTTTCTTTGTTCATATCTCCTATTGCTTCATTGTGCATGAAAATAACAAATCAGGATTATAATCTTTAAAATAGTCTTACAGGTGCCTGGGTGGCTCAGTCAATTGAGTGTCTCACTCAATTTGGCTCAGGTCATGATCTCACGGTTCGTGGGTTCAAGCCTCAGTTCAGGTTCTCTTCAGATGGGTTCTGTGTGCTGACTGCATGGAACCTGCATGAGATTCTCTCTCTCTCTCTCTCTCTCTCTCTCTCTCTCTCTCTGCCCCTCCTGCACTCGAACTCTCAAAATAAAGAAAGAAACTTTAAAAATATAAAATAAAATAGTCTTAAAACTGAAAGCTTACCCACTTCAAAATTAATGAGACACCTGGAAACACAAAATGTGAATTTATTAAGTCTCTTGAATATTATTTAAGAAAAGAAAAAATAATGAAGCTCCTGGGACTATTTCCTAGCCATTGTACAACTATTAGAAAGCCTCATATTTACCATGTAACAAAGGAAGAAATATCACCTGGAAAAATAAAATTATTTTGACACGTATGAATGTGTTTTCTATGACTTTCCATGCTAAATAAGCTACCATGTGAAAATCCATCTCTCTTAAGTAGTAACAAAATACAATGGATTTGTCCTATTGCATAATAAACATTAAAACTTAATGTTTTAATTAACGTTACAGTCTGGTCTAGAATTTTGTGACCAACTTGATGCTTTCACTACTGTGCAAAACTTTGAGTTGATGTCAGATAAGTGTGACAGGATTATTTTGTGAGAATTTGTTTTGTGGTTTAAACTATACACTTAGCTGAATTTTAATATATTTATTAAATATATTAAGAGCTTTATTTATATATTTTATTTATTTTTTTATTTAATTTATTTTTTATTTAATTTATTAAATATATTAAGTTTTATATATTTATATATTTAATAAATTAAATATATATATTATATATTAAATAAATATATAATTTTTTATTTAATTTATTAAATATATTAAGAGTTTTATTTATATATTTTATTTATATATTTAACTATATTTAAATATAATTTAAATATATTAAATATATTAAGAGTTATAAAAAATATAAGAGTTGGAAGAGAGTAGAGTTGGTCAGTTTAATTAAACAGAAATTTTAAAGGAATTACAACCGACAGTAGTAGATCCTTCTGTACTAATTTCTGATTGTGTTAAAAATTGCTCTAAGCCATTAATAAGAGTGCCATTGGGAATCACTGTCTTAGACACAGCATTCCTTCAGCATCTAAAGAAATTCTGCTTGTCATAGTATATTGAAAGCCAGTGAAATATACTAATTTTATTAAAAGAGTTCCACTGAATAGCCCTCCTCCCCTTTTTATTCAGAGATTGGAACTGACCATAACAACTTACTGGATCATGTCAGGTTTTGGTTGTCATAAGGGACAGTAGAATAAATGAACTTGATTTGTGATGCATTTTTTTTTATTGAAAAACAAAATATTTGGGTAACCAAATGGACACCTTTAACGCTTTCAACATTCTTAATGAATAAAATTTGAAATTACAAGAGAAAAATTTCTAACATGTTTAGTGGTTCCAAAAGACTTCATTGTTATGTCAACCAAGACTTAAAAAGTAATTGCCCAAGTTACTCAATTCCTCAACGTTATTTGCAACATACTCATGAGAACATTATTAATGAAGAGAAGTTAAACAAAATGAGAAAGTGTCCTGCCTCACTTCTGAGCCTCAAACTTTTAATCATTACTTTTCAGAACAGAAATCTAAGAGTAATACTAACCCGTTTTACTTTTCAAAATCTAAAATCAATTAGTGATTTAAACTTGATTTCCCCAAGAAAGAAAATAAACCATTGCAGGTTATTTATTCATTTACATGGAATAACTAGGCTTTTCATTTATACTCAATAAATGTATTTTATTATAACAGTAAGTTTATCATAATTTTAGGTTAAAAGGAGAACATGGAGCATGATGCCTCCAGCTTTGTTCTTTCTCAAAACTGCATTGGCTATTTGGCGTCTTTTGTGGTTCCATACTAACTTTAGAATTTTTGTTCCAGTTTCATGGAAAGTACTGTTGGTATTTTAATAGGGATTGCAATGAATCTGTTGATTGCTTTGGGTAATATGGACATTTTAACAATACTAATTCTTCTAATTCATGAGCATGTAATATCTTCCATTTGTTTGTGTCTTTTTCATTTTCTTTCTTTATTCTACTTTTTCAGCATACAGTTCTTTTACTTCCTTGGTTAAATTTATTCCTAGAAATTTTCATTTTCTTTTATGCTATTGTAAAGGAGATTGTTTTCTTAATCTCTCTTTCTGGTAGTTTGTTATTAGCATATAGAAATGCAACAAGATTTTTATGTATTAATTTTGTATTCAGCAACTTAATTCATTTCTTCTGACAGTTTTTTTTTTTTTTTGGTGGAATCTTTAGGGTTTTCTGTATATAATGTCATCTGCAAATAGTTTTATTTCTTTCCTTCCATTTGTCCCTATTTCTTTTTCTTGCCTAATTGTTCTGGTTAGAATATGCAATACTAGGTTGAAATAAAAGTTGTGAGAGTGGGCATCCTTCCTGGTTTCTAATCTTAGAGGAAAAGCTCTCAGCTTTTCACCATTGAATAAGATCTTACCTATGGGCTTATCATATATGGCCTTTATTACATTGAGGTATGTTCCCACTATACCCACTTTGTTGAGAGTTCTTATTAAAAGGTGATGAATTTTATCACCTGCTTTTTCTGCATCTATTGAAATGATCATATGATTTAACCATTTTATGAAGGTGGTGGATCACATTGATTTGTGAAGGGTGATCATTTTTGCATCCCTAGAATAAATCCCACTTGACAATATTGCATGATCCTTTTAAAGTATTGTTGAATTCAGTTTGCCAACATCTTATCGAGAATTTTTGCATCTATGTTCATCAGGGATATTGATCTATAATATTCTTTTTTTCTGGTATCTTTTGTCTGTTTGGGGCATCAGTGTAATGCTGATATCAAAACATGAGTTTAGAAGTCTTTCCTTCATTCTTTTTTTTTTTTGAAAATTTCAGAAGGACTGATATTAATTCTTTAAATTTTTGGTAGAAAATTTGGTAGACCAGTGAAGCTATCTGGTCTTGGACCTTTTTTGTTGGGAGGTTTTTAATTGCTGATTCAATCTCCTTACTAGTATTTGATCTATTCCAATTTTCTTTTATATTTTAGTCTTGGTAGGTTTATATACCTAGGAATTTATCCATTTCTTCTAAGTCTAATTTGTTGATGATAATTATTCATGATAGTCTCTTATGATCCTTCTCATTTTTGAGTAGCAATTGTAATGTGACCTCTTTTATTTCTGATTTTATTCAATCCTCTTTTTTTTTTTCTTGGTGAACATAGCTAAGAGTTTCTTAATATTTTTTAATTTTTTTCAGTGACCCACCTCTTAGTTGCAGTGATCTTTTTTATTGTCTTTTAAATCTCTATTTCATTTATTTCTGCTTTGATGTTTGTTATTTCCATCCTTCTACTAACTTCGGGTTTCCTTTGTTCTTTTATTTTTTAATTCCTTGAGTTGTAAAGTTAGGTTGTTTGAATAACTTTCTTACTAGCTATATAGGTTGTTGATCCACTGCCTTTACCATACATTTACCATTAACACTGATTTTTTTTCATAATTTTCTAATTTTTTGAAATGGCCTTTTCTTTTGCACGCAAAGAAGTCCCTTTAACATTTCTCATAAGCTGGTTTTGTTGATGATTTCCTTTAGCTTTTGCTTGTCTCAGAAACTCCTTATCTCTCCTTCAATTCTGAGTGATAACTTTAGCTCATAGAATATTCTTGTTTGGAAGTTGTTTCTTTCAACACAGTGAGTATACTGTGGCATTCCCTTCTGGCCTATAAAGTGTGTGCTGAAGATCAGCTAATGGTCTTATGGTTGTTCCCTTGTGCAAAGTCTTATTTTTCTCTGGCTGCTATGAGGATTCTTTCTTTAGCTATTAACGCTTTGGTGATAGTGAGTGTTGGTCTCTTTGCATTCCTCTTCTTTGGGATTCTCTGTACTTTCCGGACTTGGATATCTGTTTTCTTCACCAGGTTGGGGAAATTTTCAGCCATTATTTTTTCATATAAATGTTCTTTTTCTCTCCCTCTTCTCCTTCTGGGACACCTACAATGTGAATTATAGGAACACTTGATATTGTCCCTTAAACCATTTTCTTTTTTGTTTGTTTGTTTTTGCTTTGTTTTTTGTTTTTTTTGGGGGGGGGTGTTTTTTTGTTGTTGTTGTTGTTTGTTTTTTGTTTGTTTTTGCTCTCCTGATTGGGTGATTTCCACTATGCTGTCTTCCTAACCACTGATTCATTATTCTGTGTCCTCTAATCTGCTATTGATCCCTTTTTCTGTATTTTTCATTTCAGTTATTGTATTCTTCAGCTCCATTGGTTCTCTTTTATATTTTTTGTCTGTTGGTTGCTGTTCTTGCTGTGTTCATCCATTCTTCTCCTGAGTTTGGTGAGCATAATTATGACTATTACTTTCAACTCTTTATCAAATAGATTGCTTATCTACATTTCACTTCATTCTATTTCTGAGATTTTGTCTTATTCTTTTGTTTGGAACATATCTGTCTCCTCATTTTGCTTAACTCTTTGTTTCTATGTATTAGGTAGGTCGTTTACATCTCCCAGTCTCAAAGGAGTGACTTTATGCCCAAGATATTTTGTGAGGCCCAGTAGTGTAAACATCTTTCCTCATCTGAGCTGAATAACCCCTGAGGGTGGGCTACATGCACCCTCCTGTTGTGGCTGTGTCATGATCAGTGTAGAGTGACTAGTGGGCCTTCATTCTGGCCATGATTGCTATGAGTGTTCTGGTGAACATGTGTGGCCCCAACCTGTCTGGCTGAGAGGTCCAGTCATGACTTTTGTAGCCATGCTAGTGTGTAAGATTGGTTCTTGGTTCGATTGCTGTGAGGCCCAGCTGTGACACCAGCATGCATGCTGGTAGGCGGGGAAGAACTGTGGTGTGGCTTCCCATGAGGTCCTCTTGTTACTACTGTAGGTATTCTAGGGTATATGGCTGGTGGCCCAGGGCACGAGAGCTTGGGAGGGGCTCCAGTGCTATCTGAGGCTCCCTGCCAGGTGTGGCGGAGAGGAGGACTGCTTGAGGTAGGCTCTAGTGCTGTTCAAGGGGACCCAGAAGCAGTGGCAGGGCAGAGGCCCACTTAGGTTGGTCTTTGGGCTGGGTGGACAATTTGGCAGGGTGAGTTTGCAGGGGAATGCCAAGTGGGGTGAGTGGTGCTAGCACCCTAGATGGAGAGTGTCAGACATGGCTTCTACCAACTTCAGTGCACCTAGGTAGAAGGTAAGTGGGGAGGAAGAAGACAAAACAGGTGTTTACCAGTGCTTCCATCCCCGAAGAATATTCTAACAGATCGCTGCCCCTAAAATAAATAAAATAAAATAAAATAAATAAATAAATAAAATAGCACATGCCCTAAAATTAGTCAGTGGATCTTCATGTGTAACCCGGGGTCTTTTCAAGCCGTTGCCTCTGGTAGGAATCACAGTGTGTACCCTACAAGTGCGGGGTCTTGGTTTCCCACTGTCCTTCAACCTTCCTAACTATAAGCCCTGTTAGTTTCAGAGCCATATGTTATGGGAGCTTCTCTTCCTCATGCAGGTCCCCTGGTCTGTGGAGCCCAATGTGAGGCGTGGACCCTTGTTCCTCGTGGAAGGTTCTGCTATCCCTTCCACTTGTGTTTTGTTGTGCTAGCAAAGGGATCTTCGCTAACCCACATCTCTATCCCTCACACCCATCTTGATATGACTTTTTCTTTATATCCTTAGTTGTGTCTGATCTGTTAGGATAATTTCTGAAAATGTTATCAGAGATAGTTGTGTTATATGTAGGGGTGTCCATGGCAGGAGAGGAGCTCAGGATCTTCCTATCTTGATCCCGCCTCCTAAAGTAGTTCTTTAAAAGTATATACCTATTGTCATTTTTGTTCATTGTTTTCTGGCTATTTTATAGTTTCTCTGTTCCTTTATTCTCGCTCTTTTACCCTGTGATTTAGTTATTCTCTCTGGTGGCATGCTTAGATGCCATTGTTTTTAATTTTCTGTGTATCTACTATAGGTTTTTGCTTTCTGGTTACCATGAGGATTACATATAACAACTTATAACAGTGTATTTTAAATTGGTAACAATTTAGGATTAAATGCATTCTAAAGCTCTACATTTTTACTCTCCCATGTTTATAATTATTATAAATTTTAAAGTTATACTTTTTAATTTTTTAAATGTTTTTATTTATTTTGAGGGACCGAGAGAGAACATGAGCTGGGGTGGGGCAGAGAGAGAGGGAGACACAGAATCTGAAGCAGGCCCCAGGCTCTGAGCTGTTGGCACACAGCTCCATGCAGGGCTCAAACTCATCACCTGCGAGATCCTGACCTGAGTCAAAGTCGGACACTTAACCAACTGAGCCACCCAGGTGCCCCCAAAGTTATAATTTTTAAAAAATTAGTTCTTTTATAATTATTACAGTTATTTTTTGTGTGTTTTAGCCTTCTTATCAGCTTTATAAGTGATAAACCTACCTCCTTTACAACATTATATTATGCTAAATTTTACTACATGTTTACCTTTACCAGTGAGATTTATATTTTCATATACTTTTCTGTTACTAAATGACACCCTTTATTTTCTGCCTAAAGAAGTGTCTTTAACATTTAATACGTTGGTGATGAATTCTTTTACCTTATGTTTGTCTAGAAAACGTTTTCTCTCTCCTTCAATTCTGAATGATAGTCTTGCTGGATAGAATATTCTTAGTTGTAAGGTGTTTTGTTTTGTTTAGTTTTTCCTTTGGTACTTTGAATATGTTGTGCAACTCTCTTTTTGCCTGAAAATTTTCTTCTGAAAAATCTGATGGAGATTCTCTTGTATGTAACAAGTTTTTCGTTTTTTGTTTTTTGTTTTTTCCCTTGCTGGTTTTAAGAGTCTCTCCTTGTCTTTGATTTTAGACATTTTATTTATAAAGTGTTTTGGTATAGATATCATGGTTTTATCATATTTGAAACGCTCATTCAACTCACACTGAAATGTCTTCCAGGACATGGATATCTATTTCCTTCCCAAGTTTAGGGAATTTTTCACCAATTACTGCTTCAAATAAGACTTCTGCCCCTTTCTCTCTTCCCTCTTTTTGTGACCCCATTATGTGAATGTTATCCTGTTTTATGTTGTCCTGGAAGTCTCTTAAGCTAACTTCACTTTTCTTTACTCCTTTTTTTTTCTTTTTGCTGCTTTGATTGGGTGAGTCCAACTGCACTGTTTTCAAGTTCACTGATATTTTCTTCTGTTTCATCTAGTCTGATGTTGAGCCACTATAGCATTTTTTTTCAGATTAGCTATTAAATTCTTCAACTCTGTGCCTTTTATTTGGTACCTTCTCATGTTTTCCATCTTTTTGTTGAAGTTCTCACTGTATTTGTCCATTATTCTGAGTTTGACCATCTTTATGACCGTTTTTTTGAAGTCTTTATCAGGTAAATAGCTAATCTCCATTTCACTAAGGACTTTTTATGCTGTTAATTTAAAACATATTCTTTTTCTTCATTTTTCTTGATTGCCTATGTTGGATTTTATACATTAAATAAAACAGCCACCTCTCCCAGTCTTGAAAAAGTGGCCTTCTGTAGGAGATGAAACTTCTTGTTCACCTCTGCCCTAGCTCTTGTCTCTCAATCTTTGTGACTGTCCTTTGTGACTTTTTTTTAAGTGGCTCCCAATATCTGAAGGTATGCCAAGACCTGTAAGTGTCCCAAAAGAGAGGATCTGTCAGCACCTAGATTCAGGCTGGTTGAAGGCCAAACCCTCAAGAAGCAGTTTTTAAAGTATGCCAATATATACAGTCTGTGGGACGACAAGCATAAATCCCATTGGCCACCAGAACCAGGTATATGCCAGTGTCCCCTAGATGAGAGCCAGCAAATCAGGATGACAGAAAAGTGTAAATATTCCTTTGGGGAGATACCGGTGACCTGTAATAAAGCAGAGGGAGAGCACAAAGTGGCACCTATCAGCCACTGTCCCCAGAGAACACCTCAGTAGGTTCCTAGATGTGTGCCAAAAGAGATGCCTATGTCTCCTGCCAAACCTCCAGGACAGGCAAATAGGCCTCTCTTCTAGAAAGACTGGAGTAAGTTTCGGTCAGGTCTGTGCATTGCCTTGGGGGTAGTAGCCTGCCAAGAACTGTCTTTCCATTTGTTACCATTCCATTGGATCTAGGAATGCATGGCCCCTGGCAGTAGTCAGGGTGTCTCCTGGGCAGCAGCCATAAAATCTGTAGTGCCAGACATAAAAACCAGAGCACCAGATGTGTTAAAGCTCCCCCCTGGGAAATACTGACACTCTGGAGCATGGCAAAGAGAGAATGCAAAGATGACACTTGCCAGACTCCATCCCCAGAGAGAACCCCAGCGTGTTCCTACATGTGTGTTAACTGAGATGTCTTGCCCTCAGCTCAGTGTTTAAAGATAAGAAAATAAGGCTGGGTGTCTTTTAATCAGCTGCTTCTATACTGATTCCTGGGGTGAGTGAGGTCAAGAGTACAAGTCCTGTAACAGCCATTTCTCAGTGTAGGTCCCGTGGATACAAGCACTGTTGGTTTTCAAAAATAAGATGTTTTGGCAGCATGGGGCACCTGGGTGGCTCAGTCGGTTAGCCTTTGGACTTCAGCTCAGGTCATGATCTCACAGTTCATGAGTTCAAGCCCTGTGTCAGGCTCTGTGCTGACAGCTCAGAGCCTGGAGCCTGCTTTGGATTTTGTGTCTCCATCTCTCTCTCTCTCTGTCCTTCCCCAGCTGACTCTCTGTCTCTTTCTCTCTCTCAAAAATTAAAAAATTTAAAAAAAATTTCTTAAAAAGATGTTTTGGTGGTTTGTCTCCTCGGTGCAGTCTTATAAGTTGGGGTACCCAATGTGCTTAATCCCTTTTCTCCTCAGTGAGAAGCTCCCTAGCCAGTAGCAACTGGTGTTGATTTGACTAATCTAGCTAGGCACCTCCTATAAGTAGAATCCTACAGTATTTGTCATTTTGTGACTGGCTTATTTCACTTAGTATAATGTCTTCAAGTTATACCCATGTTGTAGCATGTGTCAGAATTTTCTTTCTTTCTAAGGCTTAATAGTGTTCCATTACATGTATATTCCACATTGAATTTACCCATTCGTCTGCAGATGAACACTTGGGTTACTTCCACTTTTGTCTACTATGAATAAAGATGCCGTAAACATAGGTGTACAAATATCTGGTTGAGTCCCTGCTTTCAGGTCTTTGGGGTATGTACCCAGAGATGGAATTGCTGGATCATGTGGTAATTCTGTGGTTTTGGGAGAAACCATCATAATATTGTCCATACTAGCTGCTTATTACTACCAGCAGTTCACAAGGTTTCCAGGTTTTCTACATTCCTGCCCAAACTTGTTTTGTTTTGTGTTATCCTGTACTGTTTATGAAAACTATTCTAATGGGTGTCAATTTCTATCACATTGTGGCTTTGATTTGCATTTCTCTAATGGTTAGTGACATTGAACATCTTTTCATGTGCTTAGTGGCCATTCGTTCTTTAGAAAAATTGTCTATTCAAGTCCGTTGACCACTTTTTAATCTGGTTGCCTTTTAGTTGTTGTAGTTATTGCTATACCTGTTTTTACATATCAAAATTATATTTGCTGTAAAGCTGTTTTTCCTTTATACCAATTGTTTCCATATGTTAACTCTGTTTCATTTAAGTATATACGTGAAGAGGTTTACTGAGTGGTGATAAGAACTATGTTCCAGGTCAAAAAAATTTTAGAATTCAGAGCTCGAAGGAATCTTTGATATAAATATAAGTTGTTATTAGAAGAATTATAACATTTTATGAGAAGAAATTATTAAACATTAACCAAGTAAGGCTTTATTTTTCAGATAAATAAAGACATTTCGTAGCACTTCTCTTTCTAAGAATTGCCCCAAATCGGCAGAAAGAACGGAAAAATCGACTCCTGAAATTATTGTTGCCCTATATGCTAACTTGGATGTAACTTTAAAAAAATAAATTAAATCAAAGTTTTAAAAAAAAAGAACAGAAACAAACAAAAAACTAACTCCATTTTTAATGAAATTAGGAGACCTAATACAAATCAGAAGATTTGAAACAGAAAACTGGCAGACAACTGTCAAAAGATTTAGCTGATTAAAAAAAAGTTTAGATATCCTGCATGATGAGGTTTTGGGGGTGATAGTGGAGGTCATGGGGTCCGGAGCCGATGGCCAAGAAAGAATTCTTGAAGACCTCTTTGGTGCAAAAAGGTGATTTTTATTAAAGCATGGGGACAGGACCTGTGGGCAGGATGAGCTCCCCTGGGACCAGAAGGAGAGACTGGTTATATTCTATGGAGTTGGGGGAGCTAAATTCCAGGGGAAGTTTCCAGTGAGATTTTCGTAAGCTAAAGAAGACTCACAAGATACTGGAGGCCTAGCTATTGTCAAGCTAAGGTTGTCTTTCTCTCTAGAAAATCATTAGCATTAAGACAATTGGGAGTTCCTGGAGAAAGGTTACTCTGCTGGCCTCAAGAATTTGTCAGTGTGCTGCAGGTTATAAGGAAATTTAATTTTATCTGCCATTTCCTTCTGCCTTTGTTCCCCACATCACTGCAGACACTAACTGTACTAAAATTTAAAAAGTATGATGTCGGCAGGCCAGGTCTGAGGAGGGGGTCCCACAGTACCAGCCAAGGGAGTCCTTGGCTTTGCACAGTATGGAAATCAAATAAATGCAAGCCTGCAGGAAATGAGGATAGAGTTTATTGAAGGTATAGAGAGAGCAAATACGGACAGAGTGTCTGGGAGACTCCGAAAGGAAAGGAGCATGAGCTTTGTCTTTGCTCGGGGTCTGTTTTTTTTTCATTGACGACTGTGGTCTGTTGTATATGTCCTCTCAGGCACCCAGGAACAGATTACAACAAAGACGAGGACACAGGTGTTACTCTTTGGAGCCAGGTCATCTTGGCGTTGAGATGCCTAGGCTGGTGGCCTGGAATATGCACGTGAAAGCTTTGTCTGGCCATTCTCACCTGGTCCTTCCTTAGATGTGATTTATCTACTCTAAAGAAAACATCAACTCCTTGTCCCTTACAAGGACATACACTATTTGCATTATGAGGCATGTGTAACATGGGGGTGGAGTGGGGGGGTGGGTACGGGTCCTAGAAAGACAGAAGCAGGAAAAGGAGCAAAAAGCAGATTTTTATGGAGTCCTTCAGTTTCCCTGACTTAGGATTCAATTGGCTTAGCAGTTAAGCAGTGAGAGATTAGGAAAATGGCATCTGAGCTAGAAAAATGGAGACCCTTGTTTTGCTGTGGAAAAAAAAATGGTACAGCTGTAGCCTTCAATGATTTTTCTTGCTGGGAGGCTGGGGGAGATCACATCACAGCCCTCACCTCCAGTCAGTCACTGGATGTGATGTTCACTAAATGAATCTTTTGAGCATAAACTGATAAATTGCCTTAGCTCTGTTTAATCCAAAGTCTATCTAATAAGTCACTAAATCCTATCTATCTATCTGTTTCTCTAATTTTTTCCTTCCAGTCTATCTACTGTCCACTAGGTGAATACAATCCTCTCCATGGTGAATGTGGGGCTCCTTTGAGTATGTCTTCCTACAGTGCAGAGAAAGCTAAAAACTTCACTCCTTGCTGCAAGGATCCCAAAAGCAGTGGTAGGTCCACCTCTTAGATGTACTTGTAGTGAAAGGTGACCATTCAGGGAAATCTAGTATTTTCAATAAGCACAGCCAGAGAGGCATTGGTTTTATTCTGTGGCAGCATTACAGAGATCCCCCTATCTGGTCACTGTTTTCACGGGTGGGACACATGAGACATGTGGCCAATCTATTTTTTGTTAGTGCAGATCTGGAAGGCACCATGACAGCCTGGATACAGCCTGATCCGTGGACCAGAGCTAAAGAGTGTATTAGTGAAACGGGTGGTTCCAGTTCCCCACATCCCAGTCTCTTACAACCTCCCTGTCTCTTGGTCTGCAGTGCTATAAAAGCCATTCTCAGAGGTCCAGCCTGACCCAGCCAAACTGTCCTTCCAATAATTTCGTAGGTACTGATTTCTACCATCCAATACTTTCTGCTTGAAAACAGAATAGTCTGTGCTACCTGGACTAAACCCTGGCTAACAGAGAATTAGAAGGTATTCTTGCTTTCAAGCCTTTCCTTGGAAAGATCTGGCTCTCCATTTATACATTGGATAGGATAAAAGGACATCCAAAAGCTATATCCTGCCCATTTCTAAGCTTATTTTTTTTATTGTTTATTTTTGAGAGTGTGTGAGCAGGGGAGGGGCAGAGAGAGAACGGGACAGAGTATCTGAAGTGGGCTCTGTGGTGACAGCAGTGAGCCCAATATGGGACTCAAACTCACAAACTGTGAGCTTATGACCTGAGCCAAAGTCAGATGCTCAACTGACTGAGCCACCCAGGTGCCCCATAAGCTTCTTTCTTATAAACACTCCCTTGCACTGCAGTGTAGCTAAATGAGACAATCTTGGATTCACCAAGCATTGCAACTTCTATACTTTGCACATCTGTTTCTATGTACAGCTCCCTTTACAAGATATGCACATATCACCTGGGCTTGCTTCCAGTCCTGCACTCTTGAATCCGTTGTCAGTATAAAGTGAGTCTTTACATTGATTTATTAACATAAAGTATTATATTGGTTTCAAGTGTACACGTAAAGATATAAAAATTCTAAATGCTACTAACTGCTGATCATCATAAGTATAGTCACCAGCTGTTACAAAATGGTGTTATTACAAGGTTATGGACTCTATTCCCTATGCAATAATTTTCACATACCTGTTATTTATCTTATCACTGGAAGTTTGTAACCCTTGATACCATTATCCATTTAACCTCAAAACTGTGCCCACTAGTCATCCCACTAGTGCCACTGGTCATCCCACTGGTCATCCCACTAGTGACCAGCACTTTGTTTTCTGTATTTAGTAGTCTGCTTTTGTTTGTTTGTTTCTCAGATTCTACTTGCTACGTTGGTTGGATTTGTTTTTGAAATTTCAAATGTAAGGAAGATTCTGTGGTACTTGTCATATCCTATTTCACAATTTTCACTTAGTATAAGGCTTTCTAGGGCTGTTAATGTTGCATCAAATGAAAGATCTTTTTTCAAGGCCAAGTAATATTCCATTCTATGTGTATACCACTTGTTCTTGATCCATTCACCTGTTGATATATACTTGGGTCTCCTCAGTATCTAGACTATAATGAGTAATGCTGCAACCAAAATCAAGGTGATTATATATTTTCAAGTTAGTGTTTTTATTTATGTATGTATGTGCATATGTATATATTTTTGAGTGAGTACACAGCTTTGGAAGTAATGGATCCCATGTTATTTCTCTTTGTAATTTTGGAGGAATATTCAGACTGTTTTCCCCATAGGGTATACCAAATTACACCCCCCGCCCCAATTGTGCATGAGGGTTCTTTTTCTTCATACCCTTGGCAACTCTTGGTATTTCTAACCTTTGGGTTCTACCCATCAGTTGTCAGCTGATATCACAATGTGGATTTGATTTTCCTTTACTAGATGACTAGTGATGTTGAGCATCTTCCCATGTGTCTGTTGGCCATCTGTATGTCTTCTCTGGAAAAATGTGTATTCAAGGCCCCATCTACGATTTCATCTAATGATTTGATGGTTTTGTGTTGACTTGTATAAGTTCTTTCAATACTTTGAATATTCACCCCTTATCAGTCTTTCAGTACTTTGAATATTCACCCCTTATCAGATACAGCATTTACAAATGTCTCTTGCATTCTGTAGGTTACCTTTTCATTTGATTGATGGTCTCCTTTGCCGTTTAAGAGCATCACATTTTGATGCGGTCCCAATCAGTTGATTTCTGTTCTTGGTTCCCTTGCCTGAGGAGACCTACCTAGAAAAGTATTGCGAAGACTAATGTCTGAGTAGTTACTGCCAGTGTCATCATCTTGCAGTTTTATGGTCTCAGGTCTCACATGTGGATCTGTAATGCATTTCAAGTGTGTTTGTAAGGGGTCAAAAAGTGGTCCAGTTTTATTCTTTTGCATGGACTGTCCAGTTTTCCCAGCGCTGTGTATTGAAGAGACTCTATTTTCCCCTTAGCCTATCCTTGCCACCTTTGTTGTAGATTCATTGACCATGTAAGTGTTCTGTTCCATAGCTATTTCCTTCCATTGATCTATGTGTTTATTTTTGGTGCCAGTTGTGGTGCCAATTGTGTGTGTGTGTGTGTGTGTGTGTGTGTGTGTGTATGTATGTTTGTGTAATTGATAATAGGATTTTTTCAAATATTCTGTTTCTGTTATTAGTGTATAAAATTACATGTTTCTCAGGGCACCTGTGTGGCTCAGTGGGTTGAACATCTGACTCTTGATATCAGCTCAGGTCATGATCTCACAGTCCATGGGATTGAGCCCTGCATCAGGCTCCCCACTGACAGCACAGAGCCTGCTTGGGACTCTCTCTCTCTCTGCCCCTACCCCACTTGCTGTCTCTCTCTCTGTCTCAAAATAAATAAATAAACATTTAAAAAAATTTTAATTACATGCTTCTCTATATTAATTCCATAACTTCTGGCTTTACTGAATTTATTAATCTGTTCTAATGGTTTTTGGAGCAGTTTAAATTTTGTTTATACTGTACTATGTCATCCGCTTACTGACAGTTTTACTTTTTTTTTTTTTTTTTTTTTTGCCAATTTGGATGACTTTGATTTCTTTTTCTCATCTGACTGGTGCATTTAGGACTTCCAGTACTACACTGAATTAAAGTGGTGACAGTGGATCTTGTCTTGTTCTTGACTTTTGAGGAAAAGCTCTCAGTTTTTCACCATTAAATATGATTTAGCTTTCTGTTCATCAAATATGGTCTTTATTATGTTGAGGTATGTTTCCTCTAAACCTACTTCATGGGAGTTTTTATCATGCATGCATGTATTATTGTGCCAAGTGCTTTTTCTGCATCCATTCAGGTGTTTTTTATCCTTGTCTTATTAGTGTGATGTATATGTATCACATTGATTGATTTGCAAATAGGGAACCACACTTGCATCCTGTAATAAATCCTACTTGATTTTGGTAAATGAATTTTTAATGTTTTTTAATTGCTTTTGGTAACATGTTGTTGATAGTTTTTGCATCTATGTTCATCCAATTTGCTATTACTGAACCATTCATGCATTGCTGGAATAGATCCTACTTGATCATGGTAAGTGATTTTTTTTAATGTATTTTTGAATTGTTTGCTAAGATTTTGTTAAGAATTTTTTTTCGTGTAGGGGCACCTGGGTGGCTCAATCATTTCAGCATCCAACTTTGGCTCAAGCCATGATCTCGTGGTTTGTGAGTTCAAGTCCTTCATCAGGTGTGCTGACAGCTTGGAGCCTGGAGCCTGCTTCAGATTCTGTGTCTCCCTCTCTCTTTAGCCCTCCCCTGCTCATGCTCTGTCTCTCTCTCTCTTTCTCTCTCTCTCTCTCTCTCTCTCTCTCTTTTCTCTCTCCCTCACAAATAAACTTAAAAAAAATTTTTAAATATTTTTCATCTATGTTCATCAGAGATAATAGCCTATAGTTTTCTTTTTTATTTTTCTTTCTTTCTTTCTTTTTTGGTTTTTGCAATATCTCTATCTCTAATATCTTGATATCAGGGTAATGCTGGCCTTAATAATATGTAGGAAATTTTCCTTATTATTGTACTTTTTTGGAATAGTTTTAGAAACATAGGTATTAATTCTTCTTTACATGTTTGGTAGAATTCACCTGTGACGCTGTCTGGTCCTGTACTTTTCTTTGTTAAGAGATTTTGTTGTTGGTGTTTATTATTTAATTTTATTATTTATAATCAGTCTTCAAATTTTGTATTTTTTAATTCTGTTTTAGAAGATTGTATGTTTCTGAGAATTTCTCTCTCCTAGGTTATCCGATTTGTTGGCATATAATTTTTCATAATATTCTGTTATAATCCATTTTATTTACATTGTGGTTATTTCTCATCTTTATTTGTGATTTTAAGACTTTTTTGGATGAATCTAAAACTTTATTTTATCTTTTCAAAGAACTAGTTCCTTGTTTCATTGGTCTGTTCTTTGCTTTTATAGTCTATTTCATTTTTTATCTCTGCTCCCATCTTTATTATTTTTTCCTTCTGCTAGCTTTGGGCTTTGTTCTTTTTCTAGCTCTTTTAGGTGTAAGGTTATGTTGTTTGTTTGAGAATTTATTTTTTTGGTTTCTTGAGGTAGGCCTATATTGCTGTTAACTTACCTCTTAGGTCTGCTTTTGCTGTGTTTCAAAGATTTTTCACCATTGTGTTTTCATTTTCATTTGTCGCCATATACATTTTTTATTTCCTCTTTGACTTCTGGGTTGACACATTGATTGTTTAGTAACATGTTGTTTAACTTCCATGTGTTTGTATTGTGTTCTTTCTAGATTTCTCCTTATGATTGATTTCTACTTTCACATGTTGTAGCCTGAAAAGATGCATGATACGATTTCAGTCTTCTGAAGTTTGTTGAGACTTATTTTCTGGCCTAACATGTGATCTATCCTAGAGAATGTTCAATGTGCACTTGGAAAGAATTTATATTTTGTTGGTTTGGATGGAATGTTCTATATATATCTGTTAGGGTTTTCTTGTCTAATGTGTCCTTCAAAGCCACTGTTTTCTTGATTATTTTCTTTCTGGATGATCTTTCCATTGTTGTAAGTCAGGGTGTTAAAGTGCCCTACTATTATTGTATTACTGCCAATTTCTTTCTTTAGGTCTGTTAATATTTGCCTTATACATTGGGTGCATCAATATTTACAATTGTTATCTCTTCTTCTTGTTTTATTTCCTTTATCATTATGTAATGTCCTTCTTTGTTGTTGTAGTATTTGTTTTAAGGTAAATTTTTTTCTGATATAAGTATTGCTGCCCCAGTTTGTTGTTGTTGCTGCTTTCATTTGTATGGTATATGTTTTTCCAGCCCTTCATTTTCGGTCTGTATGTGTCTTTAGATCTAAAATGGGTCCCTTGTAGGCAGTGTATAGATGGGTCTTGTGTTTTTTGTTTCTGTTTTTGCTTTTTTTTTTTCTTTAGTCCATTCAGTCATGCTATGTCTTTTGATTTGAGCATTTAGTCCATTTATACTTAAAGTAATTATTAATAGGTATGTATTTATTGAAATTTTGTTAATTGTTTTCTGGCTGTTTATGTAGTTCTTCTCTGTTCCTTTCTTTTGCTTTCTTTTCTTGTGGTTCGATTGCTTTCTTCAGTGTTCTGCCTGGATCTATTACAGGTTTTTGGTTTGTGGTTAGCGTTAAGTTCATGTATAGCATCTTATATGCATAGCAATCTATACTAAGTTGATGGTTATTTAAGTTTGAACACATTCTAAAAGCACTGGATTTTTACTCCCTTCTCCATATTTTATGTATGTGATGTCATATTTTATATCTTTCTGTGTATCCCTTTACTGATTTTTGTAGATGTAATTGATTTTACCACTTCTGTGTTTTAACCTCCATAGTGGCTTTATGAGTGATTAGCCTACTACCTTTATTAATGTTTGCTTTTACCTGTGAAATTTTTTCCTTTCATAATTTTCTTACTCCAGTATGTTCTTTCCTTTCCACTCAACTTTCTTTAATATTTCTTGTAAGGCTGATTCAGTGGTGATGAACTCCATATTACTTTTGTTTGCCTGGGAAACTCTTTTTCTCTCCATCTATTCTGAATGATATCCTTGCTGGTTAGAGTATTCTTGGCTGCATGTTTTTTTTCCATCACATTAAATATATCTTGCCACTCCCTTCTGGTCTGCAGAGTTTCTGCTGAAAAATCAGGTGATAGCCTTATGGAGTGAGTTTCCCTTATATGTAACTCTTTTTGTTTTCTCTTGCTGCTTTTAAATCCTCTTTTTTTATCACTACTTTTTGCCATTTTAATTATTATGTGTCTTGGTGTAGACCATCTTGGGTTAATCTTTTAGAGGGTCTCTCTGCGCTTCTGAGACTGTATGTGTGTTTTCTTCTCCAAACTAGGGAAGTTTTTGGTCATTATTCCTTCAAATAAGTCTTCTGCCCCCTCCTGTCTCTTCTCCTTTTAAATTTTTTTTCAACGTTTTTTATTTATTTTTGGGACAGAGAGAGACAGAGCATGAACGGGGGAGGGGCAGAGAGAGAGGGAGACACAGAATCGAAACAGGCTCCAGGCTCCGAGCCATCAGCGCAGAGCCTGACGCGGGGCTCGAACCAACGGACCGCGAGATTGTGACCTGGCTGAAGTCGGACGCTTAACCGACTGCGCCACCCAGGCGCCCCTCTTCTCCTTTTAATAACCCTAAATTGCAAATGTCATTATGTTTGATAATGTCACTGAGTCCCCTTACCCTATTCTCATTTCTTATTCTTTTTTCTTTTTGCTGTTCATCTTGGTTGCTTTCTATTACTTTTTCAGATTACTGATTCTTTCTTCTGCATCCTCTGATCTGAAGGTGATGCCCTGTAATGTATTTTTAATTTAGTTATTGAATTCTCCATCTCTGTTTTTTTTAATGTTTTCTGTCTCTTGGTGAAGTTCTCATTGAGCTTATCCACTCTCTTTTTTTCAAGTTCAATGACTCCCTTTAAGTCCATTACTTTGAATTCTTTATCAGACACATTGCTTATCTCTGTTTCATGTAGTTCTTCTGCTATGATTTTATCTTGTTCTTTCATTTAGAACATTTTCCTTTGTCTCTTTATTTTATCTAACTCCAAGTTTCTTTTTTTTTTTTTTAATGTTTGTTTATTTTTGAGAGAGACAGAGACAGAGTGTGAGCAGGGAAGGAACAGAGAGAGAGAGAGAGAGACAGAAAGACAGATAGACAGAATCTGAAGCAGGCTCCAAGCTCTGAGCTGTCATCACAGAGCCCAACATGGGGCTTGAACCCACAAACAGTGAGATCATGACCTGAGCTGAAGTCAGATGCTTAACTGACTGAGACACCCAGGCACCCCTCTGAGTTTGTTTGTACATATGAGGGATCGCAGTTACATCTCCAGGTCTTGATTGTAGTGGTCTTGTGTAGAAGAGGTCCTGTGACCTGTAGTACAATTTCCCCTCATACAAGAACCAGGAGCCTTATGAGTGTTACCTATTTGGGTTGCATGTGTCCTACTCTTGTGGCTGTAGCGCATTCACTTTTAGCGCACTTGGCTGCAATGAGCTGCTTTGCCTGCTATTGGCACACTAGTGAGGGTTTGGTCCCTTTCTATTGAAGGGCCTGTATGAGGTTGCTGTGGACTTGTAAGTGGGCAGTGTCAGCAGTTAAGCTAGCCATCTGCAGTTAGCCTGTCTGCCACAGCTATGAGCACATTAAATGCCTGGGCTTTCTCCCTGTGCAGCCAGCTAATAAAGCCTTGGCTGCTTGAACCAGGGGCATGCTGGTGTGTGGGGCTATCTCCCCCTCTCCCCAGGGCAGGAGTTATTTTGGAGAGGAGCCAGTTCCTGACAGGCCTGCTTGCAGGGTATGGCAGGGCAGAAGTGGCTTCGTCGGGATGCCTGCCAAGATGGGTGGGTTGGATGGGGTGGGTCTGCAGGGGAACAGTGAGTTGGGCACATGGCACTAGCAATATGGAGACTGTTAGTGCTGGTTCCTGCAAATGTCTAGCTATCTAGGTCGGGGAGGGGAAGAAAATGGTATCCACTAGCATGTTTGTTCTTGGAGAAGTCTCCTGAAGATCCCTGCTCCTTTAGCACAGGTTCTGAGATTAGCAAATAAATCTTCATGCATCCCCCAAGTGCTTTTCAAACTACTAGTTCTGTGCTGTGTCTTGGGCAGAGTTATTATGCTAGCTTTTTAAGAGTGAAGCCTCTGTTTCCTATTGCCCTCCAGGCTCTCTTGAAGTCAAGGTCTGTTAATTTTTCAAGAAGTGCACTTATGATGAGCACAGGGTGATGTATGAAAGTGTTGAATTAGTATATTGTATGCATGAAACTAATATAATACTATATGCTAACTAACTGGAATTAAACGTTTAAAAAACAAAGAATAAAACTAAAAACGTAAAGTACCCAGAGTGAAGCCCCACTAGTTTTATTTTTTCCTTTTCTTTATTTTTTTTTAGATGCAAGTTAGTTAACATATAGTGTAGTATTGTTTCAGGAGTAAAATTTAGTGATTCATCACTTACATATAATATGCAGTACTCATCCCAACATGTGCCCTCTTTTTTTTTAAATTTATTTTTCTAATTTACATCCAAGTTAGTTAGCATATAGTGTAACAATGATTTCAGGAGTAGATTTCTAATGCCCCTTATCCCCTTTAGCCCATCCCCCCTCCCACAACCCCTCCAGTGACCCTCTCTTTGTTCTTCATATTTAAGAGTCTCTTATGTTTTGTTCCCCTCCCCGTTTTTATGATTTTTGCTTCCCTTCCCTTATGTTCATCTGTTCTGTGTCTTAAAGTCCTCATATGAGTGAAGTCATATGATATTTGTCTTTTTCTAATTTCGCTTAGCATAATACCCTCCAGTTCCATCCATGTAGTTGCAAATGGCAAGATTTCATTCTTTTTGATTGCCGAGTAATACTCCATTGTATATATATACCACTTCTTCTTTATCCATTCATCCATCGATGGACATTTGGGCTCTTTTCATACTTTGGCTATTGTTGATAGTGCTGCTATAAACATTGGGGTGCATGTGCCCCTTTGAAACAGCACACCTGTATCCCTTGGATAAATACCTAGTAGTGCAATTGCTGGGTCATAGGGTAGTTCTATTTTTAGTTTTCTGAGGAACCTCAATACTGTTTTCCAGAGTGGCTACACCAGTTTGCATTCCCACCAGCAGTGAAAAAGAGATCCTTTCTCTTTCTCCACATCCTCACCAACATCTGTTGTTGCCTGAGTTGTTAATGTTAGCCATTCTGACAGGTATGAGGTGGTATCTCATTGTGGTTTTGATTTGTATTTCCCTGATGATGACTGATGTTGAACATTTTTTCATGTATCACTTGGCCATCTGGATGTCTTCTTTGGAGAAGCGTCTATTCATGTCTTTTGCCCATTTTTTCACTGGATTATTTGTTTTTGGGGTGTTGAGTTTGATAAGTTCTTCATAGATTTTGGATACTAACCCTTTATCTGATATGCTGTTTGCAAATATCTTCTCCCATTCTGTTGGATGACTTTTAGTTTTGCTGATTGTCTCCTTCGCTGTGCAGAAGCTTTTTATTTTGATGAGGTCCCAGTAGTTCATTTTTGCTTTTGTTTCCCTTGCCTCCAGAGATGTGTTGAGTAAGAAGTTGCTGCAGCCAAGATCAAAGAGGTTTTTGCCTGCTTTCTCCTCGAGGATTTGGATGGCTTCCTGTCATACATTGAAGTCTTTCATCCATTTTGACTTTATTTTTGTGTATGGTGTAAGAAAGTGGTCCAGGTTCATTCTTCTGCATGTCACTGTCCAGTTTTCCCAGCACCACTTGCTGAAGAGACTGTCTTTATTCCATTGGATATTCTTTCCCGCTTTGTCAAAGATTAGTTGGCCATGCGTTTGTGGGTCCATTTCTGGGTTCTCTATTCTGTTCCATTGATGTGAGTGTCTGTTCTTGTGCCATACCATACTGTCTTGATGATTACAGCTTTGTAATACAGCTTGAAGTCTGTCAACACATGTCCTCTTTAATGCCCATCATCCATTTAGCCTATCGTACAACCCAGCACTCTGCCAGCAACCCAAACAAACCCTGTTTGTTCTCTACAGTTAAGAGCCTTTTATGGTTTGCCTTCCTCTCTGTTTTTGTCTTATTTTTCCTTTCCTTTACCTATGTTCATCATTTTGTTTGTTAAATTCCACATATAAGTGAAGTCATATGATATTTGTTTTCCTGTGACTGACTTATTTCACTTAGTATAATACATCTACGTTGTTCCATCTACGTTGTTGCAAATCATAAGATTTCCTTCGTTTTGATCACTGAGTTATATTCCTTTGTGATTATATATACACCATTTTCTTTATACATTTATCAGTCAATGGACATTTGGGCTCTTTCCATAATTTGGCTATTGTTGATAGTGCTGCTATAAACATTGAGGTGCATGTGCCCCTTCGAATCAGCATTTTTGTATCCTTTGGGTAAATATATAGCAGTACAATTGCTGGGTCATAGGGTAGTTCTATTTTTAATTCTTTGAGGAGCCATCATAATGTTTTCCAGAGTGGCTGCACCAGTTTGCAGTCCCACCAACAATGCAAAAGGGTTCCCCTTTCTCTGCATCCTTGCCAACATCTGTTGTTTCCTAAGTTGTTAATTTTAGACATTCTGTCAGGTGTGAGGTGGTATCTTGTGGTTTTGATTTGTATTTCTCTGATGAGTGATATTGAGCATTTTTTCATGTGTCTGTTAGCCATCTGGATGTCTTCGTTGGAAAAGTGTCCATTCATGTCCTCTGCCCATTTCTTCACTGGATTTTTTTCTGAGTGTTGAGTTTGATAAGTTCT
The DNA here is from genome assembly GCF_027475565.1 of Acinonyx jubatus. Lineage (NCBI taxonomy): Eukaryota > Metazoa > Chordata > Mammalia > Carnivora > Felidae > Acinonyx > Acinonyx jubatus. The sequence continues at coordinate 51,093,515 of NC_069380.1, read as the reverse complement.
TTATAGATTTTGGATGCTAACCTTTTATCCGATACGTCATCTGCAAATATTTTCTCCCATTCTGTCGGTTGCCTTTTAGTTTTGTTGATTGTTTCCTTCACTGTGCAGAAGCTTTTTTTTATCTTAATGAGGTCCCGATAGTTCATGTTTGCTTTTGTTTCTGTTGCCTCTGGAGACATGTCTAGTAAAGCAGTTGCTGTCACTGACGTCAAAGAGGTTGCTGCCTGTGTTTTACCGCAGGATTTTGATGGTTTCCTATCTCACATTTTGGTCTTTCATCCATTTTGAACTTTTTTTTTGTGTATGGTGCAAGAAAGTGGCCCAGTTTCATTCTTCTGCATGTCGTTGTCCAGTTTTCCCAACACCATTTTCCATTGGATATTTTTTCCTGCTTTGTTGAAGATTAGTTAGCCATACATTTGTGGGCTCATTTCTGGGTTCTCTATTCTATTCCATTGATCTATGTGTCTGTTTTTGTGCCAGTACCATGTGCCTTGATGGTTACAGCTTTGTAATACAGCTTCAAGCCTGGAATTGTGATTCCTCCAGCTTTGGTTTTCCTTTGGCTATTCAGAGTCTTCTCTGGTTCTACACACATTTTAGAATTGTTTGCTCTGGCTCTGTGAAGAATGTTGGTGTTATTTTGATAGGGATGGCATTGAACATGTAGATTGCTTTGGGTAGTATAGACATTTTAACAATATTTGTTCTTCCAATCCATGAGCATGCAATGTTCTTCCATTTCTTTGTGTCTTCCTCAATTTCTTTCATAAGAATTCTATAATTTTCAGCATACCTAGGTTTTACCTCTTTAATTGGGTCTATTACTAGGTATCTTATGAGTTTTGGTACAGTTGTAAATGGGGTCAATTCCTTGATTTCTCTTTCTGCTGTTTCATTATTAGTATACACAAATGCAACTGATTTCTGTACATTGATTTTATGTCCTGTGACTGCTGAATTCATGTATCAGTTCTAGCAAATTTTTGATGGAGTCTTTTGGGTTTTCCACGTAGGGTATCATGTCATCTGCAAAGAGTGAAAGGTTGACTTCTTCCTTGACAATTTGTATACCTTTTATTTCTTTTTGTTATCTGATTGCTGAGGCTAGGGTTTCCAGTATTCTGTTGAATGACATTGGTGAGAGTAGACATCCCTGCTGTGTTCTTGACCTTAGGGGGAAAGCTCTTAGCTTTTCCCCATTGAGGATGATATTAGCTGTGAGTCTTTTTTATATGGCCTTTATGATGTTGAAGTATATTTCTTCTATCCCTACTTTTTGGAGGGTATTCATCAAGAAAGGATGCTATATTTTGTCAAATGCTTTTTCTGCATCTTTTGAGAGGATCATGTGGTTCTTATCCTTTCTTTTATTAATGTGGTATATCACATTGATTTTGTGGATATTGAACCACCCCTGAAGCCCAGGAATAATTCCCACTTGACTGTGGTGAATAAGGCTTTTGATGTATTGTTATATTTGGTTTGCTAGTATCTTGTTGAGAATTTTTGCATCAAGTTTCATCAGGGACATTAACCTGTAATTCTTTTTAGTAGGTTTGTCTGGTTTTGGAATCAAGGTAATGCTGGCCTCGTAGAAGGAGTTTGGAAGCTTTCCTTCCATTTCTATTTTTTGGAACAGTTTCAAAAGAATATGTATTCTTTTGAATTCTTCTAAAGAATTCTTCTTTAAATGTTTGGTAGAATTCCCCTGGGAGCCATCCAGCTGTGGACTCTTATTTGGGGGATTTTTGATTACTGATTCGATTTCTTTACTAGTTAGAATTCTGTCCAAAATTTCTATTTCTTCCGGTTTCTATTTTTGGTAGTTTATATGGTTCTAGGAATTCATCCATTTCTTCCAGATTGTCCAATTTGTTGGCATATAATTTCTCATAATACTCTCTTATATTGTTTGTATTTCTGCAGTGTTGGTTGTGATTTCTCTTTCATTCATGATTTTATTTATGTGAGTCCTTTCCTTGTTCTTTTTGATACATCTAGTGAGGGGTTTATCAATTTTTTAATTCTTTCAAAGAACCAGACCCTTGTTTTCATTGATCTGTTCTGTTTTTTATTTTGATGTCATTGATTTTTTTTTAATTTTTTAATATTTATTTACTTTTGAGAGACAGAGAAAGAGAGAGAGATAGAGAGAGAAGGAGACACAGAATTGGAAGCAGGTTCCAGGCTCTGAACTGTCAGTGCAGAGCCTGATGTGGGGCTTGAACTCACAAACTGTGAGGTCATGACCTGAACCAAAGTCGGATGCTTAACCGACTGAGCTACCCAGGTGCCCCTGATGTCATTGATTTCTGTTCTAATCTTTATTATTTCCCTTCTTCTGTTGGGTTTGGGCTTTATTTGCCATTCTTTTTCCAGCTTCTTTAGTGTAAGTTTAGGTTGTATATTTGACACATTTCTTCCTTCTTTAGGAAGACCTAGATTGCTATATACTTCCATTTTATGACTGCCTTTGCTGTATCCCAAAGGTTTTGGACTGCTATGTTTTCATTTTCATTGGTTTCCATGTACTTTTTTTATTTCCTCTTTAAATTCTTGGTTAGCCAATTCATTCTTTAGGATGTTCTTTAACTTCCAAGTATTTGTGGTTTTTCCAAATTTTTTCTTGTGGTTCAAGTTTCATAGCTTTGTTGTCTTTAGGTCCATAATGAGTCTCTTGTAGGCAGGGTATAGATAGATGTTTTTTTTTTTTTTAACATTTATTTATTTTTGAGAGACAGAGACAGAGTGTGAGTGGGAGAGGGGCAGAGAGAGAGGCAGACACAGAATCCAAAGCAGGCTGCAGGTTCCAGACTCTGAGCTGTCAGCACAGAGCCCGATGCGGGGCTCAAACTCATGAACTGTGAGATCATGACCTGAGCTCCAATTGGACGCTTAACTGACTGAGCCACCCAGGCGCCTCAGTCTTGTTTTTTGTTTTTGTTTTTGTTTTTGTTTTTTAATCCATTCTGATACCCCATGTCTTTTGATTGGAGAATTTAGTCCATTTAGATTCAGAGTGATTATTGAAAGATATGAATTTAGTGCCGTTTGTTGCCTGTAGAGTTGGCGTTTCTGGTGATTTTCTCTGGTCATTTCTAGTCTCTGTTGCTTTTGGTCTTTTTTTGTTTGTTTTTCTTCTACTCTAAGAGTCTCCCTTAAAATTTCTTGCAAGGCTGAGTTAGTGGTCACAAACTCTTTTAGTTTTTGTTTAACTGGGAGACTTTTTATCTCTCCTTCTATTCTGAATGACAGGCTTGCTGGGTAAAGAACTCTTGGCTGCATATTTTTCCCATTCAGCACGTTAAATATATCCTGCCACTCCTTTCTGGCTTGCCATGTTTCTGTGGACAGATCTGCTGCAAGCCTGATCTGTCTTCCTTTTAGTTAAAAAAATTTTTTTTCCCCTTGCTGCTTTCATGATTCTTTTCATGTCTGTGTATTTTGTGAATTTGACTATGATATGCCTTGGTGATGGTTGGATATTGTTAAATTTAATGGGAGTTCTCTGTGCATCTTGGACTTTAATGTCTATGTCCTTCCCCAAATTAGTGAAGTTTTCAGCGATAATTTGCTCACATAAACATTCTGTCCCTTTTTTCTCTCTTCATCCTCTAAGACTCCAATGATATGAATGTTATTCCTCTTTAATAAGTTTCTGAGTTCTCTAAGTTTCGTATCATGATCTTCTGCCTTTGTTTCCTCTTCTTTTCAGCTTCATTATTTTCCATAATTTTATCTTCTGTATCACTAACTTTCTGCTCTGCTTCATCCATCCTCGTCTCCATGGCATCTATTCAAGATTGCATCTCAGTGATGGCTTTTTTAATTTTGGCCTGGCTAGATTTTAGCTCTTTTATCTCTGTGGAAAGGGATTCTCTAATGTCTTCTATGCTTTTCTCCATGCCAGCTAGTATTCTTATAATCATAGTTTTAAATTCTAGTTTTAGATATCTTAGTTATATCTGTGTTGATTAAATTCCTGGCTGTTTCTTCCTGTTCTTTCTTTTGGGGTGAATTCTTCCATCTTGTCATTTTGGAGGAAGAAAAAAATTAATAAAATTAAAAATTAAAAATAAAACAAAATCAAATAAAGGAAGCTAGTCCTAGGTGTGTTTTGGTCTGCTTATTAAGAGAAGCTTGATAGAAAAGAGAAAGAAAAGAAAAGAAAAAAGAGAAGAGAGAAAAGAGAGAAGAGAAATTAAATTTTTACTTTAAACAATGAAAGAAATAGAAATAAAATTTCTTTCTGTATCCAAGAAAGAAAAACGGAAAGAAAGAAAATTAAAAAAGAAACAAAAACAGAAGCAAAGAAAATGAAAAAATTAACAAACAAAACCCAAAACCTAAGCTAGATCCAGTTTCCCCTAGAGCTGAAACATTGCAGCATACTATAATCTGTAGAGCAAGTGGGTAGAAAGGATTTGTGCTGGTCTTCTGAAGGAGGGGCCTGCTATGCTGATTCTCACGTAGACATGTTTTAGTGGAAATGAGCCTCCAGGGTACAGGTGGGTGGGACTTGGTATAAGTGGTTCCAGCCTCCACCAGATAGTGCTGTGTTCCTCTCTGAAGTCTGACCATGCTGTTGGGGTGGGGGGGGGGGGGGTTTGGCGGACAATGGCATCACCCCACTAAGGGCAACTTATGGCTGCCTCTGTTCAAGAGGCCCTCAAAGAAAAGTGTCCCAGGCTTTTGTCAGATTCCTATTCTTAACCTGTGCCCAGAAGTTGGCACACCCAGCACTACAGTTCTGCTCTCTCTCTGGCCCGTGGCTGGGATTCAAAGCTCCAAATCTTAAAGGGCACGGTAAATCACAGACCCACTCCCCTCCTCCAACATGCCCAGTGGCTGGAGTCTGCTGTCGCACACAGTAAAAAGCTGCAACAAGGATATCTGCCATCTACATGTGTTTCTGTTTCTTGGTGTTGAAAGGCCACTCAATAGCTCCCGGCAGGCCCTTAGTCCTCGGAGAGGCAAAAAAAACCTTCTTCCAAATATACACCTGGAATGTCTCCCAGTGCCACCCAGGGGATCCCCACACCACAGAGTTTTGCCCAAACCTTACACGTAGCTCACACCCTACCACTCTCCCTTTTCCTGACCACTCTCTGGGGAAAGGGTTCCCTTCCCTCTACAGCACCACAGCTTTCCTCTCCCCAATTCACAGCTCTGAACCTCACATCTGCCATGTTCTCTTCCTCCAGTTGTGTAGATTGTTTTCTTAATCCTCAGCTCAAGGGATGTGTTTGAGGGATGAGGTCGACTCAGGGTCCCCCTACTACTCTGCCATCTTAATTAACTTCCCTCCCAAGCCCCACTGGTTTTCAAAGCCAGGTATTATGGGGACTCATTTTCCCAGTGTGGGCCCACAGTGCCTGGAGTTTCTGGCATAGGGTCTGATCCTCTCTCTTCTCTGTGTTTGTGGTGTCCCCCACGTTGTGGTTAGTCTTGCCAGGGTTTTGGTTCCCAACCATGCGTCCTCCTCTCTGGCATTAACTGTGGAAGATCTGTTCTGCCAGCATTCACATCATTTTCAGAGTTAGTTTCACAAGTACAGCTGTTACCTTGGGGGGTCTGGCGGGGGGGTGGTGGTGGGAGGGGAGACAAGGTGAGCTCAGGATCCTCCTACTCCACCATCTTCCTTTTGCCTCCATATAAAGTGAGTTTGAAATTCACATTTGTCCTAATTACTGCTTTTTGCCAGGCTCTGGCACTTAATAGTTCTATGATCACAGGCAAGTTTTCTAACCAATCTGTACCTGAGTTTCCCCATCTTTAAAATGGGAATAATAGACAAATCTGCATATGTCACCACTTATATGTAGAATCTTTAAGAAAAAAAAACAACTCAGAGATAAAAAGAACAGAAAGGTAGTGGCAGAGGGTGGGAAGTGGCCAAAATTGGTGAAAGGGGTGAAAAAGGCCAAAGTTCCAGTTACAAAATAAGTCATAGGATGTAACAAAAAGATAAAATGGAGATCATCAGTAGGCGTTCGAAGATTTGTTGCATCTATTTGACATCCATTCATCACATGGCCAAACTATCAAGGTGCTGACCTCTCTCCTGTAAGCTTACCTTTGCAGACCTGCTGATCTGATGCTGCCCACCCACTTTCTTCAGCAATTCTCATACACCAAACCAAATTTCTCCTGCCCTGAATCATCCCAGGGCCAACTACTGGGCAACCAGAAACCACCTCTCCAGCCCTGAACCCACTGGCATTAGTCAAACGCGCCCATCCTAAAATGTTTACTCTGCTTTCCCCACAGGAGCCCCAATAAAGTCTCCAGCCTGTACTTTCCCCTCGCTCTTGCTTCTGCCCCCTGAACAAAGCCTGATACTTCTCACATGGCCCTGCGTGGCATGACTGCCCCTTCCTCTCGGGAAGTGTCACTAATGAAATCTTGCAAACGTGGTGATTGCTTCATGTCCTCCATCACCTCCATAAATCCCACAGATTTTAGAACAGTAAGGCTGTGTGAGGATTAAATTAGGAAAAACTAAAGAATGTAGCAGCAGAGGGTCTAGCCCACAGGAAGAGCACGATGTCAGTGTTACACAGTTTCCCACTGAACTTCAAATACAATTCACAGTCCATCCGTGGTTCTACAGGATCATGCCCATCTCTTCTCCCAACTCAGCTCTCCCCCCTCTCCCTCCAGCCGGGGCTGGCTCCAGGTCCTGCGACCTGCATAGGGGCATGTAGCCCTGTGCTCCGAGGGGCCCTTTGATTGGCTTAGTGTTCTGCTGTCGCCATCCTAAAATTCTTAGTGTCTTCGAGATCCATTTTACATTTTAATTTTAATTTTTTAACGTTTATTTTTACTTTTGAGAGAGAGACAGAGCATGAGCGGAGGAGTGGCAGAGAGACAGGGGGAGACACAGGATCTGAAGCAGGCTCCAGGCTCCAAGCTGTCAGCACAGAGCCTGACAGGGGGATCAAACCCATGAACCGCCAGATCATGACCCGAGCTGAAGTCAGATGCTCAACCGACTGAGCCACCCAAGCTCCCCTACATTTTCATTTTGTACTGGACCCCAAATTCATGTGGCCAGTCCTGTCACTAGCACCCTAAGGTCCAGCCCCACCAGCCTCCTTTTGCTTTTTTTACACTCCAAATTCTCCCCCATCTCTAAAATAATCTTTCTCCTTCTCCTTTGATTAATCCTATAAATCCTCAGCTTAAATACCCTCTTCTCAGGCCTTTCTGAAGCACCCCCTTTAGGTAAATCATCCTTGTCCTCCTCTTCTAACCCCTTATTCTATATAGGTAGGACATAGTATTTTGATTTTACCCTCAAATGAATCAACAGTGTAACTTCCACGAAGGCAGGGACCAGACCTGATTTATTGACTGTGATACCCTCGGCATGTGGCACAAAGCTGACAAATACTAGTCAATAACTATCTGTTGGGCAAGTAAACTCGGGGCCTGGTTTAAGATGAAATACAAACCCTGCCGGGGAAACTTGCAACTTCACCTGCTGATCATTCCCTTGGTCCCATCACTTTCTCTAAATATTTTTTAATCATACGGTGTTGCACTGTTTACATGGCTGACTCTGTTGTCTCTGAATTTCGGAGAGCCCCTAAATCTATATGTGATCTTCCTTCCCCAATCCCTGGCTGAGACTTAAATTGCGTATACAGAGATTAGGTGTCGGGAGGCTAATGTCTAGTATGACACTAGATTAGATGTAAGGATGTCCTTGTTTTGCCTAGGAGGATGGGAAATGTTAAGCTGAATATTCTTTGATAGGTTACAATGAAAATTGTAATTCCTTGGGGAACCACTACAGACGGCAAAAGAGCATTAGGGTATACTTTTTCAAACTAATAGGAGAGAAAAGCAACACGTAACAAATGGCTCATGAGAAGGTGGTACGTTTATATTCAAATATGTCAGGAATTTTCTATACTAATGGCTTAAATACTCAGGCAGAAGGGCAAAGATTTTCATACTAGGTTAAAAACTGAACTATATGCTTTCTCACAGAAAAATGATAGAAGTTTGGCGGTAAAGGTTTAAAAATCTATATCCTACAAACACTAAAACAAAGCTGATATAGCTACTTAATATCAGAAAAATAGATTTTGAGACCTTAAAAAAATAAGAATAGTTCCAATAACAGAGTGAACCTGTTTAATGTTCTAATAATACCTAAATGTATATTCACCAAATCCTATGCCCTCAAAAGACATGAAGCAAAATTAGAACTATGAGGGGTATATAGATGTCCACCACTGAGGTGGGTTTTCTCATAATGCTTGGGGAAGTACAATAAGTAGACACAATGCCAGGTTTCTAAAACAGACCTAGGTTCCAGGCCACAATGGCTTCACCACTGAGCCATATCACCTGTTTTAAAAGTAAGAGAAATAAGGGGCGCCTGAATGGCTCAGTCAGTTAAGCATCTGATGTTGACTCAGGCCATGATCTCATGACTCGTGAGTTCGAGCCCCACATTAGTCTCTGTGCTGACACCTCAGAGCCTGGAGGCTGCTTCGGATTCTGTGTCTCCCTCTCTCTCAAAAATAAATAAAAATTAAAAATGTTTAAAAAAATAAGAGAGAAGTAATGCCAGTATTACACAAGCTCATCCAGACAGAACATGAAGTACTTCCCAATTCATTTTATGAGTCTAACACTATCGTAATTCCAAAACCTAATACAGATCAATCGTATTCAAAATACTGAGCAAAACCCCTAACCGTTAGTAAATCAAATCCACCTTTTAAAAGAATAAAATGTCCCAAATTGGATTTATGTCAATAATTCAAAGTTGATTCAATATTAAAAAATCCGTCATAAAGTTGGCATATTAAGACTAAGATATTTTAATAGACATAAATGTTGTTCAAATTCACTCTTACAATTAAAAATTCTCTTAGCAAATTTGAAAGTTAATGGTAAATAGAAAAGCTTTCTTTTTGATATTAGCAAAGAGAAAAATATTCTCCTTTATATTTAATACAGCATTGAAGATCATAGTCAAGAAAAAGAAAGAAGTTAGGACAGGAAAGTAAGAAATAAAACATTCACACATTTAACTGTGAAGTAAAGCCTCCAAACATAAATTAATATAACTGATATAAATGTAAAGTTGAATAAAACATGCAAAACCTCGGAAATGAAATTTTAAAAAATATCCCTTACAATTGCATAAAAATACCAACTATCCAGAAACTCAACTGACAAAAAGTATACAAGTGTTCCATGGGGAAACTGCACATTTTAATTGAGAGATTAAGGAATACCTCGATCAATAAAAGACACAGACTATGTCCATGGATTGTAAGACTCAATATTGTAAAGAATCAATTTCTCCCAAACTAAGTTCAATGCAATTCTAATCAAAATTCCAACTGGATTTTTTTTTTCTGGAATGTCACTGACTGAATGTCTATATATATTTTTGAACAAAGCTTAAAGGGACAAGAATAACCAAGACATTCTTAAGGGAAAATAAGACACAAGATTGCTTTGCTCTTCAGCGAAACTTATTGTAAGGCTACAGCGTTTAAAACAATATGGTTCTGGTGCAAGACTAGATAGTTGAAATAGATACACACAAAGGCATCTGCTTTTTGACAAAGAAAAACTAAGGTAAGGATGAAGTTTTCAGTGTTATTAGAACTAGACAACCACATGGACAATAAAAAATTATAGGTGGAAAGCAAAATAATAAAGCTTTGGGAATACAGAATATAATCATGATTCCAGGGTAGGAAAATACTCTTTAAATCAGCTATAAAATGACTAATCTTAAAGGAATGATACGTGGTACTATACTTAGTAAGTCTATAAAAATATACCATCAAGAGAATTAAAAAGTAAGCTACACAATGTGAAGATGTAACACATATAACTGACAAAAGGCTTAGACCAGGCTTTATAAAGAACTACAAACCAGTCAGAAAACCCAAACAGAAAAATGGGCAAGAGACCTGAAAAGGAATCCATGAAAGATATGCCAATGTTCAACATAACAAATGAAAAAGTATTCGATCTCAACTAGCAACAAAGGAAATGCAAATTGAAATCATGAGACACTACTACATGCCCATAGGTTAGAAAGTTAAAGACATTATAACAATAAGGGTATATAGTAACAGGAATTCTCATAATGATGGCAAATAGGTACAGTGTGACAATCATTTTGTAAATGAGATTGACATCATCTAGTAAAGTTGATGGCAGTATTTTGCAGACAGCTTGTAAGATCCTTGTCTCCAGGTATTAACATTCTTGTGATATTCCCTCACCTTGAATGAGGGCTGGACTTAGTGACTTCTTCCAATGAATAGACTATGGCAAAGGGAAGGGATATCGCTTCAAGTTATAAGGCTAATTTCCATATTTCTGGTGCACTTTCTCGCACCTATCACTTGTTTGTTCAGAGGAAGCAAGCACTGTGTTGTAAGCTGCCCAAGGAGAATTCCATGTGGAAGAAACTGAGGACAGCTTCTGGTCAATGGCACACAAAGAAATGAACCCTGCCAACAACCGCGTCAGCAAGCATGGAAGCTCTTTCCTAGGCGAGTCTCCCCATGACTGCAGCCCTAGCTGACACACTGCAGCCATGGTAGAGACCCTAAGCCAGAAGACTGAGCTAGGCTGTGGCTAGATTCCAGACCCACAGAAACTGTGAGATATTCTCTTAGGTCACTAAGTTTTGTGGTAACTCGTTAGACTGTGATAGCTATTATAAATAGAAGTCATGCTAGGTTCTGTGTGAAACCAACACCATAGCTCCCTTCCATGTTTGAAAACTAAGCTCTCAGGATGTCTTTACCCAGTACAAGGAACTCCCATAAGCTAGAAGCACATGTGGCCAGCTGTCTGTCCTTAGACCTCTTATCTAAACTCACTCTGGTGATCTCAGCCGGAACCATGGCTTTCACGCGTACTTCCCCATGGCCTTCCCCATTTCTACCAGAGAAGACTCCATCCTTCTGATTGCCAGCCCTAAATGCTTTTCATTTCTGAACAGAGTATGTCCAATCCATAAAGAATCACGATGGCTGTACTTTTAGAACATATTCCAAAGCTGACCATTTTTACCACCTCCACTGTGATCCTCCTGGTTCAATTCCTTCTCTCTTGCTTGGATTACTGAAGTAGGTTCGTCTATTCCCACCAAATGCCAGGGTAGCATATTTAAACATAAGGCAGATCATGAACTCTGTGGCTCACAACTATGCACAGCTCCCATTCCAAAGTAAAATGAAACTCCTCATTGTAGGCCACAAAGCCCCACATGATCTTGCCCTGATCTCTACTACTTTCCTCCTTGTCCTGTCTGCTTGCAGCCACATTGGCCTTGCTCTTCCTAAACCTTTGCATAGGCGGTTCCCTCCTTCCAAGCAAGTCTTTCTCGGAGGAGGTTCGGCAAATCAACTTGAGGGCTGTCCCAACAGGTCCGGGGAGGGGCTTGAGAATCTGCATTTCTCATAAGTTCCCAAGAGCTGATGTGGGGACCACACTGAGAACCACGACCCTAGGGCATCCATTGAGATGGATACCGCTCTGTGTTCTGTGGAAGTCCAGGGGAAAGGCTGTGAAGGAACTTTAGGACCAATTCTCCTTCTTCCTCTTAATGAGATTTGTCCAGATGACATTTAATAGCGTGATCTCTTCCTATCTCTGTTTTCTCTTGCTTTGACCGCACCTCCTTACCTTGAGCACCTCTTTTCCCTCCCAGACCAGTACGGACCAATCATGTGATTCACTTACTGTTTACTGTTTCTCCCACCAGCTAGAATGTGAGGTCCAAGACGTGGAGATCTTTTTTATCCCAAGGGCTAAACAGACTTTTTTGAATAGATATATTTGTCCTACAAATGATTTAATCCTTTAATTTCCTCAGAATATGAACCCATTTTTTAAAGATGTATTAACGATATCTGCTCATAGAAAGAGCACAGCGGTAAAACAGATTTTTGAGATCAGCTAAACCCGGATTTGTAAGTCAGCTTCACTAGGAGCTAGATGTTTATATGAGGTTAATGTGCTATCTGGGGCTCGGATCTTTATCTTGTAAGAACAGTAGGTGATCTGGGATAGACAAACGAATGTGAAGTCTCTAGAACAGTTTTCCTCACCAAAGGAGTGCTCAAGAAACATAACTCCCCCCCCCCCCTTTGGTATCTCCCCTCCACTAGGCTCACGTTTCATTTACCTTGCAGGTTAATTAAATGCCATTCTAGATGGGATTATATAGAAGTTTCTATTTTAAAACTTACCATTAAAACCTTCGCCTAAACTTTCCCTAGTACCTTGAGGTGAAAAGTTTTCCAACGTCTACCAGATATAGTGTATAATAAGATTTTGCTGATACTGAGACAGTATTTCAAATTCAACCCCTGGAAAATATTAATCTCTGTGGACAGCGTTCATCCATATATGTATTTCTGGGCCAGAGGCTACTTGAATTTTGATGGCCTGAGACCCAAAACCTCCCATTTCTTATCAGGAGCATTCTAGAGGAATAATTTTCACAAGTGTAAGTATTCTGCCTACCTGCCTCAGATCTAAATGCTGTGTGCGAGATACACAGCGACAATGACTGCTTTCACAATTATCGTGAAACACAGAAATGGTATTTATACTGCTTATGCTGCACATTCATGCGTGACCTGGTATTGCTGAAATAGTCTTTATTTCGGAACATTCCAAAAGAGCAATGTACACAGTAACAAATATTAAGTCATATACCATAAGAAAGCATTCATTAGTGCAAATGGGTTTTGTAAAAGGTCTATCAAAAAGATTTATTTGCTTTAAAATGCATTCATTTCCAGAAGCATTGTTAATAAAACATTACAGTTTCTCATCCTCTGTAATAAAGTATTGAAAATCAATTGTGGTACAGTAGCAAACATTGCAGGTATTAAGTGCAATGAGCCTGTGATGCCTTTATAAATCTGAAACCCACGTAGGACAATAAATTAACAATGAAAAAGACAAGACCATCTAACTGCTGTCTGGCTATCTCCTTGCAATGCTTCAGCTTATGTTGTGCTCATTCAACATAAAATTAGGTCTTTCAAATTGTATGGTGGATTTTTGCTGATATATCCCTAGAGCTAAAAAAATAGTACCTTACCACAAAAATATTTTTATGGCACAAAATTTAAGTTGTTCCATAGTGGTTCACATAGGTGTAAAAAGAAATAGGCACAAAAAATAAAATTCCTGTAAACTATAAAAAAGTAAATTTCAAAGCATAAATTATAGAACCTAGTTGTAAATATGCAATGTATTAAAATACAGAACATGTAACGGGAAGATGTTTAGAACACGTAAGTAAATAGAACAAGTTACTTTAAAAAACTCATGGCAAAGAAAGCATTATTGATACATCTCAATTCTCTCAAAAAGTATTCAGGTACATAGCAGTTCTACAAAAACTTCCTAGATCTAAGTGTCACAATACTGCAACCGTGGATTTGAGAACGTTGCAGTATTATCTCAGGCAAATATTAAGTGCAATAATTAGTCTCTGGCGCTTGGTCCATTGGAAAACAATGCAGTGAATATGTTAAAATGCAAAAGGGAAAGAATATCCCGACGTTCACGGTTACCTAGCCAGCTAGGTAACTCAACCCTCATTTCCACGTCTTTCCCATTCTTCAAGGGTACGCGAGACAGCGTCAGTAGCAACCGTCTCTCCAGTTTCCATCCCTCAGCGTGCTGAGTGAAGACAGAGGCTTTGGAGGCTGAAGGAAACTGAAGGGATGAGACGAGGAAACAGACCGTTAATGCTGCCAGGAGTCCCAGCGCTCGCTCTCATCCGTTCTCCACCCCACCAGGGACAACTCACTAGCACCTTCCCAAGCGCGCCCTGGGTTTCACGCACCCGACCTTCGCACCGTGCTCCCCGGCTGGAAACCCCGTTCGCGGCACACTGCCATGTGTGCTGTGGGTGCAGGAGTTGCAACAGAAGTGAAAAACGACCAATGTCCACTGAGGATAAAGAATAGCTTAAAATCAGAGAGAAAAAGATAAACTCTGTCTAAAAATAAAGTTGCTTCCTTGAATGCAGATAGCAAATTACCAAGAAGAAATTTTCCACCTTCCAGATCAGGATCTGCCTATCACACTGGCAAAGAATCTAAAATGAATCCCACCCAGTTTCTGCCTAACTCTGGGGAAACCTCTCCTATAGTCTGGCAGTGACAACCTTCACAGAGGCTTAGTTTGGAGGTGGCACAATAGCCTGTATACATCAAATGTGACGGTAAACACAGATCTGCACTTACCGGGGCAGAATAAGCCAGAATTTATGAAGTTTGCAACCAAACGCTTCCTAGCTGGGTAGTAGGATTCTGGCATTCACTTTTGTTTACTTTCACGTGTTTTTTTTGATAGGGGCTCAGATCAAAAAGTCAGAAACTAACACTTCTAATTGAAAAATAAAGACTACTTACACGTCCTGACAACAAAGAAGGAAAAACTGCTTACTGGTGCATCCCTTTTCATCCTGTCACTATGGTCCGGCCCTCTCAACAGCCTCACTTCTTGGGGAAGCTGTCTGTGGTTACTGCCTCCATAGTCTCATCTTCCAAATTATCCTCAACCCACCTCCGTGGAATCCTGTTGACCCATGGAATCCTGCTGATGACTCCAAGATCTCCAGTTCAAGAAGGGTACATCGTGACCATGAGCTTGTCTAATATGTGCCTTGCAACTAATCTGGAATTTTCAAGAATAAAAAAATCCTACCTGGACCATACTACACTTACCAACATAAGCTAACCCCGGCTTAGTATCACTAAGGTGCTTTTGAAAGCATGAGTGTGGGCAAGGGTGTGCATGTGCCTGAGATTTGCTTATTTTGATAAATTATTGCTTCAGAAGTATTTGCAGTTCTATCCTGTGCTAGACATAGTTCTTGGCATTGGGGATTTAGAGTAGTGAACACTCCTTTCCCCCCCACCCCACGCAATTTATGTTCTAGAGGGGACAGACCACAAACTAATGAGGAGGTAGAATCTACAGTCCCTCAGCTGCGGATACAGGCTCTGGGGGGAAAATGGAGAAGGAGGGTAAGAAAGAGGAGTTACAACGGTCAGTGGAGTTGCACTTGTGGACAGCGTTCATGTGGGTGAAGTCCTATGGTCAGGCGGGGGTGGGGATAGGCTGTACAAATAAGCTGAAGAAAGGAAAATACACAAAAGCTCTGGAGATGGAGCTTACCTGGTAAATTAAAACAAAAGCCAATAATGCATCAGGAGTGAAGTGATGAGGGAGGAAGGGAAGACCTGACCACACAAGGGACCACCCCTCCCAACCCCATCACTTTCCAGAGGAAGGAGGCCACACACCAGGCCATAAAGGGCAGCACGTCAGAGACAGGAAGAGTGAGGATGGTTCCCCAGCAGTCTCCAATTTCAAACTGCGAAAGAGGTGATGGAGACAAATGAACAAAGGTTCCTACCTTCTAACAGGCTGTGCAATTTTGCTTCGAGGCAGGTTACTCCCATTTATTGCCAGTGAAGGTCTCGGAAGAGCACTGCGGCCCATTATCCCAGAAGCCGCAGCTTTGTTTGGCGCGGGGATCCCCGTGCTGGAATATAACTGCAGGCTGTTGGATACAGGCATGCTGCTGCTGCCTTGAACGGTGGGGCTCACGTAGGCTGTGGCTTTCAGAGGCTGTCGGACGGACACTGGGAAATGGCCCACGCTGTGGATTCTGTGCTGAAGCTGTCCCGGGGATGGAACTAGAAGAGGAGACGACAGAGATGTGAGGGAAAACCTGTACTGCTGTCCAACTGAGGAAATGCGCCTTATATCCACAACAAATAGGGTCGGAAAGGGAATATAAAGAGAGAAATAAATGAAATACGGGTTCCAGACAGCACTTAGCACTAGAAAATTCTCGCTCTTGACAACAGTCTCCTATCCTGTCAATCAGCAACATTTCTGGGCACCTAACTATATTCAAAAGCCAGATCTAACACCGACTTCCTTTCCTTTAACAAATGGAATCATCCCTGAGTTCTCACGGGACAGTTTCTTTGCTTGGAAGATATGAGGATTTTCTTGATGGGTGCTCTGGGGATGGTTTCACGAAAACAAAACAAGGGGACAATTAATAGCTGTGAAATAAAGACAGGTGTACCTATTGGCCTCAGTAGGTCCAAACAGCTTATTACAGATTGAATATTATCATAATGACATTTACCTATCTTATCTCCTAGAGTTGGTGGGAAGAGTAAATGAGTTAATCCACATACAGCCTTACAATGGCACCCGACACTTAGTAACCACTCACCAAGTGATACTATCTTGATAACAGCAAAATCTGTAAAGTGAAGGGAACTCTCTGGGTAAGAACTCTTAAAAATTTCATCAATATACTTACACGCCCAACGGTGCGTACCATTTCACGTGAAACAATGAACTGTTTGGCAGAAAGTTTAAACTGTAGAGTCCTTTTCTCCAAGGGGAAAAAACTGAATCACAGATTTAATGAAAACTTACACATACAACTCTGCCTGTTTTTACAAACTATTTTAGCCTTTGCTGCCTAATATTTGCAATTCAGTTAAACATGGATGCACCATTTTCTAAAACAGTTTAACTGATTTTGAACTTAACCATAAAATATACAGTATCTTTTCTTATACAGTATCTTTTTGAAATAAAAACAGAAAGGGAGAAAAACAAAAAAAAATCCATGGTTTTATTTAATGCCTATTGAATGATTTCCTTAAAAAATCAGTTTCATGTTAAGTGCATCCGAGGTGAAATCTATACATAGGAATGCTGATGACACATATTCATCACGCTCAATTCAAAGTACCTGCATGGCTCAGTCAATTAAGTGTCCAACTCAATTTCAGATCAAGTCATGATCTCAGTTTGTGAGTTTGAGCCCCACTCTTGAGCCCCAAGAGTGCTTGGGATTCTCACTCTGCCTGTTCTCGTGTGTGCTTTCTCTCTCTCTCAATAAACTCAAATTAAAAAAAAAAAAAAAGGTTCTATGCAAGATTCTGCTATAGTTTGATCCAACCAAGTTTTTGTGACACAGTAAAATTTCTGTTGGTTGACAATCTCTAAGTTCCTTTCCCACCAATTCTACCATTCCTTAGTTAGGTAAGCTTTTGACAATGAATATGTCAATATATTGGCTCATCAGGTATAATGAATGTACCATACTAATGAGAGATGTTAGCAGAAAACCAGGAAAGGAGGGGATGTGCAGGGATGTATGGGAGCTCTGTACTTCTAATTTCGGTGTAAGCCTAAAACAGCTCGGAAAAAAAAAAAGCCTAAATTTAAAAATTCAGTATGTGAATTTGCCTCAATTTCTTTTGAAAAACATACATAAAGTGCATAAATCTTAAGTCTAGTACTCAATTTTCAAAGTGAACACACTTGTGTCACCACCAGTCACTCCAGGCCATGGAAGTGATCTGCACCCCGGAAGGCTCACATGCCTCTTCCCACAACAGTAACAGTTATTCTCACTTTATCACCACAGATGGGTTATTCCTACCCTGAACTTCAAATAAATGGAATTATACAGTATGTCCTCTGGCTTCTT
Source organism: Acinonyx jubatus (assembly GCF_027475565.1). Lineage (NCBI taxonomy): Eukaryota > Metazoa > Chordata > Mammalia > Carnivora > Felidae > Acinonyx > Acinonyx jubatus. The sequence continues at coordinate 51,075,955 of NC_069380.1, read as the reverse complement.
TCACTCAACATCATGTTTTTGACATTCAGCCATGTTTGCACCGCTATGCAGTACTCAATTGTATGAATGTCACAATCTGTCTGCCTAGTGACGAAAGGCTGGGTTATTCCAGTTTGGGATTTGTGAACCTTCTAGAATATGTGTGTCAGTGTTCATATGCGCTCATTATATAAGATATATTCTGAATTCTACCATCATCACGATAAATGAAGTTAAACAGTCACTGAATACAACATCAAATGCAAAAATCAACTATTTCTAAACACCAGCAAAGTAGAAACTAAAGTTTGAAAAAACACTTAAGAATAAATTTCACTATGATGCATTAAAACTTCCTTTCAGAAAGCCATGAACACTTAGCCTGAGAGATGTGAGGAAGATCTAAATGAAGAGATGTTCCATACTAATGAAATAGAAGAATATTATGAAGATACCAATTCTCCTAAAATTTATCTACAGACTCAATGACATCCCAATCAATATCATTTGAAATGAAATTACACAAGTTACTCAGGAAAATCATCCTATGAACTCTCCTAATACATAAACAAAACAGACAACCCCTTGAGTATTTTAAAAGAAGAAAAAATGATGAGAGTTAAACAGACATAATCCTAATTTTATAAATAAGAATCAGAATGGACATATAACTTATCCAAGAGCATATGATTAAGACCCAAACTCAGATTGTTTTACTGCAAATCCTGTGTTCTTCCTTCTGTATCATGCTGCCTTTCCAACATTATCTTACCTCTGTGTTTTCCAAAGTAAAATGGTCCAGAACTAGGAATCGTCAGGGTATAAACTTAGAACGTATAAAGAATAATCACTTAGAATGCTTACAAATGAAAGTAAATGATGGGGCGCCTGGGTGGCTTAGTCGGTTAAGCGTCCGACTTCGGCTCAGGTCACGATCTCGCGGTCCGTGAGTTCGAGCCCCGCGTCGGGCTCTGTGCTGACTGCTCAGAGCCTGGAGCCTGTTTCAGATTCTGTGTCTCCCTCTCTCTCTCTGACCCTCCCCCATTCATGCTCTGTCTCTCTCTGTCTCAAAAGTAAATAAATGTTAAAAAAAAATTAAAAAAAAAAAAGTAAATGAGAACAGAATCCTAAGATTTGAAAGAAGCATATGACCGACATATTGCACATCAGTGCTCCAAAGGATTTTTCTTCTCTCATTATTATGTTTGACTTTCAAACACCGATTTTTCTACCTTATTTTTTTACATTGATGAATTGGAATTCTCCTGTAAAGAATTTTCCCTTCTCAATTTATGTATTTAGTCCATTACATATGGACCTGTGGTTATTCTGTTGGTTATAATCCTTCACAATTATTTTTTTCTGTGGCTTCAACTGTCACTGACTTGGTCGCTGGGAACTTCTTCAAGTTGTTTTCTATGCTCTATATTCCCATAATTTTTTGAGCACTTTGACCATAACTGGCCATTCTTTGTTGTGTGCATTCCATTTTGGGCTACATATGTTCTTCCGGCACTCAAATCACACTATTAAGCCACACAGAGTCAGAGTTAACAAAAATTCCTAATCATTACTACATTTGCTACTATAAAAACTATAATACAGTGACTGAGTGGCTTAGTCAGTTGAGCATCAACTTCACCTCAGGCCATGATTTCATGGTTCAGGAGTTTGAGCCCTACCATCAGGCTCGGTACGGTCTGTCAACACAGAGCCCGCTTCAGATCCTCTGTCCCTGCTGTCTCTGCCCCTGCCCCACTCACGCGCTCTCTCAAAAATAAACATTAAAAAAAACAACGACCCTGTATTTTCCTGAAGTCTACACTAATACGATCAACTCTTGTACTCAAGTATAGAACTGTGTACTAATCTCAGTTAAATTTCATCATGATCTCATCTGGCCTATTGTCCTAGCTGCCTGACATGAAATTAGTAGCTCTGTTTCCCACCATTAACAAATTTCACAGGTCGTCTTCCGTGTCTTTACACAAGCCATTAATTCCAATATTAACAGATTAAGCCCTAATCTGATACAGCCCTATGGCATTCGTCTACTCATTCATTCAAACGTTTACTGCGAACTCATTATATACCAGGCAGCGTGCCAGGTGCTAGGCACAGAAAATCAGCTAAGCTGATAATCTAGTATGGAAGATAAAGACCATAAAATATGACACACTGAAAAAGGTAAGCACCAAAAATCTAATCCATTCTAGATATGTTTTGGGGGTTTATGGGGAAGTCTGTTAGGGTCATCAACAGAGCCTTTTCAAAGGGTATGTGTCTGGGCTGTAGGACAAAGGTAAACAGCAACAAGCTGCATAAAGAAGGGAAAGATCAGCGTAAACTCTGGGGTGATCAGAACAAGCTTCTGCCTCTATTCCTTCACCTGCATGGCCTGGTGCAAACTGTTCCTTTATCTGTTTTCTCAAAATGCAAAATGGGAACGAGGACAGAAACGACCTCATAGGGTTGTTAGCAGAACCAAGTAAGACAATAGCTATAAACCGGTTAGCACAGTTCCTTGTGCACGGTAAATGTTGTCAATTTGTCTTTAGCAACTAAGACAATAAGAAATGAAAAACCGTCTCATGTGGGGCAAATGCCACGTGAACCCCCAAAATGGATCTGAGGTAGAAGGGCTTCAGACCACCCTGGTTGATGACTTGGCCAGCACACTCTGAACATTCGTCAGGCCTCCTACGTTTGGGTACCAACACTGGGACTGTGACCGTGAGTCTGCCTCCCAGGGATCAGTGTCGGACTTAACCCCAACTACTCACGTAAACAGCACGAGCGGGAATGGAGGGGGGCTCTGGAACCACCACATCCCCACACAAAATAAAAACATATGAATACAAGATTTCACACTCATTGCATGGCTCACTGCTGGGTAAAACATCCAGAGAATGAATGACAGACTGTGTGGTAAGCTGAAAGGGAGCAGGTAAGTACTACTTTGCACGCTAAAATATAACTTCATTTTGAGAGAAACAAAGCTAAGATAACACTAAGGTGAAAAAAAACACAAAGGTAAGAGCAAGACTGAACAAATATGCTTTCTTCAGAGAAAAGGGATCAAGCAGAGATAGTTAGAAAGCAGCAGATCTGCAAGGAAAGAGGTTATTTTTGTTCATACGACAAGCAAACAAATTAATCATCGTGTAGTGCCTCTACTGCTATCCTTGGGTTTAGAGGATTAAACATAATTTACTAATTATTAATTGATAACATATGCACTGATGAAAATACCACTCAATTGTAATGGTGAAGTTAAAAAAAAAAAGTCACAAGGAGAAAAGTTTCCTGCCATGTTCGCAAAAGAAAAAAAAAAAATGAAATAGTTAGATAGTTTTCTAACTGTATTACAACTAAAAATTACTAACGAATTACAAATTGTCACACTTACTGCAAGACTGTATTCTTGAAATCCCGTTCCCAGCTCCATGCAAACTTGAGTCAAAACTCTGACTGTTTCTCACGGCGACTGGAGAACTTGCATTGCTACTAACAGCAGTTGTACTTGGCATCCGAGCTAGATTAGGCATACTTCTTCGGAGCTTGTCTAGAAAAGAATTTCAGTCGAAAATCATAAGTTTATGCCAGTTAAAATAGGAGCTTTCAAAAATAAATATAAATATTATACTCAATAACATAAAAATTATGTGTGTTATGAACTATAACAAGCTACCATAGAATTAACCTTCTGTATAGAAAGCACACTTAGTATCTCCAAGAAAGGCTCTACCAAGCAACTGTTTAAAAAAAATGTGTTCTGGGGCGCCTGGGTGGCTCCGTCGGTTAAGCGTCTGACTTTGGCTCAGGTCAAGATCTCGCGGTCCGTGAGTTCGAGCCCCGCGTTGGGCTCTGTGCTGACAGCTTGGAGCCTGGAGCCTGTTTCAGATTCTGTGTCTCCCTCTCTCTGACCCTCCCCCGTTCATGCTCTGTCTCTCTCTGTCTCAAAAATAAATAAACGTTAAAAAAAATTTAAAAAATAAAAAATAAAAAAATGTGTTCTATAAAAAATAAGTAGGAATTAGCTAATCAATTAGCTATTTGTATACAAATGGATAAATTTGTATCAAAGTGACGTTAGAGAATAATCTTAACAGCCACTTAGTTTTAAAAGACACTAGAAATTATTGCATAGTAATTAAAAAAAAAAAAAAGAACCAAACTAACACCTACTGTATCTCTTGCTAGCATAGAAAAATGGGGAAAAATTATTAAAATCCTAACTTGACATGTTCTGAGATACCCACTCATCACACCAACATGACTACATTAACTTCTGGAAAGTTTTAACTATGAGTAAGCCACTAAACCTCTTGAGACCAGAAAAGAGAACGCTTCCATTTCATTGTCCTGGCTGAGCACATGCTGCCACAAGAGGGCAGCAGAGAGTCGCCCACAGATTCCCCGTGCTCCTGAGCTGTGAATTCAGCACAGGACCACAAGACACACTGTCCCTAAACTGAAGTTCCCCTAACAGGTCGCTCAAGCTCAGAAAACAAAAGATATATTTGAACGCTAAGCCAAAACCATTCAAGTACAAAACCGGATTCACTTCTTCCTCCCCTTCACACACGCACCTTCCACACTTACTCAGACCAGCTGGCTGCACCCTCCCTGCCCAGCAAGTCCTCTAATCCGGAAATTGGGGCCATCTCCTCAGACGCACCTCCCTTCTATACCCCCGGCTCCCACGTCCTGTCAGTTCTGCCTAATAGTTAATGTATCATCCACTACATCTGGTTCGGACCTCATTGTTCATCACTCACATTTTTACAAAATCCTCCTAACTGGTCCCCAGGCCCCCTACCCGGTTCCTCGGCCTCCTCTCCCACACAGCCTGCTCTAGTCTCCCAAGAGCACAAGCACTCTGTGGAGTGACCGAATGAAAAAGGGCACAGGAATTTACCACGTATATACTAAATGCCAGGCACCCCAGAAGATGCCGGGGGGACCACACTGTACCACAGGTCCAGTCCCTGACTCTGAGTTTATAGTCTAAACCAGGTCTTCTCAATCTTGTTTCCATTATCCATCCCAAAGAGAAAATCTAAAATTTAACGTTAAATCTTATTTTTCCCAAATGGAACAAATTATATAGAAAAATAACATTTGAAACATTTGGAACTCTGCAGGACTACAAACCATGGTACTATCTCATGCTGTTCATGCACCCCCTACTCTCCAAGATATTTTTATTTTTATTGGTATATGCCCTAAAACACCAACAGACACATACCAGGGCACTCAAGTTTGTGGTCACTTTCTTTCAAGCTAAATTGGAAAACAAATGATATCCTTGAACACTAATCCAAAATGTGTCCAAGGACAAAACCAAACTCATCTTCTCCCCCCTCCTTTGCACTGCTTGTTTCACATTACTTCTACCCAGTCACTGGAGCCCTGCCCAGCAATTTTTGCCTCTCTGCGGGAGTCTAGGGAAAAGACAGAAAAGCAAACAAGTATAATAAGTATACTTACATAATAAGCATAAGAAAGTAAAATAAGAAAGTGTAAAGAGCGCTATGAGGAGACCAAAAAGATTATGTCGACCTCGCTAACTTTTTCTGTCTATCTCCTAGCGGAGGTATTTCCACTCCCACAACACATCCTTATTCCCGGTACGTATTTCTAGAGTTAATAATGCTCAAATACTGCCACTGACTGTTAGTTTTCTTGACCATTTTCCTCCATATCTCCTTGAGGCCCATTTTGCACAACCACAGGTTTCATATTCCTAAATTCTTGTTAAAGTTCCTAACCCCAGGCAGCAGGCATTTAATACATTCAGCACACGTTATTTATGTGTATGTTGGCAGACGGTGTGTGGTAGGAGAAATAAGGGAGATGGGACTGGTCTTAGCGTCTACATCCAGATCTTTTGAACATCACACTAACTGGATGAAAAGCGAGCTTCTATTAATGCAAGACTAAATTACTTTGACTATATATATTTAAGCTGCAGGGAGCACAAGGGAAGAATTATATGCTACCATTTAGAATATGAATTGAGTTTCTACATTTCTAAGTTTCCAAACTGTTTACTATAAAAGTGTTCATAGCGGCATCTGGGTGGCTCAGTTGGTTAAGCGTCCGACTCTTGGTTTCTGCTCAGGTCATGATCTCACGGTTCGTGAGTTCGAGCCCCGCATTGGGCTCCGCGCTGACAGTGAGGAGTCTGCTTGGGATTCTATCTCTCTCGTTCTGCCCCTCTCCAACTCACTTGCTCTGTGTCTCTCAAAAATAAATAAATCTTAAAAAGTTGAAAAAGTTTTCATATCTACAGAAGTGTTGAAAAGCAGTGTCGTATCTGCATGTTTTCCACCTAGATATGCTAGTTGTTCTCATTTTGCCATAATTAATTCATCTCCACATATATACATAATTGTTTGCTGTGAAGCCACATAAAAGCTGCAGATCTCTGGACATGTGAACACTAATGCCTTCTCCCTCAGTTTTAATATGATGTCATGACTTCCATTAAGCACATGGAATACATTTTCTTCCTGGTATTTTGAGCTTCAATAATAAATTAGTCACTATGACCTTCCCACTGCCACAATTTCTTTTAAATTTTAAACCTAAAGGTACCCGGGCACTTTGAAATCTTAGGTAGGGCCAAAGAATAAGAAAATTCTGTACAATCACAATACTTTCATTCCATGTAAACAAATTAACAATAGGTTTTAATAATCCACATACAAAATTTTCCCATCAAGAATGTCCTTCGTAAGCATTTCCCCCTAAACCACGATCAGTCAAGGTTCACACATTAGATGTGGTTGTCGTGTTTTTAATCTCTATTAATCTAGATGTATCTGTTTTTAGAAACCAATCTTTATTCCTGTAAGCAGCAAGTCAGTCTCACAAAGCTTTAAATCTGAAATACGCTCTTAAAAGTAAACGCTTCCGAGTGTCAATATCTAGAACACTTCTCCTCTGGGTGAAGCTCCCATCTACAAGCGATGTCAGGGACCATCTGGAAATGAGGTACACTCTTCCTGTCAAACAATGTGGATCACATTAATGACCATATATGCTCTAGTGTTCAAGGAATCAAAAATAACATTCTATTTCTATCTTCACAAGAAATCAGCAATTTGCACTCAAGGACTGAGGTGCAGCAGGGAAAGCTGGAGGAACAGACAGAGGAAAGAATTCAAGGGAGTCTTCTCATGTTATTATTTCTCAAGCAGCAGCAAGAGTTACCACTCTAGGAAACAAAGACTCAAGAGTATTCAGAAATAAAGGGGACATGTGGTTACCCACCAATCAGATCTAGCCTTCCAATCAGTACAGGGTACAAGGGAGGGCCCGGGGCTAACAGTGCTAACCTCATGCCACAGACAACCCCTGCCATACCCTAAAAAGTTCCTACAAGAGTTAGTCATTGTTCACATCTGGAAAACTATTCCAAATATGCTTTTAATTTTATAACCCCTGTAAATAGTCCCATAACTGTTTTTTAAATTTTTTTTTAATGTTTTATTTATTCTTGAGAGAGAGGAGGACAGAGCATGAGCGAGGGAGGGGCAGAGAGAGAGGGAGACACAAAATCTGAAGTAGGCTCCAGGCTCTGAGCTGTCAGCACACAGCCTGATGCAGGGCTCGAACTCACAACTGCAAGATCATGACCTCAGCCGAAGTCTCATGGTGCTCAACCGACTGAGCCACCCAGGCACCCTGATCCCATAAATTTTAAGAGCCCTCTTTTCTGAACCTAGGCAGCGCTGGAGCTACGAAAGCAATAAACATAAATATGCACTGGTGACTTCTTGTTAGTCATTTTTATTTAGTTTTTAAAGTTGATTTGAGAGAGACAGAGATAGCATGAGTGGGGGAGGAGCAGAGAGGGAGGGAGGGAGGGAGAGAGAATCCCAAGCTGCCCCTCGCTGCCAACACAGAGCCAGATGCAGGGCTTGAAAGCACCAAGCCAAGAGGTCATGACCTGAGCCGAAGCCAAGAGTTGGACACTTAACCGGCTTAGCCACCCAGGTGCCCCTTTAGTCATTTTAAATGGATCGCTAATTTATTCTCTCCTATCCATATTATTTTAGGAATTTAGAAAAAATATGATGGCCTGGTTTCAAAGCTGCCACTCTTATTTCACAATTTTGTTCAACTGACATTCCATGGTAACAAATGAAGGGTCAGTTATCTGAGTCACATTTTTTTAAAATGAGGGTGGGAGGGGAGACAGTCAGTCGTTATTTACTTTCCCAGCACTTTTCATCCAGGCAGTGCAAGGGTCATTATTTCGTTTGTTCCTTAGGTTGGAAGAGTGTGTACCAGATGATTTGATGTGAAATTATGCCTAAGTTTTCCGAGAAAGAGGTATTATTTGCCCACATTTTAATAGCCAAAGAAAGCAACGTGTATGGAGACCCGAGGGACCTGTGAAAGACGGAAGTGGTGGGACAAGACTGGACTCCAGAGCCTGCACTCTCAACCCCCAAGTTAATCGGCCACAAGTCCAGTCCAGAAAACCGTGGTCGTATTCGATTTTCCTTTGCGCATGGAGCCCAGGCCTTTTAGGAAAAATGAAACTGCCACTGTTGGACGCTAAGCTGTGGGGTGCCTCTGCTTTCCTTATGGGAGTCATCACAGCGCAGGTCCAGGGAAACCGATCCTTTTCATCGTGGTGCTCGGTGTAAGGTGAAACCCCTCTTCTAAGGGAAGACAACAATCCGCTGGCAACACGGAGCAAGCAGCGGGGCCAGCGTCTGCTGGGCAACTAGGATACGATGTTTTAAGACACCTGACAACCATCAGAGCAACAACTCGAGGCGTCCTTTTCCTCGATTTCAAAGCGAGGCAGACTTTCATGACGCACATGGAATACACCGCTTTTCTGGCATTAAGAGCATTAATAAATTAGTTACTACGACATGCCTTAGCTGCCACTTTTTTTCCTTTTAAATTTGGTATCTAGAAATACTAGAAGAGAAATTATGACTGAAATGTTCAATAGTTTCAAAGGATCTCTCAATTAGCACGAATGATACAAGTACAGAAGAAGAGAAGGTAAAAACAAAAAACATGGTAACAGGTGATCATGAATACAATTTGTATTTGGCCCTGCAGTCCTTTTAAATAGGCTGCTTCACCACTCCTGGGCCCAGCTTTGAGAAATGGTGCTATGTAATAAGTAAGAGCTGTAATTATAAATACGGTTTATTTCTCCATATTATACAGGATTTGCATGTGAAATCTGACCGGTCATTGGTACAAAATCATAGCAGGCTTAGAATATTACATGATTGTTCTCCCTAGTCTGTTGGAGGTCAAGGACTGTACCTCCTGGATTGGGGAAGTAAGACTAACAGTGAATATGGAGAAAGGAAAAAACACACAAGAGAATGACACATACTCTGACCCACCACGTTGACAGTGACGCTGGGGCAGATCAACTTCCTGTTACCACGCCAAGTATCAGCCTCCGTATCCCTCCTGGTACACAGATCTTACTTCTAGATGTCAGAGGGAAAGACACATCCAAACTTGTCCTAAATCGGGATGTGCACAAGCATCACCATCCATGCTTCCCATCCGTTATCGCATGACAGGAGCAGGCAGTGCGGGACTGAGGTGGCGGGAGAGGAAAGGAGACACCGCTCAGCGCGATGGGCTCCACGGAGCTCCACTGTGAACTCAGCCAGCACCACCTGCCCGCCCTGCCTCTGAACTAGCAACCACATAAAGATGCCCCATATGCATGACTCATCCTGTGCTGGCCACATCGTGGTGGTTTTCTTGAAGCTGTACGTCTGTCAGTCTGGGACACGTGATCAGAAACTGGTCAATTTTAGATTTCAACTCAGACCATACTGGTAAGTTCTTGAAGATATACTTAATAAATCTGGGAAACATTTAGCAATTATTTATACTGACATTAAAACCATTTCTTGGCCCTATATGAAAGATCAAAGCACACTAAATACCAAAGGACACATATAACCTACCTCCATTGGTCCTATTTGGTTGCTGATCTGGAGTTTGGGCTTGAGGTGAATAATACTGTTGCTGCTGGTAATTATTTGAAGGAAAATACTGGGAACTGGGGCTCCTCCTACAATCCCGAATGCTGGAGAAAGTCTGTGAATGGGGAATTCCTCTTTGGAAAGGCGAACACCTTGGAAGACGAGGCTGAGGTGGTGGCAAATGGTCAAATTCTTCCTCGTCCTCCAGACTGAATCGATCATATTCTTGATCACTACATGTCCCTTTTTTTCCTGAATTCAGTGACACACTGGAACTATGTCTGGACACAGATGCTGAAGTGGACGCATAATCTTGCCTGAGACCTATGACAGAACAAGAAACAGTATCACCTCATGAGACATCTCAATCCAGCAAAAATTAAGTTGCAGTTAAGCATCAGAAAAAAATTTCTGTCAAATAATTCAAATGAAGGCCACTATCTTGTTCATAGTTTGTTACGTCCCAAGAAAACAGATACATTTACCTACCAAACAGATGTCTAAGATTAGACTATCCTGTTGTGCAAAAAAATTGCCCCAATTCCAATGAAGAAGAAATACACTGCTACAGTTCATCAATCAGTGTCTGTCAATTTCCCCAAATGATCCCTTAAGAAATCTGGAGAGATACTCAGGAAAAGCTATTCATCATCATTACAAACAGTATGTTATAAGTTAGACAATTCAAATAATCCAATCTCTGTCCAGGGGGTATTCCTCCTGCTCCCCACCCCAGCTTTCAAAGTCAAAGCAAAGTTCAAAACCTGGGGTACAAATATTTTCTAACAAGGTCACCTCTCTGTTCTATTTGTTACTAATATTATCTTTTTCAAAGCACACAGACACTTCATCTCTTCAATAGTTTTGGGTTATCCTAAATGAAAACCAACTAAAAATAGTCAAACTGGAAGTTTCTAGTTATTCCTTTCATCTCACGGTCAATACCACAATTTTTTTAAAGTAGTCTCTCCCTGACTAACTTCTGAAACTCACATTAATTGTCTAGTCATATATTTTCATAAAGCGTTACTGTTATTTTACTATTCCTAAATAACAACATAAAACAATCACTTTCTCCCTCTGAATGGATCTTATCAAACTCTCCATAAGTATTACCATGTTTCTCATAGTAGCCTTGGCTAATTTTGAAAACAGGAAGTTGTCGTGCTTGAATGAAATGATACTTGGCTGTTTCTACTTATGTTGACCTGAAAAGATAAAACTCCAAACCAAGCCTAGCCCAGTTCTGTGATCTACATCTTATTGTGCCTTTAATACCTTGTGGTAGTTCACTCCTAGATTTGTTAACTTTCCTGCAGAGCCACTGATACATTGTCCCACCGCTAATGATCTCTTCTATGTTTATATTTATCCTGAGAAGCTTGTCGATGGATTTTAATTGAGTTTATATTAAGATAACTATAGACTCACACACAGTTCTAAGAAAGAACACCGAGAGATCCCTTGTGCACTTTGCCCAGTGTCCCCCAATGGTAGCATTTTGCAAAATTATAAAACAATATGACAACCAGGATATTGTGATACAAACCCAACTTGTTTAGATATTTTCAGTTTTACTCATATATATGGAAGTATTAAGTTCCGTACAATGTTATCACCTGTATGATCAAATATTCACCACCAGTGTCAAAATACTAAACAGTTCCAAAAATCCACAAAACACGAAAATCCCTTGTGCTGCCCTTTTATAACCACGTCCCCCTCCTTCCTGAGATCTCACACCCTGTCTCTAACCCTCATCAATTGTAAAATTTTCTCACTCCAAAATGTTATATAAATGGAATTACACAGAATGAAATCTCTTGAGATCTTTTTTCACTCAGCAGAATTCCTGGGAGATTCATCCAAGATGCTGCCTGCATCAACAGTCCACTCCCTCTTACTGCTGAGTAGTACCCCCTGGTATGGGAGCACTGAAGCCTGATTAACCATTCACCTCTTGAAGGACATCTGAGTTCATTCCAGTTTGGGGCTGTTACAAATAAAGCTGCTACAAACATTCATGTATAAGTTTTTATGTGAACAAAAATTTCCACTGTTCTAGGACAGGTGCCCAAGACTGCAACTTGCTGGGGTCTATGGGAATTGCATGTTTGTTTGTTTTTTAAGAAGCCGACAAACGGTTTCCATAGTAACTGTACCAGTGATGTCTTTATATTCATGTATTTTGACCAGAGTATGTCCTAACAACTTATGATGCCCATGAAAGCCTGAGGGGCATTAACTGGCCCATCTACACGGTAGGGTAGGCATGAGAAAAAGAATCTCATGCTTACCCATCACCTTGGCAGAAATGCCCAAGCCTCCCTATCCCCTCACATTTCAAGTAGAAGACTCTAATTTAAGAAGTTTCCTACTTTAAAGAGAACATACTTTCTTCTTGGAGACGAGCCATGATCTGGACATCAGTGAGATCCTGTAACTTATATCCCATGGAGATAGAATCATCTTCCAATTCTGAAGTACTCAGCTCACTGTCTATAGAGGACTGGGGACTGAGAGGGGAGCCCCTGGATGTGTAACCTGAAAAACAAAGGAAACAGGTTTATCATTTGGTCTGAAGAACTGATATTTACATAATGCTTTGTAATTCCTGTATCAAATCGGCAATTTTCTTCCTATTTTCATAATGCCACTGAAGGGTGACCAACACGTAACCATTCAATGGCGAGACAATATGCACGTCCTTCACATGTTCATGATTCACATATATTTTTTCAGGTTCAATTTTCACAATTAAAAAAAATCACTCTGCACTATACACCAAAAAAACTGTTAAGAGGACAGATTGAATTATGGTTTTACCACATTAAAATGTATATATATCACTAGTGCTGAAATCTGCATCCCATTAGGTAAGTATATATCTGAAGACATTATAGAAGAATACTTAGTTCCATGTTCACTTTTGATTAATAATCACATATGCTTCTCTCTAGTAGTAACGGATTATAAATTTTAAGATTAAACTATAATCTGGTCCGTTTTTCAAACAGGTACAAATAGAGCTATGAATGAATAAGAACATCACATGTAAAAGGCTCACATATATACACAGAAGCATATATAAATTCTCAACAACAGAGGGTACAGTACTCCCAGGAGATGGGAAGTCACCCACAAAAGTAAAAAAGCAATGGCTTGGGTAAAAGAATGAAGGAAGAAAGGCCCCAAAGGGATAAAAACTGTAGGAATGGAATCACACCAATGCTGAGACAAATAAGGAAATGGTGAGAATTTCATCTCATAAGAAGCTACTGTGGCTATTTTTTTTTTCCTATGGAGCCCTGGCTTAATAAAAAGCTACCAGAAAAAATAAAATTTTAAAAATTAAGACATACAAGGTTTACATTCCTGAGTCATAATAAAAACACTTGAGTTGTGTTCGACATTTAATTTTAAAGGCACACAAGGCATTTGGAAATCTAGCCATATACGTATAGTTTTGCTAACCAGGAAAACTGCCTGTTGCACACACTTGAGAGCACACCAATGGTGCTCAAGCACAAAGGAAGGCTAGCCTTCTCGGTGCCCAAAGTAAGTGTGCAGCACACAATCTGTGTCACAAGATCACCCTCAACTTTTCAGTAAGAGAGGACAGGTGAGCTGTTTTTGGTGACTGAATGATAAAGCAAGCAGCTGGTCAAGAAGTTGAAATATTACCTGTTCTTTCAGGTGTTAGTATTGCTTTATTTGAGGTTTTAGAGAAGCTGGGAGTATTAATGCCATTGCTATAAGGGCTGAGTCTTGCAACAGGACTATAAGGAAAAGCCAGGGAGACATTTGAAGAGAAGAGACTCCGCCATCGGCTAGCTGTCACAGAAGCAGAAAATAAACAGCAGCAGTTAGCTATCCGGAAGCAGGTGCTTATTTGTCAGAAGGAGAAAGGGGAGAGGTTAAAAAAAAAAAATGAAAAGACAAAGCAACTTTTCATAAGGATAACTTAAATGACTTCCACATATCAAAGGTGAAAATATTTAAAAACAGGCAATTTGTGAATTAGAGTCCTACTGATACCTTCATTTAAGACCTAGGAATCAGCTTGATTAAAGCCAATACACCTCTGTAATAATGAAAACCTGTTTTGAATTTCTACATTAGAAATGCTTTCTATTTCCTATTTCTGCACAAGGACTTAAGTGTTTTGTAATAATATAAACGTTCAGTGTCCAAAAAAGCTCAAGCTTAAAAACTGTGGGGAATGTTACTGTTACCTATACACAGTCCCATATTTTTTCCTAAGGTTCATTTTCAACCCATTTAATATGGAAAATGTTGATCAAGCAATATTTAAGGAAACCTGTTCTTGGCTTATAGGACACAAACTTAAAGGAACTGCTGCATTTCTTAACAGCCCTGCATCCAAACCAAGGATTGTGGAAAAACAATACAAAATCGCAGGAGAAGGATACAAAATTTAATGACAGCTATTTTTGATGGAAGGTGTAGAGGTGAACTGGCAACTTGTTGCATTTTTTTAAATAAAAAACATTTTCCAAATTTTTTGTATTGAACATGTATTACTTATGTAACATTTAAAGGTAGGATTATATATACAATTAATTTAGTACTTTAAGGAACAACAAGGAATTTTACCTACAATGGGCAAATGATCTAATTCTTCGTACACTGCTTCACCTGACAGAATTAACGTATCTCCCTCGGCCCAAAATGCCAACCCCTGCTATTTCCGGGTTCTTGGGATCATGCAAAAGACCTCAAAACCGTAAAAACTTGAGTAAGTCACACCAAACATCACATAGTATTCCTTCAAGGCATACGGATTACTTTGCTAAGCAAAATCCATTCTTCTAAAAAGCAATCACTTAGACGTGGACTAATAATAATAAGCAGGGCAGGAGGGAACAGATAAGAAATACAGAGGAGGTTAAATTTCACATAAAGCAGTTAGTTGGACTGTATTTGCTAGAAATCTCACCAAACCTGAAGCAGCAAGTATGAAAAGGACTGCCTGACTCGCATCCCCAGATCACTTTTTTTAAATGTTTTTTTTAATGTTTATTTTTGAGAGAGAGAGAGAGAGAGTGAGAGAGTGAGAGAGAGAGAGAGAGAGAGAGAGAGCGAGAGAGCAGGGACGGGGCAGAGAGAGAGGGAGACAAAGAATCCGAAGCAGGCTCCAGGCTCTGAGCTGTCAGCACAGAGCCCGACATGGGGCTCCAACTCAGGAACCGTGAGATCACGAAGTCTGACGCTCAATGACTGATCTACCCAGGCGCCCCACCCCCCCAGACCACTCTTAATGAGCGCCACTAATGAGCCAGCGGATGGCTGAGGAGCACTTCAAACTGGGCAGTGCAGTTGAAGGCACAGAAACGATGGGGTGTGGGAGTCAAGAAAATAATCTGCTCCAAAATGGGGATACTTAAGAGCCTTGCAAAATATCACCAAGGTTATTTCAAAGAGCAAAGTGTTTCCTCTTATTTCAGCAAGAGTCGTCGAGGTAAGTACCGCCCCATTCCAACAATTACATGCAAAACAGCTCTTCCTCCTGCAAGTGAAAGAGGAAAGCAGCCGCCTGCACAAGGATCACACTTTTCAGAATTCACCAGTGTCCAGAAGGAGACCCTGCAGCACAGCGTCACTCCTGACTGACAGCAGTCACCTCACTTACCCAACCTGTAATTAAGGGTGAGCTCTTCTCAAGCTCAGCCAGAGCAGAGACCCACGAGGCTGCCATTCCCCGTCCTGTAACTTCTAGACACACAAACCTGATTCCCAAATACACTGCAAAGTAGGGCTTGGTATGCAACACACCCAAGGTAGCCACTCCTGCACCTTTAATCTCTAGGACTCAAAGTTTCTCATTAAAATTCTATATTAAAAAAAAAAAAAGATCAATAGCTCTTTGTGACTGCTAACTTGCTTAACAGATGATGTCTGATCACTTGCCAGGCAAATTACAGTAACTGCGTGTTCTCACCCACAGATGCAGGCGACAATGCATCCCAAGTAAACAGCATTCACTACTCTGCACAATAACTACTGTGACCCAGCCTCCCAGCACAATGGTACAGTGATTGTGGCAATGACAGCAAGATCCTGACTAAGAACACAATTAGCATCTATTGCAAGAAAGAATGCTCTACATTGTCCTTTGGCATGGAGGCTTTTAAGAAGAGGGAGGAGAATTATCGTGGGGCAAGCTAACAAAACAACAACATTAGACTAGTACCCGAGGCTGTGGCGGAGGAGGAGAGGGGAAAGGACAGGAAGCCATCACATCCTACTTATTCTTCACTATGTAGCTGAAGAATTGTAGGAATTGTAACAGGAAGCATTTTTATTTTTTTGCTAATACTTTGTGAGTAAAATTCTACTCCCCAACGTAGGGCTTGAACTCACAACTCCAAGATCAAGAGTCACATGCTCTACCAACTGAGCCAGCCAGGTGCCCCAGAAAGCATTTCTACAGCGAATAAAACAAAACAACCTTCTAAAGGGCAATTTTATCTTTTTCAGTCAATTAATTTAATGGACTTTTCATATGAGGATGTTTTTTGAGAGGCTCAGGGATGATTGAAATGACCCTAAAAAAGGAGTAAGATGGCATTGCTAAAGAAGAAAATGGGAAACAAAGTTCTGAACAACAGTTATGTTTCCTTACACTCTACTGCAAAGTACTACAAGTAGAGGGCTTCTCAAACTTGGGATGAGGCTTGGGACTATGTATCTGCTTGTTCTATTCCAAGCCCTAGATATAACGGAGCTGGGCCCAAACATCAGGACATGCTGAAGGTTTTCCTTCCTAAATACCTTAATTTGGACAGCCTCCCAGGACACTCCTTCCCACATGCTCTCTGTAGTCCTACTGCAATTTCCTTGACCAGGATGCTCACCACCTCGCACCAGATGAATGTCATCTACTCCTCAAACAACCTGTAGCCGCCATCACCGTCCCTGGCAAGCCCACCCTGAATGTCATGACCAAAGCTGTGTTAGTCGGATACTAGTACTGTGGTGGCTTTTCATGGCACACAGGATCTAGAAGGCACTCCGGATCATCTCACAGGACCCTTCCCCACTGCCATGCCCTCCTACCCACCTCTAGGGTTTCTGAACTTCCTTGCTAACACACCTGTACTGCAAAACCTTCTATGTTGCCTCCCTGATCTAACAAGCATCTTCTATGGAAATAAATGTGATTAGGTACTAAGGTATGGACTGAACCCTCATCTTTCTACAAAAAACAAAAATGGTCAATTATTTTCGGTACATCTTCAAAGTTGCCAGACTGAAAAAGTAAATTACAGATCTGTGAAGCTATTTTTGTTTTGTGTTTTTGTTTTTAAGAGAAAGGCAGAACTCACACGAGCAGGGGAGAGGGGCAAAGGGAGAGAGAATCTTAAGCAGGCTGCACACTCAACACAGAGCCCAATGCAGGGCTTGATCCCACAACCCTGAGATTATGACATGAGCTGAAATCGACATCCAAACATTCAACCAACTGAGACACCCAGGCGCCTCTGAAGCCATTTTTTGGAAATCATTAAGTATAACAACCCCCCCCACCCCAGAAAAAACTTAATTCGATAAATGTTCCAGTGATGACAATAACAAGAAAAATCACAAAGGACAGATGATGGGATAGGTTTAAGAATCTAAATTTCTTTAATTCTCCAAACTGAGAATTATTAACAAATACCTTTCCAGCCCCAATGACATTCCTTCTATGCCTTGCCTAGATTCATAGCAAATATAGCAAATATTCAAATTTTTGTTGAACATGTAGGTCTCTGCATATAATCAAAATCAAACTTAAGAAAGCAGTAATTCACACGAAAGGAAAAAGAGTAACTGATCTAATGAGAAGCTCAGTGATCATCCTCAAAAGATCGGTAACTCCATGAAGCTAAACGAGTTCAAAAATAAAGCAGTGCTAGGACATCTTCTAGAAACAATTATTTTCACATTTTCTTCTCACCACAGGGATAGCCAGGTCAGTACTGAACACAATGTCTGGCATACAGTATAAAATCAAAGTGCAATGCGGTCAAAATCTTGGTGAGTTTAGTAACATTTCCTTATTTCAAACCATTTTACCATTCCTACATTAACATCTAAATGGTTTTGCCCAATTTCTTAAACTTTATTAACTATAACTTAATATACACAGTATCTTTGAAGACAAAAGTTACTTTAGACATTTCAGCCCAGCTGGATAAAGGCTCAATGAAGAAATATACCTGTAGGAGCACAACTCATTAATACTTCCTAATAGCCACTCAGTTGTTGAACTTTGTGTGTGTGACTCTTCTGGTTTCCACCTAAATGACTTTATATTACTAATGACTAGGGCCTATGATCAGGTGATTGACACATCAAGATTTAACAGGAGTCCCTGCCTAGGGTGAGCTAGGTCCTGCCATGCTAGGTTGCAATGTTAAAGTGAAGGGTCGTGCCAAGGACGCTAGTTGGCAGAAAGCCTTACAAGAAGGTGACAAAGCTTACTCAAATTCTTGAAATGCTACCATCTCTTACAATCAAAGGAACTGTTGGGGCGCCTGGGTGGCTCAGTCGGTTGAGCATCTGGCTTCGGCTCAGGTCATGATCTCACAGTTCGTGAGTTCGAGCCCCGTGTCGGGCTCTGTGCTGACAGCTCAGAACCTGGAGCCCGCTTCGGATTCTGTGTCTCCCTCTCTCTCTGCCCCTAACCCACTCGCATTCTGTCTCTCTCTCAAAAATAAACATTTAAAAAATTAAAAAAAAAAAGGAAACTGTTCATAAAACAGCTAAAAGAGGGTTTAGTAGAATTTCTATAAATGCTACCTCCAATAGTGCAGCATCTGAGTTGGCTGAGGAAGTCCTGGAGAGCAGTGCTCTTACTCTTTCTAGTAGCTTCTAACAGTACAGCCACATTTCTAATCCAGATACCATGGTCTGAATGTTTGTGTCCCCCAAAATACATGCTGAAGTGCTAACCCCCAAACATGAAGGCATTATAGGTGGGGCCATTGGGAGAAGCTTAAGTCATGAGAACAGAACCCTCATGAACTGGAGCAGTGCCTTATAAAAGAGGCTCCAAAAAGCTCCTGAGCCCCTTCCACAACATGAGAGCACAAGAAATCTGCAACCTGGCAGAGGGCCCCCCATGCCTGCGCATGCTGGCACCTGGTCTCAGACATCCAGCCTCCAGAACTGTGAGCAGTAAAGTGCTGCCCACCTCCTCTGTGGGATTTTGTTTCATAGTAGCGTGAACAGACTAAGATATAGGGGGAAGTTATTCTAGAAAACAAGCCCTGATCTTCCCTACTTCCATCTTCTTTCTCCTTTCTCATTGACGAATAAGGCTGTCAAAGGCAAAACTGCAGCCTGCAGAGGCTGGCTCAGTCTAATTTGCCACGTTTTCTTATCTATCTCTCACACAAAGCAGGTGATCCAGGACCATTGCTTTGAAAGACAGAAGGATCACATGTTAAGAAATCAGTCTAAAGCAGCCCCTGTGAGTGTTTTACTTCTTCAGCTTTTAATAAGTCTGATGAAAACTCGTTAAAAGCAAATTTTAGATCTGTTGTATTAAAATTCACAGAACTGATTTCTAAATAACTTATAATTTTGTATCTCCTCGCTTGTGGCTCTTCTCAGCTACCCAAATTTATATTCTCCATCATTCCCTAACCCAGGATCTTCCCTGAGAAACTGGTCAACTATCATTTAAATCTTCACAGGCAAGACCTTGTGTACCCCGTGAGCCAAAAATAAAGTGGCATGCTCTAGCATTATGCAGACACCCTACATTTATAGAGCACAGCCAGAGTCGTTCCTTCATTCAAAATTTACCAAGAGATAAAAACAAAACAAAAAACATTAAAGGTCAGTCTCGAGCAGTGACGCAAATATCTTTCAAAGACACACACAGCACATAGTTATTTCCCTGCTCCACAGTCGTTCTCAGAAATCTGGCCCTGATGCTCCCACCTGCTTTTTAAAATTCATTTCTCTATTCATTTGAGCAGGCACCCACCATGGGACTATAAAGTACCAGATGCTGCAGATACGGAGATGAATAAAATATGATTATTGCCCTCCTTTCCTTCCCACTCCAATTTCTGAAGACCAGCTAGTGTAGAAGGCAGGCAAGTAAGATACGCATATGATGTGATACAGTAAGTGGAAAAAAGGCACCGTGAAGTACACTCACAAAGTGAAGACCATGATGAACTTTCCAAGGGAGTCCAAAGCCTTCACCAGGAGAGATTATGTTTAGCATGGCCCTTGAAGGTTGAGGAGGTTATCCTACAGGGTCCGAGGCCATTCCCATTCCAGACAGAAATAACTTATGTGAAGCCACGGAAGCAAGAAGAAGCAGTGCGTGGTCAAGGAAGGGTGCGTGTTGTTAGGACTGAAGCACGGGGACGCAGGAGAAGAGCTAGGGCTGGAGGATGGGTGGCGGCAGCTTCCGCACTGTCATTAGGAGGACGCGCTTTAATATTCAATTTGTGTTTTGACTGAGGAGGAGAAAGGCCTGGTCAGATATGTATGTTATGAAGACGGCACAAATGGCCATACAGATGGTGGACACTTCAGGCAGGGAGCAATGACTGAAAGACCAGTTAGGAGGTTTCACAGCAGAGTTGGTGAGGGATCAAACTAGGGATCAAACAAGGGATCAAACTAAAGTATCAGCAGAACATTTGATGAAAATATTTTAAATAAGCCACATCTGAGCTAAAGAGGAGATGTCTGGTGACCCAATGAATACAGGGAGTGGAGAAAAGCAGGCGGCCAAAGCTAATGCCATGGTTTCTAAAACACTGATGCCATCCACTAAGACAGGGAACATAAGATAAGCATGCTTAAATGAAAGGAAAAAAGCAGCTGAATTTGAGACGGTTATAGGACATACCTATGTGCTGGTGCCCACTAAGGGGTGGAGAGTTCAGGAAAGCAGCTAGAGAAAAAAAGATTCGGGGCACATCAACAAGTAGGTGTTACATGAAGCCACAGGCATGAATAAAATCACCCAAGAAGAAGGTACACAAGAAAAAGAGAAGTGACTTCAGGAACATTTACAAGTGGATAAAGGGAGACTCAGTAACAAAGACTGGGAAAGGCTGCAGAGTTCAGGGATGAGCAGAGCCCAAAAACACTAAAGATCATGAAGGGTTGCAACATGGACGCAGAAGTTACTATGGGATGATGACTAAGAAACGGCAACTGGCTGGACAACTGGACCAACGAAGAGAGCAGATTCAACAGAGGAGCTAGAACGGAAACTTGTTTTAATAGGTCAAGCAGATGTAAGATGAGGAAGAAGAAATAACTCTTCCTAGAGAGATCAGGCTATAAAAATAAGAGAAATAGGGTTGTAGGTTTGCAGAGCATGAAACTCAAGGGAGGATAGTTCTTTAGGATAAGGGAGACCTACATACTGATAGAATGAGAACAGAACCAGTAGAGAAAACAAGAGTCTACAGAAAAGGGGAATGCACTGAACTGAGGTCCTGGAGATCAGAAGGAATGTGACAGAGAGGTAAGGTAGAGGGAACAGCCTTAGAAAAGGGAGAGTTATTTCTTCCTATGCAACTAGAAGGCAAAGCTAGTGAGGATACAGAGAATGCAATATTGGCCTCCGTTATCTGTAAATTAGAAGGCAATAAATACGCTCAGAAGGCAGAGGCTGGAGTAAAGGACCAGTGTAGTAGTAATGGTGTGGCCCCCATGGGGAGAAGTCAAAGTAATTGCCTACGTGACTCTGTAACAATAAGGGAGCCTAAAAAACTATTTGAAGATATTAGCAAATGTTTTATGTTTCTGTAAAGGCATTTATGTCCTAGAGTTTTAGGTTTAGAGAGTTGACCACCTTAGTGACTGCAGGCTATGTGTCAGTGGGGAATTTTAGAGATCTTTGGTAAGAACTTGGTAAAGGGAATAAAATGAAGGGCTAGATGGCTGTATTCAATACCAGTGAAACTCAGGGATCATGGCAACAGTCTCACACAGGCGTTGGCCAATGTTTTCTACAAAGGGCCAACTAGTAAATATTTTAGGTTTTGCTGGCCATATAGTCTCCATTGCAACTTCTTAATTCCACCATCATAGCATTATATAGCAGCCACAGGCAACACGTAAATGAATGAATGGGACTATGCACTGATATAACTTTATTTATATATACGGAGAGTTGAATTTCACAAAAATTATAGGTCATGAATTTTTATTTTTTCCAACCATTTAAAAATGTGAGCCGCTTTTTATCTCCTGGGCCATACAAAAACAGGTTGAAGGCCAGACAGGGCCACAATTTGCCAACCCCCAGGGTAACAGACATACCAGTTTAACAATACTCACTCTGGAGAACACACAGGATTAGAACTGCATCATAAGGGTATGTCACATGATGTGATATAACAATGATGGCCAACAGTGTACCTCCTTACTGTAATTTTTCATAACATATTATAATAAAGATCAGCAAAAGACTAAAAGGACCCTGGACTAAGAATCTAGATACCAGAATTCCAGTCTCCATCCTGCCACATGCTAGTTCTCAAATGGAGCAAATCATGTAGCATCTTGCTTTTGCAGGGTTCCCACGTTTAGGTGTGTTTGTGGGACGATAACAAACAGGGCAAGCACCGGACAAAAGCTTGTGGCATGCATTCACACACTGAAGCAATTTTTTTTTTTTTTTTTAGAAGAGTGCTGAAAAGTTAAAGCAAGTTGTAGCAAAATCATTCTCTAAACCCAGAGGGGAAATGTTCTAGAAGCTAGAAAGGAAGAGTGCAGAAATCTGCCCTTTTACTCTTCCCAATTCTCGGGCATTTTAACATGTCTTGTCAAAATGATGAGCATGCTTTCTGCATTACGTCTTCTTATCTAGACAACTTTACAGACTCAGTCTTTCAACTCAGAGGCACAGTACTAAACCTTGAACATTCAACAATTTGATCAGGGTAGGTCAATGGCGCTCACTTCTGTATCCAAAGACTATCTCAGAGGAAGCATATGTCCCAAATGCCACATTCTAACAAGTATGGTTTCTTCAAAACCACGGGCTGCTAAGGTCATGTCTCTGACTCTTAAATAATGGTGTTTTTTAACCACAGAGTCCTGCAAAGTAAGGGAAAGAGGGAAAGGGGAGATAAACTTTCATTCCTCTGTTTTTATTCCTTCTTCATACAACAGGTGGACAGGCCTCAATACTAAGCCAAACAATCAGAGGAATCCCATGCATGGCCCTTCACGAACACCAGTGACAGAGGGGTCTAAGATCAGTGAATGGATAGGAGACACTCCTCTTCTAAAGCTTGCTGTTCTCCCTTATGGTGGCAGGAAATTTTATCCAGACCACAGCGTTTTGACCTAAACCCAAACACCACCACTCTATTTTCACGAACCATCGCCTCAGCTATAAATTTCCCAGGTGATCAGATTATATTTGTCCATACCTACAGGCGAGAGCCTATAGAACGCTTACATGTAGATGCACTCCCATGTCTGCACTAAACTTAAAGGGACTCAGGAACCTGGGTAAAGATAGTATTTTACTGGTTCTCTCATCAACTCTGACCAGACTGAAATACAAGGTTTCCAAAGGGCCTTAAGTTCACATGAAGCAGGCACTGCTGACTTGGCCCCAACCTGAGCAAGCCCCCTGGGGTAGGTACATATGGCTTGCAGCTTATCTGATCCTCTAGGTTTATTGGGTAAACTTGAAAAGCATTAATTTCTCCACAGCTCTCCATGGCCTGATGAATGAGCACACGGGACCGGGAAGTCCTGCTGCTTCTTTGAAACAGGTGTTCTTAAGTTCTTTCCCAGACACACGCAAAGTAAAGAGGATTCAAGCAGTATGCATTTGCCAGTGTATTCCTACAAGGAGAAGGGCTGCAGGAGTAGACATCCCTCCCTGATTGGTATTCCTGGTGATTGTTTATTCAGGGCAAGTTAGTTGTAGTCCCCAAGACCCTCATTCTTCAAATTATAGGTAGAAAAACCTACCAGGTTAATTTGAATCTTTCCCACAGTGCTAGTTCATTCAACCTATGATGACAAATGAAACATTTTCAAATCAGTAACCATGGTATATGTACCCATACACATAGTATACATATATTTACTTGCTGTATGTCAATATAACATGTTTGTTACATGTTAACACATATTCATGTTTATAAACGTGTTTGTGTGATAGGCTAATATATATATACATATTTATTACATACGCTTAACATATATATGCATATTTGTTACACTGGTTTAATATACATGTTTGTTATATTTATATAAACATACAGCCCCAGAACATTGTGACACTCAGTATTTAAACTTCCATTTGTATTCAAAATGTAATAACTTACAAAAACATGATATATATACCATCTTTCAGAAACGTCTAGCTAAAGAGGTCATTTACCCATATAAATAAAACCTAGAGCTAATCAAGAAAGTCACTTTCAACATTAGGATTAAGTTTAAACAGGGCGCCAGGGTGGCTCAGTCAGTTAAGTGTCCAACTCTTGGTTTCGGCTCAGGTCATGATCTCCCAGTCATGAGATCGAGCCTGGCATTGGGCTCCACACTGGGCGTGAAGCCTAAGATTCTCTCTCCTCCCATCCCTTTGCCCTTCTCCCATGGACGTGCATGTGTGCGTGCACTCTCTCTCCCAACCTCCCCCCCCAAAAAAGTTTTATATTAGGTTTAAAAGTAACTAGGGTGTTGTATACCTGCAAGGATTGGAAGATAAATGTTTAATTTTTGAATAAGAGTTATAAAACTTCACCATAGAGTATTATTTAACAACATTTATTTCCATTGGGCTCTGTCTTTTATAATTATTCTTCATCTTGAATTTAATACATCAAATGTTTCCTAGGTCTTAATAGCCAAGTGAGACTTGCTGGTTAAAGTGTCTAGTCATCATCATTAAAGCATTAGGCCTTTCTACTTCTCAGCCTTTAACCAGTCTCAAGATCACAGGCTGAATGCTCTTCTCTCATTGCCACTACTGGATCTTCCTGTGAGTGTTCTCTAACCAGGACCATGGTCTAAAAACTGAAAAATGTGGGTTGGAAAGGAGAAATTCTCTGGAATGTCAACTTGTTTCCACTTCATCACTGGTCAGAACTGAAGCTGCCAACTCGAACCACACATGGACCAAATTCAGTGTTATCTAAGACCGGAATGAGCCCTGCAACCCCACAGATCATCAGACTTCCCATCTCCAATTAGCAAGGGAGATTAGAAAACAAGTTTGACTTCAACAGTAATTATACTTCAAAGGCATGCTTAAAAATTCCCTTTTATAGAAGCTGTTTTTCTCTTAGACCTAACTGCTGTGGCTTTAATCAAATGTAAGGACAGGGAAAATGGCCACAGAATGTGAGGAGTCAGCCTTTGTCAGAGTCAGAAAGTCCTAATTTAACCTGAAAAGAACAAGGGAAAAGAATGACCTAATAATCTGCCCATGATGTGATATTGTCATGCAGATTCTAAACAGCTGCTTCAAGTTGGACTACAGCCACCCCTGCAAGCCAGGACAGCCAGCTAGAGGAATTTCCAAGTTCTACATGGCAATAATGTGGTAAATTAAGGGGTGACTGGGTGACTCAGTCGGCTATGCATCCAACTCTTGATCTTGGCTCAGGTCATGATCTCACGGTTTGTGAGTTTGAGCCCCACATCAGGCTCTGTGCTGACAGTGCGGATTCTCTGTCCCTCCCACACCCGCGCTGCCTTGCTCTCTCTCAAAATAAATAAACTCTAAAAAAAAAAAAAAAAAAATGAGGTAGGTTAGGAAGATGCTACAGAGTCCAATTTCTAGAAGAAACAGTCTAGATTATCTCATGTCTGAAAGTGTTTCCTCTTCAGAAAGGATAGACTGGATAACCAATAAGAACCTTCCTGCCTTTGACCATTTGGTATGTTAGGAAACACAGGCCCAGCAGGCTACTAGAAAACCCTGTACATTCCTGAACGGAAAAGTGTTGGAAACAGAACTTGGATAATCCTTCCTCTTCAGCATCTCCTGGGCTAAAATACTTTCTTCCAGTAAGGGACACAATGCATGTGCTTACAGTCCATGGCAGAAAAGGCCTCTGACCCACTAAACTTGAGAGGTGGTAGAAAGTAAATACACACAATTAAGAATTTCGACAAGGAAAAAAACTTATTTTTTTGGCCCTAGAAGTAGCTGCTGCATGATTTTACTAAAATGCCTGCACATGGAAGAACATTAAAATATATATAAAGGTATAAACAGGTATCTCTTTCCCTTTCCCATCCAGATCCCCTTTCCAGGAGTTTTGTTTGAGAAGCTGGGGACAATAATACAACTACTATGAAAGTGTAACCTCTTTTGTTTGTTTATTTTGAGAGAGTGTGTGTACCCACAAGCAGGGGAGGGGCAGAGAGAATCCCAACAGATCAATGCAGGCTCCATCTCACAAACCACGAGATCATGAACTGAGCCAAAATAAGAGTCCAACACTGAACGGACTGAGCTATCCAGGCGTCCCTGTAAGTGTAACTAGAAGCAGACAAACCAACCTCACCTTGTTGCCATCTGACTCACCATGGTGAAAAAGGTTAGATATTTAGCCCATGTACTCTCTCTCTTCCCTTCCACTACCATCACAGTCCTATTTTTACATTGTCAAGGTTTACTGTATCTCCATTCTGTTCGATAGCTGTGATCAGGACAACTTTAAGGTCATCATCAAATGTTAAACCACATACAAGTGGCATTTCAGTGTTCTGATAGACGTATCTTTACTGGAGAGCTGGGTATGGTCAGAAGACCCCAGGAAAAGGAAAGGAATTGTCTGGCACTAGGCCCCAAACCACTGGGTGAGAAATGTCACTAGCCTTGAGAGTCAACCCATTTTCTCCTTTCCTTGTTCCTGGCCTCTCCTGGGTCATCTCCACGGCCACTCTTCTTTAGGCCTCATGGATCTTCTTCCTTGTACTTTTCCCACCATTAAAACAGGGTGTGTAAAGTAAATTTTCTAAATCTTTGCAGAACTAAAACCCTCTTTCGTTAGTCTCCACAAATCTATGATTTGCCTGGGTACAACATTATAGCTTGAAAGTACCTTTCCTGGAAACTGAAAGGACAAGATTCATTATTCAGCTAGGATCTAGTATTCCTGATGAAATGTCTGAGGCCTATGATACTGCAAATAACCTGTTTCTTCCTTTGAACATTTTTAGAATTTTGACCCTGGAAATTCAACCAGGATGTCTAGGGTTTAGGTCTTTTTTCATCTATCTTAGTTCATGCTGGGGAGTTGTCTTTCTTCAGCTCAAAGAAATTTTCTTGTATTCTTTCTTGCCCTCAACTGTCTGTTCCAATTTCTAGAACTGTTAAAGACTGGAGGTTTGGGACATGCCCTCCATGTGCCCTAGCTGCTCTCATACTTCCTCTTTTGGGGGGGAGATTTCCTTATGGATAAGCAGCTTGGTTCTTAGCCCTGTCCATCCCTATTCCAGTATTTCCAAGAAATTAAAAATGACTAAAAATAATGATTTGACTGCTGCTTTGCCCAGTAATGTTTAAAGGTGTAGTATTCTCTTAAATCCAAGCAAATGGAGTTCTCTATTCCCTTAGTTTTGTTTCTTACAAAGTCAGCTGATCTATTCATTTTGTTCATGCTATTAGTTTTCCCAAAAAGCAAATGAGACTTGGTTCCTGGTCTAAATTTATGGATATGGACTATGTTAATCTGAATAAGTAACTGGCATGACTTTCTTCTGTACCAGTACAGCTATTACCCCAACAGGCCTCCAACTGAAAACACGGACAATAGGTACTATGTCAATGCCTGGATTATTCCAGAAGCAAGCTTCCCGTGAGGTGCCTAGACATGCAGTGGCAGAGTGGCTGAGGACTCCAGCGGTGCAAAGGAGGGAGGTCTTGATCCTTGGAATGCTGTACAAGTTCATCTAACAGCGCCCCCGCCCCCAACCTTCTCAGTCTAAAGTGGGCATCACAACTCAAGTCGCCTCACGCCTTGCTTCTCAGTTAGGGGTGGGAAGCCCATGCTGAGACTTCTCTCCCTTCTTTAAGAACAGGTATCTGGTTTTACCCTGAAGACTCTTGGAAGTTTGCACCTGGTTTCTTCCAGACTTTGCTCCATGTGCCTTTTCCCTTTGTTGATTTTGATTTGTATCCCTTTGTTTTAACAGATCCTAGCTTTGAGTACAAATATACACCAAGTCTTGTGAGTGCTCTTAGTGAATTACTAAACTGGGGGCAGGGGGGTCGTGGGGATGCCCAACATACTAAGCGAAATCTGAATACCATAAACTCCAAAAAATCCATGCCAAGACACATCATACGAAACTACTGAAAACTAAAGATAAAGAAAAATCTTGAAAGCAGTCAGAGAGCAGTGACACGTTACCCAGGAACGTTACTGAGGAACACCCATTTGAGCAACAGTGGATTTCTCATCAGAAACCACAGAAGCCAGAGAAGCGACAGAGCCTCTTTCAAGGAAAGGCCCGCCAGCTGCGCGTTCTAGGTCTGGTTGACCAACTCACCAGGAATGAAAGAGAAACAGCCTCAGACAAAGGAAAACTCAAAGAATTTGTTGCTAGCAGAGCCACCCTCAAATACTGGCTAAAGAAGTTTCTTCAAATCGAAAGGAAATAGTAAGAGAAGGGGTCTGGGGCACCAAGAAGACAAAACAAGACGAAAACAGAACTCTGGGTACAAAGAAGAGACCATCTTTTTCCTCATGGCTTGCTAAATTATATTTGATGATTGAAACAAAAATTATAATACCATCTGATAATGATATTTAAAGTGGGGGAAGTTACACTGAGTGTTGTATGGAAACCAATTTGACAACAAATTATATTTAATATAAAAAGATAAAAATAAAAGTGGGGGAAGATAAGATACCTAAATGAAAGTGAGGTTTCCATATTTCACTCAGAGTGGTAAAATGTTGGGGCACCTGGGTGGTTCAGTTGGTTGAGTGTCCAACTTTGGCTCAGGTTATGATCTCACGGTTTGTGAGTTCGAGCCCCACATCGGGCTCCACACTGACAGTACAGAGCCTGCCTGGGATTCTCTCCTTCTTCCTCTCTCTCTGCCCCTCTCCCACTTGCATGCACATGAGCTCTCCCTCTCTCAAAATAAACTAAAAACAAACAAAAAACAAGACAATTCAGTTAACCCTCTGACACTTTCCTCTTCATAGTCATGTCACTCCTTTGTTGAAAACTATCCAAAGGATTCCCAACCATCTTAAGACAAAGTCCAGAATCCTTAAGTGCCCTGAAAACCCTGCATGCCTCTCATTTCATGCAGAATCACCAAACACCAGGCTCACGTTTTCCCCCCGCTCCATTTCTCTCCACCACACTCCCACCGCAACAGTCTGCTGCTCCCTCTCATGTCTGGAGTCTCACCCCATCTCAAGATCTCTCCACATGCTGTTCCTGTGGTCTGGCCACTCCCCGCCCCCCGCCAGAATTACCTGCTCAAATTTTGCTGACTTACAACAAACATATCACATCCTTGGGAAAGCATACCCCTTCCACTTGGGCCCACTAGCACCATCAGGCCTGTTTTAAGACAAGGGAAGAAAAAAAAGAACCAGAGCTGCTATCCGTACAGTCAGTTATACCAGACTGCGTGTTCCCAGCGCAAGGTACTGAGTTCGTCTGGCCACCGTACCCCTCATATGTAGCACTGTGCTTGCAGGTAGCAAGTGCTCAATTCATTTATTTCATGGTTAAGCATTTGAATCGTCTCTCTAATCAAGGCCCCATGATTCCAAAAAGGAGAATCTACTAATTCTTGCCTAAACTGGCTATTCTGTAGAGGTCCCAAGAAATAGACATGAACATCTACCAAAATAAAGTTTCACTGCCATAGAAGCAAATTCCATCATCAGAGTAATATAAAAGCAGTAAACAACTACTGTGGGAGAATGTCTATTGTTTTACTTTTTCCTCTTTGGGGTAAGAAAATAACATGTCAGTTATATATTCATTACAACAAACACGAACTGCCATAAGCTGCTTATTTCACTACTGCTTATTTTAATAACTTTCTTGTGGTAGAAATGCAAAATAAAAACAAAAAACCACAGAGAAACACATGTAACTGATAAAGGAAAAAGAAGAAAAGGAAACTTCCATGTTGCTGGATATAATGGGATAGAAACAGCAAATTCCATAGGATCACAATCCCTATTTATTTGCTACTTACTGTACATCATTCCCAACACTGAAGGAAACACAGTGGGACTTTTCCAAACATCTGAGCAAAGCAAAGATGTGATGAAAGCCCACAGCCATGACAATGTGTCTTCAATTTCTAGCACACAGGAATAATAAATAGCAAATGTCAAGACACCTTGTCTCTGCAAATTTCAGTAGGATTCCAGATTATTTTCCCAATGAGAAAGGGACTCCTTTACAAAGCTTACCTAAAATGAACTACACAGACTAAGTTTTAATTTTGTGTTCCCAATTTGACAGAGCACCTCAAGACTGGAAACATGAGCTGATGAAGATACTATCTCGGGCCAGGCAAAGAGAAGCTGGACAGATTCCAGGAGACAGACACTTGATAAGTCTCCTAATGTCTCAGTTCAATCTGTGCAGCTTTCAACAAATGAAAAGGCCACCTTCAGAGCACTGGATTCGTCGACAACTTTCTTTTCCATTGGCTAAATTTAGAGAGGGATACTACCTCATAACAACTGAGACAAGAATAGAAACTGGTATCATAGGAAGATGAAAGAAAAACTCAATAAAGAAGCAATATCTGTTTACATTTGCTTAGCATATAATCCCAGAGGAAATGAGAGATTGCTCATAAGGAAACACAACCCAAGATAGTAATTGTGTAGGGCTACACTATTTGTGAAAACTATACCCACACTCCTCAAATGTGACCTGTCCTGATTCAATAGTTATGGATATTCAAGTATCTCCAGGCAAGATAAGCTTTTATTAACCGGCCCCAAATTAAGTGAGCCACATATTGGGCATCTCAAATTACTCAGATAAGCTCTTTTATCATTATTTGGTTATTCAACGTCCCAGCCTCATGACACAGACTCACCACCGACTCTAGATAAGCCTTATTTCAATTTAGGATATCACAGGAGCCCATGCTACCCATGAAAGTTCTAGAGATGTTTGTTACGTACAGTCTAAAAGGGTGGGGGAAGTGGGGAAAAAGAAGAGCAGAAATGGAACATATATAGACTTAAGAAGAAGAATAAAACAAAAAAGCTAATGAAGTTGCCTTAACTTTCTACTATTCATAAATTACACTCAAAACTTACCAATTTGAGATCCTAACTCTAATAAAATGTTTATTTATAGGTAGAGAAAACAAACCTACCCCCTCCCAAAGAAAAAAAATGCTATTGGTTTTCTATAAAGTGTAAACAGCCAAATGAAGAGGGTTCCCTGTATGTTTTGGCTCACATTCTGAATAAGAAACTGCATAGCAGGAATGTGTCCACGTATGTACACAGCATTTCACATTTACCAAAATAATTTCACATTTAACATTTCCTGAAACCTAATAGGTCTGTGAAATCTGTGAAATGTCCCCACTTACAAGGCAAGACATGGAAACAAGTGAAATGCTTTCTGTCTTTTCTTATTTAAACTATACCAATGAGCGATCACCTCACACCTGTCAGATTGGCTAGTATCAAAGAAAAAAAAAGTAATCACAAGTGTTGGTGAGGATGTGGAGAAAAGGGAACCCTTGTGACTACTGGTGGGAATAAATATTGGTGTGCCCACTCTGGAAAATATCATGGAGTTTCCTCAAAGAATTAAAAATAGAAGTACCATACAGTCCAGCAATTCCACTTGCAGGTTACCCAAAGAAAACAAAAACACTAATTCAAAAATATATATGCACCCCTACGTCCATTGCAGTATTATCTGCAACAGCCAAGATACAGAAGCAACCTAAGTGTCCACTGATAGACAGACGGACACAGAAGGCATGTACACACAACGAGATATTACTCAGCAATAAAAAAGAAGGAAATCTTGCCATTTGAGACAACAGGATGGACCCAGAGAGTATTATGCTAAGTGAAATAAGACACAGAAAGCCAAAACCTGTATGACTTCACTTATACGTGGAATCTAAAAAGCAAAACAACTGAACAACACAGAAACAGACTCAAATACAGAGAACTGGTGGTTGTCCTCGGGAAGGAGTCGGGGGGGATGGGCAAAATAGGGGAAGGGAATTTTAAGAGATATGAACTTCCAATTACAAAATAAGTCATGGGACAAGTGACGGTGACATGCTCTTAATCAGAATTAAGTAACACTGAGGCACTAGTGGGCACTATGTCTAGCTACTAAATCAAAAACCCTTCTACCATCTTCGCTCACTCAACAATTAGCATTCAATACCTACAACATGACAGGAACTATTCTAAGCACTGGGAGGGTTATAGCAGCAAACAAAACAGACTCAAATATCTACCCCCAACACCATCATTTTAATGATACCATCATGTAATTGTTTTGGATTGGCCAGTTGGATGCCATCGATAATACCAATGTTCAATTAGTTTCTTCGCTCATGTAAGACATTTAAATGTATTCCAATTAATAAACCATAAAAAAACAAACATTCAGAACATAAAACATGTTTGACAATTTATTAAGCACTGGCAATTCGAAAGGAAACTGAGGTGCAGCCCTCTATTATCAGACACACACACACACACACACACACACACACACACACACACTTATACCCCTTACTTGAAAGAAGGCATGTATGCATTAAAAATTAAGTAAAAAGATGCTCAAAAACAAGGCACTTCCAAATGGAAAATAACAAACACTGTTAGGACCGTTTTCAACAGAGAAAAACCAACCAAGATACAGTGTTTTGTCTAAGAATGTATATTCAAATCAGGGTCCAATGTTTTTTTTTGGCGGGGGAGGGGGGGGGAGAAGATTTAACTTTTGGCAATTACTTTCTTTTAAATGTCTATGTATTTATTTTAAGTGGGAGAGGGGCAAAAAGAGGGAGAAAAAGAATCCCAAGCAGGTTCTGAGCTGTCAGTGCAGAGCTCAACACAGGGTTCCATCCCACAAGAACCGTGAGATCATGACCTGAGCTGAAATCAAGAGCTGGACACTCAACTGACTGATCCACCCAGGCACCCCTAACTCTAATAAAATCACTTTTATTACAGTTTTTTCACTTTTAACATTACTTTCTGTACATTATGCAAAAAAGCCATTTACATTATTCAAATGTATTAGGAAAGAAACCTAATATGTAAGCTTTTATTATGTCTGCTTCACAAACATCTTTACTTATTGTCTTACAACAACTCTACAAATTAAAGGTATTTGTAGAGGATGCTGGGAAAGCTTAAGTACCCAGCCTGTGTGGACTACTTGATATAGAAGGCCTTATAAATTATGAAATTTGAGCATGAAAAGATCAGTTTGGAAAAGGGGAAAATAAGTTTGGGGATCTACAATCAAAGTTTCAATTTAATTAATTTTCAATTAAAATATTAAGTGACTTGCTCAATTAATGTTCCCTTTGAGAATTTAGGAGCATTGGATACATATGAGTCATCTGTAGGGGTGTGTGTATACATATATACATATATGCATACACACATATATATGTATATATACACACACGGATATATACACATATACATATATGTATACACACACACACACTCACACCCTTACACCAAAAATAATTGTCCTATTGTATCTTAAACACACACGTTTAACCAAATTGCAAAACTGTAGCTGTGAAGACAAAGCATTTCTTTTAGTAGTATCTTGAAAAAGGTCTCAATGCAGGTGCTATCTCCCAATAAAACTTACACAAAACGTCCCTTTCTGTTCCTCATTTTCTTCAGAAAAACAAACTTTCTTCAGAAGGGTAGGATTTTAATAAGCCTGTTCTCATAACCTCAAGACAAAATGTGAACACTTCCCATACATTCTCCCACAATTTACCAGGTTTTGTTACCTAGTTTCAGGGTCATGAGGTTGTCAGATACAGCATGAAGGACTAGGATAACCCCCCCCAGACAGAAAGCAGGCAGCAGGAAGAGAGTCAGGGGTCCTTCACAAAGTGCCAATCAAAGTAAACTCATTGGCAACCACACAGACAACCTCGGGAGAAATGCTACCCGAAGCAGCCACAGAAACTGAGCTTGACCAGCTCCCATGCAGATGTGCTCCCGGAGAAGTTTACTTCTTAAGCAGGGAAGACTGCTAACTTGCAACCAATAAAACAGTACATGCTACATTCCTAGGGTCCAAGAAGGAATAAGGAAGGGATGTAGGACCAGGGGACTGAGGGGTACAAGGTCCACCACAGAAACACCGGCTCCTCATAACTACGGACCCCCATCCACACGTTCTACAGAGAGTTGGTCTCTAATTTTTGAGTAATTTTCTTCCCAGAAGCATTAGGGTCAAGAAATAGAAACCAAATATCAACATATTTGCTCTCTAATTTGAAAGCAATATCTAATCTAAAGCCCCAGGCTAACAGAAAAGAACATTTACTTACCCCTTGGTTAACAAGTGAGAGAGATGGGAAAAGTGAGGCAGAAAGGGGAAAACACTTCCCTTTCAAAAAATCTAATCTGTCATCCCTCCTTGTCATGGCAGCAGATGGTCTTAGTGAACAGTCTTTAAATTCGGGGAGGGGATGGGGTGCAGGAAAAACCACTCATTTCCAACAAAAGGCAGTAAGTAAAACCTATTTTAATATAAACATGCTTGTGAATGGTAAAACAAGGCTGCAAACTAATACTTCAAAGGACACTGAAAAGAAAAGAATGATATGGTTGGTAAGGAAAGTGGTGCAAAGACTCCATTCCATCTGAAAATGTGCAAAACCAAAACTGAAATTCTAACAGCAGTAACTGTGACATTAGGCTCAAGAAGAATTAAACAGGGTGGCCTGGGTGGCTCAGTCAGTTGAGCATCCGACTCTCAATTTCAGCCCAGGTCATGATCCCAGGGTCGTGGGATTGAGCCCCATGGTGGGCTCGGTGTGGAGCGTGCAACCTGGTTAAGATTCTCTCTCCCTCTGTTCCTCTCCCCTGCTCACTCTCTCTACAAAATAAACAAAAATTCATCTATTTTAGCAACAGTAATCACTGTTCCCTTTTAGCTGGTGTGACCAATAAAACAAGGTCACTGTCCTTGGGCAATTTCTATTCAAATTAAAGGAAACAAACTTGCTCTCAAAGAAAATGCTCAATAATATTTGTTACTTGAAAATGTTGATTGCTCAAGACAGAAATGAAGTCTGAACAAAATGCTTTGTTAGAATTACTTGTAAGTTCTAAAATATGGAATGTTTACATAATCCTAATTAAATATTCATGTGACAATATGAATAGTTAAAACCATAATTTCTGTTACCTGTTAATCAGCTCTCATTGACAAAGGATCCCCTTCATTGGAAGCCAGTAGGAATTCTTCGATATTGAAGACTATCAATTCCTCTCTATTCTCTTAGAAAACCACACTAGATGTTCTAAGGAACCTCCATACTGTTTCCCATGGTGGTGGCACCAGTTTGCATTCCCATTATCAGTGCACCAGGGTTCCTTTTTCTCCACATTCTCATCATGACTTGTTTCTTGTTTTTTGATTTTTAGTCATTCTGACAGGTGTCAGGTGGTATTTCATTGTGGTTTTAATTTGCATTTCCCTAAGGAGTGATGTTGAACACCTTTCATGTGTCTGTTGGCCAGATATCTGTAGGTCTTTAGCAAAATGTTTAATGGGGTCATTCCTCTGCCCATTTCAATTGGGTTTTTGGTGTTGAGTTGCAGAAGTTCTTTATATATTTTGGATAGTCACCTCTTTTTGGAAATCATTTGCAAGTACCTTCTCATTCAGTAGGCTGAGTTTTTGTTTTGCTGTGCAAAAGCTTTTCATTTTGGTGTAGTCCCAATAGTTTAATTTGGTTTTTCTTTCTCTTGCCTCAGGAGGCAAATCTAGAAAAAGGTTTCTATGGCTGATGTCAAAGAAATTACTGCCTGTGTCTTCTTCTAGGAATTTTATGGTTTCAGGTCTCACAATTTAGTTCTTCAATCCATTTTGAGTTTATTTTTATGTATGGTGTAAGAAAGTAGCCCAGTGTGATTTTTTTGCATCTAGCTGTCCAGTTTTCCCGACACCGTTAATTGAAGAGGTGGTCTTTTCCCCATTGTATATTCTTGCCTCTTCTGTCATAGATTAATTAATCATAAAGCATGGATTTATTTCTGGACTCTCTATTCTGTTCCATTGATCTATGTGTCTATTTTTGTGCCAGTACCATACTGTTTCAATTACTATAGCTTTGTAGTATAGCTTGAATCTGGTATTGTGATACCTCTAGCTTTGTTCTTTTTGAAGATTGCTTTGGCTATTCGGGGTCTTTTGTGGTTCCATACAAAGTACAGGATTATCTGTTCAACTTCTGAGAAAAATTTTGTTAGTATCTTGATGGGGATATTACAGTACATCTGTAGACTGCTTTGGGTAGTATGGACACTTTTAACAATATTGGTTCTTCTAATCCAATACCTTTTATTTGTGTCATTTTCAATTTCTTTCATCAATGTTCTATAGTTTTTGGAGTGCATATGGCTTTCAGGTCCTTGGTTAAGTTTATTCCTAGGTATTTTATTATTTTTGGTGCCAACTGTAAATGGGATGGTTTTCTTAATTTCTCTTTCTGCTGCTTCATTATTAGTGTATAAAAACACAACAGATTTCTGTACATTAATTTTGTATCCTGTGACTTTACTGAATCCATTAATCAGTTCGAGTAATTTTCTGGTGGAGTCTTCACGGTTTTCTATATATACTATCATATTATCTGCAAATAGTGAAAGTTTTACTTCTTCCTTACCAATTTGGATGCCTTTTATTTCTTTTTATTGTCTGACTGCTGTGGCTAGGACTTTAAAAATAGAATTACCCTATTATCCAGTAATTCCAGTAAAAAATAGGTATTTACCCAAAGAACACAAAAACACTAATTTGAAAACATATGTACTATTATGTTTAATGTAGCATTATTTAGAAAAGCAACATATGGAAGCAACCCAAGTGTCCACTGATAGATGAATGAAGATATGGTATATATAGAATGGAATATTACTCAGCCATAAAAAATGAAATTTAAACCATTTGTAACAACATGGATGCTGAGAATAGAATATAATGGTAAGTGAAATAAGTCAAAAAACAAATACTATATGATTTCACTCATATGTGGAATTTAACAAACAATGAAAAAAAAAAGACAAATGAAGAAACAGACTCTTAAATACAAAGAACTGGTGATTATCAGAAGAGAGGTAGGAGGAATGGGTGAAACAGATAAAGGGGATTAAGAGTACACTTTTTTTTTTAATGTTTATTTTTGAGAGAGAGCACGAGCAGGGGAGGGATGGAGAGAGTGGGAGACAGAGAATCCCAAGCAGTCTCCTCACTGTCAGCACAGAGCCTGACATAGGGCTCAAACTCATGAACAGTGAGATCATGACCTTAGCCAAAATCAAGATTTGGACACTTAACCAATTGAGCCACCCAGGCGACCCAAGAGTACACCTACTTTGATGAGCCCTGAGAAATATATAGAATTGTTGAATCATTATACTGTGCACCTCAAACTGGTAATTATACTTTAACAAACAATAAAATTCAGTTAAAAAAAACACACTAGAATGACAGCTAAACTCAAAAGTCTTCTAAACCTACAAGTAAGACCAAACAAGAAAAGAGACACTATCAGTCTAAGAAGGTCATTTCACTGATAAACGGAAAATAGATAAACATTAGGTAATGGGCTTGGGTTTTGACATTCTCTGCTCCAAGGGCCCACAGTGGGGGATAAGCCAACAAGAAACTGGAATGTTCTAGAATTGAATGTGCAGGATACCACACACCCTTCCCTCCCTGAAGGCAGGGAGCTTCAGAGTAAAGCAAAAACAAGATGACTGTTGGGAAGTCTTTAGGAAAACACTCCCTCTCAACTCCCCAAGGAGCTACCCCTCTCCTGCTGTTATCAAAGACAGGTTCCATTGCTTAAATAAACTGAAGTAAAAAGCTACTGGAGTTAAGATACCTTACACAAATAACAGTACCTTACAAAACCAGGAGGACTGAGTGAAGGTGTGCGTGCTAGAAGGTAAATTCAGCGATGGCATGGACTTAACACCTGTTTGGTCCCTGCTGCACCCCCATTCCCTCATTCCCTACAATGGTGCCCAGCACATGGAATGAACTTAATATCCAGCAAAGAGGTTTTGAAGAGGAATTTTGACAATCTCCAAGAAAGTAGAATACCAATATCATGACAGAAAACAGAAGAGAAGAATATAAAATCTGAACATCAAAGCAGGCAATTCAACATTTGACTTAAAAGGAGTATCTAGAATGAAAGAATAGAGAAAACTGGAGGAGAGGATGGATTTACAGAGAAATAACACAAGACATTTTGTAGAGCTAAAGTTTCCTTGTTGAAAGTGCCCACTAACTATATAGCACAAAAAATGAAAATTTCAAAGTACTAGGAATGAAGAGATTCTAAAATTCTATCTAAAAGGTATTTTAAAGAGAAAGCTCACAGGAATCAGAAATTAGAATGGTACAAGGACTTCAACAGCAATCCCGAAGCTAAAATATAATGGAGCCACGTCTCCTAGACTCTGCTGGAACTGGTTTCTAACCTAGAGTTCTACACCTAGCTCAAAGAATAATCAAGATCAAAGATATAATTCAGACACTTTCAGACATAGGAGGCTCTCAAAGTTTCTGTCTCCCATATCCTCATTTCTCTTCTACTACCCCAAAAAGGCAAGAGGAGAATGAATTCTCCCCAAAGAGGGAATATAAGGAAAAGGAAGTTTGCATCCAGGAAACAGGCATTGTGACACTGGAAAGGGGACAGGATCCGCAGAACGAGGGTAAGAGGAAGTCCCACGAGAGCCGCATGGGCCTGCGGAGAGCCAGTTCAGAGCACATCACGGGCCAGCCGAGGGCACTACCAGGAGGAACGGTTGGAAAAACAAAGGGAAATAAAACCCTTGGTGGATTTGTATGTCTAACTGTACTGAGGATGGTTCATTTGGAGTGCGTGGGGTTAAATTAAAGACAAAAACCAAAACCAGCAAGTAAGGGTCCTTTTACTTTTAACTCCAGAACAAAAACAAAAGATTAGACGAAAAAACAACAAAATGTTGCATGACCTAGATAAGATTATTTCTATTGTAATCAATATTAAACAATCTATTTAAAGATTGGCAAAAAGCTACATGGGAAGATGTGCAGAGAAAAAGTGTAAAGGGAAGAAGGTAGTAAAAAGAATTAAACCTTCATAACTCAAAGTAAGAAGTTGACAACTTATAGGTATGGGAATTTAATGGAGATAAATAGCAAAACCAAAACAAATGGCTTTTGTTAAGTAACTGAATCTGGGTAATCAAATGGGCATGAGAAGTGGGGTAGGAATATGCTATTTTCCCTGTAATTCTCATAAGAGTAAATCTAAATGATAGATTGCTTTATAAAATATAAGTTAAATTTCAAAAACAAATTTCATCCAATGAACAACCTACTGTAATCAGTGACTTCTTATCTCCTAAGGGGATTATGGATCTTTGGAACAAAACCATTTAGTCTCACAGCAAAAGAGGATTTAGATTTATACACAAATTTCACAAAACACTAATGTAGGTTTTGGAAAGCTAGTTCTCTGCTTAAACTCTTACATGAAATTTAAATTCATTACATCATGAATAAAACTATAGCACATTAAATCTTGTCCTCATGACCTCACCGTTCTGCTTTAGCCGCTTGTCAGTGAAAGGAAAATTAGATAATCAGGCACTTAGTCTCAATTCTCAAAAGCAGCCACCAATAAGGATTATTTACATTAAACTTAAAGCCTCTATTTTTCTTAAATGTTTATTTGAGAGACAGAGAGAACACATGAGGGGGGAGAGGCAGAGAGAGGGAGAGAGAGAGAATCCCAAGCAGGCCCTCGCTGTCAACAGACAGCCAGATGTGGGGCTCAATCCCACAAACCTTTTGACCCTGAGCTGAGCTGAAATCAAGGTGCCACCCAGGTGCCCCCAAAGCCTCTATTTTTTTAAGTCAATCTTGTATGTAAATCTACCTTGTGTGCAAATGAACTAAAGCAGGGGTCACAAACCAAGGCCTGGGTAGCCCAAGCCCAACTCATCCCCAGTTTCATATCTCAGTGTCCACTCCAGTTCCTACTCCAGTCTCTGATCTCAGTGCCCACAGATAAAGGTTTACTGGAATAGAGCCTTGCTCATTAACGTTTGCATTTATGGCTGCTTTCTACTGAGGGTAGAGACCATGCGGCCTGTAGAGCCTAAAATATTTACTATCAGGTCCCTTTCAGAAAAAATTTGTTGATCCCTCAACTAAAGGATTCTAGTTCTGAATTTCATTTGAACTTTACTTCAAATGAAACTGAGCCAAATTCATATATAAGAGTGTCCATATAAAGAGTAGTTGAATCAAGAGATGTTTGAATAAAGAACCTTAGAGACAGTCAACATAACCCTTTAAAAAGCCCAGAGGGACTTAATGGTTTGCTGAGGGTCAGCTGGGTAGATGAACAAAGTCTCCTAACTCAGATGGTTGCTATCTTAGATAAGCATCTGTCACCAAAGTTTTAACCCTAATACTTCTCCTTTGTTCCTACCCCACTCTTCAACTAATTACTAAATAAGTTATTTCGTTTTAGTTACAATGTTAATAAAATGTGCCTTTTAATTTGATGTTTCCCAAATATTTAAAATAGATTTCTGTTGATATTCAGTCATGGCTGTGCCAAAAAAGCAGAAGACTGATTAAGGACAGTCGTTAGGGTCAAGGAGACCCAGGTTCTGGCTCTGCCCCTCGGTGTCACTCTGGCCCCAGTAAACCCTCTTAACTGCCCTCCACTCCACCTGTCCCTTCTCTAGGAGTGGGTATAGTGCCCACTACAGATGAGTGTGGTTAGGCTGAATAAAATGAAGGATGTCAAGAACCTAATGCACTGACTGTCACAGAATTAAGAGCTCAAGAAATGTCACCTTTTATACTTTGTCTCCTGTCCAAAATTTGATAACCATCGTTATCCCCGAAAGGCTGCATAGGTGATGTTCTCAAACTACAGTGTGCGTAAGAATCACACTGGTGAACTTGTCGGTGCAGATTCCCATGACCCTACTCCCAGTTATTCTGATTATTTAATCTGGAAGAGGCAAGAATCTGTGATTCCAAGCTCAAGTGTGATACGGATAATGGAAACACTGCTGCTAGATAATGAAAGAGATACCAAGAGTTAAGAGATGAGCAAAAACCTAAATAATCACAGCCTTAATTAAATATAAATGGCAAGGAGCTAAGTCCTGCTTACTAATTCCTTTTACTGCTCTTCCTTCCACAGCAGTCCATTTTTGTTTGTTTTGTTTTACTTAAACTTATGTTGAGCTCCATAAGTTAACTAATGTTATATACACTGTGAAGATTATTTCCCAGTTTATAAAGGTTAGGACTTCCAGTTATACAACCCAATTAAACATTCATGGAACTCAAAAAGGTCAGAACTCAGGTCCCAATGAAACTTCAGTTTTCTATCCTGGAATTCAGCCACACAACCACCTTCTTGCTGTCCCCAGAGAATTAAAGGCTGACCCATTTTATTTATTGGTATATTTGCAAACAGAAAGAAAAAAAAAACACAGAAAAATAAAGTTTATTCCTATCTTTCAATACAAACTAACACAAGCTAAAAATGTGGCTAAAAACAAGCATGAATCTAAATACATTTTACACTGGGAAATCCTGATGTGTAATAAATGTGAAGCAAATTGCATGTAACAGCTACACCTTTGGGCAGGTTTTTTCCATTTAACTGTCAATTCCAAAACCAGCAACAAAAACAGAGTTGACGGTGGCAAGAGTTCGAGAATGTAAATGCGCAGGTTCGAAATTACCTTGCTCCAGTCTAAAGCACAGGGAACGCCTTGCTGCTTCCATCTCTGGAGTCGGATTATCTAGGACGTGTCTACACCACTGCAAAGGGCTCAGGGATTTCTCTGATGATGTGAATGTCTTTGAAGAGCCAACGTATAACCTTAAAAAGAGAAATCTACATTATAGGTATTATATAGGTATACAGGGATGACCCCTCTTCTAGGGAAAACAACATGTATTTAACAAGTTTCTAGTGAAACAAAGCTCACATTTGATTACTTCAAATACCAAAATTATTTTTTAACAGGGAAATGCCCCCAAATAAAATAGTATGCTCTCTGTAGCTTGGTGGGAAGGAGGACTTCAAAAAACTATAAACCAACATCTCATAGAAAGGAGGCTTTTGTTATTGAACTGACCTTGAACAGGCACCGCGATGATCTGACTACCTCACTTGCATTTGTAGAAATGGACACTTTCATCTCTTTGGTGACAGAATCTTATGTGAACTGAGCTCATGTATGTAAACATGACACGGAAAAAGAGGCAAATCTTATGTGCTTTTTAAAAATATAAGCCTAAAACTAGTGAAAGTCTGTTGATCCTCTCAACCCTTAAATAATCAGTTATTCCCCGTCTCAAATCTGTACAAAATCTGGTATGTGCTTCTTTCTCAAGAAAGCCAAACAGCTTTCAAAGATATGTTGTAGGGAAAAGTTTGGTTTCAGCATCTATACCATTAAACAGAATAGGCAGAACTCAAAATAACCGTAATATTATTTTTGATATATGGTGCTAAGGTAACTTAGAGAGTATTTTCAGTCACAGGGTTATACAAAAGAAGTTCATCGCCTTAGCTGACAAAAAAAGAAAGAAAATTATAACCACTGGTTCTAGTAATTAACATTTGTAAAGCTGCATTCTAATTATAAATATCGTGAAAGTAATACTTCTTTAAACAAAGTTACCACAATTCTAATGAGCGCATTTTCTTGGAACACCTTACTTCATTATTCATTCTCATACTGTTATAGTCAGGACTCCCATCTGTCAAAATAATTTCTCAGTTATCCAAGATGGTTGGGGAGTGGTACTATTCTTCAGCAAATTCTTCTTGTAGATCAGAGGTTGACAAACATTTTCTTTCTATAAAGGGGCAGCTAGTAAATATTTAGGCTCTGTGGGCCACACAGTCTCTGTCACGACCACTCAACTCCACTGTGGCAGCTCCAAAGCATCACAGACCATATATAAATAGGACTGTGCTTCTCCAAAATATTTATAGACCCAGGAACTTGAATTTCCCATAATTTTCAATGTCATGAAAGAGTATTCTTCTGGGTTTTTTACCCAGTCTTTTAATAATGTAAATATCTAGCTGACTAGCCTTTCAAACCACGCAGCCGGCCTGATTTGCCCCAGGACACAGTTTGCTAACTCCTGCTGCAGATGCAGATTTAAAATATCTTTTAATCAATTTAGTAGTAATCCTAATAGAACATTCTTCCCTTAGAGAGTGAACCGCGGTCCTCCCTTCATCGGGAATATAGCGATTAGTCAAAACTTATTCCTGGGCCCCGCCTTGGTCTACCGTGACAAGATTAATACCTACCTATGTAAATCCATCCTTTTCACCGTCCCTTGCTGAAAGACCTCTGAACTGTCCAGTACTGGGTGGCTTGCTCTAGACTCCCAAGTAAAGGCTAGCCTAAGTCAGTTGTTCTCAATCTCTGGTGCATTGGGATCTCCTAGCAGGCTTTTTAAAACACAAATTGCTAAACACTTGGTCGCAGGCAGGTCTAACCTACCCGATTCAGTATGTTTGGAATGAGGTCAAAGAATCTGAACGTCTAGTAAGTTCCCAGGTGATGCTGATATTACTGTCTGGAGAGCTCACCTAGAGATGGGTGCACTGGGCTAAGCCAATCTGAGTATTTCCATTATTCCTAGTTGCCTGATTACTGGTTTAGGCACAAGCTCTGGAAACAATTCTAGCCAATAAAAACTAAGGGGTATCTTCTGATGGGCACGTGAGCACATTTCTCCTCATTTTTAAAGTGATCAGAAAAGACCCAATTATATGCTGTCTACAATATATGCACTCTAAATATAACCACACAGGTTAAAAGTTAAAGGATATAAATGTAAAAGACTACCCACAACAAAAAGCCCAGGTCCAGAAGGCTTCACTCCTAAATTCTACCAAATATTATAAAGAAAGGAATTGAAGACCAATATCCCTCATGAACACAGAAGCACAAATCTGAAT
The DNA here is from genome assembly GCF_027475565.1 of Acinonyx jubatus. NCBI lineage: Eukaryota > Metazoa > Chordata > Mammalia > Carnivora > Felidae > Acinonyx > Acinonyx jubatus. Next base: position 51,031,732 of record NC_069380.1, on the reverse strand, counting down.
ATTTTAGCAAATTGAGACCAACCATATGTAAAAGGGATGCTTTATCAGTACCACGTGGGGTTTATCCCAGGAATGAAAATTGGCTTAACATTCAAATATCAGTGTAGCTTATCACAGAAAAGGCATGTAATAATCTCAACAAAGAAAAAAGCATAGGACATCCATTAAACACTCTCAGCAAATTAAAAAGGAAACACCCTTAATCTGATTAAAGGCATTTACAAAAACAGTGTCTTTACAGTGAAAGACTAAACACTTTTCCCCTAACATGAAGAACGATATAAAGACTAGAGGTTCTAGCTAGTACAATCATGCAATAAATAAAAACATTTATACTGGAAGTCGTAAATCTATCTTTATTCACAGATGACATGATCATCTACCTAAAAAAAGATACCAAAACTAAGAAGGGAGTTTAGTAACACGACTGTAGCATACCAGATCAACGTACAAAAGTTAACTGCATTTCTATACTAGCAACAATCAGCATTTTTGAAATTTCACTTTCTATTTACAATAGTATAAAAAAAAAAAAAAGATACCTAAGGATAAATCTGACAAAGTATGTCAAGCCCTCTACACTGAAAAGTACAAAGCATTCTGAAAAAAATTAAAGAAGATATAAATAAAAATACAGACCAAGTTCATGGATTAGAAGGCAGAATATTGTTAAGATGTAAATTATCCCTAAATTTATCTATTTAACAAAATTCCCAAATTTCAGTAAGCTTCTTAAAGAAATGTAAAAGCTGATTCTAAAATTCATATGGTAATGCAAAGATCTTAGAAGAGTCAAAACAACCTTTAAAAAACAATGAAGTTCAAGAGCTACCACTGACTGAGACACATTACAAAGCTACAACAGTGAAGACAGTTTAGTATGACATAAAGATATACAGATCAATGGGGAAACAAAATGTCCAGAACTATACACATATGGAAAACTGATTCTTGACAAAGTATAAAGACAATTCAATGAAGAAAAGATGGTCTTCTGAATAAATCATGCTGAAACAAATGGATATCTATTTGCAAAAAGCAAATTTTTTTATTCTTTTTAGAGACAGAACATCCAAACGGGGGAGAAGAGCAGAGGCAGAGAGGGACAGAGGGAAAGAATCTTAAGTGGTCTCCATGCTCAGGGCAGAGTCCAATGGTGGGCTTGAGCCCCCAACCTTGGGATCATGACCTAAGCCTAAATCAAGAGCTGGACACTCAACTGACTGAGCCGCCCAGGCACCCCACAGAAAGTACTTTGACCCAGCCTTCACACAAGAGCCAAAGTTAACTCAAGACATGTTCACAAAAATGGAAAACCTGGAACTATAAAACTTTTAAAGAGAAACCATGGGCAAAGTTTTTGTAAACCTGAGTTGGTAAATATTTCTTAGATACAATTTCTTATATGGAAAGTATGATCCATAAAAGAAAAAAACATTTTATCAATTAGGCTTCACTAAAATTAAAATTAAACCTTTGCTCTCTGAAAGAGAAGGAAGATAACCCACAGATTGGGTAAAAATATTTGCATATCACATATCTGGTTTAAAAACTTGTATGTAGAATATACATAAAAACTCTGCAAACTTAATAATGAGCAACTCAATTTTTAAAAATGGACAAAAGATTTGAACATTTTACCAAACAAAATCTATGAATGGCAAACAGCATTATAGGAAATACGCTCATCATTTGTCATTAGGGAAATGCAAAGCTGAACCACTACGAGGTACTACTGCCCATCTATTAGAACGGTTAAAACTAAAACGACTGGCCATGGCAAGTATCGGTGATAATAAGGTGCAATTGCAACTCTCATACAGTGCTGGTGGAAATGTGAAACAGCATAAGCACTATGGGAAAGACTGGCAGCTTCGTAAAAAGTTAACATATACCTACTCTGTTCCAGCCTCTCAACAGCAAATACTTAGTCAAAAGATATGAATGCATGTGTCCACACAAAGACTTATTTGGAATAGCCAAAACTTGAAAAGAGCCCAAGTGTTCATTTAAAGATGAACGGATAAACAAACCATTGTTACATCCATACAGTCTAACAGCTCTCACAATAAAAAGGAATAAACTATTGATTCATGTAACAACACAGAAGAATTTCAAAATAATTATCTTGATTGTAAAAAGCCAGACCAAAAACCAACAAAAAACAGTACATACTATATAGTTTCGTATATATGCAAGTATAGAAAATGCAACTAATCTAAACTGACCAAAAGCAGACCAGTGGTTGCCTTGATGGGAGGTAGGCAGGAGGAGAGAGGGCATACAAAGGGCCACAAAGAAACTTGGAGCATTAAGATATGTCCACTCTTCTTAATTGTGGTGATGGTTTTATTGGTGTGTACATATGTCAAAATCTATCAAATAATATATTTTAATATAGGCAGCCTATACTTCACTACTGTCTCAATAAAGCTAAAAAATTCACAAGACAGGAACCTACTGTTTTCTGTCCCTCAGTGTCCTTGAGACTTGAGTAGCCATCTCAAGGTGAATCAGATGAATTCAGGTGAAACAAGTAGGTGCCACAGCCCTGACAGAAATGAACCACTAATTTAGTCAACTGTGGAAATTATCTTTAGACTTCTTTAGTAAGTTATCCTCACTGTTTAACACACAAATTCAGGTCACCACCTGAGTCTCTGCTTTTTCTCAAATCCTCTCAGATGCCACAGGAAGCTACTGTCTGAAGCACTGCTCTGCCCATTACCTCTAGCATCATAAGAACTGCTCTTATCTTCTATAAGAAAGCTTCCACCAACCAGGTTGCCTCAGTTGGACATTTGAGGTCATTTTTTGTGGATTTTCTTACTTACAAGGGAACTCTTTAAGAAGATTTCCTTAATCCCTTAGGCCTATGCAATATAGTTCTTTAATTTGACCACACAGCCTTGTAGCATATTCAAAAGCATTGCTCACTCCCAACAGGCTCAGTCCCACCACCTCTTTGCCATCACAACTTAAGACCAGAGCCAACTTAAGATCTGGACAGGCTGACCCAGAAGTTCTGACTTCAGGCACATCAATTTAGCAGAACGAAGGATGAAGTACTTTACTGAGCCAGAGACGTGAAATGAAAGTCTACATGCTGACTGGTTAAAACCCTAGCCCCATTCTCCCTTTACATTCCTAGAATTGACTGAATTACTTCTATCTCTCAGCAGTATAGAAGCATTGTGTCTGGAGAAACAGATGAACCCAAGAGAAGACCTAGAAATGCTGAATGAAATGTGAACTGACTACCCATCCAATCACTTATGAAGAGCTCTACCCATGCCGAACTTCAGATCAATTTCAGTAACTGTCTCCTTTGGGTATAAACAGATAATCAATGACACCAGATACCTAGACTATTCCTTGTAAATAGAAGGCTGAGACTAAAAGTAGAGAAAAAAAGAACTGAGAAATCAATGCATGGAACTGATGAAAAATCTAAAACAATTAAAATTGGTATCATCTGAGAGAAAACATTGCTTTCACAAAAAAAAAAAAAAAGAAAGGAAGGAAGGAAGGAAGAGTTTCTTCATTCTTGGAAAATGAAACTATTTTAGCAGAAACAGAAAATTCAATGAGTTTGAAAGATCAAGAAGTCTTCCAGATGCAAAGCAAAGACAGATTTACTTTCAGTGAAAGAAGACAGATTAAAAAATTAAATGATTGTACAGGTGGGCCTGCACCTTATTTTACAGGTTCTAAAACACACACACACACACACACACACACGGGAAAAAGTTATTTTTTTTAAAAAAGGCAGAAAAATTCTGAGAATTGAAGGCAGGCCACTGGGCTCTAAAGTGAAAACACCTCCAAAGTCCAGTATGACAAATAAGAGAGGCCTCTATCAATGTACAACATAACATTTTAGAAAACTAGGGATAAAGAAAGCTTAAGAAATCAAGAAGGATTATGTATCCAAATCACAGTACACTTCAATATATAAAACACAATAAAAATTAGAAAACAGAACAATGCCTTCAAACATAAGGAAAAGTAACTGACTTAGACTTTTATATCCAGCCCAACTATGAATCTTTATGAGAAAAAAGACATTTTTATTTTTTTATTCATTTTGAGAGAGTCAGAGACAATGAGAGTTGGGTAGGAGCAGAGAGGGAGAGAGAGAGAATCCCAAGCAGGTTCCATATTGCCAGCACAGAGCCCAATGTGGAGCTTGAACCCATGAACTATGAGATCATGACCTGAGCCAAATTCAAAAGCCAGACGCTTAACTGAGCCACCCAGGCACCCTGATAAAGACATTTTGAAATATACAAGATTTCACAGTGTACTTCTCATAAATGTGCCCTTTCTCATAAAGCTATTAGAAGCTGTGTCCCACCTACCAGAATAAATGAACTATGAAGACAAAGAATTTTAAAAATGGGGGATCCTACAAAGGCAAGAAACCTAAAGAATTCCCATAGAAACAGCACTGTGCCTGCAGCCTAAGAAGCAAACAGTAAAGACTAGAGCAATGGGCTTAAAAGTTCCAGAAGGAATGGCATAAATTTTTTAAAACAGATATGAGACTCAAATGGGGGTGCCTGGGTGGCTCAGTTGGTTGGGCATCCCACTCTTGGTTTCAGTTCAAGTCATGATCCTAGGATCATGGGATCAAGCCCACTGAGTGTGGAGCCTACTTAAGATTCTTTCTCTCCCTCTGCTCCTCTCCCCCACTTGCACACACACTTCCTCAAAAAGGGGGGGGGGGGGAAGAGAGAAACTGTCAGATATATATGACCTAATCAAGGAATATATGGCTTTTATAGAGTATTTGAAAAAATTAGTAATAGGGATTAAAGAAATTGAAGGAAAAAGAGAATCCATTACTAACTCTTGGAACAACAGAGGGATTAGAGGAAAATAAATGTAACACACAATTCACAGGGCTCAGCTAAGAACAGTTATAATACAGGCATTACATAGGATTTAATCCAAAGATCCCATTAGGAGTAGGGAAAGCAGATATGACGGTTTGGGGGTGAAGAGAAGAGAGCTTAGTCTTCATCTTCCAAAACAAGTCTACAAATGTCTGAGACAGTATGGAGGACTGTTTAGAAATAAAAAGTGAAACACAGGGCCAGACGAGTATCAAGTGATGCCTCTGTGGAAGACTCAGAGGTAGGAACGATAGAGGGCTGCTGCTTTCTATAAAAAGCCTTGCCGTATTTGTTGCATTACCTTAATAAAACTTTAGAAGCTTTGTGCAAATGGATGATATGAAGACAGGTGATCATTTTCAGGAGCACCTGGGTGGCTGAGTCGGTTAAGCTTCTGACTTGATTTCAGCTCAGGTCATGATCTCGCGTTCATGAGTTCAACCTCCGCAAAGCATCGGGCTCTGCACTGACAGTGCGAAGCCTGCTTGGGATTCTCTGTCTTTCCCCCTCTCTGCCCCTCCCCCACTCACACTGTCTCTCTCCCCCCCTCCTTCCTCCCTCCCTCCCTCTCTCTCTCACAAACTTAACAAAAACAAAAACCAAGTGATCATTTTCAGTCAGTCTCCAAACAACCTACCCAGGATAGCTCTGAGCCTACTATTTCTATGGCTAGGCGTAGAGCTGGATGTAAATAAAGAAAAAAGGCAGATGGAGATCCCATAACTCCAGACTCCTTGAGTACAACATAACTCCAAAATTAGATAAGCAAGGTAAAACTTGTATTTCTCCTACATGGTTCCAATCTTCCTAAAAGTCATAAAAATCACCTTATTTGTCATCACAGTATCCTAGTTTGCCATCATTAATACAGCATACCTTCTGCCTTCCAAACTGCTCTTTCAAATTCTATAGCTTCATGGATGAAACTATATTACAATCTGGCAAGAATATAAGAAAAACCTTCATAAAACTTGAGAATTCTTCAAATATTAGAAAAGCTATCTTTAAAATGTCACACTCTTAAGTTTCTTTAACCTTGCTTCAATAACTTCCAAAAGCACATGACTAGAAACGGTTAGTTTTCTCACAGAATCTCTTCTTTTCCACACATTTCATTCTTGATGGCCTCACTTACTACAAGTGCTAACATGGGGAGGGACAGGAATAACCAAAATAATAATCCGAAGGTTTCAAAGGAAGTATTACAACGACCCAGAAATCTCAGTTACTCTCAAGTAGACATTTGGTTCTAAAGTCATCCTTCTGATAACACAAAAACAAATGACACAGCAAAATATATACACAGATTTTAGGAACCTGTCACTGAGAAGTAATATGTGGCAGTTTTCAGACATGTAATTTAAGAGCCTTCAATCATCACAAGTTCTATTTTAAGAAAAGCTAAAACATTAGCACTGATAAGCACAATCGATCAATCTTTAGTCGAATTCAAGTGTTTGATTCACCAGCACCTGCTAGGGTCAAAATGGTCAGCCACTGCAAAGCAAACTTTCCGCCACTAAGCTATTAAAAGGACACATGAAATCCAAATTTCAGTTATGGAATTGTCCTATAAGATTCTCCCCCCAACCCTCCACAGTTCAATTTAAATTTTTATTTCTATGTCTCACTGCAGTGTTTCAAAGACCTCAGCACATGCTTCAGTCAACTCCATTTGCTTCTAGAAAACACTCAGGTTTTCAATTAGCATTGTCAGAAAGTGAAGCACCCTCTGGTCTTTTCGCTGAAAATCAATTATGGAAAAAACAGTTTAGGTGGTCTAATTTAGCTGTGCCATATGCATAGTACAAGGTGTTCAGCAGCTCTGATAAAGAATTGGCAATGATTCAGCCAGCTGTCCAGGGTCTTGGGTGTTACACGTGAAAGATGAATATCTCATTCATTAAATTTTCCTTAGTTTGTACATATCACCATTTCCCCCTTGTATAATTATGAACGTTTCTCCTGTCCTTTCCAATTGGGCAAGTTCAAAATCTCTGCCACATCCTTTTTATGTAAGTCTTCAATATTCTTCTAATTGCCACTTCACTAAAATAAAGGCCCTGTAGGACTGTATTTTATGTTAGCTGGCATATTTTTATTTGGCATTTTCTGAATATAGACCTGTCTTCCTGATTGAGGTGTGCAAGACCTGACTTTCCCCAGTGCTGCTCTATCTTCAGAGAGCTGTGCTTCTCCACCTACTTTCCCCAAGACTGTCTTGCTTTCAAATGGTGTAAAATTGAATTTTCCTGACTGTGATCATATCGTACAAATACAATTACTACTTCAAGCCAGGGCACACACATGTAAAACTGAAGTTTAATCAAGACAAATTTGTGTTATAAGACACGATGCATTCTGATTTTATATTCTGCTCTTCATTTTTTAAAAAAGAAATGCTGGTCAATCCACTAAACTGACTTTATAACACACTAATGGGTCATAACCAAGCTAGGGGAAAATATCAGTGGTGTAAACGCTTCAGAATCTGTGTAAACAATCTGAAATGTGGTCTTAACCTTTCAGTAACTAACCGGTGGAGCCTTTGGAAATCATTCCACCTTGGAGCTTCAGTCCCTCAATCACGATACAGGGGAGCTGAAATGGGTCATGGAAAGGTCTAGTACACAGTTAACTTACTGCTCCCCTTACCACTTCATACCAATCTGATTTCTCCTCCTGATACCCTGGTGCCTCTCAGCCTGGCGACACTGGGACAGTGGTCCTGAAACCATCCTTCTTACAGGCTGGCATATCATGCAGTCACACGGTCCAGGTATGTATCAACACTTCAATCCTTGGACCTTCGTATTTGCTCCTGACACTCACAGATTCCCCCTTTACTTTCTCACCTACGGTCTTCTGGAAAGTGAAGGCTGTCAAATTAGCAGGAAGATCACTGAAGATTCCGTAGAGCAGGATGAGAAGTTTACTATGGGATCAAAACAACTGGATGGATTAAAGAATTAAGGTTCTGGAACCAAAATCTAGTTTTCTGAGACACTGATTTCTAACAGCCCTGTGCTAAGATTAAAGCAAAATCAAACAATTCAAATTCAACTGGGATGAATATCTGAAGACATGAGACCATTATTTTCTTTCAAAGCTTTTCATCAAAATGAAAAGCAGAACACACCATCCTTCTTACAAAGTTTTGTTTTTTGTTTTTTGTAAACATAAGATGCTTATAGATCAAATAATTGTTTGGGGAAAAGATCTAAGAGACCTGATTGATCGTTCATTAACTAATCAACCATCATCAAGCAAATACTGATTCTATGAGTCACTGTTTTCCTTCTACACATAACTCTTGAGCCAAGAGTTGTCCAGGTTAATAAAATGTGAACAGTTATAGTCCAAAGTTTTATTAGAATAAAATGGACCTATAGGAAAGAACTTCTTAAAATATTCAAGAATTAATCTAAGTTTGTGAATTTCTTTCCTGAAGATAAGACATCTTAGTGGGAAATACTATTCTAAATAATCAAATATCAATTTTGTTTAGCCCCCAAGGATGAAATCATGATAAAAATGCATGAAAAATTATAAGCAATATGTTAACAGTAAGCCGATCCTTACTACTGTTACTTTAACAATGATGCGATTGTCACAGGGAGACAAAGATGTCCAACATATGTTCAGTGAAAGGTAAGTAAAAAAATTGATGTGTATATATTTGCATATTGATTGGTATAATCATGTTTTGATCTTGAAGGATCTACAGAATGTTAACAGGGGTAAACTCAATCATGGCAGTGAACTGAACAAGAGGGGAGACTCCTGTGACTTGACACTCACTTCTGTGTTGGGTTGTGTTGTTTTGTGTGTTTTTTTTATAGTGAAAATGTAAAACTATTTTTAGATATTTTAAAAATATTCAGTTACTTCTTATCCACTACAGTTGTTTCTTAACAGGGGAAATAAAAATACGTTGCTTCCCTGCAAACATCTAGGGAATCCAGTGAAAAGCACCTTATCTGTGACACTACAGGACAGGTACTTAAACAGTTTGCAGTGATGAAGCAAAATCAGAGCTTTGCAAGCATTTACAAGTGGGTTAAACTTTGAAAATCAGACCCTGTTTATTTGTTTATCAACAGGCCAAAATACTGCAATACAAAAATACCGTAGTGTACAAAACGCCATGAAAGGTTTCTGTAAATCAGGCGACCTTAAAATTTTTTAAGTTACATCCCACCTGAGAGTAATGATCCCTCTGTTTTTCCACATGAGATTCTAATCCTAGGTTTGTTTTGAGAAAGATACTCCATAAAACAGTATGCCACTTGTCTGAAGAAACATTTGTAAAGTGTCAAGGCACTGATTTATGTAGTCACCTAACTACTCGATGAGTGAAATCAGTAGAACCTGCTAGAATTAATTTACATTCACTGGGCTAACAGTAATCCTACTAAGGAGGTTATTGTTTTTCAAAGTCATTTCAATACTATTTTGAAGAACAGAAAACTACAAAAGTAAAGCCTACATACCAAAATTCTAGCAATAGTTAGACAACAGTAAGTATATCATAACACATTTTAAAATGCTAATATTTTTAACGCATAGGATCAAAAACACAAACAAGTTCTCCTTTACTATTTAAGTACGTTATCTCTAGGAAAGGCCAAGTGGGGACTAAATCAACATAAAATAATCTGAAAGTGGCCTAAGGGCTTATAGTTATCATAGAACCTAAGAACAACCAGCATGAGAGCATCTTCTAGTGCCATATTCAGGTTGAAACTGAGTTTACAATACAGCCTGGGCTTCACAAAAATAAAGGTGTAACTTCTAAAGAATGGCTTAACTCTCCCCAAAGTGGTAAGCGGTTTTGATTTTTACAACTTGAGCTACCAGCACAGCTGCGGACACGTAGGAAGGAGGAGGAGGGGAGGAGGAGTTTGCTTTGGAGGAGTACTGAGGAGGAGGGGGAGGAGAGTTTGCTTTGCTGTAGCTCCCATACATTTTGATTCTCCCAATCAAATCAATTGGTTACTAAACTTTTGCAGTCTGAGTTCTAAGAGTCTAAAGGAGCACTACAGTTCTCAATAGGAAACCAGGAAGGTTCTCCATTTCTCATTCCTGCTGTGTGTTCATGCAACAGGAACACAGAGAGTGAGGAAAATCCAGCTGACCCAAAACAGGAAGGGTCCTAAGTAAAACGACCCTAGATAAAAGGACTACAACCCTTCCATGCCACATAGCTCTGCAGAGGTGAATGCTGTTGGTTTTCCCTGCAGGGACCAAGTTCCACCTCATCTGGGGCTTCTGCTCATCTTACCATATCCCACTACCTCTAGTGACAGAGGAAAGCATATGAGCCAACTAAAAGAAATCAGTCATGAAAGGACTTACTCCACGAGTAAGCAGCATGAAAAGGGAACTAGACCTCCCCAAAGTGAGTCACGGTTGGAACACAGAAAGGGCGAACCAGATTTCAAATGAAAAGATGCTACCAGCCACAAGTTTTCTGATAACCAACTTACGGCTTCTAAAAAAATTTTTTAAAAAGTTTCTCTAATCTCACTTTTATTCAATCAACAGTTTGATTTAAAAAAAAATTAAAGACAGATCCTTGGTTTCTAAGTAACAGTGTTTTCAAGCTGCTCACTCCATTCCCCGAAAAGCCCTCATTTTTTGACATCATTACTGATAGGAAAGCCGGTGGTGGCAGCACATTTCAAAAACCAAGTCAGTCTTTGAAATGAGAAGCTATCAATGAAAATGCAGCAAAAGAGGACATGCGACTGCACAAGTCAAACTGCAAGAACGAATCTCTAAGGAGAGATCCATCACCAGGCGGCTCGGAATGCCACGGAAAGGGACGATACGCAAAGCCTGTCCAGCGTTCGCTGGGGAGAAAAGACAGGGAACGGTCGCAAACTGAGGCCAAACCCTGCCCATCCCCCGTTACTCCCAAAAATGACTGGGAGAAAAACGCAGGAGTGGGTAGCAAAAAGACGGCATAGATTTTTCAGTTAATGCGAAAAAGGAGCTTGGGACCGAATACTCAGCAGAAAGCAGAATACAGCGAGATGGAGGGGACCAATCCATCCCCAGCTGGGTCAGCCTGAGCTATGAGAAACAGGTTTCCGCCCTCATGAAAAGCCTCAGCTCATCGCCGAGTTGGGCACCTGCCAGGCCACCACGTCCGGGGGCAATGGCGAGGTCCCCCTCTTCCTCCCAGCCCACGCCCTCCCCGCCGTCCCGGGGCCTCGGAGGCCAGGGTTCCGGGGGAGGGAGCGGAGCTCGGCAATACCAGGTGTAGTCGTCCTCGTCCCGCCAAGCGGCCACGCTCTCCAGGTCCAGCGGCTCCACCTCGTCCAGCAGCGTCGGGGGCGGCGAGGGAGGCGAGGGAGGCGAGGGCGGCGCGGTGGCTCCCCCCGGCGGCGTCCCCGCGCCCCCCGGCTCCGGCCCGCCACCGCCCGCGCCGAAGAAGCCCGCCGCCGGCTTGAAGTAGACGAAGGGTGCCTCCGGGGGCTGCGCCAGGCTGCAGAGCAGGGAGGGCGCCGGGCTGGGCAGGCAGTAGGTCCCCGGGAACGCGGGGCTGGAGCCGCCGCTGCCGCCGCCGCCGCCCCCGGCGCCCAACGCCAGCCCCAGCCCCAGGCCCCCCGAGGCGGCGACGGCCGGGGGGCTCCGCGGTCCCAACGGGCTGCAGGCTCCGGCGGGGGGCGGCGCGGCGGGCGGCGGTGGCGGGAGCAGCAGCAGGTGCGGGGCGGCGGCCGCGCTGGCCGCCCGGCTCCGCAGCTGCTCGTTCTGCTTCTCCAGCTTACGCACTAGCTCCTGCAGCTTCTTCACCTCCAGCTCCGCGTTCACCACCGGCCCGGAGCCCGCTCCGGAGCCGCCCCCTGCCGAGGCGCATTTCACCTGCTCCGCCATCATCGTGGGCCCCGAGGGCGCCGCGGCCGCCGGGGGGGGGTGCGCGCCGCCGCGCCTGCTCCTCGGGCCGCGGGGAGGCTACGGCTCCTTCCCAGCCGCCCGGGCCCGGGGCGCCGACCACGCTGGGGTAGAGGCCGAGTCGGGTGTTAGCATCAGCACTGAGCCCCAGCCTCCGGCCGAGGGAGCCGCCGCCAAGCAGCTCTGCACATGCTCAGAGCGTCCCTCCGGTCCCCTGGGCGCAGCGGCGGCTCCGGGTTTTAGCCGCGGCCAGGGGGCGGGGCGGGGCGCGAACGCCGGGTGGGCGGGGCCGGTGGGGTGGAAGAGGAGCTCCGTGGGGCCCAGCTAGCAGCCTGGGCAGGGGTCCTGGGGTCCTGAGGCCCCGCTTCCGCCACCTAACCCCACGGTGCTTGATTGGACCTGGCCTGAACTTTCCCGTCACAGGCACTTCCTCCCGCAGCTGCGGAGAGTGCGAACTGCGCCGATCTCTGAACCAGGGGCGGGGTTCCAAAAAGCCGCTGCAGGTGCCTGCCCTAGAGGGGTGCACCTTGTGCCAGATGGTTTGCTACCGTCCAAGAGCTCTTGTACCGAAGGAACTTAGCCACTAGCCACTGATTTATGAAACCTATAGAGAACCAGAGGTCCAGGGAACTATAAGGGCCGAAAAGTGAAAACGTGGAACATAAAGACTTTGAGACGATGCTATTAATCCATTAATTGGTAATACAGAAACAAAATGGTGGGAGAGAGGCGGAGAAGAAAGAAGAAATCCTTCGAAGACAGTGGCCAGCTGCTAAAGAGCCAAGTGTTTAGTTTATTCTAAAGTAGTCAAATTTAAATTATTCTGTTACCGCCAGTGTTTGTTATAATGAAACAAGAACGTTTTCCATACTATGTATGTTCTTACATTTATCAAACCAAAGATCCTTGACCACTTAACTGTGCCAGACACGAGTTGGCCGTCAAGCAGTGAGCAAAAAAAGCAAGACTCATTATGGGCGAAACATGAGTAAAATTGTACAGTGCTCCATCTCTTTAATAATTTACAAGCTATTAGGTCAGACTTACGGAGCGGGAGAGGACAGAGAAAAACAAAACCTTAGACCTCTATCCCAATATCCCTAATCTTGCCTGCCAGCCTGCTCTCCTTACATCTTTTGGAAACCATTGGCAAATCTGCTTGGGGAGGGGGGTGGTGGAAGGGGGACGCTTTTAAGCAGAAGAGTTGAATCACTAGTTTCATTCAATTAATATTGACTTAGCATTGCAAGTGTTTAGCACAGAGAAAAGTCTAAGATTTTATTATGAGAAAAGTGCACAGAACTGGTTCTCATCCTCAGATGATACGCTATCTAGTGAAAGTTCCTTCTCAGGGACTTTACATACCAATCTTTGTAACAATGTACCGCATCCTTCTGGAGCTGCTAGCACATCCTATCATTCATTGGTTTTAGATATGGCTCTGTTCAGAAACACTTGGGTCTTCTCAGATATCAATGTGTATCTCTAGCTTCTGCCTGTAGGGTGGGTGTTCTGCATTTAACTTGCTTGGCGAGAGCCTCCAAAAATTAGATTAACATGTGTGGCAGCTACCCTGACCCTTCCTATCTGGAGTTCCAGCTTGCTAGACCACCACTTAACCACCTGTATCACCTTTCCAAGTTTCAGTCTATCTTCTGGATATTCTGGCGACTACTAAAACCTGGAGAAGTGGAGTAATACTACTGAAAGTCCTAAGTAAAGAATCTATTGAAGGATTTTTCCCGCATGCTCAGTGGCAGATGCGGGTAGCAGTATCCCTGCAACACAAAGAAAGGGAGACAACAGACACAATGAGAACAAAGAGCTGCTGGGTTCCACATTAGCAAAAGAAATTGAGAATAGGCACATAATAGTAAAGACAACAAGAATTAGGATGTAAAGAAAAGCAGTCCTTTCACTACAAAATTTATATACCCTAGCGGAGTGAAATAAACAGCCTGCTCCTCCCCCATTTACTCAATATGGTCTACAGAATACATCCAAACAACCAGTGGTCAAGTCTTAGAAATTGTTTTCTAAGTAACAATTATCAGATAAAAATTTTAGTGTTCAGAAAGAAGGCATTCATTGAAATTTAGACATAGAACAGAGATGACACATTCTGCCCTAAATTTCTATTCTTCATTCTTCTTCTGAAAAGACAGACTTGCCCTCTTCCTAACTGTTTGAAAAAGTGTGAAATGATTCATGTCTGGAGAAATTTTAAATATTTTTTTTTCTATTAAAGCACCTCTTTTCCCCCCTCTGTGAACTACTCATGTGCACACAGCAGAGACAATTGGGATGTACACAGATTTTAACTGGGATCCCCAGGATGCCTGTCTCTTTAACACATAATTGAAGAGGTTGGTGGTGTCAAGGTTTTAATTAAGCAGTCTTGATTTTTTATTTTGATGCAAATTTGTAAAGCTTTGTGTTTTGAAAGAAATTGAATGCATAGTGGCTCCATTTTAAATTATTTTTATTTTAAATGAAATATATGATTTCAGAGGTTTATGAAACATGAAAGAACACGTCCCATTAAGAACTTTGCATTAAGAATGTATTTGAAACACGATAGACTGATGAGAAACATCCAGACGTCACACATTCACAACGAGATGAATAAAGGCATATTTCTCTGGTGCCTCCCATTCCTTACACTTCAGAACCATGGTCACTGGGTCACTCTACTGAATTTTAGAAGAGAAAATGTATGTTCACGTATACTTCTAATAGTGTTTATGGACATCAAATTGACCTAGCCACAGAATTACAAAGGCAGCATTGTTTCTTCTTGAGTTTGTAAATCTAATTCTCTGAGGAAATCTAGGAACAGCTTGCTATTATCCTAGTTTTACTGATGACCTAACAAGGTTAGGCTACTTGCCCAAATTCAGGCATGAAAATGATGACAGTTCTCAGCACAGTCTCTAGTGGCCCAGCCACTCTTCTCCTTATACCCTTGTCCTTAGAGTAAAAGTCCTCTAAGAGCAAGCCCCATATATTTTAAATGTAGATTTTCCATCTACATTTCCATATCCTAGGATGAGCACTATGTTTATCAAATTGATAGATCCAATTACTGCAAGAAGAGAAAAACACCTAATGTGTTAAACTAAGATCAAAGATCCCCAACAGGGTTTTCAAGTTCATTCGGACAGAGTACAGCGTTTGATTTTGTTTGTCTCTTAATGAAAATGCCTGTTTATCCATACAGAATGGACTTGAGTACTGCGGGTCCCCACTGCCCCAGTGCGCTGTCTAGCACGTAGCAAAGACACATTGAAATTTTTTATAAGAATAAATGAATAAATAAATAAACCTCCAAGTTTCAGCTGGAAGTTGGACAAATACCTAAGTAGTTATTTTCATAAGCCTCATTTATCATGTGGTAACAACATGGAAGGATTAGAAGGCTTTTTGCAACCCCATAATAATTAATTATTTCACATCTGACCCAATTAAAAGCTAGAAAAATACTTGCTGTGTCTAATGTGTGCATTTTAATGTAAGGGTATAATGCAGAGAGAAAACAAAAATACATGAAGCCACAATTTATGTAAATAATCCCCGTGCAGTCTGCTCCATTCAAACCCCACCCAACTCTACCCCTAGAATTCATGCCAACAGCCCACGTAATTACACCCTGTAAAGTCACATAGTGTAATAGTTATGATAGTAATAATGATAATAATTCTATGTATTTGTCAAGCTAAGTTTGTCAGAACCCTCTTAATAAACACTTATTACATGTCTATTATGTCCAAGTCACAATGCTAGATGATTTTTAAAAGTGAGTAAGACAGTGTCTCCACCACCAAGACTTTATCTAGTTGGAGAAAGAAGCACATCAAGAATTTACTATAGTACAAGACTTAGTGTGTTAAGTATCATGATGAAAATATGAGTCAACAGCATAGAGAGTGCCCAAGAAGGGGCAATTAATTTGGGCTAAAAATTTTAGGAAGACTCATGCGGTAAGTGAGCTTTATTCCATTTGGTTCTCTTTATCAAACGGTGGGACATGGGGGCAAGTAGTGTGATACTCATTTATCAGCCAGGATATAGGATGTATCAAAGAAACAATAGACTAGGATACAGCATCCCGCTCT
Source organism: Acinonyx jubatus (assembly GCF_027475565.1). NCBI lineage: Eukaryota > Metazoa > Chordata > Mammalia > Carnivora > Felidae > Acinonyx > Acinonyx jubatus. Next base: position 51,015,819 of record NC_069380.1, on the reverse strand, counting down.
AATTTCTAGTCAATATTGTTTTCCCTGTAGTCACTTTGTTTGATTTTTGTAAATAGCTCACGTATCTATCGTTGCCATTAAAATGAAATTTTTTACAATTTATCTTAACAGTAGCAATTGGTGCTTCCCAAATGCCAGTAGCTGTTCTAAATCCTTTACATCACATGGACTCATTTAATCATCAAAAAACTATTTGAGCTATTTTCTATTATTATTCCTCTTTTATAAATGAGGAAACTGAAGCACAGAGAGGTCAAACACTCTGAACCAGCCAGTAAGCAGCAGAACCAGGATTTGAAGCTAGGTAGTATGGGTTCAGGGTCCAGGCTTATAAAATGCAGTATTTCTCTTCCAGTCTTAGGCAGCACCTACCAGAATACCCTGCTCTGGTCTCAGTGGCTAATCAATAAAACTATTGACTGAGGCGAAATCAATAGCCAGGAATGTCTTGAACAAAGTCTGATTCGTTAATAAGCAAATAATACTGGAACTTAACAAGTCACCAAGCACAGATTAGAAAACAGTAGGTTTCCAAGATCAACAAAGTTGCCAGGGCTGGTACAACATTTATTACAGTGCAATCGCTATTCATTCAAGGCTTATTTCTGCACAGATGACAAAACGGCATTTGCTGTCACTGCATTGTCTTGCGTTTCTAGCCATTTAGATTCTTCAAATGTCAATACCACTCCTAAGAATACTCAAAAGAAACAATGTCACAGCCTATGCTGAACCTCAACAGATCCCATGATGATTTAGGAGATATTTTAAAGTTCAAAAAAAAAAGTTCAGAAACTTTTTTCAAAATTTGTAACATTTTTTACCCAAAACAAGGCTTGGTCTTCTTGAAAATGAGTGTGTAAAATTACTTAAACCTTGAAGAATAACATCATACTTAAAAGCATCTTTAATTTTTTTTTTCAAATGTGTTAACTTTATCAGAGAAAAATGAATCTCACATGACTCGAGTCTCGCTGGCAAATATTGCTACTTGTGCTACCATCACACTGGGTACCCGCTCTAGAGCTTTTGAAAGTATTTTGATTTAGAACAATCTATCTTCTTGATTTCCTCAAATGTCTCTCATCATAAAAGCCAATGTGGTGAGGAGTTTTCTTTCTTTAACTCGAGTTATTTTTCTTTGATAATTTCCAGAGTTTTGCAAAACTCCCTTGCAAAAAATTGCAATCACCCTGGAGTGTTGCAAACCAAAGTCGGAAATTATTTAAAAGTCAGCGCGACACAGTAGGGCAACAAACCCTCCCATGATAGTGGAGTCTTTCTTTGTCCTTTAAGAGATCAGCACAACTTCAAGGACGTGACTATCTGAATCTAAGGAAATGGCAGTTGAAGGCAGCATATAGAAAATAGTGCAGTATTCTCTTGGGCAAATCATCACATTCTAGAAGTTATAAGCCAGTCTGAAAAAAGTTGCTGCAGGGGCACCTGGGTGACTCAGTCAGTTAAGTGTCTGCCCCCGGGTTTCAACTCAGGTCATGATCTCATGGTTTGAGGTCAAGCCCCGGATCCGGCTCTGTGCTGATGGTGCAGAGCCTGTTTGGGATTCTCTCTCTCCCCTCTCTCTGCCCCTACCCCTCTTACTCTATCTCAAAATAATTAATTAATTAAAAAAATTTTTTTAAGTTGCTGCAAGTTTACTCAAAACAAATCATTAGTGAGCATCTAATTATGGTCTGTACGCAATTAATTTTCAGAAAAGAATAATAATTATGCCAGAAAGGGGTGATCTGTGTTTCAACTATAAAATCTCATCCTAGATCCTTCACAAAGACAATGGTAATAATCATGTCACTGAAGGATTGTGCCAGTATGATTATAGATACGTTCTTATTTTTCAGCTTTAGAAATATTGTTTGTTTTTTATTTGTTTTCAGAAAGGAAGATATGTCAATTAGCAGGAATAATTTATTAAAGATTTGATTGCCTTCACCAACACAGAACACAAAAGAGCTCAAAGACGAATGCAACTCTGGCAACTAGAGAATAGTCAAATGGGTAGGTTAGGGAGGAATTAACCCCCGGACTGTTTTGCAGATTTATAACCAGCTTAAAGCCTGTGTTTTCAGACTCTTTGGGGGCTTTATATGGTGGTATTTTCAGCTTGTAGAAGACAGAAATCCAGACAGTAACTGGAAACCTAACTTGGAAATGAGATGGTGGCAATCTTCCATTTGATGCTTTACACATGTAGACAGACAGGAAGAGAGTGGGGGGGTGGGGGGGACTCGGAAGACTGTCAGCCTCACTCAGGTGTCTGGGCTAAGGGAGACCTCATCTCCATGCTTTCTAACCGCCAACAGAAGAACAAAGGGTCTGGCCAACTGTATGCTAGTTAAGTTCATAAAGCTCCTCCCTAAATGTGGCAAAAATTCCTTCTGCTTACGTTCCATTGACCTCAGCAAGTCATATGGCTACACAGAGCTTCAGAGCAGCAACGGGATGCAGTCAGAACATAGGACTAGAAAACTGGAAATACTTCGTGGACAGCGCTGAACTACAATCCACTCTTATGTTAATGCTTCCTGCTACTAAATCAACTCAAGGCTAAGATTTACCTTAAATATTTTGGCCGATTCCCATAAATTTTGGAATCTCCTTTTTTGGGGGCTGTTGGGCTGGAAATTCATTGCGATATGTCTTAGGTTCATTTGTAGTTTCATATTACAATTTTTATTTGTGTATATGAACTGTTTTCATCATCTTTTACTATTTATTCCTAATTTAATGGCATTGAGACTGGAGATTGTGGTCTATATAAATCTGATTCATTGAAATTTTTTTCTTGAGGTATAATCGATATACCACATAGATTAGTTTCAGGCGTAAAACGTAATGATTCGTATTTGTATATATTGCAAAATGATCCCTGCAATAAGCCTAGTTAACATCCATCACCATACATAGTTACAAAAATGTGTTTTTCTTGTGAGGAGGACTTTTAAGATCTACTCTTTTAGAAACTTTCAAATGTATGATATAGTATTATGAACCATGTACCTCATGCTGTGCATTACATCCCCATGACTTATTTATTTTCTAACTAGAAGTTTGCACCTTTTGATTCCCTTCATCCATTTTTGCCTACCTCCCAACCCTACTCTGGAAACCACCAATCTGTTCTCTGTATCTATGAGTTCATTGTTTCATTGTTTTATTTTTAGAATCCACATATAAGTGAGATCCTATGGTATTTGTTTTACTCTGACTTATTTCACTCTGATTCATTGAAATTTGATGAGACTTCCCTTGTGCCCAATACACTGCCAATATGTGAAAATATTCTATGTGTGTTTGAATAGTATGTATACATTCAATTTGCTAGGTGCATGATACACACATATATACAATTATATAAGTATAAATATATAACATTTAAACTTATATTTATAAACATATATAATTTATGTATATTTACTTGAAATCAAGTTGCTAATGTTATTCAAATCTTCCATAGTCTTACTACCTTACCAGTTGCTGATAGAAAAGTGTTTAAATGTCTTACTCCGGTAAGGTATACATAAATAGACATATATTTGTTGTGGTATATATTTTATGCATTCATGATCATGATTCATATCTTTGTAGATAACTCCATTTATTATTATGTAATGTTTCCCTCATCCTTTTTAATGTCTTTATTATCCTAAAATACAATTCGGTTAACATTAATATTAATACTAGGGGCGCCTGGGTGGCTCAGTCAGTTGAGCATCCAACTGTTGATTTCAACTTAGGTCATGATGCCAGGCTCATGAGATCCAGCACCATGTCAGGCTCTGTGCTGAGCATGGAGCATGTTTGAGATTCTCCCTCTGCCCCTTCCCCATATACATGCATTCTCTCTAAAAAGTAAAATAAAAAAATAATCATATTAATATTGCTATCATAGCTTTCTTTCCCTTAGTATTTTTAATCTTCTCATCTTCCTATGTTGCTTTGTTTTAGAAGTGATTTTTATGAGGTACATATAGCTAAATATTATTTTATCATTCAATCCGATGGCCTCTGTTAATTATTAAGTGAATTAATTTATTGTGCTTATTGGTATTTCTGGACTTATTTCTATCATAATATTTTGTGGGTTTTTTAACATACTTTTTCTTCTTCTACTTTTTCTTGGATTTATACAATTTTTATGGTTTGTGTTTTTTGCCTCTGCTGATTTAGAAATTATGGATTTAACCAGTTAAAAATGGGCAGAAGGCATGAACAGATATTTCTCGAAAGAAGACATCCAGATGGCCAACACACACATGAAAAGATGTTCAACATCACCCAACATCAGGGAAATGCAAATTAAACCACAAAAGAGAGAACAAACTGAGGGTTGATAATGGGGACGGGGAATGGGTGATGGGCATTGAGGAGGGCACTTGTAGGGATGAGCTCTGGGTGTTGTACGTAAGCGATGATTCATGGGAATCTACTCCTGAAGCCAAGAGCATACTGTATACACTGTATGTTAGCTAACTTGACAATAAATTATATTAAAAAACACAAAGAGATATCACCTCAGGCCTGTCAGAAAGGCTAAAATCAGAAATATAAGCAACAACAAGTGTGAGCAAGAATATGGAAAAACACAGCGCTCCTACACTGTTGCAAACTGGTGCAGCCACTGTGGAAAACAGTACGGAGGTTCCTCCAAAAATTAAAAATAGAAATACCCTATGATCCAGTAATGACACTATTGGATATTTATCCAAACACATAAAAACACTAATTCAGAAGGATATATGCCCCCCCATGGTTATTGCAGCATTATTGCAACAACCGCCAAACCATGGAAGCAGCCCAAGTGTTCGACAATAGATGAATAGGTAAAGAAGAAATGGTACTGATATATATATATATACTGATATGTATATATATATATATATATATATATATATATATATATATACTGCTCAGCCATGAAAAGAATGAAATCTTACCATTTGCAACATAGATGGAGCTACAGAGTATAATATTAAGTGAAATAAGTGAGTCAGAGAAAGACAAATATGATTTCATTCATGTGTGGAATTTAAGAAACAAAACTGGTGAACATAGTGGGGAAAAAAGAGTGAGAGACAAACCAAGAAACAGACTCCTAACTCTAGGTAACAAATGGTTTTCTGATGGTTAACCTTCTGATGGTTACTAGAGGGAGGTAGTTGGGGGATGATGGCTGAAGTAGGTAAAAGGAATTAATACACTTGTCATGATGAGCACTGAGTAATATATAGAATTGTTGAATCACTATATTGTACACCTGAAACTAATATAACACTGTATTGTTAACTATACTGGAATTAAAATCTTAAAAACTTAATAAAATTTAAAAAAGAAATTATGGGTTTTATTTCTATTATTTTGCAATTACCCTTCAATTTTTAAGATTCTGTTCAACTGTAAATTTTTCTGTCAAAATTTTAATATATTTCTTTCCTGAATAGGACAAGGACTTTGGACTCTGGCACTGTTTCCTCAGAATCCTTGTTATTGGTCCTCAGAGTTTTAGTTTTATCTTTTTCTGCACACCCTCATGCATACACAATAGTTATTTATTGGTAAATAGCTGAATTACTAACTTCTCAAAAAATCAATTTATACCCTCATTATTTTTCTGTTATCTTTCTCTTACCTCTGAGTTTGGATTTAACTAGATACAACATTCTGAGTAGATAGATACTTTCCCTAAGAATTTCAAAGATATAATTTTATCTCTTCTGGAATCTACTGGTAATAAGAAGTGAATGTGTAGATATGCTGTCTTTGCTTCCTGGTACATTTTAGGAATACATTTGTGTTTTGTTTTATTTTAATGTGTCTAGTTGTGCATTTACTTTTATTCATCTGGAATATAATTTCAGTCTGACATCCCGTGTTTTATATCAACTCTGAAAATTTTCAGTTTTTATCTCTCTGATTGTTGCTTCTGCCCCTATTCTCTTCTGGGATTCGTGTGTGCAGGTGTGTGCATGTACACGTGTGTGTATGCTTGTGTGTGTGTATTCACTAATTTATTCATTCATTGATAACTATCTCCGTATCAATCTATGTCGATATCTCTTAACTGGCATTTCAAATGTTTTTTCTCTCTGCTATATTCTTGGTGAAAGCCTTTGAATTGCCTCCCAATTCATTCATATTATTTTGATTATTCCAGTTTGTGTTCATCCACTCGAGTTTTTTTTTTAATTTTTTTTAACGTTTATTCATTTTTGAGAGACAGAGAGAGACAGAGCATGAGCAGGGAAGGGGCAGAGAAAGGGAGACACAGAATCTGAAGCAGGCTCCAGGCTCTGAGGTGTCAGCACAGAGCCTGACGTGGGGCTTGAACTCACAGACAGCGAGATCATGACCTGAGCCGAAGTCGGACGCTCAACCGACTGAGCCACCCGGGCGCCCCACAACTGAGTTTTAAAAATCATCTTTTTTTGCATAATTTCTCACTTCTTTGGAAGGATGCTAGTATTTTCTATATCTCTTTGATAACTCCAGATATCTTGAAGTCTTCTTAAAGTGGCACATTTTATTTTGTGCTGAATGATTTTGTTTCCCAGTGTTTGATTTTACTGGGTGCCATTCTTGGTGTTGATACTCTTTGCATGTTTTGAAATTTTGGTTTTCAGATTCACCTTAAGTTGGTGCTAGTTTTCTTTTCCTCTCTCTTATTCTTCTTTATTTAAGAGGTTTTGTGGTTGCCTCAACTCAGCCCCTAGGACCCACAATCCAACACCAGATCTCTTGGTGCTCAGGGTTCGTATTCCACCATGATATTGGGAGTAGTTTAGCGTCAGATACGTTGGATACACTTGGTTATGAAGGTTGAGTCTGCCCTGGTGCCTGCCTGCGCACTCAGACTCTTACCAGCTGTACCTCTGGCTAGCAAATGGCAGCACCTTTTTGCTGCCATCTCTTCCCAGGATGGGGACAAAGGAAGGAGGGAGGAGAGTGACTTGTTACACCACCTCACTTCTCCGTGGTCCTGGCAACTTGTATCCTCCCTGTCTTGGCCACACCTGGTACTGAGGATGGCAGTCCTGTGGTTTCTCCCCCACATTTCTCTTCAGTTCCTGGTGCCTAAAGAGGACTTTTTTCTTCCAGTTTTATTTGTTTGGGTGTGAAGTCTGTGGGTAGATCAGTGTACGAACTTTGAATGTCATTTTGATCTGAAATCTACACTCTTTGCGGCACCTCAGTGGCTCAGTCAGTTAAGCATCTGACTCTTGATTTTGCCTCAGGTCATGATCTCATGGTTTGTGGGATCGAGCCCCATGTTGGGCTCTGTACTGACAGCACGAAACCTGCTTGGGATGCTCCCTCTTCCTCTCCCTACCCCTCCTCTGTGCTGTCTCTCTATTTCTCAAAATAAATAAATAAACATTTGGGGCACTTGGGTGGCTCAGTCGGTTAAGTATCTGACGGCAGCTCAGGTGTGAGTTCGAGCCCCGCATCGGGCTCTGTGCTGACAGCTCAGAGCCTGGAACCTGCTTTGGATTCCGTGTCTCCCTCTCTCTCTGCCCCTCCCCCGCTCACACTCTGTCTCTCTAAATAAATAAATAAATAAATAAACAAACAAACATTAAACAGTTTTTTTAAATAAACAAATACACATTAAAAAAAAAAGAAGTCTGCACTCTTTCATTATCTTATTAAAAAACAACTAACAAGGGCAGCACACCCCACTCCACAGGAGATGTCTGAGTGTGCGCTCCCTCTCTCTGCAGGCTACAGCCCCACTAGCCCGTAGCACACCATGGATGGTACACCCTTTAATCAGCGTATCATCCCTGATGACAGAACAAGGGGAAGCTACAGTGATTCTAAACCTCTCTCTATTATAAAAACTGAAAGGTAAATTGCATTAAACATTTTCTCACAAGAAGAAAGGCAAAAAATGTTCACATTCATTCAGGTATAGTGATGGGATGTCTTGTGTCAACCTGGAAGACGCGACTGGGCAGTGGCTGCGGCTTCCTTTCTACTACTGCCTCCTAGAAATTGTGAACCTCATAACACTGATGCTCCCATCTCTTGGTCACGAGCAAGGGAAAGCTGATAAAAATCAAGCATTGGCTCACCAAAGAAACCGCAGACAACCCACTGTTTAATATGAGTTGTAATGGGTTTTGAAATCTAGGATAAATGATACTTATAAAATAAACATCTCAGAATCATACTTGTGATGTTTTTCTCCCCTTTCTTGGCAAAGAGTGGGATGAAGTTGAGAGAGGTTTACATTTGGATTTGTTTTAAATTTTCAGAAGCTGTTCTTTTAAATTTACCATCTGTTGTTTCAGTGCTTCAAAGTGGCTATGGTAACTGTTCAAGGATACTAGACAGAACCATGGTGTAATCGGGTATGGCTTGACCCCTACTGTGCCTTTCTAATGGAGGGAGACCAACTCATTGTGAGTCTTGTCACATTTCAAAAGAGTTTCTCTGCAAATATGTTAGCAGTTGGTTAATGCACAGCAGAGATAAGAATTAATTATAGACATTCCTACGAATCATTTGAATTACAAGGTGCTAATTCTGAGAACAAGAAAATTCTACCATCGTCTCGAGCTGGACTTCCACGCATACTATACTACTTCCACTGACCTTAAATAAACCATGTAAATATGTTTAAGCCACTCATTGAGTCTTTGCTTCAGAAAGAATCATCCATACTGTCAGTTTTCTGATTCCATCTCTTTCCTAGAGATACTTTTATTTGAGTTGAAGAAGTTACTAGAAATATATTGTTGATAATGGTGTTGATATGGTAATTTAGAGACTGTGATGTGTGCACTGTGGTACAAAGTAAAAGAGTGTAATGTTTGTGTCATTGAGAACTGGTGTTAATAGCATGGGAGAAAAGACATCTCCACTAAGATCATGAGTTTAACTTTATGATTCTAAGCTGAATTGAATTGGAATATCAGTTCACACTCATTTTTAGTAAAAAAAAATATTTATTTTTAGCACTATCTACTGAAATGGCTTAGAGATATTGGCCAATACAATAGCAATGAATTACCCTAGTGCCTAGATTTTGGTCTTTAAGTACCATTTTTCACCAAAAGAGACCAGATGTAATGACATAGATGGAGCTGGAGTGCGTTATGCTGTGCGAAGTAAGTCAGGGAAAGACAAATACAATATGATTTCACTCATATGTGGAATTTAAGAAATAAAACAGATGAACATGTGGGGAGGGGATAAAAAGAGAGAGGGAAACAAACCATGAATGACTCTTAACTATAGAGAACTAACTCCAGGTTGCTGGAACAGAGGTGGGTGGGGATGAGCTAAATGGGTGATGGGCATTAAGGAGGGCACTTGTTATGAAGGGCACTGGGTGTTGTCTGTCAGGGATGAATCATTGTTTCTATTGCACTGTATGTTAACTAATTGGAGTTTAAATAAAAATTTGAAAAAGAGAGAGAGAGAGAGAGAGAGAGAGAGAGAGACCAGGGCTCTTGAAAAAAGGAGTTGGTTGGAAGTCTGAGGTAGGAAATGTACTAGATGATTCTGAAACTTTTTGTCAAAGGCTAGCAGGATCGTGTTGAAAGGAACCAGAAGCCAACTTCAATAAGCTCCCACTGTCCAAAGATCACACAACTCAAGTATCAATAAGGACAATAACTACCATGAGTTGAAACACATCAAATATGTTTAAATCTACAAGTTCAAAATGCTACTTAAATGCATGGATCATCTTTGGAGCATACTAGGGCTTTGAGTTCTTATTTTGAAAACTGGTAAATAAAGGAGAAAGCCTTTATTCTATCTTTTCTATACAAATTATGGGTAACCAAATTATCAATGCGAGAAAGTATCTCTTAATAACTGTGTTTTGGCTAATAAATCAGAAAGGAAAAATAGAATGAGAAAATTGCTTTTTGCAATCTCTAACACATTGCTAATACCTTCCCCCCACAACCAAAGACATTATGCTCTTCTGACGAATGTACCCAACACCACTTCCTAAGTAGTCTTCACATACACATACCATACCACCACCACCACTGCCAAACCTAAATTTGACCATATCTTAAAACATAGAAATACATGGGCCAAGAAAAGTGTATAAAACACAACAAAACAAAAATATGCACTGCAGGAAACTCTATGAGACAAGTGACTACCTTCTTCTCTTTCTCTCCCTTCTCCCCCTCCTCCTCCACTTTCCCTTTCTCCTTCTACAACAACTACAAAATTTCGAGGTGGGGAAAAACAGATGGAGAGAGAATCTGTATATTAAAAGAGACAAGAGCATGTTAACCAAAAGGCAGTGTATGGAACTTTCTGAATCATGATCAAAGAAACTCAAATAGAGAACTTTTATAGCATAATTTGGGGAATGTGAGCACTGTTTGGATATTTGAGGGGATTAAGGAATTCTAGCTGATTTGGGAGATGTATTGGTGATATTGTGTCATGTTTTAGAAGTGTAAGCATAGTAAATGTAATATAGCAAGCACGCTATTTTAGCCACCGTTGAACCAGTCTCCTGAAGCTGGAATAAGTGGGAGTAGGTAGGGATGGAAGACCGGGGGGTCACGGAGGTAGAAAGGAAGAGTTGTTGCTTCCTTTTGCCAGAAGAATAAACTATAAAATGTGGTTCAAGTTTGGTTTTAGTTTACCCTGAAGCATGTACATGAGTAGTTTAACAAACGAATTGATGATGCTCTTAAAGCACATATAGATCGTGGAAAAATTTTCTCTTTGGCTCATTTTTCTCTACTAAAAACAAGAGCATCCTGAAATTTTGTAACAGATTCAAGCATCTCCACATATATTGGATTTATAGAATAGAAGTCAACACCTTATGAAAGAGTTAAAGATACAGATATATGCCTGCAGTTTAAAATTCTGTGTTTGTTAAAAGTGGATAGAACCGTAAGATTTTTTTCCCCTCTTCTCCCTAAATTAACCATCCAATACTGAGCCAGAAGGCAACCATAAGAGTGAAAAATAATAAAGAAAAAAAGAATTCTCGAGGCCAAATACTTTGATACTTACATATTTTTGCTTCCTGAGGCACATATTTCCTTTTCTGTATTAAAGTATCATGGAGTTAATCACTTCAGCAGTATACACCTATTGCATTTCGTAAGTGATTTTGCCTCCATGTAACAACTATTGAAAAATTTTCCAAGCTGTGCCATCTCCGAAGTAGTGAGATACTAGATCCAGAAACCCGGGTGTGCAAAGAGAAATGGTTGGCACCTGGTGAGTGGAAGTTATTATTTTTGTATCAGAAAAAAATTAACACTGGCATATGCTTTGGTTTTCCCCCATTTTCCTACCTATCAAAGAAAATCTGCATTGGGAGGCCTAATTTTCCACCTCTTCCCCGTGCCTAAAGGGGATGGATAATTTTATGCTGAATTTAGGACTAAACTCTGCTAAATAATGTGATGAGAAAGAGGAGAGAGAAAAGGAGGAGGGCAATATTCAGAACTGAGAGTTTAAGAGAGTTTTGGTGGGGAAGAAGGGTTGGAAATGAGGGAAGCAGATTTTAATAAAAGTGGTTGTAGAGTATGTATTCGGAACCCGTTGAATGTCCTTTGAGAGTCACTAGTAAAAGAGAATTCTTTTTAATTACCCTTGAAGAATTGAACTACACTTCTTAAATGTAGCACTGTTATGGGACTGAACTCTGAGTGTGTCTGGATTTACAAGCTTATATTATTATTTACTTGAACATTGTTATGTAGTAAAAATCAACCTAAAGAGAGATTTGGCCTTTCCCTGAGGCTCTGGGCAGGGAATGGCAGGGGTGGGGGGGGGGGGTCTTTAAAATGTTCTGCCTGCTAAGTGTATCTTTGTTTACCTGGAGGTCTTGGACCACTCCAGATATTCTCAGCTGACAGTGATAAATCTCAGTGATTTATGGTGGGGTTTTGGGCTACACACTATTAGAGATTAAGGTCAACTATGCCAGCAGTCAACCAAGTTTACCTGACTGAACCCCAGTAAAAACTCTGGACACCAAGGCTGGGATGAGCTTCCGTGGTTGTCACAACTCATTGTGTATTGTCACATATCATTGCTGGAAGAAACAGGAGAAACCCACACAAATCCTCTGGGGGAAAGACAACTAAAGCTCTGTGTTTGGTGCTTCTTGGACACTGCCCTATGTGCCTCTTCCCCTGGCTGATGTTAATCTGTACCTTTTCACTGTAATAAACTGTAACGTGTATAATAGATTTTCTGAGTTCTACGTGTCTTTTTGTAATTATTGAACTGTGGTCCAGGAGAACTCTTGAACTTGCAGTAGGTGCCAGAAGTGAGGATGGTCTTGGACATCCACAAACTTAGCAGAAGTGCATGATGAAATATATCTCTACACAAAATGAGAAGTGAAGTGTTCATGGAAAACCTTACAGTGAAAAAGAAAACCAGATTTAGAAGGGAATAAGTCTAGAATTAGAGACCAATAAACTGTATCCCTAGAAGAAATATTCGAATACACATTCAAAGTAGCAAAATATGGAAAATAAAGGAGCAAATCCTAATCTAATTTTTTTACAATAGTGATAAATATAGTAAATTGGGGGCATATTATGGATACAACACATATGAACTTCAGTAAAATTTTTATTTGGTCCCAGGGTTTGACTCTTTAAAGCATTTGACATTAAATAGGATCCAACTAATTTAATAGTGACACATAGAGAGTACCAAAAGCAGCTCATGAAAGAAGAAATCTATACAAATGCGAGCTAGGACAGAACTTGTTTTGCAAATGTATGGCATAAAATGATTTAGAATCATACAAACCACAAGATAAGTAGGACTTAGCAGTGTGTCACTGTAATTCTAAAAGTTAATAAAATACTGAATTACCTAAATAAGAGAATGGCATGTGAGGCTTAGTCTGTCAATGTGTTCCATTCTGGTGAGATCATTTTTAGATCATTGTATTCATTTTTAAACCCCACGTTTAGTGAAAGAGACTTCAGCGTGCTGGTTTCCAAACCCAGTTGTGCCGCTGACAAACTGGCTGTATCATGGAACCGTTCAGAGACTCAGGCCCCCAATTCTCTTCATCTGCAAATCCCATAAGTTGAGAGCATCAGGTCAGAATCATTCTAAATGGCCACACAGATCTAAAATCCTTTGTTTGTAGGGAAAAAAAAAAACATTATTAACAATGACTGTGGGGAATCTGATCACAATGTCTTTGTATACAAAGACGTGTTTTATAGGAGACGCTGTATTACTATCCACTGATAAGCTATCACAGGGGATGGGTGGGGAGCCCCAGGTCACAGGGTTCTGTATGAGGACTTCTACCTGCTCCAACAGCCCATTTGTCCATCTTTCTTTAGTAATAAAAATCTCAAGTTATCTTAGCAGACACGTGGCTAGAAACTATATGTCACCTTGCAGTTAGGTGTGGCCAATGGGGCATGAGCGGTCAATCGGATGTGAGTGGCAGGAATAGGGCAGCTTTTCATCACATTCTTTTTTTTCTCTCTTCCCTCAGGCAGGGCCACAGTTACGCAGCTGGTGAGCTAGCTTTGGTTGGGAGATACTAGGCGATGGCCGTACAACGTATGCTCTAGACAATTTCATGGACAGAGCCTCTATTTCTGTTTCAGTTTGAGAAGGAGAAAAAGCAGTCTTATCTCAGCCACTATACTTCAGAAGTTCTTTGTTACAGCCATTTAGTTGTGCCCTAACTTGTTTAGAAACTGGTGCTAGAAACAGTATGCTGTCAAACAAAAGCCTAACACATGCGGTGTTAGCTGATTTTTCGTGTATTAGGCGATGAGGGAATAAATGTTGCAGGCTGGATGGAGATCTGGTAACCCTTGTTACACCAAGGCCAAACATTTGGCAAAGTTCTCACTTACCTTAGCTATGGCGCTCGTGATTCAAGGAGAAGAGATGGAAAAAAGCCAGAAAGAAAGAACCTAAAACTAAAGCCTACATTTTATTCCGAATTCTTCAGTTTTAAGTTCCTTTTTCTTTCCCCCAGAATCTCATCCATGTACCACGTTACATTTAGTTGTCAGGTGTCTTCTCGGCTGTGACACTTTCTCAGACTTTATTGTATTTGATGACTGACAGTTTTAAGGAGTGTTGGCTCTTTAATTAAGATGTGTCTCCTGTTTTCCTCATGATTAGATTGGGGTTATGGATTTTGGGGAAGAAAATCACAAGGATATTGTGCCGTTCTTATCACATCCTATCAAGGATACATGTTAGCAATATAATTTATTATCATTGATGTTAATCTTGATAACCTGTCTGAGGTACTGTTTATCAGGTCTCTCCACTGTCAAGTTGCTCCTTCTCTCATCCCACACTGTACTGTGGAAGGAAGTCACCATGTGCAGCCCACGCATAAGAAGTGGACAAGAAGTGGACAATTGTACTCTACCTCCTTGAAGACAGAGTAGTTATATAAATTATTTGGAATTCTTCTGCATGGGAGAATTGTGTCTCCTTTATTGAATTTATTTACTCAATCATTCATTTCAACCAGCATGGACTTACAGACCTTCATTTTATACTTTGCATTATAATTCAATACTACATTATTTATTTAGTTGCTCAAATCGTTCCAACTTTGTCCATTGCAAACTCCTTCTGTTGAATCCTATGTCCCTTTAACATATCCACATTACTTTGAGTGTGTGTGTACACATGTGCATTTGAACACTTCCTTATTTTCTAGCACTATAAGACGCTCCAGATTCATTTTATGTACATCCTACGGCAGTCCTAAAACCAGCCATTTTTCCAAGAAGCCTTAGTCCCTTTCATTGGAAAATGACATTAGAAATCAAGATCTAGCTATCAGCATACTCATTGCTTTTGGAGTTTCATTGCTTCTCGGCCCTCTCAGCTAACAAAGCAAGAAAATATGTGTGTGCGGCAATCCATGTATATGTGCATATCTAGAGATATTTCTATATGTAACCATCTGTACCTATGTTAAGCTAAACCTGAATCCATACCAACATAGCCGTTATTGCACAGATCATTCTAGCCTCCTCCCCTTGCTTATTATCTGTAACCTCCTACTCCAACTGTGGGAAATGTGACCCCACTATCCACTATGCACTTAATTATTCAATTCCAGAATTTATTTATAGTGGTTTCAGAATTGTTAACCTGGACCCCATAGAAAACAACTGTATCAGCTAGAATATTGGGTCTATGTACAGTTACTTTTGCCATTAGTCTTACAGAGGCCACTCATCTCTAAAGTTACTTAGGTCAGCATCAGTGACATGGTGTCATATATTTGTAATACAGTTAAATTCTTTTGGCACATTCTGCATTCTATCCTGAGATCCCCTGCCCGTGACCACCTAAATGAGATTTTGAATCTGCACATAATAAAGTTTATTTTTTGTACTGAAAAATTCTATGGGTTTTGACAAATGCATAGTGTCATTTACTTGCCATTGCAGTATCATATGGAACAGTTTGCTTCCCTGTGCTTCATTTATTCAACTCTCCATCTTCCTAGACCCACTTTCCCTTACCTCTCCACCCCCCCTCCCCCACCAGCAATCACTGATCTGCTTACTGTTTCTATGGTTTTGTCTTTTCCAGAATGTCACAGAAGTGGAATAATACAGTATGGAGCCTTTGTCAGATGGACTTTATTAATTTACCAGTAGACATTTAAGAAGCATCCATGTTTCTTCAGATTTGATAGTTCACTCCTTCATGAGCCTGAAGGGCCCTTGAAGCTTATGAATTCCTTTTCTCTTGGGAAAAGAGGTAAAATTAACAAATTGTGACTGCCAAGAAAGTTATACCAAGATCTGAATGTTTCTTTTCACCAGATACATTATTCATATTGCAACAAGGGAAGAGAACATGTAATGTTTATAAAATTCCTATGATTACAGCTTTGTAGTAGAGGCTAAAGTCTGGGATTGTGATGCCTCCCACTTTGGTCTTCTTCTTCAAAATTACTTTGGTTATTCGGGGTCTTTATGGTGCCATGCAAATTCTAGGATTGCTTGTTCTAGCTTCGAGAAGAATGCTAGTGCAATTTTGATTGGGGTTGCATTGAATGTGTAGATAGCTTTGGGTAGTATTGACATTTTGACAGTATTTATTCTTCCAACCCATGAACATGGAATGTTTTTCCATTTCTTTATATCTTCTTCAATTTCCTTCATAAGCTTTCTATAGTTTTCGGCATACAGATATTTTACATCTTTGGTTAGATTTGTTCTTAGGTATTTTATGCTTCTTGTTGCAGTTGTGAATGGGATCAGTTACTTTATTTGTCTTTCTGTTGCTTCATTATTAGTGTATAAGAATGCAACTGATTTCTGTACATTAATTTTGTATCCTGCGACTGATGAATTCATGTATCAGTTCTAGCAGACTTTTGGTGGAGTCTGTCGGGTTTTCCATGTATAATATCATGTCATCTGCAAAAAGTGAAAGCTTGACTTCATCTTTGCCAATTTTGATGCCTTTGCTTTCCTTTTGTTGTCTGATTGCTGATGCTAGCACTTCCAACACTATGTTAAACAACAGCGGTGAGAGTGGACATCCCCGTCATGTTCCTGATCTCAGGGGGAAAGCTCTTAGTTTTTCCCCGTTGAGGATGATATTAGCTGTGGGCTTTTCATAAGTGGCTTTTATGATGTTTAAGTATGTTCCTTCTATCCCGACTTTCTCAAGGGTTTTTATTAAGAAAGGATGCTGAATGTTGTCAAATGCTTTTTCTGCATCAATTGACAGGATCATATGGTTCTTTTCTTTTCTTTTATTAATGTGATGTATCACGTTGATTGATTTGTGAATGTTGAACCAGCCCTGCCGCTCAGGAATGAATCCCACTTGATCATGGTGAATAATTCTTTTTATATGCTGTTGAATTCAATTTGCTAGTATATTGTTGAGAATTTTTGCATCCATATTCATCAGGGATATTGGTCTGTAGTTCTCTTTTTTTGCTGGGTCTCTGTCTGGTTTGGGAATCAAAGTAATGCTGGCTTCATTGAATGAGTCTGGAAGTTTTCCTTCCCTTTCTATTTTTTTCAAACAGGTTGAGAAGGATAGATATTATCTCCGCTTTAAATGTCTGGTAGAATTCCCCAGGGAAGCCATCTGCTCCTGGACTCTTATTTGTTGGGAGATTATTGATAACTGATTCAATTTCTTTGCTGTTTATAGGTCTGTTCAACTTTTCTATTTCTTCCTGCTTGAGTTTTGGAAGTGTGTGGGTGCTTAGGAATTTGTCGATTTCTTCCAGGTTGTCCAGTTTGTTGGCATATAATTTTTCATAGTATTCCCTGATAATTGCTTATATTTCTGAGGGATTGGTTGTAATAATTCCATTTTCATTTGTGATTTTATCTATTTACGTCATCTCCCTTTTCTTTTTGAGAAGCCTAGCTAGAGGTTTATCAATTTTGTTTATTTTTTCAAAAAACCAACTCTTGGTTTCATTGATCTGCTCTACAGTTTTTTTAGATTCTATATTGTTTATTTCTGCTCTGATCTGTATTATCTCTCTTCTTCTGCTGGGTTTGGGGTGTCTTTGCTGTTATGCTTCTAATCATCAAGACAGTATGATATTGGTACAAAAATAGACACATAGACCAATGGAATAGAATAGAGACTCCAGAATTGGACCCACAAAAGTATGGCCAACTAATCTTTGACAAAGCAGGAAAGAATATCCAATGGAAAAAAGACAGTCTCTTTAACAAATGGTGCTGGGGGAACTGAACAGCAACATGCAGAAGAATGAAACTAGACCACTTCCTTACACCATTCACAAAAAAAAAATAAACTCAAAATGGATAAAGGACCTGAATGTGAGACAGGAAACCATCAAAACCCTAGAGGAGAATGCAGGGAAAAGACTCTCTGACCTCAGCCGCAGCAATTTCTTACTTGACACATCCCCAAAAGCAAGGGAATTAAAAGCAAAAATGAACTATTGGGACCTCATGAAGATAAAAAGCTTCTGCGCAGCAAAGGAAACAATCAACAAAACTAAAAGGCAACCAACGGAATGGGAAAAGATATTTGCAAATGACACATTGGACAAAGGGCTAGTATCCAAAATCTATAAAGAACTCACCAAACTCCACACCCGAAAAACAAATAATCCAGTGAAGAAATGGGCAGAAAACATGAATAGACACTTCTCTAAAGAAGACATCCGGATGGCCAACAGGCACATGAAAAGATCCTCAACGTCGCTCCTCATCAGGGAAATACAAATCAAAACGACACTCAGATATCACCTCACGCCAGTCAGAGTGGCTAAAATGAACAAATCAGGAGACTATAGATGCTGGAGAGGATGTGGAGAAACAGGAACCCTCTTGCACTGTTGGTGGGAATGCAAACTGGTGCAGCCACTCTGGAAAACAGTGTGGAGGTTCCTCAAGAAAGTAAAAATAGATCTACCCTATGACCCAGCAATAGCACTGCTAGGAATTTACCCAAGGGATACAGGAGTGCTGATGCATAGGGGCACTTGTACCCCAACGTTTATAGCAGCACTTTTAACAATAGCCAAATCTGGAAAGAGCCTAAATGTCCATCAACTGATGAATGGATAAAGAAATTGTGGTTTATATACAGAATGGAATACTACATGGCAATGAGAAAGAATGAAATATGGCCTTTTGTAGCAATGTGGATGGAACTGGAGAGTGTTATGCTAAGTGAAATAAGTGAGGCAGAGAAAGACAGATACCATATGTTTTCACTCCTATGTGGATCCTGAGAAACTTAACAGAAGACCATGGGGGAGGGGAAGGAAAAAAAAAAAAGAGGTTAGAGAGGGAGGGAGCCAAACCATAAGAGACTCTTAAAAACTGAGAACAAACTGAGGGTTGATGGGGGGTGGGAAGGAGGGGAAAGTGGGTGATAGGCATTGAGGAGGGCACCTGTTTGGATGAGCACTGGGTGTTGTATGGAAACCAAATTGACAATACATTTCATATTAAAAATAAAAATAAAAATAAAAAATAATAATAATAAAATAAAAGAAAATCCCTATGAGACATCTCTCCAAGATCAGAAATGATGCTGGCTGTTTCATGTTTCCATTTGGAAAACAGAAAGGGACTTAATCCTTAGTGTCTCAAATGAAGTGATGAACTGTCATACCCAACCCATGGGTTCCACTCCATTTGAGGGCTGGTTCAGACGTCCCTCTCTTCCTTCACCAGCTTTTTTGGCACAATCACCAGAACATGCCTGTTGGCTCCTTTATCTAAGTGAGGAACTTCCCGCTTGAGGCCCAGGATTTCAGGAGCCGTTTGGTATAATCCACCCCCTGCAGAGACTTGAAAGCTATCTGAGTAGTATTTGAATATTGTTTTCCATGAGGAATAGAGGAAGCTTAACATTTTTTAGCTGATCTCCACCTCCTGGCATCTTTGAACTTCCATCTTATTATGTTTAAAAGGAGAAAATGTCTGACTTTGGCCAATACTAGGACATAGTTACTGTGTTTTATTTCCTTCACGGGTCTTATTGCTTTCAGAAATTACTGTGTTTATTTTTTGTTTTTAAAACTGTTCCATGAGGGCAGAAACCTTGGCTGTTTTGTTCATTGCTAAGACTGGAACATAGGATCTAAATGAAGATTTTTAAGTTATTGAATAATAGAATGAACGAATGAATGTTGGGAGATTATAAACTATGCATTTTTTTATACAGCACCTAGAACAATCCAGCAATTCAATGTTATTAGGAAAAGAATGTATCAAAGAAACTACAGAGGCAATGATGTTAAAACGTCCTTCTTATATCATTCATAAGGCAATCATGATATTTAGTTTCCTCTCTTCTAGTGAAAAACTGAAACCTTTACCTGACCCATGTATCTGAACATTTCACTAATCTCTCTCAGGAGCCAGACTTCTCAAATGATGGGACAAAGATCCAGGAAATAAGATTCAGATGGTGCCAAACATTTATATTGTGATAAAGCCAACATGCAATTCTGAAGTACAAGAAGATATAACACAGGTAAATATTCATGCAACCAGCATAGGAACACCAAAATATATATAGCAAATATTAACAGACCTAAAATGAGAAATAGACAGCAATTAAATAATAGCATGGGACTTTAATACCCACTTAAATCAAAGGATAGATCATCCAGACAGAACATTGATAAGGAAACATCAGCCTTAAATGGCATGTTAGAGCAGAAGGACTTAACAGATATACACAAAACGTTTCATTCAAAAGCAATAGAATACACATTCTTTGAAAGTCTATGTGAAACATTTTCCAGTAGAGAATATATATCAGGCCACAAAACAAGTCTTACAAAATTTGGGGGGATGAAAATCAAATAAATCATCTTTTCCAAGCACAATAATATGAAACTAAAAATTAATTACATGAAGAAAACTGGAAAACTCACAAATAGATGGAGATTAAACAACATGCTACTGAATAATCAATGAGTCAAAGAGAAATCAAAAGAAATTTAAAAATACTTTGAGAAAAACAAAAATGAAAATATAGCATACCAAAATGTGTGGGATGTAGCAAAAACAGTTCTAAAAGGGAAGCTCATAGTGATAAATGCCCACCTCAAGAAATAAGAAAAATGTCAAGTAAACAACCTAAAATTACACCTCAAGGAACTATAAAAAAGAAGAACAAAGCCCAAAGTTAGAAGAAGAAAGGAAATAACAAAGATTAGAGCAGAAATAAATGAAATGGGATTTCAAAAAATGAAATAGAAAAAAAAGATCAATAAAATTAAGAGCTGATTCTTTGTAAGATAATCAAAATTGACAAGCCTTTAGTTAGACTCACGAAGAAAGAAAGAGAACTCAAATAAATAAAATCAGAAATGAAAGAGACTGTTGCACTGATACCACGGGAATACCAAGAATCATAAGAGACTGCTATGGACAATAATACACCAATAAATTGAACAACCTATAAGAAATGGATAAATTCCTAGAGACATACAACCTAACAAGACTGAATCATGAAGAAATAAAAAATCTGAACAGACCGATTACTAGTAAGAAAATTAAATCCATAATCAAAAGCCTTCTGACAAACAAATGTCCAGGACCAGATGACTTTGCTAGTGGATTCTACCAAACATTCAAAGCAGAATTAATACCAATCCTTCTCAAAGTCTCCCCCCAAAAAATAGAAGAGGAGAGAATTCTTCCAAACTCATTTATTAGGCCAGCATTATCCTGATAACAAACCAGACAAAAATGCCACAAATTATAAGCCAATATCCCTGATGAACATAGGTGCAAAAATCCTTAACAAAATACTAGCAAACTGAATCCAACAACGGATTGAAAGGATCATACATGATTGTACCATGATCAAGTGGGATACAAGGATGGTTTGACATCCACAGATCAGTCAATACCACCATAACAAAATGAAAGATAAAAATTACATGATCATTTCAACAGATGCAGGTAAGCATTTGACACATTCAACACCCATTTATGATAAAAACTCTCAAGAAAGTGGGTATAGAGGGAATGTAATAAATGTCATGTATGACAAGGGCACAGCTAACACCATATTCAATAGTGAAAAGTTGACAACTTTTCCTCTAAGATTGGGAAAAAGACAAGGATGCCCACACTCACTAATTTTATTCAACATAGTACTGGAAGTCCTAGCCAGAACAATTAGGCAAGAAAAAGAAATAACAGTCATCCAAATTAGAATGGAAGAGGTAAAAATGTCACTATTTGCAGATGACATATATATAGAAATCCATCAAAAAAATGTTGGAACTAAAAACAAAACAAAACCTGTTAGAACTAATAAACACATTCAGTAAAGTTACAGGATACAGAATCAATACACAAAACTCTTCTGCATTTCTATATGCCAGATAACCACAATAAGATATCACCTCACACCTGTTAGAATGACTATTATCAAAAAGAAAAGAAATAACAAGGGTTGGTGGAGAAAAGGAAACCCCTGCTGATGGGAATGTAAATTGGTGCAGCTACTGTGGAAGATAGTATGGAGGTTCCTCAAAATATTAAAAATAAAACTATCCTATAATCCAGCCATTCCACTTCTTGGTGGTTATCCAAAGAAAATGAAAATGTGACTTGCAACAACATGATGGACCTTAAGGTCCGTGCTAATTAAAGTATGTCAGATCGAGAACAACAAGTACACTATGATCTCTCTTATATGTGGAATCGTAAGCAACAACAACAACAGCAAAAAACAAAAACAAGATCATAGATACAGAGAATAGATTGGTGATTACCACAGGCAAGGGTTAGGGTTGGGGTAGGAGAAATGGGTGTAGAGGGCCAAAAGATAAAAAGAAAAAATAAATACATACAAAACATTCAACAACTCCTAGGCATCTAACAAAAGAGATCATCTCAGAATGGGATAAGCAGCAGGAATAGATTCCCAGATTCGTGCAATGTTTGAGCTGGTGGCTACAAGTTGTAAATGTTCTAAATCTTACATTTTATTTTTATTAAAAAAATTTTTTTTTAGTTAAGTAAACTCTACCCCCAACATGGGACTTGAACTCACAACCCTGATATCAAGAATCTCATGATCCACCGACTGAGCCAGCCAGGCGCCTTTAAATCTCACATTTTAAATAGTGAATAGGCCCATGAGGGAAAGGGCATGCCCAAGTTAACAGAGATATTTATGGGTGCTCCTGGGAAATGCTGAGTACTTAAGAATAGGTGGAGGCAACTTATTTACATTGTCACAAAATAACCAGTAAATTCAGTAGTATACACACACAAGAATAAAAATCAACATCATCATTGTCAGTTTGCCATAATGTAGACCAAACAGTCCCTTGTTTTGGTAGAGCTCTGAATCAAGCTGAGTAGGAAAACGTTCCAAACACTCATGATGTTTTTATGGTAGTAAACAAGTCCGACTCTGCATTGACAGTCAGAGCTGGACCATATGTTGTCACTCATATCTAAGCAGAGGAGTGGTTGCAATCAGACAATTAGGGTGTACAGATTACTTCTCCAATACATTTTTATTTCTTCGCCTTATTAAAACAAAGAATACTATCTTAACAAATTCTATTTCCAAGATTATTATATTTCTTCCATTTTGCTTTTTTAGAAGGATATTGTCATGCTGCAGCAGTTCATTCTTTTTAGAGGTATCTCTTAATTAGCAATAGAATTCAGGACCTGGTATTCTGAGAGTTAGGCAATTGTGTCCAGGAAAAGTATGCCAATAATAACATAATTGATTGGCCAAAAAAAAAAAAAAAAAAAAAAAGAGATCTTCCAAATGTCTTAGAAATCTGTATTCCAATGGTGCAAATAAACCCAGACAAAATGAAGTGGTCTTCGTGAATTGGAAGCCCTGATCTCTCCACTCTATATTTATTCCATTTTTATAACAGCTTTGGGTTTAATTTAATACATTATTATAGAAGAAAGGGTCCATTAAACAGCTACAGAAAAGTGAGAAATATGTTCCTTTTAAGTTTTTTTAAATGAAGCATTAAAAAGTAGAATACTTCTGAAATGATATTCAAATGATTTTTAATTACTACAAAGGCATTGAGATGTTAATACACTTTATATAAAAGGCAGGGATACTATTCCATCCTTCCTTTTCTGTCACTAATTTCAACCCTAAGAAAATTATTTCTTTTGATCCACTTTGATAGCATGTAATAAAAGAACAATAAAACATATGGCTCAATTACCACTGCTTCTCATCAAGCATGAATTAATGAATATCAAATTATTATTAATTGTTTTTTTCTGGCTTCTTCTCCATAGGACAACAATTATACGCTGCTGCATTTTGATAAGCATTTTGTGTTTAACACTTTGTGGACCAGGCCCTAAGAGGAACAGATGCTTGGCATCATTATACAGAAGAATAATTCTTTAAATTTATCAACACTCGGAAAATACATGATGATCATTTATTCTCCCTAGTTGATGTCAGTTTTTCACAACTACCTTAAGCTTCCCTAAAATTCCACCCTCCCCTCAGTGTTCTATGTGCCTTCCTTTGAGAAGCAGTTGCTATGTGCATATAAAATAGTTTATAAGTTCAATTTCTCAATTTTAACACTAATACTCATTCCTCACATATGATTATTGAATTTTCAATTCCTCGAGAAAAAGCTCTTTAAAACTAAAAGCTATAGCTCAAGCAGCTAAAGAATTAAATTAACCAGCATGGCATAGGCTATAATAAATTGTGATCTCTGTAATTGACAAAATCAATGTCAGTGAATGATATTTATAGACACTTCACAAAAAGATCCTGTGTAACTGGTAGTTCATTTTATTTTTATTTATAAGCTGTCTGTAATTGTAAAGTGCTATGTAATATGAGTAGATGTGATATGCCAAAGAGCATGTCTCTGTAATCTATAACCATTATTTCTCAGAAATTATTCATATACCCAGATTTTGAAATGCATGCAAAGAAAATTTAACAAGGTATAATATGTAAACTATACATGTCATGAGATTTTACCCATTACCCACAAATCCATGTTTTTTGTTTTTAAAATATTCTATAAAAATCATTTCTGTGGTAAATTGAAGGATAACATTAAATTGTTTAGATACCCTATTTAGTTCAATATACTTAACAGACACATATTCAAATATACTTTCAAAGAACAAGCAACACGTGTTTTAGAATCAGATAATCTGAGGAGCAGAAAGGGACATTAGAAATAATTTTGTCTGGAAAGATCAAGTGATTCTCTGAGGTCCATACAGCTTTATATGAAACACCTTTCCGCCAAACTTTGTTTAAAAAAACAATTCTATCAACATTTCTTTTGCATGTGAAAGATATACATGCATATCTTGCTTTTTGACAGTTCATCAGGATGTCAATAATATCTGTAAATTCAAGTCTGTAGGGAAACAAAGATGACAAAAAGGGAAACTTGTCTACTATGGTCACCACGATGCACAGCTCACATACGGAGCAGAGACGGGCCTAGTTAGTGTTGACAGAGCTCGTTGCCATGAGAAGCATCATTCCTTTGACATTGGTAACTGGAACCACTTGAATTTTTCATGGCTAAATCTAGCCAGATATTAGATGGTTTCTTTTTTGTATATGACTTTATGGAAGGCAATCAGATTATTTATGCAATAGCAGAATTGTTAGTTGTATACAAGAGTCAATCTTCAGTGTGAAAGCTTTTCTAGATTACATATTCTTAAAAAAAATTTTAACATCCTGATAAATGCTTTTATCTTGATTTCCATGTGCCAGAATTATTGAATCCACTTTGCTGAAAAATTTAAAGAAAGTACCAGTTAGAAATACAACTTCAGTACAAAAATAAGCCTGTAACGAAAGTTTTTTAAATAGCCATTCATCAAGGGGGTAGTGGTGGATTAAACATTTTATTTTTTATTTCTGCTGCATTCATCACTCTGGCTTTTGGTCATATACCATGAACACAAAGTACCAATGCCTGGCGCTCATATTTAGGAGATTCCTCTGAGAGTCATATCTTGACAACTGCTGTGTCCGATAAAATAGCAATGCCTATGGGGTGCACATAGTCAGGGAGGAAGGCACAAAGACTTCTGAGTCTTTTGATAGTCATATTTCCTAAACCATTTCGTGGACTTCTGGAAGACTGAAAGTTTTAGAGCTGCCACCATGCACATCAAGTCCCTTGATATAATATTGTATCATGATAAGGCTGCTGAATTAGGAAGAAAATGGAATATGGGAACTGGCTAGGGAAAGCAGAAAATAGAAGGCGAAGTATGAATATAATTAGGTTTGTTCTTGTAATTGGAACTGCAGCCTGATGGAACGTGGGTTTCTGAATATTTCTCAGAGCATTTTCCAGATGTAGCCTCCCAGTACCTCATTAATGTCACACATTTGTCGTTAAATTCCATATTTCGGATCCCATGTGAGAATCACACATGCTCCTCCTTCATTCACCATACCAATGAGGCATCAGAAAACTCACCTTCACATTGTGCTGTTGACCAGCTATCCAATATCATTCTGATTATTCTATCTACTTACCATTTAATTAAAAATAAAATACTGGTTATTAAAAACTGATCAAGTCTTGTAGCATTTTATTTTGCTAATTTAGTGTACATTGTGCATATCTTTTAAATCAACTTTTAAAGTTTTCATGCTGTTTACAGAAAATGAATTAAAAACTCAAGTCCTTAGTGTTTTCTTCTCACACCATTTATGCCAATTAAAAGCCCAAATTATAGTAAAGTTGGTCTTAAACTCACAAAAAATACTTGATGCTGTATTTAATATAGAAGTATATAGAACTAGCTCTAAACTTCCCATTTAAAAGTAACATTAAAAAGCAGTTAGTGGAATAATCAAATTAGGTACAAACGTATATTTCAGGACAAATATGAAAGGTCATTCACAGAAATGGACTTCAATTCACACAATTATTTGAGCAGAAAAGATCTATTTTTGTTCAGAAAAAAATAGAAAAATTTCCAAAATAAATCCTCCTTGCCTGGTTGTACTATGTCTGGTCTGATATCAGGAGACAATAATAAATGCTGGCTGATTTTATACCCTAAAATACTACCATAGTATAACTATCTTCAGCTAAATTCTTAACTAAGTAGAATTGATAAAATACTTTTTACTTTATTGAAATCCTTCATTTCAACAATATTAAGTGCACATTAATATTGGTAAAAGCGATCATTCCTTAAAGAGCTTAACACTTACCCATAACTTTAGAGTAGCAAGGCTCACAGTGTATTGTCTGTCTATAAATCCAAATACTGTCACCTGCTTGTAGGTTTTCCAAAGGCCGTTTGCATATTTCACACTAAGGAAAAAAACAATATGTAAAATTTACACACATTATATATGTAGACTCTTAACTGTAATTTAAGGGATAGAAAAGCCCTTTCAATTCATTCAGTACCATCCTTCATAGCAACACTCAGATTTGAAAGAGAACCCACAGGGAAAGTGAGAATGCACTTGTTTATGATCCTACTGCTGAAATTTTCAAATAAATACTCACAACATCTCTCCACTCTGCAAATGTACATTTCAGGGTATATATACCACTGAAGTTTCTCCTGAACTCACAATAAAGTAGATAAAAATTTTCAAAAGTTGGTTATGCCAAACATAAAATCACGACTCAATATCTCAAACAAAAACACAAAGCATCCTTGTTTGCTTACTAAAAGTTATGCTGTCCAGTTACAGTCTCATTGGACAAAACAACTTCTGATCTTACATAAGCTTTAGGGAACAGTTTGTTTTGTGTTGTGTTGGTTATGGAGATAGAAAAGGGTTGACATCTGCCTTAGACCTGTGCTCATTGCAAACAAGTTCACCTGCCAACTGGCTGACTTTCAAGCATGAGCCTGTCTCTGATTGTTGGCTTCCAGAGGCGAGTTCACTAAAGCAAATTGTCATTGATCAATTAGTCCAGGTAGTTCTATTATCATGGCTATAGAATAATATATCTTTTCCTATGAGTGTGGGGACATTTTTATTTTCAGCTAGTAGTATTTTATAATTAAATTGAAAATCGAAACAAATCATTTGAAATATAATAAATGGACATTATTGTTCTTTACTAAAAGTCATAATCAGGAGAACTCTTTATTTTAAAAAGTTTTCTGTATAATAGCTTTAAGCAAATAATAAATAAACAAACAAATAAATAAATAAAATAGCTTTTATTTTATGTGGAATTCTATATCCTATGGCCTAAAATTGGATTCTTTTTCTCAAAATGACACACCATATATCTGATTGCTATGTGTCACTGTCTGAAGCTAATTGAAGGAGAAGCAATCAGTTGTTAAAGTATTACATTTACTTGACTGAATTAGATAATTTGCATCAACCACAGAACGTCAGCACAAAAAGGACCCTTGGATTTAAGCAAATGATTCTCAAATTGGCTGCCCTTAGTTCTATCTAAGGAGTTTTGAAAAATACCAAAAGGAAGCATCTTTGAGATTTTTTATTTAATTGCGTCTGGCCCCAACCATTCTGTTTTTCTCCTAATTTCCCCAGATGATTATGACATACAGCCAGCATTAAGAACCACTAGTCTAATCAGCTACCCCATTTTACAGATAAGGGAACTGAAGCCAAGCCTATTAGGTGATTGTCCAAAATTATAGCCATAGTTAGTGAAAGTTAGAACTCAAACTCAGGCCTTCAGGCTTCCAGTTCAGTGCTCATCCGTTTACATCAACAACCGTCCCATTGACCTACCCAATATTATTTTGAGAAGTAAAAGAAATGGCATATAGCCACAAACTGAAGCATTGTACCACATAAGCTTTATTATTATTATACTAAGCCACAATTAGTTAGAATTAATCACGTTCTCAAAAGCCGACTGAGTTTCAACTATTGTGAGGTCTATCCATCCTGAATACATATACCATATAAAAAGCTGCTAACTTTCTTCTCAATAATTTCTTTTTCTTTCTGGATTTCATTATTTTTTTATGTAATGCATGATTCATTAAAATGTTGCAAAAACTTTTATAAAGAGAACAAGTGTTTATATTTTCACAGATTTAAATCTCCAGGGTAAGAGTAATAAATGTGTCAGTAATCAACTCTAAGCCTAAAGCCAAGATAGTAACTATAAACCTTTGAGGTTGAGGCTGCATAACTCCTAGAAATATTTAAGTAGTGTATTATTAATGTGGATGAGAACATTTCTGAAAGTTTTAACTTCATCGCATGTATTTCATTAAATAATTATTTTTATCCCAGTCATATGCAATGCTGTGTTTAATGAACTGCAATAAACATACCCTTACCTTGAAGCAAGTAGAATGGCAGCAAATTTGTAATTCATCTAAAATCATTTTAGTGTCTGTGCCCAGTGGTTGCCGGCAGTAAGTGCACATTTCTCTTTCGATGACAGACCTATAGAGACATAAGCAATTACAAGTAAATTTGTCATCATGCAAAAGATGGATGTATTCCCCACAAAGACATGTGGAAATGATAGCTTAGTTTTGTTGATACTTCAGGAAGTTGTGTGAAAATCAAAGAAAGTTGGGGACTTACTTGTTCTAGCGATAGAATTGATTCTCCTACCTACCTCAAAATGATATCAAAGAATTAAGATGAAGACAAATCTCAAGTTATTAATTCATTAGCAATCAAGAGTGCAGCTGGGCAAGGCAAAGATGTTCACAGTTTCTTAATTGAACTAGGTCATGAGTACCCCTTGAAGCTAGAAGAGGGTTTTGAATTATTAATTTGCATATATTATAGAAAAATTATGCTGTAGATTAATATAAAATTTTAACTCTCAAAACATTCAATAGGACAAAAGTACAAATCCGTTCAAGAGTGTTTTGGTAAATTTGAGGCTCCAGGGTGGCTCAGTCAGTTAAGCGTCCGACTTCAGTTCAGGTCATGATCTTGCAGTTCATGAGTTTGAGCCCCACATCAAGCTCTGTGATGACAGCTCATCTCAAAGCCTGGAGCCTGCTTCAGATTCTATGTCTCCCTCTCTTTCTGTCCCTCCCCAACTCATTCTCTCTCACTCTCTCTCTCTCTCTCTCTCTCAAATAAATAAATATAAAAAAAAATTTTAAATCATTTTCATAAATTCACAAGTGATGGGTCTGTAGGACCCCCGACTCTGGGGTCTAGAGTCCCCAAAATGTTCTCCTATGACAAGTCTCTTGGTGTCATTGTAAGAATCAGAATATTGGTGTAGCTTTCATGACAAAATTTATATTCTCCAACAAGATATAACCCCACCACAAATTTGATGAGGAAAAGAGAGTATTGTTATTTACTTTGGAAAGAGACTGTTCAGTAACAAATGAACCATAGATATGATCAGCAAGACCAAAAGAGCTCAGGTCACAAAGAACCTTAAGAAAGGCCAACAACTCTGGGATTTTTTTTCCTTTTGGAAGGGACTAGGACTGTCTTAAATAGTACCTTGCAGAATTTACTAGTTTCAGGGAACTAGCAGTCAGGCCTGAAATTTTCAGAGTAGGGTACATAATAGAAGGGTAAAATAAAAATAGCCAATATTTATATAGTGCTAATATGCTTTATAATACATGCAGAGTGCTTTCCATGCATTTGGTTATATAAACTCATTTCTTGCTCGCAACATTGCTGAGAAGCTGGTACTGTTATTTTTACATCCTTTTACAGAAGAAGAAACTGAGCACAGAAGGGTAATAAATTTGCTCTCATCATGCAGCCAGTTGAGTGGCAGTGGCAGGATTTGAATAAAGGCAGTGTGGCCCCAGAGTCCCTGTGTCACCTCTAGGCCTGCCCATGAGGACTATCAGGCTCACTGTGTGAAAGTGAACTAGTCGTGCCCAGGAGCCATGCTCCTATGATCAAGCCCAGGACTAGAAGCAGAGAGGAGGGAAAATGGGTGGAAGGAGGAGGTAAAAGAAGAAAGGGATTTAAGTAGATGAAATGTGTCTGGTTTTATACTCTCAGTCATTCGAAGAATTTCCTAGTCCTTATGCATATTAATAAATATTTTCCCCTTTCAACTAACTCTACAGCTAATTCCTTATATGTTCCTGGCAAATACTTCCCTATGGGGAAATTCATACATATGCATATACATACATACATGCACACATACTTAAATTTCCCATGTAATATTGTAATCCTGTCAAGAGTAGAAAACAGGCACTTTCCAATCTTCTTCCATTCCCAGAGGCACTGAGGTAAGAGCTGGGAATATGAAGAAGAGTAAGACAGTCTCCTTTTTTCCACGAGGGTAGCCAGGTGTGTGATTCAATAATCATAGCATATTATGGATACATGGAGAGAGTTAGGAGAGCACGGCTAACGAAGCAACTATTCCCTGGGGTAGAGTCAGGAAAGCCGTTGTGGAAAAAGTGCCACATGAGTTAAAGCTTGAAGACAAAGGGGCTCTCAAGGTGAGTTGGGCGAGGTGTGGAGGGGCATAATGGGGGAATTTCAAGTAGGACAAACAGGACGTACCAAAGTGCTAGAGAAAGAAAGTATCTGGAGTGATTAAACGGCCATCAACATTCAGTAGGAGCAGGTTCTAAAGGCCCATAAATAATTGTGCAAAGGAATTAGACTTTATCTTGTTAAGTGGGAAGCCACTTTCAATGGGATTGAAATGCTTAGATAAGAACTCTGGGGACATAGCTAATTTCACACAACAATCAACAGAAAAAAGGTGCTTGACGGGCTGGTCTTACAGAGAATTGACTTTTGCTCTGATGACTATGGAAAATTTCAAGGACCACTTTAATAGCGGAACTGAAATTCTTCATATTAAGAGCAATACTTTTGTGAAGAATGTTTTCCTTCCTTAAGTTAACAATGATAATATCAGCCCAGGGAAGGCTCGGATGATAGTGTTGTCCTTATTAATATCATACTGTTGGGGCTCCTGGGTGGCTCAGTCGGTTGAGCGACCGACTTTATTGACTAGCTCAAGTCATGATCTCATGGTTCACGAGTTTGAGCCCCATGTTGGGTTCCATGTGAACAGGGATTCTCTCTCTCACCCTCTTTGCCTCTCTCTCTCACACACAAAAGAAATAAAATAAACTTTAAAAAAAAGGATCATATTGTTAGCCAAAGACCTTCTCAAAGTATTATGAAAAAAAGCTGTTTTTATTTGTTTGCTTCTGGTTATTTAGGCAGCATTTGTAATTCTAATACTTGTGTAGATGACTTTATTTTTCTAAGAAGTGTGCTTTAAAAGCAAGACACTCAGAAGATCACTGGTAATACAAGATCTTAAAAGAGTGACAGAAAGAGGATAGAATTTTGGTGCCTGGCCCATCCATGTTTTCCTTTGCAAATACAGCATTAGTTTATTTTTTTCAGAAAACATTTACTGAATAGCCTTAGGTGCCAAACACTGCATTAAAAGCTTAGGCTGTGCATAAAAATAAAATATGTCCTTACCCTCGATAAGTCATATTTCTACCCTCTCCTATAAAGGAACATCACTAATAGAATGTTACACATTTGCATTACAGCTGATTTCCAGTGGTTGAGTTGAAATGCTAATTATTTTAATTTTCTCCACTGGAAATCTGCAGGTCATACTCTCAAGAGCATCATCTATGCACCCCACTGAACATTAAATGGTAAAAAAGGATTACCAGGGGCACCTGGGGGGCTCAGTCAGTTAAGCATCCAACTTCAGCTCAGGCCATGATCTCACGGTTCATGGGTTCGAGCCCCGCACCCAGCTCTGTGCTGACACCTCGGAGCCTAGAGCCTGCTTTGGATTCTGTGTCTTCCTCTCTCTCTGCCCCTCCCCTGCTCATGCTGTCTCTGTCTCTGTCTCTCTCTCTCTCTCTCTCAAAAAAAGTAGACATTAAAAAAATTAAAAAAAAAAAAAGATCACCAACAGTGAAAGCTTGGGGTCAACATACTAGCACTAACTTGATAATCACTGCAACCCCTGTCCTCGGAACTGACTGTGGGCCCAGACTGGGTCATAGCAGCATCTCTATGCAGCTGTTTGTAGGTGAGCTGGCTCTGGAAAGCCACAAGGAGAAAGGGCTGAGGGCACAGTCAAGTGATGCAATGAAGCCTAGACACTAAATATGTGGCATTACTAGGGACTCCTGGGAATCAGCAACAGCTGAGGAGCTGGTCTGGCAGGCAGCTATAGGGCATGGAAAGCTCTGCTGGAATAAAGTACAGCAATTAAAGAGCAGAAACAGCCAGGAAGCCACGGAATGAATTCCTGGATGCAGAGGTTGTTGTACGTTGTTCCATCCATACACACATATAACAATCACTTAATTAGCATCTCTAAGTTCAATGGATGAGAATCATGTATTTCAGTATTATATATATAATAAAAATATATCAAATATGAATATAAAATATATATAACATGTAAAAGTATATACACACACACATGTATATACATATACACTAAAATATATAAAATGTTGTATATATAAGTATATACACCTATATATGCGAATATATGTATATATAAGTATGTATATATATATATGCATACGTATATGTGTGTGTGTATATATATGTGTATATATACTTTTAGATATGGAAATGTAGACCAACTCACCTATCTGAAGTTGAATAAACAGTTTGTATGTATTTTCCAGAGATATTCTCCTGATATCCATCCTTCAGTAATTTACTAGAAACAAACAAAATTGACATGTGAGGACTGAGCTATTTCCCTAGTGTTGATGTACACACCCATACACAGGTGACAAAGCACACACACCTCATGCAGCTTTGTCATTCTTCTCTATGATGTTACAAGTTAGGACCATGTACTAACCTCTTTCTTTTTTTTTTTTTTTAAATGTGGAAAGTGCTGATGCACAAGCCACCTCCAGGTTGATATAAATTGACAAATCTACTGAAGGAAATAGAGCATAGGACAAGGAGCGCAGGAAAAAGCGTGAGCAGGAAAAGAAGTTCTCATTTCTCATGACATGCATGCTTGCCCCTCCTTCATTCATTTGCTATAGGAAAGCCACATGTAATCTAACACAGAAAAGGAAATATGCAAAGCATGGGCCAGTGTAAGCACATAGAAACATCAGCATTCACAACATCAACATTCTCTGTGTAGAGACACAGAGACTCTTAAACTTTTAGAGAAAGCTGTAGAAATGTTTATTTTTACTTGAAAACATCCAAGAAAGAAGAGTCTAGAATGAAAGCAAAAAAGTGTAATTTTAAGTCCCCTTTGTTCTATTTTTCAGACTGCCCCAGTTTGTAAATGTCAGTCCTTCTGTGAGACAAATGAAACTTGCAGTGCACTAACCAGCTGGCAGCTCATAATTGCTTCCCAACTACTTATGCTACCTGTGAGTATATTAGGGCTGGAAGCAATACATTCCTATTATTTCATAGGGTGAGTGGTAATTCCACAGACTTTACCTGGGATTTTTAAATAAGAAATCTTTCTCCCTCCAATTGTCCACAGGCAGACTATTGTCAGAAAGAGCACTGGGTGTTGTATGGAAACCAATTTGACAATAAATTATATTTACTTTTAAAAAAGAATATAAAAAAGAAAAGAAATAGAGTATCTTCGGAATACATAACCCACAATGCTCAGTAAGAGTTTGCACACATTTGTGCATGATACATATATTATTACTTCCATTTTCTTGATAAGGAAATTGAGACTTGAAGAAGTTAAGTAGATTTTGCCAAAACCACTTGGTTAGTAAATGACAGACTCCATCCCAAATCTGATGCTAGGGCCTCTACACTATCCTACACTGTCAGTGTGGAGTTTAGGGAGATTTAGATTCAGCAGAAAAATCAAACTTGAGCCTGCATTTTACAAAGTAAATTAGGTGTGGTTTTGAGAAACCTTTTTTGTTTTTTTTGGAAAATTGTCCATTTTCTGACATGTATTGAATTTCCCAGAGCCCTTTCAGGAACCCCTCTCTAGAGATAGTCTCCCCTCTTTGAAATGGGCTCTGGTTAACACATATGTCACGTACATCACATTTGTAATCCTAACCAGTATATTACTCCACAGGTAGGCTAATTCTTATTTTTATACTCCCTGAAAATCAAATAGGTTGTGAATTCATGATCTTGGTTGACATTCTTCTCAACATCCATCACTCCAAGCAGCAGATTTTTTTGGATATCCATTCTCTGTAATTTGGGCCAGAGTGTATCTACTAAAGGTAACACCCCTTATTTCAGATGAGAGGTAAACAGACAGATAGATTAGATTAGATAGAACCAGAATAGTGTATAGAACTATTTAATTAAAGTGTGACTCAAAATTAGCATGAGAGTATCTGAGTAACTTTGTGTAATTTTGCATTGTGTAATTTTGTAGGCTTGTTATAAATGTATAGTTATATATGATCATGTGAGAACTTTCACGTGGTTATCCTATTATGTGTATACTTGTTATATTCAAGCATTTGGTTCATCCAATGACAATGGTTATTTGCCAACTACTTAATATTGGAAACATTATAAAGAATGATATACCTAGAACTCAATATACCCCTAAATGGTCTTCTGTTTGAGAAAAGCAAACATACTCCAAAATAATAGCATCTCTCCTAACATAGATGATTTCAAAATTAGAGTAAATGTAGCAAAATATTTTAAATAAATTTCCAGTACCTGTTCTCCACATAGGTCCTTGTGTATACCACAGTATCCTTTGGTCCTGCATGCCTGGTTTCAGCATTGGAGCTGTAACACAAACCATTTACTTAATGTTTAAAGCTTATTTACAAGGATAATAAAAACAGGAAGGCTATTATCCAATTCAATGCAAAAAATAGTGTTTATATATTCCTTTTAAATTATAACTTTTGAAATGTAATTGTTAAAGGGATACTAATTCACTTCTGCAAAATTTCTTCACATCTCCTATTTTGTTCCTGGTGTCCACTGTTTTGGCCTACTTCCAGAACGCTGCTATGGAAATTGGTCACTCAGAATATCTGTTGTAGAGCATGAAGACTATTTTGAATATTTATAATACATTTTAATGTGTTTCCCTGGTGTCCCATTCCTATTTTTCAAACCGTAACTTTCCCCACAAACCTCAAAAAGTTGACCTTAGCTGCATATTTTTCCCATATATTAGGACATTGAATATATCATGACATTCACTTCTGGTCTGCCAAATTTCTGTGGACAGATTTGCTGCAAACCTGATCTGTCTTCTCTAGTAGGTTAAGGATTTTTTCCTTGCTGTTTTCAGGATTCTTTCCTTGTCTGTGTATTTTGTGAATTTGACGATGATGTATCTTGGTGGTGGCTGACTTTTGTTGAATCTAATGGGAGTTCTCTGTGCTTTTTGGATTTTGATGTCTGTGCCCTTCCCCGGATTGAGGAAGTTTTCAGCTATAATTTGCTCAACTAAACCTTCTGCCCCCTTTCCTCTTTCTTCATCTTCTGGGACTCCTATGATACTAATGTTATTACATTTTAAGGAGTTGCTGAGGTCTCTAAGCCTACATTTGTGAGAATGGCTAAAATTAACAACATAAGAAACAAGAGGTGTTGGCAAGGGTGCGGAGAAAGGGAAACCCTCTTGCACTGTTGGTGGGAATGCAAACTGGATGCAAACTGGTGCAGCCAATCTGTAAAACAGTATGGAGGCTCCTCAAAAAGTTAAAAATAGAACTACCATATGATCCAGTAATTGCACTACTATGTATTTACACAAAGGTTACAAAAATACACATTCAAGCACAGGTACATGCACCTGAATGTTTACAGCAGCATTATCAACAATAGCCAAACTATGGAAAAATGCGTGTATGTGTGTGTGTGTGTGTGTGTGTGTGTGTACACATATACATAATGGAATATTACTCAACCATAAAAAGAATAAAATCTTGACCTTTGCAACGACATGGATGAAGCTTGAGTGTATTATGCTAAGAAAAATAAGTGAGAGAAAGACAAATACCACATGGTTTCATTCATATGTGGAATTTAAGAAACAAAACAGATGAACATATGGGAAAGGGGAAAAAGAGAGAGAGAGGGAAAAAACCTTAAGAGACTCTTAACAATGGAGTACAAACTGAGGGTTGTATGGAGGGAGGTGGGTGGAGGGATGGGCTAGATGAGTGATGGGTATTAAGGAGGGCACTTGTGATGAGCACTGGGAGTTGTATGTAAGTGATGAATCAGTGAAATCTACTGAAACCAATATTGCATTGAATGTTAACTAACTAGAATTTAAATAAAAATCTGGAAAGCAGAATAAAAAGTTGACTTTAATGAACTTTAATGAACATGATAACAACTAATTTAATGAAACTTTAAAATCTGCCTAAAGAATGTCAACACCAGTGTCACAGTTTTTTTTTTTAATGTAAAATTTTCAGGAACAAATAATATTTACACTTTCCTACCCAGATATCAAAGCTTACCAACGACCAAGTTGCTAATGCAACACCTTTGTGTGGAGCTGTTTACATAAAGCAACTGATAAAATTAGAAATTTCTGCATTTCAAAGCAAGGGGAGGTTTAAAGTAAAATGAGTTTTAAAAACAGAAGGAGAAAGTCCTGTCACTTGTATATGGTTGGCCGTGGTACCTGTGATTCTTCCTGGCTTCATAAGAATGGGCAGGAGTTCTAGTAAACTGGATGTTTATAGCATCAGTGGATCCACCGACTTGGCTGTCTAGCCTGGGAAAGCAGACACAAATATTTGGCACTTAAATGAAGGCCACTAGAAGTTTTTTTGTTTTATTAAAATTCTATTCAATTACGTTTTCACATACAACAAACCTCTTTATGTTTGTCTGGCTTCTGTGCAGATACACAAATAGAATACATGTACTATTTTACACCTCCAGAGTGACCACTGTCTTACCTTAAAGAATAATCTACAGGCATGTGTCATATTATCTAATATTAGAATAAAAGACCTTTTTATCCAGGGCAAAAACCATCTGAAATTGGTTCCAGTAACCTTGTAATACCAGCAGTGCCACTGTAGAAAGCATCTCATGTACAATATGATAAACTTGTGAGTTTATCAATTTAATGAAAATTATCCAGCTTTTGGAAATTCGTTTCCATCTTGCTTTTAATGGAAAAAATATTTTGAAGATTACAGAACTCTGACTTAGATTTCTGCTAATTAAAAAGTGTCACAATGTTTAACAAGTGCAGGCATATTTTCTTTTTCCTCTGAAACAGAGGAAAATTTTAATGCAGGAATAGCAAAAATTTTAGCCACTTTTCATCCCTCCAGGTTAGTAAACTCCAATATAGAAGAGATGTGAAAAACAAGAGGGCAGTTTAGATCTTAATCAAGCCTTATCATTTTTAAACATACTTTCCTTCCATTTCCAGATAGCTCTTAAAGAAGAGGAAAACATTGTTCACATATTATCTCTGGCATACAATCATCTTCTACTTTTAAGACAGATGTTTCACAAACCATACAGCTACATTAAAATTATACTAAGTAATGAGAAAGTAGAATGAACATTAGAAAACTTTCTAATGTAATTATTAGAATATGTCATTCCAGGAATAATAAACCTAGCTAGGAATTGCTTAAAAATATTCAAATCATATAACATACAATAAAAAACCCATTTTTAACAGACAGCTTCAAGGAATGAAGATTGTCAGTGAGTTTGGAATGTGTTTGCACCATCCCCAGCAATATAAAATCAAATATCACCAGTTAGCAAAATCTTCAAAGAAGAAAGGGGAATAAACTGCATACAGTACTATAATGGACTGAATTGTTTCCCCCCCCCCCCAAATTCCCATTTTGAAACTCTAACCTTCATTGTGAGTTGGAGACAGAGACTATAAGAAGGTAAAAAAGGTTAAGTGAGGTCATAAGGGTGAAGCTTTAATATCACAGGACTTGTGTCCTTATAAGAAAAAGTGACACCAGAGATTTGTGTATGTTTGTTCATACGCAGAGAAAAGGCCATGCGAAGCCACAGTGTGAAAGTGGCCATCTGTAAGCCAAGGAGAAATGTCTCAGGAGAAGCCAAACCTGACAACATCTTGATCTTGGACTTCTAGCCTCCAGAACTGTGAGAAAATAAATTTTTGTTGTTTAAGCCACCTGGTCTGTGGTCGTGATCTTGGACTTCTAGCCTCCAGAATTGTGAGAAAATAAATTTTTGTTGTTTAAGCCACCTGGTCTGTGGTCTTTTGTTATGGAAGCCCAGACAGTAATAATAGAAGTAGCATCTCCTAGGTGTGTTTATCATAAGATGATGATAATGGCTTCACTAAGATTTAATTTTTATAATTGTGAATAAAAACTAAATGCTAGTAAGCAAATTTGAAATGTGGAACAATAAACTTTTTGACAGGTTTTGCTATACCAGTAGGTTTGGAAGATGACAGATTTTTTTTAAAAAAGACCTTTTATTTTGGAATAATTTTAAGTGTATGGGAAAATTACAAAGATAGGTGGAGAATCTGTCTACCCTTCACCCAGCTTCTCCTAATACTAATATCATACATAACCATGGTATATTTGTCAAAACTAAAGAATCAACGTGGTACAATACTATTTACTAATCTACACACTTCATTTGTATTTCATCAGTTTTTCCACTGATGTCCTTTCTCAGTTCCAGAATCAGAATCAGGATATATCTTCCACATAATAATCATGTCTCTTTAGTCTCCTAGGCTCTGTAATACTTGCCAAGTCTTTCTTTGTTCTTCCAGAGATGGTGATAGATGTTAAAAAGGAAATTCTATCTTGATGCCAATAAGTGGTAACAATATATTTTTTTAATTATTTAGAACCATAGAAATAGCTAAAAAATACTTTGGCAACCAGTGAAATAACCTGTGGTGCTTTTTACAATGCTACTGGGCCCCACATCCAGATATTCTGATTTAATTAGCTTGGATTACAGCTTGGGCACTGGGATTCTTTTAAGCCTTTTCCCTGAGTCTCACATGCAAGTTAAGGTTAAGAACCACCACCTAAGAGGCTGGGCAGCCCATCATCTTACCCAGAAGAGTACTGGTTCTCAAAATGTGGTCTCTCTATCAGCAGGTGGTTGTGACATACGCTAAAGTTTGGGAACCAGTACAATTGAGGAACCCTGCCCAAGTATTGCTCTCAGATGCCTTGAATAATCCTCATAAAGGAGAACTCATGACTCACAATGTTTGTTAATTAACAGTTTTATCATTAAAAGTTATTATTCATTGAAACAAATTGTTGAATTATAACTTCCAATTAATGGTCATAGTTTCGTGTCTTAATTAAATAACAACTCTACAAAATATAAATTCAAAGACTGTGTTGGATCTTACAGAATTTCAAATGGGATTACTCTTGAGAAAATGTTTCCTGTGGTGGAAATTCAGCTTGAAAATTCACCTATCTGGAACCTTCATACATTGCTAGTGAGAGTATAAAATGGTACAGCTGATTTGAAAATAGTTTGGCGGTTCCTTAGATGGTTAAACATAGAGTTACTATACAATCCAGTCATTCCACTCCTAAGTATACACCCAAAAAAATGAAAACATATCCCATACAAAAACATATATGCAGCATTGTTTACAATAGTTAAATACAATCCAAAATTCAAAGACAATTCAAATGTCCATCAATTGATGAATAAACAAAATGCTGTTTAGCTATACAATGGACAAATACTATTTGGCAATAAAAAGAAATAAAGTACTGATACATGCTATTAAATGGATGAATCTTGAAAGAAGCCAGTCATAAAGCACCACATATTATATGAGTCCATTTATATGAAATGTTCAGAATAGGCAATTCATCGAAACAGAAAGCAGGCTAGGGATGAGGGGTTGGGAGGAAAATGATGTGTGACTGTTCATGGGTACGGAGTTGATTTTTGAGGTGATACATATGTTCTAAAATTGATTGTGGTGATGGTTGTACACTCTATGAATATGCTAATTATAAAAATATATTTACTTGGACATCCAATTACTATACAAAGT
Source organism: Acinonyx jubatus (assembly GCF_027475565.1). NCBI lineage: Eukaryota > Metazoa > Chordata > Mammalia > Carnivora > Felidae > Acinonyx > Acinonyx jubatus. Next base: position 50,975,396 of record NC_069380.1, on the reverse strand, counting down.
GAATACATTCATAAAGTCAATCAAGTCTCAGTTTAGCAGATTGGCCCAGGACTCTTATTTAGATTTCCATTGTCTTACTAACTTAACATTAGCAACCTAAGATTCGAACACCATAAAACAACTTCAACTGATAAACATCGATACCACTGCAAATTTTATAAATCTCTTTTGCATAAAGAATAAAATCTTATTAAGAGCTTACTATTTTGTATCCTATGTGTTGGGGTTTACTTCTATAAAATGTCAAGGTCTTGAGCTCTTGTAAAAAACTATAAATTTTAAACATAGTTTTAAAAAGTAGTCTACTATAAAAAATAAAGAGAGGACGTGATGCCATAACAATCAGGTTCATCCCAGCCCTCTAATTACTAAACTTCTACACTTAGTCAAGTCTCTTACTCTCTGTGAATTTTCTTAATTTTCTTCCTATTAAATATTTACCCATTTACCCATTTTGAAAGTCCTTTTTTGTAGCCAGAATACATGGGCACAAAAATTGGGCCCAGAGATTTCTTTTTTCTATTCTGTTCCAGGGGAAAATTTTTATTACAGTTCTTGTGTCAGTGCCAGGGCGGTGCTTACATTTTCCATTTCATTTCTAGAAAGCAGACCATGAAACATTGTACATATTCAGGATTGTGATCGAACTGAAGGAGAATGAACACTACCTGGAACAGAAGTCAGGGATCAAGAAATGGTTTTGTAGTGGTGGTAGTTAAGGCTTCTTGATATAGTAACTGAATGTGATGATTCCTGTCTCACTGGGAGAGAGTGGGTACATTTGTGAATGTATGTCACAGTTGGATTATGTCAGGCAGGAGACACAGACAAAACTGCAGGAAGGGAAAGGAGAGTATGTGTATCTTATTGTCAACCATGGTGTTTTCCATCTATACACCATCTTCAGTGCAGATGGCCACATCCATAATGCCTTGCTTTAGAAGGCCAGACAGGCCATGAAAAAGCTTACCACGAGTAAGCTCAAGGTATGAGGAGGTAGAAACTGCAAAGCAGCAAAGATTCTTGGTTATCAAATAGATATAGGGTAAAGAATAAGAAAGCCAATACGCAGAAGGAAAAGCAAGACAAAAATAGGAAGCAGCCAATATTCAGGAAGTAGCTAAGTTATAGTAATACCAAAGAACTAGGGTTAATGTCCAAGGATTCCTTACGGAATGTCCTCTGGCCAAGAAGAAATAACCTTCCAGATCAGGCCTCTATGAGGTCCGCCCATGCTACCATTCCTGCTCTTAAATTTCCATAATATTCCATTTCTTCATTAATCCTTCGTAAGCAAGTCACGCTGAAATTGGAGCATGTGTCAAATCATATTAAAATGAGAAATTCCTTAACCATACATAAACATTTACTTGCAATTTTTTACCTTAATCGTTTCCAGATAATAGTTGAGTGAGACTGGCTAACTGTAAGCCCAGTCCTGCTTCCAAAATAATGGATGTTTTTCTAAGATAAACAGATTCTATTGAAAACTTACCCTCCCTAGTTTTATCAAAACCTTTTGTGTGATCACAAGAAAAGAAGGCAGAAGATGATTTAGGGAATTAATGGAAGAGAAAGAAACTAACATTAGATGCAAGAGTCTTTTGTAGACATTTTGGGGACCCAGATCTCTTTCTGCTTTTCCACTCTCCACACACAACATTGACAGTATCATTTCTTTGTATAAAAAAATTTTTAATAGAAAAGACAACTGTACCTTATGAAGGTAAAAAATAGGAACCCATTGTTTTTAGAGTCCCCCATAGGTCTAGGGAGACTGCAAAACACGGAAAACAATTTAATTCTTCCCTAAACAGTCTGTAACGACAATGAAGTACAGCTTCTATCCCAACTTTCCTTGTATAAGAAACAAAATACAACAGTTTTAATGCCATTATACTGTGCAGTGTAAAGAAATTCCAAAACTAGGTCTTGTTTTGTAGCTGTGATGAATTTGCGCATTCTTTTAGCACTAGGTATCCAAGGAAGACATCCCCAGAGTGCTTTCTGCACCACTGAAAAACTACCAAGCAACAATAAGTAAAAATAAATTTTCACAGCCAAGTGCAGAGCTTTGAATTTCCATGATGCCTTTTACACTAAGCAATTGAATACAAGGCCCTTAGTCAGAAATTCCAACAGAATTTGAATTTTGTTAACTTTTTTCCATATTATCTATTAAGTTCTCTGCATATTGATTTTTGTATTTCAATCGTATTTATATCTAAATACCATAATACAATTCAACTCCTCAGTAAATCTTCTAATGTTATATAATTTGTGTAGGCTCATATGAAATTGATAACAAAAAAAGTAAATTATAATAAGTCTTACCTTCCATTTTTATTTTCAGAGACATTAGAATTTACTTCAATTAAATTTTTCAGGTCTTGGTCGCTATAGGTGAAAAAACCCACATAATTATTATGTATACTATAAATATGTATAAATAAAGATATATATATCATATAGAACATTGGAAATCAGACATTGAGCTATTTGATCTATAACTCAAATATGAAAACATAGATTTTGTGTGAGAAAGAAAGAACTAATCTTTTGGAAGATTTGAGAAATCTGGTCTGTAAATAAACAATTATTTATAGTCTCATTCAGTTAACATTTAATGAATACTAACTTTGTGTCACAAAGTACTAACTATGTATTTTCACATGGATTATCTCATTCAGATCTCACAAAACCCTGCAGGACAGCATCTGGGGCTCAGGAAGGCTAAGTGAATTTTCCAAGGTCAATTAACTAATTTGTAAAAGAGTCAAGATTTGAGGCCAAGCCACCTGCCCATCCAATATCAATTCTTGGATATTTAATTAGAGACTTCATTCCATCTTTGTAGATCACAGAAACATGAAACCCAAAATTTGAATAAACAATACATAATGTGGAGGATAAATGGGACAATTAGATTCTTGAATCTTGAGCTGCAGCAATGATTTTCATATGCTTTCACGATCTACAATGTCCTCTGATATGTTTTTTTTTCAAATATTATTTATATATTGGCTATATCACTGGTGGTTCTTGATTATTTTTTCCCCCATGAGTTTGGAAAAGCCTTTGTCATGAACCCAATTGATTAGGACAATTGTTTAGAAGCCAGAACAATGAGGCCATCTCTTCTATTTCTGTGGACAAGTTAATCAACCTTCTTAATCTTCCTTTTGTAAACTAGACTAACCCTATCTAATTTCATTAAGTTGTGGTGAGAATGAATGAGTTAATGTAAGTAACATTCATGGCACAGCGACCTCCATTGTGGGTGAACTGAATAAGCATAAATAAATGACAGCTAACAGAAGTTCAGTGACACAGCAGGAGGCACTATTGATTTCAGTATTTTGATGGACTGCCTTTTCATTTGTATTTCTGCTCTAATTTCTCTCATCTTTGGAATTAACTCTAGTTTTTATAAATCTCCCTGCTCATGATTTTGAATAGTAGATTTAAACAAGGAATCAGAGTATGGACTCTCACTCACATGGAATCAGAGTATGGACCCTCACAAAATTAATATTGATAAGGATGAAAAATACTACAAAAATTTCTTGTAGTGTATTGAGGTTTAATACTCCTTTTATATAACATCCAAACCACCAATAATTGATAAATCTGCAAATTGGGTAGCATTCCATAGCTACATTTAAACTTCACATTTAAAATACTAGCTGCATAATTTTGAAAATGTAGAAATTAGTTAGATTATTTCTTAATGGGAGTTACAGTAGGGAGAATATGTTAAGTAACACAAGTAAAAAGCACAAGATTTCAGAAGTAGCTCAGAAGTATTGCAATCATCTGATTCTGCAGTCTGAATGATGTAAAATTCAGAACTGACTCTCTCAGTGAACTATGTAAGGAAACTTCCCAGATCACATCATTCAAATTTAGAAAGGGAGACAGAAGACTTTTGCTAAACCCCGATGGCCCTTCGCTAATTATTAGAGCTACCTTCTTGGCCTCAAGGGCCACTGTACTACTTTAATAATCTGGGCATTAAGTAATCCTCCTTTGATAATTTTAAAATAATACTTTACTAAATACTTGGGGATAATGAAATAAAATTAAGAGAAGTACCATGATGTCACATATCCAGTTTCACCAGGATATGTGAATCTTGGGGGAATTAGAATTTTGTCCCAGCAAATGATTCTCCTACAGCTAACCTAGGATGAACTGAGGGCCACTGATGGACACTGATGGTTTTCACTATAACTTGAGAGTAGAGTCTCACTGCCATGGCCTTACATGGCTTTGCACTTAGAAACTGCTCCAAAAGATTTCTGAGATTAAATTTAAATTCCCTTTTTCCACTTCTCTAGGGGAGACCTTTAACTACCTTACCTAGCTCTGAGAACATATATTAAATGGGTCCCCAAGGGGAAGACATTAGACCCCGAACTTTTAAGGCAGTCAGCTCCACCCACATCCAGACACTTAGTGTGCACCATGACCTTGTAGAAAAAGATCAGTAAAGGAAGTGATGGACATTTCGTCTCCATTGGTGTCAGTCACCCCTGAATTGCATATATTTCTTTTTTTATGCAGGTCTGAGATCTGGCTTTGTATCCTTGTTCTGGGACATTGTTAGGGATAGAATTGTGTTTCCCCCACCAAATTCACATGCTGAAGTCCTAATGCTAGTATGTCAGAATGTGACTTTACTTAAAGATAGGGTCTTCACAGAGGTAATCACATTCAAATGAGGTCATTGGGGTAGGCCCTAATCCAATATGACTGGTATCTTTACAAGAAGAGGAAATTTGGACTAAGGCACACACAGATGGAAGACAATGTGAAGATACAGGATGAAGGCAGCCTTCTACAAGCCAAGGAGAGAGACCTGGACTAGACTCTCCTCTCTCAATCATCAGAGGGAACCAACCCTGCAGACCCTGCAGACAAGTCACCTTATTCTTGGACTTCTAGCTTGTAGAACTGTGCGAAATACATCTCTATTTTAAGCCCCTCAGTCTGTGATACTTGTTATGGCACCCCTAGAAAACTAATAGAGATCTCCTGTGCCTTCACAACATGATTACACTCGGTTTCTCAGCCTGATCCTGCACATCCTCACTTCTGCTGGCACTTTCTGTTCCTGGCTTCTGCGGACGCTGGGTCTTTGCACATCCTCCATCCCCGCCCAAGGACCCAAGCCTTTGTGGACCCCAGCTACTAGGAGGGAGAGCAGGAATAGGCTTGGACCTGAGAAACAAGGAGAAGCCAGAATCTAACAAATCCAACAACTACAAGTAGGAAACTCAAAATTGGAACCTATGCAAAAGCCTTCAAAGAAGCGTATGCCCAAAGTGGTATAATTGTGAATCATCAAATAAACCACATTAGTGGTTTCAATAGAATTTTTATTGTTTTTATTAAACAGCATCACATATCAAATTTGACAGAGTGGATTATAATATTTTATTCTGAATAATCTATACTAATATGCAAAGCAAAATGAAAAGTTCCAGAGTATGAGAAGCACAAAATGTGTATTTGCTTTGGTTGCTCACTCTGATTGACGTCATCAGCTAGATTGGAAGATCCAATAAAAGAAGTTCAGATTGCCCATAAACTTCCCAAGTTGAAGGATACAAAAATAAATTCCCACTCTCTCAGTAAGAACACATCTATTGCGTCGTGTTTTTACACTGTGGTAGAAAATGAAAAGCTGTGCGCCAAAGTGTGACAAGTAGATTTTTATAGAAGCCCAGCTACATGCAGCAGGGTGGAGCAAAGGCTTGATTCCAAACCCTTTCCATGACAGTTGCAGTGGAAGAAAGACTTTATAACTGTATACATTTATGAGCAATTTGAATTAGCTCCAAGAAAATTTGCCAGTTCTCTGTGGATACAGTGAGGAAGGCTAAAAAGAAATTTTGTTAGCCTTTGCACCTAAAAATGCTTTTTTAAATGTAGCTTTCAAAATTGGGGGTGGGGTGGGGAATGAGTTACCTGTTATGTAAAGTCACAGCACAAATCTTGAATATAAGCATTTATCTTTGTTATAGTAATATCTATTTTCCACTGTCCCACTACAGAGCAGATGAAGAAAAAAATAGGTATTACTATGTCTGCCTTTATACAACTTTTCTCAAGATACGTTCTGCATGAGAGAAAGTTAACAGCTCACTCACCACTCTCATGAGGGCGTGGGAGGTATTTATTAAAAGCTGCAATATGTTTCTCTCTCTACAGTTTACTTAAATTGCTTTTGTAGAGTATCAAACACATTTGCAAAATTAAGAGCCTCCATATAAAAAATTTACTATGGCACTTCTTCTATGCCAAGAACTAAATCTTAGGCATTAAGCTTTAGTTCAAAAGGAATATTTGTCTTTCAAAAGGAAGTACAGAATACAGAGAGATAAGTGGTATAATTCTTCAGCTCTGTTGACATGGCAAAATGGGCCTGGTTTTATATATCTTTATAGGTCTTTTCAATGAGAAAGTCTTAAATATTTTATATAAAAGAAATTAACAGGTCCATAGGAAATTGGAAAATGTAGGTATTTTAAATGTAAGATGTACTCAAGAATTTTAGTGGCTTTAAGTCATCACCATGGTTGATTGAGGTTATGTCATGAGCAAGAGATAGTCAATGGCTTCAGCAAGCAGACCAGTCATAAGATATCAGATTCCTTCAATCTGGTTTCACTTGTGGGGGCTCAGAATGTTAGAGCTGAAAAGCAATAAGCTTTATCTAGATGGACGACCAAAGGTCCTTGATTAGTTTGAGATTTTAGACTTTAATTCACAGAGTTTTTGTTAAGCACCAAAAATGTGTCAGGCATTGTGCTCTACCTATATTGTAAGTAAAGAAGTGAACAAGACAGACCCAATCCTTACCCTCAAAGATCTTATAGTTGGGGAGAGGTGATTAAATAATAATTCCCTCTAGGAGACAAAAGCTTGGGACAGGAAGGTCAGAGAGCTTGAGAATATCTAAAAGAAGCATCTGATGCAGATGTGGTGGGTCCGGGGTAGGGGCCTCCCTGAGCTAAGTGAGAGACACCTAATTTGAGACCTAAAGAATAAGTAGAAGTTATCAATGCAATATGAATGAAAGATGGGTGGGGTTTGCCTGTGGAGGGAGCATCACGGTGGGTAGGGGTGGGGAAAGCCTGTGAAGGCAGGATCAGCTAGGCTTCGGAAACCAGATTAAGGAGTATGGCCATTGTCCAACGGCAATGGGAAGCCACAAGAGGATTTAATCAGAATGATGTGATCAGATCTGTGCTTCAGGAAGATCACTCTACAGTGTGGCTAATGGACTAAAGGACAGAAGGCGAGACTGGTAGCAGAGGGACCAATTAGGAGGCCGAATTGTATTCTGGTCCTGGTAGTATCGGAAAAGATAAGGTATCTTAGTTCCTGAGATAGAGGCATGCAGAGTGGCCTGCCAATTATGGGGAATGAAGCACTGGAAAGAGTCAAGGTCACCCCTTCCCCCAGCTTTCTTCCTTGAACAGAAATATGAGAAATCTGCAATAGGAAGATAGGAAGAAACTCTTCTCTTGTTGGAATACTAAAACTTGGAGGTATATGTCTTAGGAAGTAGGAAGCCCTTAAAATTATGGAAGTATAATAATACAAATAGTTCAGAATCTTTTTTCTACTTCAGATGAAGGATGTCTTTTCTGACTGTAAAGTCCTCCATGGCACTAGCTGCTTTTCAATCTTCATTTGGGAGCAGAAGTTTATAGCCTCAGATAATTGAATGTCTCCTTTTTATGTTGGTTCATGACAATGTGAGGCTGTCACTGCTAAAAGCCATGCAGTTTCTCCCTGAATAAATGAAAATTCTGTGCACATTTGCATTTGTTCATGTTGTTATGTTCCTAGAAGGAGCTCAGGGACACCTGCTTATATTCTGATCGATGACCAAAGTTTATTCCACCCCTAAGTGTGAATTACATATACAGCTGCTGGAAATGTCAGCAAAGTCACATAAAAAGGACTCTAATTCACTGCTGTTCTGCTATTAAATAATCAGTGGCCATGTCATATTGAATTGGATGTAAAATTGCCTGTGGCTGTTATCCCTCTGGGAGATGCTTTAAAATGCCCCTCTCTTTACCCATTAAAATCAAGTGGGCAGGGTAGATACATTATAGTTACAGGTGGCTGAACCAATTGAATGAAGTCACTTTTTTCAAGTAAGCAGCTTTCCTGTTTGTCTGTTCTGCTCTAATTCTTGATAACCTGGCTGATTATCATTAAATCTGGTGTCACTCCTAAAGAAGAGCCAGACGTTGCTTAGGTTAGATTTATGGATCAAGCCTCCATCTGAAAGCCACATGATGGCCAATATTTAAAAATTTTCTTTTTATAGGAATTTCATCCATATAAGGAAAATGCCTTCTTTCTATAGATGTTTTATTAGAAGTTGCTGAAATACAAACTACCTCTTTATAAAATTGGCATCTTCTAATAAACAAAAGATAAAACTCTTACCAGAAAGTTACCATGGCTGTCAACATAGCACATTTGCCAGAGGGAAGGAGGGAAGGAAGGAAAAGTGAGAAAAAGAGGAAAGTGTGTGTGTGTGTGTGTGTGTGACAGAGACAGAGACAGAGAGACAGAGAGAAGTACATTTTGTGGAATCAGATACTGAGGGAGGGGTTGGCTATAGGAGCCACTGTTAGTTATTCTGTACGTGGTTATTAAACCTAATCACTTCCAGCACAGTTGGGGACCTCCTAACAATCCTAATACTAATAAAAAGAAAATTCCATCCCAACCAAAACCACTATGAAGAAATGCTTCTACTTAACAGAGATATTTCCATACAATCATCAGGGGCAGGGCTGACACCAAAATCTGCTGTTATTTCAGCTGGTAGGAAACCTCTATGAGGTAAGTACTTTCTCTCTTCCCTGTCACTTAAGTGATAATTTGCTCGAATAAGCATATGTAATTGTACTTCTTTCGCTGCAGGAAGGGGGATTTAGAAGGGAAGGGACTGTGGTGAGTATAAAGGATGGAAAGAAGATGGGAGTCTGTTTTTCTTCTAGGCAGTGGCATCAGAAGGACTTGAGTTTAGACCCAGGATATGTTTTCTTTCTTCAGAAGGTCATTTAATGTCTTTGAGTTATACTCCCCTCTTCTATAAAGTAGGCTATATGAATATATTTCTCATGAATATGTTTCTCATTGTAAGGATTGAATGTATGTAAATTGCCAGTCACATGAAAGGGGCTCAGTAAGTGCTACTTCTCTCAGTGACAGTGGCTCTTCCAGTGCCTCCCTCCTCCAAAGACCCCATCACCCCAGTGATAAAACCATATAAGCAGAAATAGCAAAATCACATAGTAACATAGACAACAAACTAGGAGACGCAAGAGTTGAGCCATGAATGTACTACACTGCCTTCTTTCCCCCAGTGGGTTCAAAGCACGTTTCCGTATGTTAACTTGCTTTCCTCATCTTAGAATATTGACACTGTGGTTCCGAGCTTTATGTTTATAATGATAACATTTCAGGTCAGCAGGACAATTTGAATTTCTAATATTAGGCACTTGGGTGCATTATCTATTATTACCTTATTGTCTATTAATAAGCCCCTTTAGGTGAAAGATGTAGATATCACATAAAGATACTAAATTATACTATATTTGCAGAACTCAAAATGGAATTTCAAGGTTAAAAAATCTGCTGTAATATTCTGTGAGTCCCCACAAACTGTGGATCTGTAATTTGAGGACCCTGAATATCCTTTCTGATGCTCTATAGTCATCTATATAAGCCACCAGTTTGGTTCAGTTTCTTGGAAATACGTTTTCTTCTGATTTGATTGCATTCAGTTTTCATTTCAGTCCTAACATGCTGTAGACAACAAACAAAGTTGCACTCCTGTAAATAAATAAAAAGTACAGAACCAAGTCCCAAATAGTGTGATTCCAGAGGAGTGCAAGATGTTTCCTTGCTGACAGGAGACACATGACTTAGAACTGTGTCTTCATTTGAACACTAAAGAAAAATAAAAGGCTTCTTTTTAAAAAAAAATTTTTATGTTTATTTATTTTTAAGAGAGAGACAGAGAGACAGAGAGCAAGCAGGGGAGGGGCAGAGAGAGAGGGAGACACAGAATCTGAAGCAGGGTCCAGGTTCTGAGCTGTCAGCACAGAGCCTGACATGGCGCTCGAACTCACCATCTGTGAGATCATGGCCTGAGCTGAAGTCAGATGCTTAACCAACTGAGCCACCCAGGCACCCCAATAAAAGGCTTCTTTAAGAGAGAGAGAAAGAAACACAATTCCTAAGTAGAACCTTGAGAACACCTCAAGATAGGCAAAGTCATTTACCGCTCAGTGTTTTTGACACCTGAAGATTTCACTTTAATGAGACTGTCCAAGCCTTCACTGTTCGAAAGAGAAAAAAAATAAATAAATTCAGATTAGTGATAGGTTTTGGTTGTGCTGGGTCAATAAAGCCACATTATAAATCCACTGCACCCAGGGGCAACAGACAGATGAAAACATGAAATGACTATTTTATTTGATTACCTCTGACTGCTTCTGATCACTGCAGGACTCACTTTAATGAGGTTATCCAGATCCTGGTTTCTTTAAATAGAAAAATAAAAGGAGAGAAGGTTCATGGTAAAGTTCTTTTGGCAGGAGCATTAAGGTTATAAATCTGCTTGACATAATAATAAACCAAAATATTCTTCCTGCCCAAAGCACAAAAATTAATATAGTTCTATTACCTTCGGTTGTTGGTGAGAGTTTCAGGACTCACTCTGATGAGCTTATCAAGATCTCGATTTCTTTAAGTGAAAAAAAAAAAAAAATTAAAGCAGCTTGGGTTAGAGGTAATGCGGGTTCAAGTTGGTTGGAATTAGAAGAAAGGATTAGCCGTCTTATCATTTAGCATGAGACATACTGGTTTGGCATAGAACAGCCTTGAAATAAGTTTTCTAGCTAATTTGGGGGGACAGTCTATGCTGGATTTGAAGAGAAGTTGCTCTGACTTTACATACTTCATAGCCAGAGCACAGCTGGCTGGTGTTCACAGCAAACATCTGGGATTAACAACTTTCCACTCTGCAGTGTTTTAACGTTATGAAGATACAAGCTGATTTTAATGTCCTTGTCCTTGTTAGTTTTTAAATCATATTCACCAACTGAAGATATTTTTTAAAATAAGCTCCAAAATTGGGATTATACTTAGCATAAGACTTGGCAAGGAGCGTTCTAGCAATCCTTCAAAACCATGACATTTCTTTCCTTTACAATGACTAAAAAGCTGAAATGAACTCAGCTGTTCATGGTCAAATTAGTTACATGCTCTGAAGACGGTCCGCTTCCTATCTGAAGCCACACCAGTTTGTTTCCTCAGTCAAGAACAGTATTTCTTCCCACATAGTTTGCTGCCATTCACTGCCTTCGTGTCATACCTTGTTTTAAGGGCTGGCAGGTGGTGATTTTTCAGTTGTTCCTGTAAACCCCTTTTTAATATTTATTGAGAGAAATGTGTCAGCCTGTAATGGCAAGAAATCATAGGACTGGGGTGCCTGGATGACTCAGTCAGTTAAGCGTCCAACTTTTCATTTCAGCTCGGGTCATGATTTCACAGTCTGCGGGTTTGAACTCCATGTCAGGCTCAGCGCTGACAGTGGACACAGCCTGCTTGAGATTCTCTGTCTCCCTCTCTGTCTGCCCCTCCCCCACTCGTGAGCGTGTGTGTTCTCTCTCTCTCTCAAAAATAAATAAACATTAAAAAAAATAGAAATCACAGGACTGAGAATGCCTGCTTTCAGTACCATCTTGGACAGCAACTTGCCTGTCTACCCTTCCCTCCAAACAGTCCTTTCTCCTTATATAAAAATAAGAGACATTTTACTTATCAAAAGTATTAAAACAATGTTAAGAGCTGAAGGGGAGCCATTTAGAACCTCATCACTGAGAAGTTCTGAGAAAAAGTCTGCATTTCCCTCCCCCAAACCTAATATTTCCATTGAATGTGCTTCCCAGCCCCTGGCTTCCATCATTGTTCTCAGATTTCCATGGTAGACAGAAAGCTGCTAACTGAATTTTCACTGTTTTGAGTTATCTTCAGGAATAGTATTCGCAATTAAAGATAACCAATTGGTTTCTACAAATACTATTAAAGGAAGGATTATCCTATAAGAGCTATCCAAAATATAATTTCCTTGTATAAATTGATTGCAAGATTTAGTATAAAGCTCAACTGTGCCTAAAAGACAATGATCTCTGAAGTGAGATTATTTTACACCTTAAAATATTGTAACAATGTATGTTAACTGTACAGGAATTTAAAAAATTTTTAAATAAAATAAAGTGAGGTTAATTTCATATATTAGAATAAAAAATACAAAGAATAAGACTTTGTAGAGAAGATAATGCATTCAAAGGCCATAATATTTTTTAGTGTAACTACATACAACATTCATGTGCTAACATGATTAAACTGCACACACAACCATGGGAACTTCCATTTTCACTCTTCTGATGAGCACAGAAAATGTCATTTATGCAACAACCTGGAAAAGTGATATTCAAATTACTGTTTCATAAAGCTCATTAAGAAATACATTTTAGGAGCGCCTGGGTGACTCAATCAGTTAAGCATCCAACTCTTGATTTTGGCTCAGGTCATGATCTCAAGGTTCGTGAGATTGAGCCCCTGCTATTAGCACAGAGCCTGCTTAAGAGTCTCTCTCTCCTACTCTCTCTGTCCCTTACCCGCTCACACTTGCAGGCATTTGTGCTCTCTCTCTCAAAATAAATAAATAAACTTAAAAAAAAGAAATAAGGTTTACATCACAACTCAATACTCTCTTCAGATAGAGATATGCACACTCACACACACACACACACGAGCAAACACAAATTTCATTAAATAATACCCTTACTACATAATAACTCTCATGTTTTCCACTCTATTTAATTAATTTTATTTAATTGAGGGAAAGTGCTGATTGCTACTTGCTGTATTAATTACAAGACCCGTTGGTGGGTTTTGACCCATAGTTTGAGAAATCCTGGCTTAGAAAATATATAATTGTATGCTATGTTCTACCACTACTGAAAAGACAACAGTGTTTTAACAAAACGAGGATCTCAGTATCAGTTCTGAATTGCCTTGATTGATAGCGTCACGCAATTTATCTCAATGACTTGAAAATAACAAATTTATAGACCCCTTTTTCAGGCCTTGGGTCCCTGAAAATGCAGAATTCTTATATCTAAACTTTATCCAGGAAAAATGTAACATTCTTTCTGTAACAAGTTACTGCTTTCATTTGTTTTGCTTTAAGGATATAGTACAGGGATATGTTAGAATATTTATCTATCACTGACTCCATGTAGTTTAAGAGCTGAAAAGTGTTTTGCAGCCATTTGCACATTTGTGCCATTGTCACCTATGAAATAATATTTCAAGTGATCCTGTAGAGCAGTAAAGGACACCCTCTGGCTGTCCCATGGCAAGAGCAACAATCCTAGCTTTATAAACCTCCACTATTTCTGGAGGTGTTTAATTAACTTTCATTTCTTTCAAGATCAAAGTTGGTGTGCTGGAAGCCCCCAGGAGTTGGGCTGGGAGTCAGAAGAACTCACGGAGACTATGAGATTTTTGCTCCTTGCCTCAGTATTCTCATCTGTAAAATGAGGAGACTGGAACATCTCTAAGACTCTGCCCATCTCCAACGTCTTCTACTCCTAGGAAACTATGGATATGGGCTTGACTGCCTGTCATGTTTATTAAATTAGCTATTCAGTGCTTCTTTTCCCTTTTAAATGCAATGTACTGACAATGCATTCTATATTCAGCAAGCAGTACATGAGTGTTCCAAAATGTAATATATTAAATTGACAACCTATTCTTCTCTTGGAGTAACATCTCTCTGCCCTCCAGTACATAATTAGCTTTAATCTATGATAATTGCCTGCTGTTAATAAGACTGAGTATGTCTACTGAATTCTCTTTTTGGCATCCATGACCTATAATTATACCTAATGTGCAACTAATGATACCTAGTTGTAAGCTTCAAACCCAATAGGTTCCTCATAATTATTCATTCCCTAACAGATCACAAAACTATCAGTCTTCCACTAGTTTTCTCCGTGACCCTGGTCAGATCACTTAACCTTTGTCTGTTTCCTCTTCTGGAAACTGAATAGGTTTGACTGAAACAGGGGTTTTCAAAATTGTTCAGACTAACAGGGCTGGGAGTTCTCTGGGATTCCTTCCTTGATCTCTAAAATTTTGCAGTTTTTATATGTACCAACTAAACTCAAAAAGGGAAATCAATATATGTATATAGTGTGCAACAGTTTAAAAATCTTCATATACCCAGAGACAAAAAGCGAGTTTTATTATCTTACAGACACTGCCTAAAGAAATACCAAATTTTATGTCCACAACTTTGCTGGGAGCATCAAACCATCTAAGAAACAATAAACCTCATAAAATTTCCACCGACTACCAGAAAATGCTCTATGAAATGAAGTAAAGGTAATGCTGCTACTACATCTAATAAAGTGTTCTAGGTGTTTTTAGGAATTAACTATTATTAACAAATTGTCATCAGTTCAAGAGACAAAGGTGTTAACATCAATATCATAAAGGAAAAAACAACAAATTAGCACATAGACCAGCTATGTTCTCACAATCGGTCTCTTCAACTGCTTCACTTGAGGAGGAAAGAAGTAAAGACATATTATTATTATTAACATATTATTAGCATATTATTTTCTTCAGCTACCTCTCTTTCTTGCTAGGAACAAATAGATATTTATTTCCAGGAATATATCAAAATCATGATGGTTTTTCAAGACCTATATTCAGTTTGCCCACAGAATGACTACAAATTATTTACATTTGTATTGTGTTTTAAGAGGAAAAACAAAACACAACAAAACAAAACAAAACAAATTAACATCTTTCTCTTACCCGGCCATGTTTTTGACAGCTTTGGGGCCTACATTAATAAGTTCATCAAGACATGCTTTACTGCTAAAACAAAATAAAATAAAAGGTCAAATTCAGCTGGAAACCAGCAAATTTTATGACTGACATTTTTTCTTTTGACACATGTAAATCATACAATGGGATCCTAGATAAAAGTAACAAGTTTACTGAGTTTCTACTTCCCAAAGTTTTTAAAATCCTCAAAACAACCCACTGAGGTAGATATCACCATCTTCCCTTTACAAATAAAGAAACTGAGCTTCCTGGAAGGTAGGGCACTCTTTGGGGGCAGGTAGGAAGAAGTGATTAAGAATGAACCAGGTTTGAAACCATAGCAACTGGACCCCAAACCTCACGCTCCTTCCCACTATCATCTTTTCTCTCTGTCCACAGTAACTGCTTACATCTCCACCATGCTCTTCACCAATATCATCGCAGTAATCCTGAGAGGGAGCTTGGACTTATTCTGGTATGCATTTCTTGACTTTTGACCCCATATACGATGAGTCTTAACTCCCCAAGAAGACAGAAATATATTCAATGTCATCCAAAAATATTCTAGTATAAGAATATTATAAGTATAAGAATAGTATAGGAATGTTATGCCACCAACTTTCTCGAGTCATTTAAAGATCAATCTTTGGGTTTGTGAAAGAGTAGAAAGCCAATATTCTTTGTTTTATCTGGCTTTATGAATTTACAATTAATTTACTATGAATTTACAGTAATGATCTAGTTATGCTATTATTGTGTCAAAACGAATTTCTCAAATGGTAATTATAAAGAATTTGCTTCAATACTATAATAAAGTAAATTGAGACAATGAAAAAAGAAGAGCCTATCCAACACCACTACATATCAATAAATCAATTTGTTCTCATTTTTTTTCATGTCCTCTTTCAGAATGCCTTTAGCCAAATGATTAATCTTATTTTTTGGCAGAAATTGGAGACTTGCTCAAAAGTCTCAATAATCTTGGTAAAACCTACCTTGTGTATGCTGAGGGAATGAGTTTGGATCCTAAAAAAATGTTGCAAGTTGCAATAGGTGGTAAAATCAACTAAAATCAATAATAACGTGGACATTTTTTTCAACTTGAATATTAAATTAAATAATTGTTGCCAATTGAAAACTTCATCATTACTTGAATTCTTTTTTTTTTTTTTAATGTTTATTTATTTTGGGGACAGAGAGAGACAGAGCATGAACGGGGGAGGGGCAGAGAGAGAGGAGACACAGAATCGGAAACAGGCTCCAGGCTCTGAGCCATCAGCCCAGAGCCTGACGCGAGGCTCGAACTCACGGACCGCGAGATCGTGACCTGAGCTGAAGTCGGACGCTTAACCAACTGAGCCACCCAGGCACCCCATTACTTGAATTCTTTTTAGCCCTATGTAAAAGCAGGTGGCTATGAATTCATTTCTTACACAATTATGTACATATGAGAATTTAATTTAGTTTTATTCTTGTTTCTTTCAAGACAACCCCAAATTTAAATTACTCTTGAGCTTTTGACTTTCCACATTATATTTTGTAGCAGAATTAGCATTTAGGATGTTTTGGGAGGTTGTAACAAACAAAAGAAAAATATAAACATATAAGATTTATCATTTCCATGTGTTCCCCATTTCCATCCCCTCCAAAAACAACAAAAACAAAAGCAAGCAAGCAAAACAACATAACCTAGGACTTTTAAAAAACAGTTACTTCCTGATTTAAGGTATGCAGGTAATATATATAACATGAATCTGTAACATTGAAGCTACTCTAAGATATTAATTAAATCACTTCAGAATTGCACTTCATGTAGTGCTAAATCAGAACAAGCAAGAACTTCAGATTACATAAATTGCTTTTATTCTAAACACTCAAATGAATAATCATAGCTCTAAAGACACATTATTATAACAATGGGCTTTCATACCAACATTAACACCAAAAGCCTAAACAAGAAGGTTAATGTGGTATACCTTATTATTGTACAATATGCTATATACCCTGAAGAGAAAAAAAGGCCAGAAATGTTTGTATCATTTAATTAATCTTTCCAATTAACTCATAAACTAATTTAATCACACACAGGCCCTTTCATGTAAATGATTGCAACGTATTATGTGGAACTATTATACTGAAATAGAATTATGTTGAAATCCCAAGCACAATCGCATACTGATAAGAGACATTATAAGAAATTCTCTATCCTCCATTAAAGCTCACGGCCTGGGAGCCCTGAGCAAGGACCTGAACACCAGGTTTCTAACACAGCTGTTGATTTTTGGTCCCATCACTGGCTGTCTCCATGGTGGGACAATGAGTTTTATTACATTTTTTTAAGTTAAACAGAAAAACACAGAGGTATAGAAGAGTTCCATGAACCTCACCTTTGGTTAGTTCTGTTTGTTTCAGGAGCCACTTTGATGAGACTGTCAAGACTGTGGCCCCTTTAAAACATGGAAGAAGTGATCAGATCAGTGGTTGATTTATATCATGTGGTTGCAAATATTTGTTAAAACTGAGAACCATTTTATATTGCAAAAATATTTTATTGTAAAATATTTATAAATATAGAGTTCATCTCAAAGGATTGGAATTTTCAGTCCTATGAATATATATATTTGGACATAACTACAGCTGCATAGAAGTAATAAAAAATAATCAATGGTTTTAGAAAATTCATGATATGCCAGGCACTGTTCAAGTGATTCACAGGATTTATATAATTTAATCAATCATCCAATATAGGAAGTATTATCCCATGTTCACAAAGGGAAAAACTGAGACACAGACACAGAAAGATTAAGTGAAAGTGAAGTAATCTAACTCAAGAGTTAGATTCCATGATACCAACTTTCCATGATACCATGATTCCATGATACCAACCATTGTACTGGAACTTAGTAATTGAATTAGCATTGGAGTGACGAGACAGCACCTGGTCCAATTTCCTTACTGTGAGGACAAGAAAACTGAAGCCCAAATAGAAGTGACCAACTACATTTCACACGGTTAGTGAGGGCAGAGCCAGACCTAGATCCAAATCTATAGTCTCCCATTTAGTTCTCTTTCACCCCTTCTATGCTATCCTCTGCTTAAAAAAAAAATACAAATTGGGATGCCTGGATAGCTAAGTCAGTTAAGCATCCAACTCTTGATTTCGGCTCAGTTCATGGTCTCACCGTGGGTCGTGAGATTGAGCCCCACGTCAGGCTCTGCGCTGGCAGCTTGGAGCCTGCTTGGAATGCTCTCTTTCCCTCTCTCCCTGCCCCTCCCCCACTCATGTGCGCACACACACATGTTCTCTCTCTCAAAATAAATAAACTTTAAAAAAAAGAAAAGAACACAAAACAATAAAGTGTCTTGTCCATTCTTGGAAATCAACTGTGCATCTAACTAATCAAAGTTACCTCCATTATATTAAAACTTAATTAACCATTTTATTATTTTTTTAATATATGAAATTTATTGTCAAATTGGTTTCCATACAACACCCAGTGCTCATCCCAAAAGATGCCCTCTTCAATGCCCATCACCTACCCTTCCCTCCCTCCCACCCCCCCCCCCCCCTATCAACCCTCAGTTTGTTTTCAGTTTTTAAGAGTCTTTCATGCTTTGGCTCTCTCCCACTCTAACCTCATTTTTTTTTCTTCCCCTCCCCCATGGGTTTCTGTTAAGTTTCTCAGGATCCACATAAGAGTGAAAACATATGCTATCTGTCTGTCTCTGTATGGCTTATTTCACTTAGCATCACACCCTCCAGTTCCATCCACGTTGCTACAAAGAGCCATATTTCATTCTTTCTCATTGCCACGTAGTACTCCATTGTGCATGTAAACCACAATTTTTTTATCCATTCATCAGTTGATGGACTATTAGGCTTTTTCCACAATTTGGCTACTGTTGAGAGTGATAAACATTGGGGTACAAGTGCCCCTATGCATCAGTACTCCTGTATCCCTTGGGTAAATTCCTAGCAGTGCTATTGCTGGGTCATAGGGTAGATCTATTTTTAATTTTTTGAGGAACCTCCACACTGTTTTCCAGAGTGGATGCACCAGTTTGCATTCCACCAACAGTGCAAGAGGGTTCCCATTTCTCCACATCCTCTCCAGAATCTATAGTCTCCTGATTTGCTCATTTTGGCCACTCTGACTGGCGTAAGGTGATATCTCAGTGTAGTTTTGATTTGTATTTCCCTGATGAGGAGCGACATTGAGCATCTTTTCATGTGCCTGTAGGCCATCTGGATGTCTTCTTTAGAGAAGTGTCTATTCATGTTTTCTGCCCATTTCTTCACTGGATTATTTGTTTTTCAGGTGTGGAGTTTGGTGAGCTCTTTACAGATTTTGGATACTAGCCTTTTGTCCAATATGTCATTTAGAAATATCTTTTCCCATTCCGTTGGTTGCCTTTTAGTTTTGTTGATTGTTTCCTTTGCTACGCAGAAGCTTTTTATCTTCATGAGGTCCCAATAGTTCATTTTTGCTTTTAATTCCCTTGCCTTTGGGGATGTGTCAAGTAAGAAATTGCTGCGGCTGAGGTCAGAGAGGTCTTTTCCTGCTTTCTCCTCTAGTGTTTTGATGGTTTCCTGTCTCACATTCAGGTCCTTTATCCATTTTGAGTTTATTTTTGTGAATGGTGTAAGAAAGTGGTCTAGTTTCATTCTTCTGCATGTTGCTGTCCAGCTCTCCCAGCACCATTTGTTAAAGAGACTGTCTGTTTTCCATTGGATATTCTTTCCTGCTTTGTCAAAGATTAGTTGGCCATACTTTTGTGGGTCTAATTCTGGGGTTTCTATTCTATTCCATTGGTCTATGTGTCTGTTTTTGTGGCAATACCATGCTGTCTTGATGATTACAGCTTTGTAGTAGAGGCTAAAGTCTGGGATTGTGATGCCTCCTGCTTTGGTCTTCTTCAAAATTACTTTGGCTATTCGGGGCCTTTTGTGGTTCCATATGAATTTTAGGATTGCTTGTTCTAGTTTTGAGAAGAATGCTGGTGCAGTTTTGATTGGGATTGCATTGAATGTGATCGGGTCTTCCATGTATAATATGATGTTATCTGCAAAAAGTGAAAGCTTGACTTCATATTTGCCAATTTTGATGCCTTTGATTTCCTTTTGTTGTCTGATTGCTGATGCTAGCACTTCCAACACTATGTTAAACAACAGCAGTGAGAGTGGACATCCCCGTCGTGTTCCTGATCTCGGGGAAAGCTCTCAGTTTTTCCCCATTGAGGATGATATTAGCTGTGGGCTTTTCATAAATGGCTTTTATGATGTTTAAGTGTGTTCCTTCTATCCCGACTTTCTCGTGGGTTTTTATTAAGAAAGGATGCTGAATTTTGTCAAATGCTTTTTCTGCATCGATTGACAGGATCATATGGTTCTTATCTTTTCTTTTATTAATGTGATGTATCACATTGATTGATTTGCGAATGTTGAACCAGCTCTGCAGCCCAGGAATGAATCCCAGTTGATCATGGTGAATAATTATTTTTATATGCTGTTGAATTCGATTTGCTAGTATATTGTTGAGAATTTTTGCATCCATATTTATCAGGGATATTGGCCTGTAGTTCTCTTTTTTTACTGGGTCTCTGTCTAGTTTAGGAATCAAAGTAATACTGGCTTCATAGAATGAGTCTGGAAGTTTTCCTTCCCTTTCTCTTTTTTGGAATAGCTTGAGAAGGATAGGTATTATCTCCACTTTAAATGTCTGGTAGAATTCCCCAGGGAAGCCATTTGGTCCTGGACTCTTATTTGTTGGGAGATTTTTGATAACTGATTCAATTTCTTTGCTGGTTATGGGGCTGTTCAAGCTTTCTATTTCCTCCTGTTTAAGTTTTGGAAGTGTGTGGGTGTTTGGGAATTTGTCCATTTCTTCCAGGTTGTCTAGTTTGTTGGCATATAATTTTTCATAGTATTCCCTGATCATTGCTTGTATTTCTGAGGGATTGGTTGTAATAATTCCATTTTCATTCATGATTTTATCTATTTGGGTCATCTCCCTTTTCTTTTTGAGAAGCCTGGCTAGAGGTTTATCAATTTTGTTTATTTTTTCAAAAAACCAACTCTTGGTTTCATTGATCTGCTCTACAGTTTTTTTTTTAGATTCTATATTTTTTATTTCTGCTCT
This sequence comes from Acinonyx jubatus, assembly GCF_027475565.1. Lineage (NCBI taxonomy): Eukaryota > Metazoa > Chordata > Mammalia > Carnivora > Felidae > Acinonyx > Acinonyx jubatus. The sequence goes on along the minus strand of NC_069380.1, from coordinate 50,954,304 downwards.
GATCTTTATTATTTCTCTTCTTCCGCTGGGTTTAGGGTGTCTTTGCTTCTCTGCTTCTATTTCCTTTAGGTGTGCTGTTAGATTTTGTATTTGGGATTTTTCTTGTTTCTGGCGATAGGCCTGGATTGCAATGTATTTTCCTCTCAGGACTGCCTTTGCTGCATCCCAAAGCGTTTGGATTGTTGTATTTTCATCTTCATTTGTTTCCATATATTTTTTAATTTCTTCTCTAATTGCCTGGTTGACCCACTCATTCTTTAGTAAGGTGTTCTTTAACCTCCATGCTTTTGGAGGTTTTCCAGACTTTTTCCTGTGGTTGATTTCAAGCTTCATAGCATTGTGGTCTGAAAGTATGCATGGTATGATCTCAATTCTTGTATACTTATGAAGGGCTGTTTTGTGACCCAGTATGTGATCTATCTTGGAGAATGTTCCATGTGCACTCGAGAAGAAAGTATCTTCTGTTGCTTTGGGATGCAGAGTTCTAAATATATCTGTCAAGTCCATCTGATCCAATGTATCATTCAGAGCCCTTGTTTCTTTATTGACCATGTGTCTAGATGATCTTTCCATTGTTGTAAGTGGGGTATTAAAGTTCCCTGCAATTACCACATTCTTGTCAATAAAGTTGCTTATGTTTGTGAGTAATTGTTTTATATATTTGGGGACTCCCGTATTTGGCACATAGACATTTATTTAGTTCTTCTTGATGGATAGACCCTGTAATTATTATATAATGCCCTTCTTTATCTCTTGTTACAGCCTTCAATTTAAAGTCTAGTTTGTCTGATATAAGTATGGCTACTCCAGCTCTCTTTTGACTTCCAGTAGCATGATAAATAGTTCTCCATCCCCTCATTTTCAATCTGAAGGTGTCCTCAGGTCTAAAACGAGTCTCTTGTAGACAGAAAATAGATGGATCTTGTTTTTTTATCCATTCTGATACCCTATGTCTTTTGGTTGGTGCATTTAGTCCATTTACATTCAGTGTTATTATAGAAAGATATGGGTTTAGAGTCATTGTGATGTCTATAGGTTTCATGCTTGTAGCGATGTCTCTGGTACTTTGTCTCACAGAATCCCCCTTAGGATCTCTTGTAGGGCTGGTTTAGTGGTGATGAATTCCTTCAGTTTTTGTTTGTTTGGGAAGACCTTTATCTCTCCTTCTATTCTAAATGACAGATTTACTGGTTAAAGGATTCTCGGCTGCATATTTTTTCTGTTCAACACATTGAAGATTTCCTGCCATTCCTTTCTGGCCTGCCAAGTTTCAGTAGAGAGATCCGTCACGAGTCTTATCGGTCTCCCTTTATATGTTACAGCACGTTTATCCCTAGCTGCTTTCAGAATTTTCTCTTTATCCTTGTATTTTGCCAGTTTCACTATGATATGTCATGCAGAAGATTGATTCAAGTTACGCCTGAAGGGAGTTCTCTGTGCCTCTTGGATTTCAACGCCTTTTTTCCTTCCCCAGTTCAGGGAAGTTCTCAGCTATTATTTCTTCAAGTACACCTTCAGCACCTTTCCCTCTCTCTTCCTCCTCTGGAATACCAATTTTGTGTAGATTATTTCTCTTTAGTGCATCACTTAGTTCTCTAATTTTCCCCTCATACTCCTGGATTTTTTTTATCTCTCTTTTTCTCAGCTTCTTCTTTTTCCATAATTTTATCTTCTAGTTCACCTATTCTCTAGTTAACCATTTTAGACATGAGGTCAGGGAGGTCACATTCTTAAACTATCATTGACCTCAGTGTCAGTCTCTTAAAATATTAATTTAATTATCTTTTCAAGCATTGATATGTGTGAAACAAACAAAAAAAAGAAGCATATTAAAACTTACCCTTGCACACTTTTTCCTGTTCTCGGAACCACTTTGATGAGGTTATCAAGATCTTTGGAACTTAAACAAAAAAAATGATAAGTAAAAATGGAATTAAATCAACTAAGTATTTATTTAAAAGATATATATGCTCAAGATGAATTTTTCTATTAAGTTTTAAGAGAAATCAATACCAGTCTATGTCCTTAATTTTAAAAAGTAAAATTTTGACTTTCATATAGATCATCGATATACTGGCTCAGATTCTTATTTACCCTCAAAATAAAACCATAATGTCAGGGCAATATTGAGTTTTTAAAAAATCAATCAGGAACAATATAATGATTTGCAAAAACTTTCACACACCTCCCAAGTATTTAATCCAACACTGTAGCTGTTACTTAACTATATTTTCATAATAATTTCCATTTTTGGTGCTTTCTTGCTTTAAAGGGATTTTATATCCATTATGTCATTTGATCCTTCAACAATCAAATGACAAAGGTAGAACAGACATGACCCTCATTTTATGACTAAAGAAGCCTCAGCTCAGAGTGTTCAAGGGACTTGCTCAAAGGCACCCAGCTAGGAAGTAATGGATTTCAGACTTGCTGATTCCAATGCAAAGATTTTTCCACATAGCTTCTCTGATGAGGGCCACAAATTGATGCAGTCAGGGAAGGAAGAAAGATAAGACATAATCTTCACCCTGCATTACTTCTGTTTACTTCAGGGGTCACGTTGATGAGATTGTCAAGGCTCTGGCCCCTTTAAAACATTGAAGAAATGGTGAGGTTAGTGATAGATTAACACCAAATGATGAAAACTATTTATTAAAACTCAGAAACTTTATTAACATTTACTGAGATCATGCCAAAGAATGGAATAATGTTAAAGTTGACTATGTAGGTATTTATACATCTCTGAGATTCAGTGAGACAATATTTTAATCTTGGCGACTTTAGGCCAGTCACAAATACTGCACTGGAACTCTGTCTCTATTGTGATTCATTTAATGTCATGCTCCTAACCTTTGCCAGGTGAGCTAAACATTTTCTAATAGTCTATATATGCATCTCATGGAACATTCCAGAAGGCACATCCTCTTAATATCAACTTCCAATATGCTGTGGGAATTTAAAATTAACCTTGAAGAATCCATATTTTGAAAAATTGACATTTATTAGTAGGTTTTCTATTCACAAGACTGGATGAAGATTAATATACCAGTTTGTTAAAGTCCGTGATATAGAACCTGGTATCTATCTGGCATTTATAACTATGTGTTAAAACTACAAATTTTGAGTAGTTGCATTGGCAACAAACAATAGGAAGATTAAAATCTATAGAGTTCTGAAATGTAAGATATATTTACTATAATAAAAAACCCCATGTAGTCATTAAAAACGTGTCAGTATTTTGTTGTTATCTTTTAATATTCTGTTTCTAATCTTAATGGAATTTTGCTTTTCTTATTGTTTCTATTTTCCACATGCGCAGCACAAGCCAATAGCCCTGTGACCTACAGAGGATGCCACATGGGTAAAGGACATCCGCAGAAGGTGCTTTTTAAAAATGTTTATTTATTATTTCAAGAGAGAGAGAGAGAAAGAGGGAATATGCACAGGAAGGGTAGAGAGAGGGAGAGAATCCCAAGTAGGGTCCATGCTGCCAGCGCAGAGCCCGATGTGGGGCTCAATCCTATGAACTGTGAGATCATGACTTGAGTCAAAATCAAGAGTTGGGAGTTTAACCAACTGAGCCACCCAGGCTCCTCTAAAGAAAGTACTTTTATACCCTATATCTCCATGCTTTGTGGCCCTACTAAGATTGTATCACAAAGTCTCTGAGGTTGCATCTATACAACATCACAGATACAGGTATTTTGAAGCAACTAGATGTTGACTTAAGATTTTACTTTTATCCAGATATCTGAGAATGTATATACCCAGGCTAAAAGCAGCAACAAAAAAAAAATGTGTGGACTTTTTTTCATGCAAAATGAAACAACCTGAAAGAACCAACTATTCTACCCCAGAACACCCCCTTGTTGATGTGTTTTTTGTTTGTTTTTTTTTTTTTACCTCTTGTTGATTTTTGCCTAAATGAAGTATGTGAGATTTAAATTCCAGAGTCAGAGAAAAAATATTCCAGGATTCTATTTTCACATTTGAGTACTCAAAAAAATAACACAACAGTAAGCATTACAACCACTCCCTTGTAATACTTGTGTTGATTTTGGAGTTAGCTTTGATTATATTGCCAAGAACTTGATCTCTTTAAACATATTAAATAAAACATATATCAATGAGGGTTTATTTAAATCTCAAAGTAAATAAAATCAATAAAGAAGAGTGTTCTAATTAATGCAGTAATTTAAAATAATATTTTGAGCTAAACCGTGTGAATCAATGCCCCATAGTGTACGCATCCTCAGTATTTATTCATTCCCTCAATCCACAAATAGTTATGGACACCTGTGAATAATACAGACATAGGCTTAGCCCTCATGAAGCTTCCATTCTAACTCAGGAAGAGGCAGGCAATATACAATCAAACATATAAATGAATGTCACAATTCTAAATAACAATACATGCTCTGAAGAAAATTAGAGAGTGCCCGGTGCCTGTGTTCTGGCACAGAACACAACTGGGGTTGGAGAAGGAGGTGGTGACAATTACATTTGGTGGTCAGAAGTGACTTCTTTGAGAAAGTGACAATATGAGGGTAGGGCAGTCCCAAAATGGGAATAGCATATGCAGAAGTCTTAAAGCAGGAATGAGCCAGGAATACAAAAAAGATCAGTTTGGCTGGACTTTATTGAACAAGTGAAAGACAATTGCTAAGGGTTAGAATTGTATTCTACCTGAAATGGACAAATATTGTACTTTTTTAAATAAGAGAGGGAGCAGGATTTGGCTTTACTTTTAACAGATATACAGTGGTGCCTGGGTGGTTCAGTCAGTTAAGTGTCCAACTCCGGCTCAGGTCATGATCTTGTGGTTCATGAGTTCAAACCCTGTGTCTGGCTCTGTGCTGACAGCTCAGAGCCTGGAGCCTGCCTTGGGATTCTCTGTCTCCCTCTCTCTCTGTCCCTCCCCTGCTTGAGCACGCTCTCTCTCTCTCTCTCTCTCTCTCTCTCAAAAACAAATAAACAAAAAAAAGTTAGGGGCGCCTTGGTGGCTCAGTCAGTTGAGCGTCCGACTTCAGTTCAGGTCATGATCTCACGGTTCGTGAGTTTGAGCCCTGCATCAGGCTTTGTGCTGACAGCTCAGAGCCTGGAGCCTGTTTCAGATTCTGTGTCTCCCTCTCTCTCTGCCCCTCCCCCACTCATACTCTGTCTCTGTCTCTCAAAAATAAAAAAACATTAAAAGATTTTTTTACGTTAAAAAAATAAAAGATCTACAGAACTTAATTATGCGTAGTAAAAGAAAAAGACAACTACTGTCCCTAAAAGCTCTCAGCAAGCACAAACACACACTGTGCATACTCCCAAGCATTGGACATGGGTGCACACACATACACATCCATGTACATATGTACTCATATACATACAAAAGCATAGATATACACGTATCCATGTATACACAGCATGCGTGCATTGTTATGCAATCACACACAGGTGCGTTTGCAAAAACATGCACATACTCATATGCATGTGGACTGGTGTACATACAAAGGTGCAATTGTACATATATGCACATTCATGCAAACACAAGCACACACACATAAAACATTTATTTGCCTGTAGACACATGGAGGCATGCACATAGTCGCACACCAACATATGAAAAACAAGAGGTGACTATTTGAAATACTCTTTTAAATAAAAATTAGCATGGAAGTCATGGATTTTTCTTGGAAAATCAAAGTAAATTAAATATTTGAACAGTATCTGAATCATTAAGAAAACATAATTCACCTGAATCTTTATCATTGCTCACAATTTCTTGCAGCTACTATGGGCCAGGCAGGATAATGTTATGATCCCTATTTTGTGGATGAGTAAACTGAAGCATGAGAACTAGCAAATGACCAAGCCAGAATTTGAACCCAGGTCTTTAGGATTCCCTGCTCACATTCACTACCTTGAGTTACCTCCCTGAACCCCCATGTAGCCATAGAAATCAATGCTTTCTTCTCAGTCTACTGGGTGCAAATACAAGTCTCGAACTCCCTGCGTTGCTGGACCATGTCATGTTGCTGAGAATAGCACACCAGCTTTTCAACTAGCTGAGTCCTTGCACTGCTAACTGGGCCTGCGGACATCAGTGACACATTTTCGAATCAACTAATAATATCATGTACTGAGTTAACTGAATGGAAAGAAGTTCAAAGGAAACCACATGGAATTATTTGGTGCACTGGTTTCAGCAACGTACCAACAAGCTCAGTTTCAAATATATTCCATCTGCTTTTTAAAAAATAAAAAGCAGGAGAATATAAGCTTTCCAGATTTACTTGAAAGTTAATGGGTAGGAGAACTCTTTTTTAAGTTTATTTATTTATATTTAGAGAGAGTGTGTGAGAGGGGGAGGGACAGAGAGAGAGAAGGAGAGAGAGCCCGACTCAGAGCTCAAACTCATGGAACTGTGAGATCATGACCTGAGCTGAAATACCCAGACAGCCTTAGGAGAACAAAGTACACTTTGTTAAGCTCTTCATTTTTATACACTACACTACATAGATATATACATGCTACACACAAAAACACTATATATGTGCACACATTGTTTGCACATAAACACATCTACCTATATCCACACATACCACATACATATATTTACATGTAGTTATACTATATACACACACACATTTTGATGGTTAATTTCATATGTTAAGTTGGCTGGGCCACAGAAAGCCTACATATTGGGTCAAACATTATTCTGGGTATGTCTGTGAGGGTATTCAGGGATGAGATAAACATTTGAATCTGTAGACTGAGGAAAGCAAATGGTCCTCCCTAACATAGGGGCCATGACCCAATCAGTTGAGGATTAGAATGGAACAGAAAGACTGAGTTAGAATGGAGTTTTTCTGCCTGACTGACTGACCTAAGACATCTCTTGGCATTAGAAGCTAAACCATCAGCTCTCCTGATTCTTAGGCATTTGGGTTTGGACTGGAACTATAAATCACTGGCTCTTCTAGGTATCCAGATTGCCAACTACAGAGCTTGGGACTTTTCAGCTTCCATAAGAGCATGAGCCAATTCCTCATCCTATTGCTTCTGTTTCTCTGGAGAACCCCCTTGAGTACACATAAATACTCTTATACCCACACAATTATACATACACACTACTTATATACACACAAATACATTTATACACACACATGCAGTACTTACACATACACACACATACACACTTAAACACACACACACATACACACACACAGAAAGGAATCATTTAACTCAATAAAGTCAAATTCCCATTTAATTTTGCAAAATCTGCCAGATAGTAAACTTTACCCATAAATTAAATGCAAAAGATCACTTCTGACTATCACTTGTATAAAACTGCTTAATATGATTTGTTTGGGGAAAAAGAGAGCATGGTTTGAATTTCAATGCAGTCTCCTGACAAGCAGTCAGGATTCCGATGTGCTTATAAATGCCAAAGGAAGGGGAGGAAGTTTTACATGTCTTACCTCTTGATATTTTTATTTGTTTCAGGATTTGCTTTAATAAATCCATTGAAGTCTTGTTTTCTTTGAACAAAGAAATGAATTTTAATGCATGTTATTAAGTAAAACACTAGTCAAGTGAACAATGATTGGAGAAGTCATACAAGTCAGATAAAGTCCTAGACTGGATCAAGACAGGATATAGATTTCTACTCAACAAATCAGATATAATTGCTTATTCTGGTTTTAAATAATGAGAACAATATCAATAATAATATTTTAAAAGTTATAAGGAGAAGAATATATGTCTTCCTATAAACTGAACCATTTCCCCAATACAAGCCTTTTAAAATATAATTAGGTTATGATGAGTTACAAAGAGCAAAAAAAAAAAAAAAAAAAACAATACATCACATGGTAGGAAAATGAATGAATCATTTCTCAGGGGTACACATGTGACCCTCATAGAAGAGCATTGACATTGAACGATATCAAAAGGGGATGACTTGAACCCAAAAGGATGACAGTGCACAGGGATGGCAGAGGATGGCAGAGGTGATGGGACTCAGTGCTGCTACCATGTTGACAGAGCCCTGAAGAGGGGAAACCGTGGTGGAATTTCCAGTGGATACACCTGCCAGTCCCTCCCCTGGGTTGCCTTCAGAGACCATGTCATCCTTAGAGAAGTTGATTTACAAGGGTTTTAGTCAAGCCTCCACTTTGGCTTTGCTACTTTGGAGATCTACCTTGAAAACGTTGTTAAGACTATGCTTCATTTGGATACAAAGAAACAATTCAGTAATGCATCCATAAACTAAATCAAAGCCCTAAAATCTGGGATAAAGGGCAACTTAGTATCAAAAATTAGGCCGGTTCTTCAAAAATTAAGTAATTTTATTAGGAACAAAAAGGGAAGGTCATGGGGCCCACTGCTACTGTCTCACTCCATGCTAATAAAATATGGTTATGAAGCTAAAATGCAAAATCATTTTATCATAAGATTGTCACTTACAAAAATCAAACTTAAAGACACTAAATAATTCTTACCCAGTGGCATTTTCCCTTCCTTTGGGATTCACTTTGATAACATTATCCAGGTCTTTACCTCTTTAAAAAAAACATTTAGATCAGTTTCCAAGAATTCCCACAGTATTGTGTATAACTAAGTATTCCATATTATTGGATGATTAATTGAAAACTTTTGGAGAAAATTATTATACAAGTATTAAATTCATTTTATTATGAAAATTGCCTATCAATAATATAGTTAAGTTAATCTCTGGGATTTTATATTGACCAAATGTAAATTTAGATAGAATCCATTGCAGACCCTCCAAAGTGAAAATCAGGGTGGTAGGGATCAGACACAGAAGACAGAGGGAAAACTCAAAGATGTGACCCCTTCAGTGACACTGAGAAGATCACACAGTGAAATCTGGGGGAAATCAACCAAGATTCAGAAATCAAAACAGGTCTCATCCTCTCCTAGTCTTATCTGTCCTGGCATTCACTTTGATAATCATTTGGAGATCTTGGCTTCTCTGGGGGGAAGAAAAACACATGAAAATTTTGTGTCACTTAGGTTATGTTCAATTTTCTCTGATATCTGTATAAATGAGTGTCCCGGAAAGCGTATCAGATATTTCCAGGCCAAATGACCTAAAAAACTTGGATGTAATTATCCTTAGCTGATCTTTATTAACTCCCACAGCAGCACTTAGTTTAAATCAGTTTAGAAAAGCTTCCTAACATAGCTCTCACTTTGCAATTTTGTCCTTTATATTTCTTAATTTAAATACAAAACTTGGCTCATGTTTTGTTTAAGAAAGTATAGAATAAGAGATTATGTAGCACATTTCCTGTACTTAGTTCAGTATAACTCAAACATGTGGTCCCATGGAAACAGCATTCGTCATATTCCTTTGCTTACTCTCTGATTGGCTTAAAGTACACTTCATCTGTGATGGAGGAAACCATAACACTCCCACTTCAAATGACCTATGAAAAGCTAACTTGAAAAAAGAGAGCCCCAGCAAAGTAGGACCTGCACTTAACCTTTCTCATTTTTTTCAGTCCTCTGATTAACTTTAATAAGACTTCCAAGGCCTTGGTTTCTTCATAACATTGGAGCAGGGAGGAAGGCAGAGCAACAGAGAGGAGAGAGAGGAATTCAGTCTCTTATGGCAACAGAAGATTTCTCACAATAGGAGTAAGATGTTATCAGTACCTAAAGCCTCAGAAGTCTTTAGAACTGTTTAATGCAAGTGGCTCTTCTCATGCAAAATGCTGAAGAGATATGGTAACTTTTCTAATAGTAAGGTCCCAGTCATTACTCAGTTATGATTAAATCATTCTAACAGGGAATAATTTTTAATAAAACAATAAACATTCCTGCCATTTAGAACTGAGTTGTTGTGTTGATCATTTATGCAATGTTATAATTTTCAGGTTACTTTTATTACTATATATCATAGCCCTAGCACCCAGTTTCAGTATAAGGAAGAGATCTGGATTCAAAGTCTAGTTCTGATTTTAACAAGATTGCAACCCTGTTATTTCACTTTTCTGCACCAAGTTCCCTCACTATAAGTAAAGGAATTAGACTATGCTATCTGCAGGTCTTTTTTTTTTACTCTAATATTTTATTCTTCATATTCTCAAAAGACCTAATGGTCAAAGAGCCTGACCTGTGGGTTGAAGCCAAGTGATTGCAAGCTCTTTATTTTTTATTTTTAAAGTAAACTAAATGTTTTTAATTGAAATAGAGTTGACACACAATGTTTACAATAGTTGCAGGTGTACAACATAGTGATTTGACAACTCTATACATGATACAATGCTCACCACAAGTGCAGCTACCATCCGTCACTATACAATGTGCTGTTACAATACCATTGACCATATTCCCTACACCATACCTTTTATCCTCATGACTTACTCATTCCATAACTGGAAGCCTGTATCTCCCACTCTCCTTCACCTATTTTGCCCATCCCTCCACTACGCTCTCCTCTGGCAACAATCAGTTCAAGTATTTATGTATTTATGTATTCTCTGTATTTATGTGCCTATTTCTGCTTTTTCTTTGTTTGTTTTTTAGGTTTCACATGTAAGTAAAATAATATGGTATTTATCTTTCTCTGTCTGACTTATTTTACTTAGCATAACTCCCTCTAGGTCCATCCACGTTGTCTCAAATGGCAAGATCTCATTCGTTTTTATGTCTAAGTAATATTCCAGTGTGTGTGTGTGTGTGTGTGTGTGTGTGTGTGTGTGTGTGTACACTACATTTTCTTTACCATTAAATCATTTTAAAAGCAAAAGTTCCCTTCAGGTCTCAGTTTGTGCTTTCTTTTTCCTTTGAGGGAGGACTGGTGGGAAGCTAACTGTAATATATTTGTTGATATATTGCTTTCTTTAAACATGAAAATCATTCAAATCAGGGGTGGAAATGAGACAGTCAACATTTTAAATCTAAACCCTTTGGGAGCCCTGGGTGGCTCATTCTGTTAAGCATCCGACTTCTGCTCAGGTCATGATCTCACAGTTTATGGGTTCGAGCCCTGCATTGGGCTCTGTGCTGACAACTCAGAGCTTGGAGCCTGCTTCAGATTCTGTTTCCCTCTCTATCTGCCCCTCCCTGCACTCTCTCTCTCTCTCTCTCTCTCTCTCTCTCAAAAATAAACACTAAAAAAAAAAAATTAAGAAACAAAAAGAGAAATAAATAAATAAATAAATAAATCTAAACCCTTTGAAGATTTAGACATGTCATTTTTAGTAAAAAGTTCCCAGGTCTCAAGTACCCTTGGAAAAGTAGAAATAACTCTATGATGTCTCCAGTGCTTTATATAAATTGACTACAAACAATAATAAACCTTTTCCATGCAAATCGCTTAAAGCTATTAGGGGATATCAAAGTTAATCCCTCTAAATCCCCCGAATTGTCCAGGTGTTTTCCTTTGCTATTTTCATCTGTCTCTGATTTCACCGTGATAAGACTATCGCATTTTAGTTTCTTTCAGTGTAAGAAAGAAGGCAAGGAGGAAGGGCGGGAAGAAGGAAAAATAAGGAAGGATGGATTCTCCCGGTCAGTGAGCTCAGTCATTCCTGCATCAAAAAGCCAGTTCCTATCAGTTATCCCACATTATAAATCACATCTCTTTTCTTCTCTTTACCAGCCCGGAAATGATTTACTTGAGATGCTCATCCTAATTTTCTTATTTTCCACCACTTTCGTGGACCCTTCCCAATTTCATTTTTTAAATATCGGAGATCACATCTTTTCCTATACAGCTCATATAACCATTCGCAGAGAATTGACTGTTTTCCCATTTCATCTGTTCTCCATGTGAAAAAAAAATTACCTGTAATAATACTTGTACATTTACATTATAATAATAGATTGCTAATAAGGATTCTGTATCGGTGAAATTCTTACTGCCAACCCTTTTCATCATACAGACTTCAAGTGTTCTACATCAGAGAGGCCTCAGCATGTATTTGCCAAGATTGACTTGGAAAGCTAGAATACCATTCTGTGCACAGACTGGCACAGAGAGATGGCTTTAACAGATAATCGAGACAATAGAAATAATTATCATGTTAGGAAGGTAAATCTAAGAACTAACCATGTACAAGGTAAACATCCAGTCTGGGGGAAAGACAGTAAAGATCTCATAAATTCTTACCTTTCATCATTCTTGACTATTGCGGGATTTTCTTTAATAAAACTGTCAAGAGTTCGGTTTCTTGTCACATAAAAAATAGTATCATAATGTAAGTCAATTTTCTAGTACATCAGTATCAGTGTAGAACTATAAATTAACCTCTTAAATGCTATCAGTGCAGTTACTAATCATTCCCTAACCCTTTTTATAATATAAAATAAGTAAAAGCAGGACTCTTGATCTTGAGATATTTATAAATATATCCATGATATACATATGAAGTGACTCAACCAAGATTCCAACTGAAAAGTGCCTTAGAACATCATAAAGACTTCAGTGATGAGAGGCTGTGCTCCCAGCATCAAAACATCTTATAGTAAATATGTTTATTTCATAAGCCAGTCCACTAGTTGTAACAGCCAGCTAGAGGTTTGTTTTTTTTTTTTTCATTTTTAGATACAAAAGGGAACTTGGAGATCATCTAGGTCATGCCCTTCATCTTGGGAGGACACAGTGGTTCCAGAGGTTAAGTGACTTGCCCAGGGTCATCCAGACGGATGTTGGTGGCAGAGCCACCACCAAGATATCCACCCATCTCCTCACCCCCATCCAGGGAGGGCCTGTTCCACCAGCCTGCCTTGTCTTGAGCCAGAGGCTGAACCCAGGATGGTATATAGTCTAGGACTCAATCAAAGAGGGCTGTAAGAGTCTCAGTCAAATCTTACCCTTTGTCATCTTTGTCTGTTCGGGTACTCATAAAAATGAGATTTTCAAGGCTCTTGGCTCTGTAAACACAAAGAAACTCCAGTAAAAAAGACTACATATTGAAATAAAATTTTGTGGTATCTTAAAATGTCGGATACCATAAACATTCTTCACGAATTGCTCATTGACTCTTATTGAATGGAAGAGCAGAAATCCTTCTGGGCAATTATGTCTGAGCTTAATGTACAATACAGAGAGCACTACCCCATCTGCTAGTACATTTCCATGCCAGAGGATACAACTCCCTTCCAGCTAATGTCTGAAAGAACACAGCAAGGAATCTGGGAGACCATATTTTCAGGTTAGGGACAGCTGCACTTACCTTTTCTCTGTTTGATCTGCCTTAGGATTTGCTCTGAAGAGACCATCAAGACCTTGATTTCTTTAAATGTATTAATAAAAAACCTTGTCAGTGGTAATAATACATACTTAACTCTAAAGAAATATAGACCAGTTTATATTTCTATATAGAGGTCAGTTATAGACAGGAAATAGTAGCTGGTTGCAAACGATGAGTCACAATTCTTGAAATTGGTTTATTCCAAATAGGTATTTTCAAAGACTCAAAACTTAAATTGCAGTGGACCTTAGGGAAAAATAAGATAGAAGATACAAACTGGGGATCCACACATAGTAGATCCATGACATGTTGTTTGGATTCAGAGCATTTTGTTTAAAAAAATTTTTTTTTAATGTTTATTGATTTTTGAAGGAGAGAGAGACAGAGTGTGAGGGGGGGAGGGGAAGAGAGAGAGGAAGACACAGAATCCGAAGCAGGCTCCAGGCTCTGAGCTGTCAGCACAGCGAGATCATGACCTGAGCCGAAGTCGGACACTCAACCAACTGAGCCACCCAGGCGCCCCAAGAGCGTTTTGTTTTTAATGTGAGCCAGTGTTTACAAAGATGGCCATGACACATCGAAACCTGGATTTTCAAGATATTCTGAGAATGGTCTGCAACACTGGGCCTGTCAGCAGCTGAGAAACAGCTGGAGTCCTTGGACAGGGCATTGCCCTATGTTTCATACAGTCAGGTCCCGTCTGCCCTGGGAGCCCATGGAGTCTGTGATCCTTGATCTAATACCCTCTCTCTTTGTAAATGAATAAACTGAATAGAAGCAAACTTAAATGAGTTGTTGATAGTCAATCATAAGATCATATTGTCAGAACAGGGTATGAAAACCACATCTCTCTGATCAATGAGCTCCTTTGACATTTGCCTAGTTTCTCTTTTTCTCTGATTCCTACCCATTTAGTATGTTGGTGGGCAAAGGAACAGAGAGATAGCAAAAACTGCACTCACTTCCAACACAAACCTCAATCATTATAATTTTTAAAGTGAGCAATTATAAATGATTTAAAATTAAGGAGATAAAGTTAACTAAAATAATAAGTGGCTTTTGTAAAGCATAAAACTGAAGGCACTGAGTGACCAAACTAAACGCTGCCTGCATACTAATATTTCAGGAAGAGAACTGTGGTTTTATATAACTGCCTCGCTAAAAAGAGTATGAAAATCAAAGACACCTTAATATTAGTCTCTTTAGATTGGAATAGCCTTTCATTGGTAGTGACGCCTGCAAGCTTTTTATTCAAGATTTGTAGGCCACTTTTAATTAGCCCCATATGTGGGTCCTTGTGCTCAAATAGTAAAGAGACATAAGAAGTCACAATATGCAACTCAGTAATAGAACAAAAATTGGATGTTTTCAAATCTTACCTATTCAAGCTTTTGTTCATTTTGATGATATTATCCAATTCTTCACTTTTGGAAGAAAAACCAAAACAAAAAAAAATCTCACATCAGTAAAAGCCTGTTCAGAGTCAAAGGGCCGGTCCACCTTAAACCCCTGTTTTGGTTAGTTCTCTGGAATACAACACAGGCCCCACCTTTTTCCTCTATGAAAATCTTGTTTATCCTTCAAGGCTCTTTCAAATACCTTTCTCCAAGACATATTTCCCAGGCCTCCAAAGGAATAGAGTCCTCTACATTTTTGGAAACGTTGCTGCATTTTGTTTTTGTTCATCTCCTTTATGACACTTAGACTACTATATTTTGTAATGTAACAACTGCACACTTGTCTCATGATAATGTTCCTGCTCCTACATCTCTCTCTCTCTCTTTCTCACACACACACACACACACACACACACACACACACGCTCCACTTAAAATTTAGAACTGTATTTTACAGTGGATTCTCTTCAGTCTTTAATGCCGTGTCCTTTATACAATAAATACTTAATACAGGTTTTCGACTGAATCAACAAATATATGTACATTGACTAGTTACAGATTCTATACATTTGCATAATGTACCTGCACAAAGTAGCTATCGGAAAACACCTGTTCATCCGTAGGTCTGGCTGCTTTCTTGAATTGTGCTCCTATCTCATTTCAAGTCCACTAAATTTGCTATCTTTTTTCTGCTTTTGAGAACTGCAACTTTCTGGCTGTTTCTTGAGGAACAAACAACCTGTTTAAGCTAAGCCCCTGGGTTCTAGAATATCCCTTAGAGCCACCTGAGCTCAGGTCTTTCCCCCAGGAAGGCAGCCTCAGTGGGTTTCTTGTTCCTGTTTGCTCCTCACAGCATGGTCTCTCTTCAATATTTCTGTCACCACTTTGCCTCCATTTCTCTTGCCTTCCAGTTTTAGATCACAAATCATGGTTTTTCCTTCTTCCTGCTCTAGAATCACACATTTTCCACACTTTCTCAATGTTCCTCTTGAGTCATCACTGGTACTGACCAGGAAACCATGAGGCCAAGTAACTCGGTGGTTACATACTCAGGGTCCCATGTCAGGGGTACCTGGATCCCAATCCAGGATTCACCACTTACTGGTTGGTGACTCTGGGTGTGTTACCTAATCTGTTGTTGCCTCAATTTTTCCATCTGTCCAACAATACTAATTGTACCCACCTGAGAAAAGAATCAATGAGCTAATGAGTATAAAGTTTGTAGCATGCTGTCTGGCAAGTCATAAACTTTCAATTAATTTTGGCCATTATAACAAACAGTTCCCAGTCTATTAAATTTTTCATTAAATAAATGCTTGCTATATTTATTGTTTAAACAGCTTTTAGAGACATCAAGACTTTGGCTCAGGCTAGAGAAGTATAGTTCTGAGTCATTCATGTGCTTTGAAGGTGCCTGGCACCACGCACTGCCAGAATAGCCACTGGGCAAGTCCTCTCAGTGACCCTAAAACATGTTTCATTAGCAGCCATCACATAAATGAAACTTTTCAAACAATGTTACATATTCAGTGGTAGGATTGAAGGCTGAGGATAAACACTGAAATACAAAAGTTGCTGACCCTGACAAGAATTAATTAACATTCTATCCCTGACACAGTGCCCCACTGTTGTTTCTTGCTTGAAATCCCACCTTCTACCTCTGAGGGTATGACTCTCTCCATATCTCCCAGGATAAGGACAAACCTAAGAATCCTATAAAATTGTAGCCCCAGACCTTTCTGGCTAATGTGAGTCACAACAATGTGATTATCAGGATCTGGGGTTGCTCACGTTTATCACAAAAAAATTGGCATAAATCATGAGAAGACAATCTGTGGCAAATTAAATAAAATGGAGATAATATTCTGAAGAAAGAAGTTGGACTTTTAAAGTGACCTTACATTGATAAAAGCTTTGAATATTAAATTTCACCATTGCATGTGCAAGAAATTAAATGCTCTTAATCAGATAGGAGTGACAGTCCACTTCACGAAGGAATATCACAAAGAGCAGCTCAGGTGAATGAAGCTACTTCTAGTCCCTACAGATGGCCCATAGTAATGGTCCTTAGGTATGTCAATCCAACACACATTCCCCTTGGAGGAATGCTGCCAGAGCAGTAACTTCTCCCTGCAAAGAACACATCTTTCTGTGGATTTCGTGCATCGTGCCTAGGGAGAGGGGACAAGACTGACAGTAGATCCCAGTGTTTCTCTTTGTGCCAAACCATAACTTCCCTTCAGCATCACTCACATATCTCCCTCTCAAACATCCCCACCACTCACCAAAACATTTAAGAGTCCAATCTCTCTTAAAAACAAAATATTACCTCATAAAAGTAAAGTAAATAGAATTAGAGATCTAGGCACTCAGACAAGAGAAGGTGGAAGTGAAACATTCAGGATACTTTCTGGAGTCCCCACCTGGATTCAGAGCTCCAATTAGTTTTGTGCACAGAAGAGCAATCTGTCACCTCTGTTTCTTCTCTTCAGTTCTTTTGACTGAGACCATGGTCCCCAATCACACTCAGCATTGCATTGCTGAATTCCACCAAGCAATGAGAATTTTTGTAGGCATGGCATTTAAAATATGGAATTTTTATACTCCAGGTCTCCCACTTTTCATTCATTATTTACCATAATCTATTATATAAGTACCTACATTGCACGAAAGATTCCTGTTAGACACTGCAAACGACTTACGGTGAATAAAACAAAACATCTGCTCTAAGAAACTGAAGAGATGACAGAGAGGGTGAGATGCTGACATAGATACCATGAAACAACATCAATTATGATTAGTTGTTATAACACATAAATAGGGGGTTCAAATAGCTTAGATAAATAGAACTCACTGGAATGATCTCACTGGATCATTCTGTGAAGACTTCACAGAAGAAGTGATATCTGTTCTAGATCTTGAAAAATATGTAGGACTTGGATGGATTGATATGGTGGCCTTGAGGCCGGGAAAGGCTGCTATGTAGGTGGGATGGCATAAACAAAGGCACAATGTCTGGAAACTGCAGAAAGAAAGTGGTTTAATTTGCTATTTTGTGTAGGGTAAATGTGAGGGTAAAGTCAGAAATAACTCTGGAACATTAGGTTGGAGCCAGGTTAGCAAAGGTCATATGTAATTGAACGGGCAAGGGGGAGCCAGTGAAGTAGTTGTTCAAGCAGAATTTTAAGAAGTGGCAGTGATGGTTTAGGGGAGAAGAGACTGAGGGAACGTAAGTAAATCTGGGTAGCTACTCTAACTTATGATGGTGCTCATGAAGGTTTGAACTGGGGTGAGGCCATGTGAGCATGAAGAGAATTTTAGACATTTAATGCATATATGTGTGACACTACATTAAGGGGAAAGACATGGAAGAATGAAGAATGATTCCAGAAAGGTGAGCTTGGCTGAAGGAAAGAACAGAAAGAAGTCAGGAAATAGTGCATTTGGGAAGGAAGGTAAATATGGCCTAGGACACTCTAAATGAGGGTGCTGGGAAGGCAGAGAAGTTGAGATCTGAGCCAGCAACATAAATACAGGACGAGGACTTGGAACAAGGTCAAAACCACAGACAGCGGAGGTGACAAGGATGAGTACAATCACCAAAAGACAAAGCAGCAGAAGAAAAGTATCCATAAATGTCAGTGTTGCCCATTTTTCAGGGACACTTACTTAGAGAGACGGACTCTTTCTTCTTTTAAATTATATAAATAGCGTTGGAATTTTGTTTATATTTGGAACTTTTAAAGGAACCGGTTAAGCCTTTTTTGAAACATTAAAAAAAGAGAAAAACATAAGCTCAAAGCTCTGAGCTCTTACCCCCTGTTAGTTTTCTGAAGTGAAGTGGCCACTTTGACTATGTTCTCGAGATCCTGACTCCTTCAAATGATGAAAAATAAACACAAGTCAATGACAGTAGAGCTATATTTGAAGTAGCTAGAAATTCTTATGTTTTCAGTAAACAATAGTCCATGTGTTCAGGAGTTACTGACTTTAACTGCATAATGAAATTGTTCTATCATACCAGCTCATGATATAGGGCTGATATGATAGATATCATACACACACACACACACACACACACACACACACACACTCACACACACACACACACACACACATACACAAAACACCAGTCATTTCACTGGACATTGGCTCTGGCATCTAATGCTCACTGAAATAACTACAGTGTCTCCTAAACACATTGGCTTCTCCCACATTTCCTTTAAAAAAGGAAATGGAAAAGAAAGTATGGTTAACTGCACAAGTGAACACAGAAGTGTGTTCAGAGGTTTTTCAACTACAGCCAAAGAGCATTAAGCAACATGTCCAGATGATTAATTAGTCCCTCACATGCAGTCAAAGTATCTGTCTTCTTAGGCTCCCAAAGGGAAAGAAAGTATATTTTAAACTATAGGGTAGGAGGAATCACCTGACACATAGAGTATTTGAATCCACACTGGTGTCCCTAGATCATAAAAAGATTATAAAAAGGGAAAATGCTTACTGGTGTCCCTGTATTTAAGATTTTCAAGACAGTGTTTTATAGAAGGTTAATAGGGTTCTATGAAGAAACAATTTTGCAGTCAAGTAAATTTGGGAAATATAACCAACTTTCAGAGATTCGGAATATGTGTAAACACATTAAAATTTCTGAGAAGTCCTGTGGTAGAGAACTGTTTAATTGTGTCTCCTAAATGTGTTGGCCATTAAACCCTTCTTTCACAGAACATGCATTGACGTGTTGTGGTACATGGGACACAGCTTGGGCAATGCTGAGATACAGTTATATTTAAGTTACTAAGTGGAAGGAAAAGGTGATTCTCCCCAAAGGTAAGGTATCCATGTGATGTATGTTTCAAACTGGGACTCTTCTGAGAGTCAAGGGAGATAATAATGAAAAAAAAAGTATGTAAGTTTTGAACTTTGAAACATTGGTTGTCACAATGGATAAGATGGTAAACTTACTATTATGTTTTTTACCATAATAAAAAAAATGGTCTATCATATTGATAAATCGATAAAATAGCATCATTCAAAACTAATTTCAAAAATAGTGTTTTTTCTAAAAAATAAAAATATAAAAACAATATAACCACAATAAATACTAAACTAGATGGGATGTGCAAGACAAGAGGCATAAATCAGGACTGTCATGGGGAAACCTTACCCAAAGATCAATACAATTTGTGAGTCTTTTCCTGGTGATGTGAGTGGAGCTGGATATGGCCTTATTTTGCAGCCAATACTAGCAAAGCCTTTGCAGAACTAGTTCAGTCAAATTACTATATTTCCACCTATTCATTTAAACAACACAACTAGGGGCACCTGGGTGGCCTAGTTGGTTAAGCTTCTGACACTTGGTTTCGGCTCGGGTCATGATCTTACAGTCTGTGTTCAAGCCCTGCATTGGGATCTGTGCTGACAGTGCCTACTGGGGAATCTCTCTCCCTCTCTCTCTCTGCCTCTCCCCCCTCCTTCCCTCTCTCACTCCCTTTCTCTCAAAAATAAATAAGTCAACTTAAAACAATAAACATCTGGGAATGCAAGCTGGTGCAGCCACTCTGGAAAACAGTATGGAGGTTCCCCAAAAAACTAAAAATAGCACTACCCTACAACCCAGCGATTGCACTACTAGGCATTTATCCAAGGGATACAGATGTGCTATTTTGAAGGGACACATGCACCCCCATGTTTATAGCAACACTATCAACAGTGGCCAAAGTATGGAAAGAGCCCAAATGTCCATCCATGGATGAATGGATAAAGAAGATGCGGTATATATATATACAATGGAGTATTACTTGGCAATCAAAAAGAATGAAATCTTGCCATTTGCAATTACGTGGATGGAACTGGAGGGTATTATGCTAAGTGAAATTAGTCAGTCAGAGAAAGACAAAAATCATAGGACTTAACTCATATGAGGACTTTAAGAGACAAAACAGATGAACATAAGGGAAGGGAAACAAAAATAATATAAAAACAGGGAGGGGGACACAACAGAAGAGACTCTTAAATATGGAGAACAAACAGAGAGTTACTGGAGGGATGGTGGGAGGGGGGATGGGCTAAATGGGTAAGGGGCACTAAGGAATCTACTCCTGAAATCATTGTTGCACTATATGCTAACTAATTTGGATGTAAATTTTAAAAAATAAAAAATTAATTTAAATAAATAAATAAATAAATAAACATCAATACAACTATATCACAGACCTTGGGACAAGTGCTGGGAATAGAGAGGTGTTTTCCTTTCTTAAGGGGTTTGATTTTATTCTGTTATCATGTTGAGACAACTTTGCTTGTTTCCCTAATATAAAGCTTGGGATAGGAAAAAAAAGAATAAAATTCTGTAGGTGTATATAAAAATATTTATTAACCACTATCTCAAAGCCAGCTGGAAAACCGATTTTGTCTATTTTATTATTAATTGCCTTGTACTTTAAGTATGCTAATAAAGCAAACTTCATCATTTCTACAATTACATAGATAGAGATAGACATCATTGTACCTTATATTTCTTTCAGCAGATCTGTTGGCTTCTGTATATACACGTGGTTTAGGCGGACATATCTGCCTATATTTTCAAAGTTAAAGATAATGTCTGTTAGATAAGAAAACACTTCTCTGTTAAATATAAATTTTTAAGAAAACATTTATGTTCAAAAATATCACAGTGTGTTGGAGCAATAGCTACTTGAGATAACAAACTTTATCTTACTCTTTTGTTTGGCTAGAACTCAACCATTTCCTATGTGAAAATCTGGGGTCCAATATAATACTTTTGCAATTTAGCCTGTCTCCTTTAATACATTTTTAACCACTAGATATATCCAGAAATATCTGTTCTAAATATGTTTATGTTCATTTTATTTTAGTCTCCAAACATCAATAAAGCATTTTCATACTTATCTCTTAAGAATCGTTTTTATTATTAGGCAGCAAAGGAATGATTTTTTTTTTCTTAAAGACTTACCTCATTTGAATACGATCGAGAAATATATTTGCTCAGATAAGATAGGAAATATTTTAAATTTCCAACAAGCCCACCACATTGAGAATGATCACATTGAGTTGATAGAATAAAAGCTTATGAAGTTAGGTTCTGTCACAAGATATGATATAAGGTTTTTCTCTGTTATTTTCCTAAGTATCTGATTGACCTACTTAAACATTCTTGCTTGTTCTCAAGAAACTATATTCAACTATTTTTTGTACTCCTGAGGACATGTGTTAATTACATAGCAAACACTTCCCTTTCATATTCTTTCATTAAAATCATCTTGCTGTGATTAAAGTAATGAGGGTTTAAAACATGCAAGTTGTCCTAATTTTATTTTTAAGATCATTGGGAGAAGAAAGAAATTAAAGTAGTAAAAATGGATTAGACCAATTCCCGTGAAATTTAGATTTTTTTGAATCTACACAAGCTCACTGTTCTAGAGTTGCTGATTTTAGATTAGAATTTAGATAGTACTAAAGGCAATTTATTTAAGGTCCCGTAAAAAAATCTTATTCAAATTCAGATTTAATTGGTCAATACTATAAAAGGAAAAATAATGTAAGTTAGAAAGCTTAAGAAGTTGTTTTAAGAGTATAATTATAACCATTGCACAAATAAAAAGTTATAAATGGTCTATATTTTTAATTAATTCAATGAAGAGGTATTCTCCTGGCTCATTAAAAGGGAAAAAATTATCTTCTCATCTTAAGGACAAAATTTCAAAGATCTTGTGAAGTTTCACTGAAGAGAAATTCAGACATAGTTTTTTAACTCAGTAGGCTGAACACCTAATGCTACTTAGCCCTGCTGCCCAGTCAGCATTTTCTATCTGAAGTTACCCGCTTTCTGAAGAATAGTTCTAGAATTTTCTTTCATGTTGTCAACAAAAATCACCATCAAAATGCAAAAATACAAAAGAATCAAAGGCAGGCAATCAAGTGGATCTAATGTAGTCAGTCTTCAGTGAAATAACATTTTTTTTTAAATCTCACAATAGTAACGGAAATGTGCAATGCACATCTTAAAAAACAGCCTGAGACTTCTAAACAGTTTAACATAAACACATGGGAAAACTTTCAGATCTCTGAATTTGTTTGTAAGTATTAATTATAGACTGTCAGAGATTCAAAATGGAAAAGCAAGTCTGTTTTTGTTTTTTTATTTGGAGACAGGTTAATCAGAACATTTTTAAAAATGTAATTGGTTTGAAATAAATTGCAAATTCCTTAGCTAACACAAGACTAAGGAGCTACCCAAAAGTATTTCTAACATAAGGGAGAGCTTGAGTAGTAACACAAAGTTGAAGAACATCTTTTATCAGAAAATGTAGCTTTTAATGGGAAACTTAACTAGGAGTAAATATAAACTGTATGTATAGATAGTACATATATATTATATATATATATATATATATGTTTTCAGTAAAAAACATATGTATAGTTTCTGTGTATTTATATATGTCATTATATATGTATTTATATATGTATTCATGTATAATACTTCAGCTTCTATCTTGAAAATGTATTTCGATAAGATGGGAAATGGCCATAAGTATTCAAAGGCAAACATAAATACATATTTGTGTCAGCAAATAGAAAACTAGAAAAGCTTTACAAGTGCTTCTTCAGTGAATGTGTGCACAAAACATACCCATGCTTTGCACAAAACAGGTCACAATTCATTTGCTTTCATTTATATAACTGCTTCTTTTGGCCAAGAAATTCTGGAATGCCAGGTCTCACCTATTCTCCCGTCTCTGCTGGTTAGGAGATGAAGCAGGAGAAATGGGCTTTGGAGGTACTGGAGGGCGAACAGTTGGTTCCCTTTAAAACAGAAAACAGCAGTTCATTTCACCATGGAAACATTGCAAATTTTAGCATCTATTAACCAAATGTACTTATTGCCTATATGGAAATAGCTTGTGCATCTTACAACTGCCTCACCCCCCTGGCATGAGGTAGATGAAAGGCCAGAATCTATACCGCGCTAAACTTTAGAGGAGTCAAATATTTAAATTACAGGCATTTTAAAAGTTCATTTAATCAGATTTTTGGAAACCTCATCCTGTTTTATTATAGTTTGAAATATAATGTCCTTTTAAAAGCTTAATATTTCCTAGACTATCTAGCTCAAGTTGTGGCATTTTGGGTCAGCAGCCCATGAGTGTAGTAAATCGTTCTTGGGCATTAACATATAATCTTCTTTAGGAATTATGTCAACCATCAGGCTGCTATGGAAACAGCAAGAAAGGTTTTCAGTTTTACAGACATCAAGATAAAGTTGACTCAAAGCTCTTAACTAAATCTGGTTTAAATATTGGCAGCACAGGCCAGTTTGCTGCTAGCAAAGCATACATATGCTGTCAGCCTAAACTTTCCAACCTGAGCCAAGGCGGCTTCTGAGCCAGCATGATTCGATGACCCAGGAATTGCAGACAAGCAAGTATGTACATATTTTGGATGGAGTCAACACCTTACCCAGGGCATGTCGCCCCCCAACCCCCACCACTACCACTCCAGTAGCTCCCTATTATCCTCAAGATCAATTCCATACCTAGTAAAAGTACCCTTGTGATCCAGACTCCAGGTACCCCTCTGGCTTCTGTAGCATGCTATGTGAGCATGTAGGCTCTGGAGTCCAGCTGTCTGAACTGCCTGCTGTATGATAATGGGCTAACTTGATTCCATCTCTTCATCTATAATAACCCTTCTCATAAGGTTGCTGGGGTGTTGTCAGGGCTGAATGAGATCATGCTTTTATTTAATAAACATGTATTGGTAGCTTTCTATGTGCAAGGCATTCTACAAAGTGATAATTTCTCTCTTCTCAAAAGGCTTTCAATGCACAAATAAATATATGACAGATGAAGAAAATAAAACAGAGTAAGAGAATATAATATATAGACTGATGGTGCAAGAACACCATTTCATATAAAATGGGAAGGCGTCTCTGTGAAGTGAAATTTGAGTCAAGACCTACAGGAAATGATAAAATGAGCCACGAGGATATTGGAGGAAGAGCATATAAATATGGTCATCATCAACTTAGAGATGGCATTTGACACTTGAAACTGGATGAGATCGCCAAGAGACTCAGTGTAAATGAAGAAACAGAAAGGGCTCAGGGTTCAGCCCTGCAATATTTAGATGTCAAGGGTATGAGAAGGAAACAGCAAAAGGTCCAAGGAGAAGTGGCCAAAGAGAAATAGGAAGGTGTAGTGCCCCAGAAGTCAAGTGAGGGAAGTCTCAAGCAGGGAGGAACTGGCCATACCAAATGCAATGGACAGATCAAATAAAACAAGGATGGGGAAGTTTCCATGGTTTTGGCAAGATTGTGCTCACTGGTAACGCTGATGAGAGCAGTTTTGATGGAGCAGTAGTGAAAAACAACTTTATAGGAGTATATTTAAGAGAAAATAGGAGATAGAGGTGTTTTGCAGAGAAATGGGTGGCTTCCTGAAGGTTGATAGGTCAAGGAAGGTTACTAGAGTTTGCATACATCGCGATGAGAATTACCCAGTGAATCAGTGAAATTTGATGGTGCAGCAGAGTGAGCAGAAAACAATGAGACTTGAGAAGTAAGGGTACCTGAGACACAAGTGAGATGATTGGTTGGTCACAGATGGAAACACAGAGAGCTCTCTCATTTAATCCTCACTGTGATCCCAGAGATAAGTATCATTCTTCTTTCTACCTTATACATGAGAAGACTGAGGCTCAGAAAGTGAAGATAAATATCCCTGATGATACAGCTGGTAAGTGGCAGAGGGAGGAATCTGAACCAGGAAGTTTGGCTCCATAAACCCTCCCCCATGATATCCTAGGGATCCCTGGGCAGCACCAGTAGCTCAATGGAGGTTCGTGGCCATTGAATTAAAATAAAACTAGCTGCCATTGTTTTCTTTTGCCATATTCAGCTGCTTAGGGGGCAGAAACAGGTGAAACAGAGAGGTGGATTTAACTAAGCTTATAATTCAGCCAAGTGAGTGCAACAAAGAGAATGAGGGCAAAGGAAGGGAAGGGGGGTATGAGGAAGTGATTATAAGGAAGGACTGTGGGATCTGAGATGGACATGGAGGGAACAGAGGATATGAGGGTAGAGGCAATGTGAAGAATCAGTGGATTGGTGATTGGTGGGGCTGAGGGTGAGAAATTTCTAGAATCAGAGGACTGGAGAGAGTGGGCTGAATGGAGTAGAGAGAAAGTAGAAGCAGAATGGAAAAACTTTGAAATGCTTATGGTTACTTACAAAGGCAAGATGTATGGATAGCTGAGGTAGGGCAAAGGACAAGAATATTGGAGAAGAGATCAAGAAAGTGAGAGGCCAGTTGGGGGAAGGATCCTCCACATGGGTTTGAAAATCACCAAGCATTATGGCAGGAGGCAGGTGTGACAGAGACCATGAGCCTGGTGCCAGAATCTTGAAAGAGAGGTGGTGAGTGACTCTGAGACCTTCAATTGACTGCAATGATGAAGAGAAGCTCATGATGCCATAATTTCAAGGAAGATAGGGGATCTTTAGGGAGGAGAAAGCTAACATTGATAGGAAGTAGCAATGAAGAGCAAACAGGACCTCTCCTCTTCTTCTAGACCCCATGGAAGCAGAGTCTTCTGGAAGAGCTCAACAAACAGATGAGTGCTATTCAAAGACAAGACTGCAGAGCAGCCAGTTTTGATGGTAATAGATGACACATCCAGGGAGGTACTGTGGAAGGTTTGAGTGCTTAGGATGCTGCTAGTTTGGGTCAGGGTCAGTGATGGACAGAGCTCTGTAGGGCTACTCAAGGTGACAAGAAATGATCAGACCGAGCTTCTCATGGGGATCTGTGGCCATAGAGTTGGAGGAGGTGATGCAATCAGTCCTAAATCTTTCTCAGCAGAGTGTGATGTGATAGTGATTGCCTGGGTGATGGGCAGTGCACAGAGTATGGTCAGTCTCCTGCTCCTTGTGTTGATGGTGGCATTGAACCCAGAAGGGCCTGCAAAGAATTCGAGCACTGCCTAGCTCACTGTAAGTGCTCACTGTACACCTAGTGCTGTGGCTTTTGTTACCCCACATAAACCCAACACTGTAGGTGTTGCACTCCTAACCCTTACACTCCTAACCACCCCATCACCATATTCCCTCTGTTCTCTGGACTACCTGCTTCTCCCTCTCCCCTGGATACTTCTTCCTGTAGCTTCAGACTTGGCTTAGTCATTACTGTCCCTTGTGGCACCCAAACCTGTGCTGGATACATCTCTATGTCTCCCCACAGCATACCCTCTTTAGGCCCATACCACACTGTTCTGGATTACACATAATTTTCTGTCTCCATACTGGGCTGAAAGTTCTTAGAAGTATAGTTATATCCCAAATACTAGGATTGTGTATGATTTAGGTGCCCAACAGATGTGTTGAAAGAGGGAATGATTGGATGCATTTCTATTTGTTGAGGAAGGAAATGAGAACTGAAGGGCAGCTTGAAACGTTTAAAACCTGTTTAGGTTTTAAAACCTGAAAAACAATTTACCTAAAAAAAATAGTCTCCCCATTCTGGTTTAGTGTTAGATTTTATAATTAGATATTATTTTATATGAAATGCCATAACCTTCTCTTTTCAAAAAACATCCCTGTGTTGGGGATAATGGGATATCACAAGTGATAACGTGTCTTTAGTGTACCTGGGTGGATTCACTGATTATATGCTTTTCTTCCAGGGGTAGATGAAAGGGGTAAGAAGGTGGTCAGTCCTGGGAAATAGTAAGTCTGCACAGGACACTGGATGTCTGAGAACAGGCAGGAGAGAGATAAAAAGATGAAAAGGAGGATTACAAAAAGGAGAAATAGAATGGTGCCAAAGTTTGCCTATGCCAGAATCACACTGATGAAAAGCTAAAGTTCCTCCATGTTAGAATGGCTAAGCCCTCAAAGAGGCAGGTGATATTGACTGGGTATATCTGGGAAGCAGGTATGGATACGGAAGTAGTACACGGTATAGATATGCTTTGGGGACTACCCTGGAAAGAAAAGGTGGGTGTGCAATTGTGAAGGCCAAGAAAAACAGAGGCGAATATTGCTTTCGGAAGGTGCTGCATTTAGAGCACTGCTGGGCTGGGGCTAGGCTATGCCACATTGACTTCAATTCACCTCAAAGAAGCTTTCATTTGCATCTCCGCAATGACAGCCACAGATGACAGAACCCAAGCCCTTAGGGGCAATGAGAGAAGTCATTCATGCCATGCCAGGAGCTTGATGTAATGCCAAGCCAGGGGATTAAAATGCAAGAGCGAGGCAGGAAGCTGTGGCCCAGAATGTTTTGAAGAGAAGGAAACAAGAGACATGCATGTGGAACGATCCTCTTTGAATACCACTGTGAGATGCAATATTTAAGCTTGGATAAGTTGACCCCTGGCTCTACCCCCTGTCTTTCCTTCAAGCCGACAAGACCTTTGCAGGATCCGTGCCACCACATGAGTGACTATAATTGTAAGGAATAACTTCTGTGAATAAAAAAGACAGCTTTCATAAGAAATGGGAAAACTTGCAGATGAGCCCGAAGGCCAGAGCTAATAGAAATGACATCATGAAGCAGTTTATATTACTTCTTTTTCTTGTGCTGCTACAAAAATCACTTATCTTCATCATGGCTTTTTTGCAAAACATGCCTGGCTCTGGGACTTCTGTCTGCACACTCTTGTGAAAAGCATTTCATTACTACAGCACATGCCTAGATTGAAACAAGAATAATCGACTCTAACATTTAACTGTGAGTTTTGTTTTCAACTTCCATCATGCTTAGGCTTTGTTTTTCACACACTGAATTTTTATTCCCACAAAGTGACAAAGGAGATGGAACTTCTAGTTTTTGAGTTTCAGTACCATACTAACTTGGTCAAGCTCTCACAAGCATTATTTTATTCCATTCATACATCTATCTCATGGAGTATGTTTTGTTTTTTGTTTTGTTTTGTTTTGTTTTTCGATGAGTCCCAAAGGTTAAGTAATCTGCCCTACGTCACAGTGCTAGTAAGTAGTTCAGCCAGCCAGGGTTTCAGCTTAGTTTTTCTGATGTTGAATCTCATGTGTTATTCTCTAGATCATACTGGATCAGACCAATACCAATACACCAGTATTCCCAGTGAAAATCTAATAACAATATGTTATCATGCATTACTTTCTTGCCCAAGGAAGGAGTCATTAGCTCAACCAGCATTTATTCCACAAATGCCCCAGTTTTAATATTAGGACACATAGCAACATATGAGCAAAACTGGGCATTCAAAAGCTAAAAAAGATGTGGTCCCTGATCTCAAAGAGCTTATAGAATGTGAGGCACATGTTCAAAAGAATGATTACTATAATGAAGTCTCACTTCCTAGTGGCCAGGGGCCATTTCAAGAAACCATAACACAGCAATAGAGCATGCACCTTCCTCAAAATTCCAGAGACCTACGTTTTAGACTAGCTTTGCCACTAACTCAGTTGGACCCTAGAAAGAGGGCTGATTCTCTGAACCTCTGCTTCTTTATCTACAAAAGGAGAAGATCTGTCCAGATCTGTGGCTGGCAAACCACTACATGACTGTGGGAAGGCAGAGTTATTACAAGGCATCCTTAATTCCACCGAGCCCCAAGTACTTGCTATAGACTAAGCACCTTGCACATTGATATACTGCACTTTCCAAATGTATGTAGATGTGGTTGTGGTTAATACAATTTAAATTAACATAATTTAATTAGCTCTATAAGAAAATATGTAAACTTTAGCTAGCCAATAGACACAAAGAGACAGAAATTTTAAGTATTGTTAAATTCATAGCAACTTTTGGTCCCTAGATATTTTCTCAAAGACATAATAAGAACAGTCCAATTACTATCAGGTGAAGTTCTAAAATTTTTTAGCATTGAAAAAGAGTCTACTCCAGGGGCCCCCTGAGTGGTTCAGTCAGTTTAACATCTGACTCTTGATTTTTGCTCAGATCATGATCTCACAGTGCTGAGATCAAGCCCCATGTCGGGCTCTGCGCTGAGCATGGGGCTTGCTTAAGATTCTCTCTCTCCCTCTCCTTCTGTCCTTCCCCTGCTTGTGCATGCTCTCTCTCGTGCATGCTCTCTCGCTCTCTCACTCCCTCGCTCTCTCGCTCTCACTCTCACTGTCTCTCAAAAAATGAATCATAGACCTGTATATAAAACATACAAGTATAAAACTCTTGGAAGAAAAATCTTTGTGGCTGTGGGTTAGGCAGAGGGCTCTCAGATATGACACCAACAGCACAGTTTACTAAAAAAATAACAATAACTTGATAAACCGGACTTCATTAAATAAAAACTTTTGCTCTGCAAAAATACATTGTTAAGAGAAGGATTCTTCTCCCAAGCCACATTGGGAGAAAAATACATGCAAGTCACATATCTGACTTAGGACTTGTAAGCAGTACATAGTTTTTAAAACTCGCAAATATACAGTAAGGAAACAAACCACCCATTGAAAAAATAGGCCAACAATTTGAACAGATATTTAACCAGAGAAGATGTACAGATGACAAATAAACAAATGAGAAGATTCTTGACATCACTAGTCTTTAGGGAAATGAAAAGTACAGCCAGGATGAGATGCACTCCACACATATCAGAATGGCTAAAATAATTCTTTTAAAAGCTGACAGTAC
Source organism: Acinonyx jubatus (assembly GCF_027475565.1). Classification (NCBI taxonomy): domain Eukaryota; kingdom Metazoa; phylum Chordata; class Mammalia; order Carnivora; family Felidae; genus Acinonyx; species Acinonyx jubatus. Next base: position 50,924,037 of record NC_069380.1, on the reverse strand, counting down.
TAAGTAATGTTAAGGAAGTGAAACAACTTGAACTCTCGTGTATTGCTGGTGGGGTGCAAAATAGAATTGTCACTTTAAAAACTGCTCAGAAGTTTCTTATAAAGTTACACAAATGCTTACCATATGACCTAGCAATCCCACACACCAAGAAATAGGTACACACAAAAACCCATATGTGAACTCTTAGAGCCTATGAAAACAACCCGAATTTCCTTCACCAGTTGAATGGATAAATGAACTGTATAGCTCCAAATAATGGAATACTACTCAGCAATGAAAAGGAATAAGCTACTGATACACGGAACAGCATGGATGAACCCCACATCCATTGTGCTAAGTGAAAGAGCCATATTCAAAAGGCTACACATACTGTGATTCCATGTATCTAATATTCTGTCTATTTCTGACAGAGGAAGAAGAAAGATCAGAGGACAAAGCAGTGCCCCCAAGTGTGCAGACACTCTTAAGTAAAATGTGGGCCCTCGCACACACCCCTCACCCACTTTTCCCACTACCCTCCTCCTACGTTCTTGGAAGCCTAGTCTATGTCACAGTATGCTCCTGTCACTTACACTATACCACACCTAGGACTCTCTCCCTCCCAGTCTTCTTCCTCTAAAGCCATCCCCTATTCATGAAATTCAAGCCACCATCCCTCAGCCTGTCCCAATTCTGCTCAGTTTTACCAGGAAAAAAACATGATTTATGTAATTGACACTAAGATTTGAATCACCACAGACAGCCCCTTTAATCTCTCAGAATTTTCATGCTTTTAGAGGTGAAATTTACAATCTCTATTTGATAGACCTTCAGACAATACTACTACAGGGTGAAATCACTTTTTTAAAAAAATCAAACTGTTTTTATGGCTGGGACAGAGGGAGCTGTAACCTGGAGGGTGATGGTTTCGGCAGGGCCCTTGCCCCTCAGTACCCTGATTCTCACAGCTTTTTCCTTGCTCCTGCTTCTGAGTCTGAGGGTTTGCCGCTTCATCATAGTTCAAGGAGCAACCTGGGGCAGCAATAGAGGAAACAGGGGCTCCAAGGGAGCAGGGGTGGTGAATCTGGTTGGGGGGTGGGGAGCAGGGATGTCTTTGATGGTTGTTGTTTGAATGCATGAGTTACTTAAAACTAGCATTAGGAGAGCAGAGCCTGTCTATGTTGACTTCATAGGACTGAGGAAAAAGCAACTTTCTGCTAAATAAAGCTTAAGCCCTCCACTGGCACATTTTTAATTTGCTTTCTTTTCATTCTATTCAAATGACACACTTCAAAAATAATAAACCTTGATTCAGGTTAACATTTTAATTATTTTGAATGTCCAGAAGGGCTATTTGTAGGCATTCAGATTAGATTTTAAAATCACTGTAGTTTGATATTTTACTAAGAGTTTTAGAATCTTAATTTTTGCAAAACAGATTCTAATTAAAATAAAGACTTTTGTTGGGATACAAATGAAACATATAGATTTAATTTACCATGACAACAAACTTTGCAGAGGGTCTGGTACCAATAGAGTTAAAAATGTAGCAGTATAATTAGAAGGGTTACATTTTACCATTTATAGTTACACACAGAAAAATATAACTGTAGTTGCCATGGCAACTCACATCTCAATCAGGATTTTCTTTCCTCCTTCAACTCTAACAATCAACTCACTGACAATAAAAACCACTGAAGAAGAGGTTGAACAAATACAGATGAGAAAATATAAAAGTACATAGCAAGCATTTAACTATGTGGTAATTTCCTAGGGAAATTTCTTAGGTGTGTTTCCACTATTTTAATTTTATTGGAAGCTATGTATTTTCTTCTCTGTGTTCTGAAACAATTCCAGAAAAAACCAGATTGGTGTTTTGGTAGTGGTGGTGGTGGTGGAATTGGCTTCATCAGTGGTCCTGAATCACCATAATGGGTAACATCATAAACATTCTTATTGTCTGTTCAGAAACTACCTTAATTCAGCTTCACTAAGTTTCTTAAATGAGCTCCACATGCCATTTAACCACAGGCTCTCTAAGTCACATAAAAACATAGGAACACTTGAATATATCATAAACAGAATACAAACATTGAACAGTTGGTTCTGAAATTGGAAGTAACTTCAACATCAACTTCCTAGAAATGCTGTGTCCATATTTCACCAGGATGTGACTGAATATCTCCCATGAATGGAGTCTATTGTCCATGCCCTGGCTCAAGGCCGGCAAAGGTTATCTTATCAATCTTGTGAAGGACTCAAAAATGAGGAAAAGTTTAACAACTTGAAAACTGAAAGCATACACTAGCAATTGCTAACAAATTGCTTTCTGATTCATATTCAAAAAGCAGAAAGTGGGAAAGGCAGACTTCACTGGCTCTTACCTAATAATTATCCACAGCGATGACATTTGTACTTTCTATGATATATATCACAATCTCAAGCACAGCCAGAGCTCAAATTACACAATAGCAAAGCATTAACACAAAAAAGAAGCATGATATTCTGAAAAGGTACCTAAGCTTATCACAAATTATAAATGTATATCTATAAATGGTTATCTAGACATTTTTCAAAATGACATTGAATTTGTAATTACTAGATTTCCTGCTATGACTAAACATAACTGATAAAGAAGAATGCAGAGAATGCTTCTTGGATAGAAGTCCCATAGTTCTATACACACACACACACACACACACACACACACACACACAAACATACACACACGGACACACACACCATGCTCTCTGGTATTAGAACATTTGCCCCTCCTCTCCTTTCTTCTTGGAATGGTTCCACCCCTACCGCATCTCTGCACCTAGCTTTCTCTTGCTTACTCTTTAAGGTTTACCTTAAGCATCTCTTTTAATCCTACTATACCTCGAACACATTCTCTACTGTCTCCCTCTCCTTGGTCCACATATTTTGTGGCTATTGCAACTTCTGTGTTTATCATACCCTCAAGGACTCACTCTTAACTAGGGCCAGTCTTCATGTTTAGTACTCCTGGCTCAAACTGACTCCCTTATACACTTTGTCTTTCTTGAAATTGGGACTAGGTCTTACACATCTCTGCATTCCTGGCTTTTAGCAAAGTGAGCTCCTAGCATTTAGTCAGAGATCAACAATTGTTTTGGAAAGACAGAGAGACAGACACAGACACAGAGACACAGATACAGACAGGGGAAATGAGGGGAGATTATATATGTCTATTTTATATATATATATATATATATATATATATATATATATATATACACACACACACACTATATATACACACTATATATATACATATACATATACACACACTATATATATAATTAATATAAGCTATATATTATATATATAAACACACACACATATATACAGTCCTCATAATTTAAGCATATAGAATAAGCCTAACAACAAAAAGATAAATATGATAATGGGTTGAGGGAATCCCCTATTTTGTAGTTACTGAGAAACATTACAAAACATTTATCAATATGTACTTATTGATAAGTTACTATGGATGAAGTCATATGGATGACTCAAAAAATTATAAGACGATGCCATCTAGCTAAGTACACCATGAAAATAAGTAATGTTCTAAGGTAATGCACAATTAATTACCAAGTGAGAATTGCAGACAATAAGCTTTCTGAATTCAGATGACAAAAACAATCTCGTGGGCTGAGAAGGGTATGTGGTGGAAGTAAGATTCATACCAGACTTTGAAGGATGATTGATTTTGGATGTAGAATGTATCCATTCACTCTGCCTCGCCACAACCAACCTCGTATTACACTTCATCTTTACCATGTAATTGCACTAGTTACGGTCTCATTTTCTGGTTCCTCCCTCAACCCCTTATGTGTAGACACACATCAAGGTTCCACTTTCATTGTCTTCAAATTTAGTATTTTCTCCATAGGTAACTTCACTTTGAAGATACCATATTTAAAATCTCTGGGATCATTCCCAAACCTGGATCTCTGGCACCAACCTCTTACCTGAGCACCAACCTCATTTTTCACTGTTCGGTAATTACCTCCACAAATATATCCTTTCGGTATCCCAGACTATACCTGCTCAAATCAATGACAGCCTCTTAAGACCAATTGTGTATCCCATTCTGCTCCTGTTTCTTCCTGTACTGATCGGTGGCATCACTACACTTAAAATCACCCTGGGCTTGAAATCTTAGTATTATGTAATTCCTCTCTTTCCCCCAAATGCCACATCTCTTTCAGGACCTTTTCCCTGAACCCCCTTCTAGAAGCTTTCCCCACCACATCAGAGCTCCCAGAGAATGTTGATGCTTTTCTTATGATACCATAGCTGATCTTGTGTTGTGATTATTTGTGCATCCATATTATCCAACTTTGAGAGCCATAAAGGACCCCAAACCCCTGCGGCCATGCTGCTGAGGGCATCACCTGGACAGGAAAGCCCCCTCTGTGAATTTCCTTTTCTTTCAGAGTTCCCTTGCCCTCCTTCCCTTCTGATGGCAGCTCCTGTGCAGTTGTTTTGGAAAGTTTTATGCCCAGAGTGACTGGCTCCCCAGGCAAACCCATCAAAGCACCATCCAAATAAGGCTCAGAGTGTGCAACTGCCCCCCAGTGGTCATATTTTTTTTTCTTGATCAGCATCCAGATCCCTCAAACTCACTATGATGACTATTGAATAAGAGAAATACAGGAGATAGGCCAGTGACAGTTTTGATGATTTAAGTGTGGATGACTGAATGTTTATATTATTGTGACACAAAATAATTTTATGTTATAAAAGGTAGGATAAAGTGTCTCTCAAAGAGTAACTATATCATTATGTTTGGTGGTGGGGATGAGATTCTCTGAGGAGAGCCTGGCACAGCAAAGAGAGAACTAGACCACCCACAAAAATAATGAATATAAAACTGAGGAGTGGAAGTAAGAGGGGAGAGGAGAATGTGGGGGTGGGGGAGAGAAAAAGAGAGATGGAAGAAAGAAGGCATGAGAGGCTACTGAGCAAAAGTAGAGAAATGTCAGCCAAGAAGAAATAACCAATAACAGGTGTGGTCAAAGAACTAAAGAACAGGAATTTGTAAAATCACATTTGACCTAGTTTGGTCTGGGCTTCTACAATGGACTGTTAGCAGTTCATTTTTATTAAAATCTTATACAAGTGGTATTGGGACAAATCAAGGCGGGAAGCTGCCGTCTCCTATACCTGAGTTAGTGTGAAGCAGACAGAACAGAACAGACATGAGTCAGAAGTGATATTCTGAAGAGAAACTAAATGAAAATATGGCCACAGGAACATAAGGGCCCCAACTGGCGGAGAAGATAGGATTCTAAGCAGACATGACCTTATACGCTAAGGGTCTATAGAAGGTATGGTGCATTTAAAACCAATTACCTGACTAGAACAGAGAGCAAAGTAGAGTTATGAGGGATGGAAGCCAGGGAATAGCAGGCGGTCAGTGTTAAGGATGGGAGTCTTTATTTTAAGAACAATGATAAGTCATATTTTTCTTTAGGAGGGTGACATGTTTCAATTACCTTTTATAAATATCACTTGGGCAGCTGTGTGGAGAAGAGATCAGGGCAGTGGGTATCAGGGTGGATGAAGGGAGAATATCCAGGCAGCTACTACTGGAGTCCAAAGGAGATATGATGAAAGAAATGAAGGAGGTATATGGATGCAAGAGTCATTCTGGAGCTAAATTGGTAAGATTTACTAGATGGATTGGATATTGATGATTAAGCAAAGAAAAATGTGAACAATAAGTTCAAGTTTTCAAGAGTGTCAACAGGCTGAAGGATAATGTTTTAATTAAGATAGAGCACCAGGTTAGTGTGAAAAATTATGAATTTCCTTTTAAACATGTTAGGTTTGCAATGCTTTTGAAAAATTTAAATGAAGGTGTTGAGCAGGCAGTTGGCTATCTAAAGTAACTCAGAGAAGAGGTGTGGAGTGGATATAAATGAAGGAGTTAAGAGCACACACATGGCCATTGAAGCTTTGGGCATGGGTGACCTGTGGAGGGGGAAAATACAGAATGAGAGGAAAGGAGTACTTTGAGGTTTTAGGAGCATCAACAATTAAGGATTGGTAAAGGATGAGATAGTAAAGGAGACTGAGAAAGAATGGTTAAAGAAATGAAAGCCAGGAGTATATTTGGGATGGGGGATGGGGGGGGAGGAGAAGTTTCTCAAAAGATAGAAGAGAAATATCTTAAAGGCAAAAACAGCCAGTGATGCCTTTTGAAAGGTCAAGTAGTCACAGAGGCTGATATGTCAGCAAGAATTTATCAGAAGGTCATTAGTGACCTTGAGGAGAGCTGTTTCTGTGAACTAATGATGATGAGAACCAGAAAATAAAGATGGCAAGTATCATCAATTTTTCTGAAAATTTTGGTTGTGATAAAGAGATCAGGTGCCTGTCAAATGAATTTGTATAATTAGGCTATTAATTTTTAAGAAGTTTATATTTTAAGATGAAAGGGGTTTGAACATGGAAAGAGAAGGAAACCAGTGAAGCAGGGATTTGATCACAGAGGTAGGAGGAGAGACAGATGACAGTAACAGGGAAGAGCAATTATAAAAGCTAAAATCTTGATTCAGTCTTAATTAAAATGAAAAGAAATTATAAGTTCTGGGGGAACTGGATAAGAAGATTTCAAAAGAAATAATCTTGTTGACGTAGCTTGGTCATTCAAAATGCTATGCTGGTTGTTTCCCTTCTGACAAAAGAAGGTAGAGGAGGTCAGAGAATATTTTCATCCCAATGACCAAGGAGCTGCCTTAGAAACCAGCTAGAAAAGTTTTGACTTAAGTTCCAAAATTTACATGCTATGTCTTATTATCATGGATTATAGCTTCTCTCTTTAATCTTATTTTTTTTTAAAGGCAAGAGGCTTTCAAAGATATTTAACTCTTAACTCCAAAATTCTGTTTGATCCCCAGATCTTAACCTCTCACCATAAAACTAATGTATATCATACATAAAATGATACCTGTTTGAAAAAATTGCTTTTTTTCTCTCTGTTTGGTATAATATATGGTTATTTTAGAAAATTAAATTCTCTTATTTAATCTCTAATTGAACTCACCAGTCTCACGCTAATTGATATAGAATTACATGCAGCTATAGTTATAGGTGTAGATGCAGAAATAGATATAGACATAAACACAATCTTATATAGTCTTAGCTATAGATAGATGTATACATATAAATATAGATAAAGGTGTGATATCATGGGTTCTTCTGCTGACAAAAAAGCTTGACACCCTTCTTAAGGCAGCTTACATCAAACCTGTAATAGATTTTAATCCAAATACAATCCCAACACAAATTTTTAATCTAAACACAAATAAGTTTGATTTTTCCATATTCTGTAAGTCAAGAAAGGAACAACTGGGGGAATGGGGACGATCCATGGTGTCAATGGCCACAGAGAGGTCAAGGGGGGAAAAGGTTGAAGAAAAGGACTCACTCCCACAATGGCTGGGAAGTCTGGCGGTCTTTTCAAATGTGCTGCAAAGACAGGGGTGTGTGAGAGAAAATGAAATCTCTGGGAAAGATTTGGTGATGGGAAAAATGAAGGTTCACAAAATGAACAGAAAAGAGAGTAAGAGTGTTAGTATTAAGGGGTAATTCTGTTACAGAAGATATGAGAAAGGGAAAAGAGAGGAGGAGACAAGTATATAAGTGAGGGATAAGGGAAATAAGGTTAGCACTGAGCTATTAGCTAGTATTAAAAACCATAGTCCCCCATTTTTATATTTTTGACCTATTTTCATTTTCTTTGTGTTCTTCTGGGGACAAAGATTTCTTTTTTAAGCCTTTGCTTCTTTTATCATTTAATAATTGCTTCTATTTTTCAGCTTTCACTAAAAAGGCTCTTTTTCAGCCCTAGGAATACACTGGCATTAAAGGTGAGAAACAGAAGCTTACTCTGAGCTCTTCCAAAGAAAAGCATTTTAGAAATCAAAGGCATTGCTGTATTGTTATTATTCCCTCCTTCCCCTGAAAGCTTGGCATGACATTAGCTCTGATCCTCAAAGAGAAATCTTTCAGTTTAGCCATTATATTAATAATCTGTGCCTCTAAAAAAAGGAATGGATAGCTAAATTGATCAACCTAGTCCAATAATCTTCTCTTTCCCTTAGTTCTGGTGCTATGGACCTAATCCAGGAACTAGAAATAGGAGCATTGTGACTCATTTTATCTTCCATGTAAATTACATCCAGCAATGCATAAATTGTAAGGGCATATAGCCAAGCACTACCAGTTCTATGCAAACAGAGATCCAGAAGCTCAATGGGCATTGAAAGCATGAGATAGTAACTCATGAATAATCCTTCTGTATTTTTACACAGTTATATAACCAGTTTCTAATTGTAATGATAATTTACATTAATATTGGAATAATACATAGAAGATGAACATAAGTTTTTGGAGATAATAAATATTTCTAAGTACCAGTTATTATCTATTAATACAAAATTGGATGGGTCTTAAAATACTCAGGAAACAATAGTAACTACCAAAACTCCTAGTTAATATTTCCCCCACTTCGGTAGCTCCATGAAAGGTATCACTCATAAAGAGAAAGCTAACTGCCTGAGGGAAAAGAAGGTTATAAACTAGAAACATAATCCATACTTGGCAGTTCATATAATTGGAAGTCACCTATAGATGAGGAGGCTTAAAAAGAAAATATTTTAACAGATAAGGTAGATGTAATTCCAAGTTGTGATTGTTCAACATGTTTAATAATTATGCATATATGAATAATATAAAATATATGCAAATATATTTTCTGCACAGCAGATGAAAATTTTGGGAAATAAAGCAATCTAATACTAAACAAACACATTGTTTAATAAACTCTTGTTTCCAATTGTTGAATTGGAAATGGAAGACACATTGGAACACGGAAATGTTTGGTGGAGATATTCTAGGGGCTGATGACATAAAAAAACAATTTTGGATCCCCTAAAGCAAAACCAAATCAGAGACTTATTTTTCTTTGTGTGGTAGAGATGGCATAGACTGTAGGAGTTCTCCACATGTGTCTGCTTCTTTGAAGGTCATGGTAGGCTCCATTTTTGTGCACTGATATACCCCCAGATCCTAGAACAATATCTGGCACACAATAATCACCCAATAAGTTAAATGATTGTTGACATTCCTAGCATGGATTTTGTAGAACAAGGTGCCCTCCACATGGTCTATAATTTTAGTTATAATTATTGCTAGCGACAAAACATTGAAGTATAAACAACCCTTTTATCCCTTAAAGTTTACGAAGAACTTGCTAGTCATATCCTCACCCAGTCATACTGGTTCATCACAGCCTGGAGGCAGTGGTGCACCGGGAGTCCATAGCGGAGTGCAGCCTGGTGCTGGACTCCGTTCTCTCCTCTGCTGCTTGTATGGGTTGAATTGTGTGCCCCCAAAATTCATATGTTGAAGCCCTAACCCACAGTGCCTCAGATGCAACTTTATTTGGAAATAGGGACAACGCAGATGTAATTAGTTAGGTTAGGAGGAGGTCATAATGGAGTAGAAAGGGCCACGTATGTTATATGACTGGTATTCTCTTAAGAAGGGGAAATGTGGACAGACATGCCCTCAGGGAGAACACCATCTAAAGATGGAGGGAGAGATCTGGATGATGCTTATACCAACTCAGAAATGCCAAAGGGTGCCTGAAAACCACCAGAAACTGGGAGAGAGTGTAGAATAGATTCTCCCTCTCAGTGCTCAGTGGGAACCAACCTTGCCGAAATCTCGGTCTTGGACTTCTAACCTCTGGAACTGTGACAAACATTTTTGTTAAGCCACCCAGTCTGTAGGACTTTGTTACAGCAGCCCTTAGCAAACGAATACACCTACATATTCCTTGCAGACTTCCTACCAGACGCACTGGTACCCTGACCTCACTCCCACTGGGCACCGTCTTATTCAGCACTCAGAGTTCACAAGACAGCCTCCGATTTATTGCAAAGATTCTGCAATTATACATTGTCAAATTCCAACACATTCTTCCATCAAGTTACCCAGCAATTACATCTGACACCTTTCCCTTACCTTCTGCTTGCTCCCATGCTTGGAGTGGCACTGCAACCAGGAGGAGGTGGCGGAAACCAGGACTGTCTGTTAGGAAACGACATCATTGATAAACATGGTGCTTGAAAGACCTGATCCCACCCACATGTCTACCAGGAAAGGCTGAAAATAATTTGACAGTTAAAAGGCATTGAGATGTCTTTTCTATAAGCCTTGGAAATAAAATGAAAACTATTTCATCAACTCAATAGGAAGTAACTAGCCTACAATCTAGGCTCTCTGCTCACAAGTAAGCTCCTTTCCCTGCTTTCCTGACATGAATATGTGGACATTTCTTAAAGAGAAACATGAAAAGAATCTGGAAAATAATATTTGTTAAATCTAGCTAGTGGGTTCATCAGTGTTTATCATCAACATACTTCTTTTTCTCTTTATTTTTTTGCATATCTGAAATATTTTATAATAAAAAACAATCTACTCTAAATATGGTTTTTAAAAAGCTACATGATAAAAAACTCTGAAAGTAAGAATAATGAAAACATATGTGAATGTCACAGTAATATTAACCTCAATTATATATACATATATATATATAAATATATATGTGTGTATATGCATAAATATAAACACATGAATATCCAATTAGAAAGATGTCTTCACATTCCCAGGATGTAATTTTAACTGATAGAGATAGCTAAGGGCTCTGTCAAAAAGACTTAGATATGGACCAAAAATAAAGACATTCAGAGGAGAGTGACATATCAGAGGAAAGCCCAGAGAAGGAAAGTCTGGGATAAGGAGAGAAGGAGAGATGGCTTTAAATTTCTGAAGCAGGTCTATTCTCTGAGGCACTACAGGACTGAACTAAGATTTTTTGTTTTGTTTTGTTTTGTTTTTTATTCTTTTTTTTTTAATTTTTTTTTTTACTGTTTATTTTTTATTTTTGAGACAGAGACAGAGCATGAACAGGGGAGGGGCAGAGAGAGAGAGGAGACACAGAATCTGAAACGGGCTCCAGGCTCTGAGCTGTCAGAACAGAGCCCGACGTGGGGCTCAAACCCATGAACTGTGAGATCATGACCTGAGCTGAAGTCGGACGCTTAACCGACTGAGCCACCCAGGCGCCCCTGAACTAAGATTTTTAAAATGGGCATAAATCAAAGCATATTTCAGCTCAATGTAAGTAGTCAATGCTACTCACAAGAGCTAGTCAAATGTATATCACAAAAATAAGAGTCTTATTGCTGGCTTCAATGATCCTGAATTATGTCTAACCTGCCAGAGGAAAGATTCTTGCAGTGGGTAGGAGATGTGAAATTTGGGTCCAAGAGAAAGGTGATCACATTTTCTGAGACTCTGCAGACACAACCAGAATTCCAGCTACAGAAGCATTTTTGGCAAATATCCAGTCTATCAACAAACATTGAACACCTACCCTACACTAGGCACGGTCCTAGGTGCAGGCAAAGAAAATAAAACATTTTAGAAGTACTGAAGTTCATGAACTTGTTTTTCATTGGATCATGATTCACTAGCACTGTGTTCTCTTCAGCAAGCAAAAATTGCTTCCACCGTCACGCTCTGTCTCATGAAGAATATTCTGCCACCACAGGTCTACCTAAATAAATCGAAGTCAGCACAAGCAGAAGGTGGGAGGCCAGGCAGAGGATTTCAGAGAAGGAAGAAATAAACACACAAACACAGATTGATGTCTCGAGATAGGGCCTTTGACTCTACTTGGAAATAGGGTCAACGCAATCTGCAGAGGAGGCAGCAGCAACGCAGGCTGAATGCAGGAGCATGGCAACATTTGTCCACACCACAGTCATTATTTCAGGGTAAGGCATCCCCTGTCACAGGGCTCTACTAAAAGTGCTACCTGAGGTAGCTTACCCTTTGGTGACCTCTGTCATTGAAAATATTACCTAGGTATTCAAGACCCCAAGGGAGCTGGAGAAAAGACTGCATCTTTGAAAAGGAAATTAGGGGGAAAAGGAACAAAGTTTGAGGACATCAGAATCCAGTAGTCATTGGATCCCTCAAAAGGGAGGAAGTAACAATGATGAGAGAGCAACTTCTGAATGCTGCCTGCAGATCTTGGTAGATGATTTGGTTCAGAAATTAATAAAATACAGCCCTCTCCAGAATATCGACAGGAGGCAGATACAACAAGCCCATCATACCTCTTTTTCTTTACAGGAGTTGTAACAGAGGCAGGAGCCGGGGGGTTGGTGGTGTTTCCACTGAACGAACCTCCAGTTTGCCTGTGTAATCACAACAAACCACATTCTTGAAACTTTTTTATGCGGTCCCACCTTTGAAAGGTCTTATAATCTACTCATATTCCCACCTACTCTCTAACCACCACAAAATGTTTCAATGACAAAGGAAGGACAGAAAACAAGTTCTTCCTTAGTGTACCCATTTTATGAATCCTCAGGTCCTCATCTAAGTAATTAGAACTGAAGGAACTGAATTAAGTCATTCATTATATGACATTGTGTGTCTGAAATCCAGACCAACGAATTCTCATGTGCTCTGGGTTCATAATATATATTTAATATTGTATATATTGTGACTAACAGAATTATATTGCAATTTTTTGCATTAAAAGCACTAGGTTGTTGGGGCACCTGGGTGGCTCAGTCGGTTAAGTGTCTGACTTCGGCTCAGGTCATGGTCTCACAGTTTGTGAGTTCGACCCGTGTCAGGCACTGTGCTGACAGCTCAGAGCCTGGAGCCTGCTTCAGATTCTGTGTCTCCCTCTCTCTCTGCCCCTCCCCCTCCCCTGCTCATGCTGTCTCTGTCTCTCTCAAAAATAAATAACCATTAACAAAAAATTTTAAAGCACTAGGTTGTTTAAGAAAACATTTAAAAATCACACCATTTTAAATCTCTATTTAGCATTTATTAATGTACATAGACCTTCAAAAAAAAATGGAAGTGACCCAGGCCTGTTTCAACTACTGACAGGTGTGCTCCAATGTGAGAATTCCTTAATTTTAAACAAAAATTTAAAAACCAATTCTGTTTTCAAAAATCCACCTAGTTTGGCTGTTTATAATCACCACTAGTACATTCCAGAGAGAATGTACTTCATCTAAACAGATTGCTAGCAAACCTATGATTTCATGACTCAGATGAATTGTAACATGATGGGTGTTTTGAAAGACAAGTGATAGTGGTCATAAAAACAAGGAAAAATAAAGTTCTGTGGGGGAAAAATAAACAATAAAATATACAATGGGAATTAAGGAGGGCACTTGTTGTAATGAGCACTGGGTGTTGTATATTAAGTGATGAATCACAAAATTCTACACCTGAAACCAGCATTACATGTATGTTAACTAACTGGAACTTAAGTGTTAAAGTCCAAATAGTAAATATTTAAAGCTTCGTGGACCATTTCCTTCTTTCTACCTAAACTCTGAATAAGCAACAGGAGGGTGATTTTGTTATAGTTGAAACTTTGGCCTGAGCAGGGTATACCTGGTTTATCTTGAACACATACAAAAAAATACACTTTATTCTTAAAATGTAACTTCAGTCAGTACATACGTCTTTGCTGCTTCTGGTGATCGAAACGTGGACGTGTTTCTGGTAAAAAAAAAAAAAGAAAGAAAAAAGAAAGGGGGGGCAAAAATTTGAGCAGCCACAAAGAATAAGTACTTGCATCAATTTGCAACTGTCCATGAATTTAGAATTGTTATTTAAAGTTAGACATTATTTGAGAGAAAGAAAAAGAAAGCATCAGTATTTGAATAAATTTGATAAGGTGATCTTTTTGCCTTATGCTAGATTCTAAAGGAAATCTTTTTATATCAGAAAATTCAGTATCGTTTAAGCCCAATGCTTTTGTTTGTGGAGTTCAGGGATTTTCTTTAGCAATAAGAATGTAAAATTGGCATTTACATGTATTTCACACTCTTGTCACCAGGATGACTTAAAACAAAAACATGAATGTCATAAGAACAATGACCTGAAGCAAGGGCTCTCTTGATTTTTAAGCAAGGCAACAAAGATTTTCTATTTCTCTAACCATGAGGAGGAACAATGGTTTTCACTCCAGAATTTTTGTGTTTAAAAAATGGAGGATAAGAATTTACAGAAAGATATCAAGTAGGACAGAAGAATTGTAAGTAAATAAGTAATGCTTAGAAAACTATTGTACTTGGGTCTTTCCCAAAGTCAATAGATACTGGTACCTATTGGTTAGTCGGTTATCCAAGGTATTGGCCTTATATGTGTTAGTGGCATCATTTCTGTCTGAGATCCTTTATAGGGAAACAAGACAAAAGTCTGGATGAACATTCAGATCATTAAAGTCCTTTCAGACCTTTTTCACGAAAGAATAACTTCACAATATAACCTTTCACTAGTAAAGAGATTTGTTTTCAGGTGTTACATTTTAGAATATTTTGCAATTAAACAAAAACTACTTAAACCAAAATCTATTTATGAAGCTATTTTGATACAGCTTGGAATTTTTTAAATTTATGTTTTTCTACTAGCCTCTCTGATTCACTGAGCATTTAACTCACTATTTTATATTCTTTATTGTTTAATAATACAGTTGACCCTTGAACCACACGGATTTGAATGGCGTGGGTCCACTTATATGCAGAATTTTTTGATAAGTACAGTACAGTATTGTAAATGTATTTTCTCTTCCTTATGATTTCCTTAATAACATTTTCTTGTTTCTAGCTTACTTTATTGTAATGATTCAGGATAGGATAAATATAACACACAAAATATGTGTTAATCAACTGTTTATGTTATCAGAAAGGCTTCTGGTCAAGAGTAGGGTATAGTAGTTAAGTTTTGGGAGTCAAAAGTTATATGTGGATTTTCGATTGCACAGGGGTCAATGCCCCTAAACCCTGTGTTGTCAAACATACATCTAGCCAATGACAGTACTTCCCAAGTCTGTAAAACACATCAATGGAAGACAAGTATTTTTCTAAATATTTTGTGGCATAGACAATACTATATGTTTGCCAAACTCATTTTCGTTTCCTACTGAGCACACAGGAAGACCACATTTCCCATTCTTCATTGATATTAGTTGGGGCCATGTGATTGAGTTCTAGACTAAAGAATGTGAGCAGAAATGTTGTTTGCACTTTCAGACCCATCCTAAAACCTCTTGTGTAATCTATGCTCTTTCTTCCTCTTCCACTATAGTTTTTGGTTGCCCTGTGTTGAAGATGGAAGCATCAAAACATGAAAAGAACTTAGGTCTCTGAGTTGACTTCATGGAGCGGAGACATCCCCTATGCTTCTAGCCTAACACACTGGACTCTGAAGAGAATGAACAGTAATCTTCTGTTGTGTTAAACCACAATAGATTTGGGGGCAATAGAGGGAACTTGTTAAAAGAGTCACTCTACCCTGGTGAATTAGTTTACTGTAACTAACACATTGAGTTAATAGCCCCTACTGGCCATTAAATCTCAGGTCTCCTAGATGTGTCTGTCCCTTGTGTCAGAAAAGACAAATCAGGAATCCCATACTGCAGACCCTCCTTCCCTTTCTTCTCTCACGTCAGATAGGATAGGAAGTTTCTTCCTGAGACACGGAGCTATCCTGGGGAGCATTCTGCAGGCTTGCACAAAACTAGGATGTAGAAAAATTAGGTTCAGGAAAACAAAAGGTCAGCAAAACTTTTCTATTGATCCGACATTATGGATCTACTATAACTTTCTCTAAACTTTTAATTTTACTGTCAACTTTAGTACATGACTTTATATAAGCTACTCTTGGAAAGATGGGCACTAACTTTGCCTCATTCTAAAAAATAATTAATGTAGGAGAAAATATGATTTAACTGTCATAAATTTAAAATGATTTCAATTCATAATGTCATCTTGATATGTGTAACTAAATAACTCTAATACATTAAAATGCTATGAGTTAACTCCAAACAAGGTTTTGTTTATAGTGCATAATGCCACAAATTGATAGCTCTTGAATGCAAAAAGGAAGGAAGGTTGAAATCTTCCAGAGCTCCATATTCTCAACAGACTGTTCACAATATAGGCTTTAACTTGTACAGGCTCCTAGAATCCACGTATAAAAAACTCATATCTAAGGTGATCGTCAGGCAAAGGACTATGAATATATACCTTTCACTAACTGCTACTGAGCCTCTGGGATGTTTATATTTAAAGGGCTCTGCAATAAACCACTATGGGTACCATAAGTAAGATGTCAGATGACTGTAAATCTTAAATCTTAAATGTTCCTTGGAGGGGTGCCTAGATGGCTCAGTCAGTTAAGCATCCAGCTATTAATTTTGGCTCAGGTCATGACCTCATGGTTCATAAGATTGAGCCCCACATCGGGCTCAGTGCTGACAATGTGGAGCCTTCGTGAGATTCTCTCTCTCCCTCTCTCCCTCTCTGCCCCTCCCCCACTCTCACACATGCTCTCTCAAAAATAAATAAATAAACTTTAAAAATAAAATAAAATTAAAAACAATTAAATGTTCCTTGGAAACTCTACTCAGACTTTATAGCTATCTATGAGACCCTAACATGAGACAAAAGTAATCTTGGGAAATTGCTACTCTGGTACATGGAAAACAACAATTTATCTAAAGTAAACAGATCCTTAATATCAAACATTCTCAATGTTTAAATAAAGGCAAAGTCTGATGTTAAAATTAAATGAAATTACTCAAAATGCTACGGTGTAAATCTATGTAGGCAATAGTGCATGTAATAATAAAAATAGCTACCTACTCTTTGCTGCTTACTGTATACATGTTAGTCTCTACTCTTTAAAACATCTTCACAAGGGAGGTATAATTATTTTCATTTTATAGATGAAGAAATGGAGTCTCAGAGAAAGTGAGTGACTTTTTCTTGGTCACCCAACTAGGAAGTGGTTTGTCTCCAAAATCGTCCCAGTAGAGCCCAATGTCCTACATCTAATTTTGTAGTGTGATAGTTTCAACACTCATCTGTTGGGTCAACATGTCTTCCTTCACTTACTGTTCTTCACCTCCAGGATCTCTTCTATGCCACTAGGGGGATCAGTCTATGAGTAATAGTGGAGGGAACTGTAAACCACCATTCCAATACATATGTCAGTTTCTTACTAGGAAGATTAACTTTACTTTGTATTTCTCTTGAAAATTAAGTTTTTTCCAACTTGTGTATGGAATAGGTTGTTTTGAGAAGCGTCAATCTTAGAAACAGTAAATACCCTAATATGGTAATTAGCAGCATGATCAAAAGACCCAAAGGAAAAGTTACATTTCCACAAGAGAACACTAGAGGTCACCCTAACCTAGGTTTTTCAAATTAGTCAAACCACCTTTAGGATTTGGGCCATATTGCATGCTACATACGTAGTTATTTACTTATGTTTCTTTAGAACACCTCATACTTTAACCTACATATATATTTTTAAAAATACAACTCCAAAGTACTTTTCTTCGATTCATTTAAAATAAATGCATTATTTGGAGCATGTGACTTTTGATCTCAGGGTTGTAGATTTGAGCCCCATGATGGGTGTATAGATTACTTGAAAACAAATTTTTTTTAAAAATTAAAATTAAGTAACAAATAAAATAAATGCGTTCTTGAAATGCATACGCACATGTATACCAGATGTTGGTTGGTCATCTTCCTCCTAAAATTATTTCATATCTTACATTTAGAGTGGCCAGCGTTATGAAAATCTGACTCCTGCTAATAGGACTTGCCTTTCTGTACTGATTCCTGAGTTCTCTTCATCACATCTATTTCCACACTTAGAGGATGTAGCATACTATTGGAACTCAGGACTTCCTGGGGAATGACATGCCACTAAACTTCTGGGTAAATAAACCAGGTAATCTCTAGCCTCATTTTCTAGTGTAGAAAATGAAGGACTTTTGGGCTAGATTAGTGGTTCTGAATTTTGGTTGCACATTAGAATCACTTCATAAGTATTAAAAATGCCTGACTCTCACCTCAGACTAATTAAATCAGAGTTTTGGGGGTGAGGGGTGGTGGGACCAAGTTATCAGTAAAGTTTCAAAGCTCTCTCAGTGATTCTAAATTGCAGCTGAGGCTGAGAACAACTCAACTGATTAGTCTGTAAGGTCTAGTCTAATTCATTGCTAATGAATGAATTAGGCTCTGTCTTGACTGGCCTAATACAGACCTTCAAATACACAGCTTACAAAGCCTTCCACCTATTGCCCTTTCTTAAGGCATAATTATCTCACTTCCAGATTCATTCCTAGAAATAGGGTTTCCATCTTCAATTAATGGTGCAACAGGACAGCCCTCAAGGCCACCATGAATGGACAGTTATTTTGACTCCTCTTTCCACTCAGTGCCATGGAGATGAGATCTTGCGCAAATACTCTACACACTCATTTTTGTTGAGGCTATTAATTACAAGAGAGAAATTAACTTCTTAGGAACACCATTGTGGATTAGCCTGTATTAAAGAAACTGGTTTGAAAACCTATGAATAGTGCAGAAGTATATACATTTCCTACATGAATTAATACTGGCAAATACTGAGTATAGAATCTATAAGATACCATAAATTACAGCACATCTGCTTAAAATACAGCAGGTGGCATTTTTGTCTACACTGACAGCATATCTTTAGCTACAGAGAATGACCTCAACTGTCAATGGTCTCAGGTGTCCATTGTCTAGACTCCAACTAAAGATGTTAACTTTACTCTTTATAGGCTTATTAAGTATCACTACCAAATATAAAATAAAAGTGTGATTTGTAGCATTTACACTTCAATCTAAATAGACATTGCTCAATTTTCTCCATAGAAATGAGCCCTTTCCCTCTGTGTAGGAAGGAACTAACAACAGGCACAACACAATGGACCCTTCTATAAGCCATATGGGGACTCTACTGCCGCCACAAAAATAGTTTCACCTTGTAAAGAGCTAATGGCTGTATACTAGAGAGGATAAAAGTGATTGTATTATTATAATTTACAGTCTCTCCATAAAAACAGAAACTGATGTTTTTCCACCAGGGGGATGGAAAGACCAAAAGTCAGAACGAGAACTGACTACTCATATTCACAAAAATAACTAGATTCTCCATTTTAAACCAAAAAGTTTCCACGGAGTGTCCCCCCTACTTATACCCAAACCAGTTTCTTCAGAATTGTTTTTATCAATCTAATATTGGCAAGATTTTAGGAAAACAGAATATTGAGTCAAGATTTTGTGAATTTTGAAGAAGGTAATTTGATCTGAATAGCCCTTCTGTCCCTGGATATAAAATATCTTGTTCAAAATTTACTTTTGCAAACATTTAAATACCTCATGCTTGACAAAAAAAGGGGATTTAATACACATTATGCATTCTGCTTACATGATTAAAAAAACATCTTACCTGTCTAAAGTGTCATCAGATCTGTATCGACTAATTGTAGCTTTTGGCTCATCTCTCTCATTTGCTTTCCTGTAGCAAAAAATAGTTACAGAAGATCAAATAAATTACCAAAAAGTTTATAACCTATCATGCCTTTGGTAAAATTTTGGCCTATTCAAGTAGGAGATGTACATGTTACCAAGGAAAGACAGCTTCAGAGTATCTAAATCTTCCAAGGTTTTGACTTGGATGGAATAAATTATGGCAAACCCAACTCCCTATGCTAATAAATGAATTCTTCTCTAGGTCCAATTATTTCTAACTTCAATGCAACATATTTAAATTGGAGATAAGGATAGGCAAAACAAACAACATGATATGCAAAATAGTTAATAACTAATATGTACTCTTGTCAATACTGTTGATTTTTACATCATAGGACTTAAACACAATAGACTTAAAATCAGCTATGTTTTGTTTGCAGAATTTTAGTAGCACCCTACGCCAGGTCAACAGGCTAAATACAAATAGGTTTATTTAAACTTCAGCACCGTGGACAGGGTTGAAAAAAAGAACTTGCTGAGTGAAGGGAGAGGGAAGAAAGGAAAAGAAGGAAACAGGAAAAGTTGGAAAAAAAATGAAAAGCAAGTGGGAGAAGAGAGGAAGGATAGATGTCAGGAGGAGAGGTGAATAAAGGGAGATAAGGAGAAGTAGGGAGAAGAGAGACAGAAAGCAAAGAAAGTTGAGGAAGACAGGTAAGCAGAACAAAGGGAAGAGGAAAGACAACGAAAAGGGAAGAGAGGATAGGAGCTTCAAAATAGGAATCGAGATCATCAAAGCAAATGTGAATATCTTGATCAGACTGCAGCAAAAACAAGCTGTTTAATGCCTTATATAGCTCTGTGATACAGAAAAAGCAAGCTCTTTGGGGAATTATGCCATGATTCACTGTGTTTGCATTTCAAAGTATCATTTGAAGCTGACAGATCAAAGATACTGAATCAGAAAACATACTAAAACAGTATATGCACTTAAAATTTAATTTTTAACTTGATATAGTGTACTTTTATTAGACAAAATTTTTAAGGTAAATAATATACTATGCACCATGTTGGTGACTATGAGGAAATCAAGAATAAAAACTACGGACCCTACCCTCGCAGAGACAAGTTAGATGTGTACATACAAAAGAAAAAAATGGCTTGTGTCATAAAAAATGTTCAGGTAAAGTGCAAGGAAGTTCTAAGGTGAGACAGTTTATTTCTTGGTAAAAGAATCAGAGAGGGCCTTATGGATAGGGTGCAGTTTGAGCAGGGCTTCAGAGGATAAATAGATGTGAACATTTTCAAACAGAAGCAGAGGGAACAGTGTCTGTTGATGAAAGAGAAAAGTAAAGACAAATGCAATTCCCTTTTATTTTTTTTAACATTTTTATTTATTTTTGAGAGAGAGAGAGAGAGACAGGGTGCAAGCTGGGGAGGGGCAGAGAGAGAGAGGGAGACACAGAATCCGAAGCAGATTCCAGGCTCTGAGCTGTCAGCAGAGAGCCTGACGCAGAGCTCAAACTCATGGACCACAAGATCACAACCTGAGCCAAGTCAGACACTTAACCCACTGAGCCACCCAGGCATCCTGTAACTACCTGAGTTTTAAAGCAACCTCAGAGTGAAATCACAGTATAGTCCACCATTGTGTTGAATGCATGAATGCAAAGGGGCATTGCAGGGCCATCTGGTCCCCTTCTGTGAAACAGCCCCTTCTCAAACAGCCTCCTTTGTGTCTCATTAGCTGACTTTATTCTTCCTAGCACTTATGGAAATACAAACACGTTGTATCGTGTTTATTTATTTTCAGTCTCTCCCGTCCTCCATCTTCAGCTAAGATGTGGGTTCTATGGAAGCAGGGACTTTGTTTTGTTCCCAGTCCTTAGGCCAGTGCCTGGTTGACAACTGACCTCTCTGTAGGTATTTGTGCTACCAGGCTTATTTGACTGGTTTAAACAATCTGGCAGAAGTACATGGCAAAATTTCTTAGTTTGTGCATACTGTGAAGCTGTTATTTAAGGTAAGGAGAATATATTGTTTATTTTCCCTTTCCTTTATTATCAGTCTGCTCACAGGAAGCTTTTGCACACGTTGCCACTTCTGCTGGAAGCAATTCTCATGCCCACCAGCTGCCCTTCCCTACTCGGAAACCCCCCCTCATTCTTTGAACAGCAATGCTGACACCAAAGACCTTTTTCTGGGTGGCATCTATGATTAATTCAAACAGACTTGGGCTCTCTCTTCTCTATTCCCATGGCACTGTCACACACTTCCCCAATAGCACTTCCATGGTAGATTTTAGTATTGTAGTCTATGGATCCGTATGTTTCCAGAACCCTAAGACCAAGGGTGGTGTCTTATGCATCTCTGTATTCCCAGCACCTGATACTATGTCAAGCATATGGTAGATGTTCCAAATGGTGTTCAGTACCTAAAGTGGGTACAGCCTCTGTGAAATGGCAGAAAAGAGCCAAGTGGGCATCTATCTGAGCAAGCGCAAGGAGAAAAATAACCTGCACTTCCCTTCTAAGAACATGTTTTGAGACACTAGTTATGAGTCAACAGGAAAACATCATGGGCTCGCACATTTTTGTTACTGAAGATATAAGTTCAATGTGCTGCTTTAGACAGAATGTTGTCCACCAATAGGAAGGGCTCAGGAAACCAGTATAGTTTAAAATATAAATAAGCACATAAAGCATTAAACTCTTGTCCTAAAACACACTAAGAATATGAAGATTACTTTTCACTGCCATACTCCGAAACAAGTATATTTGTTCTGAATAGTTCCAGAGAAAGACAAATAAAATGGAGAGAACAATTGTCACTGGTGGCTGGACTGAAATAATCAGATTCCTTTTGTTTGGTGAGATGAGAGCCAAGAGGAAACCAGGCTTAAATCTTCAAAGTCATGAAGACCAAGGAGAGGGCAGAAGTAGTCACAGAACGATCAATCAGATGAACTAAGGCTGGGAACCAGAACACCCAACAGATTCTAAGAAGATTCTAAGCTCGGTACCCTCAGAACAGGTCAAAATTATGAACAGGTTTAAAAGGTTTAGAAACATTCATGAATAGGGGCGCCTGGGTGGCTCAGTCAGTTAAGCGGCCGACTTCGGCTCAGGCCATGATCTCGCGGTCTGTGAGTTCTAGCCCCGTATCGGGCTCTGTGCTAACAGTTCAGAGCCTGGAGCCTGCTTCAGATTCTGTGTCTCCCTCTCTCTCTGACCCTCCCCTGTTCATGCTCTGTCTCTCCCTGTCTCAAAAATAAATAAACGTTAAAAAAAATTTATAAAAAAGAAACATTCATGAAATAAAGTTTATAAAATATTCAAGGTGTCTACCTAACTTTTTTCTTTTTTTTAAGTGTATCCATTTGAGAGAGAGAGAAAGAGAATGAGCGGGGGAGGGGTAGAAAGAGAGGGAGAGAGAGAGAGAATCCCAAACAGGCTCTGTGCTGTCAGTGAGGATCCCAACTCAGAGCTCCATCCCATGAACTGTGAAGTCATGACCTGAGCCAAAATCAAGAATCAGAGGCCTAACTGACTGAGCCACCCAGGCACCCCAAGGTGTCTACTTAACTTTTTAAAGTCCACGCCATGAAAAACAATCACACTCTTTTACTAAGTATGACTTGGTGGCACACAGACACAGTCTACTGCACCAGATAAAACTTGTGTCTGATACTTGGGTTCTTTTGATGGGTGTGGTTGTTTGTATGTGTGTGAGCATAAATGTGTTTTAACAAGAATATTATCTGCTTATGTGATCAATCTTAGATCAGTTACATTATTGTGATTACGAGTTTTGCCTGATTCTTTCTACAATATGTCTGTCAGTCTTTTTACACTCGGTATCATTTAATGGTTTTCCACAAACCTAGAAGTTTCTAAAAAGAAGGTACTGCTCATAAAGCAGGTGGATTCTAGGACTGTTATTTCTGTATTTTAGGGGTTCCTTTTCCTAAGGTTCAGAGATCTCTTATCCGGTCACATTTCTGTGAACCATTTTCCCATCAAGAGGGTCCTTTCCTTTCCCCATCAAGTGGGCTACCTCAGGGGATTGGTTATTCTACACCTCCAAACTGGTTCTGGAAGCATAGAGCTGTAGAAGCACAGACTTTGCCTTATGGAAACTTCTGATGATATCACAGAGTCTTCCAGAATGCCAGGGAAAGCCTGAGGCAAGCCACAAATATTCAGTTTGTCTTGAACAAGTCTTCTCTCAAAACTATAGTCTTTGTGTTTCTTCTAATGATGTAACTTGTCTGAAACACCCACCTGTCCAAGGCATCATGGGAGTTATGTCGACTGAGCACCACCCTACCATAATTTTCATCTCTGCAGAGAAAGAACAAAATTAAGTCACATGCAAAGTTCCCACAGTATTTGGTAAATAAGGGAGATGGGGGAAGGAGCTCACAATTTAGGGCAAGATGAATTCATTTTATTTCAGGCATAAGAACACAACTATGCATTTATTTTTATTAGTCTCCCTTTGAAAGTGCATGATGAAAAGAAACAAGTTTGTCAGTACAAATAATCATTATTCTGATATATCCCATCAGGTTTCCATATGATTCAATAATGGGATGAGTATTTTTTTTTTATCAGAGTGTGGGAACATGTACATATCTACCTTGTGTGCATTACAAGAGTGCTTTTCTGCAGGAAGGCAAAAGCTTTCTACAAAAATATTTTAAATTATGTCCTTTATACTTGGACATTTTCATTGGATGGACTTGATAGTTTTCCTTGACAAAAAGTAGGAAAATAAGTACCAATATTTGTGGCTAAGAAGGTGGATCATTCACAGGAGATTTAAACCATCTTTGAACCATGAGAATACATAGTTTGCTTTTTTTGGTTCTTAAAATAACCTTATGAGGGGCGCCTGGGTGGCTCAGTCGGTTAAGCGTCCGACTTCAGCTCAGGTCATGATCTCACACTTCGTGGGTTCGAGCCCGTATCGGGCTCTGTGCTGACAACTTAGAGCCTGGAGCCTGCTTCGAATTCTGTGTCTTCCTCTCTCTCTGTTCCTCCCTAGCTCATGCTCTGTCTCTCTCTCTCCTTCAAAAATAAATAAAACATTAAAAAAATAATAATAATCCTATGAATTAGGCAAGGAAGACTCTGTCACATCCAATTCACAGAAGAAGAAATTGATCAGAGATTTTGTGGTTTCCCTAAGACTAAAAGGTTAGTAAGTGACAGACGTGGGTCTAGGACCCAGATCTTTTTATTTCAAACCTCTGCTTTTTCCTACTGCTTAACCTTTCATACATAGCCCTTCATACATACATAAACCTTCATACATAAAATCCCAAACCATGTCTTTCTTACTTTGTACAGTGGACCTGAAAGTACAGGCAATTTTAGGAAATGTCAAAACATGTAGAAGAGCTTTGGGCATTGAACCAAAGCCAAAGAGTAAGTACCTGAACCTTCTTCATGTCAACCCAACCAAACCTGAAATACCACATTGTTCCTGGGTCTGCTCCCTTAATGTTACTCAACCCTCTGGAACAATTTGTAATAAAGCTGTACAAGAAACTGAGGTGGATAATTAAAAAGAAAGATGAACGGTGAGGTTGAAACAATCCCAGCAAATTTATACCCTCAAAAATCCCAAGAGAATTGTTTCATCTCTCTTGGTATCCCTTTCTCAAGCTTATGAGAGAGTAGCGGACACCAGACACATCCTTACCTGAAGAAGAATCGTAACACACAGCCCAGAAGTGGGCCAGTAGGAGTGGGCAAAGCATCAGAGCCAATTTCCCCTGCATTCAGCAGCTGGCACGTCCTCTAAGCCGGCTTCCCTGAGCCTTTATAAAGGAGGCACGCCTGGCATAAAACCGTCATTCCTATCAATTACAATTTGTCTTAGACATCTCTGTTTTCACCCATCTGTGCATATATTTGCAACACAGAATTTATGATTCACGTTTGACATCACTCTACCATTAGGGAAGACAGAAATGCAATATTAGGCTCTGACAGAAGTAGTAAATGTGTTACTAAAGGAAATAATCGTTGTCCATGAATATTAACTCCAAAAGTCAGTGTGAGTCTCTAAATACACCTATATTCCCTTAAAATAATAATATTTAATGACAGAAACTAATAGACATCTTCACTTAATGGTTACAAGTATGTCCCGCAAATGACTATATATGGGCAGTTTAGTAGAAAGCGTACAGTAAATATCCTGTAATGCAGAGCTTCTCAACTTTAGCACCATGACACTACAGGCTTGATAATTTTGTGTTGTGGGGAGAGCCCTGTGCATCGTAGGATGTGTAGTGGCATCCATGACCTCTACCCACTAGATGTCAGGAGCACTCCCCAATTTTGATAACTGAAAATGTCTCCAGACCTTTGCAAACATCCCCTGGGGACACAACTGCCTCTGAATGAGGACCATCAGTGTAACAGACAATGGGTCATGTTAAAATCTCAATTCCATCACTTCATAGTTGTGGGGATTTGACAAGTTACTTAAACTTTCTGGGCCTCATATCCTTCTTCCATAAAATATAGGATGCAATAACTACCTTGTGTGATTTGTGATATTTTTTTAATTTGGGAGAAAGAGAGAGCATGCAAGTAGGAGAGAGAGAGAGAGAGAGAGAGAGAGAGAGGAGAATCTCAAACAGGCTCCATGCTCAGTGTGGAACCGGATGCTGGGCTCAATCCCAGGGCTGTGAGATCATGACCTGAGCCAAGATCAAGAGTTGGATGCTTAACTGACTGAGCCACCCAGGTGCCCCAAGATTTTGTGGTACTTCATATGTAAAGTATGTACCTAGTATCAAGTATGACACATAAGAGGGAAACAAAAAATATATGTACATGTGTCATATAATTTGTAATAAATATATCTGGGCTGGACAAATGTCTATGTTGGCAATGAGGTGATATGCCTACAGTTGTAGATTTTAGGTCTATAACATATAGCTAGTAGAAGCAATGCTCAAAACAGACAAAACTTTCTTGGTGGCCAATGTTTTCCCTTACAAAGTAATATTACATTTACCACCCACTGAGTACCTAGATATATATGACCATTGGGACTAAAATGAATTGAGAATGCATTGACTTCGTTTGCACATATCAAAATTTTAGATAAATTATTATTAAATATGCAAATTAGGAATCATACTATTATTTGTTTCAACTGACATAATTAACATGCATCTGGAATCTCCCTACCATGGATTGAATATTATCTTTTGGGAAACTGGAAAGTCATGTTCTTTTCTGTTTATCAAATAAACACAAATGTCTATTCAGTTCTAACGATGAAACTCTGCTTTTTCTCCCTGACTCACATCCTCTTTGGTATGTGGATAATAAAAATGGTAGAGATAGTCTTGAAAATCTGAAAGCCGATATATTAGGTCATGTAACAGTGTTTTAAGGAACGTGCTTGCTTTCCAGATGGCCGCTAGCTTCCCAACTAGAGAATGGCTCTCCCTACTTGTCCACATACCCACCCTCTCCACACCCTCTTACTTTTCTTCTTCAGGACGGTTTTTGATCCAGCTGTTATCCTGCAAGAAATTCCTTCTTTTGTTCACCTCGTGGAAACCCTGTTGCCTCAGTGTGGTCCCCTGCGTGGTACTCTTCATATCTGTCAACAGAAAAAAATAAGAAACTGGGCAGTGTAATTGCATGGGGCTGAGAGTGAGTTTGTTAACCTCGATGTCTCGAGAGGCACATCTGATTGGCCAGCATCAATCTTCTAGACTGACAAGGCCAGTACTGTTTCAAAGTAGGATGTGCTGGCAAGAAAGAACAAATCCCACATCTCATCATCAAAGATAACATATAAAATTGCTTAGGTGCCAACTGAAACTGACAGTGTGGCGTTCAGGAGGCCTCGTGAGGCACCCAGGAATACAGAACCATGGGCTTGAGATAAACCAAGCCGGGGTTTGATGGGTTGGCCATTTTATTTAAAAAGAAATATGCTTCAGAAGTACACACAAGATTTTTTAAAGTACCTACTAACTAAAAGTCAAGCAGGTCTGGTGCTTTTGATTATAAGTAACTGAATTATTTAATCTCAGGGGAGTCAGAAGCCCAGAATGTCCCCCACATAAAAGAACATTTGTATTGATTTTTTACAAAATCTTTGAATTGCAATTATATGAGTAAAAGCTATAGCACCCTTACATTTTCCTGAAGCCTAACTTGGCAATGCTAATTAAGTTCGATTGTTGCTTCTAAGCATTCAATATCTATATAAAAGAATTAGGAGCTATGAGTTGTTTTTCTCATATACTTAAGTTTTCTGAGTACGGAAAATATTATCTACATTACCATTTCCTGTGGGAGACATTTTTCTCAAGGTAAAATTTGACATGCTGCCTTCCAGGAAGGATCTAAAAGAAAAATAGAGAGAGAGGGAGATACACAACAATGAGTCTAAGAATCTACAAGTGACTCTTTCATTGCTAATAAAACACATTTTTCAATGACATTAAGAAAGTCACATGATCTGGTACAACAAATACATGACATAAAGTGCCCCCTAAGAACCAGAGAGTTCGTTGATTCCAACGTATTTATTTTACAGATGTAAAAATTAAGGCCAAGGGGCACCTGGGTGGCTCAGTCAGTTCAGCATCCAACTCTTGGTCTTGGCGGTTTGTGATCCCACCGTTCGTGAGATCTAGCCCCATGTCAAACTCTGGCTGACAGCGCAGAGCCTGCTTGGGGTTCTCTCTCTCTCTCCCTCTCTCTCTGCCCCCCATCCTCTCTCTCTCAAAAGAAATAAATAAACTAAAAAAAAAAACGAAATTGAGGCCAAGAGCAGTTAGTGTCCCCTATATTATATAACAAGCAATTGGCTGAATGAGGCCATCAATTAACTCATTTATTCAATCAATAAATACGCATCGAATGCCTATAGTATGCTTGGCACTAAGCCAGGAGCTGGAGACAAAAAGATGAGTGAAAGAAATGTTTGCTCAGGTCAATAGGGAGATAGTGACATGGAATTCACAGCACAATATGTACAGTGCCCTAAGAAAGGAAGTGACCCCTGGGGAAGCCAAAGTGAGTAACAGGGCTGAATTATGACTTTGTGAGTCCTAGACACTTTTGCTTTCATCAGCCTCTTCCCTCACACACACACATACACACGCACACACATGCCCACACCGTTAAAAATTATATTTTACAACTGTTAGTACAAAAGTGAAAAATAATCCAGGTTGGCTTCATTATTATATATTATTATTATTATTATTATTATTATTATTATATTTATTTTTTCTTCTGTTGTTATAAAGAATTAAAATCAGAACCTTTTTGTAGGCATCTAAAGGTATACTAGGCCGTAGGCACTGCTTTTTTCTGCTTAATGGTTATGTTGGCCCTGGGCTTTCCTGAAATGTGACATTTTCAGTTTTAAAACAGAAAAAGTCCTGGGCAAATGAGGATGTGGATGCCTGGTCCCCCGACGAGGTATATTATGTTTTTTGCAGAATCCATCCAACCATACAGTGTATGAAATGTTGGAGGCACATCAGATCTCAAGTCAAAAGGAAGTCATAGGCCCAGCTTTATCACATCAAAGTTATGTAACAGAACCACATAATCTCCCTGTAAAATGGGCTAATGAAACTTGCCATCATAAGCTTGTGATGATTAGGCATGCCTGGGTGCTTCGGTCAGTTGAGTGTCCGACTTTGGCTCAGGTCATGATCTCGTGGTTTGTGAGTTTGAGCCCCACGTGGGGCTGTGTGCTGACAGCTCAGAGCCTGGAGCCTGCTTTGGATTCTGAGTCTCCATCTCTCTGCCCCTCCCCACCTCGTTCTTTCTCTCTCACAAAAAATAAGTTTGTGATTGGCACTATGGGCTCATGACTACACCTGCTCTAGAGAATTGCCTTTAACTAGTGGGGCTGCCTGGTTACACACACTCCCCACACACTACAACCTGCAGTGCTGAATTACCAAGGGTAAAATGTGGGTCTCTTGCCTCAAGGTAGAAACAATTCTGCAGGTGATTTGTGCTTCAGAGCTCACTATGGGATCAGGCTGAAGCTAGACTAACAGAGAGCATATGCTTACTCAGCCCCTTCCTCTGCCTCTTCTTCCTCCTTTCTCCTTTCTCCTGAGAGCCTACCCTCAATAAGTCACAGGCACCAAAATTCTTGAGCACTGCTTCTAGGAACCCATCCTAACACTAACCACCAATGTAATCAGCCACGGCATTATCTTCACAGAGATCAGCAGCTGTTCACATCACTAATAGCTGAGAGGCTGAAAGTCTTAGTGAAGTTTGAATGATGTGCATTTAAAGGATGCTATTTACTGATTGTTACTTAGGGTGTGTTGTAGTTCTGCTCCCTCATCTATCAAATGAGGTGAAATACGGCTGCTTTGAAGGTCAAATTAGATGACATATGTAAAGTGTCTAATTATTGCCCAACACATAGAAAGTGCTCAATTTTTAACCTCATGCCTCTATCATCTTGGAAAGAAGAGATCAAATACAGAAGGCAGGTGTGGTTGGGTGTGGGGAGGGGATGGAACAGCCTTGAATTTGGGCCACTGGGTGTGCAAGGAGTATGGGCAACCTCTAGCTGGCTGTTTCTGAAGCTCACTAAAATTTGGCAGAATTGGGTGGAAAAGAGGCATGTGAAGACACACTTCAATCTCAGCTACTTCATTTCCCCCTCAGTTTGGCCCAGCTTCTCTGGGTTCTTGGCTAGCCTTTTCCTGTTTCTAAGTGGGCTCCAATAAATTCTCTTCCTGAGCTGTAAAGATGTGGAGAGTTCATAGCTGACTGAAATGAGATTCTGAGGTGGTCAAAATACTGAATGTATATTTGATGATATATTTGTAAACACTGCAAATTTAAGTGTAAGATACAGGCCAACGTAAATGGAGAAAAGGCATTTTACAATTGTCTATTTGTCTGTCTCTTTCAAAAGACTGACAGTCCTGTGAGCAAGACCTGAGTCTTTCCCTTCTAGATCTCTGGCGCCTGGGACAGACAGAGTAGATGCTCCTCAGGTGCCTATTATGGGCTGTATTGTGTCTCTCCCAAAATTCCTATGTTGAAGCCCAACGCCCAGTACCTCAAGATGTGACTGTATTTGAATACAGAGCCTTTAAAGGGATGATTAAGTTAAAGTGAGGCCATTAGGTGGGCCCTAATCCTACCTGTCTAGTGATCTTATAAAAGGAGGAATTTGGGACACACAAAGAGACACCAGGGGTGTATGTGCAGAGAAAAGGACATGGGAGGACACAGAAAGTGGCCATCAGCAAGCCAAGAAGAGAGTCCACAAGAGAAACCAAACCTGACAGCACCTTGATCTTGGATTTCTAGCCTTCAGAACTGTGAAAGAATAAACTTCTGTTGTTTAAGTCAACTAGTCTGTGGTATTTTGTTATGGCAGCACTAGCAAACAAATAGGGTACTTATGGGAAACATGATTTAAACATTTCTAACATAGTTAGGTCATTCAAAGGGCTTTGTGTCACCCTGTCTCTGACCTGTGCCCTTTGTGTCTTCAACTGTCCTACTGCACAGGGCAAGAAGAAAGGGGGACAGAAGCGGCCCACCTGATTCTAGACATTTCACTCTGTGGAAGTCCCATGAGCTCTGGCCCCTAGTGCTTGGCAGTAGGAGCGCTAGGACAGCCTCTGCAGCAAACAAACCCTCACAGAGAAGGCTTCTCTGTGCACTCCTTGATATTCTCTTGGTTATGAACATACGTCTACACAAAAAACTTGTGCAAGAGTGGTCATAGCAGCATTATTCAAAATAGCCCAAAGTGGAAACAACACAAATGTCCATCAATGGATGAATGGGTACATAACATATGGTATATTCATATAATATGAAAATGCTATATTCATACATATTACTCAGCAATTGTTAAAAGCTGAAGTATTGGGGCACCTGGGCGGCTCAGGACATTAAGCACCCAACTCTTGATTTTGGCTCAGGTCATGATCTCACGGTTCTTGAGATTGAGCCCCGCATCAGGCTCTGTGCTGACAGTATGGAGCCTGCTTAGGCTACATACTACAATATGAATGAAGCTTGAAACATGCTAAATGAAAGAAGCCAGACATAAAACACCACATTTGTGTGATTCTATATGGATGTTGTTTATTAGATTTTCTTTGGTATTCTACTCACATCCCACCTCAATTCTCCTCCCAAGCAAGGCTTCTGCTACCCCTTTAAGTTCTGCTGGGTAAGGAGGAGAGTTCAGACAATAATAACACTTTACATAACTTTATAGAACTTTATAATTTATCCCATTTGGTTTCCACAACATTTAAGAGTGATATAATTCCACAACAACATGGGTGGAACTAGAGTGTATTACGCTAAGTGAAATAAGTCAGAGAAAGAGAAATACCATATGATTTCACTTATATGTGGAATCTAAAACAACAACAACAACAAACAAACAAATAAAACAGAAACAGACTCATAAATACAGAGAACAAACTGGTCGTTGCCAGAAGGGATGGGGATGGGGGAATTGGAAAATAGGTGAAAGGGATTAAGAAGTACGAACTTCCAGCTATCAAATAAATAACTCATGGAAGTGAAAGGTTCACCATGGGAAATACACTCAATAATTTTGTAGTAACATTGTGTGGTGATAGATGGTAACTGCATTTACAGTAGGGAGCACTGAGTAATATAAAGAATTGTCAAAATCACTACATTGTATACTTGAAATAAATATAACATTGCATGACAACTGTACTTCAATTAAAAAAAATACAGTGATCTAATCCCTACTTTGCAGAGGCAGAAGCAGAGACTCGGCTCAAATAGCTAATGAGTGGCAAAGCTGGGACTCGACCTGGGGCTTTCTAGCTGGAGGCTCATCATTATTTCCTCTATGCCAGAGACTCCCACATCCTCAGCACTTCCTGCAGAATTGTACAGAGAAAAGCAGGTATCTCCTCTTTACCTTATATTTAGAGAATGGCCCTAATCAGATCCAGCATTCTGCTAGAGGGTCTGATATTTTCATGCCTTCTGTAGCTAGGCATTCTCCAAAAGGCCTGGTTAAATGGAGTCAAAAGAGATAAGACATCCAAGAAACTCATGGCCCTTAACCTCTTTCTCCCGGACAAGCTTCGGGTGTCCTGTAAACACCTCACTGGCTCCACCCCAGAGTCTCTGTAATACTTTCTAGGAAAGGTTCCAACAATCCCACTTGCTCTAAGAAACTTGGTTCTATCCTGTTGCCTCTTCCAATGAAAGTCCCTGGGAAGGACTTAGCTTTTTGTGCTTCACTCTCCCTCTTCTCTCAAACTAGGATGCCATGCAGAAGGTAGGAGCCGCCATCTTGGGACCATGGACTAACCATGAGGACTAAGGGTCACATACTACAAAGGGCAGAGTGGGAAGTTGAAGGAAACTGGTGCATTGACAGTATCACAGAGCTGCCACCATTGACCTGGATTATCTATCTCTTGACTTCTCCTTGGAAGAGAAAAAGAAACCTACTAGTTCATTCAGAAGATTGTTTCTCCATATTTTTATTACTCAAGCTTAATGTTCTTCCTGCTTATTATGAGTCCATTGTGGAGCAAGTAGAAGGTGTAAGGTGTAAAAAAGCCACGATGGCCTACAAAATATAAGATATCTGTGACTCTTTTATCAGTAAAACACTATTTCTTACAATATGTCCATGTGTTTAATGTTCCTAGCAAGAAGGATTCCTTGTTGAGTCCCTACTATTGCTTCACATGCTTTGTGCATATTATTTTATTTAATCCTTCCAAATGAGTACTACCACCTCTAATTATAGGAATCCAAAACTCAGAGAGGTTAAATAACCTGCCCAAGGTCACACAGTAAGTGGCAGAACCAGGAATTATAATTAGGTCCACACTAGTGCAATGCCAAGGCTGTTTTGAGTACATGATACTACATGTTGCTCAAAGTACTGTGTGATATAGCCAACACCAGACACTCAGGGAAATGCCCTGGAGTTCCAAAAGATGGGACATAATGGAAGAGGAGCTGGGAGGAGCAGTAGTAATGAATGGTTGTTCCAGTATCCCCGGACAGCTCAGCCTCGAGCCTCACCCCTCCCGAATCTACACTCAAGTCATGAGTGGCCTGGCACTATTCCTGATTGGACTCCTTTCCTGGATAGATCTCCCTGCTAGATAACTTAATAATGTTTTATACTCTTCCCTAGCCTATTGTGTCCACTGACACAAAGTAAATGAGAAAAGAACATGTAATATATTCTATTTTCAGGTGGTAATAGTTTAATAAATATACAGAGGGTTTTTTTAATGAACGTAACTAATATTGTGAGAAAATAAATTTTTCTCATTAAATCTGCATGTGTTCCTCTTATACCCCTCACACAATCTCCTTCAGCCCCACCTTTGTGTCTATATGTGTCTGTAAGGTATCTAATAATGCTGCCTTAGTAGCCTCAGTTCAGCCAATTTGACTTATTTCCAAGTGCTGTCCTTCAGTTTCATTCCAAATAAGTTTTTTAACTTCTCAGGAGAAAGATGAGACTCTAATGTTGGCTCCTCAAAACACTGTTACCAGTGCATATGCCTCACTGATGGCAGATTACCAGTAACTCTATTTTATTTTATTTTTTATTAAAAATATTTATGTATTTTTGAGAAAAAGTGTGTGTATGCAAGTGGGGGAGGGGCAGAGGGAGAAGGAGAGAGAGAATCCCAGGCAGGCTCCACATTGTCAGCGCAGAGCCCAATGTGGGGCTTTGACCCACAAGCCATGAGATCATGACCTGAGCCAAAACCAAGAGTCAGACACTTAACTGACTGAGTGACCAGGCACCCCACGAGCAACTGTATTTTAAATGTGGTATTTTATGGGAAAAGATGTATGAAAGCTGTTTGTCTCTATTATACTGGGAATTTAAAAAAACCTTTTCCTTTAAAGCATCAAATGCTTAAGTTGAAAATTCTAGTATGAAATCATGACGTCAAGTCAATAAAGATAGAGACAAAAACTTTTCAGCTTCTGGATCATCTTTCGTTTCTTCCTTGTGGCCAAGCAGCAGAAAGAGCTGGTTTTTACCCGATGCTCACAGCCTACACACAAAGACATCTGTCCTTAGGTTTTAGATGAAATCATTCTCCTTAAGCTCTGAATCACAGAAGCAATTAAGTTTCTTAGTTTTCTTTGGATGTATTTGAAACTATCAAACATCTCCTATTTCTTTGATTTGTCTTCTCAGTTTTTCTTCATCTCCTTATGGTCTGTCTCAATTTTCTTCAGTGTTTTCTGTTTGTAATAAGAGCATTTCCCCAAGAGCCCTTAGGTCTGTTAGGTTAAACCCAATCTCAGTCCCAGCTCCACCCGTCCCAACCCTAAAAATTTCCAGGGCCACCTCCTAAGCTACACTCTTTTCCTTCATCATTTGGGTCTTCTTGAAAAAAAGACTGTGAATCGGTCTTCCCATCCCACACAAGGGCAAAATGACTCTTGGCTTACCTAATAAGGCCTTCACTATTCTCTGCTAACTTTCTATTCAGAAAGATCTGGTGAGCAAAGAAACCGGAATGGGTGTTGCATAGAGGAAAGGGAATAGGAAAAATGAGGCAGAAAAGAGCAGAATATAGGCTAACAGACTAGAGGATGAAAGAAGAAAGGGAAAAAAAAGGAAAAAATCAATTCTGACCACTGGTCATGTGATAGTGTCAGCTCTATTGAGTTCAGATTTTACATGTATTATCTCATTTAAGACCTACACAATGCTTTAAGTTTGATGCTGTTATTATCCTCATTCCACACTTAAATGAAACTTCATGATGAATGATTTCAATGAAGTCAGACTCTTTGCAGAAGGTAGGGCAAGAGTTGGAAATGTGGGCAGTGGCTGAAAGTAGTTGTTTCTGGAAAGAGGTTTTAGGATGAGTAGCTTACCTGAGGCTGCAAAACTAGTGCACAGCTGGTATTCAACCTGGTAATGAAGTTCCTGTCCCAGAAGCCCAGGAAACAAAAGGGACTGATGGGTGGAAAGTGACAGGCTAAAAGAAAGGGTGAGAAGAATGACTTTTCCTCCACTGTAGATTGCTGATGGACCTCAACCGAGAGTAAGATTGGAGTAGGCTTTCTTGGATCATTGTATCAAGGTATGCAGAGATCTGCATTGAGTGATATTTTGATATTTTAACTCCAAAATCTTCCAATTTATCAAACTTCTTTTTTATTTTTTAAAAATTTTTTTAAAAATTTTTTAATGTTTATTTATTTTTGAGACAGAGAGAGACAGAGCGCGAGTGGGGGAGGGGCAGAGAGAGAGGGAGACACAGAATCTGAAACAGGCTCCAGGCTCTGAGCTGTCAGCCCAGAGCCCGATGCGGGGCTCGGACCCACGAACCGTGAGATCATGACCTGAGCCGAAGTCGGACGCTTAACTGACTGAGCCACCCAGGAGCCCCTCAAACTTCTAATATACCTTATATCTTTATGAAAAAGAACTCAAAGAGTCTCCTAGGGGAAATCACTGTAGTGATGGAAAGTATTAAGAAGCTAAGGTAGAATAAGGAAATAAATATAGCAAAAATGGCTAGAAAATGTCATATGTACATTCACCTCTGTGTATGAAAGTCTAGAGGGTTTCATGGCTCAATAATAGTGCCATACGCACCAGGACTTGCTTCCCAAAAATCACTAGTAACTGGGAAAACCCCCTAGAAACTGGAAAAAGACAAATGCTACTAAATTATTTTCTATAGAAGAATAAGAGGAGCCCGGTAATTACAAACCAATAAAGAGAAGCCTTAGTTTCTGGAAAATAAATAAAACAAACCCCAAACAACAATTACCACCTAAAAGAACATGAAATATCCTGGAAGGAGAAAACAAACAGGTCTTCATGAAGAGCAAACATTAACAAGTCCATTTAAATTAATGGATAGTGTTTAGCCTTCACATGCAGCGTAGAAGGAAATCCAATAATTATCAGGCTGGTAAGGACTCATTTAGCTTGCTGGGATGGTTAGAAATTTGCTATTTCTTTAGTCACACAGCCTCACAGTCTGAGCTTAGCACTGGGAAACTTGCTTACTGATGGTGAAACAGTTGGGAATGTAGTGCAGATGAAAGCTTTCAACCAGCCAGATGTCTACATGCTACCGGTTCTCTGGTACCCACCATAAAATTTTCTGACTGTTCTATTTTTACTATGAGCCCCCACCTGCCCAGGTTGCTACCACCTAGCTTTTCCATGGAATGACAGCATCAAGTTCTAGCATGAAGAGTCTTACTGTCCGGGACAATGATCTGTTTCACTTTATTAAAGACACTGATCCATAATATTCATTAGTAAAAAACACTAACAAAAATTATCTATCACCTGAGCCCTTCATGGGCTATTTCCTTTTTTTTTAAGTTTATTTCTTTATTTTGAGAGGTGAGAGAGCAAGGAAGGGGCAGAGAGAGAGAGAGAGAGAGAGAGAGAGAGAGAGAGAGAGAGAGGGAGAAAGAGGATCCCAAGCAGGCTCCAAGTCATCAGCCTAGAGCCGGACATGGGGCTCAGTCTCATGAACCTTGAAATCATGACCTGAGCTGAAATCAAGAGTCAGACGCTTAACTGACTGATCCACCCAGTGCCTCTCATGGGCTATTTTCAGTTCTATCTGAAAGCATTTGTTGAATGAATTAAAACCCAAATTTTTACCACAGACTATGAACCAAAACCCCATTAGTTACTGTAAGTACTTTACCATATTTCACATTCACAATGGCTCTGTCATAAGGTCATTCTTTATCCCAATTTTACACAGTATCATCTTTTTCATTATATCAGTAATACATGCTCAGTAGAAAATGCATAAAGTCAAAGAAAGCACAAAGAAAAAATGAGACACCTTTCATGTATCATTATTTTCTTCAAAGGTTCTCTTTGCCTATTAGATTTCACTGATCCACATTTTTCAATGTCATTAAAAATATTTAAATGATTATTCCTTCTGCAACTAAAATATATTTCATTTTATGTGACCATCTATTATTATAACATAATTTCTCTGTTGTTTCCAACAAAACCATACAAAAATCTTTGATCACATGTCTGATTATTTTCTTTGGATGGATCCCTAGAAGTGAAATTACTTGCTAAGGGAGATAACTTCTAAAATCTTCTTGATCCCTATTGTCAAATCTCCTTCCTTAAACCTTGTCAGTTTGTAATGCACCAGCAGCATATAAATGTCCATACATTTGCCAGCACTTAGAATTACCATTTATTAATCTCTTTAATAATTTAAAGAGATTCTATTCTATTCTATTCCTACATATCTCTCGATTGTATTTCTTTCTGTATTCAAGCTACCAATTAAAACTGCCATAATCTCTTTGTTACTATTTTAACAGCTTCCTAGGTGTATTCCCAAGTGTCTAGACTTAATCTCTTCTAACCCATTCTCTACCGAAGCAGCCACCATCTTGCTTAAAACTCTTCAGTGGTGCTTCATCTCCGTCAGGATAAAAGTCAAGTTGTTAACAAGGCTCACAAGTCCACAGATGCTGCCTCATCTCTCCCCACTCTCCATTCCTCACTCAAGCTCTAGTTTCAGCCACACTAAGTCATGCCAATTCCTTGAGGGTTTCATCAATTTTACCACCTTTAGGCTGTTGCTTACTCTCTGCACTATGCCTAAAACAGTCTTCATTCTGAGCTTTCCTTGCCCCTTACTCTCTTTTCAGGAAAGACTTCTATTCATTCTTCAGGTCACATAACCTCCCAGAAGCATTCAGTGACACCATTGCAACCTGGCCCCCCACCTCCCCAGGCCGAATTAAGGGCCCTACCAAGTGTTGAAATAGCAAAGAGTATCTCTCCATAAAAACATTTACCAAACAGATTGCCTGTTAGTGTGGCTGACTATCCTTCTATCCCCAGGGCACAAGATGCATGCACACACACGTACACACAGAGTAAATCTTGAGAAAATTGAGAAATTGAGAAACAAGACCATTTTGCCACAGTTGTGTTTCCAGAACTTATTACAGTACGTGGCACATAATCAGTTCTAGAGGGATATTTGTTGGATAAGATTAATTAAATGTTTACACATGTTTTCTTATAATTTTTTAAAAAATATTTTAGGGTGCCTGGTTGGCTCACTCAGTTAAGTGTCTGACTCTTGATTTTGGTTCAGATCATGATCCCAGGGTCATGGGATTGAGCCCTGCATGAGGCTCCATGCTGAGTGTGGAGCCTGCTTAATATTCTCTCTCTCTCTCTCTCTCTCTCTCTCTCTCTCTCTCCTTTACCCATCTCCTCTGCATGTGTGCGCTCTTCCTCTTCCTAAAAAAATTATAAGTAAATAAATAATAAATAAATAAATAAGAAAATACTTTATTGTTACATGGAAACTCTAATACATATGGAGTTATTTGGCTAATGGTGGAATGAATCCCTTTCCTATTGACATATGATTTTTCCTTTGTCACATATAAAATTCTTACATATTCTAGAATGTGGCTGTATGTTCCAGAAATCTGTTTTTAGTTTCTTGCAATAGAAACAAACTTTAATTATTATCTTTTTATAATACATTTTAGTGCCAGTGCAAGCACCCCTAATTAATTTCCTATGTATAAATGCTATCAGCTATTCCCATCTATTTATTTCTTTCAGATAAACTTTAAAATTATTTCATCTATTTCCAAAATAAATATTCTTTTGGAACTTTTGATCAGAATTGCATGAACCCTATAAAATGATTTGGGAAGAGGTGACATTTATGATATTCAAACTGTCCATCCAGGAAGGTTTTACTCAAAAAATTCTTTGTTTCTTACAGTAAATTTTTGTGATTTTTTAAAAATCAGGGTCCCACATTTTTCTTTTGGTGATTTTTTTTTCAGAGATTTTTTTTTGATGTTTTACTTTTCTTTGTGCTATTTTAAAAGAAATAGTAATACAATACATATGTCATTAAGAATTCTAAAATTTCTTTTTATGTACTGGTGCTGTGAGATATGCATGATTGTACAAGTTACCCTTGGTTCAAAGTAGGATAACGATTAAATCCAAGTCTCTCTGTACTCTAACCTCCTGTAGTTTTTTTTACATGAATTCCTTTCAAACTTTTACCTAATGACAAAGGAGAGGGTGCTGGGAAGGAATGGGGAAAAGGGAAGAATTGTTGCAGAGCATTTTTCTACAAAACGTTTTAACTAAAATTAGCTCTCAGTGCAGATGTACCATGAGGCATCTGTGCATTTTCTCAAATACCGCCAGTCTCCTGGGATGTTGATATTCCAGTTTGAAACTATGGTCTACATTACTTTCCCCCAGGAGGTTCCGTATAAAGGGGACTTAATCATATTTTAGGCCAGGGAAACTTGGGTCTAGAAATGTAGAATAAATAATTTAGATGCTTAGAGCTCTCAATACATATCTATGATGAGGATTCAGCAACATTAATTCTCATGTCTAGAAGTAAGCCAGTTGTCATTTAATGGACAGCCATAAAATACACTCTTCCAATTAATAATCACAATAAAAGGATGACTTATATCCTTAATAAGTTTAGCAGCTAACATAAAATGCAATCTGATAAATATAGCTGTCATTTGACAAAGCATCCATTTGAAGAAGGGCCTTTCCCAAATTCTAAAATCACATGGATTTTTACAACAGTAAACTAGAAACACGTAAGAAACACATGTGATGAAGACTTTTGATTAAAAGGTAAATTCTGAGCAACTGAAAACAGTACATAGATATTAATACATAAAACGCTTGTTTCAAAGTTCTCAGCAAGAGAAAAGGAAATTTGATCAACAAATGGCCTAGACGCAGATAGTATCAGAAGACAAACTGTGTGGGACAACAGAGATTTCCTTTGGACTGCTGGCCAAGGATTTTATTAATTCCTTCTTAAAGAATGCTTCAAGAATGCTTAAAGAATGCCTGAAACTTAGGGACACCCTCAGTTAAATCATGTTAGTGAATTATATGCAGCTCATTCCACAGCATGAGTTCAGCCATTCAGAGCATATTCTCTTTGTTTTGTTTACAGAAAAATGATTGTTTTAGGTATTTCAGTCAAAACTCCAGTGGTTAGAGAAGACAACCGGGAAAGCAGAATGGTACTGCAGCTACAGAATGGTGGCTGAGCTGAGGATGTCATTGATTAGATGCACCAAAACCTCCACACATGCCACATTGCCTTCCTACAGAGGGCTGACTGCTCCTTGGATGGAAACTCTGGGAACACAATGAATAACAAGACTGAGCCCAGAAACCACAAATAAAAATGTCTCATTATGTCATGGTCACACTATACACACAAGTATATTACTGGATAAAGACATTCTTAATTCTATATCATTTTAGCCCTTTTATAAAGCCAGAGGGAAGCTCATTTATTGCTACTATATATTTTATGTGAAAGAAATTTGAAAAAATCATTGAAAAAATTCAGTAAGACAAAGGTCAGTCTTCTCGTTCTGGTTCTGTTAACTATGTCTTGGCAAGTTGCTCAACATTGATGTTTTTGTTGTCCTCATCTAAAAAATTCATGGGTTAGACTAGACAAGGCTATGCTCCATACAAATCAAATTTATGTCAACTGGATTAAAGATTTACATGAAGCTAAAATTTTAATAAAAACCCTAGCTTGTTCATGTGTTCTGTGTCACATGATATTTAAAATCAACCAAATGTTTTACTAAAATTTCTACTGATAACATATCTCAGTTTTCTCAAATTGATTGTTCCAATAAAAATTGGAGTACAACAAATATCAGAAAGACTGTATCTGTTATATCAACTGTGAAAGTGAAAGCCAGTGTTAAATTTGATCTCATTTCACGAAAACTCAACTTATAAACTACAAATGCTGATTACTATAGATGTTTGAAAGCCAAGTTATAAAGTTCCTCAGTAAACCTTTGGGAATTGACCTTTCAATCTCTGAGACACACATGACCTGGTCACCAATGGGAAGTGATGAGAACGTTAGAACGTAAGGCAGAGCCAGGTGTGCTGTGGAAACACCCCTTTGGAGGGGACAGAGCTCCTGTTACAGACGACAAGTGACGGTAGGTTGGATTCCCACAGCTCTGTATCATGAATGGAAAAGGTGGAGAAACAAACACCAGTCAGAGAAGTTGGCTTTGCTATCAATTACAAAGGAAAGCCTGCTTAGAATAACTTTTCTATTCCTATCAAAGAATCTGTTTCTAAAACTGATTTTTCAGGAGTAGGATATAAATAGAGGTGGAAAATTGGCCCCCATCTACATTAATCAATTCTCAGATTAGAACCCAAGATATAATATAGAAAAGTTAGCCAATTCCACAGGAATCCCTGGAGGATGCCACACTCCTGCCAATTCACCCACCTTGCTTTATCCCATGGTACACTCATGCAAGAAATGTGATTTTTCTTACTGGGGGAAGATAGGATACAGGGGATATGGGCTTGGCATCTCTCCCCCACAGCTCGGTGATTGCAGTGTTTTTAGCAGCAAGAAAAACATCTATGAAACAATGGAGTTCACCATTTCAGTAAAAGCATCATCTGTGAAAACAGGGAGGTCCCTTTAAAAAATGTTTTTATAGTCACTTGAGACAATAGAATTGCCTTGAAGAATTTACTATCCTTATGGGTGACATGATTCACCAGCTGACAGCTCCCACACAGAAACTCAAAGAGGTTCTCATTTCTCTGCTGCCCGGAAATGCGTTAAGTTGCAGAGAAGTTAAAAGGCAATGCCATATAAAATCACACTCAGCAGCAGAGCTGTTGACAAGCAGAGCAGCCCCTTGGAAGCTGTTGAAATTTAACTGGAGAAAAGACAAAGTTAATACTGTAAGTTCTGATTTTAATCAATTGCAAAGAAAACAGGGAAAGTTATACACATAAAGCAGATATGTTTATGTTTGCAAATATAATTCAACTTACCTCTCTTGGGCAGAAAACCGGGACTTTGTGTCTGAACTGCCTTCAGTGGTTCCCCAGGTGGATCTTGCTGAAACTAATGTGTACCTGGGGTTTTAATGAATGTCGTTTCCACCTCTACTTGACTGTGTTAATGAACAGTTCAGAGGCTTCTCCCTCAGTGGCTGAGTCACCCAGGGAGGAGGTGGGTGGTGTGAAAGAGGGTGTCACCTTGTATAAATACCAATTCAATTAAAACAGGCTCACTCATGGACCTACTGTCTTTGTTTGGTGAATTCTTTGTGTAAGTTATGGCCTCGTTATGCCAAAAAGAATGTGCTCCTGTTATCGCCCTTTTAATTGACATCAACAATACACACAACTCTATCAAGGACAAGGAGGCATGGTACCCAACCTATTTTGGATTCTCTTCAAAATAAAACAAAAATTTAAGGTAGGAAGGATTGTTTTCTCTCTCTACCCATAGTAGCTGGAAGGCTGGGGCACAGATGCACAAGATGGGAAGTCCACTGTGGGAACCAACATTCTTTAGGATAGAAAAGTCCTTTGAAACTCTGAGCTCAGGAAATATGAAATAACACAAGTTCGGGGCTCCTGGGTGGCTTAGTCAGTGGGTGTCTGACTTCGGCTGGAGTCATGATCTCACGGTTCCTGAGTTCGAGCCCCGCATCAGGCTCTGTGCTGACAGCTCAGAGCCTAGAGCCGCTTCAGATTCTGTGTCTCCCTCTCTCTCTGCCCCTCCCCTGCTCACGCTCTCTCTCTCTCTCTCTCATAAATAAATAAACATTAAAAAAAATTTTTTTAAAGAAACAACACAAGTTCTACACATGGGATATTTTGTAAAACCATCAGAGGAAAAATACATTCTGAAATATAAGAATTCTGATCCTTTTATTATTTTGACATAGATAAAAATGTGACGAAGATGCTTGAAAGTTCTTTCACATCTGAGGGCAAAAGTAGATGCCAGCGTCAACACCCGCGTCTGGCGGGGAAGCAACAATGCACAAAAGTCATGCCAGGTGGGGGTTCCTACCACAGCTTCTAAAATGAACCTTCCATAATAGCCTGGAAGGCTTTGCAAGAAGCTTAGCAAACTTGGAGAACATTACTGAGAGAAGTCAAGTCATTAGAACTCCCGGGGTCATCTTTATGCATCCATCATTTCAACAATTAACCGAATGCTCCCATTTTCAAGACAGCTCCTAAAAATTACAGTCCAGCTGAGCTATAGCACAGAAGTGACTGTAACAAAAGTAGAAAAATGTTCAGGTTAGAAGGTACAGGCAATTGTAGTATGCAGTCATAAACTAGGACATCACTTTTCTGATGTGTCCTCTCTCTGGGCTGAAGAATTTGAAAATGGAAAATGGAAAAATGTTCTTTAAAAGTAAACATCCATATACATGTCTATTCGGTCCTTCTATGGAATTTTATAAACCCAAAATATTTTAGAAATAGGGGTGGCTCAGTCCTTTGAGCATCTGGTTTTGGTTCAGGTCATGATCACATGATTTGTGGATTTGAGCCCCACATCAGGCTCTGTGCTGACAGTACAGAGCCTGCTTGGGATTCTCTCTCTGCCCCTTCCCTACTTGCTCTCTCTCTCTCTCTCTCTCTCAAAATAAATAAATAAATAAATAAATAAACAAACAAACTTAAAAAAAGAAATATGTTCTAAATTTCTGTGCTGCCCATAAATGTTGGTTGAATTTAGGT
The DNA here is from genome assembly GCF_027475565.1 of Acinonyx jubatus. Classification (NCBI taxonomy): domain Eukaryota; kingdom Metazoa; phylum Chordata; class Mammalia; order Carnivora; family Felidae; genus Acinonyx; species Acinonyx jubatus. The sequence goes on along the minus strand of NC_069380.1, from coordinate 50,879,974 downwards.
TGGATTTAATACTATAGATTAGAAAATTGTAAAAACATGTTTGGCTCAACTCAAAAAATAAATCAGGAGTTATATGCAGCATTATAAAGACATTATATTCAGCAAAATAAATCAGAAGTTATATTCAGCATGATTCAGCATTCATTTTGCCAAATGAAGGGCTAAAACCGTTTCAGAGCCAGCTTGTAGGGACAGGTAGTAACTTACATTATAGAATGTTTAAGTGTATGTTTTTGTCCTCATAAAATATAGAACGAGAAAAATAAGTTTTTAAGTTTTAATGAAGTAAAATATACTGCTCAAGATACATGCTAGGCTTTTGAACTCCCAAGCAATTATTCCTGCACATAATTGATGGTTCCTCTTATTTTATATACCAGGAGCCCGTACCACTAAGCCACACCAGTGTCTTTTCATTTAGAACCAAATCTTTGATTTAAAAAGGGGCTAATTCTAAACACTTGAGGAAAATGCATACCTCCTCGTGGCTCTCAAAGCTTGAAGAGGTCAATCAAAAATGCGTCTGGGTGTGGAGGTGGCCAAATGGGTTCGGCCTTGGTTTCACTCCGGCCTTGAACTGGGAAGCCTTGAGCATGCTTGGAATAGCTTTGTTTCATCATGCCTATCTCACTGTGCATGTCTGAGTTCTTGAGGTCTCTTTAGAACATAGCTCCTACTCTGGGGATGGCCAATGTTTTATTGCAGATGCTAATGCCAATTGCTTCGTGGTGGCTGCCTGGATGGATACGATGAAGTTTGTAAAGCAAACCTTTTTGGCTGAGTATATCTCCTGAAATAGAACAGTGTTTTTTCTATGTCTTCTATCCAATGAATAAATCAGCCAAAATGAGCACTTATTACTTATTACTATATAATAATGAGGATAGTAAATACTTACATAGCACTGTTAATGTGTCAGGCATTGAATTTCTAAGTACTTTTCATACATTAACTTAATAATTGTTATTAAATGATTGTCTCCTCGTACTATGGTCTGAATGTTTGTGTCCCCCTGAAATTCAGATGTTGGAATCCTAACTCCCAAAAAGGATAGGATTGGAGGCGGGGCCTTTGGGGGGTGCTTAGGTTATGAGGGTGGAACCCTCATGAATGGGAATAATGTTCTTATAAAAGAGACCCTTCAGAACTCTCTAGCTTCTTCCTTCATGTGAGGACACAGTGAGAAGGCACAGGCTATGAACCAGGAAGAGGAGCCTCACCCAACCATGCTGGCATCTTGATCTCAGACCCCCCAGACTCCAGAACAGTGGAAGTTAAATTTCTGTTGCTTATAAGCTGCCCAGTCTGGGATATTGTTATAGCAGCCTGGACAGACTAAGATACCTCCTCACCCCAGAGAGATTCCAAAAGTGATGTAAAAATGCAAAAAATGCAAATAGGACAAATCAGCATCTCAAAGTTCTCTCATCTATTACCTAGGGTCTCTGAGGGTTGAAAGATACAGGGTTCCCCTTCTTCCTCCCAGATGGAAAAAAATGTTATGTGCATGCTAAAACAAAGATATATCATTAGGATGATACTTGCAAAGCCAATTTCCCTTTGGCTGGGAGTAGACAGATGTCAGAATTAATGAATTACTGTCAGCACTTCAAGAGCTGGTGCATTGCTTAATGCACTTTGATGGTGCCAGCATAATGCAGACTAATGGAGAGCACAGTGGAGAACGCACAGGGGCCTGGGTTCTCTTTCCTTACAGATCCACTCTTCACTGTGGGCAAATCACTTAACCCTTATTTATGCCCATGTCTTTCCTGGTATAGTGAGACTGATGAGATCTATTTCTTTACCAACTGGCAGGTCACAATGAAGATGTCACAATTTTTTTAACCAGGACTTCAAACCTTAGATTTATAGCAAATGTCAGGAAGAACCAGGAGGACTCAGCTGAGAGTCCTTTCTGACTCTTCATGCTACAAACAGGCAGAGATTAGGCATGGTTGATGATGACTGTAATGCTGATGATAAAAAGAACAATAAAAATAGCAACACCAATAGTTTAAATATGTGCCGATTACTGCTAAGTGCTTCACATGTATTATTTCATTTGATCTTCACAAAAACCCTACACTATAGGAACTGCTGTTATATCCATGATAGAGATAACAAAGCAAAAGACTAAGGTTAACACAGTTAGGAATTAGATGTGTCTGGAAATCCAATCTAGGCACACTGACTGCAGAGTCCACCTTCTTGGGTGGGAACTTCCACCGTCTCTCCAAAGTGCCAGAAAGGAATATGAGTACTTGATCCAAACTATGGCTAGACCAGAGGGTGAGCTAAACTTATAGCAGGCCTGAGCACTAACTAATAGGTGGCAGGAAAGTACAATGGCTTTTAATAGTTAATGTGTGTGTGTGTATATATATATATATATGCATGCATACATACATATACACTTATATCCTCATAGCCCACATGTGTTAGACTGCAATGTTAAACCAGAGAATGGCCTCGAGTGGCTTCAGAATCTAGGGTCCTTTAATTATAGTGTAAATCTAACTCATCAGTTTTCTTTTTTTTTCTTTATTTAAGGAATACTTCTTTGTTTAAGACTATTTTTATAGCAACTTTTGATTCTTAGCAAAATTGAGAGTCAGGTACAGAGACTCCCATACACCCCCTCCCCCTACACATGTACAGCCTCCTCTGTTAACATTTCACACCAGACTGGTACATTTGTTAAATGGATGAATCTACACAGACACATCATTATTACTCAAAGTCCATAATTTACATTAGGACATCATTCTTGGTGCTGTACATTCTATGGATTTGGATGAATGGACAATGACATGTATCCATTATTATGGTATTCTGCATAATAGTTTCACTGCCCTAAGAATCCTCTGTGCTCTGCCTAGTCATTCCTCCCTCCCCGCAATCTCTGGCAATCACTGGCATTACTGTCTACATAGTTTTGCCTTTCCAAAATGTCATCTTGTTGGAATAATATACTAGGTAGCCTTTTCATATTGGCTTCTTTCATTTTGCAATATGCATTTAAGGTTCTTCCATGTGTTTTCATTGCTTGACAGCTCATCGCTTTTTAGCTATTCCATTGTCTGGATATACCAGTTTATTTTTCCATTTGCCTAATGAAAAACATCTTATTTGCTTCCAACTTTTGTCAATTATGAATAAACTTGTTATAACCATCATAGGCAGTTTTCTTTTTAAAAAATATTTACGCAATATATTTTTCTTTTTCTTTTTTTCTAAGTTGATTTTATTCATTTTGAGAGAGAGAGAGTGAGTAGGAAAGGGGTAGAGACAGGAAGAGAGAGAGCATGGAGCCCAATGCTAGGCTCAAACTCACAAATCATGAGATCATGACCTGAGCTGAAATCAAGAGTCTGATGCTTAACTAACCTAGCCACCCAGACACCCCTACACAATGTATTTTGAATCAGCCATATATTTACATTTTTCAGAAATTAAAGGTATAGAAAGAAAGACGGTGAAAAGTCTCCCTCACTCCCCAAACCTTGATCTCCAAAAAAGAGGAATGGGCAATTATTTAGTTTCTTCTGGGTCATTCCAAAGACATTTATACATATACGAGAAAATGTAAAATACAGATATTTCCTCCATTTTTTATACAAATGTTTGCATATTACACTGTTCTGAATCTTATTAATTTATTTATTTTTTGCTTTAACATTATATCCTGAAAATCTTTCCACACTGTGTTTTTCATTAGCTGATTGGCCTTCCATTGTATGGGTATGTCATAATCTATTTTATCAATCCACTATAAATGGACATTTCCATCATGTCTAAACTTCTGCTAACAAACAATGCTACAGTGAGTAACACTGTACATAAATATTTGGTACATGTACCTATATATATCTAGGATAAATTCTTATAGACATAACTGCTGGATCCAGGAATTTATACGTGTAATGTTGGTAGGTAAATAATAACAAATTGTCCTCTATAATGGATTTATCAATTTATCCCTCTTATTCTCACTTGTCTTCTTCAACAATTTGCTCATTTAACAAATATTAAGTACTTACTATGCTTTAGTACTGTTTCAATTCAAAGGACAGGAAACTTAATGAGATCCAGTGCTTGCTCTCCAGGAATTCACCATGTTGGGGGAGACAGACAAATTAAGTTAAATAGCTATAATACATCAGGATAAAGCAATACACAGCAATTTTATGAGCATAGTTACACAGTAGAGAAATTGAAGAACTCTACCTGGACCTGGGGGCTGATGTTGATACTGAGTTTTGAAGTTTGCATGAACATTGATTAGATGGTTGAAGGGGAAAAAAGCCATCCACCCACTCTGCCTTCCTAGATTTGCTTCTTAAGGTCTTTCAGATTCCTGCTTATGACTATAATTCAGGACCTGGCAGTGTAAGGCAGTGTGAGGCATGGCTGGTCCAATTAATGAGGGAAGTAGGAGCAGAGATACAGTTGGGTAAGTAGGACTTGCAGCCAGATTCTCCTCAATAGTGCCAAAGTTGACAAAGTCCGCTTGAAACTTCTGCTACTTTCCTCCTTGTTCCAGCACCACCTAAACCAGCATTTTTGCAGCAGCAGTGATAGTTCCTCAGGGTGGTATATGTCTGCCCACATTTTCCTAGTTTCCTATAGACAAAAGTGAGCTACGCTGCAAACAGTGCAAGCCTCCTGCTTACGGCTGAAATAAACAATTTTGTAGGGGTTAAAAGGAAGAATTGTTCTTCCTTTCACTGAAAAGCTTAGAATGGCAAATCTGCTGTTATTATTTTTTTTGGCAAATCAATTTTTATAATTAAAGTCCTTACTTTCAGATTGTGAGTTCATAATTTCATGATCCTCATGTCTGATTTTTTTTTCGATTCACAGTCAGTGCTTCCACTTTACTCCAGTCTCTCCAATACCTCATGGTATTGCATCACAAGCCCCTTGAGACCAGAGAGCAGGGTTTACATTGTCTGTGTCCTAAACATGTAGCACCTTTCCTGACTCATAATAGCACTCACTAATTATTGATTTAATGAAGGAATAATGATGGTAAACAAGTGGGCATACAAGAGGGGTGTTCACCATTTACCAAAAATCTAGTTTATCTGTTTCATAAGTCCGATTTTGTTATAGGATTTTTCCATCCCAGGCTGAACTATAGATTATAATAGGCTGAACTAAAGACTATAGTATCAGTTCTTCAACTCACTTGTAGTACTCACCGTTCTCTTAAAACAGGAAAAGATTTCTCAGTATTTTATAGAGATTGCTCAAACAATAATTACTATAACTGAACTTCTTGCCCAAGGTTAGAACCTCCATGACCCTTGTCTCCTCTCTTGCTCTCTCCACATTCACATCCAATTAAATGGTCACTGACCCATCACTGTCAAGCCTACCTCCTGCTTCACTCTAACCTTTTCCTTCTACTTGACTCCCACCACCTGTGCTAGAGTTGGGACCCTCATTATCATGAGGGAACACTATTTCAATCACTTGCCAACTGGCCTCTTCTCTGTTCTGATCTGTCCCCTCTTGAGTCACTCAGGCTCTTTCGGGTTGTAAATATCGGAGATAAGCTCCAGAAGTCTCAGCCAACAGGATCACACTAACAGTGGCAATTAAATAGGGAAGAGCCACAGTACCCCCAAATAATGACACTCAGAAATCTACAGTTTAATTCAGGAACAAGATCAAATGTAGCAACCACACTGAAGTAAAGATTGGCATTACAGGTAAAGGCTGTTTCACAGTAAACGGTCCAAGAAGCTACTTGCTAGCTCCAGCCATTCCCCCTCTGAAAGGGTCTTTGCAGAATCTGCTTTCTCTCCCACACAGAGAACCACTGACTATGAATGAATTACCCAAATGGAGTCTCAGCTAGAATTGTTTATACTCTGCTGGTCATGTAGGCATATTCCTGCTAGGTGACCAGGCCTTCTGGGGTCTCACCAGGTACAAATTGTCAGTTTTACTGTTATCAATAAACAATGCTATCTAGGGGTGCCTGGGTGATTCAGTCAGTTAAGCACTGAACTCTTGACTTCAGCTCAGGTCATGATCTCACGGTTCATGAATTCAAGTCCCACATTGGGCTCTGTGCTGACAGTGTGGAGCCTACTTGGGATTCTCTCTCTCTCCCTTTCTCTCTGTGCCCCTCCCCTGCTTGCCCTCGCTCTCTCTCAAAATAAGTAAATAAACTTAAAAAAAAAAAACCCACAATGCTGCCTAAGTGGTACAAACCATTCTGAAACTATTAGGGCACATTGTTACAAAGTAATGCTATTAATATGTTTCAGACGAAAATTGTGCATGCTTATTTCTTATTGTAGTAGAATAACGCAACCTAATCCCATATTCGTTGAAATTAACCCTCACAGCACAGAAGGTTTGGTGCAAAGACTCAGCAGACTGAAAGGAAGACAGACATTATCAGAAGGCTTCTTAGAAATTATATAATATTTCCTGGTGGTTACTTTGCAAAAACAACACAGGTCATTTTGGTACCCAATAGCAAATCCATGAATCTCTCTACCATGACTCAGTTCCCCTCCCTCTGATTCTCTTCTTCCTTCTTTCTACCATGTTACCAGTTTATCAGAGTCTCTACATGTATGAGTGTAACTCCTCAGAGAGACAAATGCTTTGAGTTGATGAGTCACCTGAGTTTCTACACGTAGAGCCCTTGCACCAGTCCATCTCTTGGGCTTTTGGTGAGCCACAGAGGATAGCTTTGCTCAGACACCTAATCCATGTCAATCAGATGTAACCAAAGCAATAGGACTGCATGGTTCAAAGTTCTTGTAACTGCTCAGAGGCACACATCAAATTATTACTTTCTCCCCAGTAAAGACACATCACCCCCTAACATGTTTCTCCAAAACACATGCAATCATATCATTCCCCAGCTTCAAACATATCCTAAGTTCCTAGGTCCCATAAAATTCAAACACCTTACATTCATGTAGGACTGTGTTGTCCAATACGGTAGCCACTAGCAATGTATGGTTACTTAAATTTAATCAAAATTAAATAAATTCAAAAATTCGCCTCCTTAGTTGCACTAGCCACATTTCATATACCACATTGGACAGGGCAGATAAGATGAACAAGAAGTTGGTCTGCATGCTTTATTGAAGCCACTTTCGACTATTCCAGGCTCATCTCCCACCATTTACCCCCCTGTACCCTAAGCTCTCATCAAAATCCTCACCTCTGTCCAAACGTACTATGTACTTTTGGCCTTTAATATTTGCTCTCATGGCATATCTGTGGCCTGAAATATACTTGCCTCTTGTGCACCTGGCAATGTCTTATTTACTTTTATAAGGCCCTGCAGACACATAACTTCCTGAACACAAGCAGGTACCCCTTTCTCTCTGTTCCAAGGGAACTCTGCATGTAGCTATATTGTAGTACTTAACTATGTTATTTGGTAACCTAGTTGTACCCAGCATAGTGGAGGCTGTGTGGCTAGTACTTAACACTCAGGTGCCTGATGGCCTCTGCCAGTGACAAGTTGTGTAACCTTGTGCTACCCTTGTCTCAGTTTTCTCATCTGTGAAACAGGGATAATAAAATAATACTTCCCACATAGGGTCATAGTGATGATCAATTGTGTTCACAATCACAAGCACTTAGAATGGGGCCTGGAACTTAGGGTGCTACTAAAAATAAGCTATTAGTAAAGTATTAATGCATTTTGCTTATTTACATATAAAATGTATCTGAGGGGCGCCTGGAGGGCTCAGTCGGTTAAGCGTCAGACTTTTGATTTTGGCTTATGTTATTATCCCAAGGTCGTGGAATCGAGCCCCGTGTTGGGCTCTGCACTGAGCGTGGAGCCTGCTTCAGATTCAATCTCTCTCCCTCTGCCCCTCTCCCCCTCTCACACATGCTGTCTCTCTTTAAAATAAATAAATATAAATAAATCAATAAACTGTACCTGAGAAGAACAAGGATTGTAAGTGTGATTAATCCTACTCTTCTAGACACATTCACTGTGCCCAAAGGCCAAAGTCTTTAATGAGCAAGTATAATTAGTTGTCTATGACTAAACATAGCCTTTGGAAGGTGTATGATGATCCTCTCAAGAGTCAGTCCTGGAACTTATGGATATATTATTGATGGATTTATAAAAGGCTTCTCATGCAGGAAACTTGGGTCTTTTGAGCAAGAAAGGATTAGTCACAAACACTAGACTGAGAAGTGCCTGTGTGTGTTCTGGTGTTCACCAGAGCATTCCACAATTCCTTCTCTTTGATGATGGCTTGTTACTATGCACATTCTCTTCTTTTTGACTGGCTGGATGCTTCTGTCTTCTCAGTCCCAATCTTTATTCTCTTCCTCAGTGTTCCCACATCCATCCACCATGGTAGAGTTTCATTCCTTTCTTCAAATCTGTTTTCCCTCTCCTCTAATAATTCACTATTATATAGCTTCCTATTGCTGCTGTATCCAATTATCACCAAGTCCGTGGCTTAAAGCAATATAATTTATTATCTAACAGTTCTGGAGATCAGAAGTCTAAGTCAGGGTTCATTGGGCTAAAGTCAATGTGGTGGCAGGGTGCGCTCTTTTTAGAGGTTCAGAGAAAAAAATACATTTCTGCCTTTTTCAGATTCTAGATGCTGCCTGTTTCACTCCTTCCTTGCCTCGTCCCAACCTCTTGCTCTGTCATTACATCTCCTACTTCTGACTCTGGTCCTTAGTCTCAGGACACCTGTGATTACATTGGGCCCACCCAGATAATCCAGGATAATCTCCTCATCTCAAAATCTTTAATTTGATCATATCTGCCAAGTCTCTTTTGCCATGCAAGGCAACATATTCTCAGGTTCTGGGGATTAGGATGTTGACATCTTTGGGGAAACATTATTCAGCCAAGAGCACCTATTGCTTTTTACAATTTCACAGCATTCTTTCTAATTTCATCTATTTTTATGATTTAAAAAACTAAACATTTCATTTAGTAGAGAAAATGTACAAAATCCAAACAATTATTTGATTTAGTAAAAAAATTTAAAATCTATACTCTTAAAAATAGTTGACATCAAGAGGTTAGAGTGGGAGAGAGCCAAAGCATAAGAGACTCTTAAAAACTGAAAACAAACTGAGGGCTGATGGGGGGTGGGAGGGAGGGGAGGGTAGGTGATGGGTATTGAGGAGGGCACCTGTTGGGATGAGCACTGGGTGTTGTATGGAAACCAATTTGACAATAAATTTCATATATTAAAAAAAAATAGTTGACATCTTTAGAATTGCATCTAAAGTTCTATATTTAAAAATCTTGTGAACAAATGCTAGAAATACATGCAGAATTTTAAATTGTCATTCTCCCCGTCCTACTGATGAGTAAATCAAACAATATTAACTTAACAGACATGTTTTCAGACGGTCACTGGATGCTCGAGTGACAAGTTGCAGTGATCATGTGAAATCAATTCCCAGCTGAATTTGGGGGAAAGCATACTTACACTGAGTATATTACTTATGCAAACACACGTGTATATCTCTGTATGTTCACATTTACATACATACATGATGCATTCATTATATTGATACACATATCTCATATATTAGATTCATACATATATAGCATATATATATTAGATTTATACATCACACACATGAGCACACACACATCAATTGGTCTACCTGTGTTTGTCTTCCCTATTAGAATGTAAGTATCTCACGGGCATGAACCCAAGCTTACTTGCCCTCAAATTCATAATGTCTACACCAGGCCTGACTTAACCAATTCTCAGTGACTATTTCTTTTTTTTAATATTTTTAAATGCTTATTTATTTTTGAGAGAGAGACAGAACATGTGTGGGGGAGGGACACACACACACACACACACACACACACACACACACACACAAAATCCAAAGCAGGCTCCAGGCTCTGAGCTGTTAGCACAGAGCCTAATGCAGGGCTCGAGCTCACTCAGATCATGACCTGAGCCAAGGTCCGGCACTTAACTGACTAAGCCACCCAGACATCCCTCTCAGTGCCTATTTCTTAACTGAATATATTGCATTACCATGTGACACATAGGAAAATGGAATAGAAGCCACCTGACAAAACAATGAAATCCTCAGACCCTTCCTTCTGTGTCTTTCTTCCCAATATCTCAGTCTTCAAAAGATTAGACCAAAGAACTGGGTTCAAACAATTCCCCTCATTGATGCTTACTTTTCTGTTGCTATTTTCCTTCACCTCCTACACTTCTGACTCAATCTCTCAAGCCACTTGGTTTTCCCAAATTGTGTCCTTGCTCGCTCTCCACACACTTTATCTGAAAAGCCCCCACTTCCCGACTTTCAGCCTCTCCCACTCACTTTGACCCAGGACTTTACTCCTTCCACCCACGTCCTCCTCCTCTTGTGTTTCTTGTCACAACTCATCTTTGGATTGTCTTCCATGTCCTTTACTTTATACAATCAAAAGATAAATTCTCCAGAAGAGAGCAGAGAATTCTAGAAAACTTTTAATTTCCAAACATCATTGTAAACCAATGGATGCTTGTTTACTGAGACAAAATTTGGAATAACTTTAATGATGTCCCTAGAAAAGAGGGATCTGCAAATATTTTGGAATTGATATGTCTTATTATTTGCTTTAATTTTGCAACAATTCCTCTCCCCACCTAGTCATTTAAAATTATTAAAAAATAGTTGGCTTCAGTAATTTGGGAGTAGTGTGTGTGTGTGTGTGTGTGTGTGTGTGTGTGTGAGACAGAGAGAGAGAGAGAAGCCTTGGGGCCATTGAGAATACTACAAGGTAATTTGCTTTTTATTTCATGCATCTCAGGCTCTTGTTAAATTTTGGATGTTTTTAATTTTTCTTTTTTTTCTACTGTTGGTTTGCTTTTTGTTTTCCATTTTCCCTATGTAATATTCAGTTCTTTTAGGCAGAAAAAACTTGTCTATGTTTATACATTCAAATGTCTTTCATGAAAACAAATCTTGACTTTTGCCAGTTCTACTACTAACACCTAAAAAAGAAGAGTAAAGAAGGTGAAGACATTTAAAACTAACAAACTAATCAAATTCCCAAGGCAAGCTAACATGTAACCCAAAGACTTGACTAAATTCATATTTATACATAAAAGGCACAATACTGACCTACGGTTCCAAAGTCAATGTTTAAAATATGACAGTTACAAAAGTGGATCTTATAGAATATTTCTTCCCAATCAGAAAAAATTTCCAAGAAACCATCAAGATCATTTTTCATAAATTTTTCGTTAGCAAACAAAATATGACACCCCTTGGCTCTGGTACAGATAGAGACAAAGGTTGTTGTGAAAGCATCAAGCATAATACAAATGTTATAGCAGTTTTCATTATTTTTTTAAAAGTTTGTTTATTTATTTACTTATTTAGAGAGAGAGAGAATGCGCACGCGCACAAGTGGGGGTGGGAGGAGGCAGAGAGAGAAGGGGAGAGAGAATCACAAGCAGGCTCTGCACTGTCAGTGCACAGCACACAGGGCTCTATTTCATGAAGGGTGAGATCATGACCGGAGCTGAAATCAAGAGTTGGATGCTTAACCAGCTGAGCCACCCAGGTGCCCCTAACACCTTTCACTATTAACATAATTGATGCAACTCAGAATCAATCCTTCTTTTTGTTCCTTGTTCTATGGCCAGAGGTCAGCAATCTTTTTCTTAAAGGATAGGATGATAAATACTTTATTTTAGGATTTGTGGGCCATATCCCAAAACTCAACTCTGCTGTTGCAGCAGGAGGCAGCCATAGACAATATGGTCAAGGAATGAGCATGGACAGAATGTTCTGCAGGAACGGGAGCTGGCAGTACTGAGCCAACCTCTGGCCAATGCTAACTGAATCCTACTGAAAAAACCATGCCTCTTCCTTTTCCTCCTCCCTGTGGAGGGGGAACACTAAATGAGAAAAAAAAAAGATCATAAACATCTACTGTAAACCTCATTTTCTAGAAAAGAATACTGAGGTTCTGAATGGTCAGGTGACTTTGCCAAACTGCCAACAACTTCATTTGTGTAGAGAAGCAAGACCAAAGTCTGTTCAAAATTATGGAACATTCCTTGACCACCTATCTCTCAGATAAGCTTCAAAGCACTTAAACCTTATCTGACGTCATCCTCGCAACGTCTTTCTTTTTTTTTTCAACGTTTTTTATTTTTATTTTTGGGACAGAGAGAGACAGAGCATGAACGGGGGAGGGGCAGAGAGAGAGGGAGACACAGAATCGGAAACAGGCTCCAGGCTCTGAGCCATCAGCCCAGAGCCCGACGCAGGGCTCGAACTCACGGACCGCGAGATCGTGACCTGGCTGAAGTCGGATCGCAACGTCTTTCTAAAGTACTATTATAATCTTCATTTCATAGATGAAGAAACTGAGATTCAGAGAGGTTAAGCAATATGCCTAGGGTTTCACAGCAGGCAGGTGGCACAGAGAAGAGCCAGGACTTTTAACCTCCTGCTACTTGCTTCCATTCTTCCTGCTGCTGCTGCTGCTGCAACAGGCCCTACCTTCCACTTTCCATTGCACACTATTCCCTGTCCTCCGGGGAGAAGTCTTTTCATGCCAGTGCGCATGTTTCCTGTGCTTGGAAGCCGACGCTAGATTTCCCACCGATGTGATCTAAGCTGCCATGGTTAGGATTTTCTCCCCTCAGAAGCACTCCTATAACCTGACTTGCCTATCCAGTCTAACTATAGTTCTGCAACACAGAAACAGGGAGTGGACCCTGACTTCACACACCCATGGCCAACCCCGTCTAGAAAGGCTGGGAAATGTTAAGTGTTTGATCTTTGCTTGCACAACACCAACCCGAGGAGGCCCACATGAGGAAAGTCAACCTCAGGCTCCCTCCCTCTGTTAGACTTCTGGAGCAGCTCCAGAGTCCACAGCCTCTGGGAGTCCAGGGAAGGCCCCCACAAAAAACTGGACTGGAATTCACTCCCATTTCACAGCTGAAGTGTGTGACTCTTAAAAAGTTGGGCCTTCCCAGCACCCTTCACTCTGCACTGCATAAGCATCTGCTCACTTCACCTGCTTTGTTTCTCCATAAGTCCTGTAAAACAAGTAGGTGTAGAAAATGTAGGCAGCGAGGAGGACACATTCAGTTCCCACTTCTTTTCTGGATAAATGTATTTCCTTATGAAGGTTTGTTGTGTCATACCTCAACCTTCCACTATTAAAACAAAAAGTCATCACAGGCTAAATGGTAAGCTATGAGCTGGAAAAAAAGAAGTTTTCTAAGTTGATGTGTTCATGTTACAGAATCAGATACTATTCTTCATGTATCCTATGCATAAGTGTAAGCCACTGTTTCTTGTCCTTTACTTAAGAAGTAAGGTTGTCTGCACACTTTTACTTTAATCTCAGACTCTAGAAAAAAAGCATATATAAACAGCAGTGTCCCCATATTACTGAAACCTGTAAGCATATATTTCCTCTCTGCCTCTCCTTTCCCAACCAAGCCCTATTTTGCCTCTGTTAAAATTAAATGAAAAAATTAAATGGGAGCAAACTTCTGTCTTGCAGCAAGAATAATTCCTAGCGGGCTTCTAATGAAGCTACTTGATAAGGTCTATGGTCCTTTACTCTTTCACCCAGATCCTTATTTCTCCAACAGTAAGGAAAAAAACCTGGAGTCGCATTGGGTAAGGCAGCGCCTAGTAAGACGAGACTGGGATAGCAAAGCAATGGGTCACATCATAAAATAGGAGCATTAGGGGCACCTGGGTGGCTCGGTCCGTTGGGTGTCCTACTTCGGCTCAGGTCATAATCTCAGAGTTCGTCAGTTTGAGCCCCACATCGGGCTCTGTGCCAGCAGCTCAGAGCCTGGAGCCTGCTTCAGATTCTGTGTCTCCCTCTCTTTCTGCCCCTCCCCCCGTCGTGCTCGGTCTCTGTCTCTCAAAAATAAATAAACATTAAAAAAATAGCAGCATTAAACACCTTCCTCTCTCTTTCATTCACTCAGCAGAGTCCACAGCAGTGAAACAGTGTGGGGCTCCTTCAGGGGCTTCCTGAATTGCCTGCAAAGATTAGAAGGAAAGAAAGCCAACATAACTCACATAACTGTGATTTGCCTTGATAGCAGTGGCAAATCAAGAAATGGTAAAAGTTCTATCAGCGAGACATAACTGAAGGTAAATAAAGTTATTAAAAAATAACAACAAAAAATTACCGTCAAGAAGCCCTCATGAAGCACTTCAGATACCTCTGGGCAAATGCCTAACCACACACAAAAATTCTAATGTGGCATCTGAAGTTCCCAGTGCCCTGTGAGTGGCTGGGTAGCTTCTTGGGTGTCCCAGGGAAGGTATGTAGCCCAGCCTGTGGGCTGACCCACCCTTCACAGCCCCATCTGACAAGGCCTGAACAAATACACTCTTAAAAGCAAAGACATTCTTTAGGGATTGTGCAGAGGAATTTGGCAGCTGTGACTTCCTCATGTGTGGCATTAAGAGCAAGTTCCTTGGCCAGGGGCATAAGATTATCTACAGCTTCTTTAGAGGAAGTCAATATTACAGTGTTTTTATCTAAAAATCCACATTTATCTTAAAATGCCTGCAGCCTTATTCTGTTACTGGTATCTTTAACATATTAAAACAAAATCAGGGGCGCTTGGGTGGCTCAACTGAGCACTTACACTCAGGCCATGACCTCTCAGTTCGTGAGTTCGAGCCCCATGTTGGACTATCTGCTGTGAGCACAGAGCCTGCTTCAGATCCTCTGCTCCTTCTCTCTCAGCCCCTCCTCTGCTCGTGCTCTCTCTCTCAAAAATAAAAGAAATTAAAAAAACATTAAAAAGATCATTACAAAACAAAACAGCTTGGCTAATATTACTTGTAATGAACCAAGAAAAGAGTGGAACTCATACAGGACATTTTGCATAAATACCATTTCTACTTCTCTCTTTTCTGCCCTCCTTCCCTCCATGAGCACTGGTGAAACAGCTCCTGACAATCCAGGAAGGAGGACTCTGGTACTCCTTATATCTCAGGAAACAATAGGCCTCAGACGGAGAGCAGGCATGGGGTTCTTTTTCAATGGGGTTCTTTTTCCATGGGGTTATTTTTCAATCCTAACAGCCACTGTGTGTGCAGAGAGGTATTAATGACTTCTAACCATAACCTTGTTTCCACAGGCCATATCAGTCATGGGAAAAGTCAAAGGCTTGAGAGGAATTTGGTTCCAGCCCCCACATTTTTATCTCAAGGATTCCTGCTAGACCCAATCTGACATCACTATCTTTCTATTTTTGATGTATGATTCTGCTTACTTTGGACAGAATGCAATATTGGGTGATAAAAGTGCTGTTACTCTGCTGGCCTACAAGGAGTAAAACTACCTCTCTACTGGAGGGGAGGAGTCTTACAGTGAGTGAGAGAATCCCTGAGACTGCAGAGGTGAGCTGAGCTGTCAGACTGGGTGAGAGCTGAGTCTCATGTTGATTCTCAGTGGGAGTCAATTGTGGTGGCCCTGTGAATGAATCACTTGTGAACTAGGCATGACCCTCATGAATGCCAGCATTGAGTGGGTGGGGCAATGAAGGCGATTTGTTGTTGTTATTTTGTTTTTTGCACTAAGGAAGACTCTCTGACTTATCCACAGTAGGGGTAGATGAAATAATCGGCCAGTTCCTGGAGGCCAGAAAGACAAAAACTGAAAGACAAGGGGTTGCTGGGAGAAAGAAGTCATACAAAATGTCTGTGGGATGTTATCAAGACCCTTTGGGACTAGACCAGAGTTACCTCAGGGACAGAGACCTGTACTGTCTGTGATCATTTCTGTTTTTGTGTGCTGGAGCAAAATTGATTCATGAATGGCAGTTTATAGACTTCTCCTCCGGCCCCTATTCGAGCATTTGAGAATTGCCCACTCAACTGTACCTTCTAAGGCCTGTATTACCCAGGTGGGTCTTCAGGAGGAAACTACTCAGAGCCAAAGAATGACGACACACCATAGGTTCTGCACAAGACAGAGGAGAAGGAAATTGATGTGTCTTAAAAGTCTGTTGCATGGTGAAGGAGAAAGTAATCAAAAAGCAAGATGACACAGAGAAGGGTTGTGAATTAGAGAGACAGTAACGGGATAAGTGAGAGAGTCCCTAGAGTCGCTGGGCACTAGGGAAGTACTATCTAAAAAACAATGGATTACATATCCTTACTAGCATAAAAGCATTTTGATCGCCTACCATTATCTAGTACATTGACTTCTTATTTGCACTTTTGTATATTTTGTGTTGTGCAGATCATGCACAGGTAACCCAGCTCTATCCACCTTGAAAGATATCTTATTCACAAAGGCTAGAAGAGTAGGACCTACATTTCTCAGAATCCCTAATGGGTTTTGTGTTACATTCTGCCTATGAGAAGACTCACACAAACTTTGGACAGTGGGAGAGATGCAGAAACCATAATATTGTTCCTTGCCACTGGTACCCATGTCATGTTCTTTGGCAAACAGTAAGTAAGATGTTTCCAGAAGCATCTGGTATTCTTCCTATGAATTATTTCATTTCAGTGGTGAACAGGTAGCTGAGTCATAGTCAGCCATTTCCTACAACTCCTGCAAATCCTGATTTCTTGAAAGCCATCAGCAGCTTTGTTTAACCTTCATCCTCTAGGTCTTTCTATTTCCTTAGCAGAAATTTGACTGACACATATTCCTTAGAAAGCATAATATACATAATAGAAATAAAAAAGAAATAACATAAATAATATTTTAATTATTTTAGTTGATAAGTAAATTTTTTCTGAATAAAAATATTAGTTTGTAATTAATTCTTTTCAATTAGCATATAATTCAAACATCTGGTTCTAAAATCATTTTATTTCAATATTTAGCTTTAATAGCTATAAGAACTTAAAAAGAGATATCTCACAAAAATATATAGATTAAAATAGAAGAAACACCTCCTTAACTATGCTTACTAAATTGCAATATACAAGAAAATTATGATATGCAGAAAATTATGAAGATTTCTAGAAAGTCATTAAATAATATCTGAATAAAATGCAAAAAGATCTTGTGTTCTTAGATAAGAAGATTTCATATTATAAAGACAGTAATTTTTCCCAAAATAATCCACAGACCTAATGAGGTTTCAAATAAAGCATCAATAGAGCTCTTCATGGAAATGCATAAATTGATTCTAAAGTTTACATAGACAAGAGAGAACACCCAAGAACTTTCTGAATAAGAAGGCAGTGGTAGGATGCAAAACTTGTCTCACCAGCTATAAAAACTTGTTATAAAGCTGTAGTAATCAACGTGGTGGTCTATAGGGATAGATACATTGATTAGCTGATTAATTGGACAAAAACCACAGAAGGAAATTCACACAAATATTTAACTTTGATATATGACAGAGTTGTATGTATTAAGCCACCCAATCCATGTCACTTTGTTATGGCAGCCCTAGCTAACCAATACAGTCTCCAAGCCAGAATTTCTTTTTTATTTTTAAATTTTTTTTAAGTTTTATTTATTTTTGAGACAGAGAGAGAGAGAGTGAGCAGGGGATGGACAGAGAGAGAAAGAGAGAGAGAGAGACAGAGACAGAGACAGAGTATCCCAAGCAGGCTCCACACTGTCGGCACAGAGCCTGACATGAAGCTTGAACTCATGAACCGCGAGATCATGACCTGAGCCAAAATCAAGAGTCGGACACTTAACTGACTGAGCCACCCAGGCACTCCAAGTCAGAATTTCTAACAGTCACCCCTCCTCCATATTTTCAGGTTTACAAGAGAGTACAGCAAAGCCTGAAACACACTAACACATTCTGCAAAATGAATTCTGTGTAGCTACTCTGGCATCATTACACAAGGAAAAGAAAACTGATAAACATTATTAGATTCCAAACGCTCTCACCAAATTTTCTTCTGACCTCATGATAATAAAATTAAATTTCATACTATTGCCACCAATGTATGTATCAACTCTGCATTTTGCTTCTTTCTGGTGATTATCACATTTGTCATTTATTATATTGACAATAACCAACACACTTGTATTATTGATAGCTAAATAATATTCCTTTATATTCATGAAATCTATCAGATGGCTGGCATGAAAAGGTTATGCTGCTGTTACCAAAAATGGGTACCAGAGAGATGACATGAATCATAAGACTGGGAGAGACATTGGAACCGATCTGAAAACCACACTTTTCATCAAAGCCACCCGCTTTAGACTGCTACTCTCTCTTCCATTCAAAGCCAAGATAAACTAACAGAGCAGAACATCAAGGCAGTTAAGCAACAAGGATACACAGTCCTGGGGCATAGCTGCATAGCTGTGCTCAGAATGAGGAAGCCATTTTCCAAGTATAAAATAACTGGCACAAAAATTTTGCTGAGGATCTTAGAGCAAATGGACTTATACTTAATGTAGGTGATCAAGGTCACTGTCCTGAAGATGCAGAGAAAGAGAATCCTTTGCCCGACTACTATGGGCCCTGATACAAAACATAACCTATCTGTCAATGCTCCCTGAGCAGTGTCTCCCATGGCTGCAGAAAGAAAATAAAACTGTGTGTCTCCCCAGAAGTCAGGCCCAGGAACATGGCTGCTTCTCCACAGTTAGAGAACCAGGAAGCTCAAGAAAGAGTAGTTACCACCGTGAAAGCACAATTCAGGAGTCTGCTAATCTGAACTCAGATTCAGTGGGCTGACCACTGAGAACAGCCCAGAAAGTCTTCATAGCATTGTAATTGCACAGTGCAGAAGGGAACTGGATAATCCCAATAGGATTTGCCTTAGTAGAGTTATGAGAGTTTATTTTAAAGATGGTTTAAAGATCATTGAAAGTCAAAAAATACATAATTATTTCTACTTTTAAAAATTTCCAAATGTATTATAACTTCTATTTATTAAAACAGAAAAAATTGATTAAAACAACAATAACAAAAAGCCTTTGGCAATATTTAGTTCAGCTTCTTAGATGATGCATTAATTAATGACTGTGCTGGGTTTGTTTTAAAAGCTCTCTGTGGGAGGGAGGCAAACCAGAAGAGACTCTTAAGGGCTGAGAACAAACTAAGGGTAGATGGGAGGTGGGGGAGAGGGGGAAATGGGTGATGGGCAGGGAGGAGGACACTTGTTGGGATGAGCACTGGGTGTTGTATGGAAACCAATTTGATAATAAATTATATTAAAAAATAAAAAATAAATAAAAGCTCTCTATTTCTTTAGTTGAGGTTTTTCTACATTTGAAATTTGTTATTTTTTTTTAATTGAAAGACTATTTACTAGAGAGGGTTTAGGTTTATGAAAAAATTGGGTAGAAGTACAGAGGCCCCATATATCCCCTTGACCATCCCATCCTTCTAGTTTCCTCTATTATTAACCTCTCTCATGAGCATGGTACATTTTTTACAATTGATGAGCCAATATTTTTTTCTTTTGATTAACATTTTGTTACACTCCCAGGGAAGATTCCTCTACACCTGAACTAGTCTCCCTATAAGCCAGTTTGACAATGGTCTGCCTGTTCCTTGGATAGGTGCCATTAACAACATAGAGCAATGACACATGGGTGTCCTTTGAAAGCTCCAGACAGTGTATACACATTTTGCTTTGTAATGAGCCAACATTGACAGATTATTATTAACTTTATTGTTAAGTGCATAGTGAATGTTAGGGTACATTCTTTGTGTTGTACCATTCTATGGATTTTGACAAGAGCATAAAATCATATCTCTACCATTAAACTTCAGAAAGAACAGTTTCACTACCCTAAAAATCCCCTGTACTCCACGAATTCCCTCTCCCTCTCTCCACCAAGTCCCTGGCAACCACGAATCTTTTTGCTGCCTCTATAGATTTGCCTCTTCCAAGTGACACATAATATGTAGTCTTTTTCAAACAGAATTCTTTCATCTAGCAGTATGAATTTAAGGTGAAACTTGCTATTTTTCTGTAGGGAGTGGTGTAAAAGAGAAAAGGGTAAAGCAAACACAAGCAATTTTAAAAGAAATACTCTTGGTGCTTTACCAATCATTAGCGTGTGCAGGGCACGCACACACACATATCCTAGTCATTTAGGATTTACACTTAACAGTATGAATGTGCCAAGTACAGGAACCACTGAACTTTAGAGCAAACACTATTTCCACATTCATTCGACAGTCTTGTGTCAAGAGTAGATGAAAGTCTCTCAGTGACTTTAAAATTTGTTCTTCCATTAAAATAATATTTATGGGGTGGAAAGTGGGGATAGAGAATTTGCAAACAAGTTCTAAAGTCCTTTTTAGTAGATTTACTTATTGTAGTGGAATGAGTGAAGTGATTCTGAAACAACTGAGATATTTTATAGGATTAAGCAATGAGTAAATGTGTTGTTGAGAGCCAGAGTTCTCACTAACGAAGAAGGGACACAGAAATATACAACAGTGAATGGCAAGATAGAACCTCATGGGAATGGACTGGAATTGGAAGTATTGATGTGGACTCTTAATTTCTAAAATATATCAGAATGTGTATATGCATGTGTTTGTACACATGTGTGTGCATATGTATCTATATGTTTACATGTGTATATGTATACATATACATGCATACTTCCTAACTTTGCATACTTAAAGGGCCAAGAAGCAAAGACACCTCAGTAACCATAAACATACCTAATCCCAAAATTTGGCCTTTAATACCATTCCAACTAAAGGAAACAAGGCTGTACTTCATGGAGCTATACTGAGCTAAATGCTTTAAAATTTATATCAAACGTATCTGCATAAACACTTGCTTTGAGTTAGGCTGAGGGTTCAAAGATATAATGTGCTATTCACTAATCACCCACTAGATTCTCTATAGTACAAGATTAGTCAGGAATATATTGTTATGTCAGAAAATGAAGAAGAGCTTAAAAAAAAAGGAATGGGGGCTTGCAACCAGGACATGGAACCAACTGGAAAAGGGCCTTTGATTGCCAAGTCAAACTGGGGATAATATAAACACCAAACTATTAATTACAGTAATGAATCATAAACCTTTGAAAAATATGAGCTAATGAGTATGTTACTGAATAAAAAAAGATATGGTATCTCCATGTAGTTTTGTTTTGTATTTCTCTGATGATGAGCAATGTTGAGCATCTTTTCATGTGTCTGTGAGCCATTTGTATGTCTCTTTTGGAAAAATGTCTATTCATGTCTTCTGCCCACTTCTTCACTGGACTATTTGCTTTTTGGGTGTTGAGTTTGGTAAGTTCTTTATAGATTTTGGATACTAACCCTTTATCCGATATGTCATTTGCAAATACTTTCTCCCATTCTGTTGGTTGCCTTTTAGTTTTGTTGATTGTTTCTTTTGCTGTGCAGAAGCTTTTTATCTTGATTAAGTCCTAATAGTTCATTTTTGCTTTTATTTCCCTTGCCTTTGGAGACATGTCAAGCAAGAATTTGCTGCGGCTGAGGTCAAAGAGATAGTTGCCTGTTTTCTCTTCTAGGATTTTGATGGTTTCCTGTCTCACATTTAGGTCTTTCATCCTACATTGCATTTCGTAGCATTTCATACTACATAGCATTTCATGCTACATTGAGATACCACCACACACTGGCCAGAGTGGCTAAAATTAAAACCCAGAAAACCACAGATGTTGGCAAGGATGTGGATAAAGGGGAACTCTCTTGCATTGTTGGTGGGAATGCAAATCAGTGCAGCAACTCTGGAAAACAGTGTGGAGGTTCTTCAAAAAATTAAAAATAGAATTACCCTATGATCCAGAAATAGCACTACTAGGAATTTATCCAAAGGATACAGGAGTGCTGATTCACAGAGGCACATGTACCTCCCAAAGTTTATAGCAGCATCATCAACAAAAGCCAAATTATGGAAAGAGCCCAAATGTCCATCAACTGATGTATGGATAAAGAAGATATGGTACATATATACGATGGAATTCTACTTGGCAACGAAAAAGAATGAAATCTTGTCATTTGCAGTAACTTGGATGGGACTGAAGGGTATTATGCTAAGTGGAATAAGCCAGTCAGAGAAAGACAGGTATCATATTTTCACTCATATGTGGAAGTTGAGAAACTTAACAGAAGACCTCGAAGGAAGGGAAGAAAAAAAAGAGTTACAAACAGAGAGGGAGGCAAACCATAAGAAACTTTTAAATATAGAGAACAAACTGAGAGTGGAAGGGGGTGAGGGTGGAAGGGGGCAGGGGAAAATGGGTGATGGGCATTGAGGAGGACACTTGAGGGGATGAGCACTGGGTGTTTTATGTAAGTGATGAATCATAGGAATCTACTCCCAAAGTCAAGAGCACACTCTATATACACTGTATGTTAGCTAACTTGACAATTAAATAAATAAATAAATAAATAAATAATTTTTTGAAAAGATAAATAAATTAGAAAGGAGGTCTCATGCTTTTAAGGCAGAATGCTGAGGGCTGGCTGGTTAATACAGAGGGGATGCTGGAGTTGAATCATTTGCAGCATTATAGTAAAGACTAGATCAGGCAAGAATCATCAATGGATGCCAGCTAAATCCAGAGAGAAATTTGGCTGAAAACAAGAAGATTTGAATGGACTTAAAGTGCCTTATCACAAACCACCAATTAGTTTCAAGTGAAAAAATAAAGTAATTATACAGGGCAGAAGCTAGGCAACATGTTCACTGGGCAATTAATATTAATGTCACCAGTGAGGAACAGATGGTCACCATGTGTCTCCAGATGATATACCTTGAGAAAGACACACGTCACCTATGAAGCATGTGTTTGAGAATGTATAACCGGACTCTAATCATGAGGAAACATCAAACCAATGACGAATATCCTATTAAAAAGAGGGGAAGATTATAGTCTTTAAGAATATTGTTAGCATAGGGGCACCTGGGTGGCTCAGTCAGTTGAGCAACCAACTTCAGCTGAGGTCATGATCTCGCGGTTTGTGAGTTCAAGCCCCGCATCAGGCCCGCTGCTGTCAGCAGAGAAAATACTTCAGATCCTCTGTTCCTCTCTTTGTACCCTTCGCCCACCTGTGCTCTCTTAAAAATAAATAAAGCATATATTATTGGCATAAAACACAAGAAACAGCTGTGGAAATGTGCCTGATTAAGAATGCAAGATGGGGCACCTGGATGGCTCAGTCGGTTGAGCATCCAACTCTTGGTTTCACCTGGGGTCATGATCTCATGGTTCTTAAGTTTGAGCCCCACATCCTGCTCTGCAATGACAGTGCAGGGCCTGCTGGGATTCTCTCTGTCTCCCTCTCTCTTTGCCCCTCCCCCACTTGCTCTCTCTGTCTGTCTCAAAACAAATAAGTAAAATTAAAACAATTTTTAAAAATGCAAGGCAATTTGTTTTACTACATTCCAGGTTAAAGACACAAAACAACTAAATACAATATCTGACCCTGGACTGGATTCTAAATTGGAAAGGGAAATGCTATAAAGAGCATTACTGGGGCAATTGAATAAGGACAATCGCTTGGATGAAATTATTGCATCAATGTTAAATTTACTAAAGTTGATGAGTGAACTATGATTATGAGAGAGAATACTCTTAGGAAACATACAATTAAATACTTAGGAGAAAAGTGGTAATGGGTTAAAGGGTCATGATGTATACAATTGAATATTGGCAATATAATATAAGATACATAAACAGAGAGAGGCAGCAAATATAAGCAAATAAAACAAAAAAATGTTCACCATAGAAATCTGAGTAAAGGGTATAGAGGTACTCTTTGTATTATTCTTATGCTTGCAAATTTTTTGTAAGTTTGAAATCATTTTCAAACCAAACAACACGAACATTAAGGAAAACAGTATCTAATGAAGTAAGTAGTGACAATGGATATTCTTCTACTAGAATCCTCATCTCCTATCACCTGGGCAACTCATATTCATCCTTTAACATAATCTGCCAAGGCATTACTTTCTCTCTGTTACCTTCCCCAACACCTTTGTCTTAAAACAAAACAAAACAAAACAAAACAACCTGCACATTCCATATCATCTGGAATTGCATTTAGATTCTGGTAACACAGTGAAAATAGCAGCTGCTTAAACAAGACAGAAATGTATTTCTACCCCAAAATTGAAGGAGAGGCAGTCCAGGGTTCTGCTGTGTCATCAGTGATTAGACTCCTTCTCTCTGCCTTTCTTATCATCCTTTATATATTGTTTTCATCATTGAGGTCACATTATCCTCCAATATTACTCCTGGAGCTCCAGCCATCACAACCACAATCCAGCCCGCAAGCCCTAGCCTTTTGTCCCCAAGCCAAGGAGACTTCCCCAAAGTCCAATCCCAAACTTCCACTTGCATTACATTAGCCAAAACTTATTCCATGGCCACATCTCCTGCACGGGAGGATAGAAAATTGAGTCTTTTGCTGGGCATTTTGCCACCTGGTACAAATTGGAGGGCTTTTATAAGAAAGAGGGGAAAATTAATATTGGTTAGGCAATTATCAGTCTCTGAATACCATCCTGTTGTGAAATTTGCCATTATTTTGTACATATTCTATTATTACCTGTGTCAGACCATATTTTGTTTGTGTTTATGTCACTATCCTAAACTATAGCATATAATTTTTGGATATGAAATATCTATGTTGGCTTTTAAATGCCCCAGTGCTTGGCTCAGAGCCAGTCCCATAGTAATTGCTCATGTAAGGTTCATGAAGGTAAATGAGTTGATAAGCAGCCATTTGAGATATTCAAGATATATATATTTGATATTCCACAGGATTACCCTGCCATTATGGAGAGACCTTGAGGATAAAGTTCGTAAAGTTTTATGTGGTTATAAAACTCAAGTGCTGACAAAATTAGCTGGTGGCTTCAGGTCATAGAATATAGAAGATGGTAATCAACTGAAGGTTTTAACAGTGAAATGCAATCCTTTTTCCTTAGTTTCGATGACTTGTCCCTTTATAGACTCCAAATGCTGGGGGTCCTTCATTTATTAAATATTTTAAAATATAAATGTTAAAAAACATTTAATATTAGATGTATTTCTGACCTCATTTAACCAGTCAATGAGGAATGAGGAAGTAGGTTTTAAAAAAAAAGGAAGTAGGTTTAGAAACAATTTTGTTAGCATGCTCAACAATGAGCAACATAATAGGAAATAGGAAGCAAGGAATGTGAGATTGCTGAGTGATGTTTTGCCTTCTCAAGCACATGACATGCTGCAGAACCCAACTGATCTTAGAAAAGAGCAGAGGAGTCTTTTTATATAAAAACACTAACTCAAAAGAATTATCATGCATAGAAAAAAAAGCCCTTATCACTCATGTAGTCACCAAATATATTTGAGCTTTTACTATGCATCAGGTAATTTGCTAGATATGAAAGACAGAATGGCATTTAAAGAAGAAGACTTAATTTTTGCCTCAGAGAGTTCTCCCAGTGAAACATGTTTTCAGCCTCAAGGTTGTATACTTCCAAAACCCATGCACTTGGCCACTATATTTTCACACTAAGATTCAACTCTTCTTGGGGCATGTGAGTGGCTCAGTTGGTTAAGCATCCAACTCTTGATTTGGGCTCAGGTCAGGATCTCATGGTTGTGAGCTTAAACCCCAAGTTCGGCTCCGCGTTGTTCATGGAGCCTGTTAAGATTCTCTCTCTCCCTCTCCCACTGCCCCTCCCCACACTCTCTCTCTCTCAAAAAAAAAAAAAAAAGAATTAACTCTTCTTGGGGTGCCTGGCTAGTTAAGCCAGTAGAGCATGCGACTCTTGATCTCAGGGTTGTGAGCTTGATCCCCATGTTAGGTGCAGAGATTACTTAAAAACAAAATCTTAATTTTTTTAATGTTTATTTATTATTGAGAGAAAAAGAGACAGAGCATGAGTGGGGGAGGGACAGAGAGAGAGGGAAACACAGAATCTGAAGCAGGCTCCAGGCTCTGAGCTGTTAGCACAGAGCCCAATGTGGGGCTCAAACTCACAAACTGAGAGATCATGACCTGAACCAAAGTTGGATGCTTAAGTGACTGAGCCACCTAGGAGCCCCAAAAATAAAATCTTTAAAAAAAAGAATTAACTCTTCTTGAACCTTTCCATCTTAAAATTTGGGTCTATAGTCAAGTGATAGTTGAAGATCCTAAAATGTTGTCTTTCTTACTTGTTACTTCCATTAAAAAGTGAAGCTGCTGATAATAGGTAAGAGAACTAAAATAAATTTTTAAGTGAAGTAAAATGTTCATTGATATTTTATTTTTATAGTCTCACTTCACTGAGTTCCATTTAAATGAGTTGCCAGAATTTTGCAGTGTTCAGATTGATTTACAGTTGTCTCAACATAACAACCAACATTCCGAACTGCAGAGCAATTATTTGGACGTTATTTTTCTAATTGATGCCAAAAATTAAAATTACTGGAGTTTTCCCCTAAATTGACCAGATAATTTGGAACTGTGAGCAGTCTCAGCTCAGCTGCCAGGGATATCAGATAAAATATTACCCCAAATAAAAGGTGGGGCTCCAGAATGAGTAAAACAAAAGGCATGCCAAAAAAGATAAACACACACCCTCCTTTGAAGATTACTGCCAACTGTCTTTAAAATAATGCCAAAGAAAACTTCTCATCCAGGTTTACTTCATCTCAACCTTCCCTTTTCTAATTCAAAATACCCAGGATGTCCCTTGCAGCTCAACAGTTTTCTCTGGAGCTTTAAAAACACATCAGGGAACTGAGTGAAATCCAAGCGATGTTTTTATTGTGTCGCCTGATTATCATCTGATGGTGAATAGGCAAGGAAGGAGTGTGAAGTTGAGGCGTCTGGCTATATATTTGAGGTCACAAAATGTCAGGGTTGGACAAGCTCACAGTGCATCCAAGTGCTTCTCAGTTGGCCTGTCCAGGACCTTCTTCTTTGAGAAGAGGGCAAAGGCATCTCTGACTGGTTGTCACACCTACATTTCCTGATTAATAGACCTGTCATTGTGGGAAGTTGTCCAGTCTGAACTGTGAGGTCACCAAGCCCTAGAAAAGCCTTAAAAATATCATCTGACCACATATACTCTGCCTCCTGCGGAAGGGAATTTTAAGTGGCTCTGAATCACACTTCCAGAGCACCAGCCCAGAATGACCAAAAACCATATTCTTCACCATTTAGAACATCAACAGGGTAGTAATTCTCTCCCAAACTAATAACTCTTACTATAGTAGCAAGGTTTGATTATTGTTCTCTTTTTGAAGACCAGGGGAAAGACAGACACATATTGCCTCAGATGCTCAAGAATGATAACAAATATGACCAGGATGATGTCTCTGGCTCAAAACAGAGTACTTGACACCAGAAATCCAAATATTAATCCAATTCCCCCTTTTTAAAAATCACGATGTTACAGCATAGTAAAGCTAATGTTTGTATTAAGCCTATAAGCTGATTTGATTGTATTAACCTACTAGCTAAAAGTGGTTCCAACTCAAGCCTAAAACCTTTACTTCATTACATTTGCAGAAATATTAAATTTACGAAAATACCAGGTCTAGGCAGAAGACATGGAAACAAACATAATCATGTGTTTCGTCCCTTGAAATCTGAGTATTATCCAGAAAAGAGGTGTTCAGCGGTGCTCGTGGATCCAAGGGGGAGAAGGGATTCAGAGCTATGGTCCACACATGGTCCTGAAAGGGGAAATAGTGCCCAGGTTCTAAGAGATCATAAGAGTGAACTTCCCAAGTTTTTTTAAATGAACAAATGCCTTTGAGTTGGACATGTCTCCATATAAAATACCGAGGCACTAGAGGGAAACAAAATAAGAAAGAAAAATGATGAACACTTTTCTTTTCATTTTATTAATGTATTCTATTTCTTTATAGGGACAGAGTCTTTCAAAGGGTAGCCAGTTTCAAAATATACCAGTTTGGATCTTTTTTCACAATACTTCAATCCCACTTCTCAGGAACAAATCTATAGCTGGAAATTCAGAAAATCATCATCTCCCGCAGAGGCTGAAAACAATAGTGAAGCAGTGAGTCATGTTCAAGAAGGGTTTGGGTTACACTTGACTATTATTCAAGGCCTACTTAAATTCTTTTTAGGAAATTACTTTCCCAATTACAGGCAGGAGCACATTTTTCACTGTTATTATGAATAGGAAATAACAACCCATTTCTGACTTCAGCTTCCTTTTAAAGGACACCAATAGGAAGCTCATGGCTTTCAGAAGTACAAGAAAAAAGAAGTGTTACAATGTAGTGCACACACTTCATCACCATCTTTCCATAAAGAAAATATGTCGGGGATTTTTGCTGTTGATAATAACAAGCATCAGTAAGCCATTCTGGGAGTTCCTAGTCTTTAAACTCCATCTGCTGTCCATTTCCACCTTTAAATGGAGCAAAATTTCAGGTGAAGGAAACCTTGTCTTCCAAGTGCTACCCCATGATTGTTTGTAATCATATTTTACATATGAGTTAGCTTGATATTGAAATGATAATGATAATGTCTGAACTTGAACTCATAGCTGGCCACATAAAACCATTCTTCAAACTTATGAATTATTCTTACCAAGAGGGGAAAAAACCAACAACCACTGTGTCCTAGTAAGTTTACTCAAAGTATTTGGTGAAGTAATACCTGATTTTAAAAAATGTTAAATATATACATGCAACGTGTGTGTGTGTGTGTTTGTGTGTGTGTTTATTAAGAGCCAGTCGTTGTTAGACTAGCAAAGTGATAAATGCCAATTTTACTTATTTGAATTATCTTCGTAAAATCAAAATACATGTATTTTGAGTTCTGGAATACATTTGGTCTTCATTTGCAAGGGTGAATGAGAATAAATTTAGTCCTTAGCCTCTTCTTGGTCCCTAAAATCTGGGGGGTTAAAACTTAAATGCTGTTTGGTGGCTCTAAATTTTTCATATAGTTATAATGAGTCTGAAAAAGTAGCATTACACCTGTCTTTTACTTATTTCTAAGTTCTAAAACTATAGGTTATTAGAATTAAAATAATTATAGTAGGGATGATGATGATAATAATGGCAGCATTTTTTTTTTGTCTTTCACCTTTAGGTTTTGTGTTTGTGATACTCAAATAATAGAGAAATGCAGCAAGCCTTGCCCTAAAACAAATTTGTCTGAAACAAAAAGGGAAAGTAAATGTTGTAATAAGGTATGGTAAACATATTTACAATTTGTACAGTTATTACTAGAACGTAAGCCTCATGAGAGAAGCAGCTTTTCTACCTTGCTCAGTATTATGTCCACATCACTGGATAGTGCTGAGCACAGATAGGGCATTCAGTCTTATTTGGGTGCATTTAAGTAAGCCTTGAGCAATGGGAAATAAAAATGTGTCCTCATCTTGAAAACAGAAACCACCACTGACAACTAAATAAAATCAACGGGAGAGTTCAAATTGCATAAATTCTAAATATTTTGACTCACTTACAGTCTAGTCTCAGCTAACTAATCAGAGTTCCCAAGAAAATGGGCTGATCATACAGAACCTCTTATTTGACCCTATAAGCTGTGGGAGCCACTAAAAAATTATGTGGGAAAAGAACCATTACTATTATATCCATTTTATAGATGAGAAAACTGACTTACTCTAGGTAACTGGTAGAGATGGAACAATCTCTGTCTCTCTGAAATAAAAACTGGTGAGCTTTACCACTCTTCTAGCTCAAGAACATTTAAACCAAAGTGAGGAAGAAAATACAGGATACAGTAATTTAAATAGTGATGGCCCATGTTCCTTTTTCATGCCAAGAACAAAGATGGATGGAAGAGAAGACAGAGTTAAGGAACATGAAATTTTTAACAAATCTATCACTCCAGTATAATAACTATTGCTAAATTTTAAATGAAATACAGGATGTGAAATATTCTTCACCTGAATGCTTCTCTGGGCATCTTGTCATAAAGCAGATTCTGAGATAGCTGATTCAAGGTGGGGCCTGAGATTCTGAATTTCTAACAGGCTCCCAGGTGATGCTGATCTACTGATCCACAGACAGCTCTGTAAGTGGAGAAGTTTTTCCTGATACCTGTTTGATTTATGAGGTGAGAACTGCATCTCTCTGCTTTGTCAAATGAAGCAAGACCTTTTCAGGTTCTACCAGCTTGAAACAGTGCGGTAATAGCTAGTTGTACCAGAAATCATAGCAATCACGACAGACTTATAGTGAGATTTAGGAGATTAGAAGTGGGGTTTAGGTGGAGTCATAATTATGCAAAGATTCTAGGACACCTCCCTTTTGGTTTCCTTATTAAAGCTGTTGTTTTCCCTGAACTTCTCATCACTCATAAAACTAGAATATAAACATCACATTAATGGAGTTTAGTACAGCATAATGGTAGAACATGCTAAGAATCATGATTTTTCCAAGAGATCAGATTTACAATTACCAGAAGCAAAGGGTGGGGATAATGGGGATTGGAGGAAGGTGGTCAAAATGAACAAACTTCTAGTTATAGAAGAAATAAGTACGAGAGATATAATGAACCCCATGATGACTATAGTTTACACTGCTGTGTGATATATATAAAAGTTAAGAAATTAGATACTAGAATGCATGGGGGCCTCAGTCGACTGAGTGACTGACTCTTGATTTCAGCTCAGGTCTTGATCCCAGGGTCATGGGAACGAGCTCCATACTCAGCACAGAGCCTGCTTAAGATTCTCTTTCTCTTCTCCCTCTGCCTCTCTCCCCCCTTACACACTTTCTCTCTCTCTGTCAAATAAATAAATAAATAAATAAATAAATAAATAAATAAATAAATAATTTTTTTAATTGAAAAAAGAAAGTTTTTAACTTTCTCATCACAAGAACTGTTGTAACTGTTCTCATCACAGACATTTTATTCTTTTTCCTTTTTTGTATTTAAGATGATGGATGTTAACTAAATTTATTGTGGTATTTATAGGTCAAGTCATTATGCTCTATACCTTAAATCTATACAGTACTATATGTCAATTACATCTCAATGAAACTGGGGGAGAAAAAGAATCGTGAGTTTTCCACGTCATTTAAAGTACTATGGAGGATCATACTATGTTGTTGTTGTTTTTGTTTAGTTTGTGCTTGATTCCCCACCTGCTCATTTTAAAAGATAGCAAGGAAGTTACATTACATTAGTATCTTTCTTGCTTTTTACAATGGTACTTATGAAGGGCACACAATGTGTAGATAGTATACTAAGTATTTAAATAAATTATTTCCTTTCTCTTTACAATATTCTTATAAGTACTGTTATTATACCCATTTTAAAGATGAGCAAACTGAGGTTTAAGTAGATGGTGCAGTTTCCCCAAGGTTACAGAGCTGACAAGAGGAAGTTCGGGTTTCCTGAGATCTGCCAGAATCCAAAGCCCACTCTCTTATCCACCACCCTGATAGTTCCTTTTCTGAAAGATAGGAGTACATTTTCTTTTGAATATTTGCAAAGATCAAGTTTGAGGATACTTTTTACAGGTCATTTTCAAACCAAGAAGGCATAATCATTTGCCAAGGGATTACCAACAATCTCAGTGTGCCTGATTTTGGTTTACATGATGATAAACTTTGACAGATTGAATGTTTGTTCTCCAGGGGTTCTTTGGTTTGTTCCTGTGAGGAATCCTTCTGCACTGTGCATCTATCAGCTTCAAGTTTAATTTGTAACTGCAGCTACCATTAGCAGGGTCCTCCCTCTGCCAACTATTCCACCCTGGACTGTGTCTCTACAGTGATAAGTATATAACTAAACAGGTTTTTGTTGTGTTTTCTTTTGTAACATCATGCTAATCCAAACTTCTCATCTGATCATCAGGCATATGAGGTGATAGTATTCTGGAATTGACTGGATAGGGAAGCAGAAACCCAGAGAATAAAAACACCTTAGTGGAATGAGCACTCCAGAAAGCTCCAGGCAGTGCCCAGAATCCCAGAGTGGCATAATGGCTCAGCAGTAGGTAGCAAATGGGCGTCTCAGCATCAGGGACAAGGCAACAGGGGACTCTACAGAGTGTAAAGTTGGATGTGGTTGACATCAGAGGCAGATGATGCAGGACCTCAGAGAAAGCATTAGCACTTGCCCTTTGGAGGAATGAAAAGAACCTTGGTCCTGGAGGACCTATTAATGAAGTTCAATGCAAGGACTTATTTTATTTAAAAAAAAAAGTTTAGAAACAAGTAAAGTGTCTGAGAGGGAAATCCATGGGATGTGACTCTTCAAGCCATAAATGTAAATTTTTAAAATTTCTTCCAGGTCAGAATGGAATTACTCTTCCAACCAAGCATGCACCTGACACTGTGGGAATCTGCTATGGGAAGTTAATAAATATGGGTTTAGGAAGCCAAGCAGATCACTAAAATTACATCATCTTTTACTGAACTTCTAATTCACTCCTGGAAATAAGTGAGCTCCTTTGTGATAATTAAGTACTATATTTTAAGAAACTGAGCTATCAGAGATGGCTTTGAAATACCTAGATGAATATTCCATTGCATTTTGCATTGTATCTCATTTTACAGGTTGATTAATAGTTACCCGGACCCAGGATGGCAAAGGCTGCTATTTGTTGCAAGACAGCTAGTCTCCCTTCTTCCCAAGCACATGGCTGTAGAAAATAAAGAGTACAGCTCTCAGTTTCCTTTACAGCTAGGCACAACCCTGTGACTAAGTTCTGGCCAACAGAATGTGAGTAGAGTGTTGTCTAAAACACGAGGAAGGGTCCTGAAATGGTGGGAACAAGCCCTTCTTCCTTCCTTCATTCCCAATGTCTGGATAGAGATATGCTGGCTTGACTTTAGAAATGGAGGCCATGGGATGGAAGAGCACCAAGACAGGGTCTTTGAGCACTTCAAGAAGCAGAACTGTCTGCCATTAGAGCCACGGAATGCCTGTATCCAGGCATTAATGGGAGAGAAATGAATGTTGTTGATTCAAGTGTTGTCACTGAGTTTTATCGAAAGTCACAAACAAATGCAATTCTAAATAATTCACAGAACCATCATCTTTGCAAAAGTCACATCAAGGCTAAGTGGTCGTACTGGCTATCAACATCCAAAGTGGTAAGAATGAGGATTATCAGTTCTCAGATCATTTAACATTCCACTTAATGCAACAACAAATAGAGCAGTGATATTAACATTCCCAGAATAAACATGTTTACTGCCATCAAAATTTCTTGAGAAATCTTCACAGTCACCAAACTTTCTTACATAGATATAAGATTTACCTTGAACAAACTTTGTACTCCTATTGCTTAGTACAAAAAAAAAAAAAGTTTTTTTTTTTTATTAAATTTTTTTTTCAATGTTTATTTATTTTTGGGACAGAGAGAGACAGAGCATGAACGGGGGAGGGGCAGAGAGAGAGGGAGACACAGAATCAGAAACAGGCTCCAGGCTCTGAGCCATCAGCCCAGAGCCTGACGCGGGGCTTGAACTCACGGACCGCGAGATCATGACCTGGCTGAAGTCGGACGCTTAACCGACTGTGCCACCCAGGCGCCCCAAAAAAAGCTTTTTTAAAATAAATGGAACTGGAGGGAAAAAAATAACTGAATAGGGAACCAGAAAACTCTCCCACTGACAAACAAAAGGGTTAATGGGCTATATGGTGAGAGAGAAGATGTATACTAATCTTTCTCTGGAAGCCAGAGTAGTAAAGGTGCTTTTATCAGTAGTTGGCTAAGTGATTCTCTGCAAAGCTATGAAAAAGGGGAAACTAATAATTGATGCCCACTGCCCTTCTGGGTGGGCTCTTCATATTATTTTCTAGCACTCACTCTGTTTTTACCCCTACTATTCTTTGTGATATTCTTTGGCCACTCCCTATACACACACTTACACACACATCTCTCATTAAGACAGGATTCCTTTCTCCGGACTTTTCCTCTTGTCTCATTAACATAATAGGAGTTGACACTTGTACAGTCTTTAAATATAGCTCATTCGACCCTATGGAGTATGCGACTATGAGGTACTTTATTATCCCATTTTAAAGATGAGAGTGTGAATCACTAAGCTACTAAATTTTGGAGGTAGAATCCAAGCGCAGGCAGTCTGGCTCAAAGTGAGTTGTGTCTTCTCAAGAAGAATCAGCAATCTATTGGGAGAGTACTTTGGGAAGAGAGCCTTGTGTATTCCTCAAATCACACTTTAGACACTCAACCAGTTGGTATAAGCTGGTCATCCATCAGAATCCTATGTATAACTATGCTTGAACTACTAATAATATGAACATTAGAAATTAGGTTAATTTTGCAATTTTTAAAATGAGGTTAGGAAGAGTGAGCCCTAATATACCTGAGCACAATAGTCAAATCTTCCAAATGGTTCTCTTTACTCTTTTATAAGACTTAAGTCCTTGATCTGAGGAAACTGCTGGAATTTTATTATTTCCAGCTTACTATTGAGCTGTTCTTCTTCAATATCACTTATGCTTCATTGTTATCTTCATTCCGTCATTGATTTTTTTTCTCTATGCTGCTGGCCTTTTGAATCTGGCAAATACAGATATTAAAAAGACTTTTTTTTATCTATTGTGATCATCATGTACTCTTTATTTCTGCATCTGATGCTGAGTTTTTCAGTAAAGGCACTATCCAGGGAAACTACTCCCTATAAAGTAGTATATTTATAATAATAACTGATATTTCACATTCTGTGAAATGGATTTTGTGTCCCTAATTGCAGATGAAGAAACTGATGCTCAGAGAGATACCATGCATTGCACAGGATTAACCAGTGGGTAAGGGCAGAAACCAGAACTCCTCCAGCTCCAGACTTCAAGCTCTGTACTCCTTCCATAACACTGTCATGTATTTGCCAGATTTAAAGGGTTCATCTTAGTAATAGTAAGAATCTATGAATTATATCTTTGATGTTATAAAATCAATGAAAATTACAATACAATTTTTAAAAACTCATTAAAAATCCAATCAATATTTGCAAAAACATATTCACTTACATCTTTGGCCAGTACATATTTTATGGTGTCTGTTGCCTACCCTCTCTTCCACTAGAAGCTGGGAAATTGACTATCCTGGTGAGAGATAGCAGCCATAAGAATGCAAGAAATTCTACCCTCAACACCTATATATAAGATTGTACCAAAGCAAGGCACTTACAGCCTGCACACTGGCCTGCCAGGAACCAATACCAATGGGGCCCAGTCTAAAAAGATGAACTGAGATTGATCTTTCAATCAAAGATGAACTGAGATTTTCAATCAAAGATGAACTGATTTTGAAACCAAAGAGATTGCTTTCTTGGGAGTATGGGACTGGGTTAAGAGGAGCACCAACCTATCTTGTAGGATATATCACGACAACGATGATGGTGCACAATCAACTGAAGTTACAAGGAAATAAAAATAAAATGTATAAATAATAAGAGCCACCATTTATATGATACTTACTATGTGTTTCACTTTCTTAATGCATTTACCCTACAAAGTAATTACTGGTATGAACAACTCACCACCACCACCACCCTTTTACTGACGAGAATACTGAAGCACAAAGGAATTAAGAAACTCACCACAAGCTATAAGTGGGAGAGCAAGATGGAAATCCAGGCCATGTGGCTTTGCTGCCAAATTTGATGTCACATAAAGGCAGCTTAGTGCACAGACAAGAGAAGACAACAAGCAACAACATACATGGCAAGAGAAACAACAAGTCACGAGAGAGAAAGACTCAGCAACAGACAGAGAGACAGTGCACCATACCCAAGAGGCATCCAGTTCCCAGCTATGTGCTTTAGCTCCCCTTCTCAGATTCTCGTGAAATCCCTGATTATGTGCTTACATAGGACACCTTAGTGCATCTGTTCCTTGTAAATGAGAGATCCCTAAGTAAAATAATATGACTCCTTTTAGGACTTCGTAAATACAGTGCTCAAAGGCAGTAGAAGTGATATCATTGTATATTTCTTGTTTGAGGTAACGATTGGCTCTCTTACAGATTTACGATCTGATATGGAAGAGAAGGTAGAGATATGGACACACAAGAGAAATATTTACAATTTTAATAGTACAATGAGAGTATGATGTAGATTGGAGTTAAAATAAGGTGAATAAACTCAAAGCTGTTGGTAATGAATCATGAAAACTTTCCTGAAGAAATAAGGCCCAAACAGGGATATGTTTGTTGAATACACGCTTGAACCAAGGTGGGTAGAATACTTCTTGCTTCAGCGAAGAAGAGAAAAAGGCACTGTGGGAGTTGGATAGTAAGATCTGTGTGTATGTGTGTGCGTGTAAGCGTGGCATATGAGCACACGCTTTTGGAATGTAAAGGAAAGAAAAAGATAAAGCAGAAAATTTAAATGAAGTCAGGTGTTGAATAATTATACAAGAACCAGGCCAAGGTGATTAAATTCTCTGGTCTTATAACAATCTGGTATATTTTGGCTGATGCCTTAGTTAAAACACTTAAAACAAAAACAAAATTTTATGATCATAATAGGTGCATTACTGAATTATTATTTATGACATTTAATCAGATAATCAAGCATCCTGAAAGCAAATACCTCCTTGCTCATTTTTTTCCAGCCACGCTGTGCCTTTCTCTTTTTTTTAATGTTTATTTATTTTTGAGAGAGAGAGAGAGAGACAGAGGACAAGCAGGGGAGGGGCAGAGAGCGGGAGACAGAAGCTGAAGCAGGCTCCAGGCTCTAAGCTGTCAGCACAGAGCCCAACGCAGGGCTTGAACCCATGAACCATGAGATCATGACCTGAGCCAAAGTCGGAGACTTAACCAACGGAGCCACCCAGGCGCCCACACGGTACCTTTCTTGAAGTCCTTTGTGCTAGTACACAGCAGGCACTCAATAAATACATATAGACTGAATATCCAAATGTTCCTGTTATCTCTCTGTTCGAACATGAGATCATATCTATAAAATTCAAAGTCCCATACAAGTTTTTTTAGATGAATCATTTATATTTATGTCTTATGAAACCAAAAATTCTTTGCTCATGTCTCCCTGCTTTCTGCACCACCCCCCCAGACTATCTAATCATGTTGTGTCATAAGGTTTTTGTGATTGCAAACATATCAGTTAAAATATAAACTTTCAGTTATTTGAGCAGATTGATTTTGCCCTAGAATGCTAGCGACGCTGTGTCTGCACATAGTCCAAATAGCATCCCAGTCCTGTCTCACCTGGAAGTGCCACATGGGCTGGATTCAAGGAACAATGATGGTAAAAAAAAAAAAAAAAAAAAAAAAAACAATGCAAACTAAAAACACCAGCAACAGAAAAAGAAAAGAAAGCAATTCATAAATATATTATCTGAGAGTAACTGCCATATAATTGCTATAGTCTCTTCTGATATTTGCTAACCTTTTCCAAGTACAAAAGAAAACAGTCTGAAGGGTTGTATGGATAAATGAATATTCATAAAATTACAGAGGAGCATTAGTATATACAGTGTTTACATAGCATAAGCAAACTGGCAGACAACTCAGAAAGCTAATACTTTTCCTTTCCACTTTTCTGAATTTTCCAGATTTTCGTCAATAATACGTGTGTTTTATGACAGAAGAAAAACCTTTCTAGAGAAAATTTTTTTTAATTAATGTGGATAAGTCAGGTCAACCAAGCCATATTTTGAGGAGCAGTGAACTGACATCATTTTTCTTAACATTGTTAGCAAAGAACAACATTTGATAGGAGGAGATCTTCCCTTTGCAGTTTAATGCTTGGCATCAAATCCAAAGATACTCAGCTCAAGGACAAAAGCTAATTCACTTTATATAATCAAATGGGTGGATTCTGAAAACAAGTGGGTTGAAAGATAAACCTTTGCATAAATCATTCTTCTTTTGTTATACTAAGCTTCCACGAAACCATTCTGAACAAACAGATTTTAATTTCAGTTTAGACACCAACATCCAGCAGGCTATTCCACTGATTAATGATGATAAAACTGAGTGGAAAGAGAAGCCATTTATGAAACAAACAATATAACAATCAATCCAGCTTCGTTAGGGCTGATAATATTCTAACTCTGTATAGTCCTTGACTCTCTAGCACCACTCCATGGATACTAGCTGAGCTGCTAAACGCTTTAGAATTAATGCCAGAATTGTCAGTGCTAAGGTTCACAGTGTCAGAATGAGGACTCAAAGCTATAACGTGGTATCTACTGATCACCCCCAATGAGATGGATTCTCTGCTGCACGCTCAGCTTAAATTCTAATATTAAAACACAAACACTTCTTTCCCCAGCATCCATCCTCCTCTTCCTGCACCTGCCACACAGGCACATTAAATGGAGATCAGATAGGGAATGAACACCCCTGTACCTTTTCAGCCCCTGCTGGTGACTTTTTATTCCTTCTACCATGAAATTGGTTTTTTGTTTCTTATTTTATCCATTTGGTGTCATATGTTACTTCATTATTCCTTCAAACTGTTTACACTGGCCACCATAAGAAACCCAGGGCCCTCACATCGGCCCCCATCCCCTTGTAATTCCAGTTGGCTCTGAGAAATGAGGCAATCCTCTACCTCACTCCATCCCTAATTTAGTTTCTCTGTGGCACTAACCACTACCTGGCATACCATATACTTCACTTATTCATTTGTCTTCTTCTTCTAAGATGTTTACCCCACTAAGGCAGAAATTTTTGTTTTGTTTATTAACAAATTACCATGCACAGGTTCTGACATGTAGTAGGCAATTTATAAAAGTTGTCTGAATAAGTGAATGAATGAATGAATGATATTTTAAAAACCACTAGGACGCCTAGAGGCTTCTACTAGGCAATTCTTATCATAATTACCTTTACTCCATGTGTCAGAAAGTCAACAAAGGAATTTTGTGGTTGCTGGAAGTTTTAATTCCAATCATAAAATCAGGAACTGAGTAAATTAATAGAGATGAGACTGCATTCCTTCAAGGTAAATTGCGTTCAAATTTTTTAACTTATTACCTGATGCTCATAGGCCCTCACTCTGACTGACTGGTCGCAGTGGCGTTCTGGATCCTCAGGAAATGGTGTTAGCTCAGAGCAACTGTTGTGTTATACCTGAAAGATCCAAGCATTTCCCTCCCCTAATGCAGGGCCATCTCCACAGCTGAAGGTCTGTTGGCAGAAGGCTAGAAGAAATGCACACTGGTGATATCTATCACAGAATTCTTTTTCAAGAGTACCTAACCTTCCTTTTCATGTTTAAAATTTAAGTTTGGAAATTGGACAAAAGGCCAAGACTTTCTTCAGTGGTGGTTCAAATTAGGTCTTTGATTGACATACCTAGAGTTTGAGGGTTTGGTTGATGTTGGTATTGTTTTACAAATCAAATGTTTTCTTGGTGGGCTGTACTAGAGTACAGGTACTCATGACCATACTAGAGTACTCATGACTGATCAGCAAATACGAAAAATCTCTAGGGGTCAGACCATTGTGATTGCCCACCACTCACCTCTTCCTCTCCACCACCCACCCAGACCCTAATTGTCTCCAATGTTAATGTCCTGCTGGGTGGCTTCTGCCACTCTGGGATTCTAGTACCACAGTAAATCAGAGAGTTCACTTCAACTGTGTCTCCTCTCACTGGATTCTAGGTCCACAAAGAAGAGACTCTACAGGCATTTCCTAAAAATTCATTCAGGAATGTCTTACAGGCATTCACCTCACCAATGAATTTCTCAATGCATGGCTCAGGGAGGCCTTGGGGCCACAGTCAAGAGTTAAGGGAATGGATTAAACACAAAAAATTCCCTCTTGGTTCCCTACATCTCTAAGTCTTTTAATTTCTTCCTCTATCTTATATGAGAAATGTCTGGGCCACTGTTGAGTACAAGTTCATCAGCAGACTATAAGAAATAATTAAAATCACCTCCAGTTGAATACAGAATTGCATATAGGTACATATATAGGTACTGGCATAATCTTCTTGATCTAAATCACATTCTTCCATCCTTGTTCAACAATCCTCAGAATTCATTCTCTCATTGTATCACCCAGAGTTTTGCAAATATGTTAATAAAATCTTGTGATTCCATTGGGTTGACTTTGTAATAGGACCAGGGGCACGCTTACTCTGGGAGTAGGGCATAGGGCACAGTGCAGTGGAGTTTGATGGTCTGAACACTGAGCAACTCAATGCCTCTCACACATCTCCACCCCATGTTAAGACCTCTACTTAGTATCCTATCAATTAAAACGTAAATTTCTATATAAGAGACTAAGGAAAGCTATAAACTAGTATGAACAACCTGGAGGATAAATCTTTGCATATAGGTTCCAATCGTCTCAGCCTTGTGGCTGAAAGAGATTATACATTTCTATCTTAGAAAGTGACTGGTTTGCAGTTGGTGCCTTGAGCTGAGAGCTAAGGACTTTGAGTTTGTCATTTTCTTCTGCTAAACTGTCCACTGCTATGCTCCACAGACCTTGAATTCCTCACACTCCTCAACTGCCCTCTTGGAGCAATTACTTTGCCTCACAAACCCAGCCTTCAGCTTCAGTGGGACTGTCATTCAAGGGGACAACAGATGGTAATTTGATTAGCTGGTTTTTTTCCCACTAATTTCAATGGCTGCTCAGGTCCATTTTCTTAATAGCAACTTGATTTCTGCTTTCTCTTACCCCCTCCAAGGACTGCTGATAAATTCCAGGTTCCCTTCAATACTTTTGAAGGTGTATGGGCTCCAATATCTCTCATACAGCTTTCAGTAATAGGGCTTTTGGATGCAAATAAAAGAAACCAGTGCCAGTTAATTAAAGCAGAAATGGAAATGTATACTTAAAAGATGCTAGATAGCTCACATACTCTCTGGAAGGGCTAAAGAAGCAAACTTAGGGATTTTATAGCCAGAAAAAAAATTCCAAAAGCAAACCACAGGACTTGTCAGGTAAAGACATCCTGAAATTCCTGCCAGCCACAGACACCACAGCACATGCAAGCAGCCTCAGTGACCAGACCCTGGATGCTGCCTGGGGAGCTGCTACCACTGCTCCCCTCAGAAACCAAATGTGGTTGTGTATGCTGTCCCCAAACCCAAATGTTGTCCAAATATACTCCGGATGACCCTTGCTTCTTGGTGTCACTAGTTACTGATTCACGGTCTGGAGAGCAGGTGGATCTGATTGGCAGAGCCTAGATCCATGCCTGAACTGGAAGGAGCCTGGAAAGGTGAGTGTTCAAAGGTAGGGGAGGGACAGTAAAGTATCCCACAAACTGAAAAGGCACTTTGAGACTGGAAAAGGAAGTGTGTGACTTTATACAGTTTACACAGAGTTTTATTCAGAATAACTTACTGACGGGGGATCGGGGCAGGCTATGATCCAGCTGGTGCACAGCTGTTCTCAGAAAAGGCCAGACCTTAGTCTACAGATTTTATACAGCAAGGGGATGGAGGTTGAGGGGAGTGGCCTGTAGTAAGATGAAAGGGTTTGCATGCATTTAACTGACAGCTAACCTTTAATTAGACCTCATGGAGCCACCTGTGCATCAGGAAAGGGAAAGACTATGTTACTCTAACAGATTTGTGGGAGGCCAGAGCCGGCTCTCCTCATCCCAACCTTGGGAGGCATTTCCAAGGTATGTCCAAGGTATTTCTAAGGTATCTCCAAGGGAAAAACATACAACCCCAAGAGAAGTCACTGAGTGATCATGAACAAGATGGAGGGCCGAAGGTGGAGTCACTATCATCAGCACTCCTACAGAGAGCTCTGGCAAGGCATCATAAGGGAGAACATTTCCCAAACGTGGAATACGGGTTCTGATGTTTGGATGGACAAAAACAAGATTGATAAGTGTCCGCCACTCATGCTTTATAAGAAATGGCAGGGGCTAAGGTGACACAATCAGGAGATAATGAGATTAGTGACCATGTTTTATACTATTTTTATTTCCCACAGAATCACACACACACAAATATATACACATGCATGTACACACACACACACACACACACACACACAATCAACTAATATCCCAGATCTCATAAGTCCAATGAGAGATAGCAATGCTTCATCCTATAGCAGTGAATCAAAGAATACACGAGTACAGGGTACATCACACCGACTTTGAAGTGAGTTTCTAGAGGGCCTCTACTGACTGATCAGTGCACAGTCACAGGTGTCTTATTCTGCATTATACTGGGCTCTAAGACTCCACTAAGCATGAAGGATACCAAAGAGATATTGACCATTATAAGCAACTCAAATACAAATTTCCACTGAACCAAATCAATTCAAGGAAAAACAAATGGCGGTATCTGGAAATAATATGATAGTAGCAAAAAGCTAATATATTTCTTTTACAGTCAAAAAAAGAAATCACACCAATAAAATTAATTTGTCAATAAAAATGTAGTGAGAAATATTTTTTAAATACATATAGTTTTTAAAATTTATTTGCAGTACTGAGGAGTAAGTGTTGATAGAGTAACTCCTAAAGTATAAATCTGACCATTTCACTATCTTCCCCAATTCTTCATGGATTCTCAAAATAGACCCTAGACCTTTGAAATGGAGATTATATATGAATAATAGGTCAATAAAACCTGATTTAAATGTTTAAAAAATTCCACCTCCACTTACCCAGTGTTTAGAGTTTTTCTACTCTCTGTACCAAATATTAATGATTCTATGATTCGACTAAGGAGAGGAAACATGGGCTCTTATTTCTGTTCCCCCAGGACGGCCCTGGCAAGTCATTTGGCCTTTCTAAGTTCAGTTTCCACATTTGCAAAATGAAGAAATTGGACAAGCTTCTTTCCAGCCCTGAAAGATCATCAGCTCTACTTGGCCAAAGTCTACTTGCCCATGCCCCACTCCCACCTAAAGTAGGCTTTATTTCTATTCGGTTTGATTGATCAAGGCAATCATCCAAAAGAGATAAAACACAAATTGCAAAGTTGCCAATTCTGAGTGACAAAAGCAAAAAATAATCTAGTTGCTCAGAATTTCCATAATGCTTTATTATATTTTCATACAGTGTTTAGCCATTAATCAGCACAAGTCATAGTTGCAAACATAAAAGACCCAGAAATGAAGAAAATCATCATTGACAAATTTTACCTTAAAAAGTCAAAAGCAGAAAAAATAACATTTAAAAATTATGGTTATTTAAAAATAACCTGGTTGGCTCAGTTGGCTGTGCCCGACTTTGGCTCAGGTCATGACCTCGTGGTTGATTAGTTCAAGCCCCACATCAGGCTTGCTGCTGTCAGCACACAGCCCGCTTCAGACCCTCTGTCTCCCTGTCTCTGCCCCTGCCCCTCCCTTGCACTCTCTCAAAAAAGAAAAAAAAATGTGGGTGAATGATCCCATAGGTGACTGAGCAAGGCACATGCATTTCGGTCACAGGTTTGTATAACATAAGGCTCAAATCAGAGAAAGATGCCACAACGTGGATTGAGCCCTACTTCTTGGGTCCTCATCTCCTCCCTGTCCTACTCACCCTGGCTCACCTGGAGCTGTGAGGATGGCAGTTATTCTCCCGCCTGACACCCAGGGACCACTATTCTGACACTCTCATACATCCCTCCTCATTACAATTAGGAAATTCATTCGACCCTGCCTGAGCATGCGTTGTGCATGCCAATGTTTCACATGATCCCCAAGCAAATGAATGACTGGACTCTTTCTCCCTCATCCCTATCCCCTCTCTGGCCTCTGCTCTCTGCCTTGTTTTGCTCCAGTCCCACTGACCTCTCTTTCCTCCTTACATACGGTGGATGCCTTTATGTGTTCTCTGCTCCCTCCCCCTTCTCCCCCTAGGACTCCAATTGCACCACTCAAGGGTCAGTCCAGCTCCATCTCTACCTGCGCCCCTAGCCCTACTTCCTCTCATGCCTCAGCTTTCCCCATACGTGGGGCTTTATCTTATGTGTGTGGGACTCCCTCAAGCTTCAACCTGGTATTCTCCGGACAAGTCCCCCTCGCTTCATTCAAATTTCAACCAGATTAGAGGTGATAACATTGAGCAGTGACTGAACCTTAACTTTTGGTAAGGAAGTAACTTAGGGAATTTCAAAATAAAACTTTATTCAGATAGTAATACATAGTGGGAATGATATCTCCAAAAATTAATGTTTTTCAGTGAAGATATAATGGAATCATACTTTATCTAACAAAGATACTGAGTGCTTAATATGTCCTAGAGATAAAAAGATGTAAAAGATATATTTGTGTGCTCAAAAAGTATACTCACAATGGCATGGCTGCTGCAATAGAGGCATGATTTAAGTGGGAGAAAATGGAAAGCAGGGTGCTCTTCTGTCCTAGCTCTATCACAGTACTTACTGGAAGATATTAAAATTGTGTGTTTATGTCCCTGTTTTTCCCTCTAGCTGTAGACTACTGAGGAACCAAACTGTGTCTTTGACATCTTTGCTATCTCCAGCACCTAGAAAAATGCTGTACCATGCATAT
This sequence comes from Acinonyx jubatus, assembly GCF_027475565.1. Taxonomy (NCBI): domain Eukaryota; kingdom Metazoa; phylum Chordata; class Mammalia; order Carnivora; family Felidae; genus Acinonyx; species Acinonyx jubatus. Next base: position 50,835,667 of record NC_069380.1, on the reverse strand, counting down.
TGTAGTCACTCAGTAAGTGTTGCCTTGAATTATCAGTTCTACCTAGGGCAGGGGGAATATTCATGAGTGTATTTGCAGAGAAGGTAACATCTGAGCAATATCTTAAGGGTGAGTTGGTCTTTTCTATGAAGATAAAGAAATAGAATAACATTTGTAAAGTCATGGGAGATATGAAATAATAAGAGTAATAATAACAGTTAACATATAATATGCCAAGAGCTATGCTAAGAACCTAAATGTGTTGTCATTTTATTGTTACATCAACAAAATGATGTAGGTACAGTTTTTGCAAATTAGGAAAATGAGGATGCGGTGGCTAAAAAATATGTCCAAGGTGAGTGGGTGAGTGTTGAACTGGGATATGAATCTCAGGGACTCCCATGATTCTCTGACTCCAAAGCCTGTGAACTAGATAACACTATCTATCTACTCTTTCAGAATTGAGCCAGCTCAAGTATCCCCAGCAATCCAGCACCTAAAATCACTATTTGTCTCACTACCCCTGAGGGTGGACATCAATCCATCTCTTCTCCTCTTGTGACTCTACCATTTTCATGACACAACTGTGTGTCTCGTCTGCTCTGAGTCTAGCTCATCTTTGCTTCTCTTTGTTATTGCTTCTCTATTTCTACTGCTTTCCACTGATCTCTTCTCTTGCCTCACATTCATGTTCTCCATGAGAGCCCCTCCTTGTGTTAGAGAACCATCTACAATCATCATTTGTTGGTTTGGACTCTGTAGCATCCAACTCCTGTTAACACTCTAAGAATCTCCTTTCTAGGGTATCTCCTACTGTATAGAAATGGGCATGGAACCCACATCCTACACAGTAACCAAGAGCCAGTGCTCTCTCTCCCTGCCCAGCCTGGCTGTGGAGCAAGCATGTCACTCAGCCTAGGACAGTCACACAAGTATAGGGACAGCTGGAGACCAGCCCAACAAAGGAGCAGGAGTGGAGGCAGCAGGCTGAATACTCTACTCTTCTTGCATAGCTTTTGCTGTGCTCCCCACTGCAGACCACCTCTTTTCTTGGTTCCCACCTCTTTTCTAAGCCAGGTCCTCCGAGTCCCTCTAGATATCTGAGCCACAGACATCTTTCCAGTAAATAGTCTGTTAAGGTTAAATTAGCCAGAATCATTTTCTATTGCTTGCAAACAGGAATCCAACCAGGACTCAGACACCATGTAGTTTTGGCTCTCAAATCTGAGCTGTCTTTGGCTAAAGCTCTTACATCTGCTGTCTTTGGCTACAGCTCCTATCCATAATATAATCCCTTGAAGCCAGTGTGTCAAGGCCACATAACTGAAAACATGGCTGCTCTGTCAAAGGAGCCACCTGTGGCCTCTGTGTTCAGGAAGGAGCTGGGAGCTGTCATTTGGACTCTGATGGATCCTAAAGCAATCCTCTGGGAGAGATCACATCAGGTTTACGTGCTGAGCAAACTGAGTCAGTGACCAGTGGGAGACTGTAGATGTATGCAAGAAAAGAGACAAGGGTGGAGCAAGGGCTCTGAGGAAACAGGAGTGAGATAGAGGGACTGGTCTTGGAAAATCAGAGGAGTCTCCTTGCCCCTGAGATTGCAAATGTAGGTATGTTTATCGAATGAAAAGTACTTGAAGGAGTTCTTGTAAATAGAGTCTACTTCCTCTGTGAGGTAAGAGCCAAGGTCATCTGGTGACCCCGAGTACAGGGAGTTGTGGGGTGGATTGGAAGAGAGGGTTGAAAGCTTGGAAAACCCACAATGAGAACCGGGAGAGGGGACCTACTGGGGACTGACAGAAGGACACTGAGCGGCACTGAAGCAACTGTTTGTATCCATAGAAATTACCCACTCCATGGACACTATTTGAACAAAGACCCTGACAAAGGAGAACAACAAGCTTACCCTGAAACTTTTTCGGTGCAAAACCAGGAACTTGGCAAAATCTAACAAATTTCACAAAACAGAAAAACCTTTAACCTAGCTTCTCAATTTTGCAATTTTGCAGCTTTGGGACTTTTCAGAGTGAACCCCCTTGCCGGCGTGGAAGATGGTAATTATTAGACTAAAAAAAAAAAAGTTTGAAACAGCAGAAATTTTTTCTTAAGGAATCTGGATTCTGTCTTATTCAGTTCTTTTTGAGGTCAAAAAGTTGGTCCATTTTGTATACAAAAAGGAATTTAAAAAATTTAAACAAGAGACTTTAAGGGTCTTTATAGAAATATTAAGTAGTGATAGCCATATTGGCAAATTTATTCAAAGTGGCCATTATTATTATTGGAGAAAAATGTAAGCACCAAAATGATCCCTGCTGAAATTTAATTAGACAGTAAAAAGCTCATATCCAAAATCTGAAGGATAACACAGCTTGGGTGTGGTTATGTTTGATGATTCAGCACACTGAATTAAATCTTAAAATGCCCTGCCTGCTGGTTCTGATAAGCTAATGAACTGATACATAAATTGCAGACTGTGTTTTGGATTGCTAGTTAGATTCATGAAATAAAGATGTGCTTCTGACATGTTATAAGAAAATGAACAATCGCTCTGGATCAGTTGGCATGTCCTAAAAGAAGACAGCATCTGGATAAAATTCAACATGTAATTTTAGCTTTTGTCACATTTTGAATAAAAATAGTTGGCTGAAAAACTACCTATTTAAATTATTGAAAGCTGGTGATTACAAATAAGCGTCCTGGCTGATAATTAGAGTGGCAGTAGAAATTATTCTGAGTATGAAGAGCTTGGAAAGGATTCCAGAAGTAGTTTTCCCTTAAATCGAGTGGCACAGACAAAAGCAGTTTGCTCTTCAAAAAACGAGTATTCTTAAACTATTGCATTCATTGATGGAGGCTGCACAGACGTGGGTTAATTTACTTAACATTTCAATGGTTTGGGGTTTTCAAACTGTAACAAAGATGAAGCAAAATAGAGATTAAAATTCATCATTATTCTCTTGTTTTTTCAAACACGAAAGCATCACATCCTTAAAGGACAATTCCCAGCACACAGGTTTTTATTTGAGACACGATAAAGAAACAAAACGACAAACTCTCTTTTTGAAACCTATGATTCAAAACAGCCACTAGAGGACAGTCAAACCACTGGGATGTTGCAAGGCAAGCCCATAGATCAGTAGCTTCAAAAGAAGATTTTAAACGCAGTTGATTGTTTAGAGAGAGACAGGGGCAGAGACACAGAGAACAAAATACCTTCTTGATCACATTAACGTAACATTAATGAGAAACAACAGTAAAAATGTGGCACAAGCCTGCCAAGATTTTTACTGGCACACATTTCCATAACAGTGTGATGACAAGCAGTGCCTTCTGCCCCATGCCTTGGGGACAAGAGTTGTAGGATGGTGATTCAGCACATATGATGTAATGAGGTCAATTCTCCAACACACTCTGCAGTCAAACACTGCCTCCAAAACAGCAGAAGATCAAGGATACTTACTACCCAAAACACAAATCTCTGGCATCTGCCTAATGGAACACTCACAGGTAAGCTACATGGTAGGTCATTCACCGTGTGTGTGTTTTTAATATAAGTCATGTTGTTTTAGATTCCAATGCTGGAATTATTACTTTTTTTAAAAAAAAAATTCCCATGGCTCTACTTAACCCACGCTATTTGTGGGAGGTGAAGAAGAGATGACTCACAAGATTGCTAAAACCTCGTGAAAATGCAGATAAAATGGTGACAGACACTGAAGCACTCAGCTCTTATTCTTTAAAAATCTTCCCAAAAAGAGAATTGGGATAGGAGTGAGGAAAGCGCGAAGAAAAATTAATCCTATGCATTATGTAGATTCCCAGACCTTAAAACTAAAAGGTGTTTTAAGGTCCTTGGCATCTGATATTTTCCATTATTTCCACTCTATAATTTTTCTCTTAGCCATTTTAAAGTAGAAGAATGTGTATACTGTGATGTCACATTCAAGAAGCTTTCCAAATCAGCTACTGCTGAATTACCCATGGAAATGTGGCTATAGATTCAGTCTGCAATTGTCAAAGGGAACTAAAGAATCTTGGAGGCATAAGAGAAATGAATATATAGACAAGTCAGGGTCAACACATTTTGATTTCCTGAAGCAGAGCTGGGCCAACCAGTATGGGGATTTCCTTGAACATCACCCTGGTTCCTTGGAGGAAAAGGCTCTAGGTACTTTGAGCTGACACAAAGGGAAATAACTACATCCTTGTTCCTTCAGAGTGAGAGACTAATCCTAACTTGTCGACAGCAAAAGGGAACACGTGTGATACGTAGGTCTCAGATACTTAGACCTCCGACCATTTGTCTGAAATATAGCTGTGATTAATTTATTGAACAATTTGGCTTACATTTTTGTAGGTAATACTTATTTTTCATACGAATGCACTGAAAAACAACTCATTTAGCCTAACATAAGACATCTTATAATGGGTCTTCTGACCATGTTTTATTCAAATCTCCCCTCTAATGATTTATGTGTTCCTGGGTTTGCCTTTCCATCTCATGAACCAGATTCACACAGGGGCAGTAGAATCAGGCATGCCTTAAATATTTGGCTACTTGGGTTCACTGGAGTGATTCTACTTACCACGAGAAACGGGAATTTGAATTAGTGATTTCTAAGATTCCTGAACAGCTTTCATACACTGCAGTGGTTTTGAGCACCAAATTTATATATCTGGCTCCACTGCACACCTAGCCTATAACTAGGTAAATTTCAGGACAGATTGTAAAATAAATTAGGCATATACAAAGGTAAATGGTCAGACCTAAAGTGCCTGCAAGTTCGACATTTTTAAGCCTAGTTCAAATATACAGGTTCCTCTCTGAAACCTCCCCAGTCTCACCAGGAGAGAGGTGTACCGTACAGTTCCTAACTATATCTTTCAGATAGCCCTGTCTGTCTTATATTATAGTTGCTGTCCATTCCTAAAAAGCAGGGTTGTGTCTCACACATCACTCAATTGTCCAGATTGTCTTGTACATCTGTAATTCAATAAATGTTGACGGGATGAAAGAGATAGCAAGGTAGAAGGTAAAAGAGATGCGACTCACCCAACACATCTCCCTGGGCACTTCCCTTTTAAGGCAATCGAATCTTCCATCCAGAGGCAAGGCCCAGGGCTTCCAGAGATGGCTCTCCACTTTGTTCCCAGGTGTCAGTGCTGCCTCAGGCCATGCCTTCCAGACACAGGAGCTGGTTAGCCTCCTTTGTGAAGGATAGTCAACTTGAGGTTCTTGAACTGCTGGGCAAGCTTAATTGATATACCTCAAAAGGATGTATTGACTGGGTAGTGTCTCACATAGCATTTCTCACATTGGAGTTGCTCTGTACAAGAGGAAGGAAAGAATGATTATGTGGAAAGACATTAAGCTCTAGTTTCCTGAATATCAACAGAATTTTCAAAATCAAATCTGCCAGACTGCTAGTGTAGGCCACTTGTTGTTCTGCTCTGAGCCCTTCCTGTCCCTTCCATCCTCACACCCAGTGATGCCATTTGAATGAGTCACAAAGCTCGTATAAAGGTTGACTGTTTTGGGAAGAAGTTGGGCTCTTTGTTCTTTAATCTGGTTTGGAGCTGTTTCTACTTATTCACTCCAGGCTCTGCTCTTCTCCCCAAACCTCCTCCAGGTATTGGTGTTTGTGAAATTGTTTGTTCTTCATTATTTTTAGCATGTGCTCCACCAGAAGCCCATAGTGCTCCTGCACCAGGAGCTAATGCTGATAGGCAGAGGGTTAAGCTGGTATAACTAAAAGAAAAGAAAAATAATTAAGCCTGAAGCCAATGCAAATACTGAAATAAAATTCTGCATGTTTATTTTTTTTCACAGTTGGGAGAAAAATCTCAAAATTTATTGGGCTCAACTGTTTAACAAAACAGCATTGAAATGTAAAAGTAAGTGTGCATGTATTAAGTATGATTTTTCCTCCCCATCCCTCCTTTCTTTTTCAATTTTTCATTTGTTCATTCATTCTTTCATGATAACACATGTAAGCAGATAAAACAAGGGGTATTTTCTTCTTTTGAAGATATGAAAAATGAGAGAAATGGGAAGGGGTCAAATATCCTGCAAAAATGGCAAAAATGTGACTGAATTGTCTTCAGTGGATACTATAATATTCCTAATTGTTTTGTCATGGAAACATTTAATATATTGGCAGTGTCACAATTCTGGCATATCAACCATATGTTTTTAATCTTCAATATAATTTCATACGTTTGATTTCATTTCCTTAACTCTGTATGTCAAAATGTAATGGTTTCCCAATAGTAAGATTCTTTGCGAACTTTGTATATACCCTTTTTGGTAGCCATATTTTAACTTAACATTTTAGTTAGTCATTTGATTAATAGAAGCAGACACTCCCTCATGGCATCTGTGCCAGCAATGAGTTAGTTGTTCACCAAATGATTTTTCCTTTCTTTCCAACTACACTTCTTGGTGTCAAGGTATGGCCACTTTTCCAATTGGATGTAGCCTTGCAACTGGGTGTTGGTAAATGGGATATGAATAGAATGAACAGTATATGAATAGTCATATACTACTTCCAAGCCTCATATACACTTTCTCTCTTTTTTCCCACTGCACCCATTGAATGGAGAAGTCTAAGGATCAAGAAAAGGATCTGAATGTGGAGAAACGGGAACCCTCTTGCACTATTGGTTGGAATGCAAACTGGTGCAGCCACTCTGGAAAATAGGAGGGAGGTTCCTCAGAAAGTTAAAAATAGAACTACCCTACAACCCAGCAATTGCACTACTAGGTATTTACCCAAATGATACAAAAATACAGATTGGAAGGGGTACATGCACCTGGATGTTTATAGCAGCAGCATCGACAATAGCCAAACAATGGAAAGAGCCCAAATGTCCACTGACTGATGAATGGATACAGAAGATATGGTATATATATATATATATATGGAATATTATATATATGGAATATTATATATATGGAATATTATATATATGGAATATATATATGGAATAATCCATATATATGGAATATATATATGGAATAATCCATATATATATGGAATATTATTCAGCCATCAAAAAGAGTGAAACTTTGCCATTTGCAATGATGTAGTTGGAGCTAGAGTGTATCATGTTAAGCAAAATAAGCCAGTCAGAGAAAGACAAATACCTAATGATTTCACTCATATGTGGAATTTAAGAAATAAAAACAGATGAACATATGGAAAGGGGGAAAAAGAAAGAGGGAAACAAACCATAAGAGACTTTTAACCATAGAGAACAAACTGAGGGTTGATGGAGGGTCGGTGGGTGGGGCATGGGCTAAATGCATGATGGACATTAAAGAGGGCACTTGTCATGTTGAGCACTGGGTGCTATATGTAAGTGATGAATCACTAAATTCTACTCCTGAAAACAATATCACACTGTATGTTAACTAATTAGAATTTAAATAAAAATTTAAAGAAAGAAAAGAAAAGGATCTAAAGCCTACATTGCTCTTTGGAGGACACCTGCCTGGTAAAGCCAGCCAGCCAGGCTAAGGTTGTAATATGAGTGACAAATTTTTATTTTGGATTTTCAATCCAAATTCTCAACTTTAAAATTTTGGCATTCTGTGTTGTAACAGTTGGCCTGTCCCCACTAATACAACAGTCTGAGAAAATTGATGAAAGATCTTCATGGATGTGAGCTGGAATGGGAAAATCAAGCTACTGGGAATTGGTGTGAATACAGAGACTTTCTGTTTTCTCTCTCTCTGTGTCATTCACTCATGAAGCACCAGACTAACAAGATAGCCAAGGCAACGATACTGTGAATATTTAATTCAAAAAACATTTAGTAAGCAAAATTATGTGCCAGAAACCAACACGGTCTTCTTTTAGTTAACCACTAGATGGGAATGGCAAATGGTTCTTATGAAAAGGGTAGAGAGCCAGAAAACAACACAGCTCAATAAGACAATTAACTATAGGCTTCCATAGGGAGAAATAAACCAGGCATGAAGAAATGGGGGAGAAAGGGAAGAGGACACCAGAAGAAGGTAGGAAGCAGAGCTTAGAGAGATTCCTTGAAGTATTCCAGAGGATTTTCAGGGGAATCTGAGGTCCTGCCCAGCGATGGGGAGGAAACAGAAACAAGCACCAATCTTGGATCTGATGCCTTCAGCCTTCTATTCACCCTTCCCCATCTTCTCTAATCTTTCCTCATAAATCTTATTTTCTAACCATGTAATTATCATTGCATTCCCTTTTCTCTCTTTTAAAACAGATAGGCTGTTTCTTGGCTTTTTATATAGGCAATTTCCATTTAGTCTCCTAAACTGTATTCAAGATAAAAGACTAACCAGAAGAAGCACCTCTCCATATTTTCCCAGGCCATGCTCCACAGTTATACCTCATGGCACTCTCCAGGTATCTGGTGGGAATCTTGAAGGGACTGCCACACCAATCAAGCAATAGCAATTCCTGCACCCCTTCCTGCAATGGTGAAGCACAGACCACCATGTAGAGCCCTGGATTTCTATGCAATACTTTTGGTAGGATATGAAAAAAAACAAATCCTGCCTTAATTGTTGTGATTCTCTGTAGTTGGCTGCCACTGAGCAAGGTTGAGCAATCTATTTCTCTGAAGGGAACACCCATTTTTCTGGGAAAATTTAGGCACATTCCTTCCTAGAAGAGAAGGGAAAGACTAAGTGGCCTTTGGCAGAATTTTAAGACCTGTCTAAAAAAATGAAATTTCACAATGATGACATGGTGTGGCAGGGAAAATCTTGATTTGACATTGCCCATTGTCTCCAAAAGAGTCACAATACGTTTGCACATAAATCATTTTACCCAAAGATGCTTATTTTGGTAATAGCCTCACTTGTAGAGCCAGGTAAATCAGCCTGTTCAAGGCTTCCCAGGGAATACTGTAGGCTTAGAACTGGTGCTTTTGTTCAGGAAATAACTAGACAGAGGCTGGAATTGTAATGTTATCCCTTTTGAGTCAAAGGGCCTTGAGCAGGCCAGATAATTCTGCCCTCAGCATCTTTATCTGTGAAATGGCAGTAGGGCGCTGGACCTTGACCCCTTCCCCTTAACTCCTGTGATTCTTCTCATTCTCCCCTGGAGGTCAAGGTTCTCTTTGTGTCCATCCTCACCCTCAGTGGAGAGGGGTCTTTTAGCACAATATTCAGAACTTTCCTGACCTCCCAATCTGAAGTAAATATTCAGTTCTCCACCACATTGCTCTGGTTTATTTTCTCCATAGATTCATCATAACCTGAAATTATCTTTTTTTAAGCTTATTTCTTTATTTAAGCTTATTTATTTCTTTATTTCTTTATTCATTTATTTGAGAGAGAGCACACGCATGTGGGGGAGGGGCACAGAGAAGCTCTTCACTCCCCATCAAGCCCCACGCAGGGCTGATTTCACAACCCTGAGATCATGATCTGAGCTGAAATTAAGAGTCGGATGCTTAACAGACTGAGCCACCCAGGCACCCCTGAAATTATCTTTTTAAAATAATTTGCTGGTTCACTCACTAAGCCTTTGCACTCCCTCATCCATGCACACACATTAGACCATAAACCCCATGTCTGTTTGTTTACCACCATATAGTACAGTACCTAGCACACAACAGTCATTTCATTAAGTGAGTAAGTCCAAGATGCACTATGTGAACTGATCGAGATTAGCTTCTGTTGGACTTTATGGATGCTTCCCAAGAATGGGGGATACAATGCAAAGAGAACTCATCAGCGTAGGTCAAAGTAGTACAATGATATAGTCAGCACTGAAGGAGAGGGCAGAGAATGATGTGGGAATGAGGAGGAGACCAAGGGAAGAAGGAACTCCATGAGCTCCTGCTGAGAACAAAGTTGGCAGTGACTGGAAGACAAGTAAGGGGAGCAGTATAGAAACATCTGCACTTTCCTCTGAACTCCGAGGATATTTCTAGTAGATGTGAGTAACCTGGAGTCATTGTCACTGGACTTCTAGCCATTTAGATTCTAATGACGTGTTTGTTATAACTGTGATATTTTTTCGTAGTGCTGTTGTAAGGCTTAAAGTGGGCTAATGTATGTAACATCACAGTGTCTCTGTATCCTGTACCCAGTGTATCATGGTACCCTGATACAGAGTAAACATTGGCCTCAACTCCTTCAATCCCTTCTTTCCAAGGCATCTTCAGCATTTTTTTTTCTCTCTCCTCATTAGTCCCCATCAATATTCAGGCATGCGCTCATAGCTCCTATCTTTTGAATAATCCCTTTGCCCCTGCATCTATCTCTATTTGTCTCTGTTTCTCTGTGTCTCCCTCAAAACTAAGCTTCTGGAGAAAAACAAAAACAAAAACAAACAAACAGACAAACAAAAACTCACCCCACCCTATCACCAATTGACCTACCCAATTTGGTTATGGAAACTGCTCTCACAAAAGGCATAACTCACTTGTCAAAAACGAAGAGCCATTCAGATCCCTTCTCTCCTACTTCTTCACAGCATTCAACATTCTTGAGCACTTGCTTCTTAAATCCCGTTCTCCTGTATTTTTACTTTTTTTTTTCATTTTTTATTTTAGTTGGGGGAGGGACAGAGGGATAGAGAAAGAGAGAGATGGGGAGGGGGGGGGGTGGAATCAAGCAGGCTCCAAGCTCAGCATGGAGCCCAACATGGGGCTCAATCCTGTGACCCTGGGATCATGACCTAAGCCGAAATCAAGAGTTAGATGCCCAACTGACTGAGCCACCCAGGAGCCCCTGGATTTTTTGATGCCACCGTCACCAGGTTCCTCTCCTACCAGTCTGGCCACTCCTACTCACTCCCCATCGTTGCCTTTTCCGCTTCCTGATTTTTAAATGTTGAAATTCCTCAACAAGGCTGAAGGTCAGTTTTTGAACTTCTTCTCTGTCTTCATTCTTTAAGTATCCTCATCTGTTCCTATGCTTTAAATCTATCTGTATTACAACTCTCAAATTAATAGCCTCCAGATTTATATCTCAGCTCCAGATCTGTGTATCCAAATGTCTACTTGACATGTCCACTTGGATATCATACAGACATCACAAACTTAACGTGCCTAAAACATAACTCTTGCTCTCCCCTCACCCCGGCCCCAACCAACACACTCCTATTCCAATCTTCTTCTTCTTGGCAAATGACACCTCCATTCATCCAGAAAATAGCAAGCCTCTCCCTCAACTGCTGTGGCCAATCCATTACTAAGTCCTGCCAGTCTTCTCTCTAGATTAACTTTTGATTCTATCTCTTTCTTTTCATCTCCATTTCCTTCACTCTGTTCTTTCCTTCCTTTCATCTCTCACCTGAAATGTTTTTTTCTTCCAATTTGCACAATTCCAATTCATTCTTAGAATTCGTATTATATCCTAGAATAATTTAAAAATTAAATTTGATTATATCACTCCTCAGCAAATAGAAATACATTTGTCTTTTCCATGGCCCATTCAGAATAATCTAGCCTTTGCTGCTTCTAAATCTTCATCTCATCTTAGTTTCTTATCCCTTGCCATGCCCTAAGCATATGGTCTTTTCCTACCCTTCCTGTTTGCCAAGATTTTTCCTACCCCTGTACCTATGCACAACCTGTTTCCTCTAGATGGGCTATTTTCCCCATCCCCTTCACCTGCTACTCCTTGTAACTCTTCAGGTTTTCATTCAAATACTCCCTGATCCACCAACCTAAATTAGACCTTCCCCCATTTTTTCCTGAACTCTGTTCTTTTCTTTCATACCATCTAACACAATTTGTAATTATATACCTGTACATGTGATTATCTGTAATATATATCTATAATTATATAAATCACATATTTAATATGTACATGATATATTGTATACAATAATATAATATATATATATATATCTGATATATATAAATATATATAACATGCAGATACACAGATAGACAGAGATATGTCTATAATTATATAGCTGTGCATGTGATTGTTTCCCCAACTAGACAGCAGGGATTATACATGTTTTCCTTGCTATTGTATATCCCACCCCAGCGCAGTGCCTGTCACAGTATGCATACAATAAATATTTGTTTCATGAAAGAATATCATTACTTAGTAGTAGTAACACAAATATTTATATAGTATAGACCTAAATCCCTTTTCTGAGTCCCTTTATAGTCAGAGGTGTTTGGGAATTCAGAAATGCTCTGATTTGTGTGCACATATCACATTATGGAACACGCCTGGCAGGCTCTAGGGCAGCATGTGTAGTCAAACATTAATATTTCCACCGTTCAGTGTACAAATATTTATAATAAGTAGAACTAGTTAAAACTCTAAATAGCTACATCAGGTCAGCTCCAATAATATCATCAATGAAGTTGTAAAACGAAAGTCTGAGTTTTCAGAAGAGTTTGGATTTGGGGAATTGCCCATGAAAGACTGAGGAACTATCTTTGCCATGATATCTGGGTTTCATAGGAAGTGCCCACAGAAGAGCTCACTTTCGCCATGTGAAAAAGCACTTGACATTTACTCAGACTGACCCAAAATAAATTCAAACCATTCATGAGGAAATAACTGACTCCGAATGGACTCCAATCACACAGACTTTCCACCATGAAATTCATTGTCACTGACATAACCATCTCCTGGGAGCACTTGAAACTCTACATTTTGCAATTGATTTGGGAGAAAAAGATAATTATAAGGAATGTTGTCCAAAGCCAGGGTCACTGCTGCCCAAGATGTATTTAACGATAAAAGTTCTGCCTCACTTGTCCTTGCCCCTGCTGCCACTCATGACTTAACAGGACTTCTCTGCTAATAACTTTCCTGAAACTTCCAAGTGTGTTTGTGCTTACATCACAAATGCTTTCACCTTTAAATTCAGTACAAAATTACAGGTTATTGGTTATTCTTTGTAAAGGTTATTTTACTCTAAATTAGTTTGTCTATAAAAGAATTAAGAATTTATGAAAGGCGCGCCTGGGTGGCTCAGTTGATTAAGCGTCTGGCTTCGGCTCAGATCATCATCTCACGGTTTGTGAGTTTGAGCCCCACATCAAGGCTCCATGCTGAAAGTGTGGAGCCTGCTTGGGATTCTCTCTCATTCTTTTTCTCTCTGCCCCTTCCCCACTTGCACTTTCTCCCACTCTCAAAAAATAAATTCTAAAAAAAACATTAAAAAAAGAATTTATGAAAAATTTCTATCAAAACTTAACAACAAACTCATCATTAAAAAGGTCTTATTTAGGGGAGCACCTGCATGGCTCAGTCAGTTAAGTGTCCACCTTCAGCTCAGGTCATGATCTCATGGTTTGTGAGTTCAAGCCCTGTGAGTTCAAGCCCCATATCAGGCTCTGTGCAGATAGCTCAGAGCCTGGAGTCTGCTTCAGTTCTGTGTCTCATTTTCTCTCTGCCCCTCCTCCCAGTTGTGCTCGTCTCTCAAAAATAAATAAATGTTAAAAAAAAAACAACCTTTTTTTTTTTTAAAAAGGTCCTATTTAACAGGAAAAATTCAAGGTGCTTATATTCTGTCAAAAATATGTCTAGGTGCTTGGTGTCCTCTTTTATCTTTCACCACCAGCCTAGGGTGGGGGTAAGTCGTATTCTAAAACAAATATCATGCAAGTTTCTGGATGAGAAATTGAATTTTAAAACACTTGATAGATTATTATAACTTTACTTTTAAAAAATGGAAAAATCATTCTCACTTTTGTACTATTGGCATGAAACTTTGACAAATAAAGGTATTCATGAGAGCTATTATAACAAAATAAATAGAAAAATAAACAACTTTTCAGGCATTATTAGCTTACTTTAAGCACCTTAAAAATGTAAAATAACATTAAAATTTGGTCAAATATTCATAGGGGAACAAGAAGCATATCATCAATAACTGGGGTTCCCAGTTAAAATAAGAAAATATTTTATAAGCATCTTTTACTTGATGCCAAAATGTCCATTTTAAAATGTGTTCACTAAATAGACATGGTAATATCACATCTTTTATATAAACTGTCATATGTATAATTTTCCAAAAGGCAACTTTCCAATATGGTAGCATTATTTTTCTTCATTTGCTGTCCATATTTGTAGTTGTAAAACACATGGAAGATGCAACTTAAATATAATTCTAATTTTAACTGAATTCAGAGCCACAAAGATTGTCTCAGAGCTGATGGCTACCAAAAGAGACATCCTAAAATGAGGCAAAAAGCCATTGGCGACATTTTATTCATGCTTAAAGCAGTAGAGACACAGAATTTTGGAGAAACAGGACTTATGCCCCTCTTAAATTAGGACAAGGGGTAAACATGAAAATGCAGTTGAAGTCATTAAAAAAATTTTTTTTTCTTAAACAATTTTTTGACTTGGATAAAAGAGACATAACATAAAATTTCTACTTTAACCACGTTTAAGTTTACAGTGCTATAGCTTCAGGACGTTCACATTGTTGTGTAACCCTCACCACCGTCCATCTGCAGAACTTGTTCGTCTTCCTAAACTGACACTCTGTACTCATTAAACACCAGCTCCCCAATCGCCACTCCTCCAGCCCTTGACAACCACCATTCTACTTTCTGTCTCTATGAATCGGACTATCCTAGGTACTTTGCCGAAGTGAAATCATACAATGTCTGTCCTTTTGTGACTGGCTTATTTCACTTAGCATAATGTCCTCAAGGTTCACCCATGTTGTAGAATGTGTCAGAGTTTCTTTCCTTTTTAAGGCTGAATAATATTCCACGTTTGTATCGATCACATTTGTTCCTTCATTCATCTGTTGATGGACATTTGCATTACTTCTGCCTTTTGGCCATTGTGAATTATGCCACCTAAGCTCTTTTTTTAAAACACATAAAATATGGGCTAGAAAAATTTCCCAACAAGATAAAACTGACACTCTGTCTTTAAGAGAAGTCCATTTAGTCAGGGAAGAAACTCCACTTTTTTCAGTGATACAATTACCTTTCAAAAGTTAAGCATTGTTTCAGTAGATGAAAAGTAAACGGTCCTCTTAACTACCTTCCCTCCAAATCACGAAGCTCAGTTTTAGAACTTATGTAATATACAGATTGTAAGAAAACACTCTCCTGTTGTTATCAGATTTGTGCCATTGAAAAGTGGCAAGCATTGGCCAAATTCACTAAGTTAGTAACAAGAACAGAGAATAAATCCTCGTCTCCTAATTTTCCAAGGAGTTAAATTTATAACTCTATGAATACATGTAAGCTTCAGAATCACAACAGTCCAAATACTAGGTAGATTCTAGGATGAATTTAGGTCTATCTTAACCACCACATAAGGAGGTTTATCATGAAGACTTCGCCGTATGATCTATTATAATGAAGTTTTGAAAGACAAACTCCCCAAAATTTCTCATAAAAGAGAATAATATGGAAGACACCTTACAGATTATCTTGGGCAATCCCTCATTTTACATCAGGCCAAGAAGCAGTACTTTCCTATCCTTGCCAGTTGCTTTAAATCATTTTAGGAATAAAGAGAGACGAATTAGTAACATGCTGTGTGTTACGAATGTCTTCCTTTTGTGTCTAAAAGTAAGATTCTAGCATAATTTGATGGTTTTCAAGGCAGCATACTAGTGTTTTAATTTCATATTTTCAGGCTGCAGAGCCGGAGTACCATGAATTTGTGTTTCCTTGAAAGAATCCAAACCTTTCATCTCAGAGACTGCTATTAAAGTGGATGTGTTTATCAAAGGCCAGATCTGTTGATAGCTCTCCTGATTGAATGCTTCTTGGAGATGAACTTTTCAAATGGGAGGATCATCACACAGCTCAGTAATACATACAATTACCTTCCCACAAATCTAGGGCTGTTTCTTAGATGAAAATTACACTGCCTTTCTCACATTCGCCTTTCCTCCTAATCACTGTCTTAAGGTTGCCACTCAATGCGATTTCATCGTGAAGGAATAGAGGAATAACTTTGGGGTTTCATATTAAAAAGAAATCATAATAAAAACTCCACTGTTGCTACTAAATTTGTGCCACTCAAAGGTGACAGCCTTGTCATCTGTTTAAAAATTTTGTGCTCAGTCTCTCAAACAATGTCACATAAAAAGTCAGCTACAGGGAAAAAAATTCATTTCCCTTTTTGTCGAATAAAGGATTCAATCATTGTAGTGAAAGCTGAACAGCGATTTCTTGCTTTAAAGGGGAGAAAGTTCTCTCCTTACAATTCTAAACTTAAAAAACCAATAAATTAGAAAAATTATTATCTATAATTGCAAACAAATTCTTTTTTTCATATATGGTTTCATTGAGCCTATATGTTACCTTCAGGATCAGGAAAATTATTACCTATAATTGCAAACAAGTTCTTTTTTTTCATACATGGTTTCATTAAGCCTATATGTTACCTTTGGGATCTTGCATGAGCTCATTTCATTGACAGAACATAAATTGTACCCAGAAAACCAAAAGCAGAGGCATCTCAAAAACAGGGTTCTCAGAGCTTCCAGTCCTGCAACACAGGGGAGAGCATAAAGAGTATGAAAATAAATGCTTTTGATACATAGGTAGACACATAGATACATAGATAGATAGGGAGAAATCAGCACTTATTTTCACATTTTTTGTTGTTTTCTTTTCCTTTTTTTCTATTTTTGAATTTTTTTATTTGCGTATAGTGGACAAAGTGTCACATTAGTTTCAGATGTACAGCACAGCAATTCAACTTCTCTAGATGTTATGCCATGCTCACTGCAAGTGTAGGTACCATCTCTACCCATACAACGCTGTTACAATACCATTGACTATATTCTCTGTGCTGTGTCTTTTATTCCCATGTCATATTTATTCCATAACTGGAGGCCCACTTGTTTGCACCCCTTTTGCCCATTCCCCCTATCCTCCTCCCCTGAGAAAGACAAATATCATATGACTTCACTCAGGTGGAATCTAAAAAACAAAACACATATTTATAGCAGCGCTATCAATAATAGCCAGGTTATGGAAAGAGCCCAAATGTCTATCGACTGATGAATGGATAAAGAAGATGTGATATTGTGAGATATATATATATGTATATATATATATATATATGTATATATACATATATATATACATATATATATATGTGGTGTGTATCTATGTGTATATATTTATATGTGTATATATATGTGTGTGTATGCGTGTGTATATATATATATATATATATATATATATATATAAACCAACACTCCTCAAGCAACCCTCAGTTTGTTCTCTGTATTTAAGAGTCTCTTATGGTTTGCCACCCTGTTTTTATTTTTGTTTCCCTTATTTGTGTGTGTGTGTGTGTGTGTGTGTGTGTGTGTGTATATTACTTGGTGATCAAAAAGAATGAAATCTTGCTGTTTGCAGCAACATGGCTGGAACTAGAGTGTATTATGTTAAGTGAAATTAGTCAGTCAGACAAAGACAAATACCATATGACTTCAATCATATGTGGAATTTAAGAAACAAAACAGATGAACATAGGGGAAGGGAAACAAAACTAAGAGAAAACAGAGAAGGAGGCAAACCATAAGAGACTCTTAAAGGTAGAGAACAAATGGAGGGTTGCTGGAGGGGTGTTGGTGGGGGATGGGCATTAAGGAGGGCACTTGCTGAGATGAGCACTGGGTGTTATATGTAAATTCTACTTCTGAAACCATTGTTACACTATATGTTAACTAACTCGGATTTAAATTTAAAAATTTAAAAAATAAAAATAAAATTTAAAAGCAAAAGACAATAACAAAGATAAAAACTAAGAACACATTAATAAACAAATAAAAGCAGAATCAGATCCTATAAATGCAAAGAACAAACTTACAGCTGCCCGTTTCCACATTGTTTCATGCTCTCCCCTGCATATATGGAGAGAGAGAGAACCATATATAGAACATATTCGTGTAAGACACACACACGCACCTGCCAGGTTGGTATACACAGACACACTTCCCGCTTATCAACTGTGCTTGCCAGAGGCCACACCATTCCATGCTTCCTGCATGAATCATCTCTATGCTCTTCCATGGAGATGGTTATAACACTGCTTCATGAAAGGTCACTCCTTACTTTACTCGTGCACCCTCTTCTTAATGTTGTTACAGTTATCCAACAATGCATAGTTTAAACAAACAAAAAATAAATAAATAAACAAGCCAGTGAGGCCTGGCAATCCCATTTCCCATTTACGAATTAGATGAAGAAGGCTTTCTTCCTAAGAGTTGGTCTAGAGCAGCCAGCTGGCTTGCATTTTAAAAGGCAGTTTCAGCATGTGCTCTTGTGTTAGCATCTAAGCAGTTTCTTATTTGGCAACATTTCTTGAATATCCACACTAAAGGGAAACAAAGGAAAACCTCAGACATTTCCCTGGATGAACATACATCCTAGTTAGTTTCCTGAGCATTTATTGAGCAGCAGAAACTTTACATATGTGTGTGAACATTACTAAAATAAATCTGAAAGGTAAATATGAAAGGGCGGACCTACGCCGGCCGACTCCATCTTGTTCTGTGTCCTCCACCTTGACCACGCCTCCTCCCCTTGAGTAACTTCTGGATCAAAACACGCCCAGCGACCTGCGTAACAGGACTCTGACCCTTCCCCAGCCAATCGGCCGAAGCCACGACCCTTCCCCAGCCAATCGGCTGAGGCCACAGCCATTACCTCACCAACTGCCCCTAGACCCCAATAAAACCTTTGTGCTTTTGAAACTCGCTCTCTCTCCCTGGTATCTCACCGCTGCATCGGTGCAGGTAGGGGATTGAGCTCGAGCTAGCTCGAATAAAGGCTCTTTTGCTTTTGCATCGGACTCGGCTCCCTGGTGGTCTTTGGGGATCAGGAATTCTGGGCATAACAAACATTATCCTGATTTCTCCAATAAAATAAAATTAAATGGAGAAACTATATCTTAACAAAACCCAAACTCCAATCAACTATTTCAATGTGTATTGTAATTGCTAACCCCCTTTGTTCCATATACAAACTTAAGGAAGTGACATTTACCTCCATTTCCCAATGAAATACCTTTGCTTGCAATGTTTAAAGTCTGAATGTCCTCTACTAACAAAATTTGAATCACCATTATTTAATTTTCTAGTACGAATCTTGCTCCTACAGGCTGCCAATTCTCTCTTCTGTGCATGATCTCTTTCTCCTAGTAAACTATGGATTCTTCAAGGACAGGAGTGACATTTTATTTCTATGAACACACAGGGACTGGCAGACTATATGATGTTTATTGACGCTTTACTGTATCTTATAAATCACCTCAGTAGAATAATGATAATTATATCATTGCTGTCATTACAGGCCATGCTTTCGTATTTCCAAGAAATATTTCCAATATATATATTTCCAATACATAATATTTCCAATATATATATTTCCAATATATAATATTTCCAAGAAAATATAATAGACCTTTCCTCTAATCTTTTTTGGGGAGAAAAGAAAATGAAGCACAAAAACAGAAGGACAAAAGTTGGGAAATATTATAGCACACAAAACAGTATTCATATGCCATTACTAAAATGAGCCAGTGTGTGAAACTATTTGTAAAAGTGCCAAAATATAAGGTGACATTTTGCAGAGTCTAGCTCATTTTTAGCTAAGATGTGTATTACCTGCCTACATGCACACATTAAGAATTCATTATTATAATGCAATATACTCTTCTATGAAAATATGACATCAGGTACTGTTCTACTGGACTTAGGGCAGAGAAGATGAGCAAGCATTTGGGCCAAGATTTCGAGATTCAGAGTCTACGTTAGATGCAGCTACCATTTCAACCTGTTTTTTTAAGAGCCCAGTAGGTCTATAATAAGCAGAATATCATTCCCCCAACCCCACCCAATATATTCACATCTTAATCCCTGGAATGTGGGAATATATTGTTTCACATGGCAAAAGTGATTTCTAAGACAGGATTAAATCAAGGATCTGGAGCTGGGGAGATCATCCTGGCCTATCTGGGTGGGCCCAATGTAATCACAAGGTCCTTCTAAGTGAAAAGAGGGAGGCAAGAGTGAAAGAGTCAGAGAAGGGGCTTTGATGAGGGAAATAAAGTCAGAGTAGAGCATGAAAGACCTGACTGGCCACTGCTGGCTTTGACAGTGAGAAGCCACCACTGAAGGAATGCAAGGTGGCCTGTAGACGTGGGGAAAGACAAGGAGCAGTTGTCTCCTAAAGTCTCTAAAAGGAACACAGGAACACAGCCCTGATGACACATTGATTTTAGCCCAATGAGGCCATTCCAGCCTTCTGACCTCCAGAAATATAGACAATAAAATTATATTGTTTTAAGTCACTAAATTTGTGGTTATAGCAGCAACAAGAACCTAATACAAGGTCACTAAGGCCTCAGAACTCTGGTCCTAATATTCAATAATCACATTGCAATTTTCGCATGGAAAGAATTACTGCACAATTCATACCTGAAGGAAGACGATGTGGAATGGAAGGAAGGAAGGAAGGAAGGAAGGAAGGAAGGAAGGAAGGAAGGAAGGAAGGAAGGAAGGATCTACTTTAGCAAGTTCACAAAAAAACACTAGGGTTTCACAAAAATTCAAAATTTGGGGCATTTTGTAGAAACGTGGTACTGACAGAAGAAATGTTATGAAGCAAACAAGTCGAGAAAATCCAGGCAAGACAATGAGCTGGGGTTTCCCAAGGACAAAGAGAAAATGGAAAGAACTTCAAATTAATGAATAAAAAACATGATTGGATGTTTTTGAACATCATGGATGGGAAAAACCAAGCTAGAGAGCATGTTCTCATGTGCCCTTGATGGAGGAGTCTCATTATGTGCACAGGGCACTGCCTGGGCAGTGGAGAGCACAAGGGAAACACACCTGCTCATTGAGTGCATGAAGGCCTGCTGCTCAGGGCTGGGGCCAAATTCTTCCTCCCAGAGGCAAAAGCTGTTTTCTGATCTAATAAATAGTGCCCCCTGGTGAGCCCTAGAGACAAGGAGGGCTCCAGTCCATTCCAGTTTGAGTGAGCACAGAGAAGGCAAGCAGAGTTAAGATTAATAGCTTAGTCAGCGCTTCTTCAGTACTCCAACCTTCACCCTAGCAACACTCACTCAGAGCCAACTTGGGGCTCAGAGCCAGGAAAGTCAGATCTTCATTCCCTGTGGCAAATTCAAGCAAGAAGATAAGCAGTGTTGCAACACTGTACAGACTTAGAAGAAAGACAAATGGGGGACTGTTACTTGTATCTCGTGACTTTGGCTAGACCAAACTTTTTTTAAGCACATTTTTAAAAATTGGGATTATTTTGAGTGCAGGCTAAGGAAATTTTATGAAGTGAACAAAATGTTTTTGATTCTCTCACACCACTTCTTGGCGTCTTCTGCCCTCTTGCCTTGCTCAGCTCAGAGAGGCTCTCCCTGCATTATGCTTCTTGTGTCAAATCTTATTGCTAAAGGTCGCCCCTCCTCAGGAGTAAGGGCTCCATTAATTCCCAGCTGTTTGGAAATGCTCTGCCCCCCAACTCCCCCACTGGGCTGTAACTGTTAACAGCCTAAAATGTTCCTCCTCAGGGTATCCTGCCCTTTAATGTGGAGTGCATGGAGACCTTTCTGTGGTCTCAAGAAATGCAACTTAGCACACAAGATTTTCACCCAAAAGGCTTCCAATCAGCTGCAGTCTTATTGTAAATTTGATAATGGCCACTCCTCTGGAAGTCCTGTCCACGTGAATGTGACACTCCAAGAGCCAGACAGAGAGAATCATAGCATGCAGAGATCAAATCCTGTGCTCCAAGATTATCTCCATTGGCTTGCAAATTAACAGGATGATTGGAGGAAGTGCAAACTCTCTAGTGTTTTTTTTCCTGTATACAAGGTTCAATTTTGGCAGATCCAACAAATGCACCCAAAGGTGCATCATGCTTTTGTAAAGTTAATACTTCCCTGCTTGCAAAGATGTTCTTTTGTCCTTGGAAAGGAGTCTAATTGAATTTCATTGGATTATGAACAGATCTCCCAAGGATATTATTTTTAGTCTCCTTTGGAGACTTCAGTATATTCTACAACAGAACCACCAAACGCTTAATAGATTGCATGCAGATTTTCTTGTTGTTGTTTTGTTTTGTTTTTAGAAAGTGATACTGTTTTCAAAAAGATACAAACTTGTAAATGCTGCTGCAACATATAATGTTATGCTGATCCAAGACATACCAATTAATAGGAAATTCACTTTGGGTAATAATTCCTGTAATATAAACAGTATCATCTTCCTTATAGCCATTAGTATAGCAATGGCCCATGTGGTCTGAGGCTGACTCTCCAAGCCCTGGGAAGAGGTTCGTTAGTGAAATAGGGTTGTTTAGGTTTGTCAATATATCTAAGGTGGTTACATAGTAATCATTTTTATGACTACAAGCACTAGAAAGACTATTTTAAAATCACAACTGGGGAAAGATAAAAATACAGACTGTTATCAATGTGGTTGTGACCTGTCATTTTAGATCTATTCTTTTGTTGGTTGCCACTAGCAACAAGCAGATCAAGCTGAAGAAATTTTAATCAAATAAATATTGCTCTTTACCTCCCTGATCATATACTCTGTTGCACTGAAAAGTAGGCAAGTTGAATAGAAATCAATAATCTGCGATATGAATACCTTGGATGGGACTTTTATGTATCTTAAGACAACAGTCATCAGTCATAAAGATTAGATTCTTAGAGCTATGAAAAATAACCTCCATTGAGCTCAGGAGCATCTTTTTGCTCTGCAGCATATGGGACAGTGAGATTGGCTTCTCTAGCCCTCATAAACAGCGGCAGAGATAAAATTAAATACACACTATTTGAACCAGAAATTGATCTGAGCTCTAACATTGCTGACTGCAATCCTGAGGTTGTTTTTTCTTTTCTTTTTTTTCTTTTAAGTAAACTCTACACCCAGTGTGGGGCTTGAACTCATGACCTGGAGATCAAGAGTCATATGCTCTACTGACTAAGCCAGCCAGGCACCCCCTGAGGGTTTTGATAATTAGAATACAGTGAAAATAGAAGGCACTTTGAAAGCAAACCTTAATAACAGAAAGTCTTAAGAGTACAAAAGTGATATAACTGAAGCTACTCTTAATTGAGCATTAATTATGCCATGCACTGTGCTAAATGTTTACATAACTCATTTAATCATTACATGTCTACAGATACAATCTTCTTTTCCTTTTTTTACACATTGCGAAATAGAAACTCAAAGAGGTTAAATAATTAGCCTAAAGTCAGATGGCCAATGAATGGCAAAAGAGAGTAAGTCTTGTTCTATGCTTCAAAAGCCTTGCTCCCTCCCATCTGCCACGCCAGCTCTCTGAATATGCAAACACTACTAGTCACTCACAGCTTATTGTATTACAGGTCAAGGAGGGGAGAACACAGACAGTCTCTATGTGCCAGCACTTTACATACATTATTTCCTCTAAAGCACACTGTAACCTTGTGGAGTAGGCATTAAAAATATTGACATTCAACCCCCTCAAGGGACACAGTCAAGATTACAGAAATACTGGTATTTGAACCACATCTGAGTCAGACATATTCTTTCAGCTCTCTCCATCCCACCTCTACAAAGTGGAGCCCTTAAATAATGCCGGTATTTGAGGATTGAACAAAAATCATTTTAGGTGAGGCTGTTTTACTGACTGTAGTTATGCTGCAGAGAATAATATCAGTACTGTGGCATAGCCAAATCCATATATATCACAAGTTTCTGGATAACAATGTTCTATATTTTCTAGTTTTTAGTTGAGGTCACAAATCTCCTTTAAACACTTCAGGCGGGCGTGTTTGTTTGTTTTGACTTGCAAAGAAAAGAAAAGAAAAGAAAAGAAAAGAAAAGAAAAGAAAAGAAAAGAAAAGAAAAGAAAGAGAGGAAAGAAAGAAAGAGAGGAAAGAAAGGAGAGAGGAAAGAAAGGAGGGGGGAGGGAGGACATGATGAAGCAAAATAATGTTATGATGAAATGACATAATAAAATGCAATTGCTTATGCATAAATAACCTATTCGACTTTTATTGAGTCTTATGAATGTCACTTAAGAAAAGAAACTAAACAAAAAATCCAAATTCAAATAGAAACTAACACCATTCATTGATCAAATTGTCATTTTCCATAGACCAAATTGTAACTTACACTCTTACAAATGTAAATTCGCAAATACCATGAAAAATGTACATGGCATTTGTAAGTTTTAACAGCATGTCAAGTGGAAACGAGAATATGTATCCCTCTCTTCTAGACAGCACTCTCCTGGAGACTCTGTAATAAGACCAAATCCAGCCCTGAGGGCTCCCTCTCTTGAATGGAATCTACATGAATTTGCATATTGCTGTGACCCAGCAGAGGTAATAGTGAGAAATCAGGAAGAGGCCTTGTCAAGAGTGTTGAATGGCAAAGAAAGAAATTGGAGGCATAGAAAAGTGGCAGACACTTCCTTTATTTTGAGCAAGATAAGATTATACTCATATTTTAAATTTCAAAATGCTGTTAAAAAATAACACATGCCTCACAACACTATGGTAGAACAACAGTGACCAGGTGTTTTTTTTACAAAGACCTGATGACATTCTGTCCCTTGGACCAATCATCCTTCCATTGGCATCCCCAGACCACTCAGCTTCTTCCACTCTGAGTCGTGGCTTTGCTAAATTTCTCTATTTTTTTCTTTAATTCCACAGATTTCTAGTCTTTATTATTCTTTCCCTCTATTTTAACCTTCCTTTGCTTTTTGTTTTCAAACTTCTTTTTTTTTTGTCTATTTATTTATTTATTTTGAGAGAGCAAGAGAGAGAGAGAGAGAGAGAGAGAGCAAGGGAGGGGCAGCAAGAGAGGGAGACAGACAATCCCAAGAAGGCTCCATGCTGTCAGCACAGAGCCCGACGTGGGACTTGATCTCATGAACCATGAGATCATAACCTGAGCCAAAATCAACAGTCAGTCACTTAACCGACTAAGCCACCCAGGCACCCCTTATTTTCAACTTTCTTAAGATGGAACCTTAGATCATTGATTTTAGACCTTTCTTCTTTCCTTAAATAAGCATTTTAAGGATTAAATTTCTAAGCGCTGCTTGTGCTACATCCCACAAATTGTGATATGTTGTCATTTTGTTATCATTTAGTTTGAAATATTTTCCCATTTATCTTATTCTTTCTTTGATCCACAGATTACTAAAAGTTGTTCAGTTTCCAAAATTTGAGGTTTTTTATTTCCAGTTTTTTAGGTTTAGAAAACGTACTTTGTATGGTTTTAATCCTCTCAGATTTATTGAGGCTTGTTTTATAGCCTAGCATTATCATCATGTACATTTTTAAAGAATACATACTTTGCAGCTGCTGGGTATAGGGTTCTATAAATATCAGTTACATTCTGATTGTTCACATCATCTATGTTCTTACTGAGTCCTTTGTCTAGTTGCTTTCTCAATTAGTGAGAGAGAAGTACTGAAATCTCCAGATCTGATTGTGGAATTGTCTACTTCTCCCTTTGATTCTATTGATTTTGTTTCATGTGTTTGGAGGCTCTATAATGAGTCATTGTGGTATAGAGGAATATAAATATTTGGGCTTTGTCTTTGGTTTCTGGCACAGAACTCCTAAAACCTCTGGAATTCCCTATCTTGTTTATGCATATGAGATGACCCGTGAGAGGGACCTAGATAGCTTTGGGATCGGGGCTGGTCGCCAGAAAAGCCACCCAAATGATTAGAGACAGACAGGGAACCTGGAGATTGAGATTGATCACCAATGGCCAATAATTTAATCAATAATGCTTACATAATAAAATTGTCATTTAAAAACTCTAAAAGACTGGGTTTGGGGAACTTCTAGGTTGGTGACTTCATCAGGGGCCTAGGAGGGTGGTGTGCCCAGAGAGGCATGTAAGTTTTGCATACCTTCCCCCTATACCTTGCCCTAGACATCGCTTCCATTTGTCTGTGCTAGAGTTTGTATCCTATGTAATGAACCCTTAATTGTAAACTGCTTTCCTGAGTACTGGGATTCATTTGAGTGAATTACTGAATCTGAGGGAAGGCTGTGCGAACCCCAGACCCTGTGGTCAGTATGGCAGCTTCTGTAGGTCTCCTAGGGACCCCATTTGTGGCAGGTGTCTGAAGTGCAAACTGTGGGACTCAGACCTTAATTTGTGGGGTCTGCACTAAGTCCAGGTAGTCTCAGAATTCAATCGAATTGAACTGTAGGACACCTACTTGGTGTCAGAGAATTGGAGAATTAGTTGGTGTCAGGGGAAAAAACTATACAGGCATATAAATATCTATAATTGTTAGGGTTTCTTGTTGAATTGAATTTTTTCTAATTATGAAGTATTCCTATTTATCTCTAATAATACTCTTTGTCCTGTAGTCTCTTTTATATGACACTTGTATGTATATCTTTCTATATCCTTATACTTAAAGTGGATCTCTTATAGACAATACACAATTGGATCTGGCTTTTCTTTTTAATCCATTTGACCTTCTCTGTGTCCATTATTGTCTAGTAGAACTTTCTGTGATGATGGAAATGTTCCACATCAGCACAATCCAATATGATAGCCACACATGGCTATTAAGCACTTGAAATATGACTGGTGTAACTAAGAAACTGAATTTTTAATTATATTTCATTTTCATCAATTTAAATTTCAATAGCCTCATGTGGTAGTGGTAGTCATATTACACAAGGCAGGTTTAGTTTATTAATTTTTAAGGTAATTGCTGATATGGTTGGATATGGGTCTACCATTTTGCTTATTTTCTGTTTTGTGTTCCTCTTGGACAATTTCTACTGGTCTATCTCCAAGTTGTGTGACACTTTACTTTGTCATATGAGTTTTAGCTTCTCTGCACACTCCATTCCCTTCCATCATTTGGAAGCACACACCCAACATTCAGTATTCAGTTCAATGATTTGAACTGTGCACACTTCTCTCTCCTGGTACCCTTAACCTTACTTTTAGGTGATAGCCGTGTCTCTCCCTCCTAGCTGTCTATGTCTCATTCATCCTTGATCTTTCTAACACTGATTTTTTCTCCTAAAACTGTATTGATTCGTTTTTATAAATCATTTTGTAAATCTCATGAAAAGATCCACTAGAGGTAAAACTATTCCCTAGATTAGAATTTTTCTTTGCCATGGACTGGACAGATGTTAATAACGCTATTCTCGGCTTCATCTGACTGAAAAAGTTATGAAAGAATTGCCTCAGAAAAACCCCTAACAACAGCACATCCTTTGTCAAGACAGTGCCTTGTCGTTATTAGATTGAATTGAAATCCACATCAATGGAAATAATTTAATCAACTAAAGGGATTCTGGATTCTAGCAAAGAAGAGAATGCAGGATTCTCTCAGAGGTTGTGAATTTGGCAGCAAAAAATTTGATATTCACTAAGGAGATAAAACCACCTGCTGATTTTCACTGCATTGAACTAGAAGGATAAATTTAATAGACCACTTGGCATGGTCGCTGAACATCAGCAGGTATATCAGAAAGAACAAAGGCTCTGAAGCAAAACAACCTGGTTCTGAATCCCAGATCTTCTGTTTACTAGTTGTGCAGTCTTTGAGATGTTCCTTAATCACTCTGAGATTCTGCTTTATCTATAAAACATGAAAATTGATACTTAATTGCTTTAAGTACTTAAAATTATATATATATTTTTTTATTTTCTATTGAGGTATAATTAATATTCAGTGTTATATGGGGGTTTCAGTTGCACAATACATTGATTGAACAACTCTATACATTACTCTGCGTTCATCATGACTAAGTGTACTCTTAATCCCTTTTATCTATTTCACTCATACCCCCAACTACCTCCTCGCTGGTAACCACCAGTTTGTTCTCTGTATTTAAGGGTCTGTTTTTTCATTTGCCTTTTTTCTTTGTTTTGTTTCTTAAATTCCACCTACGAGTGAAAGCATATGGTATTTGTCTTTCTCTGACTTACTTCACTTAGCATTATACCCTCTAGGTCCATCCATATTGTTGCAAATGGCAAGATCTCATTCTTTTTTATGGATGAGTAATATTCCATCATGTATATACACCACACATCTTTATCCATTCATTAATTGATGAACACTTGTATTGCTTCCGTATCTTGGCTATTGTAAATAATGCTGCAATAAATATAGGGATGCATACATCTTTTTTTAATTAGTATTTTTGGTTTCTTTGGGTAAATATCCAGTAGTGGAGTTGCTGGATCATATGGTAATTCTATTTTTAATCTTTTGAAGAATCTGTACTGTTTTCTGCAGTGGCTTCACCAGTTTGCTTTCCCACCAACAGTCTACAGGGTTCCTTTTTCTTCACATCTTCACCAACATTTGTTATTTCTTGTTTATTTGATTCTAGCCATTTTGACAGGTGTAAGGTAATATCTCATTGTGGTTTTGATTTGCTTTAATTTGTGCCATTGTTATAAGTACTTAAAATTACCTATATAAAGTTCCTGACAGATAAAATTTGCATTGAACAAAAAGAAAACATTAATATCATTTTATAAGAATTATAATTATTATTTTTATATATAATATACATATAGTCCAGTTCATTGGAAATAATTTAGGGTATATTAAGGCTAATTTGATGGTAATTATTCTGGCAATATATTCTGCTTTGCACAAATGCAAAAATCTCCAAAGTTTTACTTTATTGGAGGTATTCCTAGGACTTATAAATCAACCTAGATGAAGGGAATTTCAGACAAAGAATGATTCTCCGGGATCACATGTCAACAGTAGAAAAAGCTGTCACTTACCAAGCACTAAGCATGTGCCAGTCACTGTGCTAAATACTTTACATGAATTATCTAACTTAATCCTTACAATAACCATTGGAGGTAGGGGCTATTGCAAAAGAAGATAGCAAAGCCTTTGAGAGGTTAAAGGACTTGCCCAAGCTCATCCAGTTAGATACAAAGCTGTGATTCAAAATCACATTTCTAAAGCCCTTACCCTTTAAACTTTCTTTTTAAAAAAAATGTATGTACCTATTTTTGAGGGAGAGAGGGGGAGAGCGCACTCACGCTTGAGTGGGGGAGGAGCAGAGAGAGAGGGAGACAGAATCCTGAGCAAACTCTGCAGGCAGAGCCCAACGTGAGGCTGGAACTCACAAGCCTGTGAGATCATAATCTGTGAGATCATGACCTGAGTCAAAATCAAGAGTTGGATGCCTAACCAACTGAGCCCTTACCCTTTAAACGCTCAATACTGTTTTCCAGATGACCCAAATCCTCTGTTCTCTATTCTTGCTACACCTGGAGGTCAACCCAGGGTTCTATCTACTTACCAGTAAAGGCAATAGTAAAACCAATATGAACCAGAAAAGAAAATGTCTTGATATCAGGAAACCACATCATTTTAAAGGTGCTACAAATTAATGTTTCTAATAAGGCAGGGGTCAATAAATATTACTAAGCATGAGCAGTCCTCCACTAAGTTTAGCCTTCTTCCAAACACTTTGCTATGTATTTCCCTAGTGTTCACAAGGGGTCTCCTGACACAGCTGTCCTCGCACCTGTTTACTGATGGAGACAGCAGAGCCTGCTCCTATTCAGGGACACTGCTCACACAAAAGAGTCAGTCACCCTCAGAGCTACTGAAGGTATAAGTTCTTTTCTCCATCATAAGAATTCCTTATACTTTGTTGCTTCGGCTTAATACAATGGCAAACTTGAATATAAAAGAAAAGATGAAGGGGGTGCCTGGCTGGTTCTGTCAGTAGAGCGTGTGACTCTCAATCTCAGGGTCCTGAGTTCAAGCCCCAAGTTGGGCATGGAGGCTATTTAAAAAACAGAAAGATGAGGATTAATGGGAGCTACAACAGATACTGAGATCCATCCACAGAGACTGCATTTCTAAATGCATTAGGGGACTGGAAACCATTGTTCTAACCTGAGGATTCACAAGCTGAATTGAAGCACTCTCTACTCCCCATGTGTTCAAAATTGAAAACAGTTCTGTGGTCCTTATTAAAAATAAATACAAATATCATTCTTAAAAGGCACATTATATCAGAGCTATAATCAAAGCAAAAGCGGTTTTTAATTGGCCTTTCCATTGGTCAAGAAAGGAATGTTGGCTTTAATTTCTTAATTTTTGAAGTGTGTGCCTAAGTGACATGAATTGAAGTTTTAAGATTTAAGTTTTAATAAACTCCTCTTAAGAAACTATTACTACAATGATCATTTGCAATTAATCAGAGATGTTCAGAGAGCCACTGATCCCAACAGAATTCCTGTGTCTCTTGCTATGAATCAGGTTGCCCCTAAATTCCCACTTAGCACAGAAAAAAGCTGTGTGTGTGTGTGTGTGTGTGTGTGTGTGTGTGTACACACATCAGAAAGAGAAAAAATAATTTCATGTTTTAGACACTGGTTTTAGCTATTTTTTTCTAGTGGCTCACCTAAAACAAAATATGAAAAATGTCACAAGCAAATCAGTAGAAAATTCAAAAAATGTTCCAATACTAAAATACACAGTTTCAGGGCTCAATATTATTGGTTTCCAAAATCTGAAAATATCCTATAAAAATTGTTTCTAGATTATAGTATAAGGAGAGAAGGAACTAATCTAGCTAATGCACTTTCTTCGAATAATAAAGACTGACATGGAGATTTAATAAGGCATAAATCAATAGAATGCAATGATTTTACGTCTTTCCAAACTAGGCAGACTAGTGTTTTCTTGATTAAGAAAGACAAAAAGACACTTGCCCTACCCCCACCACACCCCCCAAATCAAGGGAATGGTGAGGTAAACCCTGACTAAGGGAGCAAGTGGGCTTGGAAATCTAAGCTGTTTGCCCAGTTGGACTCCACTGCTCTCTGGAAGAATCTCTTTGCAGGGCTAGGTCAAGTCAGAGAGAGCACACCTACCCAGTGGGTTCCTTGTCCTAAGTCCTAATTTATACACCCTGGGAGAGCACTTTTTCTAATTTATAAAAGGCCCTGAAGAGGCTGGCTGTGGTAGAATGAAAAAACACATTTTTCATGATACACCTTTTCTTGGTTTCAATCTAAAATTGCTAGTGCTCAATTTCTTCATGCTTCATTCATTCAACAAGTCGTTATTGAGCCCCTTGGTTGTGCCAGCCACTGATACAAAAACCATAGCACCTGACCATAAGGAGCTTTCAATCTAGGTACATGAAGACAAGTAACCAAAGATTACAATGCACAGTTACTTTCAGCCTCTCGTGTGGACATGTTCTTAAAATTACCATGACTGTCAAACCTGAAACTGAAAAAATTAAGATCCAGCAGAAATAGTTGAAAAAGGATCTCACTTACAGAACAAACCAGGTACCCCCATGTTAAAACCTGTTCCAACAACAAATATTTCCCTTGACTAATTTTATTCAATTATTCAGAATACACTGTTGCATCCCTGTGATCCAGGAAATTGTAGACTCTCCTACCAATTTCACAATTTCCGGGATAAGTCTAACACAAACTCCACAATTTTTTAGTATACAAACTGGGCAGATTCTATGCCCAAGTTTCTCATTTGTTAAATATGGGTCATAATAATGTTTATTTTATAATTGCTATGAGTGTTAAATGAGATCAATATAAAGTGACTGGTACATAATAAATATTCTATATTTTCTACTTTTATTTTAAAGTTTGTAAATCTAATATTATTGGTGAGTTTGAATTTAATAGGTAGTTGTTTTGTTTTGTTTTTGCATTTCTATTTTCCCCTGACTTATTTTCACAATTTCCAATAAATTTTTTATTTATCTCATGAGCCTTTCACAAGTATTGTGGTAGTTTAGGGCTGATTTCCTGAATCTGAAGGGCATAGGATAATGGTAAATATATTAGTTCTGAAACCATACACTCCTGAGTGCAAACCAGCCTCTGCCACTCCCCAATCTAAATGTATATGACAAGATGATCATCTTAGAATTTGTGTAAGGCACGTTTCCTTCTCTCCCTGAAAAGCTACTGTTAAATTAATAGCATTTTGGCTGTAGTGTTTTGAGGTTTGGGTGTTCTTTTGTTTTTGTTTTTCCTCATTTTATTTTTATGACCTATGGTACATTGACATTTAGGAAACACAGTTTATTTAAACTCCTTAAGTTGCTGTTTCTTCATTTGTAAACCTATTTTACCCATAAACCTATTTCTTAAAGTTGATATAAGTAAATGAAATAATACATACATGGTGCTTGGAACAGCGCCTGCATGTAATAAATGATTTGTACATGGTAGCCATCAATAATTATATCCATGTTTTGTATTGAGAGGATGAAATATAAATAAGCCCTCTTTTTCAATAAACCATAAACTTATTCCCAGAAGGGTCTATAGAAACAAGAGTCATTATCGCTTCCTTTTTAAAGGAAAACACACTAGAAGATTAGAGATCTCTAATTTTGTCTTTTGCATGTAAGTGGATCTTATATTAGAGATCTACATTTAGATCCCTAATTGCTGTAGTATGGTGGCTATTTTGAAAGGATGAGTAGAGTCCAAAGAGAATTCACAGATCTGCCCCCTGAAAATCACCTGTGGAAATTATCTTTGGGGAAGTGACTTATAGTATGAAAACTGGAGGATGAGCAGGAGTTAGCCAGGTAAGCATAGGGAAAGCACTGGGAAAGTGATCTTCAAGTAAGAGGAACAGGATGTACCAAGTCCTGAAGGTGAGAAAGAGCCTGGTGTGTTTGAGATTCATCAATGCTCTTCATAAAGTTGTACTATGTTTATAATACAAAAGTATATTTGACCATAAGTAATGAATGCATCTCTTCCAAGATGAGGGGATTATTCCTAAATCACTGAACTTTAGATTCTTAAAGATTTCAGATATCAAATTAAAGCCTTTTATTTTTGAGATAAGGAAGCCAAAGTTTGGATGAATGAAAGAGGGGGCAAGACAGAGAAGGTAACTAACATGATGAGTACCTATTATGTATCAGGTAAGTGGCATTGTGCACATGTAATAGATGAGGAGACTTGAGACATAGAGATTTAAATAATTCACTCAAAGCCATAACTTTAATAAGAGTAGAGCCAGAATTCAAATCCAGATTTACAATCCTCCAGATTCTAGGACTGTTTTCACTATACTCCCTGGAATTTGTGTGAGCATCTCCAGCTGTGAATTTATCTCCATAGTGGCATTATAATTATTTGTATGTTTATTTTTACACCAATCTGTAAGCTTCTTGGGAGTCTTTCTATTTGCAAGCACATTTCCTGGCAGATGAATGAATCCAAAAAGATATCAGAAGGATGGATGGATGGATGGATGGATAAGCATTGAGGAGATTACTTGGATGGTTTTTTCTGAGGGTCTACCCAATTACCTTTCAAGCTTATTGTGATACCCTCAAATATACTTCTAAATCTAATTAATACCTACATTTCAAAAAGCCAATAAGTAATCTACCATAATTTTAAATTTAACAAATGTAAAACTCAATGGTTCTGAATAAAGTAATAAGTGGCAGATCCGGAAGAGAAGCCCCACATATTGAGTTCTTTGCAGACACAGTCTGTGACCCATATATCCTTTCATCCCTAATATCTGGACTCTGAGCACATTTGGCATGTATGTACTGAAAGTCTCATCAGTCAACAGTTCAGATTAGAATCATGTATGGTTACCTATTAAATAATAGAAGGAGTCCAATTCTGAAAATAACATTTTCTAATGGACAAAAAATTCCAGACTGATTGTTAAAGTAAGAGGAGAACTAATGTTTTACCACACAAAAGACCTACATTTATTATCTTCATACTGATTTTCCAATGATGATTTCAGATATCACATTAAATGTTGATTATGGGCAGGAATGACATGGAACACATCTAACCACTGGTATATACAGATACCAACTAGTCAAAACAGATGCCATGGCCCAACGAAAGGATGCCTCAATACATCAGAACAGATATCAGTGTAAATAAGCATTTCAATGCACAGTGTAGAGCATGAATGTCAGCTCTGCTCATAGGTCTTTGGAGATAAGGAGCAGAGACATGGTTGATGAGGAACAGAGAGATTGATAACAGGAAAGAGGCTATAATGTAAAAGGAGAGAGGACAATTTCCAGAATTCACCCACATAATCCTTATCAGTCTTGTAGCAAGGTACAAGGTTGCTAGAAAGACTGAGGACGAATCAGATGTTTGCATATTTGGTACTGGATAACCTGAGTATTGACCTAGAGGTCCTGACAAAGGATGGAATTGGTCCAATGGTCTCGGGTTAAACTGAACTTCTACGTGGAGATTATTACATGGTTCAGCTGTGGGGAAGAAGAAAAACACTCTGACTTTGAAAAGAATATCATTTTTGTTAGCAAGGCTGGCTTCCATTTTTCTTTCCTCCTTTTGTTTCTTTTCTGTCTGAATTAGCAGAAGACATTTTTATTGCTTGCAGTCAGAGAACAACTATTACATAAGATACTTTGCCTTATTATTGACACAATATCCTTATTAATTCTATCTAAGCTCACTAGCTTTTTGAACAACCAACTGCTTACTCATTTGGTGTTCATGTAATTTTTTGAGTTTAGCTGTAAAATATTTCAATGCAAAATAATGGACAAACACTGGCTCAGTAAGGTTCAGCCATGTAAGTAGTGGACTTTCCCCTCATGACTTTATATTGAATAGGCCGTTGTCAGTTATTGACTAATGCCAAGTTCCAGTGCTCTCTCTCCACAGCCTCATCCTTTGGTTCATGCTGCTTTTTCTCTCAGAAATGCCCTTTCCACATTCACCTATAGAAAGCATATTTATCCCCCAAAATACTGATTTAAATATCAACTCTGCAAAGCCTTCCCTATTTTTCAGATTAGAACTAATCACTCCACATCTGTGATTCCTGGCAACATCACCTCTGTTGGAACAGTGTCCTGGTGTGCCTTGAACAGTAGATAACTGGATTCCTCAAAGAATTCTTCTTAAGTTACCCAGAGCTACAATGAATACAAAAATTTTATTTATGGGGGTGCCTGGGTGTCTCAGTCAGTTCGTCAGACTCTTGATTTCGGCTCAGATCATGATCTCACCGTTCATGAGTTTGAGCCCTGCATTAGGCTCCACACTGACAGTGCAGAGCCTGCTTGGGATTCTCTCTCTCTCCCTCCCTCTCTCTCCCTGCCCCTCCCCAGTTAGTGTGTGCTTTCTCTCTCTCTCTCAAAATAAATAATTAAACTTAAAAAATTATATTTATGACTCATTGGCATAAAGATGAAGGTATTAATATTATACACTAAAACATTTATTTGACCTAAAAGTTCATTTCTTTCTTCCAGTTACAAAATAAAGTAAACCATTTTTGTGGACCCCTAAAAGTAGAGTGGATCCTTGGCACTGTGTCCACTGTCTCATGAGTAAGTTTTCCCCGTGTAAATGTGCTCTCATTTATACATCTTCCTCACTTATACAATCCACAGCTTAAAGGGGCTTCTCCAAAGGACAAGCTTGGAGAATGTCAGGATAAGATCAAACTTGAGCTTAGAGTAAATGACTCAGTGTCAAGAAGGTTCTCTTAAAGGAGGATTATATTTTTTTTCCTAATTGAATGATTTAAATACATAATGACTCTTTTTTGAAAGAGTCTAGAGCCATTGACAATTTGCTAATTAAAAGCCTAGTTTTCTAAAGAAAATTTTTTTAGATAGAGCCAAGGCTACTATGGACATTCACAGTCATTTGTTTTGTTTGTGTCTTACCAATTTAGAGCAATATTTGAGTTCATCTGAAATAAAAATAAGTATCATTTGTATGATGGTTTACAACTAACAAAGCCTTTTCACATATATTACTCATTTGATCTACATACTCAACCTGAAAGTTTGGGGTCTTTTATTTTTCATTTGACAGGCAAGAAAAACAAGACTCAGATGGATGAAGTGACTTCCCCAAGGTCATACAGCTGGTAGCGCAGAGTCTGGGACTCATGCCCAGTTCTCCTAATCCCAGAATCTCATATTCTTTCCAGTACATCATGCTGCCTGTAGGGGAAAAAAAAAGCAACTATGTAAACACATGCATTAAAAAGTTGAGCTCATACTTCTAAGTAGATTGGTGTTCTTTTAGAAAATCCAATGACATTTTTGTAGATGTAATTGTTATGGGTTTAGTTCTAAAACATTTTAATAAGAAGGTGGTTGACAAAATTTATTTTCAATGGAAGTCAAAATTGATAATATTTTGAGTTCATACGAAATTCTATGGATCATGAAGTTTGATAGAAATTATGATCAATATGTCAGTAATGGATAGATAAGGTATGTATTTTTAATGTCAAATTCCAAGTCTTTGTTTCTTAGCTTGTTAGATTTCCCTTTCCTTCCTTTCTCTTCTCAGTTTCTTAAGGCTTACTGTGGATGTAGAGTCCTCTCATATCCTCTTTTGGTAAACAACCTAATACAAACTTTTCTGTGAGTTATCTTTTATCAACTCCTTTGCCCTTGAAAGGGGTAATTTCCTCACAAATAAAACAATGGAAGGAAGGAATGGCATCGAGCAAGTCTGATCTTGAAAAAGGCAAAGTTCTGCAAAGCATGAAGATTAAATCATAC
The DNA here is from genome assembly GCF_027475565.1 of Acinonyx jubatus. NCBI lineage: Eukaryota > Metazoa > Chordata > Mammalia > Carnivora > Felidae > Acinonyx > Acinonyx jubatus. The sequence continues at coordinate 50,799,168 of NC_069380.1, read as the reverse complement.
ATTATCCAGAAAAACAAATGAGGGTTATTAAAGTTGGCATGAATACTCACTCTTCACAAGAAAGTTGGGTGAAACAAAGAATGAGATTTTAGAGATTTCGGAAGGACTGTAACCCAACACCATACAATATACAAATTGGCTTTTCAAGTATAAATTTGATACTTTCATAGTTCTGGGAACTAGTGTGACCAAAAAGAAACTCTATTAAGCCAAGTTTGTAAGGTCAAGAAGTGAATAACTGAATGTGAACATGTCATCCCAGTTCAATTTCATTTTGATTACTGACAGAAGAAGGGTCAGGAAATATTTATTGTATTTTTCTGGAATGCATTTCTGAAGTTTAAAAATATTATTTTACTCAGAAATAATCAAATTAATTTCACAATTGTCTTGATGTTACATATCTTGCCACATAGTATTCTCTTGTGATATGAATATAAATAATTATACCGTATGATTTTTAAATACACAACCTAATTTCATTTTACGTTCTATATTTCTCAAACTTGGTCTCTGAGTCACAAAACAAAAGGTATGTTTCAGGTGTAGCTTCATGAAGCTAGTGCTGCACAGATTGCTTTATCTGTTACGGAAACTAGTCTGGATCATCCAGCAGAAGGACCAAGCGGCACTTGGAGATCATGGAAGGCAGGAGGTTTATTTTATACGGGTGGGCTCAGAGGAGATCATTCTCCAGAGGTCTGAGCCCAGAGCATCAACAGAGGGGACAATTTATATTCTGTTACTTCTGCATTCCTCATTAGTAGTAATTTGCCACCTGGGGCAAGCAGGGTGGGAGTAAGAACCCGGCTGGGAAGTCTTCAGGCAGGGACTGAAATTCCCTTATCAGCCCTGTCGGCCAACGTATAACAGATTTTTCCCTAACATATCCACAACAGGCATCCTATCCAGAAAGTCAGCAGTTCAACCAAATGTTGCATTAAAATCCAACTTGGGGCACCTGGGTGGCTCAGTCTGTTAGGTGTCCTGCTTCGGCTCAAGTCATGATCTCCCAGTTCGTGAGTTCGAACCCCGCGTCGGGCTCTGGGCTGACAGCTCAGAGCCTGGAGCCTGCTTCAGATTCTGTGTCTCCCTCTCTCTGCCCTTCCCCTGCTTGCACTCTCTCTCTCTCAAAAATAAATATTAAAATTTTTTTTAAAAAAAGCTTAATATAGCAATCAAGTACCTGAAGCAATGTTTGTGCAGTGTGTGTTCTTTATACTTAGGCAATTTGCTACCACAGTAGCGAATTTCATTTGAAACTCTAAGAACAATATTTTACTGACTGGTACATGGAATATCCCCAAAATTTGAATAAACATTATTGGAACTAAGAGGAAAGAATCAATACAGATTGGATACTTCATAGGCAGATGGGCTTTAAAAGGGGATACTTTTTTTTAATTTTTTAAAATGTTTTTATTTATTTTTGAGACGGAGAGAGGCAGAGCATGAGCAGGGGAGGGGCAGACAGAGAGGGAGACACAGGATCCAAAGCAGGCTCCAGGCTCTGAGCTGTCAGCACAGAGCCTGACATGGGGCTCGAACTCACAGACTGTGAGATCATGACCTGAGCTAAAGTCGGACGCTCAACTGACTAAGCTACCCAGGCGCCCCAGAGGATACTTTTTTAAATTTTTTTAAAGTTTATTTATTTTGAGAGAGAGAGACAGAGAGATAAAGCACAAGGGTGGAGGGGCAGAAAGAGGGAGACACAGGATCCAAAGCAGGCTCCAGTCTCTGAGCTGTCAGCACAGAGACCGACACGGGGCTTGAACCCATGAACCATGAGATCATGATCTGAGCTGAAGTCAGACACTTAAACTGACTGAGCCACCCAGGCCCCCAGGATACTTTTAATAACAGTTTTATGGAAGGTCAGCCATGAGTCAGGTGTGTGTCAAGCAAGAGAGATACGAGAATGAACAAGACATAACCCCTAACTTCAAAGAGCTCAAAGGGACCATCATTATCTTCAAAATCTAACACACTAATTGGCACAGAGGAGATGCTAATAAATCTTTGATAAATCAGCAGAAGGTCTGCTTAATATTACAAAAAAAAAAAACTGCTACAAACACAGATACCCACAGGAGAGTGAATAAAAGAAGGAGCGATGAATGGAATGGAAGGGATAATAATAGATGTGGCCAGTATTAGACAACATGAATGAGACGTAGTGTGGAAAAAATTTCCTAAAATGAAAGATAAACGTGAATTTTGTCAGAAAGGGAAAAGGAAGCTAATGAAAATACTAGAACAACCTTCCCCCACCAAAAAAAAAAAAGTACAATAAGAAAATTATAATAGAAAACCAAAATTTAGGTTGAAACCAAAAACTTAACTTCATTGATAATGTATATTTTGTGTCAGTTTAAAGTATAAATTTTAAAACAAATTTTGGAGACCGTGATTATGACTTGCCATTAACAAAATCATCATTGTTTTAAAACTTCCATTTTCTTCAACCATTGGAGCTCCTATGCTAAATAGTGGTAGATTGTTAAACATTGTTTTCATATAGTATTTGTTAACTAATTTTTTTTAATTTGTTTTGAAACTTGGGGAAAGCATGTGGCGCTATAGATACGGTGATGGAAATTGTCAAAACTAAAATTCAAGAGTGCATTTTAGGAAAGCTAGTACCCACATAATTGAAGACTATCCCAGAAAATTCCTAGTTCAATTTTTTGTTCAGTTTTACTTTTAATGAGATCACACAAAGCAATAACTGGTAATAATTTGCATAAGTCTACTGAAAATAATCTTTCATCTTCACAATGAACTTTTCATCCACTTAAACGAATAGGAATGGAATCAGTATTACAAGTGATTCATCATCTTGACTTAATTGTTCAAATCCGTCAAGTTTCAGAGAGCAACTAGCAAATCAGACAAAGCAGAGAGTACCAGAATTCGATATCTCAGATATCAGTGACATTTTGGCTATGGGAGTTTTGTTTCATTGAAAAGCATGATAAATCTTAAAAGGACAATTTCCACTTAGTCTTTATCAGAGATAAGCATTGTTGACAAATAAACTAATATATGATTCTGGAAAAAAACATCTTCACTCCAGGGGCTAAAATGGAGCCAACTATCAAAGAGCTACTTGCTGCCAAGACCCCTCTTTAGTGCTTTGTTATTCCAACAGGGATTTTTCTATTCTAAAAACCTAACAAAGTTTCAAAGCTCTTTCAAAGAGGTCCTGACTTCCCAAAAATACATATTTATGCTTCCTTTACCCAATAAAGTAATACAATCATGACACACTTTTTTCCCAAAGACCTGTACGATAATAAATGCATTATTTAATTTTAAATTTTTTTCATTAGCCAGAAAAATTTTGAATTATGACAGATTTTATGTGCTCAGTGATATTGTTTACAGGTGAATGTTTACTTTTTATTTCACATTATATAATATGGCCTTATAACTGCTTAGCTACTTAAACATTAGGTGAGACTTACAGTATCTTAAGCATTTCACAGAATAATATATTATTTTTTTAATTATTGGAATAAAATACAGATTTGTTTTAAGTCTATACCTACTCTATTTTATGAAAACTGTGACAAATTAAAACACATATGCTAGTAGCATAATATTATATCCAAACTGAGAAAATCTGGCCAAATTTGTTTCTACTCAACAACAAATTTTCACTTTCAAAAGATATAATGGCAACTTATCAAAATTAGTAAAACTTTCTATTCACATAGGCCCTTTATAACCTATGGACTCCATTGTATCCCAGGAATTCATGTTTTATGCTGTTTAAAAAAAAAATCATAGGGGCACCTGAGTGGCTCAGTCGGTTGAGCATCTGACTCTTGATCTCAGCTCAGGTCTTGATCTCAGGGTCATGAGTTCAAGCCCCACATTGGGCTCTGCAGTAGATATGAACCCTACTTAAAAACAAACCAATCAATCAGGGCGCCTGGGTAGCTCAGTTGGTCGAGTGCCCAACTCTTGATTTCATCTCAGGTCATGATCCCAAGGTCATGGTTTCCAGCCCCAGGTTGGGCTCTGAGCTGAGCATGGAGCCTGCTTGGGATTCTCTCTCTCTCTCCCTCTGCCTCTCTCCCTCACTCACACTCTGTCTCTAAATAAATAAATAAATAAAATATAAAAATAGATCTGGAGTTATCAATTAATTTTGGAAATAAAGATTAATTCTATTAAAAACAGTAAGAGCAATACCTGGAACAGAGAGTCTCCCATTGGAAGCAGGGCAGGTATTTTCCACAATACTAGGAAGAGAATGCTGAGAAGATGCCAATGTTCTGAAGATACAAAGAGAAATCTAATCAAGAAAAAAATAACCTGCAGAGGGCCAAGAAAGGCAAGATGTTGCAGTCCCAGAAGGCACTGAGGTTCAGGAAATATAAAAAGAGGTAATAAGAATAGAGCTTAGGTAGGTTTGGCTCAAAAAGGAGAGAGATGGAGAGAGACAAATATAATTATTAAAACTGGGACAAGTAATGAGAAAAGGTACAAGTAAAATTTTCTGTTTTAAATTGATACTGAGCCCAGTGCTTATGCTTTGCCTGAGCCTACTGATGGCAAGTAACTGAATTTAGCTGTTGGTAGAAAAAAATCTGGGGCAGAAGCCAAACAAGCAGTGTACTATCAGTAGATTGTACTGAAAAAGGAATAGGCTTTTATACAAATATGCACTATGGTAGATTGCTTTTAAAGATGACCACCAACAATTCCTCTTATGTGCATGCCCCTTTTCCCTTCAGGAAGGGGAATCTATTTCCCCTCATCTTGGTTCTGGCCTGGACTTGTGACTTATTTTGACCTGGAGGATGTGGAAGAAGTAATATGCAATGTGACAGTTCTGGGCTCAGAATTTAGGAAACATGACAGCATCTACTTCTGTCTGGAAACCAGTTGTCAAGCTTTAGGAAATACAGTCTAGACTGCTGGAGAAATGGACGTACATGGAAGAGAATCAAGGTACTCTAGCCCCTTAGCCCACCACAGCTGAGGCACCAAACATGTGAGTAAGACCGTTTTGGATGTTCCAGACCGAGCCCAACCACCAACTAATTACAGCCATGTGACCCCAGCTGATAGACACTACATGGAGCATAAAAACTGCCAACCAACCTAAAAGAGAAATAATAAATCATTGCTTTAATCCACTATCTTTTAAGGTGGTTACTTATACAGCAATAGATACCAAAATTTTGCAGCAAATTAAAAGGAAAAATAAAAAGTGGCTGGAGAGAAGCAGATGAACTTAAAATGAACTTAAAAAAATACAAGAAGTAATCAATGTTAGGGTAGAAACAAAATGATGGCAATAGAAAGTGGCAAAGAGCGCCAAGAAATGAGCCTGGGAGGACTGATGTTTGAATGGCTTAAGTTGCTTTTTCCAAAAGGTAACCTAAAAAGTATCATGAACATAAAGAGAAAAATTCATTGTTCTGATAAAAGAAAATTAGGTCATTTCAATAATAGTAAAGAACCTACTGCATTCTAACTTGAATATGACAATAATTCTAAATTTAGACAAAATTTAAAAAGAAAATTTCTTTGGAGAAATCAGGAAGCTATCAAGGCAGTCAATATTTAAAGTGCCAGAATCTCAGAGAGAAAGCAAGTTCACTGATATGAACCCAACATTCTGTAGCACTTTCCCCCAGAGGAATTTGATGATTTCTGAGCTACACAGGAGGAGAGACTAAGAAACCAAGCAGAAAGCAGTGTATAAAGGCTGCCTGGGATTTCAATAGTGTTACTACTGAAAAATTGGGGCCCTACAAGGAGGGGGATCCCTAGCAAATCTCTTTTACTTTCAATTAAGAATCCAGCACTATAAGAAAAAATATGAACCAAAAATAGACAAAACCTTACCAAGGACTGAAACCTGTCTTTGAATCAGATAAACCCCAGGTAGGAGTGAGGTGATCTTCCCTTAATCGAATTGCCAATTAGAAAAAGTGGGGGTGGGGGGTGGGGGGCAGAATCGTCCTTAGAAAAAGATTGTGTCTGTGAAAGTGTCAAATTATCTCTACAATTTTTCACCACAATGTCTTGTGCTCAATCAAAAACTCCAAGGCATGCCTGGAGAGGACCAAATACCTGGCAAATAAAAGAAAGAATAGACAATGGAGGCAGAGCTCCAGGTGATCCAGATGTTAGGGTTATTATATATAGTTTTTGAAATTATCATAAATATATCTAAGGAAACACATGGCAGGATGGATGATTTCACCGGACAACTGGAATATTCAAGAAATAATTAAATTTAAATAAACACTCTATAAATGGATAGTATAATAATAAAAACTTTAAATTCAGTAGATGAGATTAACACAAATTAGACACAACAAATGAAAGGATTGGGAACTGGAAGAAAGGGCAATAGAATGGATCCACTGAAGCATGGAGAGAAAAAATATGTTAAAAAAAACCAGTAGAGTATAAACATATAGGACACGATAAAAAAAAAATCTAACATATTTATAAGTATCCCAGAAAAAAATGCCAAGAGAATGGGGGAGTGGGGGGAGAAGGGGAGGGAGGATGAGAAGAAGGGAAAAGGGAGGGGAATGATGCAGAAATAATAATGAAGAGAAACTGGCTGAGAAATGATCAAAACTGATAAAAGACAACATGTCACACATGTAAGAAATTCTATGAATCTCAAGCAGAACAAGAACAACAAAATACCCAAGTACTTCATAGTAAAACTACTTAAAACTGAGATCAACAACAACAGCAAACACCTTTAAAGTGAATACTGCAAAATAAATATTTAAAAATGTGAATTGAGTTGCTTTCCTTGAAGCTCCTCCACAATTAAATGAACACACACAGAGGCACTTAGGTGGCTCAGTCAAGCATTTGACTTCAGCTCAGGTTATGATCTCACAGTTTGTGGGTTCAAGCCCCATGTAGGGCTCTATGCTGAGAGCTCAGAGCCTGGAGCCTGCTTCAGATTCTGTATCACCCTCTCTCTCCTCTGCTTGTACTTTGTCTCTCTCTCTCAAAAATAAATAAACAATTTTTTAAAATTTTTAAATAAAAAATAAACACACTCAGTGTTGTCTTATATGTTCTTCCATTGGCTTGCGACAGAGCAGGCAGATCCACAAATATCTGTTGGGTCTCTTTATGTGATTACTGACACACATGGGTAAGGGAATAAGAAACTTTGCCCTTCAGGCTTCTCTTCTTTCCAAATCTCTTAACCTCCCTTAAGACCCTCTTTAGAAAGCTTCTCTATCTCTCTGGCATAGAATCTTAGAAATGACTTTAACCCTACACACACACACACACACACACACACACACACACACACACACACATTTGAGCCTTGAAACTCAAGGTGGCATCTCCATCTATAAAATCTCTCTCTAACCAAGTTTAGGCATCAGTGAAGTCAAAAAAATGTTTTTCCAACCTTAATCATTTAAGCTGTGATAGAAACTGCTTTGAATTTAATTAAACTAGAGGACAGTTACTTCCTCCATGTAAGTATCTTCTCAGTACCTCAAGGATAGCCTTCAATTATTCATTTCTATCGCTTCTTCTAAGTGTGTGACAATGTTTCCTTGACTACAGAAAAGTGTGTTGCTAAGCAGCACACAGTTTTGCTGGATATAAGACAAAAACCAACACCAGCAATGAAAATAGTCATGTGATATAATTATTTCCTACCTGTAATTAGCTGTGGGGTTTTTGTTAAAACTCAACAGACTACATCTGTAAAACAATGTGATTTGAGATGAATCAACATTCTTAGAAAACTTCCAGTAACTCCTACTAAAATTGTACACTATCATTAAATAAATTCGCATGTTGTTAATAGATAATTGAATTCAATGACTTTACAATTGAAACAGTACTATGTTAGGAAAAAAACCAGCATTTTAACTGTCATCACTAAGCATTCCCCCATTCTACTTTGCATAAAAACATTCATTTTGCCCTACTAGTGCTACTACTTGGGATTTGAAAACTAAATTATTTTAAAAATTCTCTAGTAGCACAATTCGTCTGAAATGGTAAAGGATAGTGGGAAATGTATAAGGCATAAAATCAGCAAATATTTATGCAAACAGATGAATAACCTAAAAGTGAAATTTCTTGATTCCTTTCTACACCTGGAAATTCAAGGGAGCTTCTATCCATTCTTCCATCAGACTCTACATGATGTTTCATTATACTGTCTTCTAATGAGTGACATTCCTAAGAATTCCTAATTCTTATCAGGAATTTTTCCATATATATCCATTTATTTCATATTCATATATTTCATATATAGGTCCATATATTTCCACCTGTATCACTAGAATAATGAGGGACCAAATTAAGTTTATTTAACTACCAGCCGAAGTGGGTTCCCACCAACTTGAGCAGTTTCATCTTTGTTGATAAGGCAATGACAGGATTGCTGTGAACATTGTCTGCTTTCATAAAAGGATGAAATTTTGGCTCCAGTTTTTAGACTTCTGCTTTGAGGTAAGTCTTTCTTCTAGAATATTCCAACTAGGATCCTATGTAATGTAGCATGTTTTGTTTACTTCACATATAAAATATGTCATCCTCCTTCTATGGAACAGATTCTGTTTTGAGAACAATAAGCTTTTCAAAATACTGTATTGTGATTTTTTGGTTTTGTTTCTTTGTTTCCTTGTTTTTGTCTCAAAAAGGATACATTAATGTCTGTATGCTAGGCATAGCAGTTCCTAAGAGCACTACAAAATTCATTACAGCAAATTTGGTGTTTTCAAATGGGCAGATCCACCAGAAGACTCATTAGCTGCTGGCTTAGTTTGTCTCCCAGGAATAGAATTGAAGTATCATACGAAGGGACCTGTTTACTTCTGAATGGCAAAGAAAACAATCAACAAAACTAAAAGACAACTGATGGAATGGGAGAAGATATATGCAAATGGCATATCAGATAAAGGGTTAGTATCCAAAATCTATAAAGAACTTATCAAACTCAACATCCAAAAAACAAAATATCCAGTGAATAAATAGGCAAAAGACATGAATAGACACTTTTCCAAAGAAGACATCCAGAAGGCTAATAGACACATGAAAAAATGCTCAACATCACTCATCATCAGGGAAATACAAATCAAAACCACAATGAGATACCACCTCACACCTGTCAGAATGGCTAAAATTAACAACTCAGGCAACAACAGATGTTGGTGAGGATTCAGAGAAAGAGGAACCCTTTTGCACTGTTGATGGGAATGCAAACTGGTGCAGCCAGTCTGGAAAACAATATGGAGGTTCCTCAAAAAAAATAAATCTACATATTCAATGCAATCCCTATCCAAGTAACACCAGCATTCTTCACAGAGCTAGAACAAATAATCCTAAAATTTGTATGGAACCAGAAAAGACCCCAAATAGCCAAAGCAATCTTGAAAAAGAAAACCAAAGCAGGAGGCCTCACAATCCCAGACTTCAAGCTATACTACAAAGCTGTAATCATCAAGACAGTATGGAACAGACACTCAGATCAATGGAACAGAATAGAGAACCCAGAAATGGACCCACAAACGTATGGCCAACTAATCTTTGACAAAGCAGGAAAGAATATACAATGGAATAAAGACAGTCTCTTCAGCAAGTGATGCTGAGAAGACTGGACAGCAACATGCAGAAGAATGAACCTGGACCACTTTCTTACACCATACACAAAAATAAACTCAAAATGGATGAAAGACTTCAATGTAAGACAGGAAGCCATCCAAATCCTCGAGGAGAAAGCAGGCAAAAACCTCTTTGATCTTGCCCACAGCAACTTCTTACTCAATGTGTCTCTGGAGGCAAGGGAAACCAAAGCAAAAGTCAACTACTGGGACCTCATCAAAATAAAAAGCCTCTGCACAGCAAAGGAAACAATCAGCAAAACTAAAAGGGAACTGACAGAACAGGAGAAGATATTTGCAAATTACATATCAGATCAGGGTTAGTATCCCAAATCTATTAAGAACTTATCAAACTCAACACCCAAAAAACAAATAATCCAGTGAAGAAATGGGCAAAAGACATGAATAGACATTTCTCCAAGACATCCAGATGGCCAACCAACACATGAAAAAATGCTGAACGTCACTCATCATCAGGGAAATACAAATCAAAACCACAATGAGATATCACCTCACACCTGTCAGAATGGCAAACATTAGCAACTCAGGCAACAATAGATGTTGGCGAGGATGCGGAGAAAGAGGATCTCTTTTGCATTGTTGGTGGCAATGCAATCTGGTGCAGCCACTCTGGAAAACAGTATGGAGGTTCCTCAAAAACTAAAAACAGAACTACCCTACAACCCAGCAATCGCACTACGAGGCATTTATCCAAGGGATACAGGTGTGCTGTTTCAAAGGGACATGTGCACCCTCATGTTTATAGCAGCACTTTCAACAATAGCCAAAGTATGGAAAGAGCCCAAGTGTCCATCGATGGATGAATGGATAAAGAAGATGTGGTATATATATACAATGGAGTATTATTCGGCAATCAAAAAGAATTAAATCTTGCCATTTGCAACTATGTGGTTGGAACTGGAGAGTATTATGCTGAGGGAAATTAGTCAGTCAGAGAAAGACAAAAGTCATAGGACTTCACTCATATGAGGACTTTAAGATACAAAACAAAAGAATGTAAGGTAAGGGAAACAAAAATAATATAAAAACAGGGAGGGGGACAAAACAGAAGAGACTCATAAATATGGAGAACAAAGTGAGGGTTGCTGGAGGGGTTGTGGGAGGGGGGATGGGCTAAATGGGTAAGGGGCATTAAGGAATTTACTCCTGAAATCATTGTTTCACTATATGCTAATTTGGATGTAAATTTTTAAAAAAATAAAATTAAAAAAATAAATAAAAATAATAAAAAAATAAAAATAGAACTACCCTACAACCCAGCAATTGCACCATAGGTATTTACCCAAAGGATACAAGTGTGTTATTTTGAAAAGGCACATGCTCCCCAATGTTTATAGCAGTGCTATCAACAACAGCCAAAGTATGGAAAGAGCACAAATGTCCATCAACAGATAAATGGATAAAGAAGATGTGGTATGTGTGTGTGTGTGTGTGTATACATATATATATGTATGTATAGCTCAGCCTGGATGGCTCAGTTGATTAAGCATCCAACTTCCACTCAGGTCATGATCTCATGATTTGTGAGTTCAAGCCCCACGTCAGGCTCTGTGCTGACAGCTCAGAGCTTGGAGCCTGCTTCAGATTCTGTATCTCCCTCTCCCTCTGCCTCTCCCCTGCTTATGCTCACTCGTTCTCTCTATCACTCTTTTTTAAAAACAAACAAACATTAAACAAATTTTTTTTAAAGATTAAAATCATATCATGAATCCTACTACAAGGTATGAAACTAGAAATCAACCACATGAAAAGAAATCTGGAAAGAACACAAATACAAATACAAATACATGGAGGTTAAATAACATGCTACTAAATAATGAACAGGTAAACCAAGAAATCAGAGAGAAAATCAAAAAACATATGGAGACAAATGAAAACGAAAATGCAGTGGTCCAAAATCTCTGGGATGCAGCAAAAGCTGTTCTAGGATGAAAGTTTATAGCAATACAGGTCTACCTCAAGAAGCAAGAAAACTCTGAAATAAACAACCTAACCCTACACCTAAAGGAGCTAGAAAAAGAAAGACAAACAAAACCCAAAGACAGCAGAAGGAAGGAAATAATAAAGATTAGGGTAGAATGAAATAGAAAGTAAAAATGCAATGGAACAGAACAATAAAACCAGGAGCTGGTTCTTTAAAAAGATCAACAAACTTGATACACCATTAGCCCCAAAGAAAAAAACAAAAACAAAAACAAAACAGAGAGAAAGGACTCAAACTAAAATTAGAAATGAAAGAGGACAAATAACAACACCACAGAAATACGAAGATTTATAAGAGAATATTATGAAAAATTATAGGCCAACAAACCAAACAACCTAGAAGAAATGGATAAATTTCTGGGAACATACGACCTCCCAAATCTGAATAAGAAAGAAATAGACAATTTGAACAGACCTGATTACAAGCAATGAAGTTGAGTCAGTAATCAAAAAACTCCTAACAAACAAAACTCCAGGACTAGATGCCTTCACAGATGAATTCCACTGAATATTTAAAGAACAGCTAATATACAATCTTCTCAAACTGTTCCAAAAAATAGAAGAGGTAGAAGGAAAGCTTCCAAATTCATTCTATGATGCCAGCATTATCCTGATACCAAAACCAGATAGAGACACTACAGGGGTGCCTGGGTGGCTCAGTCAGTTAAGCCTCTGACTTCGGCCCTGGTCATGATCTCACAGTTCGTGAGTTTGAGCCCCACATTGGGCTCTGTGCTGACAGCTCAGAGCATTCTGTGTCACCCCCTCTCTCTGTCCCTGCCCCATTCACATTCTGTCTCTCTCAAAAATAAAAAATAAGACACTAAAAAAGAGTTAAAGACACTATGAAAAAAGAGAACTATAGGTTGATATCTCTGATGAACATAGATGTAAAAATCCTCAACAAATATTAGCACACCATATCCAACAACACATTAAAAAAATCATTTACCACGATCAAGTGGGATTTATTTTTGGCATGCAAGGGTGATTCAGTATTTGAAAATCAATCAATGTGATACATCATATCAACAAGAGAATGGATAAAAAGCCATATGATCATTTCAATAGATGACGAAAAGGCATTTGACGAAGTACAAGATCCATTCATGATAAAAAACCTCAACAAAATAGGTTTAAAGGGAACCTCCACATAATAAAGGCTATACATGAAAAACCCACAAAAAAACATCATCTCAATGGTGAAAAACTGAGAGCTTTTCCCCCTAAGGTCAGGAACAAGACAAGGATGTCCATTATCACCACTTTTATTCAACATGGTACTGGAAGTCCTAGCCACAGCAATCAGACAACAAAGGAAATTAAAGGCATCCAAATTGGTAAGGAAGAAGTAACGTTTTCACTATTTGCATATGACATGATACTATATATAGAAAACCCTAATGACTCCACCAAAAATCTACTAGAACTGATAAATGAATTCAGTAAAGCCACAGGATACAAAATCAATGTGCAGAAATCTGTTGCATTTTTATATCCTAATAATGAAGCAACAGAAAGAGAAATTGAGAAAATAATCCCATTTACAATTGCACCAAACCTAGGAATAACTTAACCAAGGAGATGAAAGACCTGTACTCTGAAAACTATAAAAACATGTTTTTATGTGTGTCATGAAACATGTGTCATGAAACATGACACAAACAAATGGAAAGATATTCCATATTCATGGATTGGGAAAATCAATATTGTTAAAATGCCCATACTACCCAAAGCAACCTACAGATTTAATGTAATCCTTATCAAAATATCAAAAGCATTTTTCACAGAACTAGAACAAATAATCCTAAAATTTATATGGAACCACAAAAGACCCTGGATAGCCAAAGCAATCTTGAAAAAGAACAGGGCTCCTGGATGGCTCAGTTGGTTAAGCGTCCAACTCCTGATTTTGGCTCAGGTCATGATTTCTCAGTTCATGAATTTAAGCCTCACATCGGGCTCCTGCTATCAGTGCAGAGCCTGCTTGGGATTCTCTCTCTGTCCCTCCCCAGCTTGCTCTTTCACACACATACTCTCTCTCTCAAAGGAAATAAACTTAAAGAAAAAGAAGAACAAAACTGGAGGTATCAAAATTCCTGATATCAAACTATACTACAAAGCTGTAGTAACCAAAGCAGTATGGTACTGGCACAAAAATAGACCTATAGATCAATGGAACACAATAGAGAACTCAGAAACAAACCCACAATTATATGCTCAACTAATCTTCAACAAAGAAGGCAAGAATATGCAATGGGGAAAAACATAGACTCTTCAAAAAAATGGTGTTAGGAAAACCGGACAACTACATTCTGAACAATGAAACTAGACCACTTACAGAAATAAAACTCAAAATGGATTAAATACCTAAATGTGAGATCTGAAACTATAAAAATCCTAGAAGAGAGCACAGACAGTAATTTCTCTGACATTGGCTATAACAACATTTTTCTAGATATGTCTCCTGAAGCAAGGGAAACAAAAGAAAAAATAAATTATTGGGACTACATCAAAATGAAAAGCTTCTGCAAAGCAAAAGAAACAATCAACAAAACTAAAAGACAATCTACTGAATGGGAGAATTTATTTGCAAATGACATATCTGATAAAGAGTTAGTATGCAGAGAATATGAAGAATTGATACAACTCAATATCAAAAATACCAAATAATCCAGTTAAAAATGGGCAGAAGACATCCAGATAGCCAGAGACACAGCAAAGATGTTCAGCATCATTAATCATCAGGAAAATGCAAATCAAAACCACAATGGGATATCACCTCATACCTGTCAGAATGGCTAAAATAAAAAATACAGGAAACAACAAGTGTGGGCAAAGGAACCTTTGTGCATTGTTCATAGGAATGCAAACTGGTTCGGCCACTGTGAAAAACAGTAGGGAGTTTCCTCAAAAAATGAAAAATAGAATTACCATATGATCTAGTAATTCCTTCACTGGCTATTTAGTCAAAAAATACAAAAACACTAATTTGAAAGGATATATGCATGCCTATGCTTATTGCAGCATTATTTATAATAGCCAAGATATGGAAGCAATCCAAGCATCCATTGATAAATAAATGGATGAAGAAGATATAAGATATGTATATATGAATGGAATATTACTTACCCATAAAAAAGAATGAAATCTTGCCATTTGCAACAATATGGATGGATCTAGAGGATATAACACTAAACAAAATAAGTCAGTCAGAGAAAAATAAATACCATATGATTTCATTCATATGTGGAATTTAAAAAACAAAACAAATGAACAAAGAAAAAGGACATAAACAAACAAACAAATACTCTTAATTACAGAGAACAAACTGATGATTCCCAGAGGGGAGGTGGATGGGGCAATGGGTAAAATAGGTGATGGGAATTAAGAGTACACTTATCGTGATGAGCACTGAGTAATGTACAGAATTGTTGGATCACTATATTGTATACCTGAAACTAATATAACACTGTTCATTAATTCTATACTAGAATTTTTTAAAAATTAAAAACTAAAAAAGAAGAGGAGGAGATTAGGTCATAGACATGCACAGAGGAAGGGCCATGTGAAGACCCAGGGAGATAGTGGCCATCTACAAGTCAAGACAATAGGCCAGAGAAGAAACTTACTCTGTCAATAACTTGATCTCAGACTTGAAGCCTTCAGAATTATTAGAAAAATAAATTTGTGTTGTTTAAGGTCCCTAGTCTTGTTATGACAGCCCCAGCAAACTAATACAGTGTGTGACCTTGGCAATAGTTATTTAAGTATATACATTAGTAGCTTCTAGTAGCTGATCTTATATATTTATGATTCCGGAAATGTTAAACCTATTAAAATTATGCTGGGGCCCCTGGGTGGCTCAGTCGGTTAAGCCACCAACTTCAGCTCAGGTCTTGATTTTGCAGTTTGTGGGTTTGAGCCCCGCATTGGGCTCTTTGATAGAGCCTACTTTGGATCCTCTGTCTCCGTCTCTCTCTGCCCCTCCCCTGCTCATGCTCTCTCTCTCTCTCAAAACTAAATATAAAAAAAATTTTTTAATTATGCCATGTTTCATACATACACATACATAGACACACATGCATTTTTGTCATGCCTTAAAAATATTAACAACTTACAAAGGCATCTGAATAATTTTGAAACCCTCAAAATATAACATTTACATCAAATGCCAGCAGACATCTTTTAAACAGTCACTATCATTATAGGAGTGAATAGACAAATTCAATATTCTATATGATTGGATAGAGTAGCAAATAGGAGTACTTTTCCCAATTTTAATTCAATACCACCTGTGTAACAATAGGCAAATCACACATAGTTGGGGGGGGAAGTGACGATGCATGAGAACATATGGAATTTTCCTTTTTTGGTAACTGCGACCAGTTATAAGTAGCCCATTGGTCAGCTAGAGCTTATGGATATTTTGAGGTGGGTTGCCTAAAGAGCCTGTTTGCATTCAGCCCACTGGTCACTGTGGGCCTGTTTACCCTACTCAGGTTTCCACTGCTTAAGCCTTCTGTCTAAACCTGCTACGTTAACCACGTGATAAAACTCCATTATGATGAATTGCATACGAGCTTTACAATTTTTAGTCAAAATAAAATACTAGAAAAGAATTCAATATTAGCATTCACATATTGGTCCCATAAAACCTAGAGATGAAATGGCCACAAGAGATATATATTGAAGGACAAGAAAAATGAAATTAAAATTAAATTAAAAAGAAAAGAGCATTTCCCTTCTATCCCAATCCAACAAACCCAGGATGCTGCCTGTATAATAGGGGCTCTGTGAATTCAGGTGTATTTTCCTAGTAGGAGTTGTTGAAATATAAGAGAGATAAGAAAGCAAAAATGGAGGAATGCTTGTTAGTTGACATTCTTGACAAAAGAATTCAAGAACTACATAGGAATGTGATCTTACAGCTATGATGCAAACAGCACACAAACAAGCTATTTTGACAATGTGTGACAAAGACCAAGAAAAAACACTTATAAAGGAGCAATTCAGAGTACAGAGCCAGCAGAAGACTGTGTTCCATTAGCAAGGACAGAGAAAGATGTTTTGTAAAAAAAAAACCACTTTTTGTAATAGCTTTATTATAATTACACATTTAATTATAAATTCTTTCTTACCTGAGGCCTGCCTGACCTGTCCACTCGCACTGGGTAGCCCTAGCACCCACAAGTTGGGTGTGAAAAAGACCAAACACATTTGTAGAGAACAGATGAGTGCATATGGCTGCAGGCAATTCTTTATTCCCAGAAGAACTAACTTGTTCTCACAGAAAGGTTTAGAAAAGGAACTGAAGGAACCACTCTGTTCAAACAAAGCAAAAACATCACCATTTACCTTTTGCATACACAACTGGAAACAACATGCTTCAGTCTCTTTGATTATAAAAAGCCAGTAAATGAGTAGAACATCTACAGTTTTCTGCTACCAACTGTGAATGACTTTCATTAGATTTAATAGTTAATGAACTGAGTTACTGGGGATTAGGGAGAGGGAAAGTTTCACTTTAGTTTCACTAAAAAAAAAAAAAGTCTAAAATAAAACCAACTTGGTCATGGATGGTACCAAAAGGCTTTCAAAAACAAAAAGTCCCCTGACCACTAAACAGAGTTTCACCTATGAAGATAATAGTTTTAGAGATATAACAAAACAAAAGCAAAGTTTAAGCAATTAGCAGATTATTTTTATCAAAGACACAATAGACCATCAACATTTACTTTTTTCTCCCTCTCCAAATCAGATACTGGGTAATTTCCCTTAAGGTATATTACAAGGCATGCAGTTTTTCAGGAAAAACCACATTCTCTACTAAGCTCAAAATCAGAAAACGTCCTTCCTGGTTCCTTTATTTATTTATTTTTCTAACTTGTTACGCTTCATCTCATCACTGACCTGAAGGACAAGTCTGGCATAGTTACTAATGGGCAGGTGTCCATTAGACCTGGCATGCTAGTTACAAGAGAAGCTAGAGAACATCCAGCAAAAGAACACAGTCCTGAACATAGTTCCTTAGAATCTGCTTCAGGGAAGCTACTGGATGCAAGACTTATAAGGTCTAAGCTTCCCAAACACTAAAATGCATTAGGTCTCAAAGGGTAGGCTGATGTCCTAATACCCAAGTGTGGAGTAGTCAAAACTATGCAATATAGCTCTCTCATGGCCTGGCTTGCCCCAGTGGTTAGGCTTATAATATCTGAGAGATAAATGGCATCTCCTTCAAGCAATCACATACCTATGAATATTAGATACTCATATATACGGGAATAATATTCCTTTAGATTTGGTTTTAAATATTAGATATTCACATTTATTAATTTTGTTCCTCTAAATGAAGGTTTTGAAAATGATTGAGTAGCAGGGTGTTCAAGGTTAAAACTTTGGTAGGCAACTTGAATATGGCTAGTCTATGCTTCCAACTAAGGGCAGATCAATAGGCTTCTAAATTAAATAAAAATAGTGAATTTCCTCTATGAGTGCTAAAGAGCTGGACTAGGGCTCAAAGTCACTAGACATCTGTATAAAGGAGCAATAAAGCATTGTCATTGTGGAGGTCACCCCAAAGCTACCAGTTAAGCATCACTCTCAACACAGCACAATACTTAAAAAAGAGAAAGTTCTAATAATACTCTGATTACTTTTTATTTTTCTCTACAACGGATGAAAATGCTTCTATTTTATTATTTCAGTGGTGTGTGTGTGTGTGTGTGTGTGTGTGTGTGTGTGTGTGTGTGTGGTGACTGGAGAAAATTGAGCCCAGCAAGGTAACAGAGAGATTTAATTAGAAGTAATTTCTTCATTCTTGAACTATTCTACATGATGTCTAAGCAACTCGACACTTCTGTTGAAACCAGTGATTGAGATCAGGGAGGGTAAACAACAAACTGAATTTTCCACTTTCAACCAGTCACATGCTTTTGCTTGAAAAAGCTACCAGTACATCGTATCAATCATCTCATTATGCAAAATGGTACAAGTCACAAGGTGCAATTTCAAAATTCCCTCTAAAGACAAGCCACTAAGCTGCAAAATCTACAAATTATCTGCTGCTAAAAGACAAGCAAAATTATATTTTCCTCTATGTGACATCGGACAGAAATCACTCAAACTCAAAATAAGGCACTGGGTCTGTGAGGTAACTGGATTATCTTAATTGTTTAAAACAAATGTTCTTCTCTTGCAGTACAGAAGCAAAATAGGATTGTTGCAGCTGCATGTTCATAGGCTAATATGCAGCTCCTTGGAGATATTATGTGAACACGCAATAATTTTAAAATTAGAAAGGTTTACAATGCTTTGCTGGAGAAGAAAAAAGGGACAAAGTTTTCTATGTATCTTCTCTAACGTACCATTTCAGCTCTCAGGTACCTTTTAAACTTTGTTCAAAATTGTTTCCCATAAAATTTCTATGTGTAGCAATTCTGTATAATATATCCATAAAATGAATAAAGATTCAAGGTAATAATATACTAATGAGATTTAAAGCTAGAAACAACCAAAGCTGTTTCCTATTAAACACATGAAAGCTTATGTTAATATTACACTTGCTCTCATTGAAATGTTACACAAGCTATTCTACCAAATTCCCCTTTCAATATACAATTCACCTCCAGTTTGGTAAACATGATCTTTCCCAGTTATGCTGCAGGAACTAAATGTCCAATCTGTGAAAAGATTTCACAATATTTAAGCAGATGTTTCAACATCTGTTTCTTAGTAAACAAGCAAAAAGTGAGCAGGCCCTTCAGAGAGGTGCCCGTGTGAAATCAGTTTCCATCATGTGACATTGCTTATTCTGTGTTGAGCACTGCGTTACGCATGTTGAAGGGTAAGCTCATAGGCCTA
The DNA here is from genome assembly GCF_027475565.1 of Acinonyx jubatus. Classification (NCBI taxonomy): domain Eukaryota; kingdom Metazoa; phylum Chordata; class Mammalia; order Carnivora; family Felidae; genus Acinonyx; species Acinonyx jubatus. The sequence continues at coordinate 50,779,669 of NC_069380.1, read as the reverse complement.
AAGGAGCTCAAAGGTGAGATGTGCAATGATCACAATGACTGTTTAGGGCAATGACAATGCTGTATTCAGAGCAGACTGCAGGTATGAGCATGACTTGGTAAACAGGAAGCAAAAGATTTTAGTACAGGCTAAGCAGACTACATGCAATGATCAGGATCAAGCACAGTAGAGGAAGGAAAGCTGGCTTCCGTGGAGACAGCCTGAGAGCTGCTTGCCAGTCCCCAAGGAGGAGGCTGATGTAATGGTGCTATAACCTTCAGGTTGCTGAACTGCAGAGAATAGCCCAAGGGGCCCTTGGCAAAGATGATGCTGCTTTCATCTGGTCTCATGTGGAAACACATTAACTGTGGAATCAGAACTGAAACGGTTGCCTGCATAGGAACCAGACAACCTGAGTTTTGTTGTCTGCTAGGGCTTGTGTGATGGGATAATGGTACTTTTCACGGGGCCTTTGGGAAGACTCTGGGAAAGAGCTGTGTACTGGGATTTGGGAGCACAGCCTCACATTAGTTGTCTCCACTTGTCAGGGTCCCTGTCAGCCACTCCTCAATCTCTTTGTTCCTGCCTAGGCCATGTATGCACCATCCTTCCCACGGTCATTTAAAGCCTCCTAAGTGATCTTCCTGTCTCCAGTCTCTCATCTTTTCAACTCATCCTTCAGGAATTAGTTTTTCAAGGTTACATTTATTCTTTTAATACAAAAGCAATACATATCTATAATAGAAAAGATGTTAAATATTAAAAAGCCAAAAAGCCAAAATCACTCATAATCTCACTTTTATTTTTTAATGGATATGAAATAACAAGTGAGACCACTCCTTTCCTTCTCTCCTGTCTCTTCAGCTCCCAACTCCATAGCCACCATGAAGAGATCATTTTATATTCTTCCAGGCTTCATCTTATGATTGTAGGGACATATATTGTTATTGGTTTTTCTCCCCAAATGAATATAGAGCCAGGCTATGAATATGGTTTTGCAATGTGCTTTTTATTTTACTTGTAATTAGTACTTTTCCAAGTCAGTACATATGAATCTACTATTCTCTTTTTAGCTACTATATAAATTTCCTTTCATGAATATTCTGCAGTTGGTTCACCCATTTTCCTATTGATTGACAGTTCTCCCCCAGTTTTTGGTTAGTAAACAATACCGCAATGAGCATACTTGGACATACATATTTATATATATATAATTAAGTATTTCTCTGGACTAGACCCCCTACCAGTGGAATTCCTCATGAAATTGATGGGTCAAAGGTCACACATTTTTATTTTGAAAAATAATATCAGTTTGCCTTACAAAAAGCTATACCCACATTCACCACTCTTGGTACAAGAGTGGCAATTTTTTCTTACCAAGGGTGGATGTTATGAATCTTTTGAGATGTTGCCCATCAATTGGGCTAATAATATAGCTAGTTATTGTTTAACTTTTATTTGTTTAATAATTACTGAAATGGATCATTTTTCCATGAGTTTATTGGACATTTATATTCCCTCTTTCATTAATTTCCTGTTTGTAATCTTTGTCAATTTTCTATTTAGCTAGTTGTCTTTTTCTTTTTCTATTTATTAGTAGAATATTAGTAAAATATTCTGGACATTAATCTTTTGTCTTTACATATGTTGCATATATTTTTCTCCTAGTCTCTCGTTTGTCTTTTAACTTTATTTTTATCCTTTCAAATAAAAGGGTATTTTTTTACCTTTAATATATTGCCTTTTTTCTGCAATTTGTAGGCTTAATATCATGCTGAGAAAGTCCTTCCTCATCCTACAATTATAAGCCTGTTTCATTCCTTTTATTCCAGCATTTCATTGTGGGTTTCTTTTTTTAATGTCTAGATCTTTAATCTACTTGGAATTTACTTTTGTGCAAGGTATGGTATAGATATCTCACTAGATTGCCAAGTACTTTAACATCATTTGAAATAATCCTTTTACCTATCATTTCTGAAATTTCACAATTGTTATTATAGTAAATTCCCAGGTGTGTTAGTGGATGCTTTTAATATAGAAATAGTGAGTGTGTGTATATATGCTGCCAATTATATGTATATATATATTTATATATATACACACACACGTATACATATGTATACACATATATATATACACACACGTATACATATATACACATATACACACATATATATACACACACACATGTATACATATATATATACACATATACACACACATATATATGTATATTTAATGTCTGTAGGCAAGTTTCCTGCCTTACAGACCTCATCCAAAGGTAGCAAATGTCTATGTCCATAGGGCATGAAACGGTAAGCATAATTATGCTCAAGAAACTCTGAATTATGGGGCACCAGGGTGGCTCAATCAGTTGAGTGGCCAGCTTCAGCTCAGGTCATGATCTTGCAGTTCGTGAGCTCAAGCCCCACATCAAGCTCACTTGCTGCTGTCAGCACGGAACCCACTTCAGATTTTCTGTCCCCCTTTATCTGCCTCTCCTCCTCCTCTCTCTCTCTCTCCCTCTCTCTCTCAAAAATAAATAAACATTTAAAAAAATCTGAGTTACTTATAAAAAATGACACTATTCAAAATTACACATATACAAAATGCTTTTTAATTAGTTCTCTCAAAATATTGCAAAATATGCAGTTTAAGTTAAAGTGTAAGTGTAAAATAGTATTGCAGAAAGTATTCCTTTTTTTCAGTTTTATTTCAGAATCTGGTCAAAAAAATGTTTTTTTAAAGAGCAGACAATTTTCTGACATTTCTTTAAACTGAGAGTAAATTATTGCTACTACATTTTACAGTTCATGTCATGACATAGCTTCAATTAGGAAACAATTTATTCTGTCCAGTGAGACAGAATAAATGGCTCACAGTGGCAATCCATTTTGCCATTGCCAGGTCTCTAGTTCAACAGAAATAGAATTTTTTCACAGATGGGTAGTTCTCAAGAGACCAAGTCTCTGGAATCTTCCCTCAGAGTCTGCATTTTTAAAAATCTTTGTTTCAATACAGAAGAAAATGTTTTTATACTAAGTCTATTCTTATTAGCACCAAATTATAGAAAAGAGACTTTTAAAAAACATAGTACTTAATAACCCAGACAGGGCTAGCATGAAGGATATCATCAATGAGGAGCTACAGAAGGCACAAAGTACTAACAAACACTACCACTTCTTCAGCTCCACTGACCGTTCATTCCACTGTTGCTGAAGCCAGATATTCTAGGAGGAGTGGAGGCATGGGATAGGGTGACAAAGAGGTTTTCCAACTCCTCTATCCCTGCACCATTGTTATGCAGCATAAACATCTTCACAAGGAGAATGAATGGAAATGTATACAAACCACTGAATTATTAATGTCCTTCACACCGTGAAGTTAAGTGATAAAACGTTCCTTAAATTAGCTTGACATGAAGACGTAGATTTTGTCACTGGACTAGGCTGCCATTTTAGCTACTGAAGAATGTACAGGCAAAGGTCATACACAGTAGAATACAGTTTGAGGAAATGTCTGCCATACTGTTCTTAAAGAATGTAACATCAGTCAAAATCAGTGAACATCTCTTCCACACCCATGAAAAGATACAGATTAAGTACTCCCAAGTGAGTTATTAGTATCTGTCTGCACATCTGAGCATCTGCTTCTTCAAATTGATAGAGATAATTAAGCCAGGCATAATTTGCATCTTGAGTATATAATTATTCTTTATCTTAGCCAAGGACTAAAATCATGCCATTATTATTAAAATTGTTTTTCTGGTCCTTTTAGGACTGTGTTGGCTATCCTGCTTTGTGCTCATGTCTACATGTAATTGTCATAATCCCTCCACGCAAAGGCCAGGACTATGCTTTACTCATTTTTATATCCCTCACATGTTCAATACTCCTTTTGATATCCTTTATAATGCACAGCCTTGTAAATAGCAGGTGTTCAGTAAACATAAAGGGTGAATTATATGAAGCACAAATATTTTCTAGAATAGTATGATCTAGGTGGTCCCATGGTCCAATACGATTCATAGAAAAAGTCAGTACTCCTTTGAAAATGTAATATTCACTGTAAGGTTTAAAGATACAACCATCAGATATTTAAAAACCACTTTTCAGAAAAACAGAGTTTGTAGACATACATTGTGAGTCAGTTAAGCCTCATATTCTTTTGGATTGAGAACAACTCCTGCATTACATGCCAAAAGAAGGAAATGCATATCTAACTCCTTAAACACTTACCTTACTAGTTCTGCCACATATTAAGGATTTAATAAATAGTTACTATATTTATTAGATGTGTTCTTATGCATATTTCATTAAATGCTCCTCAGAATTGAGCAGGCAGTAACACCTCAAACAGTTCAAAGACAATTGAAAAAATTAATCAGGTCAATCTGATATAGATATTCAGGTGGCCCACCTTGGGACAAGTTTCGTGGTTCCAAGTCATCCCTTTACTGTTAACAGGGTTCTAGAGAGAATACCCAGGAATGGGGTTGACAAGGTTTAAAAAGAATATGGGGTCCTAGACAAAAGGGCTGAGTTAGAAGCATAACATCCATCCTGTGGGTGAAATTACAATACAGAAAAGGAAATCCTGGCACAGACTTTGTCATAAACCATGGGCAAGCACAATAAGGGGTTTGGGAGTCAGGATGATGGTTGAAGGGGTGCTTCACAGGGGCTTGCTACTCGATTTAGACTCATACCAGGCCCTACTATCAGCTATGTTTGAGTCCAGTGGTATACCGGGGCCTTGGACAGGATGCATTCAGAGACTGGTCAGGAGAGGAGCCTGCTACAGAAAAGATCTTCTGTACCTACAGCTGGAAAGGTGGAAATGGACCAAGACATTCAATTTATTAATGGACCAGTGTTCTCTCTGTACTATCACACTCATACCCAGTGACCATCTTCTCAGAATAACTTAGTGTTGTGTAAACACAATCCTAATATGCTGTTTTAAAAATATTTATTTTGAGGGGTGCTTGGGTGGCTTGGTCGGTTGAGCGTCCAACTCTTGATTTTAGCTCAGATCATGATCCCAGGGTCATGGAATTGAGCTTCACACTGAGCTCTGTACTGAGCATAGAGTCTGCTTAAGATTCTCTCTCTCCCTCTGCTCCTCTCCCCTGCTTGTGCTCTCATAACTGACTACGATAAACTAGGATTTGGAACAAAGATTTTGGAATTAGGAATAAAAAATCAGTATCATGGTAAAACACCCAACGTCAAGGCCTGCAACCTGAATCAGGATATCCAGCAGGATGAAAAGACTGTTAACAGTTAGGGAAATAGCTAGGAAAGGCAAAAGTAGATTCAGAGCCTAAAATGGAGTGAAAGTCCAAGCAAGCATTTATAACAACATGATTTCTAGATCAGAATACCAGGAAAACATACTAATGCCAGTGTTCTATTAAGAAGGCCTTTGGACTCTCATTAATTACAACGGATTCTAAGACTAAGGATTCCAGGTGAGAGATGGCTGAGAGGCAGGTGCAGGACAACAGATGTACTATCCCCTTATCAAACATAGGCTAGCTAGTAAGCTCTAAAGTAGTCTACATAGTTAATGCACTTGAAAGTTCAAAACAAAACAACAAACTAGCTCCAAAGCATTTTATGAAAGCACATTTAAAAAGCATTTAGTAGGGGTGCCTGGGTGGCTCAGTCGGTTAAGAATCTGACTTTGGCTCAGGTCATGATCTCATCGTTCATGAGTTCAAGTCCCACATCAGGCTCCATAATGATAGCTCAGAGCCTGGAGCCTACTTCGAATTCTGTGTCTCCACCTCTCTCTGCCCTCCCCTGCTCACATTCTGTCTCTCTCTCTCAAAAATAAACAAACATTAAAAAAATAAATAAATAGTAATAAAAATAAAAAGCATTTAGTAAAATATTGTTTCTGCCTAACTCAATCTTATCTGCCACCAGTCTACAACACAAGTCCACTACACTCACATCTCCCAAACAAGCCTTGTGTCCTCCTACCTGTACATGTTTGGCTAGCTCTTCTGGCAACACAATAATGCCCTCTAACATACCCTCATTTACCCAAGCATTCCCCATCCAATAAGACCAAATCTCTCTTTCTCATGAGGTCTCACATCTCTCTTGAGGTCTCTTTTATTCATCCCAACTTGAAATGATTTCTCAATCCTCTGACTCTCACATCAGTCATTGGACTCTTCACATACATTGTCTTGAAATATTAATTTTTTTCCTGTTCCTATAATTAACTGGATTGCTAGCTGTTTGAGGAGGCAGTGACTGTATCTTGTCACCTCTGAATCCCTATTGTACATTATAGTACTCAATTAATATTTACTGAATGGCACTTGAAGCCAGAGGCCTTGTCTTAGAATACGTATCTCTGTATCTCTCCAGCCCCAGCATAAATCCAAACAATTCAAAATGGTACCCAGTACTGGCTCTGATTGGTTAAAATACCAAACACATGTTTAATTTTCTTCCTTTTTTCTTTTTCTTTTTTTTCTTTTCTTTTTCTTTTTTTTTTTTCACCAGTACATTTTATCTTTTCTAAAGCAACATGTTATCATAGAATTTGGAAATTCCCTAACAAATGGAATTAAACCAAACCTACAAAACTACAGAGGAAAAAGTACAAACCACATTCTAGGGATATTACTTCCTTATTTTCCAAATCACATGTAATCATTATTTAAAATTAAAACTTAGACAAACAAAAAAATTATATATATATATACATATATATATATATATGTACATATATATATATATATATATATATGTATGTATTTTTTTTCCTTGTAATCCTACTACCCAGAAATAGCCACTATTAATTTTCTGGTGCCTAATCTTTCCTTAAGAGAATTACTTTATGCTACCTATATCCTATATCCCTAGGTCATTCTAAATAAAATTACCCTATCCACTCCCTTCTACCAAATGAAACTTACCACCCCAGTCCATCACCCTAGCTGCAGGTAGATGTCTCCCTAAAGGAAATAATCAACAGGTTGTCCAGAAACAAATTTAGTCTAATAAAATAAGCCAAGCAATAGGCTCCATCTCGAGAATCTAAACTAAAAACAGTTAGCAATAGGATCTGAAATCAAACCACACTGTGCTATGAGCAAATTAAATTTACAAAGAACAAATATAATGACTATGCCAGTTGAAAGTGGAACAGAAAGAAGCTGGGAGGCACAGTGTGGCTGAGTCAAGTTCAAGGGGAATAGTGGAGGGAAGGTTCTGAGCTCTGATCACCCAGTCTTCTTAAACCCAGAACTGCCTCTAGCTCCAGACTTTATGACATCAGCTATATAATGAATGGCTTGGACTTCTGGGTTCCCAGGAGATTTCCTTTAAAATTTCTTGTGCAGCCCATCAATGAGATCTCTTTTCTTAGGCTAACTTGAATATTTTAAGAACAAATGAAGAGTTTTCCTAGATTTTTTCAGAAGTATATATATGTTTTTCAAAACATAATATATATGCTATTTAAAGTCTGCTTTTGACCCAGTGATATGCTATAGGCATTAAATATTGATGTGCATATTACTTACAAATGGTTTCATGACATTTTGTTGTGTCATAATCTGTTTAACCTATACTCTATTACTGGATATTGGATATTGTTTCCAATTTTGCCCTGATATAAATTATTCTTCAGTTGGTACTCTTGGCAAATATTGTGTTTGCCAGTTATAGGAATTTCCTGCTCATACAATATAACTTACTAATAGGGTCATTGGAATTGTATTCTTGAAGTTCTATGCTGTCAAATACTGATAAAAATAAGCAGGTTACAGTTTGGAAACAATGTTATTGAAACTGAATTCTATAAGCACTATTCTAAGGGATCCTTAAGGTGAGAATTCAGGAATAGGGGATCTATGATCCCCAAAATTATATACAAACATTTGTGTTCATGTATATATATATATATATATATATATATATATATATATATATATTTGCATCTTTCCTTAAGCAGGTCCATGGCTTTAACAAATTATCAATATATACATATAGTAAACAATGATTATATAAATCCAAATTAAATTAACATAATGCATCTAATATACTCAGCATTATACCTGACACATATTAAACTTAAAATTAGTAGTAATTAATATAATTAATACTAATTATGCAAACCAGATATTCTATTGCCTTCTATAGTTTTTAAATTGCTATCCCCAGATGACACTTAATCATTAAAAATATATCCACTAAAATGGTGGATATGAAATGGACATGAAACAAATCCACTGAAATGGTAATTTTTTAATGTTTTTCTATTTATTTTGAGAAGAGAGATAGAGAGCGAGTGGAGGAAGGGCAGAGAAGAGAGGGAGTCAGAGAATCCCAAATAGGCTCAGCACGGTCAATGCAGAGCTGGATGCAGAGCTCGAACTCATGAACCGGGAGGTCATGCTCTGAGCCGAAATCAAGAGTCAGACACTTAACCAACTGAGCACCTAGGCACCCAAAATGGTGATTTTTATACAGCCACAAATTAAATAAAACTTGCTGATCTATGCCTAGACTCATATTATGCATTCTTATTACTTGTGAAAAGAGAGCAGTTTATCTTCTACTTGATAAGGTAACTAATAGGACAACAAACCAAGTGATGTAAATAATGTTGATTTTCTCACCTATTTGAAGTCTATCAAATAAAGTTGTCAGTGTATTATTTTCTTTAGAATAACTCACTGTAGCTATACTTAACCTAAAGTCTTTGTTGGCTTGCTTATCATCTTTTCTCTCAAGAGAGAAGATATGCCACCAAGATAAAATAACCAACTATAAAAATTTTGATTTTTTAACATATAGTGTGAATTTAAATCACTTGAAAAAAATCCATCAGTATACGTATCTAGCTTCACATGTCATTTTTGATGATAATATTGATCACAACTTTTCCTGAAACTGAGTTATAGTTTCTGTTTGATGAACATATTAGTTGATTACTTACTTTTGAAATGTTCTTACATATTTTAGCAATGTGTGGCCCACAATTTCATTCTGGATTATTGTTACAACCAAAAATGTACAACCAATTCATAAAGAAAATGAAATCCCTTCTTGGAGCTCTTGGGGCAGCCTTATTTACCTTGTCAAGGTTCCCTACTAAGAAATGCTATGGAAATGTTTCATTAATGACTATATCCTGATCACGAAGGGGAGAGGCACATAATCACATTTCCTTCTCAAAACGTAAGTGAAGAACTCAAAACTCATCTCAGCTCCCCAACCAGAAAAGTATATACCTACTTCACAGATTTAATTATTAAATGAAACATATACATAAATCAGCCCAATATTTGGCACATAAGTGTTTAGTGTTTTTGTATCTGAATTTGAATTAGTCACCTTAAGGAAACTGACCATTGCTTTGGTCCAGCTTAAAGCCTATGTAAACTCCCAAAAATTTGTGACAGACTTTACAGAGCTAAGTTCTTTTTATAAACTCCTCAGAAAAAAAAATGGGAAAAAAATATCAATTCCCCCCCAAAAGTAGAAATGAGTTTTCTACTCACACCTACCCATTGTATTGCAGACAACTGACATAAAGAGAACCCCCAACACGATCAATTCTGTGTTGTTCCTAACATAATCTAAGTTTGGATATAATAGATCAGATTTATTTAGGTTAACCAGATGGTGTTGAGAAATAAAAAAGTGAGGTGAATATCATCTTAGTTTTAAATAAAAGAAGAAAAAGTATTTTAAAATGAGCTAGTAGAACAAACACAAAAGAGACTTGATTTTGAAGAATGAGATTAATGAATTCTATTAACCAGACAGAGAGGAGTATTGGCAGCTGGGTGTTGGAGCTGGCCCACACTTGCTTGCAAGAGCCAATTGTTAAATTTTCAGGAATTTTGCAAGCTAATTGTTAAAGGTGGCCAGTATTAAAAATTAAATTACATAAACATAATTAAATCAGTTATAGCAAATTGAAAGGTAATAAATACATACTTCCTAATTATTTTACTAAATTTTACTATTATCTATTCTCTTGGGATCATTCTATTATACCTATGTGCTAGAAATACTATACAATTGCATATTATTTGTGCATCTCTTCCTAACTCCACATTCATTGGTGGCCTCTTGATAGCTTAATATCAGCCATGATGGGAATATTTCCACCATAGAAATAAGCAAGTGTCACAAATGAGAGCTTGTTCTTCTTTTCCTTTTCTTTTTTATTTTTCCTTCAAAGAACCAGTTATTAAACATTTGTCAGCACACCATGAGCACTGGTCTGTTTTGCTTCCAGAAAGACATAAATCCTGACCAACCCCTGGCTTTGGGAAAGACATAGGTCTTTATATCTTTGTTGGAAGGCAATTCTCCATGAATCTCTCATGATTCTATACCTCTTGTGAAACTAGGCACTGGCCATCGTTCATTCTGAATTATCTTTTCAAGGATTTTTAAGGATATTTGTACAACAAACAACCTTGAAAGTTATAGATATGTTTGTTGTACATTATAAAATAATTGAGATCCCCTAAGCTCAGGGTTACTCTTCTGGTATGAAGACATCTATGTGCCTATCTGTACAGCCTCAGTGGCACTTGGAAGCAAAGGGAACAGACACAAACATGCTGATGCTCAGACTTCTTGCTGTGCTATATTCATGTTACTCTCCCTCTCACGGGTCTTGTGTCATCCGCCAGCCTCCATCAAACTGTTGCAGGCTCACTTGTTGGCTCACAAAAAGGTAATATCTTGGGTCCTTAAGAGCTCTTGCTAAAATTTACCTGAAAGAGTAACCTAATAGTTTAGGATAGCTTACAAAAAAAGGTAAAAAGGACTACAAAACTAAAGACTTTTTTTTTTTCTTTACACGTCAATGGGTTGTTTTTCGTAAATGCAGCTTCAAAGATTTTGGTGTTATATACTTCCCTAGCTCCTCTTCTACTTTGTCAGAAGCTTCATAGTCTCTCAACTACAAACTAGGTCCCTTCTGTTTCTCTTCCATGGCACAAGCCAAAAAGTCTATGAAAAAGTCTTTTGAGGGGCGCCTGGGTGGCTAAGTCGGTTGGGTGTCTGACTTTGGCTCAGGTCATGATCTCAGTTCATGGTTCATGGTTTGTGGGTTTGAGCGCTACATCGGGCTCTGTGCTGACAGCTCAGAGCCAGGAGCCTGCTTCGGATCCTGTGCCTCCCTCTCTCTCTGCCCCTACCCTGCTCTCTCTCTCTTTCTCTCTCTCTCTCTCAAAAATAAATGAACATTAAAAAAAAGTCTCTTGAAAAGGAGAATGAGGTGTGCCTGGGTGGCTCAGTCAGTTAAGCATCAACTTCAGCTCAGTGTGATCTCACGGTTAGTGGGTTCGAGCCCCACATCCAGCTCTGTGCTGACAGTTCAGAGCCTGGAACCTTCTTCAGATCCTGTGTCTCGTTCTCTCTCTGCCCCTTCCCTGCTCATGGTCTGTCTCTCAAAAATAAATAAATGTTAAAAATTAAAAAAAAAAAGAAAAACAGAATGACAGAGAAATGTATTAAGACATAGAAAAAATAATAGCTTAGAAGGAAAGAGCAATACCTTTCTTTTTCAACAGTGAAAATTAAGTTTAAGATGCCAGTGAAAAGTTTAAATTCCAAAGGCTGCTAGAAGAATAAGGGAAAAACTTTTTTTAACTTGTTTTACAGAAATGGCAGCTGATAGAATAATAAACAGAGTTACCTGGGAAAAAGAGTGTCTGGTTGTTCTAGGTATGACTATAATACACTTATTACTATTATGATGATGATGATATAATACTATCCCCATTTTAGGGATAGTTTTTAAACAACACAAAATCTTATTTTGTAGAGGATCATGATAATTTGGAAGGAGTGCCCTCTTAGCCAACCTGAAGATCTATGAAGTCATCTCCCTTTTTAGTTACTTGGACAGGATCTGGGCACTAGAAGCCACAGTAAGAGTAAGCAGAATGAAGATTTGTGAAAGTCAAGTTCTGTATCACCAAAGCAATGCCTGATCCAGGTGGCACATGCTTACAGCATTGCCAGCACTGTTTATGACACATTGTACCTGTTCACAAAGAAATGGACAATAGTATTAACAGGCTACCACCCTTACTAGTATATTTTACTGAAAAATCTCTTTAGTTTACCATTTTTGAGTGAGTGACTATGTCTTATTTCTCAGAAACAAATGACAAAGTCATCACAATAGAAAAATAATACATTATGCACCAACATAAACTTAAAGTAGACATTATTTTTCTAAATCACACTCTTTGCACTTTTTACCATTTACAGATCTGCGAGCTTTAGAATTAATTAGCACTTAGAAATCACAGCAAATTTTTCATCATCTAAAAATAGTCAAGAATAACAAGAAAATAATTATTGTCAAATAAGAGAACTTTTTTATAAAGACATGTTGATTGGTAGTTGATTTTATCATCATTTTTTTTCTTTCTTGTACCTCATTAAACTGGACTCAAAATACTGTATTTTAAATGAACCTAACCAGAATATGTTGCCCATATTTCACCATATAACACCCACTTACAGGATAGAATTAGGAACATTTATAGTAACAACCCATATTTCCTCTGACTTTGTTCCCCGAGCCACAATCTGAAAATCCCCAGATTCCCTCAAAATCTCTCCATTTTTACCTGGGAGTCCCCAATAGCAAATCCATTAGATTTTTATGCAGGATCCAGCCTTTGTGATGCTAAATTTTCATGATGCTAAATGTGGAAAGCTTTCTGGAAACTTCTGTGTGCCAAAGCCATGCAAGCCATGCTGTGTTCCTTCCAGAAAAGGGAGAATGCACCTCTTGTTTTCGACTTTGTGCCCAGAGACCAAAGAAGAGATGCTTGGTGTCCTCTATCTTAGAGATTGTGGGCATTCCTATTCTCAACTCCTGTTTTCTGTATGACTTATGTGGCACTAGACCAGAGCTGAGAGGCTGACAAAGTGGGACACACAAAATCAAGGCTCCCTTTGATGCCTGAGGCATCAAATCTTCCCTGCTTGACTTTTTCTTCTTAGGCATGAGTCCTTTCCCAGGAGGCTTCATTTAGTCCTGTAAATAGAGCACTGGCAGGCCCATCTCCCACTCCCAACCCCTCCACACCCCCAGCCAGCCAGCCAGACATGTTTGAATCCTAGCAGAAAATACATCTTAGACTCTAGTGAGGTTCCCTCAGTATGACCAAAAAAAAAAGTACTAATGTAAAAGTTGACAGTCATCCCTAATTATTGTTATATACCCAATGTAAGATAAAAGACTAAAAATGGTATTGTGAATTGAGACCCTAGAAGATAAAATGAATGTTTCATAATAATCTGAAGAAATTCCTTTGTTTGTATCATTCAGTGTGTCAGGGCAAGGCACATTTACCTATCTATAGTTGTGTTCTTAAAAGATGGAACTCAAGAGGGGTGACTGGGTGGCTCAGTCCCAGTTAAGCATCCGACTTCAGCTCAGGTCATGATCTCCCAGCTTATGAGTTCGAGCCCTATGTCAGGCTCTGTGTTGACAGCTCAGAGCCTGGAGCCTGCTTCAGATTCTGTGTCTCCCTATCTCTCTGCTCCTCCCCTATTCACACTCTGTCTCTGTCTCTCTGTCTCTGTCTCTCTCTCCCTTTCTCTCTCTCTCTCTCTCAAAAATAAAAATTTTAAAAAAAGATGGAACTCAAGAGAGGATTGCTGCATACAACACAAAAATCCAAATCACCTAATATTAAAGACCAGTACTAACACATAATGGTCCAATATTCACAAAGAAATTGAGTGAACTGCTTTGAATGGCACAAATATTTACTGTTCCTTCTTCTTTCTTTGTATCACCAGAAATCAAGAATTGCCTTTCCTCCAAAACTGGATGGCTTTATACTAACAATATCTTTTTTTCTCTAGTACATTCTGTATGTCTCTTTATTTCCAGAAACTTATCATCATTCTGTTAGAAAAATTCATATTGAATTCTGTGTAATTTGGATTTTTGGCATGTGCTTTGTCCCACTGATAATGGGAAAACCTACAAATATTATACTGTATATTACCAAACTGAAAAACAATTATAATCTTATAAATAGATGCAGCATGAAACCTACAGACATCACAATGACTCTAAACCCATATCGTTCAATAATAACACTGAATGTAAATGGACTAAATGTCCAACCAAAAGACACAGGGTATCAGAATGGATAAAAAAACAAGACCCATCTATTTGCTGTCTACAAGAGACTCATTTTAGACTTGAGGACGCCTTCAGATTGAAAATGAGGGGATGAAGAACTATCATGCTACTGCAAGTCAGAAGAAAGCTGGAGTAGCCATACTTACATCAGACAAACTAGACTTTAAATTAAAGGCAGTAACAAGAGATGAAGAAGGGCATTATATAATAATTACAGGGTCTATCCATCAGGAAGAGCTAACAATTATAAATGTCTATGTGCCAAATACGGGAGCCCCCAAATATATAAAACAATTACTCACAAACACAAGCAACCTTATTGATAAGAATGTGGTAATTGCAGGGGACTTTAATGCTCCACTTACAGAAATGGATAGATCTAGACACACGGTCAATAAAGAAACAAGAGCCCTGAATGATACATTGGATCAGATGGACTTGACAGATATATTTAGAACTCTGCATCCCAAAGCAACAGAAGATACTTTCTTCTCGAGTGCACATGGAACATTCTCCAAGATAGATCACATACTGGGTCACAAAACAGCCCTTCATAAGCATAAAAGAATTGAGATCATACCATGCACACTTTCAGACCACAATGCTATGAAACTTGAAATCAACCACAGGAAAAAGCCTGGAAAACCTCCAAAAGCGTGGAGGTTAAGGAACACCCTACTAAAGAATGAATGGGTCAACCAGGCAACTAGAGAAGAAATTTAAAAATATATGGAAACAAATGAAGATGAAAATACAACAATCCAAACGCTTTGGGATGCAACGAAGGCAGTTCTGAGAGGAAAATACATTGCAATCCAGGCCTATCGCCAGAAACAAGAAAAATCCCAAATACAAAATCTAACAAAACACATAAAGGAAATAGAAGCAGAATGGCAAAGACACCCCAAACCCAGCAGAAGAAGAGAAATAATAAAGATCAGAGCAGAAATAAACAATATACAATCTAAAAAAAAAAAAACTGTAGAGCAGATCAATGAAACCAAGAGTTGGTTTTTTGAAAAAATAAACAAAATTGATAAACCTCTAGCCAGGCTTCTCAAAAAGAAAAGGGAGATGACCCAAATAGATAAAATCATGAATGAAAATGGAATTATTACAAGCAATCCCTCAGAAATACAAGCAATTATCAGGGAATACTATGAAAGATTATATGCCAACAAACTGGACAACTTGGAAGAAATGGACAAATTCCTAAGCACCCACATGCTTCCAAAACTCAAACAGGAAGAAATAGAAAACTTGAACAGACCCATAATCAGTGAACAAATGGAATCAGTTATCAAAAATCTCCCAACAAATAAGAATCCAGGACCAGATGGCTTCCCTGGGGAATTCTACTAGACATTTAAAGCAGAGAAAATACCTATCTTTCTCAAGCTGTTCCAAAAAATAGAAAGGGAAGGAAAACTTTCAGACTCATTCTATGAAGCCAGCATTACTTTGATTCCCAAACCAGACAGAGACCCAGTAAAAAAAGAGAACTACAGACCAATATCCCTGATGAATATGGATGCAAAAATTCTCAATAAGATACTAGTAAATCGAATTCAACAGCATATAAAAAGAATTACTTACCATGATCAAGTGGGATTCATTTCTGGGCTGCAGGGCTGATTCAACATTCACAAATCAACCAATGTGATACATCACATTAATAAAAGAAAAGAAAAGAACCATAGGATCATACCAATCGATGCAGAAAAAGCATTTGACAAAATTCAGCATCGTTTCTTAATAAATACCCTCGAGAAAGTCGGGATAGAAGGAACATACTTAAACATCATAAAAGCCATTTATGAAAAGCCCACAGCTAATATCATCCTCAATGGGGAAAAACTGAGAGCTTTCCCCCTGAGAGAAGGAAAATGACAGGGATGTCCACTCTCACCGCTGTTGTTTAACATAGTGTTGGAAGTGCTAGCATTGGCAATCAGACAACCAAAGGAAATCAAAGGTATCAACATTGGCAAAGATGAAGTCAAGCTTTCACTTTTTGCAGATGACATGATATTATACATGGAAAATCCGACAGACTCCACCAAAAGTCTGCTAGAACTGATACATGAATTCAGCGAAGTTGCAGGATACAAAATCAATGTACAGAAATCAGTTGCATTCTTATACACTAATAATGAAGCAACAGAAAGACAAATAAAGAAACTGATCCCATTCACAACTGCACCAAGAAGCATAAAATACCTAGGAATAAACCTAACCAAAGATGTAAAAGATCTGTATGCTGAAAACTGTAGGAAGCTTATGAAGGAAACTGAAGAAGATATAAAGAAATGGAAAAACATCCTATGCTCATGGATTGGAAGAATAAATATTGTTAAAATGTCAATTCTACCCAAAGCTATCTACACATTCAAAGCAATCCCAATCAAAATTACACCAGCATTCTTCTTCAAGCTAGAATAAGCAAACCTAAAACTTGTATGGAACCACAAAAGGCCCCAAATAGCCTAAGTAATTTTGAAGAACACCAAAGAGGCATCACAATCCCAGACTTTAGCCTCCACTACAAAGCTGTAATCATCAAGACAGCATGCTATTGGCACAACAACAGACACATAGACCAATGGAATAGAATAGAAACCCCAGAACTAGACCCACAAAAGTATGGCCAACTAATCTTTGACAAAGCAGGAAAGAATATCCAATAGAAAAAAGACAGTCTCTTTAACAAATGGTGCTGGGAGAAGTGGACAGCAACATGCAGAAGAATGAAACTAGACCACTTTCTTACACCATTCACAAAAATAAACTCAAAATGGATAAAGGACCTGAATGTGAGACAGAAAACCATCAAAACCCTAGAGGAGAAAGCAGGAAAAATCCTCTCTGACCTCCGTCGCAGCAATTTCTTACTTGACACATCTCCAAAGGCAAGGGAATTAAAAGCAAAAATGAACTATTGGGACCTCATGAAGATAAAAAGCTTCTGCACTGCAAAGGAAATAATCAACAAAACTAAAAGGCAACCAACAGAATGGGAAAAGATATTTGCAAATGACATATCGGACAAAGGGCTAGTATCTAAAATGTATAAAGAACTCACCAAACTCCACACCTGAAAAACTAATAATCCAGTGAAGAAATGGCCAGAACACATGAATAGACACTTCTCTAAAGAAGACATCCAGATGGCCTACAGGCACATGAAAAGATGCTCAATGTCGCTCCTCATTAGGGAAATACAAATCAAAACCACACTCAGATACCACCTCACGCCAGTCAGAGTGGCCAAAATGAACAAATCAGGAGACTTTAGATGTTGGCGAGGATGTGAAGAAACGGGAACCCTCTTGCACTGTTGGTGGGAATGCAAACTGGTGCAGCCACTCTGGAAAACAGTGTGGAGGTTCCTCAAAAAATTAAAAATAGATCTACCCTATGACCCAGCAATAGCACTGCTAGGAATTTACCCAAGGGATACAAGAGTACTGATGCATAGGGGCACTTGTACCCCAATGTTCATAGCAGCACTCTCAACAATAGCCATATTATGGAAAGAGCCTAAATGTCCATCAACTGATGAATGGATAAAGAAATTGGGGTTTATATATACAATGGAATACTACATGGCAATGAGGAAGAATGAAATATGGCCTTTTGTAGCAACGTGGACAGAACTGGAGAGTGTTATGCTAAGTGAAATAAGTCATACAGAGAAAGACAGATACCATATGGTTTCACTCTTATGTGGATCCTGAGAAACTTAACAGAAGCCCATGGGGGAGGCGAAGGAAAAAAAAAAAAGAGGTTAGAGTGGAAGAGAGCCAAAGCATAAGACACTCTTAAAAACTGAGAACAAACTGAGGGTTGATGGGGGGTGGGAGGGAGGGGAGCGTGGGTGATGGGTATTGAGGAGGGCACCTTTTGGGATGAGCACTGGGTGTGTATGGAAACCAATTTGACAATAAATTTCATATTAAAAAAATAGTAAAGGAAACATAAATGAAAAATAAATAAATGCAGCATGTGAGAAAATCCAAATCTATTCTTTTTTTAAAAGATTTATTTATTTATTTTGAGAGAGAGAGGAGCAGAGGATGGGCAGATAGAGAGAGAGGGAGAATCCTAAACAGGCTCTGCACTGTCAGCACAGAGTCCAATGTGGGGCTTGAACTCACAAACCGTGAGATCATGACCTGAGCCAAAATCAAGAGTCAGACACTTAACCGATTGAGGCACCCAAGTGCCCTCCAATTTCTTTCTTGATACAAGTTTCAGCAACATAAGGAGAGAACTTCCAAACTGCTAAGTGACATTTATGAGAAACCTACAGCTAACATCATACTTAATGGTGAAAGAGAGAAAGCTTTCTCCTTACAATCATGATCAAGGGAAGTGTGTCCGCTCTCAGCAATTCTATCCAACATTATATTGAGGATCCCAGCCAGTGCAAAAGGGAAAGAAAAGGATATTTAAAATCCTTTATATTGGAAAAGAAAAACTATCTTCACTCAGAGATGACAAACATTTATGTAGAAAATCCTATGGCATCCACACACACACAAAAATATTAAACGAATGAATTAGGCAAGGTTGCAGATACAAGAGTGACATAGAAAAATCACTCTTACCTCTATGTTCCAGCAACAAACTGTCAGAAATTAAAAGTACAGTACCATTTATAATAGCATAAACATAAGAAATACTTAGGGTAAATCTGGCAAAAGATGTGCAAGCCTTATATATTGAGAACTATAGAACACAGCCAGAGAAATTAAGAAAGACCTAAATAAATTGAGAGATATACCATGTTCAAAGGTTGAAAAACTCAACACAATTCCAGACCAAAAAAAGGAGATTTTGTGTAGAAATTGACAAAAGTTCTAAAATTCACATGGAAACATCAAAGAATTTAGAACAGTCAAAATAACTTTGAAAAAGTTGGAAGACTGATGATACCATATTTTAATGCTTACAATAAAGCTACAGTTATCAAGACTGTGATATATGGATGTGAATATACAAATAGACCAATAGTACAGAATAGAGATTCCAAAAGCAGACCTACACATATAGGGCCATGTGACTTTTTTAACAGATGTGCTCAAGCAATTCAATAAGAAAGAACAGTCTTTGCAATAAATGGTGCTAGAATACTTGGAATATATATATATATATATATATATATATATATATATGAACTGAACTTCAATTCATCTCTCATACCATATATACTAATTACTTAAATTTTTTTGTTTTAAATCCCGTGTAGTTAACATACAATGATACATCAGTTTCAGCTGTACAATATAATGATTCAACAGTTCCATGTATTTCTCAGTGCTCATCATGGTAAGTATACTCTTAATCCCCTTCACGTATTTCACCCATCCCTTCACCCACCACCCCTCTAGTAACCATCTGTTCCCTATAGTTAAGAATCTGTTTTAGAGGTTGTCTTTTTTTCCCCTTTGTTTGGTGTTTTGTTTCTTAAATTCCACATATGAGTGAAATCATATGGTATTTGTCTTTCTCTGATTGGCTTATTTCACTTAGCATAATACACTCAAGTTCCATCCATGTTGTTGCAAATGGCACAATTTCATTCTTTTTGATGGCTGAATAATGTTCCATTGTATATATACACCACATCTTCTTTACTCATCTATCAATGGACACTTGGGCTTCCATAGTTTGGCTATTGTAAATAATGCTGCAATGAACATGATGAGATAGCACCTCACACTTGTCAGAATGGATAAACTAAAAAACTCAGGAAACAACAAGTATTGGTGAGGACATGGAGAAAAAGGAACCCTCCTGCACTGCCATTGGGGATGCAAACTGGTGCAGCCACTGTGGAAGACAATACAGAGGTTCCTGAAAAAATTAAAAATAGAATACCATATGCTTCAGTAATTCCACTACTGGGTATTTACCCAAAGAAAACAAAAACACTAACTCAAAGGGATATACGCACCCCTATGTTTATTGAAACAAATTACTTTTAAATGCACTAAAGACCTAAATATAAAATCTACAGCTACAAAACATCTATACAAAAGAATAAGAGAAAATATTTGTGTCCTTGGGTTAGGCAAAGATTTCTTAGCTGTACCTCCAAAAACACAATTAATAGAAGAAAAAAATAATAAGTTGGCTTTGTCATTTTAACTTCTTCTCTTAGAAAGTCACTGCTAAGAGAAAAAAAAGCCTCATACTTGGAGAAAACAAAGAATGTACTTTTGTTAAACCCTCAAAATTCAATAATAAAAAAAAACAAATAATATAATCATTTTAAATTGATCAGAATATTGAACAGATACTTCAATAAAGAAGATATGTGTATAGCAAATAAGCATATGAAAAAATGCTCAACATCTTTCGTCATTAGGGAAATGGAGATTAAAGCCATAATGATATGCCACTACACAGCTATTAGAATGGCTAAAATTAAGAAGGCTGGTTATACCACTAATGTAACATTGTACGTCAACTATACTCAAATATTGCCACCACATGGATGGAGCTGGAGTGTATTATGCTAAGTGAAATAAGTTATCAGAGAAAGAAAAATACCATATGATTTCACTCATATGTGGAATTTAAGAAATCAAACAGAGGAAAATAGGGAGGAAAAAGAGAGAGAGAGGCAAACCATAAAACTCTTAACAATAGAGAACAAACTGAGGGTTGCTGGAGGGGAGGTGGGTAAAGGGTGGCTAAATGGGTGATGGGCATTAAGGAGGGCATTTGTTTGTGATGAGCACTGGGTGTTATATGTATGTGATGAATTACTAAATTCTTCACTTAAACTAACATTACATTATATGCTAACTGAAATTTAAATAAAAACTTGAAACTAAATAATTTTGTAAAGTGATGAAAAAAACTTTTTAAAAAAGACTATACCATTGTGTATATAAACCACAATTTTTTTATCCATTCATCAGTTGATGGACATTTAGGCTCTTTCCATAATTTGGCTATTATTGAGAGCTCTGCTATAAACATGGGGGTACAAGTGCCCCTATGCATCAGTACTCTTGTATCCCTTGGGTAAATTCCTAGCAGTGCTATTGCTGGGTCATAGGGTATGTCTTTTTTTAATTTTTTGAGGAACCTCCACACTGTTTTCCAGAGTGGCTGCACCAATTTGCATTCCCACCAACAGTGCTACGTGGCAATGAGAAAGAATGAAATATGGCCTTTTGTAGCAACGTGGACAGAACTGGAGAGTGTTATGCTAAGTGAAATAAGCCATACAGAGAAAGACAAATACCATATGGTTTCACTCTTATGTGGATCCTGAGAAACTTAACAGAAACCCATGGGGGAGGCGAAGGAAAAAAAAAAAAAAAGAGGTTAGAGTGGAAGAGAGCCAAAGCATAAGACACTCTTAAAAACTGAGAACAAACTGAGGGTTGATGGGGGTGGGAGGGAGGGGAGAGTGGGTGATGGGTATTGAGGAGGGCACCTTTTGGGATGAGCACTGGGTGTGTATGGAAACCAATTTGACAATAAACTTCATATATTGAAAAAAAAAAGACTATACCAAATATTGGCAAGAATGTGGATTTCCAACAACTCTTACCCACTACAAATAGGAATGTAAAACAGTAGAATGCTTTGGAAAAAAGTTGGCAGTTTTTGAAAAATTAATCATAGACCTAGAATATGATCCCATCATTTTATACCTACAATATTTGCCTACAGAAATGAAAGTACATGTCCATACAAAGATTCATATAAGACTTTTCATAGTGGCTTTAGTGTAATGGCCTCAACTTGAAACAACCCAAATATCCATTAATAGGTAAATGGATAAGCAAACTGTAGTATATACATATAATGGAATATACTCAGCATAAAAGTGAACTATTGACACACACAGTAACATAGATGAATCCAAAATAACTATGCTAAAGTGAAAACAGACAGACAAAAAAGAGTACTTACTACACAATTCCTTTTATATTACATTTGAAACATGCAAGCTAAGTGACAGAAAATAGATCAGAGGTTTCTTAGGGATGGGGAGTAGGGAAGAAAGGAAGAAATGAGGATTACAAAAAAACTTTTGGGTGTGATGAATGTGCTCATTATCATGAGTATGGTGATAGTTTCACAGGTAAACAAATAAGCTAAAACATCATTTTATATTTTAAATACAGTTTATTATATGTCAATTATACTTCAATAATGCTGTTAAAAAGAAAACAAAATACAAAACATACTTTCCCCAGACTATGAAATGGGAAATAGCACTTGAAATCTCAAATTGGGCACCAATATTAAGAATTACTAACATTCATATCAACTTCCTAACTTCTAAAGTCTGCAAAACCTGAAATAAATGGAGATTTGGAATTATGATACTTTGTCACTAACAGTCTCATTTTGCACCATAGTGAAATAGTAAAATATTAAATTACTACTCTCTTTGAAGCAGTGAAATCTTAAATTACCATCCTTTAAAATTTGAAAGTGTTCAATCAAATTGAGAAGGACTATATATAGGGATCCTGGAGTAAGAGTCCACCCTCCTAAAGTTTTAGCTTAAACACAGAGAACACAGTCCATTTCAGTGAATTGTGTTAGTTATCCCAACCTTTGAAGGTGTTAACCAGCCACTAGGTACCTAGCATTCTAGCCAGTCAGTGGGGCAAGAAATCCATTGTCTTAACAATAGGATGATAACACTTTTATCTTATCTGTATTAGGGGTTGTTTGCTCTACTTTGTGCCATGCCTACTAGGTATGTTAGCCATACTAGAGTGATTAATAAGGTCCCTGTCTTAAGAGACTCACTGTTTAATATTAGCTTGATATCAACAACCAATGTTATTGTGTCATGAATATAATTTAGCAGACATATAGCTAAAGAATAAGATACAACCATATAATTACAGAAATAATTGCTGTGACTTTACAGGGAATATGGCTTTATGCCCATCGAAGAATAAAGATTAATAGATTATGGTTTTGATTTGTGAACACCCTATGAGTCAGATACTATGACACAAAAGAGATCAGCAAACACAGTATATGGCTGGTACAAAGAAAGAGGGAAAATATAACACTCTGTAGCAAATTATCTATTCACTAGGCTTAAATTACCTTTAATTTGAATTTATTTTTGCCAAATATGAAGATCGCCGTTTCCATATAGACTTTCTTTTGACATCTGTAGAATGTTTTCAGGTTGATTCAGTACCGTGGTGATAGACTTCAAATTCTATTTTAAGGCTTTTTTTTCCTCCAAGTTCCAGAATCAAGATTAACTGCCTGTCTCATCATTTCTCATCATTCACATAGACATGTCCTAGTTTATGGTCAGCAAACTTAAATCAACTAATGGGTGTATTACAGGTATAAGGAGTAATTAGGTAAGTACTTCCTTATAACTAGTTTGTAAACTTTCATAATAACCCTTACTCTTATTAACTAGACATTATATTTTTGCACTTACCCCTTCTTCTGAAATTTGATTTAAATTCTAAATGTTCGGGCCACAACACAGAGCAAAAACTAGAGAGGAAAGTTAAGCTGGATATAGTAAATTTGAGTGAACTTATATTCAGGCATATTGCTAAACTATGAAAACTAAATCACTATTCAGTTCTAAATTGGTCTCTTTCACTAGAAGTGAAAAAAAAATTGATTCAACTAATACAAACTGGAAATAATTAAGTATTGTATTTCTGGTAAACATGCCCAAGCTTAATTCAAAGGGCTTTAGTGAAATTTTTGAGATGTTTCAGCTCATTCTATAATTTCAAATTTTCCACCAAATAATATTAAAAAGAAAGTACAATAGAAAAATTATATTCCAAGTTTAATAATACAAAATAACCTATTATTTTGAAGACAGTTTAGTTGAACTAGCAATTAGATTATCATACTCATTGAAAGCTTTCAAAGAGTTTGTCTCCCTTCTCTCCTTCTTAGTCAACATTCATTACAGCAAACATAATGATGCTGTGAAAACTTATCTACCATCAACAACCAAAGTTAAGTCAATACAAACCGATTTAGCTTGCCAGAATACATTCTTCCTATAAACAGACATCAACTTGACTTTAATTTTCTGTTCCAATTTGCAAAACCGAATGCATGTTGCTGTTCTACAGACTTTTATCGTATGATTATAATATTGTAATTAAGCAAATTTTATGATATTGAAGTGAGTGAACAAGAATAACTGAAATGTGAGCCTCCTTTGGGAATTTCTAGAAAGCACACTCTAAAATCAGCAAGAGAAATGAAAACAAAATCTAGTTATAAGAATTCTATTCTCTTTCTAGATATGTTTCACCAAGAATACAGCAATGCTAGTTTTTATCTATTTCCAAAATAAAGACAAAATGTTCTAAACAGAAATTGATCTGTGCAGGGTTGCGTAGAGAATTACAAACAGTACATTTATTTCTCCTCCAGTGTTCTCTGTGCTCTTAATTACATATTTCAATTGCCTTAACATTGCTTCTCTTGGGAATTTTCCATTAGTTGATCAATCTGCCCATTAGGATATTTTCCCTGATATAATACTGTACTTCTGCTCTCATTTGCTATTTTCCCCCCATTAGTGCTAATTAGGTCTCATTGGATCAGAGAGAATAATACTGTGCCATCTTGGCATTCTCTCTCAAATGCTGTATACATGATGCAAAGCTTTATTTATTATGCACTGAATACTTTTAAACTGTCCTGAATAATTCTGTCTGAGATTGTAATTATGTTGACTGCCCTTCTTTGAAAGTTCTTGACATTTCTGACCTTTTTAAAACTATTTAAAATGTACTGTAATTTTTTAGAAAAAAAAAGTTGGTTTCCATTTCAATGACTCCTGATTATAGCCAGAGAAGAGAGAGAGAGAGAGAGAGAGAAAGAAAGAGAAGGAAGGAAGGAAGGAAGGAAGGAAGGAAGGAAGGAAGGAAGGAAGGAAGGAAGGAAATTTGGTCTTTTGCTCAAACTACCTTTGATATTCAATAAATACTGGTTAATTGATAAATACAGTACTGATGGATAATGGAGGGAAGAACTACAAATAGGATTAAAATGTCATACTTCCACAGGATTTAATGTGTGACATTGGTTGCCATATAATTTAAGTAGCTATGAGAATCCATGTTTGAATTCTTCTATTAATTGCTAAATTACAATTCAGTCCATAAAAAAAAATAAGTAAGGGGAACTATTTTAGGTTAAAAGAGGCAAAAAAAGAAAAAAGATCTAACAATTATATACACTGTGAGAAACTACTTTGAATCCTGTTCTAAACAATTCAACTATAGGGGTACTTGGGTGGCTCAGTCAGTTAAGCCTCCAACTCTTTTGGCTCAGGTCATGATCTCACTGTCATGAGATTGAGACTGGCCTCCTTCTCCATCCTGGGCATGGAACCTGCTTAAGATTCTCTCCCTCTGCCCCTCCTCCACTTGCACATGTGCATGCTCTCTCACTCAAAAAATAAAAATAAAAAATAAAACAAACAAACTGTAAAAAGACATTTTTGAGACAATTGGGGCAATTTGATTATGGACTGGATATTACATGATACCAAGGAATTCCCCTCTCTTCCGTTCATGTGCTCACTCTCTCTCTCTCTCTCTCTCTCTCTCTCTCTCTCTCTCTCTCTCAAATAAAAAACAAGACTAATAAACTGGTAAATTTAAGTGTTTCCCTGAGTTCTATGAGATAGTCTAGCAAATTATTGAACCTAAGGAGGAGGTCATGGGAACTCTTACATTTACAGCTGGTCAGTCAGAAGTAGAGGTGACAACCTGGGACTTGCTCTTGATGTTTGATGTAGGGGAAGTCTGGTGGGACTAAGCCCTTAACTTGTAGAATCTACAACTAATTCCAGGTAGTGTCCAAACTGAATTAAATTGTATGACACCCAACTGTTGTCAGATAAATGGTTGGTATGGGAAAAAAAACAAATACCTGTAGTGAGTAGGAAAAAAACAATTTTCCTTTAGTTAGTAGAGCATTTTTTTCCTCCCTATAAAACAGCTCATGACATACACAGAAAGTGCTCAGTAAATGTCAGTTATCATTACTATGAATGTAGATTTGGTTGATGTACATTCTCACCAATAGTAGGAAAATTAACTTTTTAATCTGATGGGGGAAAATCATTTCCTTCTTTCAATTTCCATTTTCTTAATATTAACTGAGGTTGAACATTTGTTTATAGATTTCCTTGTGACATTTATATTATTTCTATGAAATATTAATTAATATGCTCAGCCCATTTTCCCACTGAGATAAAATTCAGCGATGGCACATCCCAGAGAACAGCCACATACAGTAAGTTCTGGTCAGACCTGAAATTCCAGCAAAGAGAATCTGCATACTTTAGCTTCACCCTGACCTAAAGCAATCCCAGAGGACATTTATTTCCAGCTACATATCAGACAGACACTCTCACCAAGAAGCTGGACAAAATCTTATTTTGTCTTTTTTTGTTGTTGTTGTTTATTTATTTATTTTGAGAGAGAGAGAGAGAGAACACGAGAGGGGCAGAGAGAGAGAGACAGAGAGAGAGACAATCTCAAGCAGACTCTGTGCTGTCAGCATGGAACCCAACATGGGTCTCAGTCTCATGAACCATGAGATCATGACCTGAGCTGAGCTCAAGATTCAGACACTCAGCTGACTGGAACACCCAGGAGCCCTGACAAAATCTTATTTTAAAAAATCAGCTACTTGGGGGTACCTGGGTGGCTTACTTGGTTGAATATCCAACTTTGGTTGGGGTCATGATCTCACAGTTCATGAGTTCAAGTCCCACACAGGGTCTGTGCTAACAGCTCAGAACCTGGAGCCTGCTTTGGATTCTGTGTCTCCCTCTCTCTCTGCCTCTCTCTCTCTCTCTCTCTCTCTCTCTCTCTCTCTCTCTCTCTCCCTGTCTCTCTCTCTCTCTCAGAAATAAATATACATTAAAAAATAAAAAAATTAAAAATCAGCTATTTGATGGGGCTCCTGGGTGGCTGTCAGTTAAGCATCCAACTCTTGGTTTCGGGTCAGGTCATGATCTCAGAGTTTCCTGCATTCAAGCCCCACATCAGGCTCCATGTTGACAGTTCAGAGCCAGCTTGGGATTCTTTGTCTCCCTCTCTCCCTGCCCCTCCCCCACTTAAAATGTCTCTGTCTCTCTCTCAAAAATAAATACATAAACAAAAAAATATCAGCTATTTGAAGTCACGACAGAGCAAGGCAGACAGCCAATATTTAAAGGACCAACATCACAGAGGGAAGAGAAGCACACAGAAGTTCATAGAAGAGAAGCTCAACATTCTTCTAAATTTGCCTCTTGAGAAATTTCCCAGTACTCAAGCACCACAGGGCTTAGTGGCCAAGCACAGCATTAACTTTCAAGCTCAGAACTTTCAACATGTTCACAGGGATGAAAAATAAAAACTATGTCCAATAACCATCAAGGTAAACATCTTAACTTTGCATTAAACCCCAGAAAGGCAATGTCCCAGGACTGGGACAAACAAAAATATGCTGAACTTTACATGGACTGAAATTCCATCACAAATCATCTTAATGTTTGATTAAATCAAGGAGATCTATCTTTACATTAACAGAAAAGCAAATCTTCTCTGAAAGGAATATAATATCATCCAAATGTCTATATTTTTTATGCCTAATATCCAGCAATTCAACAGTTACTAGTCATGCCAGAAGACACAACCAAATTACCAACAACTAACAACCAAAACAACAACAAAGTTGACAACAGAAATAGATTCACAGATAGTCAAATAATGTAATTATCAGCTATAGCAAAAAAACAAAAACATTTCCTTCAAATAAACAACAATAATACTGACATTGATGTATCATAAATGGTGAAATAAAATAATTGTTGAGCTATAATTCTATACCTCCCCAAAAGTGAAGAAGTTTTTGCAAGATGAAAAAGTTCTACAGATGTGTTGCATGATAATGTGAATATACTTAGCACTAATGAACTATACACTTAAAAATGGCTAATATAGCAAATTTTATATTGTGTATTTTACCACAAATATTTTAAGTGAAGAAGAGAGGAAAAAATAAAGTAGAAGAAGAAAGTGACTTTTCTGGTGTATAAATTGTATCTCAATAAAGCATTTTGGTTTTTGATGTGAAGAAGAAATACACTTCAAAACAAAAACTGAGAGAATTCATCATTTGCAGACCAGTATTAAAAGGAATATTAAACATACTTCTTCAGACACAAAAAAAATCATCTCAGGTAGAAACACAGAAATGCAAGACAGAATGAAAAGCAATAGAAAGAAACTATAAATATTGTAATGGCAGAAAATAATAATACTCCAAAAGGCTAAATATACATACATATGGAAATAGAAGAAACAAGGCAGAAGTGTATTATATGGAGTGAAAGTGTTGTAATGTCCTGACATTGTTAGGGATTGATAAAAGTACTAAGTTTTGTAGACTCTATTAAGTCAAGACTATGTTGTAATGTTGATGGTAACCACTAGAAAACATTATAAAATAACACCTAATCAACAATACTTAGAGGAGAAAATAGATTGATAAAAATATTTCATCAATTCAAAAGAGGCAAGAAAGAGAAAAAAAGAAAAAACAGAGGGACAAATAGGAAACAAATAATAAGATGACAGATTTAAAACCAAAAATATCAGCAATTTGGATGAAATTCTGCAATTAAAAAGACCATCAGACTGAATGAGAAAATAAAACTCTACCATATATTTCTTACAAGAGACACCTTTAGAACACACATAGATTAACAACAAAATATTGGGAACAAGTATACAGTGCAAAAAAATAACAAAATAAAAGCTGCTAGAGCTAATTAATATTAGATTAAAAAGGAGCCAATATTAGAGGTAGCAAATATTCTAAAAAGATAAAAGGGTCAGTCCACCAAATTGACTTAATAATTATTAAAGTGTGTGTTTCTAATAACATAGCCTCAAAAGAAGGAGAAATTGACAGAATCAAAGAAAAAATTGATGCATCACAATTAGATTTGAAGATCTGAATGCATCTCTCTCAATAAAGGAAAGAACAAGCAAGAAAAAAATCATCAGATTTAGAAGATTTTAACAATATGATTAATGAACCTCATTTAACTGCTATGTACAATACAATAGCATACATATTTTTTCAATTGCACAGAAACCACTTGCCAAAATTAACTAAGCACTGGACCATAAATCAAGTCTCCACAAATTTCAAAGGATTTAAATCATCAATCTTATGAAATAAGGCTAGAAATCAGTAATATAAAAAATAACAAGAAAAGGTCTACATGTTTAATAAAAAGCAGTTCACTTCGAAATAACCCATTGGTCAAAGAATCACTCACACACACAAAAAACACCTTACACCTGTCAGAATGGCTAAAATCAAAAGCACAAGAAACAAGTGTGGCAAAGATGTGGGGGAAAAGGAACCCACTTACACTGTCGGTAAAAGTGAAAACTGGTGTAGCCACTGTGGAAAATGGTATGGAGATAGCTCAAAACACTAAGAATAGAACTACCCTATGATTCAGTAATCACACTATTGGATATTTACCAAAAAATAGGAAAGCACTAATTCAAAGGGATACATGTACCCCTATGGTTATTGCAGTAGTGTTTATAATAGCCAAATTAATAGCAGCCTAAGTGTCCATCAATAGATGAATGAGTAATGAAGAAGTGGTATATGTATATACAATAGAATATTCAGCCATAAAAAGAATTAAATTTTGTTATTTGCAATGACATGGATGGTGCTAGAGAGTATAATGTTAAGAGAAATCAGAGAAAGACAAATACTATATGATTTCATTCACATGTGGAATTTAAGAAACAAAACAAATAAGCAAAGTAAAAGTAAGAGAAAGAGACAAACTAAGAAATAGACTCTTAATCATAGAAAACAAACTGATGGTTACCAGAGGGGAGGTGGGTGGGGGTATGAGGGAAATAGGTGATGGGGATTAAAGAGCACACTTATCATGATGAGCACTGAGTAACATATGGAATTGTTGAATCACTATATTGTACACCTGAAACTAATATTACATGCTATTTTAACAATATTAGAATTTAAAAAAACAGTTATAAATGACAACATTCTGTCTTTTTTTTTCATTTATTTGTCAATGTTTCATTAAAGTATATCTAATACCATGGTAACTCAATCTTCAGCAAAAGATGTATTTCAAAAGAAAAAATTTTAGAAAGAAAAGCAGCAAGTCAAATAATAACATCTTATATTTATATAGTATCCTAGGAACACCTCATTTTCATATACCTTCTGCAATTTTATCTTTCAAATAGCCACGTGAGGTGGGCAACGCAAGCTTCAAAACTTGCATTCTAGCACCAGAACCATCAGAATCTTGTGGCCAATGCAGCGTTCTTGTACTTTCACTTTAACCCACACACTGCCTTTTCAAGCATTCATAGCAACTCAAATACTCATAGCAACAATCCATCACCATAGATAATATCTAAGCAGTACTAAACAAACATGACATTTTCATTTTCTGCAACATCTTCAAACCAGATGACAATATGAATTCAGCCCAAGGACTGTAGGACCTAAAGGATATGATAATACCTGTCCTCCCTGGGGGAAAAGGCCCAAAGATTGTCGTTAGCACATTCCCCAGTGTTGGCTATTCATTTGGACACATATGTGACTATATCCTTTTCTGTTAAGGGGAGAATTCACAGAAAAAGTCACCATGGGTATGCTGGCTGGTGACCTCCTTGCAAAGTCAAAGGGAAAGAGGGCTAGCATCTCAGCATGTGAGTGTATGTGAACTAAAGAGGCCATTTCTACTCCCTCTCCACCTTCCAGAGAAAGTTTGGACTCTATTCCATGGTAAGAAAATCCCCCACAGTTTGCCTAGAGAAGGGCCAAAGATAATTAAGACAGACACTACCAGCTACAATTGGAGCTGCTCTAAGAAATGTAAAACTGGGTGGTTGAGTTTCTCTACCACTGTAGAAAAATTGTGACACACAAGATGCTTCTTATGGCTCTCCAGCCTCATTTACCCAGAAATCTTGAAGGTTCCTGAATGCATCATTCCTTCTCTCAATTCACAGGATCTGCACAAACCTCAAATCTTCATCTTTACTTGCCTACCTTCTACTCATGTTTTTTGACACAGCTCGACCATCACCTCCTCCAAGAAGCCACCTTTAACAATCTGTGCCCCTCACCGCCACCTTGTATGCTCCTGGAGAGCCCTGTGGTGATCTTTATCACAGTTCTCACCACACTTGGTTGTAATCAGCTTGTCTAATTTAGCGACAATACTCTAAATTATCAGAGAGCAGGTGTTATGTCTTATCATCTTTGTATTCCCAAAACCTAGCATAGAGCCTGGCACATAATATACACTGAATAAAAAGGAATGCTTACCCCAACTCCATCCCAGAACTTCTGATACCTTCTGGCCCCTCAGTTTGGTAGTATATATAAATGTCCTCTCTGAATTACTGCATTTTGTTTTAGCTCTACTCCTGCCTATACTTATCCCAGACTCAGTTGAGAGGCTCTTAACTAACACACGCCTGGTGGGACCTCTTCATCAGAGAAATGTTGTTCTCCAGCCAAAGGTGGGAGATACAAACAATCCCATTCTTGTTCCAGGTGCTCCTAACAACACAGCTATCACCAGGCACAGAACAAACTGGATTGTAGTTTGCAGGTTCTTTGAAGCTCCCTTTCCACCTCGTTTGCTCTGTTCAAGCAGCCTGGTCGGATACTCACTGTCTGATGCTTTGTTTTGCTTATAGTCGTCCTATCTACCCAGAGCCACAGGTAAGTCTATATAGTCCTTCTGCCTATATTTGCTTTTCCCGGTCTCTGTCACCAAGTGAAACATTTCTTTTGCTTCCCTGCACTTCTGATCAGGTGGTCTTCCCTCTTAACTAGCTGTCCTAAAATCCAGTGTGGCCTAGCATGCCTAATGCCATCTCATTTTACCTGTTTCTCTTGGATTGCTTTTGCACTTGGTTTATGACAGCCAGTTCTGCTTTAAGGCCAGGACCTATACTTTGGAGTTTTTTTTTCACTCATGTTGCCTTTTTTATTCCAAATTCAACGTTAGAAGCGTGTTCCCCACTGTAGATAAGAATAATCAAACTGAAAGGCAACATACGACATTATACATTTCTAAAATAAATTACTCCTAAATGTTCTCTTTAAAGTAATGACAATTTGTATTTTTGATGATCCTGCCGATAACATTAATAGCATAACTGATCAGCTACTCAGAAGGGCACAATAATTAGGGCCAAAATTAAGCGTCCTAAATAGCTAGGGAGTTTTCTCCACAAACGTTCACATGATCACACGATGGCCATTGCGTTTCATGGCATATCCATTTTTATAAGTCTATTTATGAGTACAAGAAGGCTTAGCCACCACTGGTTTTGCTTGCCAGCTTGGACTGACTGCTGCTATTTTAACCACATTCCCCTTTAGAAAGAGCACAACCAACGGTTCCAAATTCCTGAGGGAACCGAAACTGTTTATACTGAGAAAACCAAATGACACATCACTTGGAAATTTGTTACTATTTAAGCCACTATTAACTTGTTTTGTTTGTTTGTTTGTTTGTTTGTTTTTATCCAGAGCGATCTCGTAAGGTCCCATGTGCCATACTTTCACCTTGACAATTAAGGGTTACTTGTTGCAGGAGCAGAAGACTATCCTGGAGAAGAGCCTGGACAACAGTACACCAGGAACCAAGACACCCTAAAAAAGGAAAATCTCAGGCCTCAGCCAATGTTCCCAATCAGGCAAAGAACATTATTTTCTTTTAAACACTAATAATGACAATGTCTAGGACCTGCCAGATCTGGGGCTAGAACAGCCCAAGGACTTACCAATTTAAAAACTCAAAGTCTTGGGACACGTGGGTGGCTCAGTCATTAAGCATCTGACTCTTGATTTCAGTTCAGGTCATGATCTCACAGTTTGTGAGATGGAGTCCTGTGTTGGTATCTCCACTGACAACATGGGGCCAGCTTGGGATTTTCTCTCTCCCTCTCTCTCTCTTTGTCCCTCCCCTACTCACATGGACTCTCTCTCTCAAAATAAATAAATAAACTTAAAAAAGAAACATCAAAGTCTTACTTAAGGGTCACTTTGGGAGGAGGGAAAAGAGTCTATTCTGTACAAAAAGTCATGCTCTAGAATAGAAAGTGATCAAGTGGTTACTTTTTGCCAATCTTTTGCTGACCACTTTTGTCTGGGATATGTGCTTACGTGAGCCATCCTGTAGCCCTAGAGAGGGCTACCTACTCCCTAGTCTGTTCACTCATTCAGATATACTCTAAACCCAGCTTCGATTGCTTTTCTTAGATAAGACCAGATCAACCCTGTTCACTGATTTCATTCTACCTTGTTCTACCTCAGGCCAGAATGCTTCTCCCTCCAGATTCAGCTCTACCTCACCTGATCATTTAGTAGTGATCCATACCAAGGATCCTGATTCAGGGCAAGCTTCAATGACACCCAGGAAAAAACCTTCTAAACCCATATGCCTGAAGAGTATGCTTCTTACAAGAGTCAGAAATTGTCCCAACAACAACAACAACAACAACAACAACAAAATTGTTACAGCTCTGAGATTCTACCAAGCTCTGCAAGATAACACATTAGTCTGCCATCGTTTTTTGGATACTGGCAGAAGATGTGTGACTCTTGGGTTGAAGATAAAGGATTTTACTTACTTATTTTGAGAGAGAGAGAGAGCAAGTAAGCAAGCAGGGGAGAGGGGCAGAGAGAGAGAGAAAGAGAATCCCAAGCAGGCTCTGCACCGTCAGCCCAGAGCCCAATAAGGGGCTCAATCTCACTAACCATGAGATCACAACCTGAGCCAAAATCAAGGGTCAGATGGTTAACCAACAGAGCTGCCCAGGTGCCCTGAGACCAAGGATTTCATTATTTATGGCATAGTCAGCACCTTGAGCTTCATGTTTGTGTTGGTCCCTCTTATCCTTCAAGTTCCACATAGGTTACACAGAGTAGCCTAGGCAAGTGCTGCTCACGCAAAGGGTTTGCATCACTGCTGAGAAACCCCGAGCTTGGGAAATCTCATTTTTAAAAATTTTTTCTTTCTTTATTTATTTTTAAACAATTTTTTTAACGTTTATTTTTGAGACAGAGAGAGACAGAGCATGAATGGGGGAGGGTCAGAGAGAGGGAGACACAGAATCTGAAACAGGCTCCAGGCTCTGAGCTGTCAGCACAGAGCCCGACGTGGGGCTCAAACTCACGGACCGCGAAATCATGACCTGAGCCGAAGTCGGCTGCTTAACCAACTGAGCCACCCAGGCGCCCCTCATTTTTTTTTTTTATAAAAAAGATTGAGCTACAGGAAAATCTGTCCAAAGCTGGTCGAGAGGACAATAATTAAAATAACTATACTGGACAACAAACAGACTGGCTCTCTGCTCCAGAGGGAGGTATTATCTCTATCTTCTGTCAACTATCAAACATCTTTGAAAAGATCATCCAGAACAAAGGACTGTAAGTACCTCTGTTCTGTTCACAAGATGTGCAGAAACATGAGAAACTCATGGAAATTGCCTCTTAACAGTAAGTTGAAAAAAAATAGTGAATAAATGATACAATTTATGGACATCTCAGAGAAACCAACAAAGTAATGGTCATCATGAATGGTCATCCATTCTCTATTTCTCTAAATAAGCACACAAGCATATGTCAACAAAGGTCATTTCTGTTCACCAAGAAAGATTCTCATTTCATTTTATTAGTTTAACGAATGAAGAATTTAATGAAGAATTAGTTTAATTCTTTCAATAATTGCTCATTTGAACAAATCCTGAAAAACTCAACAGGTGACACTTTTGAACTTACCAAATATTAATTTCATGGAAACAATTTGTTTCAAATATTATTCCAACTCTCCACAAATACAAAGTCCTTGATTATTGTGCAAATTCCTTGATTCAAAAAAATCTTTATCCCAAAGACTAAAATGTAAATGACACCAAATTTTGAGGTTGAAATTAGTCAAAATAAGGAGAGAATACAGAAAAACTGTCCATAAAGACTGTGCTTCCAACTTTATAATAACAATTGATTGCAGACCTTGAAGAACATTTAGACATGGGACTAAATCACAGGATTAGTTCCACAAGTACTCCCTGTCTTTTGTGGCTTTCTTATTGTAAGTGCCTTGGAATATCTTTTTAAGGATGAGAACTTTTTCAAATAGGTTATTCCGGTCAGAAATGGCATGAGCAATATTCAAGGAATTCCAAATATTATGATGGTTAAGCAGCATTCAACAAATGTATTCTGGAGAACAGAAGTATCTTTCATGACGTTAATAAATATTCTGCCATCCAAAAAAAATTCTTTGGTCAAGTAAGTTTGGTAAACTACACATGAAACTGGTTTCTCGCTGCAGACTTTTTCAGGTCTTCTAATTATGTTAATGTAGTTCTGATTGGGCTAATGAGGTTCATTTATTATTGAACCTACAGTAGGTGGGTCAGAGATATAATATGAAACATTTCTCACACTTATTTCACCATGCAAAATTTTTAACACCAGATGTTCTATATTAGAGATGTTAGATGCTTTCTATTAGGGGCACTAGAGTTCCATAGAACACAGGAAAACTCTGGACCACAACCCAAGCTAGAAACAGGAGAAGCAAAGGTATTAAGGTAGTTGGGAGTTAGCTTTGCAGAGGACCTTGAATTATATGCTAATATGTTTTAACTTTATTATGTAGGCAAAAGAGAAATATTCTATTGATGTTCTTCTTTATTTGGTATGTTTAGATGTGGTCATTTTAGTAAGAAACATATAAAAGGCTAGAACTCTACTTGTAGTAGATTCCTCCACAGCGGAAGAGATCTACAGAAGAGAATTGCCTCTCTTAATCTCCCAATTTCAAAACTTAACAGTCGTCACTCTTACGAAGGTATTCTTTATGTCTAAGAATTCCTGTGTAGTAGTTTAAGTTTACTTTTTTCTCCTGTTTTGTGTTCATTGTTCTTCCCTTTCTCTGAATTCCAGCTCTAGGATTTAATCTTTCAACAGAGACCAGCTGAGACACCAGATTCATTCACAAATTGTCCCAGTCTGAATAAACTCACCCTCCAAGTTTTTATCTTTGGGGCTTATTTTCCAAAGTTTGATCATAGTCAAACTATTTGGATACTCTAACCAAGTTTTCTTCAAGGAATACTTAATAAGCACCTACATGGTGCAAGGCTTTGTATAAGTGCCAAGAGAAATAAGAGGATTTAAATATATTTCCCTTAAAACTTGAGTACTTTTGAATATTTTGCATTAAGGTCAGATTGACTTAATTTTTTTCAAGCTTTGATTGATATGTGCAGCTAGTAAGGGCCAAGTGTATGAAGAACAACTCAGCCCATCAGTCAATGAATATTTATTGAGCTCCTACTACATGTCACACATTACATTAGGTGCTGGGGATGCAGCAATGTGCAAGACAGGCCTGGTTCCTGCCCTTGTAGAACTTATAGACCTAGTTGCTGCTAAAGGCAATAAAATGTGTGTGTGAACATTTTTATTAGTTATCTGCCCTAAATGCCTCAAAAAATAAATGTTATTAGTTATAAAAGGGGATAAAACATATATGGCACAATGTGAACAATTAGTTAATCTGGGAGAAAGGTATATGGATATTCATTTTACTATTCTTCTGTTCTTTTTGTTGAGTTGAAATTTTTTAGAAGTTCGAAGAAAGTTTCATGAGAATAAACTAATCAGAAAATTTTAAAAATTGGAGTCAGATTTCTTCTATAATCTAATACTTTCTTGTTTAGTTGTAACATTTTAGTGTTCTAGGACTTCTGCTGTGATTATTTCCATATCAGAACCCCAATGACAAAGCCAAAACATGATTATATGAATAAAAGCAAAGGTTTGGATTGCATTTTCCTTACTATAGAACATCCTGCTGCAAGTGAACACTGTGGCTGTTAAATTTGGCCAGCATTCTTTGTTAAACATTTTACAAAATAGATCAACATACTTCATCTATGTCTAAGTAGATAAGGAAAGTTATAATGTCCAGGCATGTTATTTGCTATCATTCATTTAGTATTTCTTAAACCATTCTCTAAGGCAAGTATATATGTTTTAATGAGTATAATAACCTATGACAAATAATTAATTCAAAGTATCTGCTGTATATATACTAAAATATACAAAGTGGAAACTCTTCATTTTACTAGTGGCAAGCACAGAATTAAAACCACCTGTAGTGTATCCAAATAAATCAATAGATGTTAAGAGAAGGCATGGACAAATTTAAGTGGCTTTTAACAATGTCTTCCTACTACTCTTAACCCCAGACCCACCAAATAGATATTATCATTATCTGTATTTTTATTTTCTCGCCATTTCCAAGTTGCCAGATTCATGCTGTCTCTGATGTATGATATGTCTATATGTTCAGCAAGGAATGCATATAGAAGAAAATCAAGTACACAAAAGGAATCGCCCGTGATTAAAAGGGAAAGGGAGCATGAAGGAATTTAATAGGATAGTAAATATGAAATTAAAGACCTAACGCAAGTATTCTCAAAGAATTGAAATACAGGTTAATAGGTAAGTGACATTTCTCCTCTATCCACTCATTCAAAACATATGTTCTATGTCTTCCATGTGCCAGACACTATGCTAGGCAGTGGAGATAAAAGAATACAATATAGTATGTACTTTCAAAAAACTTACCAAATTCCAGCTAAGTAATCAGGCTAACAAAAGAGAATCCAATGTGCATGATGGAGATAAGAGAGGTTGTAGGTGTAATGGAAACAGCAATGTGGGCTTTGGAGTCAAACTCAGATTAAGTCTCTGTCATCTATAAAGAATCACCTGGCTAAATTATCTAACTTCTCTGACCTTCAAGTTCCTCATTTGTAAAATGTAAATAATAATGCCTACCTTGTTCTGTAACTTTAAGAACTAGGAATAAGGTATACAAGATATCCATACATGCAAGTATTCAAAAGTTATAATTACAAATACTTAAACTGAGGTATGTGCATAATGATTAAGGAATGTAAAATTTGGCCCTCCTAATTTTACAGCCTGAAGAATCCCAAAAGCTATGCTATCAATCGGTATCCTAAAGGAAATTGAGATATTGAGTAGAATTTAATGAAGGGACTCTCATGGAGATGAGAGCAGGGCTAGGGGACCCAAAAGGCATGTTTAGTCCCCAAAGACCAGCAATGGAAGGGAGCCATTGCCACCCCTAGTGAGCCCAGTGAGAGCTGGAGCCTTGGAAGAGGATCATTCCCTCTACAGACACACCCTGGTGTGGAGGTAATTCAAGAGTCTGATGTCATCAAGGATAACTATTACCTTTGTTCAATAATCAGCTGGCTGATTACAAGTTCATTTTTCCATTCATGTTGCCTGCAAGAACACAAGTTGCTGGCCAGTTGACACAACAGTTCACACTGCTCATTGAGACACAATGAGTTAAAAGTAAGTGTAAAGAAACGTTCAGACAACCAAACAACCTAAACAAGCACACTGCTCCTAGCCGTGGGTTTAACTCAGCAGAATATAGGGCACCATTTTCTGGCTACTGTGCCTCTATTAATTCAGGCTAACTATTTAAGCTGCCCTGCAGCCTACAATTAAAATTCCTAGGCCTTTTTACTCATGAAATACTGCTGAGCTATGATTCCTTAGTAAATCTTTTAACCTAAATTTCACATTTTGCCTTTATCCCTGTTAAAATAGTTTTATTTTAGCACTTCATTACAACATATTGGGATAGTTATATATTCCATTTAAGTTAACAGTGTCTACAAATTTGATAAGCATGTCATTCTATGTCTTTTTCTAAGTTACTGATAAAAAGGTTAATTGCAATTAAGGACAAAAACAGAGCCTTTTGTATGCATTAATTTAAAAGAATTTAGACATCTAATATATACCAGGCTCTATATTAATTGCTGGGGATGTAGAAATTAAGAAAGAAGTAATAGAAGTTTGGTTAGTAATAAATGCCACAAAGAAACAAAATACAGCGATAAACTAGTGGTTGGTTAGGATATAACAACTTTAGATAAGGAGACCAAGGAGCCTCACTGAACCCTAAATGATGCCAGTGAGGCTGTCCTATGCATACCTGATGGAAAGTTTCCAAGAAGAGGGAAACAGGAAGCCCTGAGATCATAAAACTAAAATGAGCTTGACATTGCCAAAAAAAAGAAATATAATTTGGCTAGAACAGAGTAAACAACAGAAGAATAATACTTGATGAGTTTAGAGAGGAGGACAAAGGCCAGATTATGTAGTGATCTGTAGTCTCTAGTAAGGAGTCGGAATTTTATTCAAAGTGCAGGGCCACCTCCTTCTGTCCTAGCATTGATCCCACTGATGTATTTATAAATATATCTTTCAAACAATAACCTTACTGTACTAACAGTCTAGTTAAAATCAAGAATTGAGACATCATGGAAATTATTCATGGGGACACAATGAAATATTCTGTGCCAAACAAGAATTTAATCTGCCGGAGACACCTATTCATTACTTTAATCTACTTTACATGTTGGAGTTCTACATAAGCAATCAGAAGAGAATTAACATGAGCTCCCTATCCCATCTACACATCTACTGCATCTGTACCCAAAGACTTTTCATTGCCTCCTATCACTGTGGATGAATTATCTTCCTCCTGAGATCAACCTCCCACCTGTGCATTCATGTCTACCACCTCTGTCTTAATCAACATCACCTCCTCTCTTCTGCATCTCAACTTTTGTCTTCCTATAGGTTCGTACCCATCAACATTAAACATGCAGTAATTTCTCCAATCATAAATACAAACCTCCCTTGGCCCCTACATCATTGTCCAGCTACCACTTCATTTCTCTTCTAGCTCTTCTAGAAAAAAATTCTCAAAAGAGTTGTCTATACTTACTACTATAATGGTTCTCTTTTCATTCTCTCTGGAATTCACTCCAATCAAATTTCCACCCCCACAGCTCCCATAGAACAACTCCTGTCTAGGTCACTTGACCCATCTGCCTCACACATTGTTGGTTGTCCAGGCAATAGCCATTTCTTTTTGCCAACTGTCTCACTCATAAAGCAACCATGCACTTTAGGGGAAGTGGGCCTTTCTCAAGCCTGAGGGACAGAAATCGCAATTTGTCTCTAAGCCATTCGCTGTACCACCACTGCCCTTACTGTTACCTGGCTTTGGAAGGACAGATGTGTCACAGTTCTGGCCAGTGAAACCTCAGGGAGTTTTTACTCTTATAATAAAGTGAATGCACTGGTTTAACTATTGCCTTAATAGTGAACATTAAACAGATTCCAGTTCAGTTATTAATCAGTGACAAACATCTTTTTGCATTTAGGAGCTCTGTTTCCATCCACTTTGTTGATTGGACAAATTCTGGAAGCCATCTTTTTGAGAATGACTTTTCACTCCAACCTCCATTCCACTATCCTCTCATATAATCATAAATTACTTATCTTTTAGCCTTCAAATCAAGTTCACTCCCCACTCCCATGCTTAATCGGGTTTTCTGGTTCTTCACCTTCTTAGAAGTATACTCCATTCCTCTTGAATACTCATCTCTATAATAACACAACAGCAAGTATCATTAGTCGATGGTACCTATCTCCCCCATAAAACTGTAAGCTCCACGAGGGCAAGAACTTTCTGTTTTTTCTCATCATACTCAGCACTTGTCACAGTGTAGGCACATAGTAGGTACTCAGTAATTATTGTTAAAGGTAGGAGACAGAGCAAGCAAAAAGGAAACACTCTGCACAGTAACATAAAAATGTTTTGCATACAGAAATGTGTTGAATTCAGACATTTGGTTCCTTGTCATGTGAATGAATTCATTACATTCAGATGACACATTAGGTAAACTTTTCTTTAGGGACATGTGGATGGTTCAGTTGGCTAAGCATCTGACTTCGGCTCAGGTCGTGATTTCTCATTTCGTGAGCTCAAGCCCACATTGAATTCTCATGCAGGGCCCAGGAAGGCAGGGGAAAGGCAAATAGAAAACCTCACAGTGAGAGTTCATAGGCCTTATCTTTGCCGTTAACACAACAAGCTTCCAATCAGACCAGTTTGTGTGCTTCTCTCTTACAAGTTTCAGATTGTCAGAAGAGAGGATATGATCGGCCCAAGTGTGTGTCCATCTACACCTGGGTCAATGAACTTTGGCTGGAGTGTAGCAGTGTCACGTAGCATAGGCATGGCCACTAGAGGCCCACTCCTGTGTTTTGATCCATTCCCAGAAAAGAGGAAACTCTTGTAAGGAAAGCGGCCACCCCAGATGGCATCCCCTTTAGATGAGAACAAGGAAGACATATATGTTGTCCAGCAATCATGCCAGATCAGGGGAAGGGGCAAGTTCAGGGGCCAATTCTTTTAACAAATACTTTAATGTAGACTTTTATTTATATTGATTATTATTTTCTTTATATTTATATGTAATTTATATTTATACATAATTTAACTTTTATTATGGAAA
Organism: Acinonyx jubatus; assembly: GCF_027475565.1. Lineage (NCBI taxonomy): Eukaryota > Metazoa > Chordata > Mammalia > Carnivora > Felidae > Acinonyx > Acinonyx jubatus. The sequence goes on along the minus strand of NC_069380.1, from coordinate 50,737,991 downwards.
TTTTCAAACATACAAAAATAGAGAAAAAAGTACAATGACCCCTAATCAACCCATTATTCAACTTTAATAATTGCCAATATTTTATTTTCCTTATTTTATCTTCTATGTATCCCCAAACTTGTTTCTAGGATATTTTTAAATAAATGCCAGATGTATATTTCACTTAAGAATTTCAGTGTATATCTCTTTTTAGGAAAGGGCTTTTAAAACCATAACCATGGGGCACCTGGGTGGCTCAACTGTTTTGAGCAACCGACTCTTGGTTTGGTCATGATCTCACGGCTTCTTGGGTCTGAGCCCCACATTGGGCTTTGCTGCCATCACAGAGCCTGCTTAGGATCCTCTCTCTCCCTCTCTTTCTGCCCTTCCCCAACTCACGCTGTCTATGTCTCTCCAAAATAAAAAAATTAATTTAAAAAAAGCCCATAACCATAATATTTTTATACTGAACAATGTAACAGTAATTGGTATATCCAGTTCTATAAGACTTGCTCTCTGCTGTCAAAAGTTTACAATCTAGAAGGATTGATACGACCTTTACTTAAGTAACCAAGAGAAACAAACACCTTAAGAAAAGTAGAGATGAAGTATTATGTGATGGTCAGAGGACTGATGTTAACACAGACTAGAGAAGTAAAATATATATTTCAATATGATCAGGAACCCAGAAACAAGTAGGCAACAAAAAAAAAAGTCAAGGGCATAACCAGAAACTGAGGAAGTGGAAGATCCAAAATTCAGATTAGCACCTGGGACTGAAGGACTGACATACTTGAAGAAACAGAGGAAAATCAAAGCACATGGTATGGTGTAGAATCCGAAACCGAGGACCCAAAAAACAAAGAAAGGAGACCCAGCTACCCTGATCTTAACTGAGGGGCAAGTACACATTTTCAGTAAGTGGCCCAGAGGCTACAGGTGATGAAACCAAGAATTACTTAGAGACAGGATACACGGGTCCAGCTAAATCTGTTGTTTACTGCTGGCTTCACTTCTGATTGTGTAGGACTGTGATACATGTGTTGTTAAATATTTGAATATCACTCCTGATTACATGTAATACTTCCATGACATTGGCTTTTCCTGAAAGGTATGCTTAGTGCCTAGTCCAGGGCTGGAAGCAGAGAAGGAACTCAAATATATTCTGACAGCATAGGAGTACAAAAATGTTATATTCCCGTTCAGACACTTTATTAAGCTATTTCTAAAGCTATATAGACAAACCTCATTCATTCATTTACTTTATGTCTTTAGAGCTCCTACTATGATAGTTTCCAGCTACATTGGAAGATTTCTTCATTAACTCAAGTATAAATTGGCTGCAAAAGAAACGTGAAGAACATTCTAGAGAAATATTCTTTCTCAATATGCTTCAAGTATACATTTTCTAATACTAATTAGAGGACTACCTAAAAAGGGAATCTTAAGATTATAGCCAAAGTAACTAAATATTTCAACTCAGTATCATTCCTGTTTTCAGAAACATGAATGTAAAAATTATACATTATTACATAAAATATCTGATGTGAATGTATGTCCTTAACTGAAAAGGAAAGTTCCTTTTTTACAAAAAAACCTAACAGCAGTAATATTTTAGGATTACCTCATTCTTCCATAAATCAGAATTACCTGAAGATCATATATCTTCGTCATTTCTATAGTATTGTGATCTTTCTTATTACTCTTTTAACAATCAAAAAAAAAAGTGGAGCCAGTGTGACTATCATTTGTTATTTACACAAACATTTAATTCATATTCTTATGTACATAGCTACTCTACTAGTCAACGGGGTTCCTGAGCAAGTTTCACCTTGTATGGGAGGGCTGAGTCAATTAAGCTCCTAAAACAATGTGTTCGAACGAACAAGGCTGGTTAATGATGGATCATTGAATCACTGGGCAAGAAACATCTTTGTTACATAAACAAGCTTATAAAAATTCAGTGCCGAGTAGGAAATCTCGTTTTTTCCACAAATCGCTGAAGGTCATAATTTTAAATTATAGGTAATCAACTCTTGATTTCAGCTCAGGTCATGATTCCAGGGTCATGGGATTGAGCCTATGCTGAGAATGGAGTCTGATTCAGTTTTTCTCTCTCTCTCTCCCTCTGCCCTTCTCTTCCCCCCCCCCCACCCCCACACACTCTCTCTCAAAAAATAAAAAAATATATTTATAAAAAGAAAAGAGAGAGGGAAACAAACCATGAGAGACTCTTAAAGATAGAGAACCAACTGTGGATTGATAGAGCGAGGGAGGTGGGGGACGGGCTAGATGGGTAATAGGTACTAAGGAGGGCACTTATTATGATGAGCACTCAGTGTTATATGTAATTGATGAATCATTGAATTCCACTCCTAAAACCAACATTACACTGTATGTTAATTAACTAGAATTTAAATAAAAATTAAAAATAAACAAAAAATAATAAAATTATAGGTAATCTCAAGTGTCCACCTCAGGAACTCTGTCTGTCTTTTTTAGTTATTATTATTCTGAAAAGTAAATATTCACAGAAATAAAAAAAGAAAGAAAGAAATCTGCTCTACAGTAACAATAATAAAATGCAAATTGTCATTTCCAGAATTACTCAAAAAGTTATGGCCACCACCTGTATCATTTAGATCCCTGGCAAGATATGAGAGGATGAGTAAAGAGATAGATGGAAATATCTTCTGAAGGGGTGAGCAGGGTTAAGGAAATCAACAAATGATAGTGAAGTGCCCCACGGCTAAAATAATTGGGAGTCATTATTATCACTAGATCTGAAGGGGCAAAAGGAGCAAGCAATTACTGGGACCTGAAGAGGTGTTATAGTTATATGTGTAGGCAAATGTTGCTGACAAGAAGCTGTGTACTCAGGTAGAGGAAATAGCCACAAGGTCCTGTAGAGTGGCAACAGGGTGAATAAATAGCCTATTCTACCCTTTAGATTTCCTTCCAATTTCTCCTATTGGATGAACCCAAATGGAAGCAAAAGGTCAAGATAACAATTGATAACAGTCCATAAAGATCAGTCAGAGTAAGATGCAGAGTGGGTCTGGAAGGGCAATGGGAAATATCTAATACATGTTCCCTTCTACCATTACATCTCCAGTTTAACTAGCCTTACATATTTTTCAGCAGTTTTTCTCATTCCCATTATGGTCAAATCAAGAAGCAATCTAAGAGGTATTTAGGAAGCTCTATCTAGATTCTAGCATTATATTAAACACGTAGAAAAATATAAAGAAGTATAAGATATGAATTCTATTCTATCCCCAAGATAAAAAAAAAATGTGAAAGAAATGGGAGCAAGATAATATATATAACAAGTTATAGATAATGAAAACACTGAAGATTTGGCTTCAGGCAAGACCAGGAGTCTCCTCTAAGGCAGTGTTCACAAGGTTTTATATATGAGTTTCAGGTTTTGCAATTTTTGTACATAATGCAGGAAAGAATGTTGCGGAACAAAGATATTCCTTGGGGGTTGACAGTAACCTAACATCCCTAGGAACACTCTAGTAGCAGCCTGGAACATTGCCTAGCTTACTTTGCTGGATACTAATTCCAGAAGAAAAAAGGAAGCTTAAGTAAGGAGAAATTGCCTATTCTTTCTATACTCTTAATATGTACATTTCCCTAAAGAATAAAGACTGACAGTTATCATAATACCTATTTTCAACATTTGTAAGGCTATCACATAAAAGCCAAACCCAACATTAACTGGCAAAAGCTATTCATTCCACCTGAAATGCTTTCCTCACTTCCTCATTGTACAAATTCTTACTATTTAAGACTTCACTCAAACATGAACTCTACGTAGCTTTTTCTGAGTATTCCTGGCAAAGCTAAAACCTTCTCTGAACTTTAATTTCTAAAATGATTAAAAAGAATAAACTTTCAGAATATTCTGGTTTGTATAATTACTTTTGAATTAGCTACCTGGTATTTTTTTAACTATTTAATTCTATTATAAAATTTTCATAAAAGATACATATAACTTCTTTGTTAAGGATCCAAAGCATTGCCTAGAGAGATCCTTCCGTGGTTAATAAAATTTTCTAAGAGAAAAAGTAGGAACTTGCAATAACCATTGTTCCTTCTAAGACAATAACTCTAAATTTGAATATATGAAAGTTTTTAATATAGCACTGAAAGAAAAACCTTCTCTGATGAAATAAAAAGCTATCCTTTTTGAATAAAAAGCTATTACCCATTTAGCTATTACATCATTTATCTTTTATGGATTTTTCATAGCAATAATTTTGGTTGTCATTTTTTAATTCTCTAAGCATATCTACAGAATCTAATGACTTCATAAGTTAACAAGCCATTACTGAGCCTGGTTAATTTTGAGAAAGAAAAACAGAAGTTCTTATAGATGCTCAGTAAAAACCTTATTATTTGAAAACCAACCATGTGGTTGAAGAATGTATCCTGGAACTACATAGAGTAAAATAATCCAAATGGAATGAAAAGCTAAATAAAATAGGTACAAATATGAAGGAACAATATTTTTCATCTCAACTTTCCATTTGGGATTCCAGAAAGTACTACCATTTGGAACCCAAGACAAGGTGAAGATGGGGGAGAAGGTGAAAGAGCTGCAGTCGCATCTAGTTTCCCATTTGAACTGAGTGTATGTGTGTTTGAACACAGAACTCTTCACTTAAAGCTGGTGAAAAACCACAACTTCCGAAGAAATTTGGGAAGAAAACTCAGAGCTATTCATTCATCAGAGTGAGTTGGGGAAGGGCAGAAAGAGAGGGAGAGAGAGGATCCTAAGCAGGCTCTGTGATGGCCGCCGATCCCGATGTGGGGCTCAGACCCAACAACCCGTGAGATCATGGCCATCTCACTCCCTGTTGGTATAATCTAGTTGGAGATATACTAGACATATTGTCAAAATTTTACATATTAAAAGCTGGAAGGGGGGAGCAAGGAGTTAGTGTTTATGAATGGAACAGGTACATTGTCTTACAGAATCCTACTCAACCTTCACAATGACCCTATGAGCTAGGTATTACTCATCCAATTTTATAAATGGGAAACTAAAGTTCAGAGAATCAATGAGTCATCAAGTTTAACCTGCTAATGATTAGTGGTGGGGTTAAAATGCCAACTGAGATCTGACTCTAGAGCTCATTCTCTTTTCTCTACCAGTGAGAGGTGAATCTTGAGGCACAGGAGGAGAACCCTGAGGCATCTCTGCTTGAGTACATTAGAGTGTATGTAATGTAAAAACTCACCATACCTGGAGGGGTAAAGTGCGGTGGGAACACAGAGCTAGGAGTAACTGAGTCTCTGTGGTGCCATGAAAGACCATGGATTATTTGAGGAATGTGGAAAAGATCACTCTGTGTGGCTAGAGCATTAGGAGGAAGTAGTGCAAATGGAAAGCGAGATAGGGTCAAAGGATAAGAGATTAAGAGGCACTTTCAGCCATGTCAACAAGGAGCATGATTATATATTATGTACTGAAATTCAGATTTCAGAAAATAATAGAAAGATTACAAAATATTAAGATAAAAATATTGCTATGTCCTACAGAGACCAAACCTTTCATTTAGAGAAATCCAAATGCCAAGCTTTTCTAATGCCAAGGAAGCTATTGTTATGCAAATCGATGCTGCATTTCTGTTAATTGGGGCTTGTTCTCAATGAAAGAGGAGGAGAAAAGTTTTTATCTTTAAAAATGGAAATTAAACCAATTTTAAAGTATATAATGAAACTCACCCAAATTGCAAAGTATGTTTTTCTATAATTAACACTTTTCAGTGACCCCATTTTTTTGTTGTCAGTATACAGTGTTCCCAACAATTTGTATTGTATTTTTTTTTTTGTCACTCAGTAATATTCAGTAGTAATTCAGTGATTTTGTCTTTCAGTAATAGTGAATTCCCATCATTGGTAAAGACTTGCACAAAAAACAAACAAAAGTCCACATGGAACATGAATAAGCATTTAACACCATCAGTAATTCCTCCCAAGCCAAAATGTAAGCCTAGGATTAAAAAAAAATAAAAAATCCTGGTTGATTTAATCTAGAGTTAGTTCTGTAACCTCCGCTTGTACTTAGGGCAACTCTGGAAGTCTGTGACCACTAAAACTGAAGCATTTTCTTCACACTCAACAATATCATCTAGTCTCTGTGGCTGGTCTTCCATGCCAATTCCTGTCTCTGCCACTGGGACAGGGCCCTTAATCACTTCCTGCTAGGACCGGGTTCTGATATTGCTTGTCAGGCCACTAGGGGAATAGACTTGTTAATAGAGTTCTGCCCCACACTGAGTAAACCTTTGCAGTGATGCCACTTCTAGCCAGATAGTTCATGTGTCATCACTGCCGAGACAGTCCTGCTGCCATGCTCACAAAGACTACCACTCACCCCACCCCCACTCCAACTGCCAACCAGCCTCCATCTGGCTTCCTTCTCTTCCTGGTGGAAAAGTACCCTGAGATGTCAGCAAGTCTCATGAAATCAGATGGCTCCAGTCACTGTCACTGAGCTCACTCACCATTGCTAAAAGTGAAAAATGTAGGGATTTTGTGCTATGGCAATGATCATTAGCATCTAAATGAAGCAAAGCCACTAAGGCTAGCCAGGCCTAAAGCAAAAATAGGAAAGTTGAGTACTTCTAAAATCACCAACATCTGTATCTTTGTATGATTTACACCAAATAGTCAACACTTCAAATCCTGCTACTCAAAACAGTTTGCAATGGGAATAACTTTAGCATTAGTTGCTAACCACTAACATCAGAAGTTTTTTCCTGGTGTACATACTTCTTTTTCATTGAGATACAATTCACATACCCTAAAATGGACCATTTTAAAAGTGTATGTCAGTGATTTTTAGTGTATTCACAAGGTTTTACAACCATCACCACTATCTAAGTCAAGAACATTTTCTTTACCATCCCTCCAAAAGCCTCTATATCCATTAGCAATCACTCTCATTCCCTCCTCTTCTGAGCCTCTGGCAATCACTAATCCACTTTCTGTTGTTATGGATTTGCCTATTCTGGACATTTCATATAAATGGAATCATATAACATATGGCTTTTTGTATCTAACTTCTTTCTCTTAGCATAATGTTTTCAAGGTTCACCCATGTCATAGCATGAATGAGTACTTTACCCCTTTTTATGGCTGAATAATGTTCCATTGCGTAGATATACAATTTTTGTTTATACATTCATCAGTTGATAGACACCTGGGTCGTTTCTACTTCTTGGCTATTGTGAATAATGCTGCTATGAACATTTCTGTACAAGCTTTTTTGTAAGCATGTTTTCAATTCTTTTAGGTATATACCTAGAAATGGAATTGCTGGATCGTATGGTAACTCTGTTTAACTTTTTGAGAAACTATCAAACTGTTTTCCAAAAACAGTTTGCAGCTTTTTACATTCCCACCAGCAATATATGAGGTCAGAGTTTTTTCACATTCTCATCAACATTTGCTATTTAAAAAAAAATTATTATTAAATTATTATTATAGCCATTCTAGTGTATGTGAAGTAGCTTTGATTTTTATTCCCTAATGACTAATGATGTCATTTAAAAAATAATAATAATAGTAAACATTGATTCTCTGGATATCTATCCACTGTTGAGAGTAGAAAAAAGTAACAATAATAAAAATTAGGAAAGTGTTATTTCCATTAAAAAAACAATAATAAATGTTCTATACGTTAACATCAATAATGTATTTTCCAAAATTAAAAAATGAGAAGATTGATATTGTTTTATATTTTGGCAGATGTCTTTAATATGTGGCTTAAATAGGGGCACCTGGGTGGCTCAGTCGGTTGAGCGCCCAACCTCGGCTCAGGTCATGATCTCACAGCTCGTGAGTTCGAGCCCCGCGTCAGACTCTGTACTGACAGCTCAGAGCCTGCAGCCTGCTTTGGATTCTGTGCCTCCCTCTCTCTCTCTGCCCCAACCCATTCACATTCTGTCTCTCCCTCTCTCAAAAATAAATAAACATCAAAAAAAATTTTTTTTAAATATGTGGCTTAAATAGGTAGGAGTTGGATTCTTGTGGCTGCTTCTACATTTAATCTGTTGTAATATGTTGTGATTGAAAAATATCAAGTGAATCTAGTTTCATAGATATACGGTTGGAGAAGGGAAGAGTATTTTTAATAGCCTTTCAGATAATTGTGGATATTCTTCACTGATAACTATACCAAAACTGGACATTGATCATTTTTTGGAAGTTAGTTGCAATATAAAATCTAAAACCATACCAGTGAATTTTTCATTCTCTGTTACAGAATCTATTGGTTTGTCTTGCTCTTTGAATGAATTTTTTCCCATGATTTTGTAACATCCTGCATTGGTCATTTTGCTAATATTTGCTCACTGAATTATACAGATCTTCCAAATGTTGACATAGTTGATTGTATAATTAAAAAAAAAATCACATCCAGGGGCGCTGAGTGGCTCAGTCAGTTAAGCGACTGACTTCAGCTCAGGTCATGAACTTGCGGTTCATGGGTCTGAACCCCGTGTCAGGATCTATGCTGACAGCTCAGAGCCTGGAGCCTGCTTTGGATTCTATGTCTCCCTCTCTCTGTTCCTCCCACCCTTGCATCTGTCTCTGTCAAAAATAAAGATTAAAAATATATATAAATAAAATAAAATAAATCACATCCATTAATTTCACCAATAACCGCATTAGAAAGCTCCCTAAGTGTTAGGATGTTGTTGAGTTGACAGATACAGGTTTTTAAAAATCCTAATTTTATCACTGGCCGCAAAAACTATTTTTTTCTTAAAGGACAGACTCATTCACTTTCAAGATAGTGTCTGCCAACTAGCTAAAACTCAAAAATCATCATTTGTCAGTTGTTGTTTCAAGCAAAATTGATGTGCAGGGAGGGAGGGAGGCAGGGATAGCTAGTTCAGCTTCCAATTAAAACAATTATGTTTGTGTTTTGCACATTTTGATGTGTCGTAGATTTTATTTGTACTTACCATTTCCTCACCTCCAGAGTGTTTTCCCCACTTTTTCTCCATGCTTTCCAGCCTCAGAACATACATTGCACTTCCCAGCTTGTAATGCATTTGTCTGAACTCCCACACCTTCCATGTCTGAGGCACTTCCCCACCTTTTAAATCTTCACAGATGGCAGTCTACCTCCCACTAAAGAAGCTGAAAAGGATGGATACTTGTTTTCCCAAGAAGAGTGGTAGTTAGGACATGTGAACGTGAACAAGGCTCAGCCAATCATCAGGATCAAATTGATGTGGTTTTGGTGTGGTGGTGGGGGTCCAGAAGGCCCAGAAAGAATTCTCTAAGATGTCTCTGGTGCAAAAAGGTGATTTTATTAAAGCACAGGGACTGGAGGACCCCTGCACAGAAAGAGCTGCATTTTAAGTGTGAGGGGTGACTGATTATATACCTGGGCGTAGGTGGAGGTAAGGAAAATGAAGGTTTCCAAAAGGACTTTCAAATGCTATAGAAGACTCACAAGATAAAGGAGGCCTAGCTATTGTCAAGCTAAGGTTGTTTTCCCCTCTAGTAAGGCATTAAGACAATAGGGAGTTCCTGGAGGAATGTTGTACTCTGCCTATCTGAAGTATTTGTCAACAGGCTGCAGGTTATAAGGAAATTAAATTGTATCTACTATTTTTCTTCTTGCCTTTGTTCCCCACATCACTATGGAGAGGAGGGTGATGTTAGGGCTCGAGGAAACTGAGTCTATAGGTTTCTGCTAGTTTATTTATAAGATTGCCTTTTTCCTGTAAACTGATGGAGACTCCTGCATGACTGTGGTCTCTATCAGTGCACCATTTGTTTTTTTCTTTCTCTTAGCTTTAGGGCAGCCAAGAGTGCCTGAGAAATGTCACACATATTGCACCTAAGGAGGGAGGAGGTTTATGGGGTCTCAGTTTGCCTTATGTTCCCTCATCAAAACTCTTTAGGATTTTTAATCTGGAGCTAGTGACACAAAGAGCCAGAAAAGAGGGTGAGGTGGCAGATTCATTTGGCAGTATCATGACAGGACAATAACCCTCTTTCGTAGTTGCGGTAGCATCCAGGGACCACAGTAGTGGCAGTGCCAGCACCAGCGGCACCTGGGAATATTTGAAGGTGTCAGTGGCATCTGAACTGCAAGCTATAAAGCCCAGCTCTTTGTATTCCCTGGGTGAACTTGGCCGGAATGACTAGTTCTAACTAAAAGGAAAGGGAGTTTCCTACTGAACAGTAAAGTCAAGTGGCAAAGTCAACAGGCTCAAAATAAATTTCTATTCACTTTTACCATGTAAGAGGAAAAAAAATTAGAAGGTCCAGCAGAAGATTTTATCTTCAGTCAGTTATTTTTGTGTAGTTTACTAGAGCTTAGAACTAATGAGGCCACAGTCACTATTTCAAAGGCCAAAGGGTAAATCAGATACATTGTTTGGTCACACACCACTGGTTAGAGCACAGAGGTGGCAAGTGATCAAACCAGAGCTCAGGAAAAGAGAGTATTTGGGTCAATGTGATCACACTCTAAGTGCATAGTTCAGTGAATCAGTTCTGGTGTCTTCATATACGTTAACCAGAGTCCATTGACTAAGTCTCTCCCTCAGTCATAATCTGGCAGAAAATTCCATGTATTTCATGAAATTTGAATTGGCATTTATTTTCTTGCTATTTATAGCAGTACATTATGGAAACAGAAACATTTCCTTCTATTAGGCTCACGGGATGGCTAACAAAAAAGATACCGTATTAAATAAACTCTGTTGCATGCTTCTCTTTTTTCCAGAGGGCTGATGGGGTTGGTTATTAGGCCTTTACTAATTTCTTTCATGACCTAAGTTAACTCTTCTCTTCATGATTCAATTCACCTCTGGAATCCACAAGTATACCTATGACTTAGCACTGTGTGAACAATAATGCATTAGTCAAAACTTGTATAAGGTTCTCCATGGCAATTTTGAAAAAGTCCATTATAAAGGGACAGATATCATTAAAATTTTGGTAGTAAAAAGTGTGAGAAAAGAGCTTAATTTATACAACCTGAAGTAAAGAAGCTTTAAGAGAGACTGACCCTTGTTTTTGAGTATGAAAACACTTTCTACATAAATGATAGAAAACAATAATTCTCAGTCCCATATAGCAGATGGAAATTACAGCAGGGAGAATTTAAACTAGACATTAGAAAACTCTAACAATTGTGAAGTGTGGGTAATTATTATCCCAGGATTATAGAGGTTTCTTGAAAATAGATATCAATTTTAATTGAAAATAAAGTCATTCCAGTAAATAATTACAACATCTCATCCTTGAGGTAACTTGAAAAACTCACAGCTCAGGGAAAGATGGCAGCCAGCTCCCTCTGAGAAAACAATAAACTATAGTTATTTTTTAGAAGCAAAAATATTATAAAAACAGGCAGTGGGACAAAACATAAGAGGTTCTTAAATATGGAGAACAAACAGAGGGTTGCTGAAGGGGTTGTGGGGGGGGGGGGTATGGGCTAAATGGATAAGGGGCATTAAGGAATCTACTCCTGAAATCATTGTTGCACTATATGCTAACTAACTGGGATGTAAATTAAGAAATAAATTAATTTTTTTAAAAAGGACAAAATTAATGGTTATTTTCAAATAATTTGCCCTTGCATCCAACTCGGGACCAACCAGAGAAAGCCAAATATGCTCCCTAAGCAAATCACATAGGATGTGCAATTCAATTCTCAAAATAGGATGACTCAATTCAACTTCCTAAAACAAAATTTACATCAAGAATCTTTGCAGGGATGGAGTGATAAGACACATATCTGCCTTCTGAGAGTTACAATATTGGATGGAGAGCAAGCAGAATTAATCAAGTATAAATATAACTATAAAATAAAACAAAATATAACTGATAAATACCAAAAATAAAGTCTTATATTTCTGCAGATCATGTCACGGTAAAGACAATTTAGCGGGTTATAATGTTGGTGACAAAAACTTAAGATTCAGATGTTTCAGCCCACAGGACAATGTTTGCTTCTCAAAGTAGAGCTGACCATTGGTTAAAAGGCCATAAAAGAATTCACTGCAAAAAGATAAAAAGAAGCTGCCATTTGGGTATGCTGTACAGCAATATCATTTAACACATTTGGTAACCAGGGTTGAGCATAACTGTTTTTCTCATCTTATATTTGAGGAAGCATATAAGGAAGAAAGAGGTTGCAAGTTAGCAAAGTCATAGAGAAAGAAGAAAACATGCTCAAAGAAGAATCTACATTTCAAAAATTCCAACTTCAAAATAGGCCTAGAAGAATTATAATTTTGAAATCTCTACAGTATGCCCATGTATAGGTGACCCTGATAATTGAAAGCATGACCATATTAATAATAATAATAATAATAACAATAATAATAATAATAATAAGGAAACTTCTACAGAGGAATGAAGTACCAGTAGAAGCAGAGTTTAAAAACTTGCTCCATGTTCAGTGCTATGCTTTGGACACTTAGTAAATATAATTAGATTCATTGCTAAAATGTTTACTAAAATCAAATATCCACTTAGAAATGGTATCAATTTTTAAATCACTTAGCCTGACTGATTTTTATGTGTATGTTAGAAATCAGCTTTCTGGGCACAAGATACAGAGAAATACTTCCCACATTTTCTAGTGTCTCTCTAATGTTGGTAGGATCGTGATATCTTTTATATAACAGCCTTTTTCAAAAATCAAACTGTAAAAAATAATTTTCAGTAAAATATAACCTGATACAATGATTATTTAACTTTCACTGTTTAGAAGTGAAACTATGCTGAAACTATAGTAGAAAAGTTGGCAATGGCATAACCAAAACAATTTACAAAAAAAATAAAATATCTAATTAAAATGAAAAAACTGTAATCAAAATTACAGATAAAATATTTTTCTAGGGGCACCTGGGTGGCTCAGTTGGTTAAGCAACTGATTTCGGCTCAGGTCATGATCTCATGGTTTGTGAGTTCGAGCCCCTGCTTCAGGCTCAGGCTCTGTGTGTGCAACTCAGAGCCTGGAGCCTGCTTCAGATTCTGTGTCTCCCTCTCTCTCTGCCCCTCCACTGCTCACGCTCTCTCTCTCTCTCTCAAAAATAAATATTAAAAATATTTTCAAAGATACTTTTCTATTATATTCATAAAAGATTTTTTTTCATATTTAGGTGAATACTCTCAATCAACCACAGCTATTGTCAGTGGAATTTGGCACAATGTTCATGGAAAGCTAATCAGCAATTCAGATCATCAGCCCAAAGAAGGTTTATAACTTTGACCAAAATTTTCCACTTTTAAGAATTTTCCTTAATGGTACAGCCATTATGGCAAATAGTGTAGAAGTTCCTCAAAAACTTAAAAAACTGAACTATCATATGATCTAGCAATGTCACTTCTAGGTATACATCAAAAGGAAATTCAAATACGACCTCAAAAAGATATCTGCACTCCCATGTTCATTGCAGTATTATTCATAATGGCCAAGATACAGAAACAACCTATCAGTGAATTAATGTCTAAAGAAGATGTGTTTTATACACACACACACACACACACACACACACACACACACACAGAGTGAAATATTATTCAGCCAGGAGAAAGAAGGACATCCTGTTGTTTGCCACAACATGGATGGATCTTGAGGGCATTGTGCTAAGGAAAATAAGTCAGATCATGAAAGACAAATACTGCATGGCATCACTTATATATGGAACCTATAAAAGCCAAACTCACAGAAACAAAGACTAGATGGTAGTTACCAGAGGCTGGAAGATGGGGAAAGGGGATGTTGTTCAAGAGTACAAACTTCTAGTAATAAGATGAATAAGTCCCAGGACCAAATGTACAGTACAGTGATTTTAGTTAACAATACTATATTGTATACTTGAAAGTTGCTAAAAGAACAGATCTTAAATGTTCTTACACAAAAAAGGAACGGTACTTATGTGATGTGTTGCAGGTTTTAGCTAACATTATGGTGAAAATGATTTTGCAATATTAACATCTTAAACTTACAAATGTTATATATCAATTATATTTCAGTAAATGTACATTTGTGGGGTTGAAATAGAACTTACCTTAAGGAGAAAGACTTAGATTCAACAATATTCACTATTTAAAGTACAGCAAATTGGGACCCATTGGTCTTCCATGGGAAGGCAACCATGAGAACCCTTTGCTTAAGATTAGCTTTGTCTGCACTGTAAATGACTATGAAGAAAAGGCAATAAAGATGCTCCTCAATGTTTTTCAGCTTGTGAAATTCAGATCAGAGTGTCATATTTCCTAAGAAAATCTGTAGCAATATGTGAGAAATTTTCATAGGAGTGTGGGTGAGACAAGGAGTTCTACAATGCTTTAAAAACTATAGGGGGGGGCGGTGCCTAGGTGGCTGGCTCAGTTGGTTAAGCATCTGACTTTGGCTCATGTCATGATCTCACCATTCATGAGTTTGAGCCCCATGATGGGCTCTGTGCTGGCAGCTCAGAGCCTGGAGCCTGCTTCAGATTCTGTGTGTCCCTCTCTCCCAGCTCCTCCCTGCTCCTCCCCTGCTCATGCTTTGTCTCTGTCTCTCAAAATAAAAATAAAGCTTAAAAAATTAAATTAAAAAAAAAACAAACTATAGGGGCAGCACCTGGGGTGGCTCAGTCAGTTGAGCATCTCACTCTTGGTTTCAGCTCAGGTCATGATCTCATGGTTCATGGGATTGAGCCCTGTGTCAGACTCTGTGCTGGCAGCGAGGAGCCTGCTTGGGACTTTTCTCTTTCCCTCGCTCTCTGCCCCTCACCAACTCGCACTGTCTCTGTCTCTCTCAAAAGAAATAAATAAACTTTATAAAAAACAAAACAAAACAAAATAAAAAACTATATATTAGTCTGCTTGGGCTGCCACAACAAAATGATATAGACTGGGTGGTTTCAACAGTGGAAAGTCATTTTCTCATTGTTTTAGAGGCTGGACATCTATAATCTGAGTGCCAGCACAGTAGGGTTCTAGTGAGAGTTCTCTTCGTGGCTGTCAGACAGCCATCCTTTCTGTGTGTCCTAACATGATGAGGGGTGGGCAGGGGAAGAATGTACTTTCTGGTGTCTCTTCTTCTAAGAGTACTAATCCCAGGGTGAGGGCCCCACTCTCATGGCCTCATTGAAACCTAATCACTTCCCAAAGGCTTCATCTCCAAATAGCATTACTTTGAGGGGTTATAAATTTGACATCAATTTTGAGATGACACAATTCACAATATTAAAAAATGTTTCTAGGTCAGTCTAATAATGATAATAAATGAAAATTCTGTTAACCTGAATTCATTCATGTAAGCTAAAGCTCTAGCATTCTGATGTAGTTCTTTAAAAAACATAAAATATTGGGAAAAATTGCATTTAGTATGGCAGAATTAGAAAATCAAGATTTTGCAATACCTAGGAAATGACTTCTAAAATTATGGAACATCTTATTGGGAGACCAGGATATTGCCACAGTGCCCAAGTATCACCTCTCAGTTTATTCATTAATTCCAAAGGGTAAAATGTATCTTTACAATGTGGAGACCTGGCAGTTGCCATCTGAACTTAACAATCACACTAAGTATCATTAGTAGTGGGACAATATGACATTATATACTTCCAGATTAGATATGAAGTCATATTACATGTGTTGTGAATGAAGGATTCTTGACAAATAAGCTTAATTTGAATTTAATCAAGTCTAAATTTAAATTTCAGTCTACATGAAATACAAGGAATAAAGGAACAGGTTAAATAACATCATGAGAAACAATCTGAATATAGAATATACTGTATAAGACAAATGTCCTGTATATTCAAAAAGTCAATGTCATGAAAAAATGGGTTGCAAATTGTTCTAAATTAAAAGAGATGACCATCAAATTTAATATGTTAAATTTAATACTTTAAAATATGCATCTACAAAAGGCATTTGGAGACAGTTGGGAGACTTTGAATATGGAGTGGATATTAAATAACATAAAATTACTATTAATTTTCTTGGATGTAATAATGGCACTTAGATTAAGTAGACCATTCTTATTTTTAGAGGTTGCATGATGAAATATCAAGGGGTGGCATTTCATATGTCTGCAAATGACTTTTAAATATTTCAGAAAGGTAAATGGGGCACCTGGGCAGCTCAGCTGGTTAAGCATCCGACTTTGACTCAGGTCATGATCTCGTGGTTTGTGAGTTCAAGCCCTGCGTCATGCACTGTGCTGATAGCTCAGAGCCTGGAGCCTGCTTCAGATTCTGTGTCCCCCTCTCTCTCTGCCCCTCCTCTGCTTGTACTCTCTCTCTCTCTCTTTCTCTCTCTCAAAAATAAAATAAATAATAAAACATTAAAAATTTAAAAATAAATAAATATTTCAGCAAGGAAATCAATGTATCCATGTATATAAAGACAGAAATATTTAAGAATTTGGCAACATGTTAATAGTTGTTGAGTTAATGGGAGTAGATGAATTTTTTGTATCATCCATTTTGTATTATCCATTGTATTCTATTTTCTCCTTATTTGAAACTTTCAAATAAAAACTTGCCAGAAAAGTAAATTAAGTTTTTCATTTAAAAATAAATAATGCTAAGTAAACAATATAGCCCACAGCTAATATCATCCTCAATGGGGAAAAACTGAGGGCTTTCTCCCTGAGGTCAGGAACATGACAGGATGTCCACTCTCACCGCTGTTGTTTAACATAGTGTTGGAGGTTCTAGCATCAGCAATCAGACAACAAAAGGAAATCAAAGCCATCAAAATTGGCAAAGATGAAATTAAGCTTTACTTTTTGCAGATGACATGATATTATACATGGAAAACCCAAGAGACTCCACCAAAAGTCTGCTAGAACTGATACATGAATTCAGCAAAGTCGTAGGATACAAAATCAATGTACAGAAATGAGTTGCATTCTTATACACTAATAGTGAAGCAACAGAAAGACAAATAAAGAAACTGATCCCATTCACAATTGCACCAAGAATCATAAAATACCTAGGAATAAACCTGACCAAAGATGTAAAAGATCTGTATGCTGAAAACTATAGAAAGCTTATGAAGGAAATTGAAGAAGATACAAAGAAATGGAAAAATATTATGTGCTCATGGATTGGAAGAATAAATATTGTTAAAATGTCAATACTACCAAAAGCTATCTACACAGTCAATGCAATCCCAATCAAAATTGCACCAGCATTCTTCTTGAAGCTAGAACAAGCAATCTTAAATTCGGAACCACAAATATGGAACCACAAAAGGCCCCGAATAGCCAAAGTAATTTTGAAGAAGAAGACCAAAGCAGGAGGCATCACAATCCCAGACTTTAGCCTCTACTACAAAGCTGTAATCATCAAGACAGCATGCTATTGGCACAACAACAGACACATAGACCAATGGAATAGAATAGAAACCCCAGAACTAGACCCACAAAAGTATGGCCAACTAATCTTTGACAAAGCAGGAAAGAATATCCAATGGAAAAAAGACAGTCTCTTTAACAAATGGTGCTGGGAGAACTGGACAGCAACATGCAGAAGAATGAAACTAGACCACTTTCTTACACCATTCACAAAAACAAACTCAAAATGGATAAAGGACCTAAATGTGAGACAGGAAACCATCAAAACCCTAGAGGAGAAAGCAGGGAAAAACCTCTCTGACCTCAGCCGCAGCAATTTCTTACTTGACACATCTCCAAAGGCAAGGGAAACAAAAGCAAAAATGAACTATTGAGACCTCATGAAGATAAAAAGCTTCTGCGCAGCAAAGGAAACAATCAACAAAACTAAAAGGCAACCAACAGAATGGGAAAAGATATTTGCAAATGACATATCGGACAAAGGGCTAGTATCCAAAATCTATAAAGAGCTCACCAAACTCCACACCTGAAAAACAAATAATCCAGTGAAGAAATGGGCAGAAAACATGAATAGACACTTCTCTAAAGAAGACATCCGGATGGCCAACAGGCACATGAAAAGATGCTCAATATCTCTCCTCATCAGGGAAATACAAATCAAAACCACACTTAGATATCACCTCACGCCAGTCAGAGTGGCCAAAATGAACAAACAGGAGACTATAGATGCTGGAGAGGATGTGGAGAAATGGGAACCCTCTTTCACTGTTGGTGGGAATGCAAACTGGTGCAGCCACTCTGGAAAACAATGTGGAGGTTCCTCAAAAAATTAAAAATAGACCTACTCTATGACCCAGCAATAGCACTGCTAGGAATTTACCCAAGGGATACAGGAGTGCTGATGCATAGGGGCACTTGTTTCCAATGTATATAGCAGCACTCTCAACAATAGTCAAATTATGGAAAGAGCCTAAATGTCCATCAACTGATAAATGGAAAAAGAAATTGTGGTTTATATACACAATGGAATACTACATGGCAATGAGAAAGAATGAAATATGGCCTTTTGTAGCAACATGGATGGAACTGGAGAGTGTTTGCTAAGTGAAATAAGTCATACAGAGAAGGACAGATTCCATATGTTTTCACTCCTATGTGGATCCTGAGAAACTTAACAGAAGACCATGGGGGAGGGGAAGAAAAAAAAATGGTTAGGGAGGGAGGGAGCCAAAACATAAGACTCCTAAAAACTGAGAACAAACTGAGGGTTTATGTGGGGTGGGAGGGAGGAGTGGGTGGGTGATGGGTATTGAGGGCACCTGTTGGGATGAGCACTGGGTGTTGTATGATAACCAATTTGACAATAAATTTCATAATAAAAATAAATAAATAAATAAACGAATAAATAAATAAATAAAGCTAAGTAAACAATACATGTAATAAATATGTAATAAATAAATCATAATGTAGTCAATACTCATAAATATATCACCCAACCCAAGATCTAGAACACTAATCATACCATTAAACCTATGTATATGGACTTCCAGGGAAGGTGGAAGAGTAGTGGAGCATCCCACAGATACAATTAGGTAACATCCACATCAGTATAAATAAATCAGAAAATGACCTGAAGACCAACAGAAGAGCTATATGTAGAGAAGAAGGCTACACTGAAGAGAGTAAGGAGGGCAGAGATATGGTCAGGAGCCAAATGGATCCACACGACTGTCCATAGGAGGGACCTCACAGGTATGGAAAGGGAGAAGAGGATCCCATACCAGGTAGTTCAGGCACCAGGGGGCCCACACTGGGAAGACAAATCCCCATAACACTTGGTTTTGAAGGCCAGAGGGGCCTGGCTTTATAAGTGTTTACAATCAGTGGAGCTTAACATCTGAAACTTTAAAATTCAGTGGGCTGAGTCCTTACCCTTTAAGAGACAGCACAACAAACAGCCCTGCAGAGATACAACATAGAAGCAGCAGTGTGAGATTTGTTTTCTTTGTTTCCTTTTTTTTAAATAAATTTTTGTAAGTTTTTATTTATTTATTTTGAGAGAGACAGAGAGAGAGAGAGCAGGGGAGGGGCAGTTAGAGAGGGAGAGAGAATCCCAAGCAGACTCCACACAGCCAGTGTGGAGCCCGATGTGGGGCTGGAACTCACAAACAGTGAGATCATAACCTGAGCCAAAACCAAGAGTTGTATGCTTAACCAACAGAACTACCCAGGTGCCCCAGGAGGTAGATTTGTTTCCTATGTCAGAACATGTGCTGCAAAGCCAGGAATTGTTGAGAGATTTCAAGAACAAAAGACCTGATGGGTGCCATTTCCCTCCCCTACCCCCTAGCCTAGATACACAGACACCTGCAGGGAACCAGCACAATGCCAAAACTCTCCACCTAACTTGCTAATAGTGAGCCTCTCCCCTGAGTGCTTCTGTGGATCTGCCCCCTCTGTCCCAGTGGCAGGAGTTTCCTAAGTCATTCCAGGTCCCTTCCCCCAATAACAGATTTGTGGAAACCTTGCTAGCACCATATCCCCATTCCCTACATTCTCACACAGACCTGCCCACTCCAATATAGGCTTGGCCAGAACTCACCAAAAGTAGTGCCACAACAAGCCCGGCAGTGTGCAAGCAGCCATGACAGGGGTCAGTACCATTGCAAAGTAACTCTTGCCCCAGGGAGAGAGGAAGATAACCACACATATCTGTCCAACTGAGGTCCAAGCAGTGGGCTGGAGACAGACATCTGGTCTCACTGCAGCCTACCCATCAGCAAAAGCTTCTCAGAAGACAACATAGGGAAAGTGCCCTGCAGTTTTGTGATATTGCAGTTATGAAAAATGCCTGGTCTAATGCAACTCAAATCAAGGTGGTCCCAGACTAGCCCACTAACAAAAAGGAACAAAACCCTGCTCACAACAGGCAAAGAGAACCATTGCAGACAACTGGACTGAAGGCAAAAGCAGCTCAGCCACACTGCAGCGTGCACATAACACATGGAGGAGACACTCTTGAAGCACCAGCTTCCAGTGAACAGGGGGCACTGCACAGTGGGCACTACAGGACCTCTTCTCCATAAGGCCACTACTTTCAAGAACAGGAGACATAGCTGACTTTCCTAACACCAAGAAACAGACATAGTGAGTTAGACAAAATGAAGAGACAGAGGACTGTGTTCCACATGTAAGAACAAGAAAAATCATAGCAAGAGAGCTAAATGAAACAGAGATCAGTAATATGCGTGATAGAGAATTTCTAGTAACTGTCATAAAGATACTCACTGGACTTGAGGAAAGACTGGAACGCCTCAGTAAGACCCTCAACAAAGAGAAAGAAGACACAAAAAATAACCAATCAGAGATGAAGAACTCAATAATTGAAATTAAAAATACACTAGAGGGAATAAAGAGTAGACCAGAGGAAGCAGAAGAATGAACCAGCAACCTGAAAGACAGAATGATGGAAAGCAATCAAGCTGAACATGAGAGAGAAAAACAAATAATAGAAATGAAAATATATTTAGGGAACTCAGCAACGTCATCAAGCATAATAACATTCACATTATAGGGATACCAGAAGGAGAAGAGGGAGAAAATGGGCAGAAAATGTATTTGAAGAAATAATAGCTGAACATTTCCCAAATCTGGGGAAGAAAACAGAAATCCAGATCCAGGATACACAGCAAAATCAACACAAGAAAGTACACACCAAGATACACAATAATTAAAATAACAAAAAGTAGTAAAGAGAAAATTGTAGAAGCAGCAAGAGAAAAAATAGTTAAATACATAGGAAACCCCATAAGGCTATCCATTGATTTTTTTCAGCAGAAATTTAGCAGGTCAGAGGGAGTGGCACAATATATACTAATTTCTGAAAGGAAAAACCTGCCAGCAAGAATTATCTACCCAGCAAGGCTATCATTCAGAATAGAAGGAAAGATAGTTTCCTAGAAAAAACAAGTGTTAAAGGAATTCAACCTTAAAATAAATGTTAAAGGCAACTCTGTGAGTGGAAAGGAAAGACCATAAGCAGGGATAAGAACAATAGGAAGCACAAAAGTAGTAAAATTAAGTATATCTATAAAACTCAGTCAAGAGATTCACGAAATAAAAAGATGTAAAGAATGACACCATACACTTGAAACAGGGGAGGGAGAGGAGTAAAAATTTAGTGTTTTTAGAAAGGGTTCAAATTTAAGTGACCATCAACTTAATATAGACTGCTACATGCATTAGATGTTATATATAAACCTAATGATAACCACAAATGAAATACGCGAAGAAATACTAATAGATATGCAAAAAAAAAAAAAAAGAAGAAGAAGAAAGGAATCCAAGTAGAGCACTAAAGAAATCCAGCAAATAATGAGTGAAGCGAGCAAGAGAAGGACAGAAAAGAACTCCAAAACCAAACATAAAACAAGTAACAAAATGACAGTAAGTACACACGTATTGATAATCACTTTGAGTGTAAATGGACTAAACGTTCCAACCAAAAGACATAGGGTGACAGTATGGATAAAAAAAACAAGACTCATCTATATGTTGTTTACAAGAGATTCATTTCAGACCTAAAGACACATACAGATTGAAAGTGAAGGAGTGGAAAAACATTTATCATGCAAAAAGAAGTGAAGAGAAATCTGGTAGCAATACCAATTTCAGACAAAACAGACTTTGTAACTAAGACTGTAACAAGAGATAAGGAAGGACATTATATAATAATAAAAGGGACAATCCAAGAAGAACATATAACAATTATAAATATTTATTCACCCAAAATAAGAGCACCCCAGTATATAAAGCAGTTAATAACAAACATAAAGGAAGTAATCGATAGTAATACAATAATAGTAGAGGACTTTAACATTCCACGTACATAAATGGATAGATTATCCAAACAGAAAATCAACAAGAAAACAATGGCTTTGAATGATACATTGGTTCCGATAGATCTAATAGATATATTCTGAATACTTTATCCTGAAACAGCAGAATACACATTCCTTTCAAGTACATATGGAACATTCTCCACTATAGATCACATGTGAGGGCACAAAAAAACCCTCAACAAATTCAAAAAGATTGAATTCATACCATGCATCTTTTCTTATCATGACACTATGAAACTAGAAATCAACCCACAAGAAAAAATCTGGAAAGAACACAAATACATAAAGGTTAAATAACATGCTACTAAACAATGAGTGGGTCAGCCAAGAAATAAAAAAAATCAAAAAGTATATGGAAACAAACAAAAATGAAAACACAATGATCCAAAACTTTTTGGATGCAGCAAAAGTTGTTCTAGGATGAAACTTTATAGCAATACAGGCCTACCTCAAAACCAAGAATAATCTCAAATAAACAACCTAAATTTATGCCTAAGGAGCTAGAAAAAGAAGTACAAACAAAACCCAAAACCAGTAGAAGGAAGGAAATAATAAAGATTAGAGCAAAAATAATGAAATAGAAACCAAAAAACCCAATGAACAGATCAATGAAACCAAGAGCTGGTTCTTTGAAAAGATCAACAAAAGTGATAAACATTTAGCCAGACTTATCAAAAACAACAGAGAGATGACTCAAATAAACAAAATCAGAAATGAAAGAGGATACATAACAACTGACACCAAGGAAATACAAAGTATTATAAGAGAATATTATGAAAAATTATATGCCAACAAACTGGACAACCTGGAAGAAATAGATAAATTTCTAGACACATACAACCTCCTAAAACTGAATCAGAAAGACTGTCTCTTCAAGAAATAGTGGTTGGGAAAATTGGACAGCTACATTGAAAACAATGAGACTGAACCATTTTCTTACACCAGACACAAAAATAAACTCAAAATGGATTAAAGACCTAAATGTGAGACCTGAAACCATAAGAATCCTAGAAGAAAGTACAGACAGTAATTTCACTGACATCCGTCATAGCATCATTTCCTTAGATAAGTCTCCTGAGGCAAAGGAAACAAAAGCAAACATAAACTTGATCTACATCAAAATTAGAAGCTTCTGCATGGCAAAGAAAGCAATAAAAAAACTAAAAGACAACCTCCTGAATGGGAAAAGATATTTGCAAATGACACATCCCATAAAGAGTTGTGTCCAAATTATATAAAGGACTTACATGACTCCATACTAAAACAACCAAATAATCCCGTTAAAAATGGGCAGAAGACATGAACAGACATTCCTCCAAAGAAGACATCCAGATGGCCTACAGACACATGAAAATATGCTCAACATCACTTGTCATCAGGGAAATGCAAATCAAAACCACAATGAAATATCATCTCACACTTGTCAGAATGACTAAAATCAAAAACACAAGAAACAATAAGCGCTGACGAGGATGTGGGGGAAAAGGGACATTCATGCATTGTTGGTGGGAATGCAAACTGGTGCAGCCACTCTGGAAAAAAGTATGGAAGTTCCTCAAAAAATTACAAATGGAATTACCATATAATCCAGTAATTCCACTACTGGGTATTTACCTCAAGAATATGAAAACACTAATTCAAAAAGATATATACACTTCCATGTTTATTGCAGCATTATTCATAATAGCCAAATTATGGAAGCAGCCCAAGCATCCACCAATAGATGAATGGATAAAGAAGTGGTTGTTAAAAAAAAAAAGAGGCTATATATATACATATACATATATATATATATACATATATATATACTTATATATATAATGGAATATTATTCAGTCACTAAACAGAATGAACTCTTTCCATTTGCAACAACATGGATGGACCTAGAGGATATAATGTGAAGTGAAATAAGTCAGAGAAAGACAAATACCATGATTTTACTCATATGTGGAATTTCAAAAACCAAAGAAAAAAGAGACAAGCCAATAAACAGACTCTTAACAATAGAGAACAAATTGATGGTTACTGGAGTGGAGGAGGGTGGAAAGATGTGTGAAATAAGTGAAGGGAATCACATCACTTATTGTAATGAGCACTGAGTAATGTAAAAAATTGGTGAATCACTATGTTGTACCATGGAAACTAATATAACATTATATGTTAATTATGCTGAAATTAATATTAAAAATGTCTACATATAATTCTGTGTCTCCCTCTCTCTCTCTGACCCTCCCCTGTTCATGCTCTGTCTCTGTCTCAAAAATAAATAAACGTTAAAAAAAATTTTTTTAAATGTCTACATATATACTCCTCCCCATCTTATCCACCAAATTCCCCAACTATCTTGGGATTTTAAAATTTTTTATGGAAATTTTCAAGTATATATAAAACCCGTAGCCCCAGCATTGCAATTTTGGTTTTACATGCTAGGTATTATCCTTAGAAAATTCCCCTATCATTTGCAAAACTAGTAATTCTAACAAGGTGTATACTCTCCGCAAGTTAAATATTCTGTAAGGGAACTTACTCTCAGAGAAATTTAGACCAATAAGATCAGAAGCAGAAATGCTTAGTGCAATTCTCGACCATTTTAAAAAAAATTTTTTTTAATGTTTTTATTTATTTTTGAGACAGAGAGAGACAGAGCATGAGCAGGGGAGGGGCAGAGAGAGAGGGAGACACAGAATCCAAAGCAGGCTCCAGGCTCTGAGCTGTCAGCACAGAGCCCTAAGCAGGACTCAAACTCACAGAGTGCAAGATCATGACCTGAGCTGAAGTCGGATGCTCAACCAACTGAGCCACCTAGGTGGATGAATATAAATCTTTACTTCAGTTGGGATCAGTTCTAAAACACAGCATTGTTTTGGATACAGTATTTCTTACTATACGAAAACAAATCAATACTTAATATGAAGTACACAATATATCTTATAACTAGCATTGCCAGAAGAACCTGTTCTAGTAATTCATTCGGTTTAATTCATTGTTATTGTGAAATGAGTTTGTAAAACAGATATGAAATTTAGTTCTCTGTCCTGAAAACCAGTTAAGTGGAAAGCAAGTATGCCAATCAGAAGACTGATATTCTTGGCATTTGATAATTATTAAGTTGCTAGAATTTAGTTCAAGAATGAATAAAGAATTCTAATTAGTAAATGAAATGAACCTAGAAGAACATCGATTAAGAAGCATTTAAAAAAATAATAAAAGCAAAGTAAGAAAGACTTAAGTCAAAATTTAGAATACTGTTAAAGAGGAAATAAGAAAAGGAAGTGGTTTACAGACTTAGGGTTTTTATATATAAACTTGAGGTTTTTACCTTTATTGAAGGAAGCATAAGAGTTGCAATTTAAAAAAAGAGGCAATACAGTATGGGAAGAAACTGGTAAAGCATTAAGTAATTATATTTTCCCATTAATCAGTTTTCCATGTGTATCCAGGTGCTCTCTCATGGTTTGATGTTGAAGGATGATAAAATGTTGTACACCAATTATGTGCTGGATTCTTTTACACAGCTTCTAATTTCTAACAACAACCCCAGAGGACAAAGTTTATCCTCTCCATTTTATCAGAGTTAGTTGAGGCTCAGAGAAGTTAAGTATGGATATAAATCACAGTACTAGTAATGATAAAAATAAATTTTATGCTCAAGTTTCCCTGGTTCCAACTTAGTGATTATTTTTGCAGGACTAAACAACCACAATAGCCTAAGTATGTGTTCATAAGTTAAGCCTATCCTCATAAGATACAGGATTTCTGAGTTAACAAATGCAAAATTATACAATTTGATTATTATCTAATCAAATCTGAAAAAGTAGAACTTAAAAGAATGAGCTTTTTAAAACTGCCAGTTGTGGTTAGAAAAGGAAAGAAAAAACAGTTCCCAGAAGACAGAGTATAAACACATCCACACACATAGATACTTTAAATAAATATGTATATTTACACATACATATTTTTTAAAACACTACTCTAGGAAACAAAAAAATGACAAAAACAATCTTATATCCATTTTGCCTATCATCTTGGCTAGCACTCTTGCTATGATATAGGTGTTTCTGTAATTGCTCTTGGGAGTCACAATTGGTATTATCTTCCTTAAAAGCAATGTACGGTATGCAAAAGCTTAAAAGAAAACCTGTCATCTAGTATTTCCACTCTTAGAAACCTAGACCAACCACAATAAAATTAGAGATCATGGCAAAATGTTATGAAGGATGTAAATCTCAACATTATTTATAAGGATGAAACAATGGAAACAATAGAACAACAAAAGGGAAATTATTGAATAAAACATGATACTTTCACATGTTCCTTATTATATAGCCATTAAAATAAATTCTTCAACTATTAATTAAAAAAAGATTGCAACATAATTTTGAGTTAAAAAAGCAAGATAGAATGTTGGATATACAGTACAATCATAAATATCTTTTAAAATATATTCACACTCTAAGAAGAAATATTAAATTAAAATACACCAAAATATTAACATGTTATTTCTGTGTTGTATAATTATGGGTGAATTTTTATAAAGCTTTTCCAAAATTCTTTGTAAATGAGCACATATCAACTTATAATAAAAACATCAACCTGTTTTTTTAAATGCAAGGCTTAATCATCTTTTATTGATGTAGTAGTAACGATATTTCATATGAAAGAATACAGTATCAATCCTTGGATTCATTTACTTTTAAAATTTATTTTCCCCTCAAAGTATTTTGTATTTTCTTGGGGGGGTCTAAATTTTAGAGACAAACTATATATATATATATATATATATATATATATATATATATATATACATATATATATATAATATAAAATATATATTTTATATTATATATATGTATATGCTTTTTTTAAAATAATCTCCTCATCTTTTTTTTTAATGTTTTCTTTTTTATTTATTTTTGAGAGAGGGTGCGTGGGTGAGCAAAGGAGGGTCAGGGAGGGGGACACAGGATCTGAAGGCAGCCCTGCACTGAGAGCAGTGAGCCCCATGTTGGGCTTGAGCTCACGAACCCCTAAGATCATGACCTGATCTGAAGTCAGACGTTCAACTGATTGAGCCACGCAGGCACCCCAAGTATATTTTTTAAACGCTGGTTGTTCAACTAAAATGAATAATCAGTGTGTTTTATTATGTACCTGGTTTATTGAGGAATCATAATTCAAGAGAGGTATAAATATAAGATGGTTTTATCTTTAATCAACAATACTCTGTTCATAACATTTTAAGCAAATTCCATAAGATTCAGTCACTTTCTTCTCCATCCCTCTTTCCCTTTTTCCCCTCTTCCTTCTGCCCCAGCCTCCAGCACAAGTGGCTCTCTCAGCTACCCATTGTATCTGCAGGTTTGCTAAAGGGTCTAAAATGTGAAAAAGGGGGTATTGTCTGCTCACTCACTCCTCTTTTCCATTCTTCTTCAAGGTATAGGTTTGATGGGACTGGGACAGGAAAGGGGGACTGACCAGGTAAGAAGGTAGCCTTCACTACAATGGTTGTCATTAATCAACTGATAGCCTCTGTCCCAGGCACCCAAAACACCGGTTTTCTCAAAGAGTGTTTGTGTGAATTCTCAGGCAAACTGTGAAGGACTTCACTACTACAGAGGTCCCTAAACTATGGAAGACCTGGCTCTGGTTCAATCTCTTACCTACCTTCTACTCACAGCTCCCACCACCTGTGGGACACCCAGTCTCCAGCTACTGGGTTCCCTTTCCCACAGGAAGTGATCCCAAATGGCATTCTGAGTAGATGGCACAGGTCCAGCTCTGTTCCATCCTGCTTACTTAACCCATGGAAACTCATATATACTGTCCCATGTGAAAGACTGCATTAAGAGTCCAAATTATTTTGAGGAGACTTTTTTCCAGTTAAAAACAAAAAATAATTGACATATATCACTGTAAGTTTAAGGTATACAGCATAATGGTTTAATTTACATACATTGTTAAATGATTACCACAATAGGTTTAGTTAACATCCATCATCTCATATAAATACAACAAAAGAGGGGCACCTGGATGGCTCAGTCAGTTGAGTGGACAAGTTTGGCTCAGGTCATGATCTCGTAGTTCATGAGTTCAAATCTTATGTCAGGCTCTGCGTTGACAGCTCTGAGCCTGGAGCCTATTTCGGTTTCTGTGTCTCCCTCTCTCTCTGTCCCTCCCTGCTCATGTTCCCCCTCTCTCTCTCTCTCTCTCTCTCTCTCTGTCTCTCTCTCTCTCAAAAATAAATAAATATTAAAAAGAAAATACATACATACATATGTACATACAACAAAAGAAAAGAAATTTTCTGCTTGTAATGAGAACTCTTCCAATTTACTTTCTTAATAACTTTCTTATATATCATACAGCAGCGGTAACTACTGTCATCATGTTGAACATTACATCTCTAGCACTTGCTTATCTTATAACTGGAAGTTTATATCTTTTAAACCATCTTCCTCCAATTCCCCCTGAGCCCTACCCCTGGTAACTGACAATCTGATCTCTTTTTCTATGAGTTTGATGTGTGTTTTTGTTTCTTTGTTTGGGTTTTTAAGAAATTTTTTTAGTGTTTATTTATTTTTCAGGGAGTGAGACAGAGAGACAAAGAGAGAGAGAGTGCAAGCAGGGGAGGGGCAAGGAATCTGAAGCAGGCTCCAGGCTGCTGTAGCACAGAGCCCGACATGGAGCTTAAACTCAAAAACTGTGAGATCGTGACCTGAGCCGAAGTCAGATGCTGAACCAACTGAGGCACCAAGGTGCCCCTGGGTGTGTGTGTGTGTGTGTGTGTGTGTGTGTGTGTGTATTGTATTGTTTTGTTTTTAAAGATTCCATATATAAGTAATATCATACAGTATTTGTCTTTCTTTGTCTGACTTATTTCACTTAGCATAATGCCTTCAAGGTCCATTCATGTTGTCATTAATGGTAGGATTCCTTTGTTTTTATATGGCTGAATAATATTCCATTAGATACATAGATACATAGATAGATGATAGATAGATAGATAGATAGATAGATCATATAGATGATAGATAAGATATAGAGATAGGTATATAGATATAGATCAATCACAATTTCTTCATCCATTCATCCATTGATGGACACTTACATGGTTTTCAAGTATTGGCTAATGTAATAACACAGCTATAAACATAGGAGTGCAAATGTCTTTTCAAGCTAGTGTTTTTGTTTCCTTTGGATATATTCCCAGAAGTAAAATTGCTGGATCATATGGTAGTTCTATGTTTAATTTTTTGAGAAACCTTATACTGTCTTCCATAGTGTCTATACCAATTTATAATCCCACAAACAGTGCACAAGAATTCCTTTTAATCCACATCCTCACCAGCATTTATTATCTCTTATCTTTTTAATGATGGCTATGTAACAGGTATGAGGTGATATTTTATCATGATTTCAATTAGCATTTTACTAATGACTAGTGGTGTTGAGTATCTTTGCATATCTATTGGCCATTTATATACTTTCTTTTAAAAAATGCTTATTTAGGTCCCTTGTCAAATTTTTTTTCCTTGTCAAATTTTTAATTGGATTATTTTTCTTTGCTTTGAGTTCTTTATCTATTTTGGATATTAACCACTTATCAGGTATATAGTTTGCAAATATTTTTTTCTGATTCTGTAGTCTGTCTTTTCACTTTGTCAATAGTATCCTTTCTTCCTTCCTTTCTTTCTTCCTTTCTTTCTTTCTTTCTTTCTTTCTTTCTTTCTTTCTTTCTTTCTTTCTTTCTTTCTTTCTTTCTTTTTCAGGTTAGTTAACATACAGTGTAGTCTTGGCTTCAGGAGTAGAACCCTGAGATTCATCTCTTACATGTAACATCCAGTGCTCATCCCCAAAAGTGTCCTCCTTAATGCCCCTCACCCATTTAACCCATCCTCCCTACCCACCTCCCCTCCAGCAACTCTCAGCTTGTTCTCAGTATTTAAGAGTCTCTTATGGTTTGCCTCTCTTTCTGTTTTTCTCTTATTTTTCCTTCCCTTCCCCTATGTTCATCTATTGTGTTTCTTAAGTTCCACATATGAATGAAATCATATGACATTTGTCTTTCT
Source organism: Acinonyx jubatus (assembly GCF_027475565.1). NCBI lineage: Eukaryota > Metazoa > Chordata > Mammalia > Carnivora > Felidae > Acinonyx > Acinonyx jubatus. Next base: position 50,707,686 of record NC_069380.1, on the reverse strand, counting down.
CTGACTGACTTACTTAGGTTAGCATAATACCCTCTAATTCTATACATGTCGTTGCAAATGGCAAGATTTCATTCATTTTCATTGCCAAGTTGTAGTCCATTGTATTTATATAGCACGTCTTCTTTATCCATTCATCAGTTGATGGATATTTGGACTCTTTCCATAATTTGGCTATTGTCGATAGCACTGTTACAAACATTGGAGTGCATGTGCCCCTTCAAATCATCATTTTTGTATCCTTTGGATAAATACCTAGTAATGCAATTGCTGGGCCATAGGATAGTTCTATTTTTAATTTTTTGAGGAACCTCCATACTCTTTTCCAGAGTGGCTGCACCAGTTTGTATTCCCACCAACAGCACAAAAGTGTTCCCCTTTCTCTGCATCCTTGCCAACATCTGTTGTTTCCTGAGTTGTTAATTTTAGCCATTCTGACAGGTGTAAGGTGGTATCTCATTGTGGTTTTGATTTGTGTTTCCCTGATGATAAGTGATGTTGAGCACCTTTTCACGTGACTGTTAGCCATGTTGTTGGTTTCTTTTGCTGTGCAGAGTCTTTTTTTTTAATTAATTTATTTATTTTGAGAGAGAGAGAGAGAGAGAGAATAAAAGAGAGAGAGAGAGAGTAGGGGAGGGGCAGAGAGAGAGAATCCCCAGAAGGCACCCTGCTCTCAGCGAGGAGCCCAACATCAGGCTCAATCTCACAAACTGTGAGACCATGACCTGACTCTGCACAGCTTTTTAGTTTAATGTAGTCCCACTTGTTTGTTTTTTATTTTGTTGCTTGTGCTTTAGTTTGATTTCTAAAAAATTATTACTGAGATCCATGTCAAGGGGCTTATTTACTATGTTTTCTTCTAGCAATTTCATGGTTTTCAGCCTTACATTTAAGTATTTAATCCACTTCAAGTTAATTTTTGTGAGTGGTGTAATATAGGGATCAAGTTTCATTCTCTTACATATGAATATCTAATTTTCCCAGCACCATTTATCCTCTTAGAGCTGCTTTTGCAGTATCCTGTAAATTCTGGTATGTTGTGTTTCCATTTTTCAATGTCTCAATAAACTTTTTTATTTTCCTTTTATTTTCTTCTTTGATCCATTGGTTGTTTAGAGCTCCAATCATTTACCTTCCCATGTCCATGCTCTTTAACATGACTTGATAGATTCTTTCACTAAGACACAGAGTCTATTTCCTTATTCCTTGAACCTGGACTTGTGTTGAGATGTTTTTGTCCCATGATAGTTTTATTTTCTTTAGTCAATGTTATTTCTCGGTTGTTCTTTAGCCAATGAGTTATTAACAAACATGATACAAACAGGAACTTGGAAAATGTTGGCATGATTGGGCGTGACATGCTTTGCTTACTGCCATCACTATGAGAAGGCCATGTTTGTGTTGACCAACTAACTGATCCCAAAATCAGAAATGCCAAAGCCATCTTAGCTGAAACCATCCTAGGTCATTGAGAAATCTCAAAAAATGAATGATTGCCACTCATATCAGTTGAATCTATCAGATTTTTGAGTGAAATAAATTGTTTGTTGTTGTAGTCACTAAAATTTAATTGTTGTTTGTTGTGCAACATTACTATGGCAATAGATAATTTGTGTACTCCATCCAATGGTGGTTAAGTAAAAGCTGGTCTACTCAATTTCTTTTGTCTCACCATCTTTCTCCAATTCCCTTTTCTTATGTTCAGATAAGCACAGAGGAAAAGCAATACAAACCCACTGCCTAAGCAGAATGTTAAGAATTGTGAAAAACCTGAGACTATATTACTTGCAAGCTAACAAGTTAGTCTGTCACAGCTTCAAGAATGCTGGTAGAAAACACAAGACTCCTGCATCAGAGAAGAAGAGTAGATTGTAACTCATGGCAAGGGTGTAGCAACAGCATCACTAGTTTTGTGCTGTTTTCCCAACTCCCAATTCCCACATGGGGTCAGAAAGAGGGCCAGATGACACCTGCACATGAAATGGGCTGCATTTCAGAAGAAGAACTTTGAGGGGCGTCTGGGTGGCTCAGTCAGTTAAGCCTCCAACTTTGGTTCAGATCATGATCTCATGGTTCATGAGTTTGAGCCCCACATCAGGCTCTGTGCTGACAGCTCAGTCTGGAGTGTGCTTTAGATTCTGTGTCTCCCTTTCTCTCTGCCCTTCTCCTGACTTCTCGCTCTCTCTCTGTCAAAAATAAACATTGAAAAAAAAATAAAGAAGAAAAAGAACTTTCAGCTTAGGGAACCCAAATGTTTTAAGACATGCACTTGGTGAGCCTGACCTTTGCTCCCAAAGAAGACGTCTTCATTACACTAGACAGTAAGCATTCTTGCCCTTCGCTCTGGAGGGAGACACTATCCCTAACTTCCAAGACCATTTGCTATACAACTGTTCTTTACAAAGTAAACCAGAACAAAATGTAGTGCATACTTAATTTGTAACACATACAGATATGTGAGAGACTGATGAAGAATGGGAAGAATTTTCTCCCAACAAAGATGTCTACCAGGAAACAGAATGGCAGTCTCTTCTTCTAGCCAGTTATTTTCAATTGTTGAAAGAAATTCTCTTAGACCCTCTCCTCCCTACCACTTCCACTGACAACCATTGACTGTCTTTCATTGTCCTGACTCTCAGACTTCTCATATAGACTGAGAAAGAATGGTGGGCACCAGTTATTTCAGAGCCAGTTCTGTGTCCCTTAAGCAATCCCTAGCCCAATGCTCAGGCAACAGAAAAAGTCCCCATTCTAGTACAAATGGACAGTACTGCTTAATTAGTGTGTGGATGATAGACTCTCCAAAAACACAATGCAAGCTAGTAGCAGATATTTGATTTAAAAAAACTCACAGCCATGCAGATTTCTATGTGCATCAGAGACGTGTAGTAATGGAACTTGGTAAGAGGTGCCACATGAAAAAGGTTTGCGATAATCTTAGATGGAGAAGTTCTTTTTTAGAATACTCCAGATGCCACATATTATGTAACCTATGAACCAAAGAAGACTAAGAGCTGGATTCCACAAATGGCAAATCATTCTTTTTGTGAATGAGCTCTCAAAGTCAACAGACAAGCCATTGCAACCAATCAGCCCTTTATTGCAACCAATGAAGGATTCATATTTAAAATATGTAAGAGATTCCTTAGTATCCATGAGAAAACACTAGGCAATTGTGGTGGCTTTGGAGGTATATTACTCTGATCTCCCTTCAAGAGAAACTATGGCAAAAGTGTGGTTGGTGAAATAGATGATGGGAATTGAAGGGTACACTTATTGTGATGAGCACCAAGCAATGCACAACTGCTGAATCATTGTATTGTACACCTGAAATTAACATAACACTGTATGTTAACTATATTGGAATTAAAATTGAAAACAAACAAACAAACAAATAAATAAGAAGGGTAGTTAGTAGATAGCTGCAACATTTTTGGATCCACTGCAGTATTGACACCAAGGCCAGTCTCTCTAGGTCTGCTCCTGGCCAATAACTGAGCCAGGCAGGGTACTAGGGCCTAACCATTCCCACTCACAATAGGACTTCTCTGACAGGCATTATTGGCCTGGTTGATATTTTCTCAGAGCTGCATTGCAATGAGGGACTCCAATATAGTCATCTTTTCTTCCTTCTCTCCTTTCACAGGTGTCAAATCAGCACTAAAATCAGAGGCTTTCACTGTTTATGCCAAAGCACTTTTATCCTTCTTCTTCTTATTTTAGAAACAATTGTACATTTTTAATTTCAAATTTTGAAGGCAACCAATTGTTTCGCTGAATAAAATCAGAAACAGGAAAATATAACGGTGGCAGTTTTACATTTCAACATTAACAAATCATAAATCAACTGTTAAAATGGATGCTACTCTTAAAAGATAATGTAACAAAGGATCTCATAAACTGATGACAGATATATCAGTATCTTTCCCACCCCAGACTGACAAATACTCCACTACAGCATAGCCAGCTAAAGCAATAGCAACACAAAGTTTCATTGCAGAAAGGAAAAAACAAGTAAACAAACAAACAAACAAACAAACAGAAAAGAATGCTCCCCTCCCTATTACATTCTACTATTCTACTAAAAGGTCACCCTTTTTTCCATAAAGCTTGAAATGCAATTATAATTAATAACAAACGTCTCTGTATATGTTCAGCTTGGCATCTGCTTCTTAGAGGATCCAAACAGACAAATAACCCAATAAAAAAATAGCAAAAGGTTTGAACAGGCAATTCATTAAAAAAGAAATTCAAAGTAGTTATATAAACACACACATATAGTACACACACATAAATAAAAGTATGGAAGGCAGAATGAAAGAAATCTACCATTAATATATGAAACTGAAGACCTACTGAAGGAAAGAAAATGGAATTAGAATTCAGAAAATCGAGGCCATCCCCCTGAAAAGCAGTATTATTTATGGATGAAGGAAAAGGCTATAAAGATCAGTGGTCTTTGTAATCACGATGTTTAAATACTGAGCACTTACTGTGTGCTGAGCTCTGTGGTATGAGTTTCCAAGAATTGGCTCACAACAATCCTGTAGACAGGTACTACTTACTGCTATCTCCATTTCAGAGATGAGGATGTTGAGGGTCCGACTTGGGTTTAAGTAAAATTTAAAAGATAAAATAAAATAAAATAAAATAAAATAAAATTAAATAAAATAAAATATTGGAAGAGAGGTTAAGTAATGTGCCCAAGTTGTTTAAAAAGAATTCATTCAAGTTCAGTTTGAAAGTCATATATATAATAGTTTAGAGATTATTCTAAATGCCATTTTAAAATATAATGGGAAATGATAATAGAATGAAATATAGCACTCAACCATATCTTAATTTTGTGACCTTGGGCACATTTTTTAACCATTCTGTACTTAGTTGTCTCATCTAGAATAGAATGATGATACTTCATTATTTGCAACTATGTTTTGGAAATTATATTTAAAACTATCACATGCTATACAAATATGAGATCTTAATCTTAGCTTATCTGCTACAGAAATTGTATTTTTAAAAAGACAATAAGCTATAAATTTAGAAAATCCTAAATATAAAGACATGTAATAAATAGAGCCAAATATCAACTGAAAATTTATGTAAGCCAGTTATTTTCATTCTTCCTCAACTAGGTATCTACCCATGCATGCATGTATGCATGTGTGAATACCTGAAGATTTGTAAGTAAATAAGCATTTTACCAGAGCTGGTAATAAGCAACAAACTTTAAATGTCACTACTTTCCAAGTTCACCCTCTTGAGAAAGAGACAGTGACAATGAATCAGATTATTGAGGTTCTTTTGAACAAATAACTTATCATACTCATAAAGCATAAGATGCCACAGTGATGATTCTTGTGTGTAGAATAAGAGGGAAAGGACAAGAATGGAATGTTCCCATTGATACTGCAAAATTCTGCTAAACCTCTAGTTATCTTTATAACTTATCCTCTCCCATTTTAGTTCTCTAATTCAATTATTTCACGTTTTGAACTGGAGCTGTTTTCTTACTGAATGTTAGCCATATAAAAGTAGCCAAATAAATTAAACAGTACAATGGCCTGGAAGTATTTTGCCCTTTTAAATTTATTAATAGGGCTACACCACAAACTCACACGGCAACAAATTTACTTCATACCAGACAAACTGTTAACGTGGTGCTCTACAAATGTATTGTTCTATCCTGAATTATGTAAAGTAGGGAATCATAAAAGTGGGATTCATATAGTTTAGATAGTTTATTCAATAGTTATCAGATTCGTGCAATTATGAAAAGTAATAACTTTAATAAGTGAAAATCCATTAAATAACCAGTATTCTGAATATTGGAATTGTAATACTACTACCAACTAATGTATTTATAATTTTTAAGTGTATCTCATGCTATACTTTGATCTGGGGGATGCACTTTTCTTAAATAGGACAGGAAGTTGATTCTTTCTTTTGTACTATTTTTTGTTTTTACGTCAGAGAAAAGACAAGAAATTCAGGGGTGGTGCTCAGTTTTATGCTGGTGGCTATAAAATGAATTCATTGGGCAAGATATTGTACACACACACACACTTTAAGGCATTATTTCTGTTTGTCAACAGAATTAATTTTCTCTTGCATTCTGCAAAGATCCTTAGGACAGTCTAATGTTCATTTTTAGATTGAACTTATATTCCTTTGAAATAAGGATAAGTTTTTAAATGTCAGAGATATGATATTAACTCAATCTATGTACCTATATTATAAACAATATTGGTGGGTTGATTTTAAAATTTACTATTATTTGGCTTTTTGTTACATTTTCTTTGATGCAAAGTTTAAGTAAGCTTTTTAACACACTGAAAAAAGACTTTATGATTTGTGTGGGGAAAAATAAGCAGTGACAAAAAAGTATGCCAAAAAAATATTTGTAATAGCTTTAAATATTGATTGTTGGCAGTGTTTTAGTCACTATTTGTACTTATAAGGAGTCAAACTATTTTTTTTTTTTTTGCCACATTAGAATTGAGGCTGACCTAGTTCCCCATACTAAAATTGATGTAGACATAGTGGTTGGCTTAGGGTGGGGATTTTCTCTTTGAGGTCAAACATTCATGGGGTTCCCACACCAGTATTTAGTTTTATAAATCATGAAGATAAAGCTTGATGTGAAACTGGATTTCTCTTACCTCTCCTTAAAATAGTTTAAGAAGGAAAATGATAGTGTTTATCAGAGCCTATTGTAGCAACAGTAGTTAAGTAATTATGTCTCTTCTACCCTTTCCATGATATACTTCTCAGTGGCCATTTGTGCTTTAGCCCAGTGGTAACAAGCAGAATCATTGCTCTGTTTCCTACGCAGAGCGGAGTGATGATTTATAGGACTATTTTAGTTTGAGAGTTTGGTTCTCTACTGGCTTACCAGACCAGAAGGGCAACATCTGTCTACTAAACCAGCAAAGTAGCATCTATCTAATAAGGAAGTAACATGTGTCTGCCAGCCCGGAGGAGAGAATCCGCCAACCAGATCAAGAGTGTAGCACCAGATCAGGAGGGCATTACCGGTCTCCCAGATTAGCAGGGCATTATATGTCTACCAGAACAAATGCTTAACATTTATCCAAAAACTATGAGGGTATCCTCTGCTTACCAGACCAAGAAGGTAGCATTTTTCAGACCCCACAGCCAAGAATATTAAAGGAGTTTATTTCATTTTTGTTATTTGTCTACTTGTTTTAAAAATCATATTACGGGAAATGCTAGTGATTTAATAATCAAAGACCCATTTATATATTTCGGTGTGAAAGTATAAGCATTAGAAAACAAATCCTTGAATATAGAGTAATGTATTACTTAAGCAGTAGATGACAGAGAACAGATTATCAGTACTTATAGCTCTACAGAATTTAGTTTCAGATAGTAAATATATTTTTTAAGTTTATTTATTTATTTTGAGAGAGAGAGAGAGAGAGAGAATGAGCAGGGGAGGGGCAGAGGCAGAGGGAGAGAGAAAGAACCCCAAGCAGGTTTGGCACTGTCAGCACAGAGCCTGACATGGAGTTTGATCCCACGAATTGTGAGATAGTAACGTGATCCAAAATCAAGAGTTGGATGCCTGACCAACTGAGCCACCCAGGTGCCCCAGATAGTAAATACATTCTAAGTACAATATTTATTCAACATAATATTTTAAGAAAAGTTAGGACATAAATATATTTATACATAGGCTTGCTTCACTAAAAAGTCTAATGATACATTTTTTTTCCTTCAGAACACCTTAATATGATGTGAAGTAATTTGCAATGTCAGAAATCTAAAATTATTATGTGTAATTTCCATCTTATTCCAAAAATATGATTATATGGTAAATAAATCAAGAAACTGTTCTTATTAAGGTACACCAATAAAATATAACTGTTGTTATGACATTATCTAGACATTCTTAGTAACCTGGTTCAAACTAGAAAACAACAAAGAACTAATTCTGTGGGAGAAAAATCAGTTTTGAAGATAAGTACTATATATTCTATGAGAATCATACATTTTAATAACTGGAAAAAAACACAGAACTATTTACTTATTCATTAATTTATTCATATTCCTCATATTATGTTTAGAGATTTGAGTTGATTTGTATCTAGAGAAGAGAAATACAAAAACCAAAAAGGAATGCTAGAGTATCAGCTCCAGTCACATAGATAAGTAATTTTTCAACTTTATTGCCACACCTCGTCCTTAGAGCAAATATTGTATGACAACTTCTTTAATATCCTGATATTAAATTAATAACTTACAGCTTATCTCTATATGTAACAAAAAACAATACAATGCCCTGACTTAAAGGAAAACTAAAATGAAAGTTTGTTTCTATCTACGCTTCTATCTATCTACAAATATTTTGGTGTTATATATAATTATACTGACTACATATATTTAATAAATAAAATAAATATATAAATAGATTGTTTTATAAATATTTTATAAATGTATTTTTAAAAATATTGTTTTAATATATAGATATGCCTCAACTAAAATGAAATATATATATATTTATACACACACACTTTAGCAAGATTTCACTAGAAGACAAAGAAGTAATCAGACACTTGAATCTAAATGTTGACTCACCATGAATGACAAGTGCAAAGACAGACTGATGTAGGTGTGGTATATTGGTGTCTTAAATACAATAAAATAACATGCTAAACAAAACAAAGGTCAAATTCCACTTGGTTTATACCTTTGTTATATTTATATATATAAGTATATAAATATATATTAATATATAATATGTAAAATATATATTTTTTAAAACTATACAAAAATCACTTAGTGTGTGAGATAGCTACTCTCTGAAGAATGGCCCTCAGTATTCTTCTCCTCCCTTTGTAGGTAAGCTGCCTCTCACTTCAAGAGGTAGAGTTGGTTTGTCCTCACCTTGGACTGGCCTTGACCAATAGAAAGCAGCCTAAGTGCTATTCTGGGACTTCTGAGCCTAAGCCTGAAGAGGACTGGCAGTCTTCATGTGTCACCTTTTGGGAACTAGCTACCATGTTAGGAGAAGCCCAAGCCACATGGAGAGACCTTATGAAGGAGGTCTGAGTTGCAAACTGACAGCTCCAGGTCAACTCTCAATGGTGACAGTAAGCCATCTTGGATGATCAAGCCCCACTGAGCCCATTCAGTGCAGCAACACTCAACATCACATGGAAGAGAAGAATGTGCTAACTGAGCCAGCTACCCCACAGAAATTTAGGAGGTAATAAACCTGTGCTGTTTTAATTCTCTAACTTCTGGGTTGTTTGATTATACAGCAGTAGACAATCAAAACAGCATTTACATGTAAATCTGAATTAGGTTCCAGATTCAGGCCAATATAAACAGGTTCTTCATCTATTTGAAGATCCAGTGGTACATCTGAAAGTCTTGCAGGACAGGGAAGAGTTCTTCACTGTGAGGGACTGTCCTATATAATGCAGGATGTTTATTACCTCTAGCCCAAAACCTAAATGTCAGTAGGGTTTCCTAGTTATTATGACAGTGAAAAACATGTCCACAAATTTCCAAAATTCTCTCTGGGGGGATGGTACTAACTCTTCTAAGCACCACTAACTAAAATGATTATTTGTATAGTGACTACAATGGTAGGTACTGGGAAAGGTAGAAATGAAATACAACCCATGCCTTCAAGAAACTCACAGCTCAATTAACAAGATGAAGAAATAAATGAAATTATAACATAGAGTGATAAATGTTATGATGGAGATGTTTTCCTGGCATTACGGTTGCACCATGAAGGACTAGTAGTTAAATCATCCCCGAGAAGGGTCAGTATAAGTTTCTTGGAGAAGTTAATTTTTGAGCTGAGTTCTGAAGTGATCCAGATGGAGAAGAAGGAGAATGAAAACTCAGGCAGTCAGAGGAAACAGCTTGTGCAAAGGCACGGCATGGAGCACTAGCAGCCATAAAGGCAACAAGGTAGGCTAGGGCCAGATGGTAACATATCTTTCATGCCTTGCTATAGAGTTCATTTAGATGTCCAGGTAATTCTGAGTACCAGTCATAGATAATGCCATATATTTACCACACCAGTATTGTAGCAGTTAGTTTGGGACCCTATGACATGTTCTGGGCATTAGATATGGGTAGGATAGATGTCAACCTGGCTAGCCTTCTAATTCACTCTTTCCCTGACTTATGTTGGATGCCACAAGGTCCAGATGGCAAAAGAGGGCTATCTGACTTATATCAAATGGATGAGGAGTAAACTTTTATCGTGGTAAGCCACTGAGGTTTGGGGGAGGGTGGTGGGGAGTACTGATCAGAATTCTACCAGATCATCCCAGCTGGTTCAGATTAAGAGACTTTAATGAAGGAAATCCTTTCAGAGGCATGGACAGGGTAAGGGGAGAAACATGGGAGTCAGGAAGCTGTTCCCACTCCTACAACAGAGAGGAAATAGAGTTATCAGGAAATAGAGGGCTAGTGCCAAGGAGGAAGAACTGCCCAGCAGGAACTCCAGTCATGAAGGGACATTGCCACTGCCAGAAGAAGGGCGTAGAGCCAGAAAAATACCTTTACCTTCCTCTTCTCCTGTCCTTCAGTGTCCTGAGAGGGTATCCCCATTGGGCAAACCCAATCAGAACACAACCTTGAGAGAGCACAGGTGATACAGTGTTCTGGAGCTTTAGCCTTCTGAGGCACAAAGCTGTTCAGTGAAGGGAGGAGAATGGCTTTGAAGAGTAAAGGGAATAAGCAGTTCATGAGGTTTGTAAGTTGTGGCAACTAGCTTTAATTACTTTAACACAAAATCACTGAAGGCATTGAAACAGATTTTTAAAATAAGTTCTATTGAAACATAATTCATATGCCATAAAATTCATACTTATCTAAAGTGTACAATTCTTTGGTTTTTAGTATATTCACAGTTGTGCAATCATCCACACAATCTAATACTAGAACACATGGAATTTCATCACATTCCCCTGCCTCCCCCAAAGTACCATACCCATTAAGTAGTCCCTCCCCATCCCCATTTTCCCCCCAGCCACTGGCAACCACAATCTACTTTGTTTCAATGGATCTGTCTATTCTGGATGTTTCATATAAATGGAATCATACAATATATGATCTCTGTGTCTGGCTTCTTTTATTTAGAATAACACCTACAAGTTTCATCCATGTTGTAGCATGTGTCCATTTTTATTGCCAGATAATATTTCATTGAATATAGTATAGTTTTCAAAGATGACAGCTGTGTAGACAGAACTGAAAATCAATGGCAGAGGAATGTGTGTAAGTGGGGGAGTTATCACATCCTCTAAAAGCATTCTTTTAGTTTTCAGACCAAGAAATACGTTGAGAAGATAAACAGCACTCTTCCTATCCCCAAACAACCTCTTTTCCTGGGTTCCCACCTCAGTGAATGACACCAGAATCTGGGAGTCACATTAGGATCCTCCATTTCTCTCACCCTCCACATTAGATCACTTTTTCCTGTGCATCTCACCTCTTGAATAGTCCTGTCTCCTCTATGCTGACTGCCTTTGTTGAGGCCCTCAACAGGTCATGCTAAACTACAACAATAATTGCCTAACTGTTGTCTTTTGTTCATTGTGCCCAATATGTTCTATCATTGGGAGAAGCAATGATGACAGAAGGTGGATGGATAGGGGAGGTGCAGTTCCTTATCTCATTGTTGAGTTAGGAAGTAGAAATTGGGCAGGTATAGCCCTAACCCCTTTCTCCTTTCATCCAATTAGGAGTTAGGTACCTTCAGGGAGCACATGTCTCCTCCCTATCACATAAGGAGGACTACCCTACCAGTATTAAAGTGTGTGGATGGCTAGAACTGTTTTATTTTTATTTTTAACTTTATTTATTTTGAGAAAGAGTGAGCATGAACAGGGGAGGGGCAGAGAGAGGGAGGGGAGGGGCAGAGAGAGAGAGAGAGAGAAAGAATCAGAAGCAGGCTCCATGCACTATCAGCATGGAGCCCAATGTGGGACTCAATGTCACTAACTGTGAGATTATGTCCTGAGCTGAAATCAAGAGTCTGTCACTTAACCGACTGAACCACTCAAGTGCCCTGGCTAAAACTGTTAATATCTGGTGTTTAGAGAAGAGAGCTTCTTTGGCTTTAGGTTAAGCTCTCTCTCCTTGCTTAGCCATTAGTTTAATAAACATAAGTTTTTGCTTCCATTTGCTACAAACAGTTTTATAATTTTTTTCATCTCAACCTGAGAAAGGACTGTAGCAAACACCAAGTTTACTGTTTCTCAGTAGGCAAGTGTAAAGGGAATCATGATCAATTATGAAATTTTTATTAATAAAAAAAGGGCAGGTTTTATGGAAAGCAATTTTTTTGAGTACTTAATTGTAAGATAAAATTTGGAACGTGGCATATCATGAATAATGCCATCAATATTTCAAGCAAATGCAATGAAAAATTTTGTATCTTTTAAATCAAAGTAACTGTCTTAGTCTAAGTTTCCCAGGAAATCAAATCTGAAACAAAAACTTGCATGCAGGAAGTTTATTAGAGAGTACACTTAGGAATAAAACCTTTTAAAAAGGTGAGGAAAGCTAGTTTAGGTAGAGGGAGAAGCTGAACTGAGGATTAGTTAAGAAGAGAAGCATCAGCCAAACCCACAGAGAGCTATGGAACTGGGAAGACCTGTGGAGTTGTCCCCAAATTAAGGTAACAAGGCTAGGTTCTTGTACTACAATGTTAAGTCACTGAAGCAAACTGCACCTCAGGGAGGGGACACAGCCATGGTCCAAGCAACAACCTTCTGCTGAGGACAATGCTCAGAGAAGGAAGGGTTCAGTTGTGTCAGTAGCCAGCACCTCTAACCACTGGGACATAAGTGACTCAATCCCAAAATGGTAGGCAATCAGGGCAAACACTATAATATCCACTTCAGTTCACTCCTACCATTGCTCAATTTTATCTGCTTCTCTAGAGTTCACCCCATATCCAGGATTCTGGTTCTTTTTTCTACAGAAACCTAAAAGAGGAAAATAAGTGGGATAAACCACAGTCCTTGTTGCTACAAAGAGTCTTAATGCTACAGCTGAAATTCATAATGACCCTCCTCCTTACCAGTCCTAGATTTTCTTCACCTTCAGCCAGAACCTCTGCTAGTCTAGGTGGCCTACCTTGGAGGGTCACCCATACTCATACTTGAGAGTCCTGGGATGCTAGTCACCATGCCCTTCTCAGGCCATGTGGACTGTACTTGTTCATTTAACATCAAAATTGTATAAGGGGGTGTCAAGAGATATGCCTGTGTCTTGCTTAAGGGCTATACATACTCTTCCCTGCTTCCATATGGAATAGTAGCCCTATCTACTTCTGATGGCATGGGTCATTTACTCCTGCCAGTAAAGAGACTCTATTTTTGTTCTGTTGGTCTCTTGGACTGAGGAGCCTGAAGTGACTGAGAGCAACCAGGATTCAAAGTCCAGTGGGGCTCTTACCGTGTCCTCTGGTGAAAGCATTAGACCGTTGGGAACTAGGAGCTGTAGAACTTTAGAGTCTAAGCAGGACAGAAAGCACATATTCTCTAAGGGTTTGCTTGGAGTAGAGCCATTACTACTTTCACTTTGTGTTCTTGATTTCATATATTCTATCTATTAGGGACACTATACCATGTAATAGCTGTTAATTTAAGGTTATTATATATAGCTTGTGCCCTAACTGTACCTTCAATTCTATCAACAGCAAGTTCTGGGTGGCACTTTATGTGGTAGGATAAGTGGATCCAATGGCCATTGTGTTTGTTTCATTTTGCTGCTGTAACAAAATTTATTGGATTAAAAGAAACCAAATTTAGTATCTTACATTTCTGATGGTCACAAGTCCTAAAATAAAGATGTTAGCAGAGCTATGTTTCTTCTAGAGGCTCTAGGGAAGACTTAATTTCCTTGTCTTTTCCAGCTTCTAGAGGCTTACTGCATTCCTTGATTTATGGCCCTTCCTCCATAGTCAAAGTCAGCAGCATAACAATTTTAAATCTCTATCTTTCTCTCTCTCCTCTCTCTCCCCCTTCTTCTCCTCTCCTCTCCTTGTCATCACATCCTTTTTGATTCTGTTTCCATTGTCACACTGTCTTCCTTCACTCTGACCTTCCTGCCTCCTTCTTATAAGAACACTTGTGATTACATTGGAACTTTCTGGATAATCCACGATAATCCTCATCTAAAGATCCTTAATATAATCTCATCTGAAAAGCCCCTTTTGCCATGTAAGGTAACATATTCACACGTTCTAAGGATTACAATATGGATAATTTTAGATAGGGATCATAATTTAGTCTACCACAAACATATATCTACTGCCATACATCATTTACTATAAAGCGAACCTCTTGGTCTGAGACAGTGCTTTTCAGAATCCCATATTTGTGAAAGAACTCTGTAAGCCTTCAAAAAATTTTTAAATGTTTTATTTATTTTTGAGACAGGGAGAGACAGAGCATGAACAGGGGAGGGTCAGAGAGAGGGAGACACAGAATCTGAAACAGGCTCCAGGCTCTGAGCTGTCAGCACAGAGCCCGACGCAGGGCTCGAACTCACGGACCGTGAGATCATGACCAGAGCGCAAGTCGGCCGCTTAACCGGCTGAGCCACCCAGGCGCCCCTGTAAGCCCTCATATGATGGTTCTGGCCAATGTGGGCAGGGAAGTAAATCCACAGCAGAATACGTATCACTCCCAGCCAAGCTGAATCACTGGCCTTTCCAGGGTAGAATATAATAGATCTTCTTGCAAGTGGCTGTTTGGTCTCCTTCAGGGATCATATTGTATTAAGGGCTAGTGTTGGTCTCTTTTGCTGGCAGGTTGTACATTTGGCTATTGCAGTAGCTAGATTAGCATTGTTAAGGGAGAGCATGAACTATATGTTCCGTGCATAACCTCCATCTCTGCACCATGGCTACTCTGTGCATGTGCTCTCTGTGCCCCCAGTGGGTGGACAAAAGCAGAGGTTAGCTAATTATCAAGTAGCAGAATCATCCTGTCTATGTGGTCATTCATTGTCTCTGTCATGATGGAATGTTCTCTGACAGGCATCATCATGTGATTTGATTCAAAGACTGCCACACTTCACACCCACTCCCATAGGTCCATTCTCATGTCTCTTCCATAGCCTTCCTTCCCAATCTTTCAATCTTTTTACTTCCAGGCCCCTACCAAACACCCAAGCCATCTGCTGCTACCTATGAGTCTTACTTCAGGCTACTGCTCTTTATGTGCAAAATGGATGATCCTAGGCAATGCATGAAGTGCAAACTATTGGAAAGATTTTGCCTTATCACTATCAGATCATAGTATAGAAGCAGTTCATTTCAGTTGTAACTACTTACCAAGTTAACCTGCACTTAGACCAAGCTCAGCTTCTTTTCTCCTCCACCAGTTAGTCTTAAGGGACTCCCTAAACCCATGCAGCCATACGTTTAAGCTTAGAGGCAGGTCTCATTGCAATAATGGTTGATGACACAGGAGCTGGCCACCCATTCATGCAGCTTACTTGTGCTGTGTCCCTGCTCGTGCCCAATCTTGGATATATTACTTATATTTTACCATAGGTTTTGCTGGGCCCACTGGACCTTATGAGGTAATGGGACTGATAAAACTCAGCTCCTAATGGGTACTTTTAGCCACTTGACATCTCATGGTAAGATGCTCTGTCTCTATCAGTGCCCAAATAGCCTACCAGAAGCCATTTTTCAAGTGTATGATTTTTGTTGTTGCTGTTGTTAAATTTGTTTTTGCCTTGCTCCAGAACCCTTGGACTTTTCTTTGTGATTTTCCCATGGAAATTTCCCATTCATTCGGCAGCATCTTTCTCTCCCACTGATACATCTAATATCATAGACTCTGTCATGTTGTATGACCTAAGAAGCAAAACTGCTTTTCCTACAGTCAAGAGATGATGTGGAGCCCTTCATTGTTCTAGGCAGTACTGCATTGTTCTTGGCAGGTATCTGTGTCATTCAGGAAATGTGTCAGAGCAATATTCTCAAGTAAATATTATGCCTACAGACCCAGAGAAGCCTAGCAAGTGTTGTCCCTCCTTCTTTGTGGTAGGAAGTATGAGATGTGATAACTTACCCTTTACTTTGTAGATGTCGGACAAGACTCAGACCACTGGAATCCTAATTTTCAGCATTTCATTGTCTCTCTTTAGTGCATCTATGGTGCTCAGCAAGAGTAATCTAGTTTTAATGTCTTTATAATGAACACTTTCTGTAAGCCTCTCAAAAGCTTGGGCTATTATACTTATAAGTGCATCCTGTCTGTACCTCTCCCACCTTAGTTCACCCCCAGTGAGTCTCAGCAATTATGCAGTTCTACCCATCTCAGAGCTGTCATGCTCAGTCTACCACCAGTGATGATATATTAGGTTTTTTGTTGCTGCATAACAGTATTGTCACAAACTTAGTGGTTGACTGTATCACACACTTACTATCTGACAGTTTCTGTACATTAGAAGACTGGGCAGGGCTTAGCTTTGTCCTCTGCAAGGCTGTAATCAAGGTGTCCACTGGGGCCACAATCTCATCTGAGACTCAGCTAAGAAAGGAAACACTTCCAAAGTCATATGGTTTTTGGCAGAATTCAGTTCCTTGCAGGCTGCTGGACTGAGGCACTCAGTCCTTATGGGCTGTTAGCCAGAGACTACCATCAACTTTTTGCCTTGTGTACCTCTCTGTGTGGTGGCTCACACATGGCAGCTTGCTCCTTCAAAGTCCTTTGAAGTTCCTTCAAAGTCCTTTGAAGTTCCTTCAAAGGAAGAGGGGGTCTCCAGCAAGATGGAAGTGATGATATAATATTAACTTAATTACATATGTGTAATCTTGTACAGCTTGTCATTTTTGCCATATTCTATTGGTCAGAAGAAATTTTCAGGTCCCAACTACACACACGGGGAAATGCTTATACAAGGGCAGGTATATTAGGAGATGGAGATCAGGGGATCACCTTACAAACTGTCCACCACAGATGTGGTTCCCATTGCCAACCAACCAGTGGATGATCCAGTTCCAACTTTCCATTTTATTTTATTTTTTAAAATATTTTTCAAATGTTTTTATTTATTTTTGAGAGAGAGAGAGAGAGAGAGAGAGAGAGAGAGAGCATGAGTGGAGGAGGGGCAGAGAGAGAGGGAGACACAGAATCTGAAGCAGGCTCTAGGTTCTGAGTTGTTAGCACAGAGCCTGATGAGTGGCTCCAACTCGCGAACTGCGAGATCATGACCTGAACTGAAGTCGGACACTCAATCGACTGAGTCAGCCAGGCGCCCCTCTTTGTTTTGTTTTTGAAGTTTACTTACTTATTTTGAGAGAGAGAGACAGAGACAGGGAGCATGGGGGAAGGGCAAAGAGAGAGGAAGAGAGAATTCCAAGCAGCCTCTGACGTGGGGCTCGATCTCACAAACTGTGAGATCATGATCTCAACCAGGACCAAAAGTTGGACACTTAACCAACTAAGTCACCCAGGCACCCCATCCAACATCCCATTTTAGAGTTCACTTCTTCAGACCACTCCCCATACCAACTGACTTAAGTCAGTTTCCCTGGAAAACAGAAATGGAGACTTGCATGCATGCAGGAAATTTATTGTGGAGTGTTTTAACAATACTGCTTGTGAATGAGTGAGAAAAGCAGGATGGGCCAAGAGAGAAAGAAATGGAATTGCAGTACAGTTGCAACAAAGGCCTTAGCTAATTCCATGGAGAATTGTGGAGCTGGGATGGCTCTTCAGAATATCTTGAATTAAGGTCCAGAGGTCCAGGTCTTTGTACACCACATCCACCAGTTATTTGATGCAGGCTCCCCTGGGGATGGAGTGGAATCTTGGGTGATACAGTTCCCTAAAGCCAAGAGCAACTTATGAAAAGGGACTTAGCTATGAGCAGCCAGCAGTCATCACTCCCTGCAGCTGGGGGAATAAGTGCCTCAGACCTGCAAGGTTATCTAAGAGGTACATCACTGTAGAAATCTTTAATAAATCCAAAGGCATGACATAAAAAAAATCCAAAGGCATGATCTTTCTGATGTTTGACTTGAAGAAAGCAAGAAAATTCAGGACCCAGGGAGAATGAATGGATTTTTATGATTTTGACTATTTTTTCATAAGTATTTCTTCTTTCAAGCATACTACTCATGGAAGCTAGCGAGAGCATACACTCTTTGACAAGATGTTGGACCTGGTATTTCCAGTAGGAACATTTTTAGCCACAAGTAAAAATACTTTATTAACAGTAGCTGAGACAATTTAGAATTCTTTTTCTTGCATAAAAATTAGTTTGAAACTTTGTTCAATGGCTTTATAATGTCAAGGCCAATGTCAGTGATGCTCTTGGCCTTTATCTTGTAGCTCTTGTCTCATAGCTACAAATGTCAGCCATCCTGCCCACCTTTGAAGTGGAAAGAGAGACAGAAGCAAGAAGAATGGATTCTCCTTTATCTTGCTGGCCTGAATTGTGTCCTAAAGTCAACCCTAAGTGCAGGAGAGGCTCACAGAATATTTCACTTTTTTCAGTCTTTAAAGTGAAGGCAGGCAAGGAAGAGGGAGATTTGAAATGGGTGTGGTGAATCAATAAATTTGGTTTTCAAATCAGGTGTCTGTTTTGCTGATTGAGGTCATATGCACAAGCTTTAAAGACCAGATACAAGATGATAAAATGCCATCATTTGGCTGAAAAGCCAAATCAAGACTACTATTTGGATAGAAGACTATCTGTATCACTAGGGTCCAAACAGGAAAACAGAAAAGTGTGTGCCAAGTAATTAAGAGAGGGAATTGAATATAAGGAACTAATTGCATCAGTAGTGAAGGAGCTGAGAAGGCAAATGAAGGACAGAGGCATCTAAAGATTGATAACTGCAGGAAGCCACTATACTCCTTATGGCAGGAGAGACCAAAGGAGGAGATGCTATTTCCAGCTTCCAGGAGCCGGGGATGCCCAATGAGAAGTGGTTCCACAACAGAGGTTACCTGGCTGGAATTGGAACATGGAAGAAGCTGCCAGCAGGAGTTGGAACCATAGAGATGTTGCCCAAAGCAGAAAGAGATAGCGATGGTGGTAGGTAAGGGAAGCATGATTTCTCTCCTCTTTCCACGTACTAATCATCCATCTCACTCCATTGGCTTAATCTAACTTGAAGCTAGCTGGCAAGGGAGCCTGAAAAATGTGGTTTTCAGGGCTCACTTTGCTGTACCGATCAGGGAAATGGAGAGGAATTGACTCAAGAGGAAATAAGCAAATTACCGGCACACCATCCCTCCTGCATTTAGGGGTGCACTTTAGGAATACTTGTGTGGAAGCGAGTTTTTCTCCAGAAGCAATGTTGCCTTTGCTCTAGCCCATAAATACTTTAGTTCCCGAAACGTTACATCATACAGATATGATTATTTTGTCTAAACTAAGAAAATACTGTCACCGTAAATTAATTTAGGAAGGTATGAACTATTTTTCATGAATTATATGCTTTAAAAACTTTTTAAACAGCTTCTGGTGCAGTCTAAAAGGCAGACTTCAGGCACTGGGTGGCTCAGTTTGTTAAGCATACAACTTTGGCTCAGGTCATGATCTTATGGTTCACGAGTTCGAGCATTGCATTGGGCTCACTGCTGTTATCACAGATCCTGCTACAGATCCTCTGTTCCCTTGCTCTCTGTCCCTCTCCCACTCTCTCTCAAAATTAAATAAAACATACAAAAAATAAAAATAAATGGCAAATGAGAGGAGCAAAATCTTTTTGAGAGAGTTAATTATAAAGAATTAGTAAATCAACCTATTTTTACTTTTGAAATATAAAAGTAAAAATATTGATCAAAACAGGAAATTGAACTAGGTGGGGCTAAGAATTTTATGCTAATTACGTATAAACTAACAGAGAATGTGCGCCATGGATGATATATGTAAGTTTTGATTCCAGAGGTGTACCATAGCCACCAGCCACTTGAGAAGAAACTATAATCTGTTTTGACTATTATTAGTCAAAATGTAACCATCAGAATTCCAAAAACTCACTGAATTTAATGAAAGTAAGCAATATGTTTTGTGAATTAACAAATCATCTAAGAGCAGAGTGTTTTAGGGAAACAAGTAGTCTTAGGATTCTATTCTTGTCATGTCATGATAAAGTAAATCTGTGTTTGTGGATAGGGCTCTGTTAAAAAACAACTTCCAGGGACACCTGGGTGGCTTAGTCATGTAAGTGTAGGACTCTTGATTTCAGCTCAACTCATGGTCTTGTGGTTCATGAGTTCAAGCTCGCATCAGGCTGTGAGCTGTAAGTGTAGTGCCTGCTTGGGATTCTCTCTCCCGCTCTCTCTGCCCTTCCCCTGCTCACTATCTGTCTCTCCCTCAAAATAAAGAAATAAGCATTAAAAAAGAATACTTCCAAATCCAAGTGTATATAACTCAAAGTATATAACTGTTTGTCTCAAAAGGTTGGGACACATCTCAAATAAGGGAGACCACACACACTATTAACAATAATAGTTATGCCTGACAGGTGGTGTGCTAAGCAAGTCCTTGATATATATTATTTAACTTAATCTTCAAAGAATCTAATGAAGTAGGTGCTATTATTACCCTCATATTATTGGTGAGAAAACTTAGCCTGAAAGAGGGTAAATGTCTTTAAAATAAGATCATGCGTAGTATAATCATTTTAGAGCCATTTAGATATATCCTGATATCTGAATTAGCCAAGAACTATCTTAAAAATAATATATTTTTAAACATATTATGTTATTGTAAATAAATAATATATTTCAAAATAATATATTTGATATAAAATTACTATTATGTATAAGAATTTCAACAGTCCTTTAGGGTTTAGGGAGATATGATTTAATTATTAAACTATTTAACCTTAGTAATAATGACCAACCTAATAATTTATAAACTACATTGAGGTTTTCAAGGTTAAAATGCAAGATTCTTACATTTCTCCTTCAAACAATTATACTTTATATGACTTTCTTTATCATTTGTGAAAGCTTCTTCTGGTCTAAAATACATCACAACAATAAAATCTTTAAAACATGATTTGCATTTAAATATATATGTATATGTATATATACATATACATATATACTACTGAATTTCATACACTTCAAAGAATAGATTCACTTAAAAATATTTTAGAATTGGGGCACCTGGGTGGCTCAGTTGGTTGGGCGTCCGACTTGGGCTCAGGTCATGTTCTCAAGGTTACTGGTTCAAGCCCTGCTTCGGGCTCTGTGCTGACAGCTCAGAGCTCAGAGCCTGGAGCCTGCTTCCAATTCTGTGTCTCCCTCTCCCTGGCCCTCCCCTGCTCAAGCTCTGTCTCTCTCTCTCTCAAAAATAAACATTAAAAAAAATTTTTTTTAATAAAAAAATATTTTAGAATAATTTTTCAGGGCTGGAAATATCCATATTTACCTAAAGCTCCCTAGAATCTAAATTTTTTATTTATAGAAAAACATAGACATAAAATTTGTATCTTTAGAAACTAATATGAATAAGAAGAAAAAATCATGCCTCTTCATGTCTACAAATTACTGAATCTTCCAAGGCTCTAAAAATACATTTGTTTAAAGTAAGACATCAAGATATCTAGGGGATCCAATACGTAATTTTTGTTTAAAAAAATTTAAATAGCCATGTTGAATTTTTTCTGTTCATTTTGGAGTATTAAATATATTACCTAAAATAATTTTCATTTTAAAGTGCTTGTGGTCATTTTATCAGGAATGTAGACTCATGGGTCCTTAAAGTAAGGTTACCAAAGAGTGAAACATTTCTTCACTCTTCAGACTTGACCATTTTTTCCATCCAAATTGTTCTCAGCTACTAAGTTTGTTTTAAAATGGTCTCAGCTACCAAATTTGTTTTTATTTTTTATTTATTTTTAATTTTTTTCAACATTTATTTATTTTTGAGAGACAGAGAGAGACAGAGAACAAGCAGGGGAGGAACAGAGAGAGAACCAGACACAGATTTAGAAGCAGGATCCAGACTCTAAGCTGTCAGCACAGAGACTGACTTGGAGCTCATGACCTGAGCCAAGTCAGTTGCTTAAGGGACTGAGCCACCCAGGCGCCCCACCAATTTTGTTTTTAAATGTTCCAACACTGTTGTACAAATTTGGGAAACAAACCCAAACTCCTGACTTGACCACAACATTTTCAGTAGTCTTGATGTTCCTCATAACATGCGTGCTTCCTGTGTTTGTAATCCTATAGCATTGGTACAATATTAACCTTTTAAATGAAATTAACAACATCTATCATTGTTCTCATTTATGTTTCTGCCTGTTATTTACTACACCAGTGCTGATGGCTTCCTTTAAAAAAAACAAAACACAAAAAACACAAGATAGAGTACAAAAAGATACAGATATAGAGTACAAAAATCTTAAATCTTTGGAGTTCAGAAAATTGTACTCCCAGCTTTGCTATTTCAAGTGGAAGAGAAAATATGTGATCATACGTATGAAAGAAGAAGCTAGGGTCTTACATGATCATTGACAAGAGATGCTTTTGAGAAATGAACATGATTATCAACCACAAAGACTAAAAAATACTACGCATGTGTTTCATTTACAAAATGGGCAAAGTCAGGATGCCTTAGTTCAGCGTTAATCTTTGAGGGTGATTCTTTCAGGGCGACGTCCTTAAGTCCTGTCTAGCCAATTCTGACACCCAACCCGCCCAGTGCTTCCTCCACTCTCCCCCACTCTCTTCCACCCTCCCTCTGAACCAAAGGCACACACACGCCCAGCCTGGCCAGAAGATAAAGCTAAGATGGCAGCGCGGAAAGTACAGGAGCGGCGCTCATTGGGGCTGGAAAAACAAAAGCAAAACTCTCTATATATTCTTTCAATCTGCATTTTCTGTACTAACAAGACTCCCCACCCCCATCTCAACACCTAGGCGGTGTAAGACATCCAGTAGCAGTGCGCGCAGGATTGGCGGGCGGGGGCTCTTGCTTTGCACGTTGCGAGAAATCCACATCTCCCTTCTGCAGCAACGGTTCAGGTGGACCCTAGCGACTTGCCTTGGGGACCACCCTCCCTTCAAATCCCCTTGACAGTGGAATTAAGGGTGATTCCTAACGCCCTTTCGTTCCCGGCTTGCGTTCCATTCCCTGCCAACCCTTGGGAGCCTTCCCAAGTGCCCAGCTG
The DNA here is from genome assembly GCF_027475565.1 of Acinonyx jubatus. Classification (NCBI taxonomy): domain Eukaryota; kingdom Metazoa; phylum Chordata; class Mammalia; order Carnivora; family Felidae; genus Acinonyx; species Acinonyx jubatus. The sequence continues at coordinate 50,684,528 of NC_069380.1, read as the reverse complement.
CCACGGCAATAGCTGTAGCATTGCCCAGGGAGCACGCAGTGCCCAGGCAGGAAGAGGAGGCGGAGGAGGAGAAAAAACTCTGCATTGACTATCAATTTAGAGTGGAGCGGCTGTTGCCACTGCCGTGGAAGGAAATGCGGCCAACCGCAACAGAAACGCCACTCTCGGCCACCTAAGTGAGCATGTGTGCGACTCCGCGCACGCCTAGTTGCTCGACTCAACGACAACAGGGTTCCTAGCAAATTATCCAGTTACCGGGTTTTGCATGTACCCAGAAGGCTCAGAAAGGGGCCTTGTGGTGAAAACTGAAGCGAAATTAAGGGATAGCAGGAACTCTGAGAACAGTGCAGCCGCTGGGTTCAATCCTCATTATAAACTCCAAGAAGGTAAAGACTGCAGAAGCCACCACCTAAACCTGAACTGGAAATGCTTTTCTGTGCAGGCAACATTCATTCATTCATTCATTCATTCATTCATTCAGCCAATACCTGGTTCCCTTCTGCTTAGGGTAGAGCCTGTGCTAGGAGCTGGGGATGTAACGTGGGAACAGACACATATATCATTCCCGTCCTCAGGAAAAGTCTAGTAAGTTTTGTTTTGCGTGTTACAATTTGTGAAAAGCCGTGTGCCAAGGTGGACATCCTAGATGTTTGAAATCCTTCCACAATCTCATGCAATATTATTTTTGACCACTATTCAGAGGGTGAAACTTGCCCAAAGGCATACAAATAGCAAAGTCAGGATCTAAATTCTGGTTTGTCAGAGCCTTTTGGCTACCTGGCTGGCTGCTCAACAGTAAAGAGCCCTTGCAGTTCATATTTGTTCAGGCCTTTAACTCTACTAGCCTTTCATTGCCTCTATACCTTGTCTATAGGTTTGGACCACTTCCTGTTCAATGCTGAGGTTTATAACTGCTGAAGCATTAGGACAGGAATTTAGTTTAACAAATAATTATTGGTGACCTACTATGTGCCAGTTTCTAGGCTAGGGGCTGAGGAAGACAGGAAGATAAACAAGAAGCTCTTGTTTATGAGCTCATAGTTGAGGAAACAAGTACAAAACCTGTTTAACAGGGCTACTCACAGCACTAAAACACTGACTTCCCATGCCAGTCCTTTGTCCCTATATTTTCATTATCCCACTTGTAGCTATCTTTTTTTTTTTTAACCAAAACTATCTCCATCTGTTAAAGCCCTAGGTAAAATGCACTGCTTCAGCACTCTCTCCCCCCAAAAGCTAGAATTAATTTATTTCCCCACTCATTGTTTGTACTTTTGAAAACACTAAAAAGGCTTTTTTTTTTTTTTAGGAGGAGGAGGACATTTATGGAAAAAGCATAGATTTAAGAACTAGTAAGTAGATAAAGAAAATGGTAATGATAGGACTTAAAATGACAGGAGTATAAATTAGGCAAACTCTTCAAACTGAGTCTCAAAAGGATAAAACTTAGTAGCAGTCAGGGTTCAGTGGCACATACATTTCTAGTGCACTTACTTAGAAGGGACTAGTAGAACAGCTTGACACAAGGGACTCAGCAAATGTCACATTTTAATAGACAACAATGATAAGATCTTTGGCAGATATGACATTTTCAGATGTTCCAAATAGCCAGAGTTATAGCTTCAGGTCATATTTGAGAATTATCTCTAGAAATGTTAAGTCTGGACAGAAAAAGATGAGCCATCAAGTGACCACTGCCAAGAGAGAAGTGTGCACTCTAAAGGATGAATGTGGAGTCAACATAATATGTAAGAAAAGTACTATCACATTAAGGTTTAGCTATGATGAAATGTTGAGAACAAGAATTTAGGAATGATTCTGGCTTGTGAATACTCGCATATCTGTCAATTCTACTTTCATAGGAAAAGAGAATGCACTAGCTTACTACCTGTTTTTTTTTTTTTAAGTAAAAGCTATTTTAATCCTAATAATAAAAACCACAAACGAAAATCGCCAGAGATACTTCTAATTTAGCTGGCCTCCTTTGCTTTGGATTCTGAATTACCCAGCACTGTTCCCAGTAAATCTTCATGTTGGCAGCAGAACCTTTCAGAAAAAAGTAGCAGGAGTGCGTGACACTCATTCTCTGGTGGTGGGACATTTCCTCTTTCTGGTCCAAGTTCTCCCACCTGGAGGGAACCCCTTTACCTGATGCCAATAGCATGTAGCTGACAGCCTTCCCAGCGCTTTCCTTACTCTTCCTCAAGCTGCTAGTAAAACCCGGAGAAGTGGCTTTCTTTCAGATTCCTCACCACTCAACCTCCCCACACCCAAAGCCCTGAGGCGGAGGGAGTGGTGGCGAGAGGGGGGTGGGGAGGGAAAGGGGCTGGGGTTACTGAGCATGTGCGAGGAGTGGCGCATGCCCAGTGCGGCCGGCAGCTTCCCATTGCGGGTAGCCCCGGCGGTGGCAGCGGTGGCGGCGGCGGCAGCGGCGGCACCGCCTCCTCCTCACACTCCCGAGGTGGCGGGGTTAGATGAGCGGTCCCAGTAGCGGCGAGGGCGGCGCAGGGGGGAGGAGGAGAAGACGGAGGAGGAGAAGGAGGACGCTGTCTTTGTAGTCTCGTGCTGCGGGAGCCAGAGGCCGCCTCCGGAGCCGTCGTCGTTGGAAAAGGGCTGTGTGTGCGCGCGCGTGTCTGCTTGCCCGGCCCGCGGGGACGAGGCGGCGGCGGCGGCTGCGAGGATGATGATGTGCTCAGCGACTGCCTCCCCCGCCGCCGCCTCCTCGGGGCCCGGCGGGGACGGATTCTTCCCAGCCGCCACCATCTCTTCCTCCCCGGCGCCGGGGGCGCTGTTCATGCCGGTTCCGGAGGGCTCCTTGGCTGCCGCTGGGCTGGGGCTGGGGCTGCCGGCCGCGGACTCCCGGGGTCACTACCAGCTGCTGCTGTCAGGCCGGGCCCTGGCCGACCGCTACCGGAGGATTTACACAGCTGCGCTCAGTGACAGGGACCAAGGGGGCAGCAGCGCTGGACACCCAGCCTCCAGGTGCGTCTTCAGTGTCCTTCTTGCGCCACATACCGCGTGTGTGTGTGTGTGTGTGTGTGTGTGTGTATGCATGTATGTATGTGTGTCTACGTACCTGGTTACTAAGCTTTCTACAAGCGCTAGATGCTGGGTGGTAGAAGCACTAACTGAGATAGGAGGGTGCGGTGGCAACAGTTTCTGCTCTGTGTGTATGTGTGACTGTCTTTGTGGGGGGTTAGTGAGAATGGGAGGTAGCATGGGATGCTAGAAAAGGTGATGGTACCAGTCGGTTATGACACGTGTGTGTGTATTGTTGAGGAAGGAGGAGAGATTGGTTGAGGGGAAGAGGGCAGTTCACGGAGAGAATTTGCAAAAGTGGTGAGGGAAGTGGCGTTTCCAGTATCTCTGCCGCAATGGTATTTGCACGTATTCTTACCCCAACCCCCCAATGGTATTCCATCCTCCACTTTCCACCTCCCATAAAAAATCTGCCTTTCACTGACGGGAGCAATGGTGTAGGTTAAGGATAGTGTCATATATATAGGATGAGTTTTAGATAATCATGCTTTAGGGTAAGGCATGGAGTTTAAATTTAAAAGATTTATGCAAAAGGGATGCAGATGGAGATTTATGTGGATGTGAAAGGTGTCTGATACAGATTTTTAGAGCTGTACTTTGGTAACTGGACCTTTTGGTATTCTAGAGATGTGATTGCAGCTGCACTTGTGTTCTGATGTCCCATCGGCCATTTCCCTTCATCTTATGTTCTATTTCCTCTGTCACTTATAGGCTTTAGAGTAGAGTGGGTTAGGGGGTTTTGTGGGGAAAGGGGAAAGCTGTAGAACTTCGAAATATGACTGCTTATACAATATTCACCTCCCACCAACTAAAAAATTTGAGTAGCTACTACATCTCATCCTAGGCTCGCTGCATCTTCAGCTTCCTCCATGTAGAAGATATTAAATCACTTTCATTTTCCTTTTCTTAAGATATGTGTGTGTGTGTGTGTGTGTGTGTTTGCTGAGGGCTTTCCTATTGTTTTCTTTTCCTTGTCCTTACATGCCACATACCCCGAAGGATGATGACTGACTTGTTTCACCAGCTTGGCTTTGACAGTGGTAATTGGGAGTTGGCTTCATCATTTTTTTTTCTCACAGCTTCTTGCAACACATGGGGAAAGCATAGTAGTATTTTGTCAAATAAGTTACAGAGAGTTTATGGTATTTATTGAATGTTCAGTGTGTTAGACAATAAAAAGATGCCCTTTTCTTTCATTATGAAAGGGACTAGGCTGTAAGTCAGGTGTTTGTAATTTACCATAGTGTACTGGGGTTCTTATCCTTTGCAGAGTTGTAGAGATGGAGCTTTGTTCACACTTCTGGGTAAACCAGTCTTCTCATGTCTATAATTGTTGACAGGATTGGGCAGTTTTATTAGATGGATGTAAATATATGTAACTACCTTCTGCTATCCAAACTGAAGGCCACAGTGGCACAAGTCTACTTCTTGCTCATGTTTTTGAAAATAGCACAGAACCTCACTAGACAGTTTTCTGTGGTGGGTATAATTTTGAGCTGTGAGTCTCTGAATTGTGGTACATCTTTGCAGATCCCTCTCAAAGAATTTAAATTTATTTTGTATGTTCTTCCAGTCTTAGGATTTACTACTGATATATTCCTATTTTAACTTTCTACTAATATACTTATGTAACAATACAGTTTTGTGCATCTGGAACTAGATTAACAGGTTTAGACAAAATTAATGTATTTTAATCACACATATAAAATTTATGAGTGATTTTTAGTCTTTGATCCATTTTTGTACAAGCGGTCAATTACAATTTATGAAAAATTCAAGTATTTCGAGAAGTAGTCATGGAAACCAGCCTTAAGTTGTGTAATATTGCCTTCTAGTGCTTGTTTAGAACATTATTGCTTATTTTAGTTCACATTATTTTATCTAAGTCAGCCTGCAACTATCCTTTATTGAATATTTGCTTAAGAATTCAATCACATTTCTTATTAAATATGATGGGGCTAGTGGAGCTAGGATTTAGGTTGTGAGTGAATAGTGTAATTATTTGAATAGGGGTACTAGTTGAGTTCGAGTAGAAGAAGAGATCTAGCAGACAGAGAAGGGAGCAAGGATAGAGAATGAAGCTCTAGTGAGCTTCAAATTTAAAGGTGTGAGAAAAAGGAGACAGTAAAGGAAGTTGAAAAAAAAAAGATAATAAAAAATTAAGACAGCTGTGAGACAGTGGCAGCTCTGGTCCTAAGAAAGTGGATTGAAAGTCCTTAGCAGTGTTAACTCTTTAAAAAAGTGAGAACACTTTCCAGGTCACTGATGACTGTTGAGGAAGTGGTCATAGATGTGGTGAGGAGTCATTAGGAGATGTTGGGGTAATGGAGTTGCAGGGTTGAGGGAAGGATATTCAAATATGGAAGAGTGGCTGGGAAATGTTCAGTATGTGGAGAAAGAGAAATTAAAGAAGTGAGAGAGGAGATAATTGATGTAAGAGAAGTCAGATCTCAGGGACAAGTTTAAGATGTCAGGTGAAGAGGTTAGCCATTGAATAAAGACTAGAGTTGATTGAGCGTAAGACTTACATCATATTCATCTTAGTAATCCCAATGTATAGCACAATTTTTGGCATCCATTCTGTAAATACCAAATGTCTTCTGTGTGCCAGGCTCTGTTATATGTGCTGAAGACGTAGCAGTGAGCAAAACAGAAAAGGTCTCTACTCTCTTAGAACTTCCACACTAGAGGGGAGAAATAAACAACTGATAGTTCCAGGTAGTGATACATAACTATGAAAGAAAGAAAACTGATTTCATTTGATAGATGATTTATAGTGGGGGAGCTATTTTAGGTAGGGTGGTCAGGGTAGGTTTCTTTGGCAGTAGACCTTTAAGTTGAATCATAATAATGGGAAGTCAGATCTAGAGTAAGAGTGTTTTAGGAAATTATAAAGGCTCTGAGGTGGAAAGAAGCTTGTGTTCAAGGAAAAAACAAGGCAAACGAGATAACAGTCATTGTTGAATGAATTACTGTGAATTATGTTTTAGATGTCCTGTAGAGTAGTTGAGGGATCCAAGCCTAATGGAGTCAGTGACTTTGATGGCATTCTAGTGAAGTGGTTAAGAGCTTGGACTCTGAAGCTAGTTTAGTTTTACGAGTTTATTATTATTTTTTTAATGTTTATTTATTTTGGGAGGGAGGGGCAGAGAGAGAGGAAGAGAGGTACCTCACTATCTATGCAGAGCCTGACAGGAGGCTCTATCTCATGAACTGTGAGATCATTACCTGAGCCGAAATTAAGAGCTGGTTGTTTAACCCTCTGAGCCACCCAGGCACCCCAGAAGCTATACTGGTTTTAAAACCTGGCTCTACCACTTTTTAGCTGTGTGACCTTAGGTACATTATATAACTTATATGCTTCAGATTGTTTTAAGAAAAATTTTATTGTGAAATAATTGGCATGTAACATGTTAGTTTCAGGTGTACCACATAATAATTCCATTTTTGTATATATTGTAAAATGATCACCACAACAGGCATAAACATCTATCACCACATACTTAAAACTTTTTTTTTCTTGTGATGAGAACTCTTAAAATTTACTCTCTTAGCAACTTTCAAGTATACAATACAGTATTAACGATAGTCACCACACTGTACATTGCATCGTCATGACTTACTTATTTTATAACCTTACCTTGTGAACACCTATACCTGTTTTTACCCACCACCCATCTCCGTCCCAGCTACCAGGTTGTTCTCTGTTAATTTATGAGTTTAGGTTTTTTGTTTGGTTTTAGATTTCACGTATAGATAAGATCTTAAGGTATTTGTCTTTGCCTGACTTATTTCACCTAGCACAATGCCCTCAAGATTTATCCATGCTGTTGTAAATGGCAAGATTTCTTTTTTTATGGCTGAATAATGTTCAATCGTGTATATATACCACATTTTCTTTTTTTTCAACGTTTATTTTTGAGAGAGAGAGACACACACAGGGGGAGGGGCAGAGAGAGAGAGAGGAAGACACAGAATCCAAAGCAGGCTCCAGGTTCTGAGCTGTCAGCACAGACCCCCATGTGGGGCTTGAACTCACGAACGGTGAGATCATGACCTGAGCTGAAGTTGGAAGCTTAACAGACTGAACCACTCAGGCACCCCTGTATACCACATTTTCTTAATCTGTTCATCCATTGATAGATACTTAGTTTGCTTCCATGTCTTGGCTATTGTAAGTAATGCTGCAGTGAACATGGGGTGCAGATATCTTTTGAGTTAGTGTTTTCATTTACTTTGGAAAAATACGCTAATGAGGAATTGCTAGATCATGTGGTAGTTCTATTTTCTAATTAAAAAAAAAAACATTTTTTTTTTAATGTTTATTTTTGAGACCCAGAGACAGAGCATGAGCAGGGCAGGGACAGAGAGGGAGACACAGAATCCAAAGCAGGCTCCAAACTGTCAGCAACAGAGCCCAATGTGGGGCTCGAACCCACGAACCATGAAATCATGACCTGAACCAAAGTCAGGTGCTCAACTGATTGAGCCACCCAGGCGACCCTGTTTTCTAATTTTTGAGGAACCTCCATACTGTTTTTTCTTCCTTTTTTTAAAATTAATTAATTATTTAATTTTATTTTAGAGGGAGTGAAAGAATCCTAAGCAGGCTCTGCGCTCAGTGTGGAGCCTAAAGTGGGTCTTGATCTCACTAATTCGAGATCATGACCTGACCCGAAATCAAGAGTCAAATGCTTAACCTACTGAGCCACCCAGGTGCCCAAGGAACCTCTCTATTGTTTTCCTCAGTGGCTGCCCAGTTTACATTTCCATCAATAGTGCACGGGTTTTTCTTTTCTCTACATTTTTGCCAACACTTGTTATTTCTTGTTTTTGATCATAGCCATTCTATGTGTGAGGTAATCTCATCGTGGTTTTGATTTGCATTTCCCTAATGACTAGTGATACTGAGCATATTTTCATGTGCCTGTTGGCCAACTGTATGTCTTCTTTGGAAAAATATCTTTTCAGATCCTCTGTCCATTTTTAATTGGTTTAAAAACAAATAGCAATGGCTATTCGTTTTTCCTGTCGGAATATATGAGTTCCTTATATATTTTAGATATTAGCCTCTTATCAGGTATATGGTTTGCATATATTTTCTCAAATTTTGTAGTTTGCCTTTTCATTTTATTGATAGTTTCCTTTGCTGTGCAGAAGCTTTTTATTTTGATATAGTCCCGCTTGTTTATTTTTGTCTTTGTTTATGCCTTACTTTTTTTGTATGTAGAATGGGGATAATAATAATGAGGATTGTTTTGTAGATTAAACCAATCCATATATGTAAAGTGCTTGACACATTAAGTGCTGTTAAATATTGTTGATTTCTGCCGAGAGTGAGGGGACATATGGCATTTGAGGACTTAAAGATGGGGCAAAAATCAGGTTTTATTCTAATTTTTGGTCTCAGTGACTGTGATGAATGTGAGAATAATGATTTCCTTTATTCATTGACTCAATAAATATATTTTTTATACAAATGAATGAATCAAAATTGGAGCATTGGCTTGAGGAAAAGGTTGGGCTGGAAATAAGTAAAGGAATATTTGATCGTTTCTGTATGTGAATGGCAGTATAGCATTGCATTTGGGAAGAACTATAGCTCTGTGGCAAAATTTACCTTAGAGGCAGACTGCCTTGGTTCAAATCCCGGTTCTACCTTTTTCTAAGTTGGGCAAGTTAATTGCATTTCTTTGTCTGTTTCTTTACCTGCCTTATAGGACTGTTAAAAGCACATTGTGTTAGTACAGGGTAATGTTCATTAAATGTCAGCAGCTGCCGCTATTGTTACTATTAAATTATATATTTAAAATTCTAATCAGCATGATATTGTACGTTTTTCCACTCAGCAAAGAAATGGGAAAGCTGTTGGTTGAATTGGTTCAAGGTTAAAGTGTGACTGGAGGTCAAAAAAAAAAAAGAAAGTGAAAGTTTGGTGACATGGATTGATCCTTCGGTAAAAACGAAAGTGATGTCAAGGAGGGGAGTGATAGACCAGGAGATACAGAAGAGTCAGGGTATGTCGGTTGAAGTGGTAGAATAACAAAGTAGAAACAATAGAGATTATGGTTAAAGTGGGGAATTGCTTTTCTTTAAGCTAAACCCATTTAGTTCCTTTAGCTTTTTTATATCAGATGCATGGGATTTTGGTTTTAAGAGGTTAAGTAGTCAGTCCAACAAAGTTGAGGGATTACTACTTGGTGCTAACCATTGGCCCAATAAAGCTGTATAAGACATAGTTTCTACACTTGAGTTTATTATCTGGGTAATGGTGAAAAATACAAAGACGGGTACTTACAAAAGTGTTAAAGAAAATGGCATTCTGGGCTGGCATGAAAGTATGAGCAAAAGGTGAGAAAGTACAGTTTATGTGCAGGTAATATTAAGAGTTCTGTTAGAGCTATCATGTAGGTGTTCATGAGGGAGAGCAGTGGGAATTCATTTTGGAAATGGAGACTGTGGTTAGAGGGTGAGACAGCTTGAACAGCAAGGTACAAATTACATTTTATTCAGTAGACACTAATGGTTTTGAACGATAAAGAGATGTTATTGTAGGAGTATTTTAGTGATGTGGGATTGGATTAGAGTTTGTATATCTGTATTTATGATTAGGTAATAATTTGTTTCATATAGCTCTTACGTCTCTGGAATCCTGTATTTTAAGGCAAAAACTGCTCTGTTGGCATATTGGTAGGTAGAAATATGAAATATGAAATAAATTAGCCCTAACTTAAGATGAGAGAAAATCTTGTGTTTAGGCTTAAAAATAAAATGAAAATGTTAACTTAAAAATACTTTTGCATTTTAAGATATTTGTTTAAAAAAATCAAGAGTAGTCAGAATACTCTTTTTAAATAAAAAACATTAAATATTCAGCTTTTTGGAGAGGAGTTAGGTTAATCAGGGTTTAATTTATGTATAATAAATTTTACCCTTTTCAAGTGTTCATTTGAGGGGGTCCCTCGGTAGCTCATTCGGTTAAGCCTCTGACTTTGGCTCAGGTCATGATCTCACGGTTTGTGAGTTCAAGCCCCGCTTTGGGCTCTGTGCTGATAGCTCAGAGCCTGGAGCCTGTTTCGGATTCTAGGTCTCCCTCTCTCTCTGCCCCTCCCTTGCTTGTGTTCTCTTTGTCTCTCAAAAATAAACATAAAAAAAAAAAAAATAAAGTGTTTATTTGAAGAGTCTTAGGACCATCACCACAGTCAAGTATAGAACATTTCCATTATTCTAAAAAGTTTCTTCAGGAAATTCCCTCCTACCACTAGCCCCTGGCTACCATGGATCAGTTTTGTGTCACTAATATTTTATCTTTTCTAGAATGTCTTATAAATCTAGCTCCTTAAGGGCAGGACCTCAGATACTGTTAGTCTCCGTGTCTTCTATCCCTGTATTTCCTATAAATGGCAGTTAGGATTTAAGCTTCATTAAGTTTTGGTTACACATTTTTTAGCAAGAATATTTGGCTTATAGGACTGAGTATTACATATTGCATCCTATCCAGATGTTTTCAGGTTGTGTCACTGTTTAATAATGCTCAGTCTAATTACTTTGGCAAGATGGTACCCAGTAGATCTCTCCTCTGTAAATGTATCCTTTTTTCATGTGCAATAAGCAGGTAATCATAGGTCATAACTTCGGTACACTCACTATGAATATCTTTCACTAATGGTTTTAGCATTCTTTGATAATCCTTATCTGAGTCAATTATTTCATTAGGGGTTTCAAAATGATGATTTTTATACTTCTGTTAATTCTTTCTGTATTTTTGAGCTGGTGCTCTTCTGTGAAAAAGAGTTTATCTCATCAACTGATGATGAACTGTGGTTCCTCCTGAGAAGGCAGGGTAAATGCTAATTCTCTCCTCTCATTAGCTAAAATAGTGTAATAGCCCAGTAGTGGTGTGGTGGGTGCTTGGTTCACCACCCAGATCCCTTTGTTCATGTACAAGTGCTCCTAGCTGTTGGGAATACTGGCAGCTAAAACTGCCGGCTAAGTCCTTTTCCAAGCTTTCCCTGAGCCAAGAGAACTGCTTCCCTCAAAGTCATGCCTCTTCTGTAGGGTCAGCCTCTACCCAGTACATGTACTCTTTAGGGATATAAATCTCTGGCCCTCTTACCCTAAGGCAGAACAACCTTGAAGATCTATCCCAACACCAGAGGTCCACATGGGATTGGCTGAGGTCTTCCTGTGACTGCATTACAATTCAGCTCATTCCTCTGTTCCATCTTACTTCCTTCACTCTCCTACAGTTGTTGGTTCAGAGGATATTCCCCAGTAAACTCCTGGTGTGCATATCTCGATTTCAGAGTCTGTTTCCTGGGGGAGCCTTACCTAAGACAGTTGTGGTGCCAGGAGTGATCTGAGGAAGTAGACTTTAAAATGGGGTTTTAGAGCTAGACCCACTGTGGGTTGTAGATGGAGTGCCAATACTAATAACCGTTGGCATACAGTGTGGCTGTGCAATTGTTAAACTTTCAGTAGTGGTGAATTGGAATGGAATTCCTGTAGAAGGAATGCACTGGTGGGTACAAATATTTTAAGCTTTTTAGAAGTTCAGGGAAGTTATTACTTACAAGGACAGTATAATCAGATGGTTGTTGATGATTGATGTTGATAGATTGGAGAAAAGCAAAGGCAGAAGGTAACTGCGGGCAAAATGAGAAAGTTAAGTTATTTCTTTAGCATCATGTAAAGAAACTCATCTTCTATAACAGAAAGAAAAAAAAAAGCTAAAGGTTAGGCCCAAGACTTAATTCAGGGGTAGCAGAACTCCAGTGTGGGTTGAATTCTCAACAAGTCTTCTATGCCAGTGTCTGCTTTAGTTGGAAATGAATAGGACCGTAACTCTTCAGATGGGACATCTGAGTTGATACACTTGAAAACCTTGAAACCCCAATTCTGTGAAGCTCTTTGGGCCTGCAAAAGTGGGCTTCTTCTAGCCTAGAGGGTAGTTTCCTGGACTATGCTGCCCTTACTATTCTCATCTCTTCTCTCCTCTACTGGCTATCATCAAATCAATAACTAGAGTTAGGTCATAAGAGAGCCTAGTGGGAGGTGCTGGGCCCACTAAGGTAAGAAAGGAAGTGCACATGCATGGGTATACACATGCGTGTGCTAAGTGATTCCCAAACTGCACTGAGGCACCCTGAAACACCACAGCAGACACCTAGGAATACCATGAGATATTTCAGAATTTCAAAGGAAACATGTTAGCATCTGTCACAAATAACTAGCTTGAGATTGTTCACAGTTTTTGTTCTTTTTTTTTTTTTAAGTTTATTTATGTTGAGAGAGATGGGGAAAGACAGAGAGAGGGAGAGGCAGAATCCCAAGGAGACTCCACACTATCAGCTCAGTGTTCGGGGCTCGAACTCATGAACTGTGAGATCATGACCTGAGCTGAGATCAAGACTCAGATGCTCAACTCACTGAGCCAGCCAGGCACCCTAAAGTTGTTCGCAGTTTTGACATTAGGTCATGCTACATTCTTTTTGGTGATGCCATATCTTTTTGAAGTTGGGTTTTTGGTAGTTGCTGTGATACAAATCAACCACTGCACACAAATTAGTGTGAAACAGAAAAGGAGGGTGGCATGTTCAATCTGATTCCAAGTTTGAGAAGTTGTGCAGTGTTTAACATTGTATATGTCCTGTTCTTTTTTTAAAAATTTTTTCCTAATGTTTATTTTTGAGAGAGAGGGGGGCGGGGGAGAGACAGAGTGCTAGTGGCGGGGGGGGGGGGGGCGGGTTGGAGAGAGAGAGGGAGACATAGAATCTGAAGCAGGCTCCAGGCTCTGAGCTGTCAGCACAGAGCCCGACGTGGGGCTCGAACTCATGAGCTGTGAGATCATGACCTGAGCCAGAGTAGGAGGCTTAACCTACTGAGCCACCCAGGCACCCCGTACATGTCCTATTCTTAAGCAATTGTGGCTATTCAAGAACAAAATAAAAATATTTTTCTTTCAATTTATGTGTTTTTTTCCAAATGGTTAAGTTTATAGGACATAAATTCTTATTACTTATTTAGATCTAACTAGTTAATAAACACTACTGTTAGGTGTTTCTTTCGGCCTATAAGTGTTGTGGAAAAATTACTGATGATGGCTATGCAAAGACCCAATAATAGACTTCTACTTATCAATACTCATTCAGCAACTGAGTTGCTGAATGTCCTGCCTGAGTAGTGGAATCTAACCATCCTCCACAGAGACCATGATTCATTTTGACTGGACTTGACACATGTTTTAAGTATGAGTTTGCCTTTACAGCTTGCAGGGGCTCAACCATTGGCTACTGTTTGAGGCTTACAGAGTGTTTGATCCATCAGCATAAGATCCCACATAACATTTCAGAGTAAACGACCCACTTTTTTTAGCAATCATGGGATCCATCTGTTCCATCATGCACCACATCAAGAAGTTTCTGACCAGATAGAGCAGCAAAACAATCTTTTGATGGCACAACTGATGATGATACCCTACAATTTGACATTATACCCTACAAGGTTCCTAGCTGGAACCATTACACATGGCAATAGGAGTGACTCCGCTTAGCATCACTCTCAGTGATCCACTGAGGAATTTATGCTTCCTCTCTGTAGCTGAGCAGTAGGGGTTTAAAAGGTCCTGGCTTTCAGAAGAGAAACATTTCCAACAGAAGAAACTACAGAGTCCTGTTTCACTTTTAGGCATGGCTACCTCTGGGACTTGACACTCCATTTCTAGGGAAAGGAGTCGCCCAGGGCTAATGTATCAGATCATTGGCAGAAGGTAGAGCTGCTGTTACATGAGGGAGCTTGGGGGTTTGGCACACAGGTGATCTGCTGGGTGTCTCTTGGTACTTTCTGGTCCAGTTATAATGGTAAATGGGCATGAGCAAGGCCTGGTGACTGCCTCACAAGATCAGCCACCTGGACCAGCAGAAATGCTAGCCAAAGATGAAGGGAATCTGAAATTACTAGCAGAAAACAGGCTATAACTATGTTTTGGCCTTGAAACCATCTGAAACACAGTGGTGGGGTCTTTAGTTTGTCCTACTTTAACTTCCTCTGAAAGTTTCTCCAGGAAATAAGAACCAACCAGAATTCTGGAAGAGCTTTTCCCAGAATTTGTATGAAGCAAGTGAATCTTTGTAGTGTAATAGATGGACTGTAGTGAATGCTGTGAATTAATTTTAATAGTTGTTTTGTAGATTCTCTGGAATGTTCTAAAATCAATCATCATTCTTTCTGATTTCCGGAAATCAGAAATGTTCCTCCAACTTTTATTCCAGTGACAAGAATCTCCATAACAATGCCGAATAGAAGTGGTGAAAGTTCCATCTTTCCTTGTTCCTTAATCTGAAGAGGAAATAATTACAAATTAGTCTTTCAGTCTTTCAGTATTATGATGTAAACTGTGGGTGTTTTGATGGTCTTTCCAATTTGAGGAAGTTCTTTACTATTCCTACTTTGCTGATAGTTTTTATCATAAATGTGTTTTGAATTTTGGCAAATACCTGTTCTGCATTTGTTGAAATTATTATATGTTAAGAGAAAGAAGGGAAAAATTAAATTAATTTTTGAATGTGAAGTCAACCTGGCATTCCTGGTATAAAACTTTCTCCCAATGTGATGTATTGTTGAATTTGGTAATATTTTGTTAAGAATTTTTGGGTTTAGATTTATGAAGGGTATTGTTCTGTTAATGTCTTTGTCAGGTTTTAGTATTACAGGTATTCTTGTCTCATAAAATGATTTGGGCAATAATCTGTATTTTTAAAGGAGTATTTTTAAAGTTTCCATGAAATTGGTCTCATTTCTTTTTGAATATATGATAGAATTCATCAGGGATACCATCTGAATTATCTTTTGGGATGCTTTTAACAAATTTAGTTTCTTTCTTTAATAGATATAGGGATATTCAAATTTTTTATTTCTTATGTCAATTTTGGTAACTTGTGGTTTTAGAAAAATTTGTCCATTTCATCTAAATTGTTGAACATTTTGGCAGAAAGTTACTCATAACATTGTTCTAGTATTCTTTTCTATGTGGCATTTGTGGTGATAATCCCTTTTTCATTCTTCATGTTTGAGTTTTCTTTTTTGTTTGATCAGATTAGCCAGAAGTTTTTCAATTTTGTTTATAAGTTCAAAGAAACAACTTTTGGTTTTATTAATTTTCTCTATTATTGATTTACTTTCTACTTTATTGACTTTTCTGTTATCAGTATAACTTCTACTTTGAGTTTACTTTACTCTTTTTTTCTAGTTTTTTAAGGTGGAATCTTAGGTCATTGATTTTAGACTTCTAACATAAGTATTTAAAACTATGAATTTTCATCTAAGCACTGCTTTAGTTGAATCCCACAGTTGTGATATTCTGAATATTCTTTGTCATTTAGTTTAAAATATTTTCTAATTTTTTTTGAATTTTATCTTTGATCCATACATTATTTAGAATTGTTTTATTTAATTTTAAGATATTTTGTGTTTTCTTATATATATTGTTAATTGCATTCTGCATATTTTGTATGATTTCGATCTTTTAAAATTTATTGAGATAAGCCTTATCTCCTAGGATATGATCTACCATGGTGATTATACTATGTATACTTGAAAAGAATGTATGTTCTGCCATTTTTGCACATAGAGTTCTGTATTAATTAGTTCAAGTTGGTTGGTGGTGTTATTTGGATCTTTTATGTATATACTCAGTTTTGTCTAGTTCTATCAGTTTCTGAGTGGCGGGTATTGAAAATATCTACTCTAATGGTAGATTTGTATTTGTCCTTTTAATTTTCTCAGCTTTTGCTTCATGTACTTTGGGGCTCTGCTTTAGGTACATTTATGTGAATAATTATTAAAATTTCTTGATAGAGGCACCTGGGTGGCTCAGTTGGCTTAAGCGTCTGATTTTGGCTCAGGTCATGATCTTCAGGTTTGTGAGTTCAAGCTCCACGTTTGGCTAGCTGCTGTCAGCCCAGAGCCTGCTTCAGATCCTCTTTCCCTCTCTCTCTGCCCTTCTCCAGCTTGTGCTCTCTCAAAAATAAATTAAAAACATAAAAAAAATCCACTTCTTGATAATTATTATTTTATTTCATTATGATACATCTTTCTTTATCCTTAGTAATACTCTTTGTCTTGAACTTATTTAATATGATATTAAAATAGTTTCTCCAGCCTTTTTATGCTTACTGTTTGGATGGTAAGTTTTTTCCCATGTATGTACTTTTGAATTATCTGTATTTTTATGTTTAAAATTTCTCTCCTTTAGGCAGCATATGCTGGGTTTTGCTTTTTTTTTTTTTTTTTCTTTTCTTTTTTCAACTTGCTCTGTCAATCTTTGGCTGTTATTTGGAGAGTTTAGATCATTAATATTTAACATAATTAGTGATATGGTTGGCTATCATTATATTGTCTTATGTTTTCTTCTTTGTTTTTCATTCCTCTTTTTTCTGCTTTCTTTTGGATTATTCTTTGGTATCAATTTTAATATATCTATTGGGCTTTTTGGGTTTATCTTTTTGTATTTTAATTACATTATATATACCTAACCTTTCACAGCCTACTTAGAGCTACTGTTGTACTGCTTCACTTAAAATAGAGAAACCTTGCAGCCATACAGATCGTTTTCCCCCCTACTTCGTTACTCCCCCCCCCCTTTATGTTATAGTTGGCATATATGTTTATGGCTGCATGCTTTGAAAAACTCACCACTCACCATACAGTATACTATTTTTTGCTGACAATAGGCATAATATTTTAAAGAACTTAAAGGGAAAAAGTAGTATTTTGTGTTTAGCTGTATATTTACTAATCCTGTTCTTCCTTCTTTCCTGAAGGTGCCACATTTCCTTCCAGCCTGAAGTACTTTAGCATTTCTTGTACAGCAGTCTGCTGGGGATAAACTTGTCTTTGTTTTTCTTCATCTGAGAATGTCTTTATTTTGCTTTCATTCCTAAAGGATATTTTAGGTGGATGTAGGATTCTGCATACACTCTTGTTTTCTTTCAATATTTTAATGATGTTGTTCCACTGTCTTTTTACCATTATGATTTCTGATGGGAAACTTTTGGTAATTTGAATCTTATTCCCTTCTGTGTAGTATGTCATGTTTCTCTGCGTTCAGGAATTTTTTGGGGTTTTGGTTTTGATTTTCAGCAGATTGATTGGATGTGTCTAGTCATTATTTTCTTTGAGTTTAGCCTCTTTGAAGAACACTCAGCTTCTTGAATCTGTAAATTTGTCTTTCACCAAATTTGGGATGCCATTGTTTCTTAAAATATTCTGCCCGAATGTCTTCCAAGATTCCGATGACAATCAGCAGTAACATTTGAGATTGTCCTACAAGTCTGTTCGTTTTTCCTTTAGTGAGCCGCCTGTTAATTTTTTTTTTATTTTATGCATTGTATTTTCCAGTTTAAAATTTGACATTTGGTTAATTTTTAAAATAGCTTCTCTATGTCTTCTGAGGGATTTTTTGTTCAAGTGTGTGTGCCTTGACTTGATGGAGCTTATTTACAGTAGTTGCTTAAAAGTATCATTGGATAATTAGAACATCTGGATCACCTCAGGGTTAGCACCTGTTAATTGTTTTTTCCCTTGAAATTAATTACATTTTTCTTGCTTTTTTACATTGTGAGAATTTTGGATTATATCTTGGACATTGTGAATGTTATGTTTTATAAACTTGGGGGCTTCTTATAATTTAGGAAAACTTACATTTTTGTTGTTTCTTTTAGCAGACTGTCAACCCATTTAGGTTCAGACAGCAAATTTGGTCTTGCCTTCTGTGGGTGGTGCTTCAAATCTCAGTTCAGTTCTGAGTCTATAATAGAAGGCTGACTTGTACCTGTATGGCTCCAGAGTGAGCCCAAGAATTGTATTATAGACAGAATTAGAGGATTCCTTTCTTTCATTTTTCTCTTTTTTGGGATTTCCTCCCCATTCTCCAGTACTCAGGAGCTCCTTTCCTTAATTCCTCTGGCCAGAAAGAAAAGAGGAGAGGAGAAAAAGGAAGAGGAAAGAGAAAGGAGGAAAAAAGAACTGAACTGGAAGCTCACTCTCCTGGGGGTTGCTTTTCTAAGTTTAACTCCACTCTATAATATGCTTTTGTTTGCTTTTCAGAATTTTCAAGTAATTTTTTCTTTTTTCTTTTTTTTCTTTTTGAATTTTGTCCACAGTTTTTAGTTGTAAACAGTGAGATGATAGCCTGTATTTGGGTTTATGCCACCATACTGGAACCAGCATTCTTTCTCTGACTGCTTTTAAGATTTTTCTCTGTATCTTTGATTTTTAGTAATCTGACTATGCTTTGCCTAAATAAGGTTTTTATGTGTGTGTGTTTAACTTGTGCTTGATATTCATTTGAATAATTTTTATTTAATTTGGCACATTTTGGCCTTTACTTCTTCAAATATTATTTCATACTCAGTCTATCTTATTTCCTTCTGGGAGTCCAGTTATTCACATATGAGGCTGTTTGATATTGTCTCATAGGTGAAGGGTCAGCAAACTTAATTCTGTAAAGTGCCAGATACCACAAAGTATTTTGGCTTTGGGGCAGTACTGTCTCTGTTGTAACTATTCAACTCTTGTTACAGTTTGAAAGCAGCCATAGGCTCCATAAATAATGTAAACAGATGAGCATGGCTGTGTACCAGTCTAACTGTATTTACAAAAATAGGTGGCAGACTAGATTTGGATTATAGACTATAATTTCCTACGTAGACTGTTATAGTTGCTGCAGCTACATTGTGAATTTGGGGATAAAATCAAACAAGTGCAAAACACAAATATTAGCAAGAACTAAAGTGTGGGGAACTGTGTGAATGAGAATAAGGGCATAGAAGAGACTAGAAACATGTTGGGGCCAGATTATTATGTCCAAATATTGCTTTATTTGAGAACAGTAGTGATAGAGTTAAACTTTGAATTTGCAAAAATATCTGTGGTAGCATTATAGAGGATGAAAGGTGCAGATCCCCAACTCAAGACTAGCTTTAAAGAAACATTTCTAGTGGTTCTGACAAGTGATAATGAATCTTGAGAAAAGGCAATGGGAATAGAGGAAATGGTGGATTTGAGAACATTTTGGTGTTAGGATGAAGAAAGAATGATAGGTGTAACATGTGACTAGATTTCAGGTATAGAAATAACAATGCCTTTTCTCTAGATAAGAAGAGAGAAGAGCTAGTTTCTCAAGAGTCTATTCTTGGTACCCTTTTCTCTAAGTTTCTTCCTTGATTATTTCAGTCAGTCCTGTGATTTCAATTTTTGCCTAATTGTTTTTACTTCCTGGTGTGTGGTTTATAGCTAAAAGCTTTTCCTTGATGTGTGTTTTGAAAAGTCTGTTGCTGGGAGTCTCTTAATCCTGTCTTATACATTATGTTCAATATATTCTAAGACTCCTCATGAACATACCATCACTTATAAACTGCCTCTTTTTCTGTATATTAGCTAAATTTTAGCTAGATAGATGGCTGAGACATCATCTTAAAGTTCACATTAAGAGATCATAATGACCTAACACCCATTCACCCCCACCTCCTTTTCCCAGAAGGCAGGGAGAAGTCACATTTTAGTGGGAAAGTAAATTGAGGTTAGGTGGAGAAAGGACTATTTAGAAATCAGTATTTAAAGGGAAGGAAGGAAGATGGTAGCTTGAGGAAGGAAACACAGAGTTATCTTTTGAATTTTTTTTTTAACGTTTATTTATTTATCAGACCGAAAGAGACAGAGCATGAACAGGGGAGGGGCAGAGAGAGAGGGAGACACAGAATCTGAAACAGGCTCCAGGCTCTGAGCTGTCAGCACAAAGCCCGACGCGGGGCTCGAACTCACAGACTGTGAGATCATGACCTGAGCCGAAGTCGGACGCTTAACTGACCAAGCCACCCAGGCGCCCCCAGAGTTATCTTTTGGATAAGAGACACTGTAGTAGATGTTATTAGTGCCCAAGCCATACCTCTTTGGCACTCATCTCTGTGCAACTTATGTGTATGACTTTCTGCCTGAGAGCTTTCATACTGGCCATAGAGACATTCTTGGCTTATGGGAAGGGCAAGCCAGAAATGTCAGAGTTAATGCCTTCAGAAAGGCGTTAAACCAATGATTGGATGAGTAGTTCGTGGAAAAATACCTTATTTTTCTCATTGTTCAGTTTGGGTAACTGGGCCATGTTCAACACCATCTACCAGAGTTCTCCAGGAGAATCATGCTCTACTTACCCTTCAGAGTAAATGGCTAATGCACTCTTTACTTACTGCCTTCTTTACCTTGTCTTACTTCTGATCCCCCCCCACCAGTGGTTTTCCTGGGTCACCCCTCAAAACAATTACTTTTATTTTTATTTTATTTTTTTTCAATATATGAAATTTATTGTCAAATTGGTTTCCATACAACACCCAGTGCTCATCCCAAAAAGTGCCCTCCTCAATACCCATCACCCACCCTCCCTCCCTCCCACCCCCCATCAACCCTCAGTTTGTTCTCAGTTTTTAACAGTCTCTTATGCTTTGGCTCTCTCCCACTCTAACCTCTTTTTTTTTTTTCCTTCCCCTCAAAACAATTACTTTTAAATGAATCCTTGAATCAAGTCTGCTTCTGGGGAAACACAAACCAACGTAGTCACTTTAGCACAGTAATAATAAGAAATAAAATTTGTTTAGTACTTATTTTTTTAAACATTTATTTTGAGAGAGAGAGAGAGAGAGAGAGAGAGAGAACAAGTGCTAGAGTATGCGGGGGAGGGGCAGAGAGAGAGAGGGATAGAGAGAATCCCATGCAGGCTCCTGCTTAGTGCAGAACCCAACTTGGAGCTCAATCTCAGGAACCGTGAGATCATGACCTGAGCCAAAATCAAGAGTCTTATGCTTAACCAACTGAGCCACCCAGGCATCCCTGTTTAGTGCTTATTAAATACCAGGCATAATTCTAAGTGCTTTATAATCCAATGAGAGAGGTACTGTTTTCACCCTATTTTGCAGATCAGACAACTGAGGCAGAGAGGTTAAGTAACTTTCCCAAGATCACGGCTAATAAATGACACAGCCTGCTTTTGAACCTAGGCCATTTGTCTCTAAATTCTGTACTCTTAACCTGGTAGACTGAATAATGAACAAAATAGAATAATGAACAAAATAGAATAATGAACAAAAAAGAGAATGGGGATAATTTATGGAGTAAGGGCCTTGTAGAGAACATTTCCTGCTGAGTGAAAGGAAAGTAAAAGGAGTACTTTCATAATGATGTCCCCATTTAAGAAGTAAAGAAGAGGGTTAGATGATCTAATCTGAATAAATGATTAAGGAGTGGAGTTTTGAAGTGGCAAGAAAAGTTGTCAATTTTTATGGTAGATTACCTTCATTATGAGAGAACATAACTGGCTCTAGACCAGCATTGTGATGATCTTCAGAAACTATCAGTAGTTATGTTTAGGGTTGTTACGGATTATGGCAAACAAGGTTTGTAAAATACCAATATAGAAATAAATATAGAATATAAACAAATAACTCTCATAAGACATACTATACGTACTAAAGATTTAAAGGACAGGAAAAGGAGCTAATAAAGAAGATTGAGAATCATCATCAAAAGTTGAAGGAGCCCTAAAATAGGGGTTGAAACCAAAGGGTAGAAGGAAGGTATTTAAAGTAGACTGTTTGACAATACTCATAAATGGAAGAATGTGAAGGATAAAGACTGAAGTTAGGGAGTTCAGTAGGCAACAAGGAAGTTTGTGGAAGTCTCCTATGCTTGTAGGAGCTTGAAAGTAAGGGATTGAAAAAATTCATGACAGGTTTTTCCTAAGAAATTTAGTGATGAAGAGAAATAGAGAATCAAATAACTTTTATTATTATTATTATTTTCCATTTGGAGGAGGCTTCTAGGGTTAGAAGTCATAGGTAAAAGAGATTAAAGAGTGAACAAAGAATGGATGTAAGTAGTTGAGTGAAATTCCAAGGATGGTGAATGAGATGGAGTCCAGTGTATGAGAAGTGTACTTGGATGGAACAAGGGCTTTCTCTTTTGGGATGGTGGGAATTGAAGGAGGAGGTTGCCTGAAGGGCATATTTTCAACCTTTTTATCTTTCTGTGCTGAATTCTAGATACTTTTTTCCCAATCTCTTCAAATTCTTTATTCACCTGTGTCTGATATGCTGCAAACCTACCTAGTGAGTCTTTAATTTCAGTTATTTTTCATTTTCATACAAGTTTGATTAGATTCTCTTTTATATGTGCTATATTCCCCATACGCTGCAGATATTTTAGGCTTTTATTTCTTTGAGTTTGGTAAACATAGTTGTATCTGAAAATTTCACCTGCACTCTGTTCTGGGTCTTTCTGTTGTCTGTTTCTGCTAGTTTTCATTATGCCTTGTGTCTTTGTGGGCCTGCTTATTTGACTGCTGTCATTACCCTTGTGGTAGCTCTCTGAGACCTGGGGTGAATAGATTGTCTTTAGAAAGTTTTACAGTTGCTTCATGGCTTGAGTTTTTCTCACCCACTTAGGTTGTGTGTACTTACGGCGTAAATCTGAATGAGGCATGGTCTAAAAGTCCTAACTTTTCAGAGACTTCTTTCCTCTCACCCTCTTTTTCTTATATTCCTCTGCCTACTGCCAAGGTGCTTTTATTTATAGTTTTTATCCCCCATCCCCAACCCCTCCCCATATGAAGACTTGTAAATAGATCAGGAGACTGAAGCTATATATAGGAAATCTGTTTGCATCTCTCCCCTAGATCAGTTTGAACTGCTAAAATCTCTTTTCTTATTACTAATTATCAGCCTAGGTTAAGTAAATAAAAGTTTTCTACTTAGTAATCAGACTACTGTTCTCCCTAATTTAGTGATGCTTTAACACAATAATGAGAGTATCATTACATTAATTACACAGGAGAAATAAGTCTAGCTTATATAGAAAAGCTTCAGTTTACATAATATAGTGCTTTAAAATTTGTTGATTTTTAAAAAATTATGTTGTATCTAGTGACCTGGGTAATTCACTTATTATTTGTAGATTACTTTGTACTTTCTATAAACACAGTTAGGTTATCTACAAGTAAAAATGCTTTACTGTTTTCTTTTTAGCCATTATGACTTTTATTTCTTTTCCTTGACTGACTTACAGATGAAGTAGTTATCAGATTTAGTAATTAACAGATTACTTTTTTTTCTTCCTTACTGAGGAGGCATTTCATCACAAACAGTTGAGTTTTATAAAATACTTTTTCTGTTTCTGTTGAAATGGTCATATTTTTTCCTTATTTTGTTATTACGTTGAATTACATTGATTAGATCTTACATTTTATCTATCCTTTTTATATGTTGCTGAACATTAGAATTATTTTTAGATCAGTGACTTTTATCTCACATTTTTAATTGAAATGTAATTTGTGTATCATAAAACACACCATGTAAAAATATACAAATCAGTGGTTTTAGTATATTAAGAAAGTTGTACAACCAGAATAGTTTTCCTCACCCCGAAAAAGAAATCCCATACCCATTAATAGTCACTCCCCTTATCTTTTCCATCAGCCCCCGGTAACCACTAATCAGTTTCCTGTTTCTATGGATTTGTCTAATCTGGACATTTCATATAAATAGAATCATACAATTTGTGACCATTGGTGGCCTTTGTTTCTTTCACTTAGCATAGTGTTTTCAAGGTTCATCCATAATGTAGCATGTGTCTACTTGTTTCTTTTTTATGACTGAATAATATTCCATTATATGGATATACCACATGTTGTTTATCTGTTGTCAACTGATGAACATTTGGGTTGTTTCCACTTTTTGGCTATGTAGTATTTTTTGCTTCTACATTCATTGGAGATATTGGCTTAAAGTTTTCTTATTTTGAAATATTTTTTTCAGATTTTGGTATCAGAATTATGCTAGTCTCATAAAATGAGTTGGGAAAAGTTTCTTTTTATATTCTAGGAAGAGTTAGTTTAAGATTGAAGTTGTTTGAAAGAATGTACCAGTGAATTAAGTGTTTAAAGGAATTCACTGGTGAAGCCACTGAGTCTACAGTTTTCTTTGTGGGAAGATATTGGTTAGGGATTCAGTGTCATTAACAGAGGACTATTCAGATGTATTGTTTTTCCTTGTTTAGTATTGAGAAGTTATATTTTGCAATGGAATTTGCCCTCATATTTAAATTGTGAAATTTATGGGCAGCATCCGTAGTGATGTCCTCTTTCTTATTTCTCATATGGGTAATTGTGATTTTATTTTTTTCCTGACTAGTTTTGCTGGAGCAGTCTTGTATTAATCTTTTCAGAGAACTAGTTTTGGTTCCTTGATTTTCTCTATTGAATGTCTGCTTTCTATTTTAGTAATACCTGTTCTTTCTTTTGTTTTCCTTTCTTTACATTCTTTTTGTGCTTTTGTTTTTCTAGTTTCTAAAGTTGTATGCCTAGCTCATTTACTTTCAAAATTTCTTTTTTCATTATATGCATTTATATCTTTGTAAAAAGCTGTACATTTTCCCTGAGCACTACTTTAGCTGCATTTCACAAGTTTTGATGTCATATGTCATTTTTATTTAATTGAAAATATTTTCTGATTTCCATTTTAGCTTTCCATTATAGCTCTTTGACTCATAGGTTATTTAAAACCTGTTTTTGTTTTTGTTTTTTAAAGATTTTAAAACATTTGGGAATATCTTAGTTTTCTTTCTTTTGGTTTCTAACTGTTCTGTGATCACAATCATAGTCTTTAGAAATTTGTTGAGACTTGGTTTGTGGTTCAGCATACCGTTGCCTATTTTGGTAAATATTCTGCTTACATTAGAAAAGAATGTGCATTCTTGGGGCGCCTGGGTGGGTCAGTTGGTTAAGTATCCGGCTCTTGATTTCTGCTCAGGTCATGATCTCCTGGTTTGTGAGTTCCAGCCCTGCATCTGGCTGCATGCTGATAGTTCAAAGCCTGCTGTGATTCTCTCTCCCCTTCTCTCTTTCTGCGCCTCCCCTGCTGGTGCTCTCTCTCTTTCAAAATAAATAAATAAACTAAAAAAAAAAAAAAAAGAATGTACATTCTGCAGTTGTTAGGTGTGGTTTTCTATGTATGTTAATTAGGTTGATTAATCATGTTTTAATGTCTTTCTATATCCATGCTGTTTTGTCCTCTACTTCTTTTGTCAATTAGAGACAGGTATGTCGAAATTTGCTCTTTTGATTGTGAATTCATCCTTGTCCTTTTACTTTGCTCAATTTTGCTTCATGTGTTGTGAAGTTACGTTGTTATGAGATGCATTCAAATTTGGGATTGCTAGGTTTTCCTATTGAATTGACGCAGTTAGCATTATGAAATGCTCAGTTCATCTCTAATAATACTTTTAGCCTTAAAAATTAATTTGTCAGGGCACTTGGATGGCTCAGTCAGTGAAGTATTCAACTTTGATTCAAGTCACGATCTCATGGTTTGTGGGTTTGAGCTGTGCGTCGGGCTCTGCACTGCCAGCGTGGTGCCCTCATTGGATGCTCTGTCTTCCTCTCTGCCCCTCCCCTGCTTGCATACTGTCTCTCTCAGTTTAATAAATTTAATTAATTTGTCAAATACTAATGTAACCATACCAACATTTTTTGCAAGGGCGGTCACTGTGTTCAGGATATTATCTTCTCCATTTCTTCTACTTTAAGTCTGTGTCCTTTTTAAAATTGTGACATAACAATTATTAAAGGAAGACCTTCCCTTGTATTTCTTATAGTGTTCGTATGTTGACAATGAATTATGTCAGCTTTTGTGGTCCTAAAAATATCTCTATTTTTATCTTCATTTTTAAAGGATATTTTTGATAAGTACATAATTCTAGGTTACTACCCACTCCCCTCTGTGTCTGCCAGCACTGTTCAACACAGAGAATGGAAGCTATCAATCTTATTGTTGTTCCTTTGAGTGCATCTTTTTTCCCTTGTTGCTTTTAAGATTTTCTCTTTCTCCTTTGTTTCAGCAATTTGACTGTGCCCAGCATTTGGTTGCTTTAGTGTGGTTTTCTTTGCATTTTCCTGCTTGAGATTTCCTTGAGTTTCTTGAATCTCTGAGTTGATTTCTTTCCTCACTTTTGTAAAATTGTCATTAATTATTTCTTCACATATTGCTTTTGTCCATTCTTTTTTTCTCTGTCTTGGATTTCAATTACATGACTATGAGACTATTTGATTATGTTCCACATGTTTCATACTTTCTGTTTTATTCATCTCATTCTTTTCGCTGTGTTTGAGTTTGGATATTTTCCCTTGGCCTGTCTGTAAGTCCATGAATCCTGTTTTCCTCTAGTCTATTCTGCTCATAAAATCATTTGACAAGTTCTTAATTTCAAATATTTACTTTTCAGAAAATCCACTTGCCTTTTTTTTTTTTGTAAGTTCTGTTGAAAATTACATCATTTCATTCAATTTTTCCATGTTCGCATCTATTTTAAATCCTTGCCTCTTAACTTCAGTTACCAATTATCTAGAGTCTGCCTGATTGTCTGGTTTTCTCTTGGGATGATCTGTCACATTATTTTGCTTCTTTATGTATCTCTTAATATGTATGCTATGTGCCTAACGTTATGTGTAAGAGAACAGTTGTTTTCTTTCAGAGAGGTTTGCTATTTGCTGTGTTGGTCAAATAGGATGAGATGTTGACAATCTCAGTCCAGTCATGGATTAAGTAGACTCCTCCCTCCACTGGGATTCTGTCTTCTAGACATTGGGAGACTGTGGGAAATTGACTCTGTCCTGCTGGCCCAGCTTCCCTATCCTTAAGCATCCCATCACTAAGCTTTGTATCATTGGGGAAACTGGCTGAGTATTTGAAGCCTTTCTAGATTTCCAGTCTCATTCTAGTTAAAGCACCACTAATTCCTGGTTTTCTTCAGCAGAGTTCCTCTGTTTAAACTAAGTTCAATTTGACCTCACTTGTACCCAAACTTTGCTAATACCCCCATGGAAGAAAATGCCAATGGTCTGAGCTCACCCTTGAAGTGCTCTTTCATCACTGGAGTTTTAGTTCATCTGCTCCTTAATTACTTCCACAGCATTCCTATGCTAGTCAAGTTTTTTTAAGGAAAAGCAATGCTCTAGTATCTTATTTTACGGAAGTGGAAGTCAGGAGTTTATCTTTGTGAAATGAAAAGGCAGATAATTTTAAGAATGCTTATTTATATTAGCATACTGACTATTTTGAATAGTTTTATTTGTGTTGCATACTAATAGTTATTTTTTTTTCTTTCTGATATGAGCCTGTTTATCAAAATACGCTCTAGTTCAGGGGTCGACCAGCTGTGACACAGACCAAATTGGTCCAGTGCCTGCTTTGTATGGCCTGTGAACTAAGAATGGTTTTGACATTTTTAAAAGCTTAAAAAAAATGTTTTGGGCACATAAACATTATATGAAATTCAAACTTCACTGTCCTGAAATAGTTTGGAATATAACCACACTTGTCTGTTTATGTGTTGTCTGTGTCTGCTTTCAGGCTATAATGGTTGAGTAGTTGCAACAGAGATCCTATAGTCTACAAAATGAAAAATATTTATAATCTAGCCCTTTACAGAAACAAACAAAACAAAAAAACAACTTGCCTATTCCTGCCTCACACCAGGGACTTTTCCTTTCTTGTTACTAAGGGAAATTAAACAAAAGTTTGAAATCTTATCCCAGAAGTTTTTTGAATTTGGATTTATTAAAACTCTAGTCATCTCAGAAATCATCGCCTTCATCGTTTTATTTTACAGACAAAGATACAGATTCAGAGTGAGAGACGAGACATTTTTAAACTAAATTATGACTAATTTTTGTTTTGTTGGAAAACAGATTCTGTAATAAGCTGATATAAAAGCTAATGACCTGTATCATGGAACAACTTGCAAAATTCATTTGTTCTTATATTGCAGAAAAAAATTGGTTTTCCATAAACAGTGGTAGCTATTAAAAATTGCTTCTTTGGAATTTTTAAAGTAAATATTTTTAAAATAAATATTAAAGAATGTTAACAGCTTTTGCCTTCTATTAGCACCCATAATTCTTTAAAATCTCACTGGTGTGAGGTTCTTTCTGTGAAATGATTAAAAATTCTACAGGACCAATTTCAGACATTCTTCATTAAGTTCCTATTTGGTTTAAAATTTAAAACATCCTAAATCATCATAAATTCCAAGGTAAATTGTTAACTTGCGAGACTGGTTTCTAGAACTTTCCTTTTATCCATCCTCCGATGTCATGAAAAGTTTATTTTAAACTTGGTTTTCAACTAAGCTTTCCCATTAGTCATATATCGGGATGTTAACTTACTAGCAAATAGCATTTTTATTTCCTAATGTTGACTATAAATTTTCTTCATATACTTTTTAACTTATTACTTTCTTTTTTTGATAAACATCTAATTCTAAAACAAGCCAAATTAACAGAAAACACAGTGAAATCAATTTGTGAGAATATGGCAAAAGCTGTTTATATTCAGGAATTGGTGGGTTTAGATTCATTAACATTGTTATAGCTAATTAAATGCCAAACTAATTAAATGCATAGGAAGAAATATTTTTGGGAATACATATTAAAGCCATTTGAACTTTAAAGATGTTCATTAAACAAAAGAAAAATATTGGTGTATATTTGTGAAAATTTAAGTCTGTGATAACTAAGCTTCAGGAGAGTCATCTTAATTTAGCTTTATGTATTCTTCTCTGAAGATTGTTTTTGAGTGAACCTTGACTAAATTGTATAGAAGGGACTAACCTTTTAGCAGTTACATATACCTGTTGCTCAAATAACTCATTTCGTTCTAGTATAAAGAGACGTTGGTTTTCTAAACCATAATGAGAATTACTCCTTACTTTTTCATTAACTTTTTCTTCATGTGATAATTCTTGAACATCCATTTTATGTCAGGGACTGATGTTGGTATTGAAAGTAAAGAGTTAAAATAAATATTCTTTAAACAAAAAGAAAGAAATAGACATTCTTCATGCTCCCACAATGCGCATAGTTGAATAGACTGTAAGCAGGTATATGTGTTTATTTGTAGCACATGACACTATTGATCAGTCTTTCTCTTTACTTTTGTAGTATGCTATCCTGGGGAAATCTTACCTACACACATGGTTTTTCCATTACCCACTTGGCACCAAAATCTGTGTAAAATAATCTCATGGATAGCTCCTAAATGGACATGTCTGGCTCCATATCCTTTAAATGTATTGGCATATCTATGAATCTATCCTTGGTCCTCTGCTTATTTTACTCTGTAAGCTTAAGGTTTATAGCCATAGCTCTGAACTTCTTCACTCTTTTCTCTCCTTCCTCTCTCTTTCCTCCTGCTTTTCTCTTTCTCTCAAAATAGTATTAAGTACTTTGTTCTAGGTGCTTTTCTGGACAAAGAGGCTAGAACACTGCATAAGAAAGACATGGCCTCTGTACTTTTGGAGCTTATAGCTTTATGAAGGAGTAGTGCATTAAACACATAACCTCATACATAATTACAGTGGGAGATTGCACAATGAAACACAAACGTAAAATGAAATGAGAGTGTATATTAGGGAAACTAACCCACTCTGAGACATTCCTGAATAAACGACACTTCTATTGGAACCTCAGAGGTGACTGACTAGTGGTTAGCAGAAGATGTGGGAAAGAATGCCAGGAAGAGGGAGAACCTTTGTGAAAGCCCCCAAGGAGCTTATTAGCAGGTCAGACAACTAGAAGGATATTTTTGTGCCTGGAGTATGATGAATAAGTTGGAGGCAGATGCAAAATGAAGGAGAGGCTGGCAGAGAGAGGCCAGATCTTGGTAAAAGATCTCTTAAACTGTGCCAATGCTTTTGGACTTTATCCCAAGAGAATTGAGAAGATACTAGTAGGGTTTTAAGTGAGGTAATTACCTACTCAGATTTGTGTTTTTAAAAGTTGATTTGGGTTCCTGTATGAAGAATGAATTGAAGTGGGGCAAATGTGGATGTGCAGAAATGAATAACGAAGTAGACCGGGCAAGAAGTGGTGGTAACTTAGATTATTAGAATTGCAGCAGTTAAAAAAAAAAAAAAGCAGCAGTAGAGACGATGTAGACAGATTCAAGAACTGTTTATAAGACATAGTTGACAAGATTTTGTGATTATTTTGGTTTAGGGAGCTGAAGGAACTGGCAGAGATGAATTTTCATATGCTTGTTCATGTCTATCTTGTTGGCATTTTAGTATCTTTATCTCAAACATCTTT
The DNA here is from genome assembly GCF_027475565.1 of Acinonyx jubatus. Taxonomy (NCBI): domain Eukaryota; kingdom Metazoa; phylum Chordata; class Mammalia; order Carnivora; family Felidae; genus Acinonyx; species Acinonyx jubatus. The sequence continues at coordinate 50,654,305 of NC_069380.1, read as the reverse complement.
AAAGTTGAACCATTTTTTTCTTTTTGGAAACTAATTGTTCCCCTTGACTTCCCTATTTTTATGAGTGACATCCCTAACTCCAGGTGGCCTAGGCTTACAACTTTTGTTTTGGTCACAGCTTCCAGTAAGTTAGTTACCAAGTGTTAAGGACTTGACCTCCAGCATCTAGAGTCTCTTCCTTCCCCTCCTTCTCTTCCTCTATGCTTCTCTTCCCTTTCTCTGCCTCCCTCCTTTTCTCGTCCTCCTCTTCTTCTTCACTATTTTTTTATAGCAGTAGCATCCTCTTCATAGATTATTCACCTATGTTTTTCATTCAAGTCTTTGAGCTCCTTGAGGTCAAGAACTTTTTCTTTTTCATCCTGTATTTTTAGTACTAACAGTGTGCACCTCAGCATGGCAGACATAAAAAAATATTAAATGAAAATAAAATAAATTGTTTTCCTTGACTCTTGTTTCTTCCACTATAATTCTTTGCCACATTTTTCCCCCCGTCTCTTTCTCAAAGTCATTCAGGGGCTTCCATCTGCTTAGAGAATAATTTTGACTTAGGACTGTGAGGTGATGAAAAACTGACTGCAGAATGTGAGAAGAGTATGAGTTGGGGTTTTTTTCTATAGTAATTTAGTAAAAAGTGCCTCCTGTCCCTTTTTACACTGTAGACCTCACTACTACAAAGAGCACATTTTTCTGGGAAGGGAACATATGTGATATTTTATTAGCATCCCCACTGTTGAATAAAATTTTTAAAACTTCATTTGATGCTGTTTTACATTTTTTAGTTTTATAAAAATATTTGCAGAGGGGCGCCTGGGTTGCTCATTTGGTTGAGTGTTTGACTTCAGCTTAGGTCATGATCTCAACAGCTGGTGAGTTTGAGCCCCTCCCCTGCTCACAATCTGTCTCTCAAAAATAAACGTTAAAAAAAATTTTTTTAAATATTCGCAGAATTCAATTTTTAATCATTTAATGTGTGTTTCTTAGCTTTCCAGTATAATTATTTCAGTAGCTACATCTTATATGTACATCTAGAGTATATTGTTTCATAAAAAGAAAGCTTATAGGAGAAATATTCACATGTCTACTTTAGAAGTACCTGTTTTTCATAGCTTTGTACTAATACGAACTTTTGTAATTTGTTTTTTCCATTTTTAGGAATAAGAAAATTTTAAATAAGAAAAAGTTGAAAAGAAAACAGAAGAGCAAATCAAAAGTGAAGACAAGAAGCAAGGTAAAACTGCTGGCAATTTATAGGGAGTAAGGATTTTTTCATACAGTAATTTGAATTAAAATGCCAAGATTAAAAAAGTATAACTAGCAAACCATTTCTTTCTTTCTTTTTTTTTTTAAAGTTTTTAAAAGCCCCTTATCACTTGGTTACACTGTTTAATTTCATGTTTGAACATTTCATGATCAGTAGCCTAGAAGTTAATATCTGGGTGTTGAAAATTATTTACAGTTTATTCACATTATCTTTGAACACTTCTCTGGGGGAACATATCCATTTCTCTTCTCTTTTTTACACTCTGACTGCATGTTCTAGAAACTGAGTAAAACTGGCTGTGAGTTGGGACGTGGATTTGGGTTCATCATAACGTCTGTCCATATGTCATGAATTGGGGAGAATCTTGGTATGTCTATATTCTGAGCTCTTTTGATGGTGGGTGGCTGTGCAAAAGGAAAGACAGTGTAGAATATCTGAATTAGATGAGACCATAGAGATCAAGGACCTTTTTTCCATCTAATGCAGAAATCTCAATTAAATCTTAAACATTTTTACATTCTACTGGAGCGTGTTTTCTTTTGAACAGTACTAAGAAGCCTAGACAATAGAAAGAGAGGAATCATTAACTATGATTTCTGAACAGGTCCACTTTTGGTTAAAGAAACAATAGCTTAGCTTGGCCTCTGTATCATATTTAATTTCCAGAAACAGTTGTTTCCTGCCTTTCTTAATTAGTATTCTTACATTTTAAAGCTGAGATAAATGTACTTTTAGTAGTAAACCAAAAAGTAAAAGTGTAGGGGATGAAATTTATTTGGTGGCTGTGTCTTGAGACACAGCTGGATCCAGGGATTAAGTAATGTCATCAATTCTGTGTCTTCATTTCTTGCTTCTGCTTTTTTCTGTGTGTGGACTTAATTGCCTATGGCTGAGGACTAAGGCTTCTGGGAGCTCCAACTGCATTTTTTTGGTCAAGAGGCAATCTCCTTTATTCTAGCAGAAAGTCTTGGGTGTGATTTTTGATTGACCTTCATCATTCATTTTGGCCTTGGAGATGGGGTACTCTGGTTAGACTGAGTTACATTTATAACCCTGTGATGGGAGATAGGTAGGCCAGCAACCTACTGAGCAGGCCATGTGAAATGGGAGGGGGGTGGTTACCCTAAGGAAAGTGTTGCTGGGTGGGCAGCTAAATAATAAATGTTAACTACATCATTTCTTATTACTTCTGTTTGTGGGATAAAAGAGGGAAGTGGAGAACATTCTTAATATATTTGGTACATAGTCATTCAGAATTTCAGCCTCTACTTCTTTTCCACTTCTTGGTGTTATGTGCAAAGTCAGAGTATGGGAATCTTAAAAATCTGTTTTAATTTCTTTAAAGGTTTCATTTGGTGATTTTCCTAAAAGTGGTATCCTAAGATATCCAGGAAGAGGTGAGAAGTCAAGGTCTTTCATCCCTTCATTTCTGTCTTTAGCTTTATGCCTTTAGTAATAAATCTTCCTTCTCTTGGCCTCAGGTTTTATGTCTGCTTTTTAGGAGCAGCTTGTGATAAGAGTGATACAAAAAGAAGTTACTCATTTATTCCTAAAACATTAATTGCATGCTGACTATGTGCAGGAATTATGCTGGGTATTTAGAATAGAAAGATGAATAAGAAACATTTTCTGCTTATGATGGGCATATAAAATAATAAAATGATGTGGTTATTAGTCTCCTTGTTCCCAATTACTGTTTCTGGACTACTTTTCATCCACTATCTTTTTATTTTTTATATTTATTTATTTATTTATTTAATATTTCTTTTTTTATTTTTTTTTAATGTTTATTTATTTTTTGAGACAGAGAGAGACAGAGCATGAATGGGGGGAGGGTCAGAGAGAGAGGGAGACACAGAATCGGAAGCAGGCTCCAGGCTCCGAACTGTCAGCACAGAGCCCGACATGGGGCTTGAACTCGTGAACCACAAGATCATGACCTGAGCCGAAGTCGGACACTTAACCGACTGAGCCACCCAGGCGCCCCTAATATTTCATTTTTTTAATTTACATCCAAATTAGTTAGCATATAGTGCAACAATGATTTCAGGAGTAGATTCCTTAGTGCCCCTTATCCTTTTAGCCCATCCCCCCTCCAATAACCCCTCCGGTAACCCTCAGTTTGTTCTCCATATTTATGAGTCTCTTCTGTTTTGTCCCCCTCCCTGCTTTTATATTATTTTTGTTTTCCTTCCTTTATGTTCATCTGTTTTGTCTCTTAAAGTCCTCATATGAGTGAAGTCATACGATATTTGTCTTTCTCTTACTAATTTTACAAATACCCTCCAGTTCTATCCACGTAGTTGCAAACGGCAAGATTTCATTCTTTTTGATTGCCGAGTAATACTCAATTGTATATATATACCACATCTTCTTTATCCATTCATCCATCAATGGACACTAGGGCTCTTTCCATACTTTGGCTGTTGTTGATAGTGCTGCCATAAACATGGGGGTGCATGTGTCCCTTCGAAACAGCACACCTGTATCCCTTGGATAAATGCCTAGTAGTGCAATTGCTGGGTCATAGGGTAGTTCTATTTTTAGTTTTTTGAGGAACCTCCATACTGTTTTCCAGAGTAGCTGCACTAGCTTGCATTCCCACCAACACTGCAAAAGAGATCCTCTTTCTCCGCCTCCTCACCAACATCTGTTGTTGCCTGAGTTGTTAATGTTAGCCATTCTGACAGGTGTGAGGTGGTATCTCATTGTGATTTTGATTTGTATTTCCCTGAAGATGAGTGATGTTGAGCGTTTTTTGATGTGTCAGTTGGCCATCTGGATATCTTCTTTCGAGAAGTGTCTATTCATGTCTTTTGCCCATTTCTTCACTGGATTATTTGTTTTTTGGGTGTTGAGTTTGATAAGTTCTTAATAGATTTGGGATACTAACCCTTTATCTGATATGTCATTTGCAAATATCTTTTCCATTCCATAGGTTGCCTTTTAGTTTTGCTGATTGTTTCCTTTGCTGTGCAGAAGCTTTTTATTTTGATGAGGTCCCAGTAGTTGGTTTTTGCTTTGGTTTCCCTTGCCTCTGGAGACATGTTGAGTAAGAAGTTGCTGCAGGCAAGATCAAAGAGGTTTTTGCCTGCTTTCTCCTCAAGGATTCTGATGGCTTCCTGTCTTACATTGAGGTCTTTCATCCATTTTGAGTTTATTTTTGTGTATGGTGTAAGAAAGTGGTCCAGGTTCATTCTTCTGCATGTCGCTGTCCAGTTTTCCCAGCACCACTTGAAGAGATTGTCTTTATTCCATTGGATATTCTTTCCTGCTTTGTCAAAGATTAGTTGGCCATACGTTTGTGGGTCCATTTCTGGGTTCTCTATTCTGTTCCATTGATCTGAGTGTCCGTTTTTGTGCCAGTACCATACTGTCTTGATGATTACAGCTTTGTGGTATAGCTTCAAGTCCAGGATTGTGATGCTTCCTGCTTTGGTTTTCTTTTTCAAGATTGCTTTGGCTATTCGGGGTCTTTTCTGGTTCCATACAAATTTTAGGATTATTTGTTCTAGCTCTGTGAAGAATGCTGGTGTTATTTTGATAGGGATTGCATTAAATATGTAGATTGCTTTGGGTAGTACTGACATTTTAAAAATATTTGTTCTTCCTATCCAGGAGCATGGAATCTTTTTCCATTTTTTTTGTGTTTTCTTCAATTTCTTTCGTAAGGTTTCTATAGTTTTCATTGTATAGATTTTTCACCTCTTTGGTTAGATTTATTCCTAGGTATTTTATGGTTTTTTTGTGCAACTGTAAGTGGGATCGATTCCTTGATTTCTCTTTCTGTTGCTTCATTGTTGGTGTATGGGAATGTAATCGATTTCTATGCATTGATTTTATATCCTGCAGCTTTGCTGAATTCACGAATCAATTCTAGCAGTTTTTTGGTGGAATCTTTTGGGTTTTCCATACAGAGTATCATGTCATCTGCGAAGAGTGAAAGTTTGACTTCCTCCTGGCCGATTTGGATGCCTTTTATTTCTTTGTGTTGTCTGATTGCAGAGGCTAAGACTTCCAATACTATGTTGAATAACAGTAGTGAGAGTGGACATCCGTGTCTTGTTCCTGACCTTAGGGGGAAAGCTGTCAGGGGGAAAGTTTTTCCCCATTGAGGATGATATTAGCATTGGGTCGTTCACATATGGCTTTTATGATCTAGAGGTATGCTCCTTCTATCCTTACTTTCGTGAGGGTTTTTATCAAGAAAGGATGCTGTATTTTGTCAAATGCTTTCTCTGCACATCCACAATCTTTTTAAAAAAACACTTACTTAAATAATGCCAATGAGATTTTCCCCCCATATATTTAAGAACAAGCATTTCTTAAAAAAAAAAAAAACAAAAAACGCATTTCTTTTCAGCAAATAAGATACCATTTAGCTACACTACTTTATCACCTTCTTTATTGCTGTCATTGGCCCCTCTGTTTCTCCTCATCCGTTAGCCATCTCCTTGATTCAATTTCCTTTTTATCCAGCTTAGATAGCACGGTCTTTTTAGAAAAAAAACATTGCTTAATCTGGATTAATTCCCTATTGCTGCTGTAACAAATTATACAAACTTGATGGCTTAAAACAACACAAATGATCCTACAATTTTGGAAGTCTGGAGTCCGAAGTGGATCTCACTGTGCTAAAATCAAGGTGTCAGTAAATCTGCATTTCTTCTGGAGGCTCTAGGAGAGAATTTATTCCATTGCCTTTTCCAGCTTCTAGACACTGCCTGCATTCCTTGGGTTAATGCCCTTTTCTACCTTCAAAGTCAGCTATGGTTGTTTTATCCTCTCACACTGCATTACTCTGACATGTTTCTGTTGTTACAACTTCTTTGATTGTCCTGCCACCCTCGCTCATTTATAAGGACCCTTGTGATTACATTGGGCCCGCCCAGGTAATCCAGAATAATCTCTCCATCTCAAGATGTATAATGTATTCACTTCTGCAAGGGCCTTTTATCATGTAAGGCAACACATTCCCAGGTTCCAGGGACTAAGGGGAAGATATTTTTGGATGTCATTATTCTGCTTACCACATCTTCCTTTCCCCTGTGTGTTGCACTCATCTGATAAAATTTAATCCTATACAAATCCAGCTGTTTTCTTTTTCCTTGCAGGTGAGTACCTGCTAAAAGGAGTTAGCAGTTGATACCAGTATACATACATGAGAACCAATCTCAAAAGGATCTTGCATAGCTAGACTGTTGTCGTCTTCTTCATCCTCCTCCTCCTCCCCTTCTTCTTCTTCTTCTTCTTCTTCTTCTTCTTCTTCTTCTTTTTGATCAAGTAGTTCTGCTATGACTGTTTCAAACCTTTGCCACTCTCCTCCAACTTATGATAAATACTGCCCTCTAGCAAATAACTTTGCTTTCTTAGAGAAGAAATTAAGTCCATTACACAGGAAACTTACTCATCATTTTGCTACCAAACATGCCTGTCTTAGGTTGGGATATTTAATAGCAGAACCTGAGACAGGGATTTAATGTGTATAATTCAGCAAGTTTTGAAATATATAATCAAGGTTTAGAAAATTTCCATCATCCTCAAGCATTTCCTTATCCTTTGTTACATTCTGTCTCTCCCTACCACTTTGGCTCTAGGCAACCATGAATATACTTTGTCATTATAAATTAATTTTTACTTTATAGAATTTCATATAAATGTGATCATGTAGTATGTACTCTTTTGTATCTGGCTTCTTCCCCTCAGCATAATGATTTTGAGTTGTGGCCATGTAGTTGTATATATTAACAGTTAATTCTTTTTTTTTTTTTTTTTCCACCTATTGATGGACAGTTTGAGGTTTCCAGTTTTTGGCTATCACAAATGAACCTGCTTTGAATATTTGTGTACTAGTCTTTGTGCAGATATATGTTTTTGTTTTTGTTTTGGTTTGGTTTCTTGAGGGATAAATACCTGGAAGTAGAATGAGTAGGTGGTGTTTCCTTCTATGATTTGCCAGAAGACTCATAAGTATCAAAAGCAGCTTATACTAATGGTTAAGATTTATTACAACCAAAGGTAGAGATAGGTAGCAGCAAAGAGAAATGTATTAGTGGTATATTGGGACGTAAGGCATAGATTTTCTAGTCCTCCCTTGTCTGAGCACGTAGGGCATGCTTTCTTTATGGCAGTGAACTATAAGGATATGTATGGAATGTTTCTGCCCAGGGAACTCCATTCCAGTCTTAGGATCTGAGACTTTTATGGGGGATCTGGTTCACACATAGACATGTCCTGCTGTGCAGCCAGCCATGGTACATGAAACTCAGGCATACATCATCAGTCTTGATATTTGTGCAAAGCAATTAGACAAGCCAGTAGGCAAAGTCCATTGCTCTAGTGTATATTACAAAATCATCAATAACCAACATAAAGAAAACTCTAAAGACCACATTCCTAAGGATTGGCCAACAATCAGTCCTGGTTCCCTTGGGAAAATACAAGGACTAATTAATCATACCTGCATTGTAAACTCTTTCCTTGTGGGTGGCATGGTAGATGAATGTTTAACCTGTTAAAAAACTGTTCAAACTATTTTTCAAAATGATTGTTGCATTTTATTCTTCCACCAGCAGTATATGAGAAATCCACTTGTCTTACATCTTTGCAAATGCATGGTACTGTTAGGCTTTTAAAATTTTAGTCATTCTAAGTATATAGGGGTATTTCACTGTGGTTTTAGCTTGCTTTTTTCTAATGACTAATGATGTGAACATCTTTTCGTATGCTTTTGGCTATTCATATCCTTTTATTGTGAAATGTCTTTCATATCTTCCATCTTTTTTTTTTTTAAGTTTATTTATTCTGAGAGAGAGAGAACGAGCAGAGGATGGGCAGAGAGCGGGAGACAGAGAATCCTAAACAGTTTCTATGTCATCAGCGCAGAGCCTGACACAGGGCTCTGTCTCATGAAGCATGAGATCATGACCTGAGCTGAAATCAAGAGTCAGACGTTTAACCAACTAAGCCAACCAGGCTCCCCATTGCCTCCTTTTTCTTTCTTTCTTTCTTTCTTTCTTTCTTTCTTTCTTTCTTTCTTTCTTTCTTTCTTTCTTTCTTTCTTTCTTTCTTTCCTTCCTTCCTTCCTTCCTTCCTTCCTTCCTTCCTTCCTTCCTTCCTTCCTTCCTTCCTTCCTGTCTTATTATGGAATTGTCAGAGTTCTTCATGTATTCTAGATACAAGTCCTTTGTCAGATATCTGTATCACAAACAATTCGTCCTGTTCTGTGGCTTGCTTTTCTTTTTTTTTATATAGTGCTTTAGAAGAACAAAAGTTTTGAAGTTTTATACATGTATTGATTTTTATATATATGATTCATGTATTTTGTATTCTAAGAAATCTTTGTCCCAAGGTCACATAGATTTTGTTTTGTTTTGTTTTTAGTTTATTTATTTATTTTGAGAGAGGATGTGTGGGCAAGCAGGGGACAGAGAGAGAGGGAGAGACAGAGAATCCCAAGCAGGGTCTGCACTGTCAGCACAGAGCCTGATGTGGGTCTCAAACTCAAACAGTGAGATCATGACCTGAGCTGAAATCAAGAGCCAGACACTTAACTGACTACGCCACCCAGGTGCCGCCACATAGATTTTTTTCTATATTTTTTTATAGAGATTTTATAGTTTTAGATGCTATACTTAGGTTTGTGATGCATTTCAAGTTAATTTTTGTGTATGGTATGAAATAAGGTTGATGTTCATTTTTTTCTTGTATTGGTATTCAGTTAATTGGCATCAGTTTTAAAAAAACTTATCTTTTTCTATTAATTGTCTTGGTATCTTTGTAAAAATTCAGTTGACCATTTTTGTTTGAACCTATTTCTGCAATTTTTTTTGTTTACTTGATCTAAATATCTGTCTTTATACCAATACCATACTGTCTTTACAGTAGTTTTGAATTCAGGTCATATGTCTTCCACCTTCAGTCTTTTTAAAAAGTTGCTTTAGTTACTTTAGGTCTTTTATATTTCTGTTTAAATTTTAGAATCAGCTTGTCAATTCTGTTTTTAAAAGTCTCTGGAATTTTTATTGAGGTTGTATTGAATTTGTGGATTTGAGGAAGAGTTGCCATTTTAATGATACTGAATCTTCTATTAATGAATATAGTTTATCTCTATTCTCTTTACTTAAGTTTTTTTTAATTACTCCCAGCAGTGTTATTTTGGTTTTCAGTGTACAGAGCTTGCACATAATTTTATTAAATTTAACTGCTGTTTTTTCATTTTTCTAAATTTTGAGATGATTATAATAATGCAGTTGTAAAAAGTAATACAGAGATCCTGTATACCCATCACTCATTTTCTCAAGTTGCTAAGGTATTGCATAAGTATAGTAAATATCAGAACCAGGAAATCAATATTGATCCAACCTACTGATCTTATTCAGATTTCACCAGTTTTACATGTACTTATTTGTGTATGTGTATATATATTTAGTTCTATGCAATTTTATCACATATGTGGATCTGTGGACCATTACCACAGTCAATATATAGAAGAGTTCCATCACAAGGATTGTTTTTGCTACTCCTATATAGCCACAGACATTCCCCTGCACTCACCCTCTCCCTAACCTCTGACAATCACCAATCTGTTCTCTATTTCTATAATTTTGTCATTTAAAGAATGATATATAAATTTAATCATGGGAACTGGCTGTTGTCACTCAGCATAATTCCCTTGACATTTATGCAAGTCTTTGCATATATCATGTTTGTACCTTTTTATTGCTGAGTTAGTATTCCATGGTAAAGATTACATCATAGTTTGTGTAACCATTCACCCATTAAAGGACATCTGTGTTTCTTGTTTTGGGTTATTTTGAATAAAACTGGTATGAATATTCACATGCTGGTTTTTGAATGAACATAAGTTTTTATTTCTTTGGTATAAGTGCCCAACAATGCAGTTGCTGGATTGTACTGTAAATACATATTTAATTTTGTGGGAAACTGCCATACATTTTTCCAGAGTGGCTGTATCATTTTATTTTCCGATTAACAATGTATAAGAGATTAAGTTTCTCCACATCCTCACTAGCATTTGATGTTGTCATTATTTTTTATTCTAGCCAGTTTGATAGGTTTGTACATTTTCTCATTTTGTTTTAATTTGCATTTTCCTAATGGGTCACTATAGTGAACTTGTTTGCCTTCTGTGAATCTTCTTTGGTGACATGCCTGTTCATGTCTTTTGCCCGTTTTCTAAATTGAATGGCTTATTTGTTTGGTTTTTACTGTTGAGTTTTGAAAATTCTTTATATATTCTGCATGATAGACTTTTATCAGGTATATGTTTTGCAGATACTTTCTCCCAGTCTGTAACTTTAATGCTATTATTTTTTTTTAATTACATATTCCAGTTGTTCACTCCTAGTGTGTAGATACATTAACTCTTTCTTATTTAAAATATTGATCTGGTATCCTGTGACTTTGCTAAATCCACACATTGTTTCTAGTGGCTTTTTTTGCAGATGTCTTAAGAATCTCTCCATGTCTTCTGGAAATGAAGACGTTTGTTTTCTAGTAGATATTTTCCTTTCTAACTATAATTTGTATTTCTATTTCTTGGCTTATCACACTAGCATATCTAGTATAATGTTGAATCATATTGCTGAGAATAGATATCTTTTTCTTGTTTGCATCTTAGGGTACAGGAATTTAGTCTTACTGTGTTAGCGGTGGGTATTTCATAGATACCCTTTATCCATTTTTAGAAATTTTCTTTTATTCCTAGTTTACATACACTTTTTATCATGAATAGGTGTTTGATTTGTGTCAGATGCTTTTTCCATGTTTATTTAGGATATCGTCTGTTTTCTTCTCTTCTTATTTTTGTTAGTATGAGGAATTACTAATTACTTTTCCAGTGTTGTTACCAGCCGGTTTTTTGGTTGATCATCATGCATTACCTTTTTCATATGTTCTTAGATTTGGATTGCTAATAATTGCTTGTTTTTAGTGTGTCTGGGATACATACTTACACATTATTTATCAATTAACTTCAGTACATATTTTTTCTAACAAGGAGTATTCCACTTTTTCCCTAATTATTTATGGAAGAAGGATAGAATTTTGAAACCAAGTGTTTTTGGTACTTGGGGTGTCATCTTATTTATCTTGGATACTTCCTGGACATACTCCAATTTTTGGAACTTGCATTAATAGAATATCTTAAACCAGTTCTGTATATTTATAGTGTAAATGTTGTTCTCAAAAGTGTGATTGTGGCTTGCTGACTAAAATGCTGGGTCAGAATAGAAACTGACTAAGTTCTAACAAATTACCAAGCATGTGATTTTTATTATTTATCAAGATTGATAGCTAGGAGATCTTCGGGAAAGCATATATCCATAATCTACAGAAATCTAATTTCTTTTCTTTTTTTTCTTTTTTTAATGTTTATTTATTTTTGAGAGAGAGAGACAGAATGTGAGTGGGGGAGGAGGAGAGAGAGAGGGAGACACAGAATCTGAAGCAGGCTCCAGGCTCTGAGCTGTCAGCACAGAGCCTGATGCGAGGCTCGAACTCACGAACTGTGAGATCATGACCTGAGCGGAAGTCGGACGCTTACTGACTAAGCCACCCAGGCACCCCCAGAAATCTAATTTCTTAACATTACTACTATTTAAATTAGAACGAAATTGGAAGAATTGACTAAAATTAAAGTTTGTTTGGTTTTTAGTTCTGATTTCTGTTTAAGTCCCTAAATGTACTTTTAAAGCTATCAAAATGTAATTCAATGTTTGTACTAGGTCATCGAGACTCAAATACATCTGATGTTCCTTAGAAGAGCACAAAATTAATATTCTGTGATACTCAACAGTTAAACTTTGTTGGTTTTATTCCTATCATGGAATAAAAAGGTATTCCTATTAGTCTCTTTGCCACTCTCCAGCCCTTGTCAGTTGGGTTATTGCTGTGTTACTTAGTAAAGTGTAGAAGAAAGGGTACTTACTATAAGTTGAATCAGTAGACTTGGATTGTCTTGCTATGTCACTTATTTGACTTATACAAGTTATCCAGCATTTCTAATCTTTAATCTTTTATATAAAATGAGAATTGGTGATGATGCGAAGGAATATAGAATTGAAATATTGTATCTTCTATTTCAGTCTGAAAACTTGGAGAATACGGTAATCATACCAGATATCAAATTACATAGCAATCCTTCTGCTTTCAATATTTATTGCAATGTACGCCATTGCGTTCTGGAATGGCAGAAAAAGGAAACATCATTGGCAGCTGCATCTAAGAACTCTGTTCAGAGTGGAGAATCAGATAGTGATGAAGAGGAGGAATCCAAAGAGCCCCCTATCAAGCTTCCAAAGGTAAGTCACTAAATTCCACTTGGATGGATAACCACAGGTGTTTGGGCTATAGTACATATATTTACATTGCTAAAATACCTTGTTTTTTAATAAAATTGTGCACTCAAAATTAATAGGGCTGATGGGTAAAAATAGGTTTGGGGCAGACCAGGAAAACTCTATGCATCTTTATAACTGGAGTGCTAACAAAATCAATAATTGGTAACCCAGTGGAGAATACTTGACAGCCCAGGAAGAAAGATCAGGGGCTTTTAAAAATGTACAAAAGCAGTAGAGTGGAAATGGAGGCTTGTAAGCACTGAGCCATTGCAGCTAGAAGTGGAGCTCTGAGCCAGTGGGCATAAGCAGAACTGCAAAGGTGGGCCATTAAGGTGGGCATAAGCAGAACTGCAAACTACCACCAGCCAAGAGCCATAGTAAGCTGGGGGTGCTTCCTTCTGGGGAGGGAGCCTTGGGTACAGGTATGCATTTTTATTTTTCTTCAAATAGAACTAGGAGGGCTCCTGGCTGTGCAGCTGCTGAGTTGAGAGCTTTTTGCCTTTTCTTCCTTAGGTTATGATTGTTCTCTTGCTATTTTGGCTCTCCTTGCCTAGGAAAAAATTACATATGAAGCAACAAAACTTCTACATTGTTCTGATATCACTCCCTTATTTACCAGAGACATGTAAGCTAATTGGTGTTAAAGAAGCATGTACTATAGTAGAACAAACTATTCTTAAGGTACTCTCTTCTATTTAAGTGTTAGTGTATTTCAAGACTGTAATGTTATTGTATATATGGTATTTTTTCTACATTGTAGGTATAGTTAGTATTTCTAACAAAAGAATAGTGACAATATAGACATATTTTTAAAGGGGTATCTATCATAAATGATTTATATGTATATTGCCTTTTTCTAAATGTAAACATTTTGAAATGATTTCCTTTATCATAAATGGTTCAGTGTGTTGCCTTTTTACTAAACTGATACCTTAAAGCTGTGCCTTAAAAACTTTTTTATACATACACACAGGAGCTATCATGCCAATATTTTTACTAAACTCATACCTTAAAGCTATGCCTTAAAAACTTTTGTACATACACACAGGAGCTATCATGCAAATATCATGCAAATATTTTGCCATATTTCATGGTGGCTATTCCTAAGTGCACCACAGCCCTTAATCAGTACTGTCATATTCTTCTCACCTTATTCTCAGCAGATGGCTTGCTTCCTGTTTTATAGAGTAAGAGAAGTTTTGTGAACTTCCTCAGCCTTTTAGTCAACCATCTTTAAGTGTTCTTCTTGGGACTCTTCTTCCTTTAGCCCCTTTCTCTCCAGTGTCCTTAAGTATAACTTCTCTATTGGCTCCTTTCTTCTTCTTAAAACAAATAAGCTTATCTTTTCTTTGTAAGCTCCTCTAGGTAAAGAGTTTTCCATCAAGTACTGACACATCAGGAAACAGGGTATAGTGATTAAGAACCTGGGCAGTGGAGTCAAACTGCCTGCGTTCAAATACTCACCCTTAAAAATAACTGTGTAATGCTGGGGAAGTTATTTGACTTATCTGTGCCTCCATTTTGTCATCTATGAAATGGAGATAATATATACCTCACAGGGTTGTAGTGAAGATGCAGTGAGTTAACAAATGTCAAATACAAGTGTGTGAGTAAATAATAGGTATAGTTGTAAGTATCAGGTTAGGTGAAAACAAGAAATTGTGTAGGTGCAAATGAATTTGAGTTGCTTTTCGAGGAACTCCTCAATTTATTAATAAATACTTTATGTCCAAGGAAATAAACTTCTGGAAAGTCAGTGAGACCATGTGACGAATGAGAGAGGAAGAAGTTTTGAGATGCCTTTATGCAGAGGCATTCAAAATGCTGTGGGTTAGGGCGTGGGTGGGGAATGAAACTTCTAGGTGATGTTTTTGGCAGCCATTTGCATGACATGAAGGACCGACACAGAAGAAATGAGGCCTGTAGGACTTGAGGAGGTGAGAATTTAAGGGCAGGTGAGAAACGTTAGCATTTTTCTTTTCCTTTTGACCCTTCTGCTCCAGATGCTACTATTCTACATCAGTTCCTTCCTTTTCTTTGCAATTGTTCCTCTCTTGTTCTTCTTGCCTACATGTGTGGCTGTTGCTTTCCTTCTTTTCACTGAGTTTTTTTCCTCTCCCACTTCTCTTTCACATAATTAAGACAGTTTTTATTTGTTGTTAAAGTATCATTTTGATGCAATTTAATTTTCTATTTGAATTTTTTTTTAATGTTTATTTATTTTTGAGAGAGACAGAGACAGAAAGTGAGTAGGAGAGGGGCAGAGAGAGAGAGGGAGACACAGAATCTGAAGCAGGCTCCAGGCTCTGAGCTGTCAGCACAGAGCCTGACTCGGGTCTCGAACTCCCAAACCATGAGGTCATGACCTGCGCTGAAGTCAGACACTTAACTGACTGAGCCACACAGTCGTCCCTTCTATTTGAATTTTAAAAGTTAAATTGCATTTGATTATTGTGTAGATCTTACTTGTCAGGGTTTTCTTTGCTTTTTGTTTTTTTGTAGGTCAGCAATCATTGATATTTTGTAAAGTTTATTTATTTTGAGAGAGAGAGAGAGAGAGAGAGAGAATCCCAAGCAGGCTCTGCACTGATTAGTGCAGAGACACAGAGCTTGAACTCACAAACCATGAGATCATGACCTGAACCCAAATCAATAGCTGGACGCCTAACTGACTGAGCCATGTAGGCACTCCAGTCATTGATATTTTAAAAACGACTTGGGACACCTGGGTGATTCAGTCAGTTAAGCATCCAACTTTTGCTCAGGTCATGATCTCATGGTTCATGGGTTTGAGCCCCAAATCGGGCTCTGTGCTGACAGCTTGGAACCTGGAGCCTGCTTCAGATTCTGTCTCTCCCATCTCTCTCTGCCCCTCCACCACTTGCACACACACACTCTCTCTCTCAAAAATAAGTAAACATTTTAAAAAAAGGGGGACTTTCTTACCCCCACCTAAATGCTTCATATTAAGGTTTTTACCTAAAACACAGTTTTTACCCAGCTCAAACCATCTTTCACTATCTGACTTCCAGATTCCCTATAGTGTTCCATGCTTTATAACTACATAGTTTTTTTGGTTTTGGTTTTTTTTTTTTTTTTTTTGAGAGAGAGAGCAAGAGCACAAGGAAGGTGCAGAGAGAGAGAGAGAAAGAGAGAGAGAGAGAGAGAGAGAGAGAGAGGGAGAGAGAGAGAATCTTTCCTAAGCAGGCTCCATACTGAGCACGGAGTCCAACACAGGGCTCACTGTGAGATTATGACCTGAGCCGAAATCAAGAGTTGGATGTTTAACTGACTGAGCCACCTGGGTGTCCCTATAACTGCATAATTTTTAGTAGTTATTGTTGGGATTCATACTTCCCAGTCTTATTTGAGGCTCATCATGCCATGTGTTTTGTTAAAACATATAGACTTACATAGACTTACTTATTTACTTCTTAAGTTTATTTGCTTTTAAATTCTTTTTGAGTTATAGCAAGCAGTATATTAGGCCCTGGGAACAAAATAATGATGAGACACGGTCCCTACCCTCAAGAAAGTTATGTCTGGTAGGGGATACCAGACATGTCTAGTGACTTAAGGATTACTAGGGCATGCTGGGTGTAGTGGAACACCGTGGGTACAGATGCAGCACTGACTGTAGATGCACTTACAGGCGGAGGGAACAGCACCATTACAAAAGTACACGTGATCTGTTTTTAGCTAGAGTGGAGTAGCTGAATAGGGCAAGAGGCTGAGAGCAGGAGCTAGATTGTGAAGGGCCTTCTGTGTCATGCATCCACTTTCAGATTTTGTCTTGTGATTTGGAAATATTGAAGATTTTAAGCAAAAGAGTTTGATCAGACTTGTATTTTAGTAAAATTACTTGGGTGCTAGTAAGACAAACCATAGAGGGTGGTAAGGTTAGAGCAGAGGGATCAGTTAGGCAGCTATTGCATTTGTCCCGGAAGCGTTACTGAAGGTTGCTAGTGGTGGTGTTTGGGTTACAGGAAATGTTAAGGAAGCAGAATTGACAAATTGGTAATTAGTTGATTATGAAGGCTGAAAGAGAAAGTGGAATCGAAACATACTTCTGAAGTTTCTGGTGGCAATGTCATTTACTGCAAGAGAGGGAACTGGAGGAGAAGCAGTGCTTTGTTGGGATGATGATGATGTTTAGTTCTCTTTACTGAGTTTGAGGTACCTGTGAGGTGTCCTGTGTATACTATATAGGGCTGAAGTTCCAAAGAAAGGTCCCAGCTAAAAATAGAGACTTGGGGACTGTCACAATGTGGGGGAAGGTAAAATAAAATTCTGTTAGAGATAGGATGGGGGTGGGATCAAGAGCATCACTTAAAAATTGTTAGTTTCAGTGGCTCCTGGGTGGCTCAGTCGGTTAAGCATCTGACTTTGGCTCAGGTCATGGTCTCACGGTTTGTGAGTTTGAGCCCCACGTTGGGCTCTATGCTGACAGCTCAGAGCCTGGAGCCTGCTTCAAATTCTGTTTCTTTCTCTCTCTGCCCCCCCCCCCCCCCACTCGTGCTCTGTCTCTCTCTGTCTCTCAAAAATACATAAATGTAAAAAAAAAATTGTTAGTTTTGAAAAGTTGTGAGAACACTTTTGGGTGTAAAGAGAAGGGAAGAAGATGGTAGTATTCCTAGATAAATTTGTATGTTAGACGATATTGCTTAGACATCTCACACCCAGACCTTTTGAGAAGCAGAATTCTTCCTCTTCTTTTTGTCCTCCTCCTCCTCTGCTGCTGCTCTTCTTCCGCTCTTCCTTTTGCTCCCTTCTAGGTTTTTATTTTTCATTATTTGTAAATGTCATATCTACCAAATATTTGCTTTATATAAAAAATTTTGGAAGGCAGTGTACTTCCCTCGGTGGTAATATATAAACCTACTTTTGATTTCCTCTTGAATTTTTTCAAATGGATTCTGAAAGTATTAGAATAGATTCTAGGACTTTTTAAAAATTCATTAGTGTATAGTTGACGTACAATGTTGCACTGGTTTCAGGTGTATGACATAGTAATTCAGTAATTCTGTATATTTTGAAATGTTCACCAGGATAAATGTAGTCACCATCTGTCACCACACAACATTTATTACAATATTATTGGTGATATTTCCTAGGCTGTACTTTTCATCTTCAGGACTTACTTATTTATAACTGGAAGTTTGTACTTTTTAATCCTCCTCACCTGTTTTGCCCCTCCCATCCCTTTCCTCTAGGACTTTTTAATAGAACAAGGTAAAATTTATTAAAAAATTATTAATCTAAATGTGATGTAACTAAACTTTTATGCTCATACTTGCTAGTGAAATAATAAAATCACTTTTGGGAATATATGATTTGACGAGAGCAAAATAAAACCTTGAAAGACTCATTATGTTATTTTTCTTTGGCCAAGCATGTTTTTATCTCACTTTTCCCAGCAGTGACATTGCACTGGCTGTATCAGATAGTTATTTGGGTTTTGTGTTCCTTTAAGTGTAATAGAGAGCCTTCAGGATTTAATTATTTGAAAGTAGCTGTAAAGGGAAAATTCAGTAAATTTATTTAGTGAATATAAAAGGTTATTTTCTGAAGAGAAGTGGAAGACTGTGTGTTGGGTAGTTATGGTTTTTCATTGAAAGTACCGAAGCTTAGTGTATTTAATTACTATAATCAACTACTCTGTTTAAAAGTCACATTTATTTATATTGCTAATTATAAAGGCAGTATATATTGTAGATAGTTTGAAAAATGCAGAACATTTTTTACAAAGAGGAAATAGAAATTAAAAATTAGAAATCCCTCTTAAATTCCTGTTAACCAAAACATACCCATTATAAACATTTATATATATATACATTAAAAGTATATTATTTCTGCACAAATGAAATCATACTATATTTGCTGTGCTATATTTTTTCCTTATACTCTTCCTTCCCAATATTGAGTGGGGAGAAAGTACAGTATGTTCTCAGTGACTGTAAGACAGGATTCAGTGTGTAAAGTATAATTTCAGAGTTCATACATATGGTAAAATGTTCTCAGCCAAACCTCAAAAACAAACACAAACAAACAAACTTATTTCACGACAACTTTTATTCCTCTGCTCAATAATTCAAAGCTAAATATGATTGGAAAACTTGAAGTTGATTTTTATTTTATTGTATTTTGAAAACATATCAATATTCTGGAAACAAATTAATTTTGCCCCTTATTAAAAAAATTTTTTATGAAGTAAGGTGCAGATGAGAATCTATAGTGGTTAACCTAGATAGGTGGGTAATTTCTCTTTCCTGATCATTTGGCTAACATTTTATGGGTTTACCAAAACCAGCTAGTGCTCTGTTCCTAAGCAGTGTATCTGAGTTGCCTATTTTAATATATTTGTTATTATGCCCTGAACTTACCAGAGAGACAGCTCAGGAACTTGTTCAGTAAGTAGCCTCACTCTTTTTTGGTAAGGTTCAGTACTTTCTCTGTTACCATAGGAATCTTATATAAATAAACCGTAGCTA
Source organism: Acinonyx jubatus (assembly GCF_027475565.1). Classification (NCBI taxonomy): domain Eukaryota; kingdom Metazoa; phylum Chordata; class Mammalia; order Carnivora; family Felidae; genus Acinonyx; species Acinonyx jubatus. The sequence goes on along the minus strand of NC_069380.1, from coordinate 50,635,190 downwards.
AAAATGTTATCTGTGAAGAGTCTCCTTTGAACTTAGAAAAGTCATGATTGGTAGCAGTAGAATAAGCATTTTTGAAGACTGAAAGGGTAGAGTAGTTTCCCATTGGCCTGAGAACAGAGCCCTATATTTTGTGCTTAGGAGATCTTTGAGTTCGGATTCATTTCCTGTAAGTGCATAAGCAGATAGAAATCTTGAACAGCATGTTTTTACTTTCTAGTGTGTTTCAGGAAAAGAAACTATATCAACTGGAAAATTTTCACTGCTTAGTGCATTTAATCAATTGAAACTCTATACAGGCCACCTCTGTAATCTTGGCTATAATTAAGTCCGCTAGTATTTTAGATAACTTCTCTAAAGACAGTCCTACTAGTTTAACTTCTCAGTCATGTCTGTATTCTTCAGAAACCTTGCAAATGATAATCAGAACTGCAAGTGACTTGCCTGCAACTGATTTGACCATTGTCTGGAAAATCTATCTCTGATTTGCAGTGGTTTTTAGCACACAACGGAGAGTAATTAAATATTTATTATATGCCTATCATGTGCTAGGCACTGGGTTAGCCACAGGACATATTAAGCCAGCTCAGGCATGCTCCTTGTCTATAAGGAGACCACAGGAAAAAGGAAACAAAAATGGTCAGCTATACTATAATAAATGGTATAACAGAGGTCTCAACTGGATAAGAGTCATGTACAAGGCTCATTTACCCTGTTAGAGAATAAATTCTTAGAGGACAGGGGCTGTTGTGATGTGTATCTTCATATCTCCTATAGTGAGTTGCACAAAATAAGGGTTTAAGAAACATTTATGCTCATCACACTTCTCTGTCAATCTTTAGTCACAGATGTATCTTTTGCTAGATATGGACTGAGTCAGATTTGGTTCTGATCAGGAATGATAAGATAATGAAGGTAAAAATAGCAGTGATCTTTTTGATAGGTAGGTTTTTTGGTGATTAAACCCTATAAGAAGAGGGGACACATCAGTAAACAGTAATATTGTGATTGTACCATTATAGGAATGGCTAAGACGAAACGCTCCTTTTTAAATCTCTGCATTGTATGAGTTATATTGACTTTTTTCCTGCTCATAAGTAACAAGTAACATGACTTTTAACAAAAGAATGCTGATTTGTACTTGAGTACAGCCAAATGAACTTTTAAATTAATAGAGTTTATTTTTTCTGAGTGAATGTAACCTAGTATCTACTTCATTGTTAAAATTTTTATTATATTTTATTATGGCTTCCTTGTGCTATAAATACTTTTAAAATACTGCCACTGTAGGGCGCCTAGGTGGCTCAGTCGGTTGAGCTTCTGACTCTTGATTCCGGCCCAGGTCATCATCCCAGGGTTGCGAGATGAGTGTGGAACCTGCTTATGATTCTGTCTCTCTCCCTCTGTCCCTCTCCCCCGTTTATGTCCTCTCTCTCTCTAAAATAAAATAGTGCCATAATTTTTTAACCCTTTCATGTAACTAGATGGTTTTCTGTACCTTGGAATTAAATGCCATGGGTGATTGTGTTTTGCTTTTTTATGTGTTTTTGTTTGTTTTAGCCTAGTAAATATTGCAGCATTAATCATTTGCTGTGGCAATAAGCTGTACTGGTGAAACTGCCTGGAAAGTGTTACTAGTTTACCTGTTATAATATATATATATATATATATATATATATATATATATATATATGTATTTTTTTTTTTCATCTTAAACAGATCATTGAGGTTGGACTTTGTGAAGTTTTTGAATTGATCAAGGAGACGAGATTTTCTCATCCATCCCTGTGTCTGAGGAGTCTACAGGCCCTGCTTAACGTGCTTCAGGGTCAGCAGCCGGAAGGCCTCCAGTCAGAGCCCCCAGAGGTCCTAGGTGAGAGCCCTGGGCATTGAATGAAGTCTTTGAATGTAAATAGCTTCTCTTACGAAGCATGTACAGCAGCCTGTAATGCAGTTTTTTTGTTTTTTTTTTTTATGTATTGAAACAGCAAGGGTATAAATTTTAAAGTATTTTGCTATGTTCTACTGGAGTTCCAGTTTAAGAGTTTTAGTTCACACATAGACATTTCTTGATTATTGTCATGATGGGGAAAAAAGCAAAACATAAATCCTTGGAACCCAGAAATAATCCAAGCCTTATAAGTCACTACTAACTTAAATCATTCTTGTTAAACCTTTGGCCGAAATAGCTAACATTGACTTTCTCTAACTTTATATATTATTCTGGATAGTTAAAAAAGTGGGAAGAAAGTGAACAAATGCTACCAACCCCAAACAGCACAATTACTTTCCAAACAGGGCATTTCTTTTGTATTCATTATAAATAAAAATTAATTTTTGTTATAGATAATGCTTTTGAATTAGTAGCAACTTCCATTAAGTAAATATGTTTGCTTTTTGTAAAGTGTATTTGAATTTTATGAACACATGCCTTTCTTGCTATTGATGCAGGTTGAACACATAAAGAAGTTAGGAGCTCTTGAGGAATAGAAATAGAGATGGAGGCATAAGTTTGAAATTGGCTAATTGATTTTTTCTGATGCTAACCATGGGCCTTGAAAGTCTAGATTTTTCTAAATCTCAAGCATTGAGATTCATATCAGATTCATATGGGCCCTACCCGCAGAGTTTCTGATTCAGTAGATTTGGCTTGGGGCCCAAGAATTTGCATTTAGAGTAAATTTCTGGGTGATGTTGCCAGTACTGCTCATCTGAGGACCGCACTGCTGGTCTGGACTAGAGTTTGATTTTTTTTTTCTGCTTGGCTATTTGGTGTTTATTAGACCCACATGTGAGAACCTAATTACAGATCATACAGGTTTTGTTTTGGTGGTTGTTTGTTTGTTTGGCTGTGGGGGGTGGTGGTGTCACATGGTGATTAGTTTTTGTGTTGGATTTTTTTTTTTTTTTTTTTTTGGTTTGGTCAGGGAGGAGAGTGCTTGCCATGAAAACAAGCTGAGGATTTAAAAAACACAATACCCTCCCCCACCCCATGTTATTAAACACTACTACTAAATAAAAGCTGTCATATGGTAAGAAGCAGGCACCTTGTTGATTACTGTTATGGTAACACAAGTGATCGTATTACTATTGTGATGCATTACTTGGCATCACAGCATCTTACCAAAGCTTTTTATTTATTTAACTGATTATATTTAAGGATATTTTGCTGTTCTTAGCTCTAGTTTGTCAATTAACAAATAATTGAAATATTTAAAATATCCACTAAAACCTGCACATCCTATTTATTACTTTGAACAGCATGCTAGTCATTTCTTTTTCCTAGATCCTCTGCCATTCAGTTATCTTTTATTAGTTGTCATATACCTTGTTTAGTATCTAGTCTATGTATAAATACTCCCTTTCCTTTATGCTTTTCAAAATAGATCTTGTTCTTAATACTGTTTTTGAAATTATAATGTGTGCTTCAGCTTAATCATCTTCTGTTAAAACTTTCACCTGATTAATTTGTCTGTTTTTATTTTCTTGTTAACAGTTTCAAATGCTGCTATAATTCTTTGGTTTCTCTTTTATCCTTTCAGTGTTTGCTTCCTATCTCTTCCCTGTTTTGACTTATTTTTATATTGAGGGATTTAACATCACTTTATATTTCTTATTTGAAATGGCTTAATTAGCTCAAAGATGTAATTTGGCTCTTTAAAATTAAATTTCTATTGAAATCTGTCTGTTTTTTCCTTTGATCTAATAGCATAATCACATTAGTATGCTTTGTTTTTCATTTTATCCAGGAAAATATATACATATATGTATATATCACTCTCACTGTTGGGATAGCTTGATGATTATGATACACCAAGCTTCTTCTCTTAGCAAATGGATTTTGATTTAGAAATTGTCTAGTTTAAAAAAATCATTGTTATATCTATCTTTCTGCTCAATTTAAGGTTGGAATGTATGTTCTTAAGTATTCACTTAAATGTAATAGTATCTCCTGTGTGCTGTACTATGAGCATATAGTTCAGGGGTGATCAGTACAGACACTGTTGCTGTTATTATGGGACTTAGCATCAGACAGTTGGACACTTGTGTGATTTGCAGGTATGGGTAAATAGTATGGGGGAAAGGAGAGGAAGTTCTAGGAGTCTATAACAGGCCTCCTTGAAGATGTGACATTGGAGATTTGAAGGATGAGTAGGAAGGAGTTAACTGAGTTTCTAGGCAAAAAGGACAGCATGCTATAAGTCTCTGACACAGAAAGGAGAATGACTGAACAAAGATTGGCTAGGATGTGGAGAGTGAAAGGAGGGAGGGCTTTGCCATAGGTGAGGAGGGAGGCAGAGACTAGATCATGTGGAGCTTCATACATCATGTTAAGGGAACCTGGCTATTGTTGTAGGAGAAATGGAAAGTCACTCACTATCTCCTCATGCTTAAAAAAATGTTCTTAATTTTATAGCACTTCTGTTTTCTTCCACTTGAATCTAACTTTTTTTGATGGCATAGATTCTTAGTCTTGTTTGCCAAAGTACTACCACAACCTAGAATCGTTTCTCATGCACAGGAAGAATTCAGTGAATATTTGCTGAGTAATTAAAAGATGAAGGGGCAGAAGGATAATGATGGAAGGAAGGATGGACAGATGGAGAAAGGGTAGATGAAAGGATGAGGGGAAAGGATAGTTGGAAGGAAGCACGAAGGGAAGGCTAAATGAAAGAAAGGGAAGACTGAAGGATGTACAGGCACATGAAGAAAAGTAGGGAGAATGGAAAGAAGGAAGAGGAGTAGGGACGAATTAACAAAGGAGCAAATGGATTTTAAATGGAAAACCAGATTTTTGGTTTAAAAATTCTCTTTGGATATAAAAGAACAAAAGTGAAGGTGGGAGCTAATTTTTGAACACTTTTTAGTAGTCTGATTAACAGGTGCTGATAAAGAGCATAGTTTGGGAAGATGGTCATGAGACAGAGCAAGTGGAGGAATTCAGAAGCGAAAGTGACAGGGCTTACTAGGGATGAGATACATGGGAGATGAGGAATGGACAGAGGAAGGCTAGCTCTCTGTGAGTTAACGAATAAACCACAGATGGCTTTTAGTTTTTGGTGAGTTGCAGTACACGAATTCTCTTTTCTTTTTCTTTTGCTCTCTCTTTTCCCTTTCCCTTTCTTCATCTTCCTCAATTTTTCTTTTTCTGATTCTGTTTCTTTCTCTGTCTTGAGTGTTCACTCTTTAAGGATTTTCAAAATCCCTTCCCTTCTGCAGAAGAAATGCCTAGAGGTCTGTTGGTTCAGTTCTTGGACACAGTTGTTCAGGGAATTTTGCATGGAAACTTCTGGTGGCCATCAAATGTTCAGGTGTTACTTTACCATCTCTGCCACTAAATGGCTTTATCATTTTGGAAAAATCTCTTTACCTCCCTGTCTCAATTTCATTGTCCATTGAAGGAGGAGGATATCTGTCCTATTGACTTGGAGGTTTTTCTAGGGTATAAAATGAATTACATACTTGTTTATAAATGTGAACTGCTGTTATGTTAGCAGTAAAACAATTTTATATTAAAAAAATTATAGCATGTATTTTTTATGTATTCTGTTGTTTTACACAAACAAATTTTCTGGACACTTAACATTTTAAGAAGCTCCAATTCTTCCCAGTGTGAAAGGTTAAATAAGTACAGTGAGTAGTCTATTACTTGAGAGGATATTTCTTGAATGTGTGAATGCCTCAAGATAAATTTCTTTTAAACAACCTGGGATAGATCCATTTATTTACAAAAGTGAAGAGTTGAACTAAGTGTTCTCTGAGGTCCTTTGTATATAAATATTCTAACTTTGGTGGGGGAAAGGGTAACTAAAAAGGAACTAATACAAAGTAAGTGTTCTAGCTGCCTTAAATATTTTTTTTATAATGAGGCAAGTTATAAATAAATACACATTTAATGTTCTGTATGTTGAATGAATATAACTGAGTTCTATTTTATTCACAGAGGCTCTCTTCCAGCTCCTTTTGGAAATCACTGTTCGAAGTACTGGAATGAATGACAGCACAGGACAGTCTCTGACAGCACTTTCCTGTGCTTGCCTCTTTAGTCTGGTGGCTTCTTGGGGAGAAACAGGAAGGACACTTCAGGCCATCTCTGCTATCCTCACCAACAATGGCAGCCATGCTTGCCAAACTATACAGGTATTTCATTTATAGCTGCTTAGAAGGTACAAGATGCCAGGTTGGAATTTCACCTTAATTTCTGTCAGTAGGAATCCTCCGGTTTTGCTCACTCATTATAGTGATTTGATCTATCCAAGGTTGATGTGTGAATAATCCACAGTATATAAAGGTAATAAAATGAAATTTGGCAAAAAACTGTTTAACTTTTAAGCTGGGCTTTGTATCAACACTCCAGCCACCTCTTCTTTTGCATTCCCTGTTCTCTGCCCTCCCCCACCTCCCATCTTTCCCTAGTTTTTAAGTATGGAATTTTCAAGTATGCTCAGTGTCCCAATCCCTGCACTGTTCGAGAATCAAATGTGGTTTCTTATGGATTGATTTGTTTCTGAGCTTCTTCAGCTTTGCATATAACATTTTAAGCTTTTAATGTCTGATTGTGGAAGAAACTCTTTATTGTTGTTAGTAGTGGGAAATAGAATTCTCCTTATGGGCAAACTTGATTTAATTCCTTTGGATTGTTCTAGAAAATTGAGTAAGAAGTTACAGTTTTAGGTCTCTGTTATGTGCTCTTCACTGGCCCCTTGGGCAACATCCAGAACAGATGGAAGGACTGCTTCAATCCTGTTATTAGCAGACCAAGATAGCAAAAAGGGTATATGGGTCATTTTCTTGAACTTAATTCAGCAATGTTGAACTCTCCTTGTCAAACATGAGCGATCCCCTTATTCTAGATTTCTATTCTAGATTCTATTCTAGATTTTCCTCTTTCTGCCCTGCCTGAAATCTTCTTTTCCCTTTTTATGATCCTTAATATTTTGAATTTCCTATAATGCAGTGTTTTTCAGAACTGTGTTCTGCAGTGGTACTTTGAGGTTTGGCAAAATTTTAATTTAAACACATGCTTAAAATACACAAATAATGCTTAATTTTAATGAAATAACACATTTACATATCATATACCAAATTTTAAAAAATATAGTGACCATAAAAACATGAGCTTATTAGACACTGTGTGATTTTTTTCTTGTGTAGACTCCTTTCAGAGGATATGAGGTGAGATCTAAATGATGAGTTGAAAGTAGCCACTCCAAAGGGAGGAAGTGTTACCGCTGGGGATGTGGAGGGAGAAATTTTCTTGGTATCCACATGCTAATGCATGGAGGTTAAGATTAAGAGTAGAATACTGAAGTCTGAAAGAAGTTTAGTATAGTTCTAGTATAGAGAGCTTTCAGCTAACAGAGATAGGACTTGCATGTTTATCTGTCTGATTGCAATATGCTTAAGCACTAGGCTGTGCACAATTACTAGATCCCCTGAATCAGTAGCTGAGGTTCCCTGGACCTGCCCTGTCACTACATTCCCATCACCAGCCCAAACACCATGTTAAAGCCTATTATCTTAACATTATCTTTTTTTAAGTTTATTTATTTTTGAGAGAGAGAGAGGGAGAGGGAGGGAGGAAGACAGAACAAGCCGGGTAGGGCAGAGAGAGGGAAATACGGAATCTGAAGCAGGCTGCAGGCTCTGAGCTGTCAGCCCAGAGCCTGATGCGGGGATTGAACCCACAAGCCATGAGATCATGACCTGAGCCAGAGTTGGACGTTTCACCCACTGAGCCACCCAGGCACCCCTATCTTATACGGTGTTCTTCATGACTTGGCCTCATTCCACCTACTAACTTCAGTTCACAAAATTCTCTTGGCCAGGCTATGGGTGGAGGGAGAAAACTCTTCCCGGAGAATGTGTAACTCTAACATCTCAAATTGTTTTGGGATTCAAATGCATATTAGCTGTCTTTTTCCAAAGATATTAAGCTGAGATTTTAAAGTAGGGTAGGGATGATAGTACCATGAACTACCATATTGAAGGAGACTTAAAATCTTTTTTTGGGGGCGCCTGGGTGGCGCAGTCGGTTGAGCGTCCGACTTCAGCCAGGTCACGATCTCGCGGTCCGGGAGTTCGAGCCCCGCGTCAGGCTCTGGGCTGATGGCTCAGAGCCTGGAGCCTGTTTCCGATTCTGTGTCTCCCTCTCTCTCTGCCCTTCCCCCGTTCATGCTCTGTCTCTCTCTGTCCCAAAAATAAATAAACGTTGAAAAAAAAAATTAAAAAAAAAAAATCTTTTTTTGGAGGAATGAACTCCAGGCTTTAAAGGCACATCTGAGCTTACAAACAAAAACAACATAGAAAAAAAAGGCACCGTTATTGAGAGTTAGTAGAAACAAATATGGCAGAATCAGTCCTGCCTAGTCTATATATATTGAAATTATTTGATATAGACCATAAAGCATGTGTGTGTATGTATAATGTTTAAATTAATAAAAGAAGGTATCACAAGTACAATTAAGGAATAAGAATGTAAATGTAAAAAGTAATCATATCAGAAAATGAACCAAATTCAACTCCCGGAAATAAAAAAACCAAATAACTGCAATCTGAAATTTAAAGGCTGAGTTAACCATTGGGTATAAAAAGGGAAAAAAATTATTCAGAATGCAACACAGAGAGACAGAGAAAATATGGAAGACACAATAGGAAACATGAATAGAGAATGACAAAACATAATGTATCAATACAATTTGAGTTCCACAAGGGCAATAATGCATTATGGAGAGGCAGTAGTTGAAATAATGGGCAAAATTTTCCAAAATTGGTAAATGACATGGAATCCTCAGATTAAGGAAGTCTAGTTTATCAGAATAAATTCCCTAGGCCCTGCCACAGTGTTGGTGAGAGAAAATCAAACAGAGAAAAAAAAACAGTGCATCTGAGACTTTTTATTATAGCACTGGGTTATCTTAAAACTTTAGTACCCTTTTAGAAAGCATGAAAGAAATAGAGTTATGTTGAAGAAACATGTTAAGTTTTTGCTCCTTCCCTAGTTTCAACTTAGGTTATAATAAAGGAATTTTTCTTAATATACACTTTTAAGAATGGGACACATTTTTGGTAGAGAGAAGTTGGAGAAAGCTTGAATTTAAGTTCCTTAAGAGGCAAATGCCCATAGAAAGTAAGTTGATTTTCACTTAAAACTCCAGATAAGATTTGGAGTTGGATGTAATAGGTACTTGGAAAGTGGTGGTCAGGGCAAGAGCTAAAAAGTGATTGGAAATCTGTATTATGAAAGGTAGAGAACCCCAGGGCCCTTGCTTTGCCCTTCCCAGCCAAGCAACTGTCCTTCTGTCATACACCAAAGAGATACGTTTACTGTCTAAAGAAATTGAGTCGGAGAAGCCAGGGGAAAGCAGACACAGTTGCAAGTGGAATTAGGAACTAGGCTGAAAATGGAGATTAAGTGAAAGTGTTTGTATTAATGATGAAATTTCCTTATCCTCACTGAGTTTCCAGAACACTGGCCATGAGGCGACTTACAGCTTCTAGGAAAAAGACTGGCAGATTCTTCTTTGGAGAAGGAATGAGAAAAGACCCACAGATGCAGATATTTGAGGGGTCCTCCAATACCCTGTCCATTCACACCGAGCTTCCTACCAGATTTTTAGTAGTTTACTCTTAAAAATAAGTGTACAACCAGATTATTTGGTTTTTGGATGTTGAGTTTGGTAAGTTCTTTATAGATTTTAGATATTAACCCCTTATCCAATATGTCATTTGCAGATATCTTCTCCCATTCTGGAGGTTGCCTTTTAGTTTTGTTGATTGTTTCCTTTGCTGTGCAGAAGCTTTTTATCTTGATGAAGTCCCAATAGTTCATGTTTGCTTTTGTTTCCCTCGATGGAGATGTGTCTAGTAGGAAGTTGCTATGGTTGAGGTCAAAGAGATTGCTGTCTGTGTTTTTCTCTAGGAGTTTGATGGCTTTCTGTCTCACATTTAGGACTTTCATCCATTTTTAATTTATTTTTATGTATGGTGTAAGAAGTGGTCCAGTTTCATTCTTCTGCATGTTGCTGTCCAGTTTTCCCAACACCACTTGTTGAAGAGATTGTCTTTATTCCATTGGATATTCTTTCCTGCTTTGTTGACTATTACTTGACCATATAGCTGTGGGTCCATTTCTGGGTTTTCTATTCTGTTCTGTGTCTGTTTTTGTGCTATACCATACTGTCTTGATGACTACAGCTTTGTAATATAGCTTGAAGTCCAGAATTGTGATGCCTCCAGCTTTACTTTCCTTTTTCAAGATTGCTTTGGCTATTTGGAGACTTTTGTGGTTCCATATAAATTTTAGGATTCCGTGTTCAAGCTCCATGAAGAATGCTGGTAGTATTTTAATAGGGATTACAGTAAATGTGTAGATTGCCTTGGGTAATATAGACATTTTAACAGTATTTGCTGTTCTAATCCATAAGCATGGAATGTTTTTCCATTTCTATGTGTCATCTTCAGTTTCTTTCATAAGTGTTTTGTAGTTTTCAGAATACAGATCTTTTACCTCTTTGGTTAGGTTATTCCTAGGTATCTTATGGTTTTTGGTGCAATTATAAATGAGATCGATTTCCTTGATTTTTCTTTCTGCTGCTTCATTATTGGTATATAGAAATGCAACAGGTTTCTGTACATTGATTTTGTATTCTGTGACTTTGCTGAATTCATATATCTGTCTAGCAATTTTTTGGTGGAGTCTTCCAGATTTTCTACATAGAGTATCATGTCATCTGCGAATAGTGAAAGTTTGACTTCTTCCTTGCTGATTTGGATGACTTTTGTTTCTTTTTGTTGTCTGATTGCTAAAGCTAGGACTTCTAGTACAATGTTATATAACAATGGTGAGAGTGGGCATCCCTGTCTTATTCCTGACCTTAGAGGAAAAGCTTTCAGTTTTCCCCCTTTGAGGGTGATATTAGCTGTGGCTCTTTCATATATGGCCTTTATGATGTTGAGGTATGTTCCCTCTATCCCTACTTTGTTTTTATCAGGAATGGATGCTGTACTTTGTCAAACTTAAACTTTTAGCTTGTTGGATTTGATTTGCTAGTATCTTGTTGAGAATTTTTGTATCCATGTTCATCAGGGATATTGGCTTGTAATTCTCCTTTTTAGTGGGGTCTTTGTATGGCTTTGGAATCAAGGCAATGCTGGCTTCATAGAATGAATTTGCACCCAAAAAACACATAATCCAGTTCAGAAATGGGCAAAAAACATGAATAGACATTTTTCCAAAGAAGACATACAATTGGCTAACAGAGACATGAAAAGATGCTGAATATCATTCATCGTTAGGGAAATACAAATCAAAACTACAGTGAGTTACCACCTGACACCTGTCAGAATGGCTAAAATTAACCACAGAGGAAACGACAGGTTTTGGTGAGGATGTGGAGAAAGGGGAACCCTCTTGAACTGTTGGTAGGGATGCAAACTAGTGCAGCCACTATGGAAGACAGTATGGAGGTTCCTCAAAAAGTTAAAAATAGAACTACCCTGCAATCTAGCAAATGCACTGCTGGGTATTTATCCAAAGGATACAAAAATACTGATTCAGAGGGGCACATGCACCCCAATGTTTATAGTAGTATTATCTACAATAACCTAATTATGGAAAGAGCCCAAATGTCCATCAATTGATGAATGGATAAAGAAGATATGGTATATATGTACAATGGAATATTACTTAGCCATCAAGAAGAATAAAATATTGGGGCACCTGGGTGGCTCAATCAGTTGAGCGCCGACTTTCAGTTTTCGACTCAAGTCATGATCTCATAGTTTCTTGAGTTTGAGCCCTACACTGGGCTCTGTGCTGATGGTGTGAAGCCTGCTTGGCATTATTTCTCCCTCTCTTTCTGCCCCTCCCCAGCTCATGCTGTCTCTGTCTCTCACAAAATAAATAAATAAAAACTTAAAAAAAGAAAAAGAATGAAATCTTGCTATTTGCAATGACATGGATGGAGCTAGAGTGTATTATGCTAAGTGAAAAAAGTCAGAAAGACAAATACCATATGATTTCACTCACCTGTGGAATTTTCAGAAACAAAACAGATGAACATAGGGAAAGATGAACATAGGAAAGAAAAAAGAGAGAGAGGGAGGCAAACCATAAAATAAACTCTTAACTGTAGAGAACAAACTGAGGGTTGATGGAGGGAAGTGGGTGGGAGATGGGCTAATTGGGTGATTGGTATTAAGGAGGTCACTTGTGATGAGGACTGGGTGTTATATGCAAGTGATCATTCACTAAATTCTACTCCTATAATATTACACTGTATGTTAGCTAACTAAAATTGAAATAAAAGCTTGAAATATTTAAAAAAAGATAACAAAAAAATAAAATACAACAAAAAAAGCATACAACCAAGTATCACTAGGCTAACATGAAAAACAGAGATTCCCTAAATCAATAATGATAATGATAATAAAAGAAACTTTGAATAAAAAGAATATAGAGACAGAAGAAACTCTAAGAAGACTGTAATTAATATTTTGATGAAGGATAAGAGAATATTGTTACATTAAACATCAGTATGCTGTTTTTTAAGCTCATAGAACAAGAAAACATTTTATAAGTTAAGACAACAGCAATAAAATCAGTAGAAGGGTTAGAAGATCAGGTTGAAGCAGTCTCCAGAAAATAGAAAAAAGAGAAACAAAATAGGTGACATAAAATAAAATTGGATCTAACCAGGAAATACAATCCCTCACAGGTATTCAAACAGAGAAGAGGAAATAAATTACTCAAGAAATCTTACAAGGAAAATTCATGTGCCTCAAAGATATACATCTTCAGATTGACAGAATACACACTGAGTGCCCAACATTCATTATGAAAAAAGAATCAAACTAGGATACAACTTTGTAAATCAGAACACTGTTAATTAACAGACTGTAAAGTTTCCAGAGAGCAAAGACAGATTATGAACAAATATCAAACAGAATGGCATTAGACTGGTTCAAAGCAGCACTGGCATAGAAAATAACAGTGCCTTCAAAGTTCTCAGAGAAAATGATGTTCACCATACCTAGTTCAACTAGCAGTCATGTTTGAGGGACGATGAAGATGGCTTTTGAACATGCATGATATTGAACAATTTTAACTTCCACGCCTGCCTCTTCTTTAGTTTAGACCAGAACAAGGTTTTATGAGGGGTGTTGCCAAGCGGAAGAAGTAGAAATGATGTTTGACTTTCTTGAAAGGTGTATGGGGAACCCTTAAGGGAAGGTGTAGAGAAAACTTAGCAAATGCAAAAATAGGGCAATTGTTGACTTAATGAAAAAAAAATTACACAAGGAAGGAAATGTAATATACAATTTGGCTCATGAGCCATGATTACACAATCATAATAAGTGACCTTTGAATACTAATTTAACCAGAAATTATTATATATAGCTCAATTTTGAGGATTTGGGGAGGGAGGAGAGCATCATTGTTCATAATAGACACCAACAGAAAGTATCTGAAACAAACAAAAATATTAACAGTGGAAGCTTTGGCGTATTATATAGTAATATGGATATCGATTCTAGATAAAATAGCCATAAGTTTAATATAGCTACTTCTAGTGAAAGAATTTGTAGTATTCAACTATGTATATATTATATACATAAATCTATTATATATATAAGTATATATAGTATAAATTACATATCTTGGCTGAGTCAGAGGCCTTAGAACTGGAAGAAGAGACTGTATGAACAGCGGGTCACTTATTCCTATGAAAGCTCTACCCTCTACAAAGTGCTGTCCAATGGAAATATAATGTAGTCTATGTATGTAATTAAAACCTTTTTATTAGCCACATTAAAAAGGTAAAAAGAAATAGGTGTGGTTAAATGTGTATGTATTAATGATGTATTTCACTCAACTCCGTATATCTAAAAAATAATTTCAACATGTAATCAATATAATATTAAGATTCTGTACTCTTGTTTTTATGCTAAGTCTTCAAAATCCAGTGGGTATTTTGTATTTAAAGCACTAACCACATTTCAGGAGCTCAGTAGTCAGTCACATGTGGCTAATGGCTGCTATATTGGACAGTGCGGCTTGGCTGTATTGTTGGATGTGGTAAAAGAGGGACAAAAGGTGAGGAACAGAATTTCCTCTGCTGGCAGAGTGCTGGTCCCATGCTGGTGACTGTTGAGGACTCATTCAATGTGACAGGTATTTATAGCAGGTCTTTGATGAATATTGGATAAATGAGTGCTGAATGAATACACAATTAACAAATGAGTTTTCATATTATGGAATATTGTTGATGTTGATGGGTATTAGTCATAATGGAGAAGCAAAGTGGAAGAGAAACATTGGAAATTTTGTTTCATCTGTAGAAGCCACACCATTCTCTTATGCTTAAATTTGTGCTTCGTATCATGAAGCATATTAGTAATTATGCATAACATATAAAATATTTTGGCTTATGTGTATTCTAATATGGTATAATTTTATTTATATCCAGTATTCATACTTTTTACTAATCTAGTATGTTTCCGTCCACAAAACTTGAAATCATAGGCAGTACTGGTTATTGAGTGTTTTGGAGAAAGATGCAATATTTCAGTGTTTTGAGCCAAACTGTCAGTTAATAATCTTTGGATTTGACATTTTTATTTTGGGCTGCTTGAAATTTGCTTCTTACAATAAACTTCTAGTTAGTACTTTTTACTGATGTGCCAAACCATGATAATTCTGAGCAATTTATTTTCTCATAAATGATGACATATTACTGAAGTATCTTTATTTTGTCTGTGTTTGGGACATTTAAACATGCTTTTTTATTTGTTTCTTGTCTTTTAAATAGGTGCCAATGATACTAAATTCACTACAGAGAAGTGTACAGGCAGTGTTGGTGGGAAAAATTCAAATTCAGGACTGGTTTAGCAATGGCATTAAGAAAGCAGCTTTAATGCACAAGTGGCCATTAAAGGAAATATCCGTTGATGAAGATGATCAGTGTCTACTTCAGAATGATGGATTTTTTCTTTATCTGTTATGCAAGGATGGATTATACAAAATAGGCTCTGGATACAGTGGAACAGTTAGGGTAATGTGATTCCTTACAGTTCTTAATTCTAGCAGAAGTTATCCCTAATTGTGTTTTGTTTTCAGCTTCGTTTTTACAGTACTATTTAATTTTGATGTAATCATAATGGAAACGCAAGTATAAAATGTCATCTGTTTATGTTATTTTTCATTGATTATTAATTATGCAACCGTTGATGGGCTTTTTTGTTACTTTGCAGGGCCATATATATAATTCTACATCTCGCATCAGAAACAGAAAAGAAAAAAAGTCTTGGTTAGGGTATGCTCAGGTAGGAGAATATCCACAATAAACCACACTTTTCTTTCTTATAGAGCATGTGGCTTGTACTTGTTTGATCAATAAATAATGTGACTTCTGTTTAAACAGATATGGTATATTTTTATTAACATGGCTAATAACAATGATACAGTGTAGCATAGAGAACATTGGCTTAGAATTCATGAGAGGTTTACTTTTAGTTCTGACCATGATCTTTACTAGCTGTGTGACTTTGGACAACTCAGTTAACTTATTTGATCCCCTGTTATTTAGCCAAATTTTGTGAATCTCTAGATAAGAATGGAGACCACCATTGCCATTAGTAAATATGAATTGGGAATGTATCCATGACGTGAGTCCAAATTAGAATTTCTTGCCACAAGACCCTCCACTTTAAGCCTAGATCAGTACCTTCCAGGGAACAGTGCGTGGTCTGCCCAGGGCATAGTTACCTGTATGGAGGATCATGCAAAGTATCCCCAAAGAGAAAAGTGGTAGGCCCATGTTGCTTTCTTAATGCTGTGATCTCATCACCTGACTAATGTGGCCAAATGGGTGTCAGCAATCAGACACACTACTACACTCTTCACCTCCCATGAAGAGAAGTGAATGAAGGATGGAAAAGGGCCAGAAGTGTTTATTTCCATACTCTCCCTTCCTGAGAGGTAAAATACAAGCTCCGTTGTGGAAGGATGTCGAATAAATATGTCCCCACATACCTGTCTTGCTCAGCTCAGAGCTTGTTGTCATCATCAGATTATAAGATATATTTGAAAGGATTTTGAAAATTAAAGAAATTGTTGTTATATGAAAAATAATTGTGCTAGATCAACTATTGGGGAGATTTTGAAATTAAATTTTAAATGTCAAATTAATTTCTCAGCGATTGTCTTTTAAAACTTAACATAGTTCAAAACATCAAATTGTTATTTGCCACTATAGTATGTTATAAAGAATAAGGACGTGGAAGTATGTTCAGTGACATATTATTCCATCTCAAACCACTACTCTATTCATTTCTTAATATTAACCTAAATATTTCAGCTATATTTCCTTAAAATATTTCTTAAAGTAACAGTAGTCATTTCTATTATTTACTTGGCAAATGATAAAATAATTTTGAGCAAGATGTCTGTACTGGCCTGTGTGATGTATCTCACATATGTATCTGAGAATGTAATAGGTTAAATTGATACTCAGTGGTATACGATTCCTCCTCTTATTAAAGCACACCTCAGATACTTGTATTTTTAATATTTACTCTGTTGTAGACATGAAATTTAACATATTATCATACCTCAGAAAACTATACAGACCTGCATGACTATTGTTTCTGCTAAATAGCTAATGAAACGATATTTGTACACATAACACAGCAAAATATTTTGTTGTTTACAGGGTTATTTATTGTATAGAGATGTGAATAACCACAGCATGACAGCCATAAGAATAAGCCCTGAAACACTGGAACAGGATGGTACTGTGATATTACCAGGTATGTTATTCAACTAGTCATTTGTTTTCTTTACAGGTAAATTTTAAGAGATGTGCATGTTGGGCCTTTGGACCTATAAACAATGATTAGCAAGGGATAGTACTTGCTTATAAATAGGTTGAGAAAAATCTTGACATACAAAAATGTTATAGTGTGTATAAAGTTAATGCATGTGAGGAAAACAGACATCAGAAATATAGCATAAATCGTTTTAGTGTTTGTTTTCAAATCACTGCCCATCTGCAGCCTGGTCCTTCACCCTTACCACCAAGACTAATTCAGCTGCTGAATAAGGGGGTGAGGTTACTTTGTTGCTCCTAATAAAACCATGACTCTGGCTCTTATAAAACTTGGTATGAAGAACTCTCTGTTAATTTTTATTTTTACTTTAATAGCAGTACACTTTGGGTTTTCCTCTTCATATGAAAGGGTTTTCAGAGACAGATTTTAGAATGGATCAGGAATTTTTTTAATTCCATCATTTATATTTTTTAATAATACTCTGGTAAGGCACATTGGACACATTTCACTTTGCTTTAATTTTGAAGTTGCACATACGCATTTATCTCTTAAATCACTGTACTTTCTAAATTCTGGGGCAGTGGATCTTAAATTTTGTAGAACACTGGGCAAATGCATGATATCCATTTTAAAATCTTTGAATTTGCATATACCTTTAATGCATAGTGAGGAAGTTTGTTTATATTAAAATCTTAAATGTTTAATGTGTCTATCAGTAATTTCATGAAGAGCAGCAATACTACTTTTAGGCACTTGACCATCTGAAAATGATTGAGAACTACTTCTGAAGAATACATTGGGAAGGATAATTGCTCCCAAGCTGCTTGTTAATTTTTTAAAGATTCCTTCAACTTCATCAAACATTTATTCAGATGTTGCTATGCATATATATATATATATATATATATCTATCTCCAAATTAGTGTACATGACACCATGTTAAGGTAAATGCCACATTTCATGTGTGTTTCAACAAATAAAGTACTTTGGAAAACATAACTTATTAGAGCTATTTTGTAAATCACTCTTTACAGATATATCTACAGGTTTTTTTAAATCACTGCAAGTCCTGGGCCATGCCTCTGGTGATGATGATGATGATGATAATAATTTTAAAATGATTACATATACCCCCTTATATATACATATATTAAAAATAATATTTATTGTATAAGTATATATAAGGAAAAAATAAAAACTAATTGTAACCCCACTTCTCATGTATAAACACTATCAGCATATTGGTAAATATCCTATCTTTTTCCTATGTTTAGATGGACATTGTTGTGGAAAAAAAAAAAGAAGAGATCATATGCTGCCTAATGCTTTTTTTGGACCTATCCCTTTCACTTAATATTCTGCATATAGTTCCAATATCATTTTAATGTTACAAAATACATTCAAATGGAAGTTCCTCCTAGTTTTTTACCATATGTTATACTGTAATGAGCATCCCTGTTGCTCTTTGTGTGTGCCATTTTAGGATAATGTCTTGGAAGAAAAATTTTAAACACTCACCCCCACCATGCACACACCAACAGGTAGATACTAATATCAAAGATTTGCTTCTGAGAAACCCTGATCAATTAACAGAGATTGTGACTGAGAAGATTATTTGAAAATGGCTTCTGTATAGCTGTTTTATTTATGATGAAAATATGATAAGAATTGACTTGTTGTTTTTGTTCAGTTTAAATCCCTCTACATCATTTAACATATGAAATACAACTTTTAACAGTACAAGTGTGGCTTTCTTTGTTTCATGAATACGTGCCATATTCAAGGTGAAGAATGAACCAAACTTTGGGAGGACAGTCCCGTGTTGTATGTCTTCCCAACTGGCAGATGTTGCTTGATATTTTCCTGAAGATGCTGTCTTATAACATTACATGCTGGATAAAGAAAGCATAAAGAGAAAATCTTTTTGAAATCATGCAGCAGGAAGACTTGCGCTCAAGCCTGAAGATACCCGGAAGATACCCATCATCATTTTTCCATTTCTTTGACCTGGTCTGCAATTTCTTCAATAGCACTCTTTTTTTTTTTTTTTTTTTTTTCGTTTTCCCCCTAACTAGGGGCAACTCTATAGTTTTCACATCAAGAAGCACAAGTAAATTGTCAGGTTTATAGATGGTAATGAATACCATATTTAAAATTGACATAAATCTGGTAATTCCTTGAGCTTCATGTTTCAACTTGTCTTATAGTTTAGCTTGTAAATAAGTTATTTTCAACCTAGCATTGATGAACTTAGAACATACTTTTTTCTGTTAATAATCATTTTAGCCTTTATATGTTGACATATCTTTTATATTGTATCCTATGTCATTTACTCTCCATGTCTGGTGACAGATTGCCTCAGATCATGAGAATTTTTGCTACTCTTCTTGCGCCACTTCACTCCTCACCCCTGCATTTATCTGAAATTATAATGAGTTTTTCTTCTTTGCTTTTTAGTTTAAAATCTTACTGCTTAGAGCTTGGGAAGCATCTTTCTTGCGCCTCTTTGTATTCTGTACAGTGGACTAGGAACTCTTTCTTTCGATTTCTCCTCTCTTTGATTACCAAGTCTCTTGGGCTACCAGTGGGCCTTGTCTCCCAGTTTCTATTTCCAGTTTGTGATCACTGAATTCTCTATTTGGTAAGGGTCTGCCTGTGTTTTGCATATTTATAATAAGGAAGTATGCTAGTATGAAGCTCCTGGGCAAAGATATGGAGTAATCCAGCTTATTTGGGTGGGCTCCATTACTGCATTCCAAAACCAGAATTTTACGTTTTGTTGATTCAGGTGCAAATAGAAATGAAATATTATTTTGGTATTGTAATTAATGGAGAGATTCATCCTAGTTCTCTGCAGTTATTTTGAGAAGTGTGTGTGCTTTTATACTTGCTTGCTGAACATTTGTTTTTCCAAAAGGATACAGTTTATATTTAGATGTTGATTTTGCTTGTAGTTTCATGTTGTTCAGTAGCAATCACTAACACATGTTCCAGTGGTCCTTCTGTAATACTGGTATCCCTTGTTACAATGGCATTTGTGCATTATTTTGATCAAAATAGATAGTGCACTGTTCCACAAAGATACATATCGTATTGATAAAACACAATATTCCAGCCAAAATATATGAGTGCTTTCAGACAAAAGAAATACATAAACCTAAGTGTGTTTGTTGTACAAAGCAGATGAACATTTAAAATGTATAGCATGCTGTGGGCGCCTGGCTGGCTCAGTCAGTACAACATGTGACTCCTGATCTTGGGGTCATGACGTGAGTTCAAGCTCCAGTTGGGCATTGAGCTTACTTTAAACACACACACACACACACACACACACACACACACACACACACACACACACACAAATGTATACATAGCATGCTAAATGCTGAAAATGCTGGGAATAACCATTAAACTTCTAAGTGGAAATGGTATAACCAGTTCTGTTTGATAAAGCAAGGGATATCTGTAGCTGGATGTCATAGACCTCAAATGCAGAAGCTTTAGGTCTATCTGTATTTTTCTGTGACACTAATGACTGTGATGTATGTCTGAAGGTAGAGTGTTGCCTACATTGCATGTATTGAAATGATTATAACCAACATTATAGTTTGTTCATCATGGTGCATGTTTATTATCAGACTACATCTAATACTAATTCATTTTGAAATTAGGTGGGCTTTCAGGTCCTTGATTATGGAAGATTTATAAATGTAAGCACAAAATGTAATAATAGTTGAATTACTTAGTTTCTGCTAATTTGTAATTCTTTATTAAAAAAGCACAGTATCCCTTTAAGTTTAAGTTTATCCTTATTGCCTGGAGAACTCTCATTCTGACTTCAACAGAGGAGTAAAGTCATTTTGTGAGCTATTTATTTATATTGTAATATAATTACTTTTTCCTCTTCTTGTACAGATTGCCATACTGAAGGTCAAAATATTTTATTCACTGATGGAGAATATATTAATCAGATCGCTGCTTCAAGAGATGTAAGTACTCTGAATCATGAATAGCTGGTGTAAATGGAATCCCTTTCTCATAAATTATTTGATATTAATTAGTATAAAGCCTTGGAAGACCAGTTTATGCAACATAATACTCTGAGTGTTTTCTTTCTTTTAGGATGGCTTTGTTGTCAGAATTTTTGCCACAAGCACTGAACCTGTGCTACAACAAGAATTACAACTTAAACTGGCCAGAAAATGTTTACATGCCTGTGGAATCTCACTATTTGATCTGGAAAAGGACTTGCATATTATAAGTAAGATAGTCAAATAAGCCTTTTTCCCATATTTAAGTTTTCAGATTCTTTATTCTTTTGAAAACTAGTACAGTGTTTTAAGCATTGTGTGTTATATTTTGGCAGTTACTTTGCTGTTACTATAAAGCAACTTATGAATTAGTATGCATAAGTAACTAGGAAATATGGTCTTTAAACAGAGTGTGTTATATGAACACCATTTGAAGAAAGTGACTAATGATTTTCCGTTTTCATTTTAAATAGAGCAAATGAAAATAAACTTATATTTGATAAGAATTATAGGCAGCACTTAGGGACATCCTTAATTTATATGTTCTATCTTTATTCAATTATTTAAAATTTTGAAAACTTGCGCTGTAAATATTACTACATTAATATACATAGTTCCCTCATTGAAACCTTTGATTGTTAATTGGAACAGATTTTTAGGACAGCCATAGAATGATCCCATAGATTGTGACAATGGTAATTGGCCTAAAACACTGATTAATAATCTTTCATTTGGATGCAGAAATAGGGACAGCCACAGAATATTTCTGTCTTAGTATACATCCTCCTGCAGTGTCGTAGTAGTAATTAGGATCCTGTTTCCCAGGAGGCTCTCAATTTTGGTTTGCCGTGCTATTCCAGGTTTAATAGTGCCATTTCTAACGTGCAGGATTCTTTGCAAGACCCACCTTTTTTGACTATTATCTCATTAAGTTTAATAAACTTGACATGAGTGATATGCTTTGCCTATTTTAATTATGTAGTGTTTTTATAATTTTTCCATAGAAAGTACTGAATTGAAATTGTAGTTTTTAAATTTAAAAAGCTCATAAACTAGTAGTTTATATTAGACAAAATCATAAAATATACCATATGTAATTATTTACTCATAGTTTTAGAATTTGAAAATATGCATAAGGGTCTTTGTTATGTATGCACACATATGTATCCAAATTCATGGAGTAGCCACATGAAATGTTCTTCTGTAGAAAAGAGCATGGAACAAAGAATCTAATATACCTTAATTCAGATATCTGCACGACATTGTTCAAGCCCAAATGACTCTGTGTCTGGACTAACCTCATCGAGTAAACCAGGCAGTATAGTTGTGAAAATTGAATGGGATAAGGTTCATGCACTATGTAATGCCTACTACCTAATAATAATGCTCAATAAAAATTTCTTAATTCATTAATTCAAGAAATATTGCTGACATTGGTTTTAAACATTTTTTTATGTTTAAAAGATTAATTTGGCACTAGTTTGGAACAAGTTAAAAATTTATGGTAATTTTATCTTTCCTTGGAGTACTGTACATACTGTTAATTTTTTTTAACTCAGGAATATGGCATATTTTGTCATCCTTGTTTTTTCTTTTTTTTAATTGAAGTGTAGTTGACACACAATGTTACATTAGTTTCATAGTGATTCAACAAGTTTATTGTCATCCTTGTTTTTGAATGGTATTGAGTTGACGTTTCAATAACTCAAAATAGTGCAAAATTATGATTTACATTGTTCATATTAAAATATAGTAATATTTATGAGTCTTGTATTATCAGGCACAGGATTTGATGAGGAGTCAGCAATTCTTGGTGCAGGGCGAGAGTTTGCACTAATGAAAACAGCAAATGGAAAGGTAAATTACTCTTTAGTATTAAAAATGAACATCCTGTGTTTTATGAGATAACCAATTGGTATAATCAGTTGATTAGTTTATTTACATAGACCACATGTTTAAACATAATTGAAATTTTGATTTTAAATTATTTTATGTTTTTTTAATATGGTGAAATTTTATTCATGTTGAAATGGTATAAAAGAAAATTGTGAGATACAAGAGTATAAAACTATAAAATATTACATTTTTACAGATATTTTAATTATGGAGCTTTTAATTCTTTGAGTGGGAATGAATTCATATTTTGAGTTTATTTTGATGAACACATTTATTGCAAATTTCTATAAATGTTCAGAAATATAAAGACTACAATTTGGGGAAAGTAGGAGCAAGTATAAGTGACAGATTGTAGAGCTCAGTCTGTAGAGATAGAAGCTTCTTTCTTATCTCATGGGTGTGAGAATAAAGTGAGGTAATTACAAGAGTTTTGAAAATTACAATGACTAGGGGAACCTGGGTGACTTACTCGGTTAAGCATCTGACTTTGGCCCAGGTCATGATCTCATGGCTCATGAGTTCGAGCCTTGGATCCTGCTTCAGATTCTATGTCTCCCTCTCTCTCTGCCCCTCCCCCGCTCATGCTCTGTCTGTCTGTCTGTCTCTCTCAAAAATAAACACAAAAAAAAGAAAATTAAAATTACTAGGCAATTATGGTATATTAATATGTAGGGTTTTTTACATTAGGAAAACAAGTTGAGAATTTTATCCATTTCCTCCTCTTGTGAGGTTAGAGTATATTTGTGAAGTATCTTTTTATTCATATCTATCAGGAGACTTATAATGGAAGATTATAGATACCTTGAATAGATACGAAAAAGCTATTATGAACTGGATCTTTAGAAAAATATGTATATTTCTCTCCTACTGATGGATCTCACTGAAGTATAAAAAGTTTGGTTTCTTGTTATTTTTGTTTTTTAGTAAGATATGAAAGTCTTTTTTCTCTCATGTAAAACCTGGTACACTACCCCAAAAGGCATCATAATTCTCTCTCTCTTACTCCCTCTTTTTTTTTTTTTTTTTTTTTTTTTTTTGATATATAAGATATATTATACTGGCAAGTACCAGAGTCTTGGAATCAAGCAAGGTGGTCCTTCAGCAGGAAAATGGGTTGAACTACCAATTACAAAATCTCCAAAGATTGTACACTTTTCAGTTGGACATGATGGTTCTCATGCCCTTTTAGTTGCAGAAGATGGAAGCATATTCTTTACAGGATCTGCTAGTAAAGGAGAAGATGGAGAGTCAAGTAAGTTGACTAAGAAACTGGACATTCAGTAAAAATATTGTGGAATTTATTAACATAAGGTATATCAATTTCAGTAGCCTTACCAGATTAACCTTACCAGATTAATAGATGATTTTACATTGTGGCATAATCGGTTAATAGTGTACTGTTCATTAAAGAACTGGGATTGCTGATTTCATTGTAGAGTTGATTTTCATAAGTTTTTATATATACTTTATGTATATATTGCTATTCATCTGTTTTGCTTATTGGTGTTATTTTTAAAAACGTATTTATTACAATATATTATCTTAGGTCACCCAAAATTTTATAAGGAATATATATTTCAGAATGAAGTAAACCTTTTGTTGCCTTGTGTAGTAGCTTTAGTTATGGGTCACTATTCTTGATGTTATTTCTCTGTAATTAAATAATTCCTAAACAATGAAAACAATTTTATCTCTTATCTTTCCTATATTTCTGTTCAGTCTTTCTCAAAGTGCCATTTTTCTCTTTTTGTAACTTCCCATATACTTTACATGTTTTAGCACAGTGGAGTAGCATCTTATGAGGATTAGGTTTGAATTCAACATCTAATGTAAAAATCATGTGTAAATAAAGTTACTTGGGAAAAAAAACACATAACGTGTATTGCCATCTCAGAAACTTGAGCACAGCCAAGTTTCCTTCTAGCATTTGGAGGACCTTGTTCTTTCTTTGAGCATGAGATAGTGTAGTTGCTG
Organism: Acinonyx jubatus; assembly: GCF_027475565.1. Lineage (NCBI taxonomy): Eukaryota > Metazoa > Chordata > Mammalia > Carnivora > Felidae > Acinonyx > Acinonyx jubatus. The sequence goes on along the minus strand of NC_069380.1, from coordinate 50,610,459 downwards.
TATACATGTATATGGGTCATGTTATATGAAAAAGTATAATGGTATTTTAAGTCCCAGAGTTGTGCCCAGCATAGCAATATGTTTTTATTCTGAAAGGCATCAAGTACTGGGATTGACCAAAGGAACAGAAGATTGATATTCCTTGTCTTTTGCTCATTTCAGGGATTTCGTTTTTGATATCAGAGGCTACTTGGATCATCATCCACATTTAAATTTATTTAGTCTTTCTCCATATATGTATTTCCCATCCACTAACTGGGTGCTTAAACATGTGTTCAACGAATGAGGAACTGATTTCACTTTCTAGGATCTAGCATAAGAAAGCATGCGAGGTGGAGTTTGAGAGAAAAGGGAATTTATATACGTATATAGTTATATATGATGGTGAAATGGTGTTTATATATATATATATATATATACATATATATATACACACATATATATATATGTGTATATATATATATATACACACATATATATATGTGTATATATATATATATATATATGGAATAGTGTTAATAATGTGTAAATAGCTAATACAGAGATTGAGGTCCCCAGAAGTTTGTTAGAAATTGGTGTTTCTCATTGGAAATTTTAACGTATAACAAAGAAAAGGATCTGACAGTGATAGCCTAAGTATTAATTAACCATATGAGGCTTGCAGGTTGACTCATTTTAATTGACATGTTGGGAATCCCAGGCCTTTGTGAAAGTAAATAAAGCGTGTCATAAATGCATATATTTTTATTTATACATAGATGTCTTAAATTAATTTTGTTTTGTGTTATTTTTTAAGCTAAGAGCAGACGGCAATCAAAACCCTACAAACCTAAAAAGATAATTAAGATGGAAGGAAAGATTGTGGTGTACACAGCCTGCAATAATGGAAGTAGTTCTGTTATTTCTAAAGATGGAGAGCTATACATGTTTGGGAAAGATGCCATTTACTCTGACAGTTCAAGTAAGTTCAACTTAAATACATTTCACTTTTATACAAAGAAAGTCCAATACTAGACATTATATTGGAAAGATATGTCTAGGAAATTAACAGTTCTAGCATATTTTCTTTACTTTTTCCACATTTCTTTCAGCAACGGACCATACCTGCCTGTCCACCAAGCTGCGACACACTGTCAGTTCTCAATAAATATATACTGGATAAATGTACAAATTTTAATCAGTGTTAGCCAGCAGGATTTTAGCAAGCAACAGCTAGGCTAAATACTATTTTTAAACTATACAAGAGCCCACTCCCAAATTTTGATTCACTCTGTCAGTTGAGGCCAACTGAGGATCTAAGTATTACCACATTAAGGCAACTCACATATCACTTGAGTAGAGTTCAACTTAATAATTAATTGCTAGAAATATTCAACACGTCATTTCCCCAGCATGAGACCATCACTTAAACTTCCAATCAGAAATTTTATTCTATTTTCCTTTTTACGAAGAAGTTCACAGGCTTTACATATTCACCTCATATAAAATCCTGCCAAGTGGGCTGTCACAATCATACTCATTTCTTAAGGGCTAGAAAGAAAATCTAGCAACCAAATATGACAAATTTTTGCAATTAGAGTTTATAAATATAAAACTCTCTATTTGGCTAGTCCCACCCCACATATCCATTCATTACAGTAACTTTTGGTTTTTCAGTTACTCAGTCACATGGCAAGTAATTCTTAAGACTCTACATGTACAAGACAACTGTGCTGGGAACTGGGGATATAATAGTAAATATAGGAGAGAGAGAATCCTTCCATAACTATCTAAATAGGGAGATAAGTAACTCATCAATGATAAATCAGTTACATTACCAAAATCATTTCCCCAGGGTACTACCAAGAACATGTCATGTGAGCATCTAAATGAGTGTAGGGAAAGCTTTCCAAAGTAGTAGCTAAGGTAGAGCTGCACTGGCCAAGCTCCATGATTAGCCCTGCCTAAAACTACTGGCACTGTTCCCAGCAATAAGACAGGAAGGATTCACAAAATGTTGTATTTGTTTTGAGGGTCTGAGAGACAGTTGGGTATTATGCAACTTAAATATTAGATAAGTGTGGTTTAATGGTTATGGATACGGACCTAGATCCTGGCACTGCCACTTTTTAGTTGGCTAATAGCTAACTTAAATTTTTTAACTTTTCAGAGATTACTTTCACTTTTTTCATCTTCAAAAGGGAGCTAATGACAGTACCTGTTTCATATGGTTGTTATAAGATTATAGGAGATAATGCTTATGAAATGCTAAGCACAGAGCCTAGCACATGCAAGGGCCAAAACATGTCAGCTAGTACTATTAGTAATAATAAGTAATATTGCTAAATATACATATCGTTTTCAAGTATACTAAATACTAAAAATGGAAATTTTTGAGCTAAAAAGACCTAAGTAATATAGGGTGGAAGAGAAAGTCACCTTAGGAAAGTAGTATCTGAGAAAATAATAACATAATATTATAATAATAATAACAGCTTTCCCAAAGTGTGATATAAGAATTATGGTTTTTGTAATTTAAATAAAACAAATACTTCAGTTTTTAACTCTTTAGTATATAGTGGAAATACTCAACAATCTGATTTTTACCGTTGATTACTTGATAAGGTTAAAAATGCTTTAGTCAATTTAAATTTGATGCAAAAAATACTAAGCTTATATGGGTTGCATTTGGATATGGCACATACAATGAAAGTTATATGTGAATAAGTGAGGTTTAGGAGCTGGCTAAACTAGCTAGCTATCGGATTGTGGAAGAAAGCACTGTAGGTTAAAAAGGATTGAAAAATGCTGCTTTGGATCATCTCACAGGTTTCTACAGAAACAGTGTTATTTCAGTATTCCCCAGCAAGTATTTTATTTTGTTTTGCTGAGGCAAGTCAAAGCAGGTTACGTACATGATTTATAAGCTCCTTTGTTCTTGGACCAGGAAAGTTTCAGAACTAGTGACCCTTCTGAGGATTGTTGAGAAGTGTTGACATTTAGAGGAAACATTCAGGAGAAGCATTTGTCTGAAGTCTGGATGATAACGTGTTAAGATTTTGAAACTTCCTTACAAACCTACAAAATTAATTTGCTGATACCTGGCCAGTCTTTTGGCCATGTATTTCTCATTTTTGTGGGTTATTTTATCCCAGAAATAAAAAATTCTGTATTGAGGTGGTCCTTTTACAATACTGATGATTTACTAGACTCAGAAAGGTTTTATTGTTGTTTCTTACCAAATTTGTATCTTTCCTACAGGTTTGGTAACAGATTTGAAGGGTCATTTTGTAATTCAGGTAGCTATGGGCAAAGCCCATACTTGTGTTTTAATGAAGAATGGAGAAGTTTGGACATTTGGTGTAAATAATAAAGGACAGTGTGGACGAGACACTGGTGCCATGAACCAGGGGGGGAAAGGTAGGTGTTGGACATGTGGATATTAACTTTGTGGCCTCTTTTCATTAGGTTTTCAGAACAGTGTGGTAAAGAATCTTACTCTTCGAAACAAGTGGCTCTTTAATTTCATACTTATAAATTAGGAAAACCACTGAATTTCTTATTTATTTGGTATTATATCACTGAAACAATCGAGTATACTTTAGACTTTTAATTTTTGAGCAAATGAACTTGAATGTTTTTCTTTCTTTTTAAGTTTGTTTGTCTGTCTATTTATATATGTGTATGTATGTAATACAAGTAATCTCTGCACCCAACATGGGGCTTGTGCTCATGACCCTGAGATCAAGAGTCATATGCTCTTCCAACTGAGCCAGCCAGGCTCCCCTATTTTTCTTAATTTTATATAAAATGTAATAGCACCTCTTTGATTTAGCATTTTGGGTGACTATTCTAGAAAAGCGCATTTTTCAAACTCTTCATTATTAGTTTCTTTTATACCACACATTTTTAGTTTAGTTTTTTTTTTTTTTAAGTTTACTTATTTTGAGAGAGAAAGCGTGGAAAGGGCAGAGAGAGGGAGAGGGAGAATCCCAAGCAGGCTCCATCAGCAGAGCCTGATTCAGTGCTCGAACCCAAGCAGGGCTATATCATTACCTGAGCCAAAATCAAGAGTTGGACTCTCAACCCACTGAGCCACCCAGGCATCCCTACACATTTTCAGTTTTAGCCATATTTGGCAGCAGTCTGTCTGGCAAATATCATCTTCCTATTTAAGAGCACATGCTACCTGCAATTTAATCAGTTCCTGACAACTGAAAATGATCTTAAGAATATTTGACCCTTTACCAAGAGCTGAATTGTAGATGCACCTTATTCACCATATGCTTTTCCCTAACACAAAGGGTATTGACAGGAAGAAGAGTTTATCCTTTGTCATGCTTGTGGTTTTTTGGTGTTGGTAATGGTTTATGTCTACTTCATTCTTGCTCTCAATGTTTACTTCCAGCTGCTATCAGTGCTATCCTGTACCCTTCATTCCAATTGCTGGTTTTCTGTTTTTAATTTGGTGTGGGCTGAAGAATAGGAAATAAATACATATTATCAGAACCAAGTGTTGAACTGTGTTCAAAGTACAAAAGAGTTTGAGGATTAATATTTGAGGGTTATGAATTAACATAAACAGGTTTGGGACCTTCTTGATAGCAGACTCATCTGAATATCAAGAGGCCACTATTTTTTTTTACCATATTCATATATGCGTGTTCTTAAAATGCTTTTGTTTTTAAAAAGAGTAAGTCTGTTAGAGCACATTGATTTTTAAATTTTTTTTTCAACGTTTTTATTTATTTTTGGGACAGAGAGAGACAGAGCATGAACGGGGGAGGGGCAGAGAGAGAGGGAGACACAGAATCGGAAACAGGCTCCAGGCTCCGAGCCATCCGCCCAGAGCCTGACGCAGGGCTCAAACTCACGGACCGCGAGATCGTGACCTGGCTGAAGTCGGACGCTTAACCGACTGCGCCACCCAGGCGCCCCAGAGCACATTGATTTTTAAAAGGAAGGAAGAACAAAAGAAAGGAATGAAATGGATTACTCCAAAGTGGAAATATTTTTCTTCTTGCTAAAATACTGAACCATAGTTTTGGATAATACCTACTAGGCAGAAAGGAGAGAAACAGTTTAGTTTTTTATGTGTAATATAAATATATCTTCAGATTATGTTTTATAAAAGTTTTGAACTAAAAAAAATTATTTCCCTGTTATTCTGAAACTTTTATGAAAATTTGGCATATATTTACACCTATGTTTTAGAGTATTAGTGTAAAATTTATAATAACCAAAATAAAATTGTTAAAGGCTTTTTTTACTTTGTAAAAAATCATACCTACTCTGCTAGTAAGTAATGAATTAGAAAGCAGACTAGTAGTGTAATACATAAAATGAATACAGATTATATAGTCATAGGGAACATAAAGGGTTTTTATGTATCTTTTTTTAAAAGAAAGGAAAAGTACAGAAAATAAGATTATAATATGAAAAAATTGTGTATCTAGCACCATGCCTTATTTTTCAGTAAGAAAGTTATAGATAAGTGTCCTGTATTCTCCTTCCAAGATTTATTATTATACTCCCTCTTTCTCCAGACCAACCACAATCATAACTCTGATCCTGTCATATTTCTGTATTTTTACTTGTTCTTACATATTTTACATGTAAAATGTGTTACATACTCATGTTTTATATGTAAGATACTTTTATAAGTGCCAATCTCTATTTTTCTGCAAATTAGGAGGTTTATTTATTTAGTCTCACCATTGTGTTTGAACTCTGTCCATGTTGGTACATATAAATCTAAATGATTCATGTTAAGTGCTGTGTAATAAACCATACCACTAACATGCCACAGTTTATCCATTCTCCTGCTGATAGATGAGTTTATTTCTAATTTTTCATTCTTATCAATAATTTCAAAACCTCTTTTATTCATGTCTCCTGGCAAACATCTGAGATTTCTCAAGTGTAATTTCTGGTGTTGTAGATTTCAGCTTTGCTAGATTTTTCTTAAAAGAGGTTGAATCAATTTATACTCTGATTTTCCACATCACTCCTAGAGGTAGTATTAACATTCTGATTTTTGTCAGTTTGATGACTATGACATTGTATTTCATTATTTTTTTTTATTTGTTATATTGAAGTAAAACATACATGCATCAAAATACACATAAGTGAGGATCTTGATGAATTATCACAAACTGAACACATTCATGTAATCGGCACCTTAATCAAGAAATAGTATATTACCAGCACCCAAGGAATCCCCCTTTATGTTCCTCTCCAGTCACCATCTACCTCTCTAGATAACGGCTTAATTTAGTTTTGCATACTTTTGTATTTTATGTAAATAGAATTATGTCACATGAACTTTTGTGTCTAGTTTCTTTTCACTCAACTTTGTTTATGAGATTCATTTATACTGTTACAAGCATTTATAGATTGTTCATTTTCATTGTTGTAATCAGTTGTGTGAATGTATACCACAGTTTTGGAATCTTTTTTCATATTAATGGACATTTGGGTGGTTTCTAGTTTTGGTTTTTATGAATAAGGTTTCTATGAACATTCTAGTGAATGTTGGTGAAATTTGTATGCTTTTAGGCATATAACTATGAGTGGAGTGGCTGGGTCCCTTTTTTTTTTTTTTTTTTAATTTGCTTTTCCTGATTGTTAGTAGTGTTAGACCATCTCTTCAAACTTCTCATTTTACTTGCCTTCTTAGTGATTTGTGGGAATTTTTTATATATTATATTGCATGTGTTGCACATATCTTTGACTAACTGGCTTAACCTTTGCATTTATTTTAGGTTTCTTTTGTTGTATATAATTTCTAAATTTTGGTGATAAGTTTTTCATTGCTTTTCTATATAAATTTTTTCTTTATATAGTCATGTTGGGGGCCTTTACTTTTAATATGAATTAGAATCAGTTTTTCTACTTGGTATTATGATTGGGATGCTTTGAATTTAGAGATTAATTTGGGGATAATAGTTATAGCATTGTTGGGATGATTAAATGTGTACGTAAACCCAAATGCAAGTAGACCCAAATGCAAGTAAGTGCTTAGTATGTTTTAGCTATCATGATTATTAAAAACAGGCACTCAAGCCTTCAGAGTTGCTTTATTCTAACTCTTTAAGTAGTTGTCCAGTACTTGGCTATTTAATTTCCTAGCCTGTATATAGATTAGAAGTGGCAGAGATTAAAAGAGGCTGTATATTCTATGAGTTTACTTCTTGATTAGACAGACCTATACTGAGTCTGTTACAAGTGATAAGAGAATAAGGTTGACTAAGAATAAGAGATAAAATGAGTAAGGCATAACCTCGTCTTTGACGATCTAAGTCTAATAGGAAAAACGAACATAAAAATACTTTATTCCCATAAATTTACTCTTTTATTACAATCTCTTGTAACACTATTTGTTTCTTCATAATTCTATCACAGTTGTATATTTACAGTTTTCTTGTATGGTATTTTGATAAAAAGTCTGCCTTTCTCGCTAGATTATAATAGCTCATTATCAGAGTCCTCACTGCCTAGAGCAGAGGTCTGCAAACCATAACCTGATGCTGTGTCTGCTCAGTGGCTTATTTCTGTGTGACTCTTCAAGCTAAGAATGGATTTTACATTTATAAGGAGTTATTTAAAAAAAAAAAAAAAAACGTGACAGAGACTTGTGTAGCCTACAAAGCCTAAATTTTTTGCAGCGTGGCCCTTTACAAAAAAGTTTGCTGACTCTCATAAAGGAACACTTGGGTCATCCGGAGTAGATGTCTGATCTTTAAAAAGTTGAACAAGGGGCCCCTGAGTGGCTCATTCGGTTTAGGGTCCGACTTCCGCTCAGGTCACAATCTCATGGTTTGTGAGTTCGAGCCCCGTGTTGGACTCTGTGCTGACAGCTTAGAGCCTGGAGCCTGCTTTGGATTCTGTCTGTCTCTCTCTCTGCTCTTTCCCCTGCTTGCGCTCTATCTCTCTCAAAAATAAATAAACATTAAAAACAATTTTTTTACAGTTGAGTGAATTATAACACAATTCTGTAAGTTGTAATTGAGGCATAAACAGGCTTTGAGGAAATAGTGACTAACTCCCTGCAAAAAGTAGTAAATCCTTTCATGGCAGATGACTTCCGGGCTAAGTTTTATTGAATGCTGAAGAGGAGTTTCTCTGGTAGATGAGGTAGAGCGAGGCATCTGGTAAATGAGGTAGAGAGATACAGATGGAGCAGGAATGAGCAAAGGCCCTGAGCATGTGAAAGGACATAGTATGTTTAGAAAGCAGAGGGAATTTAGGTTCAGACAGAATGTAGTTTGCATGGAAGAAATGAGGTTACAGAAAATTCAAGGGCCATGTTGTGACTAACTGTATCTTGCTGAAGAGTTTTGTTCTTTTAAAGACCATGGAAAAACATTGGAGGTTTGTAAATTGTGAAATCATAGGGTCAAGTATATGTTTTAAGAAGCTGATTACCAGTTGTGGAAGGATATTCTAGAGCGGAGGGACACATGGTTAGAGCATAGTTGGGAGACTTTCTGTGGTCTGTTGAAGGACAGTGTTGGCAGTGAAGATGGAAAGGAGGGACTAAAATCAGCAAAAGTTAAAAGTGTGATTGGCATAAAGTAACGGCTAAGAGGGGTTCCTGCCTTCCCTTTTTTTGCAAAAAGGAAATGAGGAGAGCATTTATTTGTGGTCCCTAAATTAAATTATATTTTTGTTACTTTCTGTTTGAGCATTCTTTTGTATATTCATTTGGATTAGTATATTTGATGTGTGTTTTTTAAGACAGAATAATCTACATAAAGGTTACAAATTGATCTGTCATGTAGGGTTTGGCGTTGAAAATATGGCAACAGCAATGGATGAAGACCTGGAAGAAGAACTAGATGAGAAAGATGAGAAGTCCATGATGTGCCCTCCAGGCATGCATAAATGGAAGCTGGAACAGTGCATGGTGTGCACTGTCTGCGGAGACTGTACAGGTTATGGAGCCAGTTGTGTCAGTAGTGGGCGTCCAGACAGAGTCCCCGGAGGGTAAGAAAATGATTCATACTCAAAAAGTAAACTACGAGTAGAAAATGTGCAGAACACATTTCTTTTCAGAATTGTTCTGTGTTGTTTCTTGAGGGCGTATTGGCATGTACGTGTAATTCTAGTAGTTGTTTTCTATTATGATAGTTTCTAATTCAGTGTCATTTACGTTGCTTTTCTTTCTTTCATTCGATTCATTTAAACCATTATTTAAAACAAGTCAAAAGTTTCTTCAAGGCTTGGGCTGTGCCTTAATTTGTATTCTTTTTCTAAGACTGCTTTAATACCGTATATCTTCTCATTTTTGTTGAACATGAATCTTTTCTGGATAGAAGTATCAAATATCATGTAAAATATTCAATTAGAGACATATAATTTTCATTTAAATTAAATTTATGTTCGCAATTTTGGGTGTTCTAGGAATTGTCACTTCTTAAGTTACATTACACCTATTTGTATTTATCCCCTTATACTCTTTTTGGATCTTTTTTCCCCCCAGAATCCTATATTATCATTATTTTAAAGTTAATATGTATGCGAATTTGGCAGAATCAGAATGCAATTTTTCCCTAGAATTTTGGGTCCTATTTTTGTTACCAATATAACATAATGGGGCATTCTTTGTAAGGAAATTAATTATGATAGGTCTTTGTATTATGGTAGACCTGATCTTTGTAAGATCAGATTAGTTATGATAATTAGCAGACTTCGGGAAGTGGGGGCGGGGGATCTTGTGAAGAAAAGCCCAGAGCTGGGACAGCCACCCCTGCATCTCTGACCTCCCTCTCTGATACCTCTTTAAGTAGTCAGATACTTCCTCCCACATAATGTCTGCATCTACTATGAGTGTATTTCTAGATTTGTACTTGGCCTAACATAGGAAAATAAATCACATATAACAAGCCTTTATTTTAGGCTGTTGTAATGATTATGATTTTTTAACAATAAATTTTTTTTGGCATTCTCAGCATATGTAAGAACATTTTGGCTCTCTATCAAAGAATACTGTTTCTTCTACAAAGCTATATGTTTGGCTCTGTTTGCTATATTTAAGTCTCTAATTGTTTATTTTTAATATAATTTGGATACAGAAAGAGTCTATGATTTTTTTTTAAATAGTATTGGAGTTGAAATGTGTCCTCCTGCATCTTTCCCAAGCTATTTCCATTAAAATCAAGTGTCCCCAATCTCTGAACATGAGCTGTTGATAAGTATCATAAATGAATTTCTGAATTCTCTGATCTTTCCTGAAATTAGTTATTATTCTTTATGTGCTTTTCCCCAGAGATTTACTATCAGTTTCCAATAATTTATAGACCTAAATGGACAGTACCTAACCAAATACAATAGTTTCTTTATTAATGAGGCAGAAATGAATAAATGAAATAAAATCACTATAGGACTATATGCCAGGACACTCTGCACCATTAAAAATGACTTCAAATTATTATAAAATTGTGACTGTATATCTTAGAATAAATTTAGAATGCCACATTATCTTTGAAACAGTTCCCACAGACAATTCTGTAGGTCATACTGGTTCATCAGTTTTTACTCCAATGGTTAGTGATCCTCCAAAATGTCGGTACTGCTTGCATTTTAAACCCAGGAGTTTCACAGGGCTGTCTTTCAAAACTGCTGCCAGGTAGATCCTTTCTCTTGTACCACCACAAATCTGGATAACCACAGGCTTAGTGAAGCCGTGTAAAGGTTTTCAGTTCCAGTCCAACAAATAACATGAAAGCTATGACTTCTACATCTATGAAATATGTGACTAAGAAGTTAGTTGTTCACTGACCCTGTAGCCAACTTCTGGGAGTGTTCTAGTCTTCCTTGTGTGGTAATCAAATGTCATACACTTAGTTCAAAACTGATAAGAAAAAAGACAAAGAAGAAGGAAAAAAACAGGTAATTGGACACAGTAAGAGGAGAGAATGAGAGATGATGGCATATAAAGAAGGGAGGGAAAAGGAGACGTAATGTATGAAGCTGGCAAGCTGGGTTCACTTATTGATGGCTATCCACACATTCCTTAAGTTAGTTGATGGAGAATAGTGTTGTTTGGTAACCAACTAACTCATCCAGACCATTTACTAGTAAACTGCTGGTGCTTTACTAATTGTGATAACTTTTAAAAATATTTGTTAATAGTGATTTTGAAGATAGCAGAATCCATTTGTATTTTCTGTAGGAAGATACCAGTTATACCCATGAGGAGCTTAATAAACTCTTGGGTTTGTTTTTTTTTTTTTTAACTTTATTTATTTATTTCGAGAGGGAGAGAAAGAGCATGTGAGAGTAGGAGAGAGGCAGAGAGAAAGGGAGAGAGCGAGAATCCCAAGCAGGCTCCACACTGTCAGCACAAAGCCTGACCTAGGGCTCGAACTCACAAACCGTGAGATGATGACCTGAGCCGAAACCAAGAGTTAGACATTTAACTGGCTGAACTACCCTGGCACCCCTAAATCTTGTTTTTTGTTATTCCGTCTATTTATACCTATTCAGTTCTTTAAAATTGGCACATCCTGATCTGAAGGAGTGATTTCATTGCTGACTCAAGTAACTTAATTTCAAAAACGCAGAAAAGATGGTTCTAGAAAAGAGTTTTAAGGAAAGAGTAGAAGGATTTCAGGTACTTTTTTTCTTTTTTTAAAGGATCTGTGGTTGTGGTTCCGGAGAATCTGGCTGTGCTGTGTGTGGGTGTTGCAAGGCATGTGCAAGAGAGTTGGATGGTCAGGAGGCAAGACAAAGAGGAATTCTTGATGCTGTGAAAGAAATGATACCTTTAGATCTTCTGTTAGGTAATTTGATGGATTGTGCTATACATCTTGTCCTATATCTTGTACTATACATCAGTTTAGTAATTAAACAATTTATATTAGTATATGTTAAAAAATTAATAGTTAACTATTCAGTACTGCTTGTATGGTAACTGACAATATGTCATTAATTAAAGGATAAGGTTCTTTTCCTCTTTTTTTGCTAAGATTCTTCGAGTAAAAATAATTTGTGTTTTCATTGGTGTTTTGTTAGCTTTACTTTCTTGAATTTCGCATAGTTCTCTCATAATTATTATTGTATCTGTCTATATGTGTTTTTTTGTTTTGTTTTGTTTTTGTTTGGTAAATCATCTAGCTGTCCCAGTGCCTGGGGTTAACATTGAAGAACACCTTCAGTTACGACAAGAAGAAAAAAGGCAGCGTGTAATCAGGAGACACAGATTAGAGGAAGGAAGAGGTAAGATGGAGCTGCATCAATTTTCTTACCCTATCCTGAGACCACTGAAAAGTTTATAGTAACTCATGAAAATAGTACAAAAAATATTCAGGGTATTTAAAGTTGTGCTAATCAATAGAGCATTTATAGAGTAAGACAACCATATTAAGAATTGTGCCATCTGTCTTTAGCAATGGCAACTTTAAAAAAAAATATATGAACTTTAAAAACTGATGTTTTACCCAGAGTTTGGACTCATGGTTGTTATTTAACCATGAGCAACAAATTAACTTAATAATAGTATTTTAGTTTCTGTTTTCTTAGTTGTCTATGATCATTATCATTTGAGCATGTTCCCAACATTCTTCTTTCAATCCAGTGCATTTTTATGCTTATGTATGTCTTTTTTGAAAAAGTCTTATTCTAGTTATGAACAAGAAGGGTAAATTGGAGAGTTTGCAGGTTTTAATTGGAAAGATAGATCTATTGTTTCTCTTTTCCTCATTGTTTATGACCAGTTCGCAGGCCTGAAAATACATTTCACTGTGGTTATAATAGATATTTTAGTATACATTCAACAAGCAGAGATAAATATAAATATCACTAGAGCTGTTGTTGCCCAGTAGAATCTTTTCTTTGTAGGATTGAGACAGATGGTTACAGAGATCTGTGATTTTATTCCTCTGCTGGACAAAATCTTGACTGGAAATATTTACTGATATTGTGTATTTTAAATGCTTATTAGAAATGACATGATTTGATACATGAGATAAAACCAATTATCCATTTAACCGCCATTACAGATTTTTTTTCTAGGCACTTTTTTTTAATGTAAAATGGAGAAAGTCATAAAATATGTATATATATAGCACACATGTATAAATTTTATTTTTATTAAACTTAAGTTGTAAAACATACTTGGAACTTGAAGATTGTTCATTATATCTGATCTGATAAACAATATTGATTAGTTGACACAGGAATATTTGGTGTTTGGCCGTGTTTATATAAAATCATTACTTTCGAAGCAATTTATGTTAATAAGAATGTATATACTGGCATTATTTACAGTATATAAATATTTGGGAAATTACATATTAAATGTTTTATAGAAAATAGGGTAAAATTTAAGTTGTAGGTCTTTATGACATAGTAATTGAGTGCTAATTTCTTTTATGTTAGTTATATGGTTTGTTTAAGGATAATTATCAATGCATCTTTTTACAACCTGCTTTGTGTTTTTTGGGAAATATTAGCTTGAATCCATATGACTTGACCTACAAAAACCAGCAATTTCCTATGTATCAACCAAAGTATAGCAAATTAACACAAAAGTATTGTGATAATTTTCTCCTTCTGTAAAACTATTTTTCTCTAGCTAGTGTATCTGCATAATAGAAGTAAAAGAACACTGATTATGCATTAGTTCAACAAAATTTTGTGATTGCAGAATGTTCTTTTGCCATTTATTTATTTTTTAAAGCTTATTATTTATTTTGAGAGAGAGAAAGAGAGCACCAGCAGGGGAGAGGCAGAGAGAGAGAGAGTGTGAGAGAGAATCCCAAGCAGGCTCTGCACTATCATCTCGGAGCCCGACATGGGGCTCAAACTCACAATCCCTGAGATCATGACCTGAGCCGAAATCAAGAGTTAGACACTTAACCAACTGAGCCACCCAGGTGCCCCCTGCCGTTTATTTTAAAATGTGTCATAGACCTTAAAAACATAAATTCTAATCTTTTAAAGGTTTAAAAACTCCATTATTTAGATATTTACAGGAATTATATTACTGTGTTTGATTTTACAAACACAGATTTATGTTATAGGCAGTTCATGTATCTTTTCTGACAATTCCATTTCATCTGCAGTCCTCAGTATATAGAAAGACTTCTTCAGATTATTGGTGCACAAAAAGTTTGTTTTTATTTTTTGGATGGATGAGCTCTTTTCTTACACATACGATCTTCTTTTAATTTCTGTTAAAATGCAATATACAGTAAATATCTTTTCTTGATGGGTTAGGATCTTCATTATGGACCTTAATTAGGCATTCATTGCCTTACATGCTACTGAAATTTGTGCATATTCATGTCCTTGCTTTGCACAGTCACCATGGTTACTATGGAATCATGCAGTGAGGACATAGTTACAATCCACATGTGTTTCATTTAACACAGTACAGTGCAGAGAGAAGCATGCTTAGAAATTTTATTTTGTAAAAACACTTTTAAATAAGAATTTCAACTTTGTACCCCCTTTTTAAAAGTCAGACTTCAGGGGAACTTGAGTGGCTTAGTCAGTTGAGTGTCCAGCTCTTGATTTCAGCTCAGGTCATGATCTCATGGTCGTGAGATGGAGTCCTGCATGGGGCTCTGCGCTGAGCGTGGAGTCTGCTTAAGATTCTCTCCCTCTCTCTCTCCCCTCCCCTGCACCCATGGTCTCTCTCTCTCTCAAAAAGTAAAAATAAAAAGACAAACTTCAGTTTCATATTCAATGATTTTAGAAAATTCATATACCATATTAAATAATTTAAAACCAGTATGTTGATATGATACTTTTATATTATCTTTATATTCTTTCCCAGTATATCATTATAAGAAATTTTATAGGAAAGACAAATTTTTATAAGAAAACAAAATATACACAGAAATATACCCGCACTTGCATAGGAAAAAAGCTAGAAAGGTAAATACCAAAATGTTAGTAGTGTTTTAGTTCCTGAAAAGTAAGTTTACAGGTGATTTTGTATTTTGTTCTTTACAGTGTTTTTTAAATAATCTAAGAGTTATGTTTTAAAACTTAGGCCATTGTTTCTTAAAAAAATAATAAAGACTAGTTCTAAGTCATTTAAACGTTACCTTTGCTTTTTAAAAAATATTTTTATTTTAATTGGATAGAGCAATCCCTTTCAGGTACTGTGCTGTTTTCATTATGTTAGGGCAGTGGTTCTCAAAGTGGTCTCAAAGGGACCAGCGTCACTGGGCACTTATTACAATAGCCTGTTCTCAAACCCACGTCAGACCTACTGAATCAGAAATTCAGGGAGCAGAGCCCAGCAAACTGTTTGAACAAGCTTACCAGGTAATTCTGTGTGTGCTAAAGTGTGAGAACTGCTCCAGGGACCTTCTACATCAGAATACCTGGGCCTGGGTCACAATTTCTGCATTCTGCTTAAGGAGCTACAGAGAATAGTTTGTCGTGTTTTGTCTTCACAAGGAGGAGGAATGCCAAATAAATTTTTAGTGTTCCAACTGCCACACATACCTGTGGGGTTTTTTTCCTTAGCCTTTGCTTAGTACTTTTTAGATACTAACAGTTTAGTGATGTTAGTAATTATACTCATTAGTAATTGTCTTTTACTTGTGTTGAAATTTCAGAACTTCAGGATTAGATTATAATGAATTATTTTACTTGATTCATCTGTCCCATCCTATTTATCAAGTTTGTGTTATTTCAAAGTTGATCAGAATTTTAGAACCTAGTTCTTACATTAAAACTTGGCTCAGGGGCGCCTGGTTCGCTCAGTCGGTTAAGCATCCGACTTCAGCTCAGGTCATGATCTCGCGGGTTCGTGAGTTCAGGCCTCATGTCGGGCTCTGTGCTGACAGCTTGGAGCCTGAAGCCTGCTTCGGATTCTGTGTCTCCCTCTCTCTTTGCCCCTCCCCCGCTCAGGCTCTGTCTCTGTCTCAGAAGTAAATAAACACTAAAAAAAAAAAAAAAAAAACTAAAACAAAAACAAAAAAACTTGGCTCAGACTCAGGCCTATTGATGTAATTTAGCTGCTGTTTATAACATAGTCTTCTATAATGGAATATGCTATTGAAACCTGAAAGAGCAGCGTTATTACTGCATTTTTATTATTTTAGAACTTTGTCTTTATATTTTTTATATTATTCTTTTAGATGATATTTTTCTTAAATGTATTATTCTTAGGTACCAGTATATTCATTTGCTTTTGTTTCAGTGACATTTGTGACAATTTTTAAAGCTTTTTAGTTTATACAGGGTTGATTGATAATTTAAATTTTCTGAGTCTTATTTTAACTTTATAGATGAGATGCTCGTCCATGGAATTTTTAAGTAGAACTCTAATTCATCAGAATAACTACTGGGTGGTTGTGTCAGTGATCTTATCTTTATATTCCTTCTCAGTGCTCTATTGTAGGGAAAACTAAGCTCAAATAATGTTGGATATTTTTCCTTCTTTCTTCTCCCCTAAATGTCATCAAACTTTCAAAATTGTGAGCTGTAGATGGGGTGAGCTTATGTCCTGGCTTGCCTGGCAGTCCCATTTTGTGCTGACTGTCCAGGCCCTCTTAACTCTCAGTAGAGTTTCACTTTGATAACGGGTTATGTGGTTAGCAAGGCTGTATAGCATGGCAGTTCAGAGTATACATTCTGATGTTAGGCTTTGGTTCAGATCCTGGCTTCTTAAGTTTTGCTGGGGATAGATAACCCTGGAGTTTAATCACTCTGAACCTTCACTTCCTTACCTTTAAAATGAGGGTGACAACTGTACATACCTGAGTAGGGATGTTAATGAAGATTAAATGATATACATGAAAATACCTTAACATAGACTAAGCCCAAAGTAAGTGTTTGATAATGATGATAATGGTAATGATAATGATGATGCTAGTGGAGTTGGGCTATTTAGTGGACTTGTATTTTCTTTGGATTTGATTCTTTTTGCCCTGGCCTTGACTTGATTGCTTTTCTCACGACATTGGGATGCTAATCACAAAACTTTGGTTATTATTAACAAAACCCCCACAGCTTCTGTAGAATAAAACAGATTCCATTTTGATAAGGAAGAAAAATTAGTTTGTTATAGTTACAAGTTGGAATGTAAAAACAAATCTATTATAGTTAGTCTAATTTCAGAGTAATTGAGTTGGGGTTGCTATTGATTTTTAAGCCCCTAAAACTATTAAGTTTTCTTGATTTGACATATTAAATCCAATATTAGCTGATCTTTCAATGTTATATGAAAGTCCCTTTTTAAATTAAAATGTATATAGCCTCTCTCTTTACTCCTTTTTTCTGTTCCCTACCCCCATTTCCCCCCCCACATCTATGAACCTTTGTAGTAGTACTACTACTACTACTTTTATTAGGTGTCAGCTTATGCATAATTTTCTTGTACCCTGAAACTCCCTGCATGCCCATCCTTAAGGTTTGCTGGCTACCCCCTTCAGTGTGCTTAATTTTGTCATAGCACACGGTCATAATTTCTTCTTGAGCTGAGCATAAACTCTTACCTGCTTAAAGCAGAGATAGTATCTTGTTTTTCCAAGAGTTCCCAGGACTTAGTGTGGTGCATGAAATTGTTCAGTACTAGTATGTCTTTGTTGACTAATTGAAAACATTTCAGGGAGTTCTCATCACCTTTACAATAAATTTTCATGGTAGAAAAAGACTTTAATTATTATATGTATCTCCAAACTCATTTCCCACCATTTTCTGCTTCATAACTCTATATTCCATCCATTTCAGCTAGGTGTGTTTTTAATGACTGTACAATATTGTTTAATCTCTGAATGCTTTTACAAATCCTGTTTCTTTTGCCTGAAATGTCCTCTCTTCCTTCTCTCTTGGCAAACTTTTTCTCATTCTTTCATCCAAGTTGAGTGATCACTTTTCATCCTTCAGGATGTGTATGGATTTCCTTTATCAAACATATTCTTCGTTTTTATTTCTTTCTTCCCTAATGGACTGAATTCTGAGATCTCTTTGTCATGATATTCATGATACATGATACCTGGTATCTATTACATTAAAGATAAAAAAATGGCAAATAAGTGAATGACTGAACTATGGTTATACAAAAAATTATTTTAGTCCATGGTACATAAGAGTATTTTAGAACCTGGTAGTCTGGTATTATAAACAGTGATTTAAATTGAGCTCAAATGGTATACTTTCTGGTGTGATTGCCTGTGAGCCTTCTAAATTTTTATATGAAAAGATTCTAAAAAGATTGAATTTAGTGAGAAGCTCAAAAACTATGAATATTATGGATGTAATATTTTTATGGGAAGACAAATATCCCAAGCAAATCATAGAATTCAAAAAAAGGTAATATAACTTAATATTACTGTTATTTTGATATTTATAATTCATTTGGGTAGTTGGAAAGTGTGTTAATGCTTTTTAGAGTGATTTATATTCTTTGCTTTAGTAAATTAATTGAAAATGAATGCTTTGTGAAGAAATAAGACATTTTGTTCATATTTGTATAATCTTAGCTTGAAAATAATTGCTACTGCATTACTAGAAAATAATATTTAATTTTTCTATTAACTTTAAATTAGCATATTTCTACCTATAGTGATCATAGAATATGTTATTCTTGGTTTTTCGTAGAATTGGTGCTGCTTGCATTTTTATCTGTATCTTGAGACATAATTAAAATTTATTTTTCCTACCCATTTTTTAATATTTGATGAAGGGTGCTTTGGTGTCAAATTTTATAATAGGGCAATAGTTTTATATTGTTCCGTTGCTAGAAAAAATAATTATAGCTGAAGAGATACAGAGAATCAAGAAAAAACTGGCTTTAATTAAAAACATTTAGTGCTTATATACTGTCAGTTCCTTTTTCATATACTGGTAACTTCTTAACGGTCAAATGTAGAGTATTTTGGAATTTGCAGGCATTTTTGATGTTGCTCAAACTCAAAGAATGTGTAGTTCTATAAGAACTAAAATTTTAAGATATAATTTAAAGTTTTCCATTCTTTTCAAGGTAATGATAATAAGGAAAAACAAATTTTAAATTTTATTAAAATTAATTTTGCTATTGGTTATTTTCTTGGATATAAGTGGAAATAACTATAATCTGTATGAATGTGCATTTGTATATGTGTATTTGTGTACATAGTGGAACTTCAGAAAGAAATTACTTTATCAGAGAATGGTTAGTGTTCCAAAATGTTACTTGGGTTAGCTTCCCCTCTTCAGCATCAGTATGAAGCTCAGCTTATCCTTGTTTCTGATTTTGTGTATGTGGTTAACAGAAGTCACATATAGTTAGATTTATTCTTTTTAGAAGATTATATATATCTTCTATAATGCTGACTTCATAAAGTAGTGATTTTATACACACACACACACACACACACACGCACACACAAATGTGTGTCCGTATGTGTATATGTACATATCAGATCATACTAATTTTTGGTTTGGTTTTGTTTTTTGCTTTCTTGATTTCTTACCTCTATGACAGAATGTATTAAGTCGATAACATTTTTCTTGGTTTTGTAGGAAGACTGATGTGGATTTTAAATCTTGAAGACTGTTAAAATTTAATCTTTTAAAAATTAGTTGGTTTTGTATTTTAATTGGAGAAATGTTTGTTTTCAATGAATGTTTGGTTTACTAAGTTTGAATATATATGATATTAAAAGTATTTATAAGATAATTTGATTTATTTTAATTGAACTTTCTGATTATATACTTGAGACTTAGGAGCTACATGATACTTTTATGAATATAAAAGATAGAAATTATACTTTATCAACTGTATTTCAGATGTTAAAACTTGTCTGTGGAATGGTGAATAGGTTATTATTGGGGGTGGAGGAAGTTAACGTGGGGGAATTGGGAGACAAGTATAATGTCTAAAACAGTAAAGAATAAATTTCCATACTTTTACTTTGAATTATTTTTGTTCATTGTAGTGTTTTCATTTTGTGAGCTTTTCTATGCACATACAAAATGTTTCTCCTCAGGCCCCCTTGTATTTGCTGGTCCTATTTTTATGAACCATCGAGAACAGGCTCTAGCCAGACTCAGATCCCATCCAGCTCAGCTAAAGCATAAACGGGACAAGCACAAAGGTATTTGGTCTTCCTTATCAATTAGGTGGGATACTTCCCCCGTTTCCTCCACTCATTTGAATTTTGTCTCTGGGAAAATGCACAAACCTAATTCTTCTACTTTGCTTCTATCATTATATAGCCTGAGGAGAAAGAACATGCTGAAAGTTGTACTGTTTGTCAATGACTGTCAATCTTATTTCTTTTTATTTGTTAACTTTAATAAAGAAGACATTTTATGGTGTATCTTTTTCTTTCCCATTTCTTTTCAAATTTCATAAAGTTAAGGGAAAGTGGAAAAATAATGATTTCTTTCTATTTTTTATCCTTTATTATCTGCTCTTAGATGACTGCTATCTGACATTTTATAGTCCTTTTCTTAAAAATGCAGTGTGCTTTAGAATTAACAAAATTACTAAATTCAGTGTATAAAGTGATAGAGAGTTGACTGCTATTAAGCTTTTCCATTGTTTTAACATTAAAGTTTATATTCACAATGCACACAAAAATGGTGATACATGTAAGCAAAGACTGAGTTATGTAGGCCTGTTCTAGTCCTTGAAAACTATCAGAAATCTAATAAACAAGTCTGTGAGTTACTAGGAATCTATTTCTGTGTAATTCTTTGAGAGCTCATCATTCTGCATTAATTAGAAATATTTTTTTAAAAGCTTATTTTTGTTTAAACTACAGCTATGGGTCTTTTGAACTACAAGGTCAGGAAAGAATTTAATGCAGAGAGTTTATAAATTTATATATAAATTCTGCCTTGAATCATGGCATGTGACAAGTATAACTAATAGTTGCTGTTTTCTTAAATGCCCAAGATATACCCTGCAAAATAGAAGAGAAAGTTTTAAAAACATGCGATCCATATAGACAAATTACTCTGTTTTGTGTCTTGTTTTTTCCTTTGCTACAAAACAATTATAGACTAATTTTATTTTTAAACTTTCACATGCAAATATTATAATTCACTTTATTTACATTTGCCTCTCTTGGTTTATCAGTTTGCCACTCAAAGCAAAACCACCAAACAAAACAAACAAAACCCCTGTTGTTAGCCAAAGCACAGGTAGAGCACTATTTAAGATACATTCTACAGAAACTAAAATTGAGAATATTTTAAATCTAATGTGATTAACCATAGTAAAATTTGTGATTGTTTTATTTACTGAGTGCTCTAATAATGCCATAAATATTTACATCAATGGAACGCTATTTACCATGTACTTACTATGTAAACTATCTTATTGCCAGAGTCTCTGATCTCATATTTTATACTACACCACTATTGGAATGGATTTTCTCCGTGTCTTTTTTTTTTTAGCCCCCAGTTGTTGGAAAGTGCAATTTTTCCAGCACTTTACCTGAAGTTAAATGTTCACATTTCATGAAACAGTTTAAAACTTTTTCAGCTCCATGTTGCTATCTTATGGCCAAACATCTTTATTTTGCAGAATTTGAAGATGAAATGCCAAATGAAGACTAGGGTTACAAATTCAAAACAGACTTATTCAATGTCTCATTGATTAACTATACAAATTACTCAACAATAGTTCCATCTTAACTGCTGCAGGTTTATTTTATAACCAGACTGCATATTTGTAGCAACCTCTTCAGAAGGATCTACTTGTAGTATTACAGTATACAGCCAGTTGTGTGTATGCATATATGTTTTTTTATCAGGTTTTATGGTTTTATAACTGAAACAGTTTCATCTCTTTACCACCAAAATGAATTTAAAGTGTAAGTAAGTAATATCAAATGGTGCTGTTTTATGTAGAGTATTGATTTACCACTGACTAATTCCTGTACACCCACAAATTCTCCCTTCCTTTGTCCCATTAGTCCCACTGTCCCTGTCATTTAATCACCTCACCATACACTGCTTTTACTCTTGCTATATAGAACCACAGTCACAGTCTTTTAATACGTATATTTTTCTCTTTTTCCTTACCCTGTTTGTCTTCCACGGAGAAATTCACTATATTAATTGCTGTGTCCTAGCTTACCTTTAAATACATTGGTGGTACAAACTATAGGATGGTAATAGGTAAAATTGCCTAGACTATGACTTTTTTATGGGCGTGTGGAGGTTAACAACTGTGGATTCATTGTTGACAGGAATGAGTTCTAAGATGGAAAGTTGGAGAGCTTCTGCCTGATTGAAAGGAATTCAGAGAAGGTTACAGAATCCATCCTGTTCCAGGGAAATTTTGATTAGAGTCAAACTAGAGTATATGAGGCTTGTTATATGTTAGTAAGTCTAACATATGATCCATAAAACAGAGTAATTTGTTTCTATATGATCATATTTCAAACAGATACCTGGATTAACATTTGTTTCAGCTCTTTAGTCCCTTAGGTAGAAAAACATTGTTTTGTAGTACTCCTAGTTAGGAACATCTGAATTATTCTGGAGATCAGTCTTGAAATCTGGCTTGAAGTGACCAATGTGAAAATCCAAAGGCTTGCTGATAAACATCTGTGTGTATTTTACACCTATTTTCTGTTTAGAAAGGCATGGTGTAACCCTTGTAACTTTTGAATCAGGCCTCAGTTTTAATCCCAGATTTGTCATTAATTAGGATATATGGCTGTTCATAAATTTTATAATCGCTTTGGCTTTAGTTTTCCTTATTTAAAAATAGGATTGATAATTCCTGATTTTATATACGTTTGTATATACATATATATTCCTTGCCATTAGAAATCCTCCATGAATACTAGCTTTAATTCTTTGAATTGAATTCTTTGCTTTCTCTTTTAGAATTATCCAAAAGGCACAGATTTGATATTTGTTAATTATGTAATTAATTAGTTGATTTTTATAAAAGATTGAAGATGTCAGCCATTTGGTGGTGGTGAAACACATGAGCCTTATTTTCGATCAAACTCCAAAACTGCTCTACTGTTTATTACTTTTGATTGGTTACTTAACCCTTCTAAGCCTTGGTTTTCCCAGCTGTAAAGTGGAGTCACAATATGGATATCATTGGATTATTGTATTGATTTTTAAAAAGCAACAATAGTAAATATTGATTGAGCACTTTTTATATATTATTTCACTTAATCCTCATAAGGACCTTGTGAGGTAATGTATCATTATTGCTTTTTTATAGATGAGAAAGCTAAGACTTAAAGAAGGCCCAGTGTCCTGTTGTCCTCATACTAGCAAATAGTACAGCCAGGATTCCAGTCGAAGTCTCTTAGGCTTCAGTGCCCAAAAGTACTTCTCCACTGTGCTATTTAAATTTTCAGTGTTTAAGCACAGAGCAAGTGGATAGCAAATTGTAGTTGATAACTGCTTTGATGTTTAATTTTAGTGATTTTGCTCAAAGTACTCACAGTATTCTGTGATACATTTTGTGATATGCATGGCTCTAAGATTAGCCAAAAAAGTGGAGATTAAATAAAGATTAAAATTAAGAGTTAAAGTCCTTTAATTCCTGAATCTCCTTTTCTCTATGTGCACAAATATGCGTAAATAGTGTGTGTGTGTGTATGTATATATATATATACACATACATACGTATGTATATATATATATATATATATATATATATACATACGTATGTATGTGTATATATATATATATATATATATATATTACTTTAGATACATACCTGTCCAAACTTTATAGCTATTATAGTTTCAATATCACATATCTATGAACACACTCATATTAGGGGAAAATGCAGATATGCTTCTACCTAAATGGCCAATTATAAGAATATTCAGACCTAATTATTTTTCCTACAAATGTGAGATAATTTTATTGCTGCTTATTAACACTTTACTAAATAAGGAGCTTGAGCAGAATTAATCTTGCTGAATTTCACTTGCTGATTCTTGAATTGACACTGAATTTTTGGCTACTCATCAGGTACCTTTTTTTTCTTTGATAACCTATAAATTTCTAAATTATTAGAAGCATATTTAATTTTTTTGACTGACATCAAATACCAGATGCAGATATATATTTTAAAAATTCTGCCACTACTGCTGATAATGATCAAGAACTTCATCTCTGTTTTTTTACTTGTGATGTTTTCGCCATCTGTAATAATTGAGATTATTTTCAATAGTTAGATACAGGTTTGTTTAGATAAACTTGAACAAAATGTTTCTGGTATTTTTTTTACCTTTAAATAACAACTACTACTCTTTTAATCACTGTGATTTTAATCAGTAAATTACTAGGCTTTTTTTTTCCTCCTTCCCTGATGCTATGCGTCTATAATGGAATTTGTGTCTATATTAATCTCTGACTCAAGGGAGAGGGCAAAATGCTAAACTCAAAGGTAGAATCTTCTAATTAAGCATCAATACATCTATATAAAGTAGAATGACACTTGTAATATTGAATTTAGTTAAGTCTGGCAAAATCATATGAACACAGTTTGTTTTCTCTATTAAATTAGATTTGGTTTTAATAATTAGATATTTTTAACCAATTGAGATAAAGCAGTAAAATTTCTATACATCTCTTATCTTATTTAAATTGGTTTTTAGAAGATACTTACTCCTTTTGTTTAGGCCCTGTCTTTCCTGTCTTTCCAAGATGAGGAGTCTCTGAACTAAGATTGTATTCCATTTTGGACAGAGTGAAAAAAATGTTGTGGTTTTTTTTTTTCTTTTTAGCCCATTCATTCTTTCAGATTTGATTTGGCAAACGCACATTAGATAATTTAGCAAAAGAGGAATCACATTCTTTATCCTATTATAGTAAAACCTCTCACTAATTCAGAATTTATTATACTTCAGATGCAGTATTTGTTATCTTCTTTGAGTAAAAAATTCAAAATAATTTCTTCCTCTGAATTTTCAGGGTCATACTTATAAGGGGAAACCTGTCTAAAATCACTAGCTTTTCAAACCAAGGGCTCAAGAAATGAAGGATTCCTTCAGCGTGCCTTCAGCCTCTGGGTCCAGCAATTAATTCTTGTATGTTAAAGGACTTTTATGTTTATGGTACATTTTTATGTCATATAGGCCTATTTTGAATTATAATGTAGGTAACCACATTTTATTTATTGTAGCCTTTAGTTTCATCCATAATCTGTACTGCTTGAAAGTATTAAAACTGAATTTTTACCCAAATACTCTATGATTAAGACCTTTTTAGTAAGTCATCTGAGCCAACCCATTCTGTGTTATTCCGAATTAGTGAGGTTTTACTGTCCTAGTGTTATAAAGAGTTTAAAGCTTTTTGAAATGATAGAAAGTTGTTTAGTTATAAAAAGAGAAGTCATAATTTAGGCTAATCTTGTCTTAACTGGATTATTACTAAAAGTTAGAAATATTAGATTAAAAAGAAAGGATAACATTGAATATAAAATGGTTTGATGTTATTCTGTCTGTCATTTTAAAGTGGTCAATAAAAATTCAGATTTAGTTAAAAATGTGTGTCTGTGGATCCACATGTGTATCTGCATATTATACACACTTGTTTAATGTTGCTATACCACAAGAGAGTGGTTTAGACTAATCAGCCTTTTGAAATTCCTTCCAGAACTAGATGTATTCCGTGTACAAGGAATTTGAATCTTGATGATATAGAGGTCATATTTTAGTGATGTGTAGTCTTAGATCAGGAAAAACAGAATTGCCTCCCTTATTTACACATTCCAAACTAAAGTTTTATATTCTGGAATGTGGTTTTTATTTTATGGTCAGAATGCCAGAATATTCAAAGTCAAATGTAAAAACTAGGTGGAGAGAAGAAGGCCTTAAGCAAGTTTAGGGGAGGAAATTATATAAAGAAGGGAGGAGGAAAGAAGAAATGAAACAGAAAGGTTTGGGTGAGAGTGGCATTGGGGGCCAGAAGAAGACCACAAAGTAGAATGGCTGAGGGGCAAAGTGGGGCAGGAAAGATGAATAAGAGTCAGCCATTAGATTACAGTATATTGGATAAAGCTTGTTGGTCTTTATAAATTTTTTAAAGTTCAGTTGAGTCTGTAGCAGTACTGATGGACAGGTTAGCCTTCTAAGATGTTTGGGAAATATAAGTCATTTGCAAGTTGACTAGGAATATTTTTTTAAATGGCTAGTACTAACACTATCACTGTTTAAAATAATTGTTAAATTACTTTGCATGCAGTTATTTTTAAGCAAACTAAAATTTCCCATGTAAACTATTTAGAATTTTGTTATGTGTGTAATTTTATGACCCATTTACATTGCATAACTGACTAGCTTAATAGGTTTTATCCATAACTAGATCTTATCTCTGTTTTTATTGATTTAGTGATATTTGCAAACAGAAGTATGTAGTATATCTTTTCAAAATTGCTTCTTTGCAGGTAGATTCTTGATCTATCCCTTCTAACAGCTGCAGATTCTTCTTGCTTGTTTCTCTTAACATTTTTCTCTTGTTCTTCCATAGTAAACTGATTTAAAATCTTATTTTGAAGATGAATAATGGCTTAATTACAAATTATAACACTTACAGATGGAAGTGGAGAACGAGGAGAAAAGGATGCAAGCAAAATCACAACATATCCTCCAGGCTCCGTGCGATTTGACTGTGAGCTCCGGGCGGTACAAGTCAGCTGTGGATTTCATCATTCAGGTAGCAGCTGGAACTTTAGGGTATAAATGCATTTTTACAATTGTGCTAAGTAACTTATTTGCTTAGTTTTGACAAATGTAGTCTATTAAGTGTGTGTTAAAAGCAGTAGTTTGGCAGTTTCTCTCAAATCTATAAAAACTTTGTATTTATTACAGACTCTCTTTTAAAATCTATCTTCTGATGGACTTGTGTTATAATTCAATTAATGAAACTCCTGAGGATGAAATAATCTCTAAAATCTCTCTGGACTCTAGGAGCCTGTGTTTTTTATAACCTAATCCCATGTTTTGTTACTGTTCGATGAAAAATGTGTATCAACAAATTTCTTTATTTTTTTTAAAATGTAGAAAATCATTAAATTCTTAGTCGATTATTGACATGTGACCTGTATTGCCTAGATTGTACTATTCAACCTTAATAAAAATAAAAAATGTTAAATTATTTCTTTGGTACTAAATATATTTCCTTATTTGATAAGGCATTGACAGATACTAAAGTTCTGACATTTCATTGATGTTGTGCATGATTGTACAAAGCTCAAACTCATCTGCTACCTATAATCATCCTAGATGTAAGAGAACAATATTTTCTGTGGAATTTTCTACTCATTATTAAAAAGGTTTTACAGTTGGTCCAAACCTATTCCTTATTAAATATTAATGTTATTAAAGGGCCTTTATAAAAATTTTAAATGTTTTAAGAAAAACATTATGCATTTTTAAAACCTACAAAAATATTTTACAGAACTAAAATTATGTTATCTTACTAAATATAAATTGTGATTCAGTTATCCATTTTTTTAAAGTTTTTACTTTAATCACATGGTGCTCATATGACAAGTGCACCTCTTAACCCCCATCACCTATTTCACCCATCCTTCCACCCACCTCTCCTCTGGTAGCTATCAGTTTGTTCTCTGGAGTTAAGAGTCTGTTTCTTGATTTCTCTCTCTCTCATTTCCCTTTGTTCATTTGTTCCTTAAATTCCACATGTGAGTGAAATCATATGGTATTTGTCTTTCTCTGACTGACTTATTTCGCTTAGCATTATACTCTTTAGCTCCATCCACGTTGTTGCAAATGGCAAGATTTCATTCTTTTTTATGGCTGAGTAGTATTCCATTATATATGTATAGCACATATTCTTTATTCATCAGTTGATGTCAATTACCCATTTTTAATAGCTTTCTATTTTAGTGAATATTATACTGCTTTCAGTATTGTGATAAAAATATAAAATGCATATAATGAAAAAACATAAAGCTCTGTATATTGGTTTCAGTGGTTTTAATGGAAAATGGAGATGTCTACACATTTGGATATGGGCAGCACGGGCAGCTAGGACATGGAGATGTCAATTCCAGGTACTCTTTTTGTTTGAAGATACTTTTTTTTAACTTTTCTTTTTTCTTTCTAAATATATATCTCTACACTTGAAATAGTATTTTTATACCACTGTTTTGCAAAATGTGGCCCATAAATTATCGGTGGATCTTGATTTTGTGGTTGAGT
This sequence comes from Acinonyx jubatus, assembly GCF_027475565.1. NCBI lineage: Eukaryota > Metazoa > Chordata > Mammalia > Carnivora > Felidae > Acinonyx > Acinonyx jubatus. Next base: position 50,582,368 of record NC_069380.1, on the reverse strand, counting down.
GCTTTTGTGGGGCTAAACGATTTTGTAGTTCCAGGAGAAAAGTTGATTTACATTTTATACATTTAAAATATCAGAGTGGCTATGATTATCACAAAATCCTAGTATATTTTTAATAATTATTATCTTTTTAAAAGTTGTTCATGACAATAGAAAAGGCAATGAATATCCCCAAAGTGCATTTAAAAAAATAAGCAATAGATGTATTCATATTCCTTGATGTTGTCTGTTTTGAAATCTTGGTCTAATATTAACATGAAGTCATTCAAGCGTTTGAATAATTTTCAAACAAAACCTGTGGTCTCTCAGAGAAACTGCTTTGGCTTACCCAGCATAGTGAAGAACTGATTGTGGTGGAGATTACCAGATGTCACCTGATACTCATTTTTCCCTACTTCATTTGATAGTAGAGTTTTAGTTGGTGACATGACCATGCAGCTAAAGACTTCATTTGCCTACCTCCATTGCAGCAGGATATGGCCTTGTGAATTAAAGTGATTTGTGCAGCTTTGGAATCATGCTGTTAAAGGGAAGAGAGGGTACTCTTCCGTCTCGTGTTCTTCCCTCCCAGCTTGCTGCCTGGAGTCCATGTATGGTGGCAGGAGCTGGAGAAGTCATTATAGTGATCATAAATTGGAAGCCATGTATTAAGAAAAGCAGAGCTACAAGATAGAAATAGTCTCGGTTCCTGATAGCATAGAACTGCCATATCAGCTCCTTACAGTAAAATAGATACTTACCTGAGAGAAATGAACTATCATGTTTAAGCCCCTATTACTTTGGCTTTCATTATAGCAGCTGAATCCATATTCTGCTTAATATAGTGAGAGATCTTTTGGTCAAAAGTATAGAAAATCCATCTTTATTAGTTCAGGTCTTCCAAGAAGAAGTTGCTAAGACAGGATTAGATGTTCAAAGGGTTCATTGGGAGAAAACTCCGGTGGAGGATAAAAGGGGAAAGAGCAAAGAGAACTGTCAAACACACATATATAGGTCTGACCCCTGTGAAAGGAAAAGAGGGAAGAAGGATAGAGTAGGAAGTGTCTAGATTGAAGTGCAGTTCTGAGAGAGTTTCAGACAGGCATTGGGGTGTCCTCAAGCTGAGGTTGCCTTTGGAGGAGCCCCAGATTGGGCAGGAGGGCCCAGTATTATACCTTCTTCATGCTTAGACACAGGCTGGAAGCATCCCTGGGGAAGAATGGCCTCATGGAGCCAAAGGGACATCATCTGAGGCTGTCACTCAGCTGTGCTCCCTAGAGCAGGTTGTCAGAGATCTGAGTGATTCACGTACATGGCTGCCCCACCATTGAAACGAGGCTTATTGATCAAGTCTGGAGATAGATATACGGTACTTTCAGGCCAGACTTGACTTACCAATTCATTTTGCCAAAAGAACCTTCTTTCTTTTTTGAATCTTTACTCTGCCTCATTCTCCCTTGTGGTTATAAGGTATCTGCCAGAATCAACGGGACCTATATGGTTTCTCATTCACAATTAGTGAATTATGCTAGTCATTAAATAAAATCCAGGATTTTCATTTTATTTCTGAAATTACTCCATTACTGTGGCAAAGATGTGATTATTGCTGTTTATACGGTAAAGCCCAGTGGTTCTTAATCCTGGCTGCACATTGGAATTACCTAGGGAACTTAAAAAATCCCGTGCTTGTATCCTGCCTCTGTATTCTATACTCAGGAAGTGTGTGTTGGGAGGTGGGGATAGGGTGGGAGGTGGATGGAGGTGGCAAGGGCAGTGCTGGATAGGATCAAGAGTTTTTTCTTAAGAGCTCTCCAGATTCTAATATGTATCAGGATTAAGAACCACTGTCTATCCTTAGAGAGCAAGGTCAGATCCATTTGCAGTGCACACAAAATGGGTATGAAATGTAGTGTCCTTAGTTACTTTGATGAGTGTTGTTGCTAATGAGAAGAGATGATTAAGGTATCATTGAGTTTAATTTCTCACTAAAAACACAAGTGTAACATATATTTGATACTCTTGTCAAAAGATCTGTAAAACTATCACAACTTTTTTTCTTTTATTTAAATCTAGTGTAGTCAGCATAAAAACTATCACAGTCTTAATGACAAATATTGTGCTTGGAAAGACAGCAAAAGGTCTTTGGCAGAATCAGTTCATCAAGTGTCACTGGATATAGCATTTGGATATTGGACATTGGACATGATAAAATATCAGTGCCTTGCAGGGTTGAACAGTTACTATCACAGGTGTTAGAAGGCAACAGATGTTTTGCTTTATAGTTGGATGACATCAGTGATATGCAGAGACTGAGTCAGGGTTGTAACTTGACTGGGGAAGAACTCGGCAACTTTTTTGTTCTTTATTGGGGCTCATGACACAGAAGAAGACGGTTTGTCGTCATCATCATCATCATCATCATTGCTGTTATTGAACTGGTGTTTATTTTGTAGTCATGATATAAGCTGAGAAGGGTGCATTATAGTTAGACATGATGGACCATCAATCATGTGCAGCAGGATGGCATTTCTTCACAAGTCATACTTTATACTTGGATGCCATTCCACAGAAAATAATTGGCAAATAGCTGTATTTCATGGTCTTGACTGAGTGGGAGGGAAACAGTGAAAATCATGATTATAATCAAGTCACAGCCCTCAAGTAATGTGAAATATGTAGAAGGAACCGCATAAGCACAAGATTCTGCTACACTACATTGAGGTGTAATGGTTGTTGAAAGAGAAGATGCTCTTGTCAGCTTTTAAAATGAGAGGTTACCTAAAAACATTGTCTTGTAGACCTGATTTTATCAGTGAGCACCATCCCTTGATTTTCAGTGACTTGCTCAGGTGATAATATTATAGCAGTTTGCTGAGTATTTTTGAATAGCTTGAATTTATCATCTTCACAAAAATATGATAGGTTTAAGTGTTGACAAAATATCAGTTTCTTAAGACTTAACTCTGATGGAGTTTGCTTTCACTGCTCAAAATGGTTCTTTCCCCACAGGTACATTTTCATTCCTGGCTCCATTGATTGAGTTGTAACTGGAAGGTTGTAACATGTGGTGTGGGAAGAGCTAAACTGGGTAACCCAGTGAAACAATGCCTACACACTGTTCCTGGTGTGTTAAACAGAAATTAGTCAAAACTTTCTATTGTAACCACTCTAGTTACCCTGTTTGTCTGGGCCCATGTGGGACTTGGAAGGCAGGACACAATACCTGTGGTATTGATTCAGAGATGAATTAGCCACTTCTATGGAGGAACAGTCCCAGGAGGAACAGAGCCCCTGTAGCATACATGTTAACTACCACAAAGAAAACATTTATAGGTATTTAGTTGAAATAAAGTACATAGTTGGGGGTTATTTTTAAAAGTTTATAGTAATCAAGTTCTTTTAATTGGAATTTATTGTATAGCACACATTGATTATGTGTGGTTAAAGCAAAGTAAATATTGTAGTGTGCATTGTGGTAAAGATTAATAAAAATGTTATTGATAGTCTCTTTATTTAATGTGTTGTCTTGGCAGAATGACTGAGTTCATTCTCCAGTTTGGGTCCTGATTCTATCACTTGGTGCCTATATGACCGTGGCCATGTTTCTTAACTTTCCTTTGTCTCAGTTTCTTTCTCTGTTTAATTGGATGGAGTAAGTACATTTCCTTCAGAAGGTTGTTGTGAGAATTCAGGAGGATAATGCCTGTCACTTAGTATAGGGCCTAGTCCATAGTAGGTGCTCAGTGCTGTTAGCTGCTGCTTTTTAAAGTGAATGTCAGAAAGTTTGTGAGAGCTTTTTTATATTCACCCCTGCCATGAGTCTACTAACCCTCTTTTTAGTTTATTTTGTTCAGTATGCTTCTAAATGTCTGAATTCTGTATTCTTTTTAAACCATTTACAGTAAACTTAAACCTGGATATTTGCAAAGAGATTATAAAGTTTAGATACTTTAATTCTGTTTTCCAGTAGAATTTTGATCATTCTTATAGTATTTTTGAGTTTCATCTTTTTCTTGCTATCCTGACTACATTCTGCATTAGTATATTTATTACCCAATCATAGTATCTGGAACCATTTAGACAAGGTTGAAATCTTCATCTCCTACCAACTATGTGACTGACTGCAGTTTACTAGACCTTAGTTTAAATATCCCATAGGATTGTGGAAGAATCAATTCAGTGTATGTGAAATGCCTAGTGTGCACACATGCATGCAAACATACACACGTGATTTTTCTTTTCTGTTCTTGTGTTTTCAAAACAATAAATGGGCTCACTAATATTATGGAAAGAGTTCAAAGACTATGTATTAGAAGGTCTGCTATCAGCTCTTGGGAAGATGCTTTGAGCTCTTCAGATCTACCTATAGAGTTATTTTGATAATCAGTTATACAGTTTATGTGAAAGTGCTTTGCAAAATTGCAGATAAGTTAACAGATATAAGAACGTCCCCTTCATTCTTTGTTAGTGGACATTTCTGTTAGAGAGCATTAGTTCACCGTATAACCCTTTGAATGGACAGTTAGTTGTCTTTTTGGCAAAAGTCTCTATAGCTCAGAGTTGAAAACGATTTACCTTTCACTACTATTCTTGGCCATGTTACTCCATCCTCAAGTCAAAAAACTACCACTCTTTTGAGGCAAGATCATTCTGTTGTACTCCCTTTTATTACCTACCGTTCAGTCATTGCCTTTCATTCACTGAAAATTTAGTATCTGGTTCACAGTGTTTTCTGTCTCTGAGTCTTGTCCCATTCATGAGTGACTTCAGTATCCGTGAGAATGATCCCATACACTATACCTATCTTGGCACCTTGTATCTAGTAAACTTTACTTCCACATTCATGGTGGTTATTTCCAAGACCCATCTTGGATCAAGCATAGCTCCAACTCTGAATTCCTAAGTTTATAAAAAGCTCATAGTCTGATGATAGCTTTACTTTACTTGGCCTTTGACTTTATCAGTACTTCATTCCCCACTACACTTTACATTTTTACTCTCTCTGACCTTTTTTACTTTATTTTCTACCCAACTTAGAGATTGTTATGGATTCTTTTCACCTATACTCTTACCAGCAACCTCAGTTTTTTTGCCCTCTTGGTCTTGATAATAGGGCATGGCAACACTTCCTGCATGAATCAATCTATCCATATTTTCCATGTCTAACTTAGACTTCTGGAAAAAAGTAAATCACCATATATGTGCAGATTGTTAAATGATTTCCAGATTCAACCAGGTCTTCTACAATGGGCAGTAATTGTTCTGTTTTGTGGTTTGGGACTATTTGGTTTCACATCTCTTGAATTTGATGAAAGATATGGGATCTCTCTTCAGAACAGTAGGTATAAGAACATATACATAAAAGTTGGCTTATGGGGCACCTGAGTGGCTCAGTCAGTTAAGTGCCCGACTTCGGCTCAGGTCATGATCTCACGGTTTGTGAGTTCAAGCCCCACACCAGGCTCTGTGCTGACAGCTCAGAGCCTGGAGTCTGCTTTGGATTCTGTGTCTCCCTCACTGTCTCTCCTCCTCCTCCTCTGCTCGCACTCTGTTTCTATGTCTCTCAAAAAAAAAAGTTAAGAAAAATTAAAAAAAAAAAAAAGTTGGTTTATAAATTTAGGAGGTTCACGGATGTCCTGAAGTTCACTCATAGGCTTTCTAGAAATCCTTTGGATCTGAGTTAAAACTCCTGGTCTAGATATTTATTTGTTCCCTTTACCATCCCTTTTTTGTAATCTTCATATTCTCTGCTTACCCATTTCCTTCTTCTCTCAGCATGTGACTTCTGTTCACATCACTACAAAAATAAAAACCATTAGGTGGAAAATTCTTTAGCCCACCAACTCTACACACCTACGTGCATCCATACTATTTCTTTGCTCCTTTTCATGTTACTTTGAAACAAGGACCTGTTCTTGTCCATGCTATGAAGCCTTTACCCTAGGGATCTAGTTCTGTTTCATTTCTCCTGTCTAAACTGTATCTTTAGCCTTTTTATCTTTACTCACTCTTGTAAACTTAAACAGATTTCTGTCTTCTTAAAAGGAACAAAGCCTCATTGAGCTTCATTTCCTCTTTAGCTGTTGGTTCTCCTTTCTTTTTTCTGTTTTGGGGCAGAGATTCTTGAAGAGGCTTTGCATAGTCTCTGGCCCCACTGTTAATGCCTCATCTGCTGTAGTGTTGTGCCTATTTCCACCAGAGACTTTTTCCTTGCTAAGTCCCATGGTCACTTGTATGTGTCTCTGGAGTGTTTAGCATGTACATTATATCCCCCTTCTTGAAACTTTCTCCTCCAGTGACTGTCTTCGTGCCACATTTTCCCAGAGTTCATGCTTCCTCTTTGTTATGTCCTAGATTGCTGTGAGCTCTTCTTCCTCTGTCCGTCCATACCTGAAGTGTTGGAAAAAACTCATGATGAAAATTAGGATCTCTTCTTTGCTCTAATTGTCTTCCTAGATCTCTCATTCATTTTCATAGCTTGAGTGAATGTTACCACCGTCTACCTTGCTGCTTAAGCAAAAACCTTCCTGCCAAGTCTAGTCAGTTCCGTTCCTTACACAGCTATCATACTCATTCATTTCTTTGAATCCACACTGTTTTTAGTTCAGGCCTTTATCATAACTCATCCAGATTATTGTGAAATTTTCATAACTAGGTTTCCAGGTGCTAGTCTCGCCCTTTCCAACTCAGTTTTCATTGGAGCCTGAATAACCATTAAAAAATGTACTTTATGTAATTTTTAAAAAATTTGAAGTATCATAATTGTCTGAAACAGAGTTCCTATTATGTGTCAACTGTTTCTACAGTGATTATTCTAATTACAGATAATGATTACTAAAAATGGTGAATAAATGGTTAGTAAAGTGATACAAGGATGGGGACAAGGATGGATACAGTGGATATGAGGGTGTCATTTATTCAGTGTTAACTGTGTGCTGGACACTGAGCCAAGCACTTGATGTATATAAACTTCTTTATTGTTCGTAGGAAGCCTATGGGGTAGGTACTAGTTAGTACTATCCTCCATGTTATAGAAGAGAAAATTAAAACACAAAAAAGATGAGTAACTTGCTTAAAGTCATGGTCACAATGCTGTTGGAGCCAGGGTTCACACCCTGGCCATCTCATCTAGCTCTAGAGTTTAAGCTTCTAGCCACTGTTGTAGTGCCTCTCACCATATCCCACTCTGATTTCATTAACTACTGTATTAAAATCTAAAATTATAGCTCAGTAAAAAAAAGGTAGGAAAAAGAGTATAAAATTGATTGTTTTGTATAGTTCCTGTTAAAGCTGTGTATGATTTTTATTTCATCCAACAAATATTTATAACATGACTTTTGCTATAAAAGCAAAAGTAGCACCAGTCTTTGAGAAAAGACAGAGATTGTGTGTCCATAATTAGAGTAATAAATTTAGGAAATCTTTTTAATAATCTCTATGAAGTCAGTGATAACCTCTTTTACATCTTTGTGGATCTAGGTGGAAACAGGCATATAGTACCTCAATAAGTATTTAGTAAATATACTATTAGTGCCTTTTATGTCTTCGATTCCTTATTGCAATGTTTATTTATTACTTTTTATTTCAGTTGAGGCCTGTAAGAAATTGACTTAATTTTTTTTTTTTTTAACCTAGGGGATGTCCCACCCTTGTTCAAGCACTGCCAGGCCCTAGCACACAAGTTACTGCAGGCAGCAACCACACGGCAGTACTTTTAATGGATGGACAGGTCTTCACATTTGGAAGTTTTTCTGTAAGGAATTTTTTAAGCATTAATAGTATTGCATTGTACCATTGCCTTACAATTTGTGTTAGCTGTTTTTTCTGGTTTCAGTGAAATTCTTGTGTTATAATTATTGCATATGCATATTTCCTGTCTCTACATCTAGCACACACAAGACCTGAATGACGTTACTTTGAAATAACTTTCTTCTCCAGGATAGCATTAGAATTTATTAAATTTAACAATGTATTAGAGTTGGACATGTTTATTCCAGGTCAAAATTCTTTAAACATTCAGTAGAGCTAATTCTATCATTTGGAAGCGTATTTCCCAACTAGCTTGCACAGACTGATTTTTCTTAACCTATAGAACTGTTTCTAACTTAGCACTTCTTAAAGGCCTAGTTTTCTTAATAGATTTATTTAAAATTATAGTTTCCTTTTTCCTCTCCTTATCTCTCTCTCTCTCTCTCTCTCTGTTTCCCTCTGTTTGCCTGTTTGTTTCTCTCTTTTTGCCAAAACTTCAAAAGAGTAAAAAATGCTCTGAGAGTTTTGTATAGTTTGGTCATAATAGAGATCAAGGAAAAGCCTCATAAGACTTTAAGCCTCATAAAACCTATACCATCTCTGTCATGGGTAACTGTTTACAACTCTATAACCTAAATTTCTGGGTTGGAATTTGCAGCTATTGATTTTTCAAAAATGTGAATGTGAACTTTAAGAAAAAATCTTTTCGGGCACCTGGGTGGCTCAGTCGGTTAAGTATCTGACTTAGGTCATGATCTCACGGTTCATGAATTTGAGCCCCGCATTGGACTCTCTGCTGTCAGCATGGAGCCTGCTTGGGATTCTTTCTCTCCCTCTCTCTGCCCCTGCCATGCTCTCTCACTTGCTCTTTCTCTCAAATAAACTTGAAAAAAAAAAAAAAAGAATCTTTTATTTGGAAATAATTTTAAACTTCAGAAAGGTTGCAAAAAGTAAGAGTAGTACATAGAACACCCATATACCCTTGAGCCAGATTCATCTATTGGTAACATTTTGATTTGCTTTATAACTTTTACATACATGCTCTTATTGTCCCTTACACACTCTGTGGGTGTGTGTGTAAAACTTTTTTTCCTGAATCCTTTAAGAATAACTTTACATATATTGTGACCCTTTACTCTTGAATACTTCAGTTTATATTTTTTTGATTGATCCAGTAATTACTTTTTGACTTTTTTTTTGTCTCCTCTAATCTATGATCAGTCATTGCATCTGATTATCATGTCTCATTAGTCTCCTTTAATCTGTACCACACCCACACCTTTTCTTTATTATGATGACATTGATGTTTTTGAAGAGTATAGTACTTTTTTTTTTTTTCCTAATAAAATGAGCCTCATTTTTGTTTCTCTGCTATTTTCTCATCTTTAGATTTCAGGTTGTGCATTCCAAGCCAAAATACTATGTAAGTGATGTTGTGTTCTTCTCAGGTATCACGTCTGGAGGCACAAAATACCCACCTGCCCTTCATTGGTGATGCAATTTTTGATTACCTGGAAAATGTTTAATTTCTCTACTGCATAATTAGTATTTTTTCCCTTGAAATTAATAAGGAATTTATGGGTTGATTCAATTAAGTGAGTCCTATTAAAAAGACAGTTGTAGGGTACCTGCTTTTCATGCAGTTTCCCCCTAGATTTAGCATCCCATTCTTGCCTAGACCATTCTTTAACTATAACGGTTACAAAAAGATGATTTTCTAATTCCAGCACGCCATCACATTTACCAATTGGCCCTTTGCATTTTAGTGTAAGCAAGAGCCCATCTTATTTGTTTCATACAGATGCATGTATTTGTATTTTTTTCATTACTGTCCTTAATTATTTGGTTGCTTCGATTGTCTCGTATTTCATCGATTCAAGTCCCTTCAAGCTGGCTCCTGTGTTCTTGTGACATGCCCCTTCATTTTTGGGAGCATTTCCTTATTTCCTGGCATAACAAGATGTTTCAGGCTTACCTGTAAGCCTAGAATCAGCCATTTCTCTGAGAATGCAGGTTTGTTTTAGTGGGGAATAGGATTAGACACCCAGTTGAGCACTAGGTATATTTATTGCTATGGGGTGTCTTTATATCCCCAGTACACATATATGTACATATATCTATACATGTAAGTATTTTAGAAATCATAAGCCCATACCAGTCAGTACCTCTAATTCCATTTCATCCCTATAGGGGTCTTTCTTACCTTGACCCATTCCATGTTTGTTTTGTTTCCTTTTTCCACAGTAAGAATTTTGGCTTCTAACAATATCAATACATTTATTTCTCATTCAGTCAGTCCTAAAATATGGGTAAAATAGTTTTATATTTGATTTTCCCCTCACCACTATAAACACAAACTCACTGAAAGGAGTTCAGGATTTTCTGTCCCTCTCGCTCCTGCCCCCTTTTACCTGTGTCCCTCCCCAAAGCTAAAGGTATAAAGTCAAGTATTGTGTTTATAAGTCACGTGGGTTTTTCTTCTTACCCCAGTTCAGTGGAATTATGTTATTCCTTTGGAATAGAATTGGATTCATTTGCTTCAGTTTGCTTTTTGTTTCATTTTAAAAAATAGTTAATATTAATAAGAATAGGTACAAATAACAGATTCTTTGTGAAGAGCAGCAACAGCCAAGGATTACCCTTCTTCCCCTTGTTTCTGAAAACAAGCCCTTTTTCAGATCCATTTGTCTCACCCTGTCCTGGGGCAGGGGTTCATCTCTGTAAAGTGAGTAAGATCTGATGTCAGGGGCTAAGGGAGAAAGAGAGATGACCTTTCAGCATGGAGGAGATCACTTCGTCCTCAAACAATGAATGAGGCTCCCGAGGGGTGTCAGCAGTAGTAGAAAAGGGGCAGATGCAGAAGACTGTTACACAGTGGCCTCCTTCTTCTCCCTGTGGTAACAGGCCCCCTAGCCCTTTCTGGGAACACACAGGTTAAAATGCTGACGCCTGACATGTCATGCCCCCTTTGAGCTCTCAGACTTCCAAGGAGACAGGCTTGTGGCCCAATGCACTGTTTCAATTTGTTTTAGTTTTAGGATCCCTCTTCTCATATCCTTAGGTGTAATTTTATTATTTGAATATGTAGAACATTGACATGTTTCTAAAAGTTAAGTTATGCAAAAATAGTATATACTGTCAAATGTCATTTCCCCCCTATCCGTTTTACTCCATGCTTGTAAGTAATAAACTTCATTGTTTTCCAGTTTATCCTTCCTGAGTTTCTTGTAGGATTAATAAATAAATAAGTACACACATATACTGTCTACATCTGCATTGTATAGATACAGGTTTGTGTGCATATATATATGCGTATGTATGTAACACATGTTACATAATTATTTCCCCTTCTTTATTTTTCAAAAGGTAGCATTTTATATATGCTCTTCTGCACTTTGCCCTTTTTACTGTACTGTATTTCCTGGAAATCACTCCATGTTCGTAGAGATCTTCCTTATTCTTTTTTTTTATTTCTGCATAGTACATTGTACATATATACTATATTTTATTCAGTCAGTTTATGATGCTTGGACATTTAAGTGCTTTCCAATATTTTGCAACAAAACAATAAATACTGTTAGAGGTGTATCTTTGAGGTAAATTTCTAGAAGTAAGGTTGCTGGGTTGAAGGTTAGTGCCTGTGTAGTTTTGTGAGATATTAACAACTCCCTTCTGTTTTGTATTCTCGCCAGCAATGGATGAGAATACCTGTTTCTCCACAGCTTTGCCAACACAATGCACTGTCATGCCTTTTAATTCGTGACAGTCTGATGGGTGAGAAGTGGCCCTGCACACTTTGAAGCCTTTTTCCTGTAGCTGGTGCTGTGAACCTTCAAGCCCTTAACCTACATTTAGTGTTTTGACATTAAGGGTTAGGTTTTCTCTTTGGGTAGATGATTTTACCAGTGCTTTTTCCTAGTCCTCTGTACTCCTGTCTTCTTCTCAAGCCACCCCTTTTGCAGGCTTCACCCCCTCCAACTTGCAGTGGCAGGTGGGTGGAGAAAATGGTTGGAATTTGTTTTATTCCTCTGGTTGCAGGTGACTTAAAGGTCAGCAGATCTGCTATTTCCTAATACTGCTGAAGGCTTGAGTGATGTGTGGTTTTCTTTGCCCTGTGTATTGGTTTTTATATTGTTTTGCAGGGGAGGGGGGATTGTGAATGTTAATATTTGAAATCAGACAACCATTATTGTCCTCTACCCCTAGAAGTTCTAGTTGTGAACTTTCATGAATTTAAATATGGTTTATGTGTAGCCATATTCTGAATGCCTGGGGTTGTCCAGGCATCTGTTGTATTTTTACACTGCTTTTCTTTACATTAGTTGGTTGATAGTAAGGGAGTAGATACTTATTTCGGTAGTTAATGACAAATAGAATTCTTTTTCTTCTGAAAGCATAATGTCCTTGAATATGATATATTTTGCTCACTGTTCACATTCTTATGGGGTTTTTTTTTGTTTGTTCTGTTTTTTTTTTGTTTTTTTGTTTTTTTGTCAAAAAATAAGAACAGACATTGAAAGAAGCTGAGAATAAACATCAGGGTTTTTTTGGCTTCTCTGTTCCTGTGCTTGCCACTTTTCCCTCCCCTGGCTCAGCCCAGGGATTGAAGTTCTGTTGCTTTTGCAGTCACTTTGTGGCTGTGGTTTCTTGCTATGATGTTGGAGTGATAGAACTCACTAGAAACCTAATAGTTGGGGTGAGAATTAACCAGGCTGTTTATAGTGCTCCAGACTCCCTTGTTCTTCAGCTTTTTTGCTAATGGTTTCTCATTCCCATTACTTACAGACAATGATGCGCTGGAAGTCAAGATCCAGCATTTTCCACCCTCCAGAGGGTTTTTGGAAGGGAAGTTTTTGTGGGGGGTGGGCGAGCTCCTGAGCCTGGGGTGGATGAATGTTTACCTATCCACCATCAGCATTCTTTTATAGCTACTAGCTTAGTGGAGAAAGGCTTCCTCTTATTTTTTAAATTAAACTCTTACCTAACCTAGTACCTGTGGACAGCCATAGTTTTAAATAAGTTAACAATTATTTACTTAAGATACCATTCCTTAACATTGTTTCTGCTGTTTATCTTGAAACATAAATGAAATAACTTACTAACACATGATCATGTGAACATACTTAATTTTCAAATTGTATTCACAAGTTGTAGTATTCATTATTTTGGCCTTTACTCAAATATTTTCAGACTGTGATTTTAATAGTGACTTTCATTGTATACTGTCAATATCACAGTGATTTTTTTCAAAGTGAATTTTTTAAATGAACAATTTGTAATACTAATTTTTTTTAACATGTTGTATATTTTACTTTCCATTTAAATGTAGGTAAAGACAATATTTCAGGGAGATTTCTTGCATGGAAAATATTTAGCTTTATTATTGTTTTTTAATAATGCATTTTGTGGCTTATTAGGAGCAGAGTTTCTAAGAATAATAGAAATTATTTTATTTCTATATAAATTTTGGTCCAAATTTCACATGAATGTCATTAATAAGTAAAAGTACTAACAGTAAATAAAGAATAATTTTTCATAGAGCTATTTTTGTCTACTGTCTTCTTAATTTTATAAAAAATCAGATATTTTTTTATCCAATAATGTTGTTATTATGGTTTATTTAATTTTTTAGAAAGGACAACTTGGCAGACCAATTTTGGATGTGCCATACTGGAATGCAAAACCAGCTCCCATGCCTAACATTGGATCAAAATATGGAAGAAAAGCTACCTGGATAGGTGCAAGTGGGGACCAGACTTTCTTGCGAATTGATGAAGCACTTATTAATTCTCATGTACTTGCTACATCAGAAATTTTTGCCAGTAAACACATAATAGGTAATATCCCTAAAAAACGTCCTTCCCAAAATCATTTTCTTGATTGATAGTAAATGATTCATCATCTTTCCTTATCATTAGATAAGTCTTAGAGCTTTTTGTTTTCTTTCTGTTTGAAGAAATTTTAAAGAAGCTTCTAAGTGTCTGTGTTTATATGAGTATTTATAAGCTAGGGAGTCGTGGAAATATGAACCAAATTGAAGTAGGATAAACCCTGTGTTGGAAGGAGGAATTTTTGTATATTAGTTCTGATAGGTAAATGGTAGAAATTAATTTTTATGAAAGGTTATGTAAGTCAAACTTTGAGGTTCCATCTGTAGGTATCAATCTATACTTGTGTCTGTGATACCATAAATAATTATATAATAGGGTAATATAGATTTTAAGAGCATGTGTTGTGGATTTAGAACACCTGAAGTTTTAGTCCTAATTCTATTACTTAAAAATGTTTAGTTAATCTATTTAAATCTCAGTTTTGTCTCATCTGTGAAATGGATGTAATAATAATACTTACCTTATAAGTAATACTTAATTTCTAAGCTGAGGGTATGTAAAAGGGTAATGCATTTTTAAGATGTATAAATATCTTTCCTCAAGGCTTGGTACCTGCTTCTATGTCAGAACCTCCTCCATTTAAATGTCTTCTGATCAATAAAGTGGATGGGAGTTGTAAAACTTTTAATGACTCTGAACAAGAGGATCTGCAAGGATTCGGTGTGTGTCTTGACCCTGTATATGATGTCATTTGGAGGTAAGCTCTGTTTATAAAATAGAGTGGTGAATAAGTTTTGATCAAATTATACTTTTGTGGTGATATAAAATTCATGTATAAGCAGACTTTACATACATGAGTACTTTCCTATTTAACTGTGCTTCCTGGGACCTTTACAGTGTAGTGCAGTGATTAAGGCAGCCAGGCTGCCTCAGTTTATCCCACATCCACAATTTGCTTTCTGTGTCAACTTGGAATAGTTATCATGGCTCTATGTGCTTCACTTCTGTCATTTATAAATTTGGAATGATAGGGGCGCCTGGGTGGCTCAGTCGGTTGAGCGTCCGACTTCAGCTCAGGTCACGATCTCGCGGTCCGTGAGTTCGAGCCCCGCGTCGGGCTCTGGGCTGATGGCTCAGAGCCTGGAGCCTGCTTCCGATTCTGTGTCTCCCTCTCTCTCTGCCCATCCCCTGTTCATGCTCTGTCTCTCTGTCTCAAAAATAAATAAACGTTAAAAAAAAAATTTTTTTTAAAAAAATAAATTTGGAATGATAATAGTACCTACCTCATAGATTGTTAGGAGGAGTGAAGAATTTAGAGCTGAGGCACATAGTAGGTGCTATAGAATTGTTTGCCACTGTCATTATATTAAGCACTTTTACTTTTAAGAATTCTGTTATTATTTTTGGTCTTTTAGCAATCATATCTAAACTGCGTAGAGCTCATTCTTTTTTCATAAATATTGAATTATTACCGACTATGTAGAAGAAACTATGCCAAACATAGTACAGAATAATTAAGGTAAATAAACTCACCCTTTATGAATGCACATAACAGGATCCCCAAATTGGTAGAGAAATGTCGAAATGTATAGGGCTACCAAACTCTGGAAACTGTAAAAATGTAGAGAATGGATACAGATACACTAGAGACTCAAATTATATTGTATTTGTTTAAAATTTATTATGGTGCTTTATATACATAATGAGTAAAGAAAAGTGTTGACCCTTTCAGCAACTCTAGGTTTGAATACTAGTAGGAGGTGTCCCCTGCATTACCAGAGTGACTTATCACAGGACTTACCTCCCCCACCCTGCCCCAATCCCTTGCATTGTTTATTTGGCCAACATCAGTGGACAGGAATTAGATAAATTGAAAGGTTTAAGTAGCACCAGTAAGGAAAGGCAAAAGGCTTTTTCTGTCTTCCTTCCTCTGCACGTGCCTGCTTTCATTTCTATCAGCCAGCCACGTCTTAAGAGGCCATGCTATCATTCCTAAGGCTGCATTCAGAGTGAAGTAATTATATTGCTTCCCAGGTTGCTGACCAGCATAACTATCTTACTCGGACACTTTGTGAGAAGTGAAGAAGCCAGAATTGAGTAGTGCTTTTCATTCTCCTTGGCAGCATTACATAGGATAGATTAGATAATGAAAGACTGCAGGTAAGTAGTCTTATAGTAAATCTTACGGAGACATGAAATACTAGGAATCAAAATTAGAATGGTCATGTGGGATAGCATGGAGGGTATAGAAAGGCACATGGTGTAAAGATAGACTAGTCATTAGTTATTTACTGATTACAAGTCCATACACAAGAGACTTAGTTACCAAAGAGCAAGCACTGGTTTGAACCTAGGGTGTTTTATTTTCTAGAATCTTTATAGAATATGTATAACTTTTATATGTTTTATTTTTAAATGAAGTAAATTTGTATTAGCAAAATAAAAGTTGACAGGGTGGAATTTGTTTATGGATACATTCACTAAATTAGAAATGCATTCTCTACATTAGTTAATAGCAGAACTGGATTCTAATAGTATAACTAGAGCCATTTCCTAGAGTCTTAACAGAACTCAGAAGTGTGGTAGGCAGTTAGTTGAACCTTGCCTTTTTCACATATGGTGATAACGTTGGGAGAGATGATCTCAAATGTCTCCACAGTCCTTGACCATTTACCCCTTTGTTCCAGAACAAAGATTGAGAGATGAAGAGCAGTCACTCCTCCAGTGTTTCACTAAAACAGCTGGAGGGTGTTTTCTTGTAATCAGAATTAGAGTTTTTATTCTGTTATCCTGACTTCAGGCTATTTTATGTCCTTTGTGTTTTTCACTAGGGTACTTGCATTTTACAGCTGTCATAGGTACTGCAGATTCAGTATTAGCTTACTTTGACTTTCCTTCCATCCAGAATGCTTCTTTTTGTAGTCTTAACAGAGAATTTCTCCTGTATAATTAGAAACTTAACACCTATAGAAAGCAGATGAATGTTAAGAATAGCAATTTTATTTCCCACTTCAAATATATATACAATTAATACATGAATATGTGTTTTCATTTTTAAAAAATTTTTTTAACGTTTGTTCATTTATTTTTTTTAATACGAAATGTATTGTCAAATTGGTTTCCATACAACACCCAGTGCTCATCCCAACAGGTGCCCTCAATGCCCATCACCCACTTTCCCCTCCCTCCCACCCCCCCATCAACCCTCAGTTTATTCTCAGTTTTTAAGAGTCTCTTATGCTTTGCCTCCCTCCCTCTCTATTTTTTCCCCTTCCCCTCCCCCATGGTGTTCTGTTAAGTTTCTCAAGATCTACGTAAGAGTGAAAACATATGGTATCTATCTTTCTCTGTATGACTTATTTCACTTAGTATAACACTCTCTAGTTCATCCACGTTGCTACAAAAGGCCGTATTTCATTCTTTCTCATTGCCAAGTAGTATTCCATTGTATATAAAAACCATACCTTCTTTATCCATTCATCAGTTGATGGACATTTAGGCTCTTTCCATAATTTGGCTATTGTTGAAACTGCTGCTATAAACATTGGGGTACAAGCGCCCCTATGCATCAGCACTCCTGTATCCCTTGGGTAAATTCCCAGCAGTGCTATTACTGGGTCATAGGGTAGATCTATTTTTAATTTTTTGAGGAACCTCCACACTGTTTTCCAGAGTGGGTGCACCAGTTTGCATTTCCACCAACAGTGCAAGAGGGTTCCCATTTCTCCACATCCTCGCCAACATCTAAAGTCTCCTGATTTGTTAATTTTAGCCACTCTGACTTGTGTGAGGTGCTATCTGAGTGTGGTTTTGATTTGTATTTCCCTGATGAGGAGTGACGTTGAGCATCTTTACATGTGCCTGTTGGCCATCCGGATGTCTTCTTTAGACAAGTGTCTATTCATGTTTTCTGCCCATTTCTTCACTGGATTATCTGTTTTTCGGGTGTGGAGTTTGGTGAGTTCTTTATAGATTTTGGATACTAGCCCTTTGTCCAATATGTCATTTTAAGATATCTTTTCCCATTCCGTTGGTTGCCTTTTAGTTTTGTTGATTGTTTCCTCTGCAGTGTAGAAGCTTTTTATCTTCATGAGGTCCTAATACTTCATTTTTGCTTTTAATTCCCTTGCCTTTCAGGATGTGTCAAGTAAGAAATTGCTGCGGCTGAGGTCAGAGAGATTTTTTCCTGCTTTCTTCTCTAGTGTTTTGATGGTTTCTTGTGTCAAATTCAGGTCCTTTATCCATTTTGAGTTTATTTTTGTGAATGGTGTAAGTAAGTGGTCTAGTTTCATTCTTCTGTATGTTGCTGTCCAGTTCTCCCAGCACCATTTGTTAAAGAGACTGTCTGTTTTCCATTGGATATTCTTTTCTGCTTTGTCAAAGATTAGTTGGCCATACTTTTGTGGGTCCAATTCTGGAGTCTCTATTCTATTCCACTGGTCTTTGTGTCTGTCTTTGTGCCAATAGCATGCTGTCTTGATGATTACAGCTTTGTAGTAGAGGCTAAAGTCTGGGATTGTGATGCCTCCTGCTTTGGTCTTCTTCTTCAAAATTATTTTGGCTATTCGGGGTCTTTTGTGGTTCCATATAAATTTTAGGATTGCTTGTTCTAGCTTCAAGAAGAATGCTGGTGCAATTTTGATTGGGATTGCATTGAATGTGTAGATAGCTTTGGGTAGAATTGACATTTTAACAATATTTATTCTTCCAACCCATGAGCATGGAATGTTTTTCCATTTCTTTATATCTTCTTCAATTTCCTTCATAAGCTTTCTATACTTTTCAGCATACGGATCTTTTACATTTTTGGTTAGGTTTATTCCTAGGTATTTTATGATTCTTGGTGCAATTGTGAATGGGATCAGTTTCTTTGTCTTTCTGTTCCTTCATTATTAGTGTACAAGAATGCAGCTGATTTCTGTAAATTAATTCTGTATCCTGCGACTTTGCTGAATTCATGTATCAGTTCTAGCAGACTTTTGGTGGAGTCTGTCTGGTTTTCCATATATAATATCATGTCATCTGCAAAAAGTGAAAGCTTGACTTCATCTTTGCCAATTTTGATCCCTTTGATTTCCTTTGGTTGTCTGATTGCTGACACTAGAACTTCCAATACTATCTTAGCAAACAGCAGTGAGAGTGGACATCCCTGTCATGTTCCTGATCTCAGGAAGAAAGCTCTCAGTTTTTCCCCATTGAGGATGATATTAGCTGTGGGCTTTTCATAAATGGCTTTTATGGTGTTTAAGTATGTTCCTTCTATCCCGACTTTCTCGAGGGTTTTTATTAAGAAAGGATGCTGAATTTTGTCAAATGCTTTTTCTGCTTCGATTGACAGGATCGTATGGTTCTTTTCTTTTCTTTTATTAATGTGATGTATCACATTGATTGATTTGCGAATGTTGAACCAGCCCTGCAGCCCAGGAATGAATCCCACTTGATCATGGTGAATAATTTTTTTTTATATGCTGTTGAATTCGATTTGCTAGTATCTTGTTGAGGATTTTTGCGTCCGTATTCATCAAGAATATTGCCCTGTAGTTCTCTTTTTTTTGCTGGGTCTCTGTCTGGTTTGGGAATCAAAGTAATGCTGGCTTCATAGAATGAGTCTGGAAGTTTTCCTTCCCTTTCAATTTTTTGGAACAGCTTGAGAAGTATAGGTATTATCTCTGCTTTAAATGTCCTATAGAATTCCCCAGGGAAGCCTTCTGGTCCTGGACTCTTATTTGTTGGGAGATTTTTGATAACTGATTCAATTTCTTTGCTGGTAATGGGTCTGTTCAAGTTTTCTATTTCTTTCCATTTGAGTTTCAGAAGCGTATGGGTGCTTAGGTATTTGTCCATTTCTTCCAGGTTGTCCAGTTTGTTGGCATATAATTTTTCATAGTATTCCCTGATTATTGCTTGTATTTCTGAGGGATTGATTGTAATAATTGCATTTTCATTCATGATTTTATCTATTTGGGTCATCTCCCTTTTCTTTTTGAGAATCTTGGCTACAGGTTTATCAATTTTGTTTATTTTTTCAAAAAACCAACTCTTGGTTTCATTGATCTGCTCTACAGTTTTTTTAGATTCTATATTATTTCTGCTCTGATCTTTATTATTTCTCTTCTTCTGCTGGGTTTGGGATGTCTTTGCTGTTCTGCTCTATTTCCTTTAGGTGTGCTGTTAGATTTTGTATTTGGGATTTTTCTTGTTTCTGGCGATAGGCCTGGATTGCAATGTATTTTCCTCTCAGAACTGCCTTCGTTGCATCCCAAAGCGTTTGGATTGTTGTATTTTCATCTTCATTTGTTTGCATATAATTTTAAATTTCTTCTCTAATTGCCTGGTTGACCCATTCATTCTTTAGTGGGGTGTTCTTTAACCTCCATGCTTTTGGAGGTTTTCCAGGCTTTTTCCTGTGGTTGATTGCAAGTTTCATAGTATTGTGGTCTGCAAGTGTGCATGGTATGATCTCAGTTCTTTTATGCTTATGAAGGGCTGTTTTGTGACCCAGTATGTGATCTCTCTTGGAGAATGTTCCATGTGCACTGGAGAAGAAAATATATTCTGTTGCTTTGGGATGCAGAGTTCTAAATATATCTGCCAAGTCCATCTGATCCAATGTATCATTCAGGGCCCTTGTTTCTTTATTGATCCTGTGTCTAGATGATCTATCCATTGTTGTAAGTGGAGTGTTAAAGTCCCCTGCAATACCACATTCTTATCAACATGGTTGCTTATGTTTGTGATTTTTTTATATATTTGGGGGCTCCCGTATTTGGTGCATAGACATTTATAATTGTTAGCTCTTCCTGATGGATAGACCCTGTAATTATTATATAATGCCCGTCTTCATCTCTTGTTACCACCTTTAATTTAAAGTCTAGTTTGTCTGATGTAAGTATGGCTACTCAGCTTTCTTCTGACTTGCAGTAGCATGATAGATAGTTCTCCATCCCCTCACTTTCAATCTGAAGTTGTCCTCAAGTGTAAAATGAGTCTCTTGTAGACAGCAAATAGATGGGTCTTGTTTTCTTATCCATTCGGATACCATTTGTCTTTTGGTTGGAGCATTTAGTTCATTTACATTCATTGTTGTTATTGAAAGATATGGGTTTAGAGTCATTGTGATGTCCGTAGGTTTCATGCTTGTAGTGATATCTCTGGTACTTTGTGGTCCTTACAACATTTCACTCACAGAATCCCCCTTAGGATCTCTTGTAGGGCTGGTTTAGTGGTGATGAATTCCTTCAGTTTTTGTGTGTTTGGGAAAACCTTTATCTCTCCTTCTAATCTGAATGACAGACCTGCTGGATAAAGGATTCTCAGCTGCATATTTTTTCTGTTCATCACATTGAAGATTTCTTGCCATTCCTCTCTGGCCCACCAAGTTTCAGTAGATAGGTCTGCTACTACCCTTATGTGTCTAGCTTTGTAAGTTAGGGCCTGTTTATCCCTAACTGCTTTCAGAATTCTCTCTTTATCCTTGTATTTTGCCAGTTTCACTATGATATGTCATGCAGAAGTTTGATTCAAGTTACAGCTGAAGGTAGTTCTCTGTGCCTCTTTGATTTTAATGCCTGTTTCCTTCCCCATATCAGGGAAGTCTCAGCTATGATTTGTTCAAGTACACCTTCAGCCCCTCTCTCTTTCTCTTCCTCTTCTAGAATTTCTATGATACAGATATTGTTCCATTTGATTGCATCACTTAGTTCTCTAATTCTCCCCTCATACTCCTGGATTTTTTTTATCTCTCTTTTTGTCAGCTTCCTCATTTTCCATAATTTTGTCTTCTAATTCACCTATTCTCTCCTCTGCCTCTTCAATCCGTGCTATGGCCGCCTCCATTTTTTTTTGCACCTCATTTATAGCATTTTTTAGTTCCTCCTGACTATTTTTAGTCCCTTGATCTCTGTAGCAATAGATTCTCTGCTGTCCTGTATGCTTTTTTCAAGCCCAGTGATTAATTTTATGACTATTATTCTAAATTCTTGTTCCGTTATATTGCTTAAATCGGTTTTGGTCAATTCGTTAGCTGTCGCTACTTCCTGGAGTCTCTTTTGAGGAGAATTCTTCCGTTTCGTCATTTTGGATAGTCCCTGGAGTGGCACAGAACTGCAGGGCACTTCCCCTGTGCTGTCTGGCGTAACTTGTGTTGGTGGGCGGGGCTGCAGTCAGACTAGATGTCTGTCCCCAGCCCACCACTGGGGTCACAGTCAGACTGGTGTGTACCTTATCTTCCCCTCTTCCAGGGACAGGACTCACTGTGGAGTGGTGTGGCCTCTGTCTGGGCTGCTTACACACTGCCAGGTTTGTAGTGCTGCTGAGATGGGATCTGGCCAAGGGCATATTAGACGGGGTGGATCTGCAAGGTACACAGGGGCAGGAGGGGCAGGCTTAGCTTGCTCTGCAGTAGGTGGTCCCCTGCGGGAGGGGCACTGCAGCACCAGGAGGGAGGCAGGCCCCTTGGAGGGATGGATCCGCAGAAGCATAACATTGGGCATTTGCATGGTGCAAGCCTTTATTCATTTGTTGAGAGAGAGAGAGAGAGAGAGAGACACACACACACACACACAGTGTGAGTAGGGGAGGGGCAGAGAGAGAGGGAGACACAGACTCTGACGCAGGCTCCAGGCTCTGAGCTGTCAGCACAGAGCCCGATGTGGGGCTTGAACTCACAGGTGAGATCATGACCTGAGTCGAAGTCGGAAGCTCAACCCACTGAGCCACCCCGGAGCCCCAGTTTGACACCTTTTTAAATGCATGTATTTTTAAATACAAATAAGAATATATTCATTTTAAAAGTCAGATTTTTTGCTAAACAACAATTTCTAGGTCTTTCCAAGTCACTACTCTAAGAACTGCTTTTTTATTAAAACTGTATAGAATCCTGTAGTCTGGATATACCAAAATATACTGATCTATTTCCCTATTAATGAACAAAATTTTTAGATTATTTTTTAATGTTTCAGTATTATCTATAATGCCCCAGTGAACACACAAACACACACATGTATATAAGCACAGAGTTTTATACTCATGGGAGTGTATTGCTATGAGGTGGCTTTCAAGAAGTGGAATTGCTGAGTCAGAAGATAGTCAGAATTGTCATATATACCTGCCCTTTTCTCCCTTAATACTCTCTTCACCAACCGCATGTGAGGGTCTGTATTTTCCCATACTATCTGCATCACTATACAGTTATTATCATTTAATAATATTAAATACTAATATTAATACTGTATGCTAATACTGCACTATTATTTTCAATTTTTGCTATTTTGATTTTATTCTATTAATATTTAAATACATACTATATGATATGAGATAGACAATGTCGTTGCTCTTAGGGAAGTCATCTTTTTTTTTTTTTTAACAGAGATAAAGACTGTACAAAATGATTATGTAATATACTTTACAGAGCTTGCTCAGCATTATTAAGGAAAAAGAGGGTGCTATGATTGAGGTTAACAGCAGTGACCTATATTCCATTCAGTGGAGATAGTATAAGTTAAGACCTTAAAATATAAAAAGAACCAGGCATTTGAAGAGTTAAGAAAAGTTTTCTGAGCAGGGAGAGCTTAGTAGACCCAAATGCTTTGGTACCAGCAAGAGCTTGGCTGTGTTTTAGGAACTTGAAAAAAGCCAGTGTGGTTAAAACATAGTGAGTGAGTGGCACAAAATGAATTCAAAGGAGTAGGCAGGGCTAGGACATGCAGGACTTTGTAGGGTAGATCAAGAAATTTGAGTTTTCTTCCAATAGGAAGTTTTTGTAGGATGTTGAGTTGGGAAGTGACACTAAGAGATTATACTTACTGTGTGGAAAATAGATGGGAAGGAGGCAGGCACAGATACAGGAGGTTACTGCAGTAGTGCAAGGGAGAGAGGATGGCATGAAACTTAGGGTTGTGGTGGGAAAGATGGGAGGAGAAGGCAGTAGCACATAGTTTGGAATAGAGCCAATAGAACGTGGTTGATTTGGGGGTGGGGTTGTGGGGGGCAG
Organism: Acinonyx jubatus; assembly: GCF_027475565.1. NCBI lineage: Eukaryota > Metazoa > Chordata > Mammalia > Carnivora > Felidae > Acinonyx > Acinonyx jubatus. Next base: position 50,558,821 of record NC_069380.1, on the reverse strand, counting down.
TGGTGGGGGTGGGGGCAGTGGCCATTTAAGGAAAGAAAGTGTTCAAGGATGATTCCCAAAGTTCTGATTTTGGCATTTGAATAGACATTAACTGAGCCAGGAGAGGCAGAGAAAGGAACAGATTTTGTCAAGATTTCTGTTTTTGACATGTTAAGTAGGCAGTTAGAGAAGTGAGCCAGGCACAAAGGACTGGTTTGGACTGGGAATGTAAATTCCAGAATTTTTAGTTTATAGGTATATCTAAAGGGGTGTTTTTGAACGAGAGCACCTAGGCAGAGAATGTAGGTTGAGGAGAGTCCTAAACTTAAAACATTTTAAGTTAGGGGAGAGAGGAACTAGACAGGAGACTAGAAAGAGCAGTCAGTGAACTATTAGAAAAATCCAAAAGGGTGTGCTGACATGGAAGTGAGAAGGGGATGGATCATAAAGAGGAGCATTTAATGATGTTGAATATGCTGAGGGCTTGACTAAGTAGATGACAAAAAATTCCATTAGGTTTAGCTACTTAGAAGTTATTTACAACTTTGAGAATAATTTCATGCAAGTGTTAGATGTGCAAACTAGATTGGTATGGTTTGAAGAGTGGGGATTTCCACTTTTGGCAATTTGATGAACTAAAAAAAAATGAGTTTAAATTAAAAAAAATTTTTTTATGTTTATTTATTTCTGAGACAGAGAGAGACAGAGCATGGGTCGGGGAGGGGCAGAGAGAGAGGGAAACACAGAATCAGAAGCAGGCTCCAGGCTCTGAGCTGTCAGCACAGAGCCCGATGTGGGGCTCGAACTCACAAACCGTGAGATCATGACCCGAGCTGAAGTCAGTTGCTCAACTGACTGAGCCACCCAGGCACCCCAAGTTTAAATTTTATACATTGCTTGGCACTCAGCTAAGATATCACTAATATAGTGCCCCTCTCTTCCACCCCTACCTACCTCAAAGAAAGAAAACCAGCATAAAAATAAAAATCATACCTCATGAGGTAACCCTTGAGAAGTAAGCAGTCAGCACTGTAAACACAGGATTTTGCTGAGGGCAACTGCTGATAAGCAGTGCTGCAGTTTGGAAAACAAACATTGTGCCAGCTACAAGGTGAGGGAGATGGGAACTGATCCTGAAAATTCTGTTAAGCATCTGGCCTTAGAATGATGCTGAAGTGGGATCAAATAGGTAATACCCCTCTGTCTCCAGCACAAGGCCAGTGTAAATCCTCCATGCTTTGGTACCAGCATGGTACCATAGGTTTTAATGAATTAACATTCCATCAAGTATGAGCACCAAGTCAAAGATTGCTTAACATACAAGTAATATCACTTTTAATGAAATTCAGCAAGAGACAAGCAATGAGATCTTGGAATTATCAGAAATAATATAAATTATATATGAAATGTTTAAAAAATAAAAGATGGAATTGAACAACAAAAGAAAACTCATAAGACTCAAGATGATGAAGCATATTTGAAAAACAACCAACCAAAACTTTTATAAATGAAGAATAGTTTTTTACACAAATGCATGAGTAGATCAGATTTGAACAAATGAAAGGGAATTACACAAAATGCCACAGAGACAAGAATATAAAAAAAGTGGGAGCGCCTGGGTGATTCAGTCGGTTAAGCGTCTGACTTTAGCTCAGGTCATGATCTTGCAGTCCGTGAGTTCAAGTCCCACATTGGGCTCTGTGCTGACAGCTGGCATTCTGTCTGTCTCTCTCTCCCTCTCAAAAATAAATAAACATTAAAAAAATGTTTTTAATAAAAAAATGTGAAAGAGATTTGAGAATATAATGAGAAGATCTAGTACATATCCAAGAAGAAAATATTAGAAATTAGAGAAAATAAAGGAGACAAACATTTGAAGAGATAATGCCTAATAATTTTCCAGAACCAAAAAAAGGTTTAAATTTGCAGATATCTGGGACGCCTGAGTGGCTCAGTTGGTTAAGCGTCCGACTCTTGGTTTCAGTTCAGGTCCTGATCTCACAGTTCATGAGTTAAAGCCCAGCATCTGGCTCTGTGCTGACAGCATGCAGCCTGCTTGGGATTTCTCTCTCCCTCGTTGTCTCCCCCTCCCCAACTCATGCTGTCTCTGTCTCTCTCAAAATAAATAAATAAAACTTAAAAAATAAAAAAGTAAATTCACAGATATTAGAAATTATGTGTTTCCATTATCTACAATCAAGAGAAATTGTAGTGAAATTATAGAACACTAAGACTAAGATAAAAATCTTAAAAGCAACTAGAGAAATAATCACACACACAAAAACTAATTAATAGATTAAATTAAAACTTAGTAGTACAATTATATTAATGCTACTAATTATAGCAGGTACTTTCATAGAATTTGTTCTGTGCCAAGTATTATTTTTAAGTTTAAGATAAAGATTTTTTAATAATTATTTTTAATTATGGTAAAAAACAACATTTAACCATTTCTAGTTGTACAATTCAGCAGTGTTAGGTATATTCACATTGCTCTACAGTAGATCTCCAGAATGTTTTTATCTTGCAAAACTGAAACTCTGTACCCAAAGAACGGTTCCCTATTACTCTGTCCCTCTAGCCTGTAGCAGCCACCATTCTACTTTCAGTGAATTTGACCAGTTTTGATATATAAGTGGAATCATACAGTATTTGTCTTTTTTTGTGACTAGCTTATTTCTAGCATCATGTTCTCAAGATTCATTCGCATTATAGCCTGTGACAGAATTGTTTAAGGCTGGAATAACATTCCATTGTATGTCTCTACCACATTTTATTTATCCACTATCCATCCATGGATGCTTCAGTTGCTTGCACCTTTTGGCTCTTGTGGATAATACTGCTATGATTGTGAGTGTGTAAATATCTCTTCAAGATTGTCCTTTGTATTTAGTAAATTTGGATCATCAAGCACCATTGATTGACAAAACCATCCTTAATAAATGAATATGATTGTTAGCTGTATCTGACATAAATCAGATTTTCAAAAGAAGCTGGGTATTCTGTATAGGAATACCAGTTGTGGAAAAAATGAGAATTTTGTTCTTCCTTCCCATTTACTCTTGTATTAATGCTTTAGGGAAACTTATAAAATTATCCACAGCAGCATTTTTTTGTAATGGAAAAATTGAGTGGTTTTCATTTTTTTGCCATCATTAGTAGAATGGACAAATAGCTGTAATATAGTCACATGAGCTATTAATACTCTATAACAATGAGAATGAATGAGCTTGCAGTTATACACCATTGTATAAATACGTTGTAAGCATATTCTATTGTTTGAAGAAAGCAAGCCACAGAAAAACACATAAAGTGTGTATCCTGTTCATAAACAATTCAAAACATGAAACTTAAATAATACACAATTTTGATATAACATATGAGAAATCATAAACGTAAGAAGAGAATGATAAACTTTTAAACTTCAAAGTAATTGCTACCTTTGAAAGAAAAGGAAAGAAATTAAGTAGGGAGGGAGATTCAGGGCACTTAAAAGGTAGTAGTAATGTTCTTTTTACTGGTGCACATTATGGCATTATTCTTCATACCTTATCTTGAAAATATTTTGTTACTATTCTTTTGTATGTACTCTGTAGTTGATTAAAACAACTTTTCCAAAAAGAATTCATAGCAAAAAGTTGGCAAAGAAATGGAGGCAGCTTTTTGAGAATTTTTTTATGGAAGAGATAAGAGAAATGAGATAATGGTGGGGGGTATTGTGGGTCCCTTATGGTTTACTGTTTATTAGTAAGGTTGAACACCTCCTTACACTTTATTTGTGTTTCATTTGTGGAAACAGCATTCCAAGTCTTTTGTCCACTTGTCTTGCAGGAGCTCTTATACATTGTGAATACTGTTCTTTTGTCTCGTGTGTTTCACATATTTTCTTTCAACTTGCCCTTTGTCTTTAGACTTCATCTGTAGACTTTTTGTTGTACAAAGCTTTATATATGTGTGCACCAGTGTACTATTGCTCCTGTACTCATAAAAAAAAATCATAGCCCGTGTTACTGTTTCATTCAAATTATTCCACTTATAGTGACATAAATCATTTTATTTATATACTTAGCTCAGATAGAGAAAATAATGAGCTACATTTTATCCTCTTTAAGCTGACTGTATGTAATCCCTTTGTATCATCAATTCTACTTTAGAAAAATTTTTTTAATGAAACCATATGTTGAAGTGCTATAATTATTCTTTCTTGAAGGTTTCGACCAAATACCAGAGAGCTGTGGTGTTACAATGCAGTGGTTGCTGATGCCAGACTTCCCTCTGCAGCAGACATGCAGTCCAGATGTAGTATTCTAAGTCCTGAACTTGCCTTACCAACAGGATCAAGGGCTCTCACCACCCGATCTCATGCAGCTTTGCACATTCTAGGTAGGGTTGCTCTTTGATGACCAGTTAATTTTCATTCATGCAGTGTGCTGAGAATTTTTTTTTGAGAATATTTAGATTTGTATGTCATTTTTTCATGTGTGTTAAACAACAAAATACTACGTGCAATGTAAGTTAAACCCCCTAGCTTTAAGAGGTTTGTTTATCCAACAAAGAACAATACATCAGATTTGAACCAACATAGTTTGTGTATGTCCAAGTATAAAGCATCTCTGAAGATAATTTTCCTAATAGGTATTTTTTTAAATAATATCTTTGTTTAGGTTAAATATATTAACTTTAGAGATACAGATAGAATATTCAAATATATAATTATAATATTTAATTTATATACATTAAATGACATCCTATAAAATACATATTCATATAATTATAAATTTTATACATATTCTTTCTTTTTTTTACATAACACAGTTTCTCTTTACTTCTATTTAATTAATTTGAAATACAGCATTTTTTTAGTTTATATAGATACTCTGTTGGTGGAAATTTTGTACCAATCCACATAACTACTTATTTTGTTGTTTTTTAAAAAGATCCTTAAAAAGACTTATTTATGTTTATCCAAACCTAGCAGTTGTGAAGTCATATTCCTAAGTATAATTACTAGAGCATACATATAATTCCTTGCTTCTTTTTTCTCAAATTTCAGCTGGTAAATCATTATAAACATCCAAAACTAAAGATGCAGTTTTTTGCAAAACATTGACGTATAGAATGTGTTTAAATATGACAATTACCTAAGCAGTGGAGAATTCTTACTGGTTATAGGTGTTCTCTCATGAAACATTGTTTAAATTTTGGAATACATTTATTGAGCACACTCAGAGTTAACTATTTTAATTTATTCCCTACATCATCTCCTGTCATCAATATTGTAGGAAATTTTAATTTCAAGGAGTTGAATTTTTGTTTGTTTGTTTTTAGGTTGCCTTGATACCTTAGCAGCTATGCAGGATTTAAAAATGGGTGTTGCAAGTACAGAGGAGGAGACTCAAGCAGTAATGAAGGTTTATTCCAAAGAAGATTATAGTGTAGTGAACAGGTTTGAAAGTATGTATATTTATCTTTAGGAAATATTGTTTTATAAGTGAAATATAAATATCTTAAAACATAAATTATTTATTTGTGTCCTTTAGGTCATGGAGGGGGCTGGGGTTACTCTGCCCATTCAGTAGAAGCTATACGTTTTAGTGCTGACACTGATATTTTACTTGGTGGCCTTGGTCTGTTTGGAGGTAGAGGAGAATATACTGCGAAAATTAAGGTAAGCAGTTTTTTGACACTGTTGCCCTTTTTTGAAGATGTTGGTTTTGACTTAGCTTATTATTTTATATATATAATATATATGAAAAAGGACTTGAGGAAACATTGCTAAAATCTAATATAATAATACTAAATCATTGACTCATTAGAAAAGCAAAAGTCAAGAAGTAAGGAAATGATGGAAAATGATTTTATAATAATTTTAGGCTGAAAAAGACTATAATAGTCAATCTCAATCCTTTGTGCTGAACTTCCTAGTGGTCTAGGAACAGCAGTACCTTTTGATATGCCTCCATTTTTGTAGCCACTTTAATAACGAGGGCACAGCTGTTTTGATTCAAGGACATTTTGAGGTAGCCTTAAAAGTCATTAGGGGGTCTGGGTGGCTCAATAGGTTAAGCATCCACCTCTTGATGTCGGCTCAGGTCATGATCTCCTGGTTTGTGAGATCAAGCCCTGCAATGGGCTCCATACTGACCGTGGAAACTGCTTGGGATTCTTTCTCTCCCTCTCTTTGCCCCTCCCCCCGCTCATGTGTATGCTCACTCTCTCAAATAAAGAAACTTTTTAAAAAGTTAGCATTTCTGATGCCAAATACTATGTAAACAGACATGATCACCCTAAGAGTGGGGACCAGGAATGAAGTGAGAGATGGAATATGGGGTATGGAATTCATCAGGTAGATAACATAAAAATAATCAAAAGTCCTAAGTTTACTTTACCTGTTCATCTCAGAAAAGACCTGCAATTATTGCAAGCAAAGGATGTGCTCATTCTTTGAAAATTCACTAACAGCTTGAATGTTCTACTTCTCAAATTAATCTGATTTTGCCTTTTTTTCCCCCATGTTTATTTATTTTTTTGAGAGAGTGACAGAGTGCGAGCAGGGGAAGGAGCAGAGAGAGAGAGGGAGACACAGAATCTGAAGCAGGCTCCAGGCTGTGAGCTGTCAGCACAGAGCCCGACACCGGGCTAGAACTCACAGACTGGGAGATCATGACCTGAACCTAAATTGGCTGCTTAACCAACTGAGCCACCCAGGTGCCCCAATCTGATTTTGCCTTTAAAGTAAAACTATAGTCACTGCCTTAATTTCAATAGCAGGCTTCATTAAAAATTCTCAATTAAATGCCATCTGTTCAGGAGATAAATTCTTAGTTCTCTCAATAATATCTAAAAATTGGAATGCCTGCGTAGTTCAGTCAGTTAAGTTAAGCAGCCAGCTTCGGCTCAGGTCATGATCTCACAGTTCGTGAGTTCAAGCCCTGCATCAGGCTCTGTGCTAACAGCTCAGAGCCTGGAGCCTGCTTCAGATTCTGTGTCTCCCTCTGCCCCTCCCCTGCTCATACTCTTGTCTTTCTCTGTCTCAAAAAACGAGTAAACATTAAAAAAAATTGTTTTAATATCTAAAAATTATATTGTTAAAACTCCCTTAAAATGATGGTTTTTGAGGACACTTCCCATAGAGACCCACCCAGAGCTGACAGACTTAAAAACATTTGCTTATTTCTGGCTATGATCGTAATACATGTGGTAAAGAAACACAGGTAATATAGAGATTAAGGAAGTAAGAATTAGAAGTCCCTAGGGATAGGGATGGAGTAATGATTAAGGATACCTATGGCATAGATAGATAGATAGATAGATACACACATACATACATACATTCATACATATATACAAAGGAAGGGGAGAGGGAGGGGAGGGGAAGAAGGAAGAGGAAGAAGGGGAGGAAGGACAGTAGTTTTAGTTTTTGGCTTATTTCAGAGCAACTTCTTTGAAAGGGTTATTTTAAGATGTCTTGATTCAAAGTTAAGATTGAGAAGCAAACTCCGTGAATTACATAATGCTAGTTTGGCACTGTCTAGTAAGTTTATCAAGAAGATATTTTTTTTCTGGCCCTGAAAAGTTTTTTGTTTTGTTTTGATGATATTGAACACCATACTGACCCCTGTCTCCAGTAGTTGTGGTACGGAAGTATATAGGCCTTCCATAATCCTGTCTTTATAGTGGATGTAATTTTTTTTTCTAAGTCTCAAATCCTCCCTTATTCCTCCAGTACATTGGATGTGAACTTGCCTTTGTAATTCAGTTATTAGTGAGTAAACTAAGGTTTTCCAACAGAAGTCTTTTTTTATTCCTCCACTCACCTCTCCAAGGTATACATTTTTTTTTCTAGCAGTAAGCCTCTTTATTTTTTTGTTTTGTTTTGTTTTGTTTTCATATCTCTGGTTGTTTCTTCTGTCTTTTTTGTAGGTTTGTCCTCTTCTACCTGGACACTAAATGTTGGATTTCTTCTAAGCCCAGCCCTAGGGCCCTATTTCTACACTTTATATTTTCTCCTAGACATTCTCTTCTAAGCCTGAAGTTTAAATAGCTGTCAGCATACCATGATGTCCAAATTTAGATCTCCAGCTCAGACTTCTTCTTTGACCCATTTCCATGTAAGTGCTTTAAAGGCATGACAGTTGTTAGTCTTTATATCTCAACTGAATTCATGCTCTTTCCCCAGGACCTGGCTTTCTTCCAGTAGTCCCTTTCTTAAATAGTACCATCCACAATATGCTTGTTACCCTAAGTCAGAAACCTAGACATCTTTCTTGTTGGATCCTCCTTTACCTCCTTCCTGCTGCTAGAAGAGTCTTCCACCACTAACTACTCTGGGCAAAGGTACTTGTCTTGGACTAGCCACCTAGCTGGACTCTGTACATATTCTTACTGACATGCTTTGTGTTTCCATTCTTTCTCTTCCCTTTCCTTCTTGAATCCACTCTAATCACGTTTTTGCCCCACCCACTCCACCAAAACTGCTCTTGTCAAGGATGTGAGTGGCTTCTGATTGCTAAAGCCAGTGGTCAATTCTCACTCCTCATCTTCCTTAACCAGTGGACATAATTTAATCCAATTAAACCCTTCTTTAAAATACTGTCTTCACTTGGCTCCTAAGGCCCCACACTTGATTTTTGTCCCGTCTCACTGACTGTTCTTCTGAGTCCCAGCCTGGTTACTCATCATCTTCCTGACTTCTGAGTGTTGGAGTGCCAGAACTCAGTCTTGGACACTTTTTAAAGTCTGTTCATCCCTAAAATGATCCAGGCTTATGGCTTTTTAAGTATTTTTCCTCTGATTACTTTCAATTTATTAACCTCCAAAGTCATAGATACAGCTCCTACTTCACATCTCCAGTTGGATAGCTAATAGGTGTTTCGGATATAACATATTCAACACTAGGCTTGTGGTGATCTCTCTAATAAACTTGTTGTTCTGATGTTTTCCCCATCCCAATTAACTGACTTAGGATAGAGCTAACTTTATTCCTCTACCTGCTGGGTCCAGAAATCTTGGAATCATCCTTGCCTTCTCTCTTTCACACCCCACATCCCCTTCGGCAGCAAACACTGTTGGCTGAACTTTGAAAATAAAGCCAGGATTTAACCACTTCTAAAAACTGTTCCTAATATCAAATCAGTCCAAACCATAGCCATTCTCACCTAGATTATTACAGTAGCCTCCCAACTTGTATCCTGCTTCTGTCCTTGCTCCCTTTATTCTGTTCTCAGTACAGCAGAGATTTTCTTAAAATGTCCACCAGAGTATGCTACTCCTTCTGTTGGGATTCCTGCAGTGTCTTCTAGGATTAGATTAAGAGCTACAGGCCTTAGGAGGGCCCACAAAGCACCACAGAACTGCCTGCCATTATCACTCTGACCTTATATTATACTAGCTGTCTCGCTCTAATCCAGCCACAGTGGCCTGCTGTTGTTCCTCAGACATGCCAGACATAGTGAAACCTCAGGACTTTTACACTGGCTACTTCTGCTGACTGCAACTCTTTAGTACCTCCGTGGATCACTTCCTCATTATATTCAGGTCTTGATTCTCTGGTGAGCCTATTTAAAACAATCCTCTCCCGGGGCACCTGGGTGGCTCAGTCGGTTAAGCGCCCGACTCCAGCTCAGGTCACGATCTCGCGGTCCGCGAGTTCAAGCCCCGCGTCGGGCTCTGGGCTGATGGCTCAGAGCCTGGAGCTTGCTTCCGATTCTGTGTCTCCCTCTCTCTCTGCCCCTCCCCCGTTCATGCTGTGTCTCTCTCTGTCTCAAAAATAAATAAACGTTAAAAAAAAATTTTTTAAACAATCCTCTCCCTTACCACAAATTTAACTTCCAATTACCCCATTTTTTTATTTGCATTGTTCTCACCTGTGTGGCCTTGGCTGTTCCTAGGACACTACACAGTATGTGTTGAGAAATATTTGTCGAACATAAGGGGGAAATCATTAAGGACCTTTATATTATGCTACATACAAAGCAGGGAATGAGAAACCACTGAAAAATTTTAGATTACAGAAATAGTCTAATCAAATATTCATTTTACAGAGTACTAAGGATCATTAAAAAAAAAACAGAATGCTTGTGGTTTATGGAACCCTTGTGGAAATGGGCCAGAGCAAGGAGAGAATGGAGATAAGAAGACTGATGAGTTCTAGCTAGTAACAGTGAGCATGCGTGAACTGACAAGCTATGGTACCAGCAATAGAATAGATGTAGTGATGGCAGAAAGATACAGGAAAAAGGATTATTCCAGATTTTTTATCTGAGTGAGTAGGTGATGATAATCAGAACGGGGAAGGCAGGGGAGAAGGGGAGTGACTCATTTTAGAACTAATGAGGTACAGCTGTAGGAGAGGAATGCAGTGGCTGTTGAGAACAAGATCTGAACTGGAGACAGATTTTCAAATTATTAGCATATAACTGATAAAATGAGACATCTAGCATAGTAATTATCCAGTAAGTTTTAATGCTCCCTTCTCTTCCTCCTTAGTGTTTTTGTAGTTTACCTGCTATATAATTCTCCAGAGAAATGAGGGCTTTTTTTATATGTGTTGGTCCATTTTTGAAGAAAAAAGATCTCTTCCTAATAATTCTCCTTTATTTTCACTTAATTTCATAACTTTTCATCTTTGATATCTTCTCTCTTATCCTTTCCTCAGACTTTCTGGTCCTCCTCCCCTTGTTTATACCCATTTTATTTCATTCTCTTCATCTCTCCTGTTCCTGTGCCATATTACTTTGAACTGTTTTAAGGATCCTTATCTTCTATTATTCCTCTCTCTCTCCATAGCTAAAATTTTTCTAGCCTTTTTGTTGCGTATTTTTCTAAATGCTCCATGAATATTATTTCATGTAATTCTCACAATTACTATGAAGTAGGCACTGTTAGTATCCATTTTCCTTTTATGCGTGAGGAAACCAGGTCCCATATCTCACAGCTTGTACGTGTTGAAGCAAAATTCTTCCTCCTTGGAAGCTCACTTAGATACAATGCATTGGATGAATTCTTTCACCTCCTTCAGATGTTTATATTTGGTACAGAAGAACTTGGAGCATTTACTATAAATAGATGAATATATAAATAAACTGAAATTAATATAGGCCATGAGTTTCTAAATTTAAATGTGTAGGTTTGTGTATTCAACATTAAAAAAGCAGGCATTCTGGGGCACCTGGGTGGCTCAGTCGGTTAAGCATCCAACTCTTGATTTCAGCTGAGGTAATGATCTCACAGTTCATGGGATCGATCTCCATGTTGAGCTCTGTGCTGACAGCACGGAACCTGCTTGGGATTTTCTCTCTCCTTCTCTCTCTGCCCCTCCCCCATGCTCTCTCACTCTCTCAAAATAAATCAGTAAAACTCAAAAAGAAAAGCATGCATTCTGATTTTTACATTCTGCAGTGTCCAGCACATTTTTGGAAACACACAAAATTATAAACATATTATTCAGCAGGTTTGCATGATTGAATGACAGACTAGAAACGATGTGTTTTTTCTCCTTTCCCCAGCTGTTCGAGTTGGGTCCTGATGGAGGAGATCATGAAACCGACGGAGACCTTCTTGCAGAGACTGATGTATTGGCTTATGACTGTGCTGCCAGGTAATGATTTCCCAGTTACTCAGCATCATCCTTACATACTTAATATGAAAAATTCATTGTAAGTGAAGAAACAAACATGAAAAGGATGTTTTAAATAATCCGTGATAAGATGCTTGAGATATTAAATTGTGTATAAGTGTTGCATTTAACAGAGCTGCATTAAAACTAACAGTATTTTCCCTATTTGTATTTTATAAATTATTTCTCCATTGAAGATTGGATGAAATTATACATATATTTTATATACCTTTGCTTTCATGCATCCCTTAGAGAACAGCTACTGTGCTAGCTTTCCAGTGATGTGATACAATTATTTACTACCTGGAGCATGTATATAGTATCAAATAGAGAAGGCCAGAAGTCCAATCACCTGTGCGCCCTAACACCATGCCCATAGTATGTGCTTATTTGTAACATGCTTGGGGTGGTGGCCAGCTTTTACTGAAACCTCTTAGGAGGTTACCAGAATCCAGATGTTTATTTATAAAGCTTCATTAAGTAAGAAGAGACTTAGATTTTATCAGTCCTCTCTGTATAATGCCACAGAATATCTCCAACACTATGTTATGACAAGTTAGTGATTTGAATCAGGGAACATTATGGTGTGAAAGAGAATAAATTGAACTTCAAAATAATAATAGTATACTTCTTCCCAGTGATAGTTACGTTAAAACCTGTGTGTCATACGTGAGCTTTTTGCTAGTGAAAATGTGATTTCTGAAAATGGTAGTAAGGCATTGAGTCTGCTTTTAACAGATACGTACTTTGAGAACAAAACAGCAAACTTAAAGAAAATTCAGACTGTTTTTTCACTTCAGGCATTTACCAATGTCAGGAGATACTTTTCAGTCATATTTTCTGTGACAAAAAATGAAGATCAGGAAAAGTTAATTGATTAATTTTTAACAAAGCCTTAAGATGCCATTGTCATTTAGCATTTATTTTTGAACATGTAATTATGGGTCAAAAATAATATTGTTTCACATATAGAGAATCATGTAGAGTGTATTTATTTGCCAACTAACAAAGCCCAGGTTCCTACAGCTAGCATTAAAGGACTTCCATAATCATTTATAGCATCTTTTTTAACTTACTTCCTACTAATCGTTTTTATCTGTCTTAATGCTTTAACCCGACTGGACCCCCTGTCATTTTCAGGCGCTGTTGTGTACCTTCATACCTCTACAGTGTGTAAATTTGTCCCCTTCCTCAAATACCCTTGATTCTTTTTTCTATCCCAGTTTCCCAGCTACAACCACTATACTCCATTACCTGGAACTAAAACTTGTGTGTATCTTTATCAGATGTCCTTATTTATATACATGCTTTCTCCTTCTATTTTGGTAAAATTTTTTGTGTAGTTACTATGTGACGGGCACAGTTCCAACACTTTATTTGAATTTGCTCAGTCCTCAGAACAATCCTGTGATCTAGACCTCATCTTCATCCCTATTTTCAGATGAAGAAACTGAGTCACAGAGAGGGTGTAATAATTTGCCCAAGGTCACACAACTAGTGTTGTGAAGCTGAGCCTTGAATTCTGGCCATCTGACTCCAAAACCGTTTTCTTAATATGCTACCTCTGAAAAAACTTGACTTAAATAAATGAACTTTAAAACTAAAATTCAGAGTTTCATTTTCCAATGACACTGGCATGGTTTGTTTGTTTATTTTTAACAACAATTAAAAGATTTTGTGTTATTTTAATATGAAAGTTTTATAACATTTAAGCAAGTTGTAGAATTCAAGGTTGAGGGGTGTCATCACCACAACACAAATGACTATTATTATTTGTGTGTTCTTGTCAAGACTTTTTAATTTTTTTCTGACTTTTTTTTGTTTATTTGTGTGTTTATTTATTTCAGTGATCTCTATACCCAACATGGGGCTCAAAGTCACAACTCTGAGATCAAGAGTTGCGTGCTTTTTTAACTGAGCCAGCCAGACACCTTTTTTTCCCTCTTCCTTTAATTTTTTCTTCTTTTTAAAAAAATTTTTTTATTATTATTTTCATTTAAATCCAAGTTAGTTAACATATAGTGTAATAATGACTACAGGAGTAGAATTTGGTGATTCATCACTTACATATAAAACCCAGTGTTCATCCCAACAAGTTCCTCCTTAATGCCCATCTCCCATTTAGCCTGTTCCCCCACCCTCCTCCTCTCCAGCAACCCTCAGTTTCTTCTCTGTATTTAAGGGTCTCTTGGGGTGTGTCTCCCTTTCTGTTTTTATCTTATTTTTGCTTCCCTTCCCCTCTGTTCATCTCTTTTGTTTCTTAAATTCCACATATGAGTGAAATCATATGATTTTGTTTTTCTCTACTTCTCTTAGCATGCATAATACAGTCTAGTTCCATCCATGCTGTTGCAAATGGCAAGATTTCATTCTTTTTGATCAATGACTAATAATCCTCTTTATCTGTTCGTCAGTTGATGGACATTTGGACTCTTTCCATACTTTGGCTATTGGCTATTGTCGGTAGTGCTACCATGAACATTGGAGTGCATGTATGCACTCTTTTTTTTTTTTAGACTTTTATTTTTAAGTTTATTTATTTTTAATGTTTATTTATTTTTGAGAGAGAGAGAGAGAGTGCAAGTGGGGGAGGCGCAGACACACACACACACACACAGAATTCGAAGCAGGCTCCAGGCTCTGAGCTGTCAGCACTGAGCTCAACACGGGGCTCAAACCCACGAGCTGTGAGATCATGACCTAAGCCGAAGTCAGATGCTTAACCGATTGAGCTACCCAGGTGCCTCTATTTATTTACTTTGAGAGAGGGTGGGGGAAGGGCAGAGAGAGAGAGAGAGAGAGAGAGAGAGAGAGAGAGAGAGAATGAATTCCAAGCAGGCTCAACATGTCAGTGCAGAACCTGATGCAGGGCTCAGACTCACAAACAGTGAGATCATGACCTGAACTGAAATGCAGAGTTGGAATGGTTAACCGAGTGAGCCACCCTGGTGACCCCAGACTTTTTTAAACAGAAGGTTTTTAATGATGTTTAATAAGAATATTATACAATGTATTTCATGCTTTGTTTATAAAGGATTTAAAACCAATAAATGCAGGGTGCCTGGGTGGCTCAGTCAGTTGAGCGTCTGACTGGCTCAGGTCACGATCTTACAGCTGGTGAGTTCAAGCCCCACATCGGGCTCTGTACCGACAGCTTGGAGCCTGGAGCCTGCTTCGGATTCTGTGTCTCCCTCTCTCTCTGCCCCTTCCCCATTCACATTCTGTCTCTCTCTGCCTCTTAAAAATAAATAAACATTAAAAAAAATTTTTTAATAATAAATGAAACCAATAAACACATGCATGTAGCAGGGCAAAGCATTGTCTTTGACTCACTAATTTTTCTCTCAGAGAAAAGTATGCAATGATGTTTGATGAGCCAGTTCTCTTGCAAGCTGGATGGTGGTATGTAGCATGGGCTCGAGTGTCTGGACCCAGCAGTGACTGTGGATCTCATGGACAAGCTTCTATTACCACAGATGACGGGTAAGCAGAATGTTTAAGTATTACTTAAGCAGCTCTCATTTTTGTTAGTGGAATACTGTTTTAAAAGCTCAGAGGTCTTTCAGTAAGGTAAAAATGTTAGTAAGACTAGAATATAATATGACTGCCAAACATTTAAGTTTATGTGATCTCATGCCAAATTTAAGGTCTAGACAGAACAGGGAGACAATAGGACTGCTATTCTTTGCTCTTGCCATTTGTCATTTGTATGTATTTCTGGGTGTTATATTGTTTAAGAACTTATTACCAGTTAGAAATTATATAAAGTGACAAGGTAAATGAGGAATTTGGAAACCATAAAAAAAGGAATAAATACTTGCTGTGCAGTTTGATAGTTCTTATGAAAGCAGTTTATAAATTGCAGAGCTTTGGGGCGCCTGGGTGGCTCAGTCGGTTAAGCAGCCGACTTCGGCTCAGGTCATGATCTCGCGGTCCGTGAGTTCGAGCCCCGCGTCGGGCTCTGTGCTGACAGCTCAGAGCCTGGAGCCTGTTTGGGATTCTGTGTCTCCCTCTCTCTGACCCTCCCCTGTTCATGCTCTGTCTCTCACTGTCTCAAAAATAAATAAAATGTTAAAAAAAAAATTGCAGAGCTTTGGCAATATGAGATGGTACAGTTTTAATAAAATGTAGGGAAATTTACTGCTTAAATTTCATATATAGAGCATTTTTCAGTTTATAAAATACTTTCATATCTATATTTTCATTTGATGGCCTCAACAATTACGTGAAGCCATTATTAGCCCTGTTTTCCTCTCAGGGGAATAGAGAGACAGAAAGTGAAGTGATTTGCTTCACATCATATCGCTGCTGTGTGGCAGAACCAAATCTAGACCTGGAATCTCTTGAGTCTAACTCCATCCTTCTTTATTCTCAGTACTGATTTTGTGTGTTTGGAAGGACCATTACTTAGAAGAGAAATTCAGTTTACTCTTACTCTTCTTGAGCATGAGTGAAAGTTATGTAACAGTATATTTCAAATAGTTATGTTCTATTCATAACAGAGCTGACCAGAAACAGAACAGACTAGTGTAAGAGGTGAAATCTTTGTTCCTGAATGTTCAAGTAGAATGCCATAGAAGAATCAAGTCAGCTGTAATGTATCCCTTTCTACTTACTGTAAGATTACGTGTTAGCACCAGGGAGATTGCCTTGGTCCTGGACCTCATGATTCCACATGCAGTTCATTGAACTTTGGAGTATCACAGCAGTTTAAAGCTGCTTTAAATAGAAGGTATCATGTGTGTGGTTGAGCACATTTTAAACTGTAAGTTGAAGTATTTTGTTACTAGCTTATTGTTCTGGTTAAAGTTGAGCTGGAGGGACCTGCCGCTTACCCATGGCTGCCTGATCAGGTTCATTTCCTTCATTTTATTCCTTAAGCCACTCAGAGCTTGAACCAGAATAAAAACAATTCCTTTTTACTTGTAGGTTTTTTTCTTAAAGAATGGATCTCTGTGCATTAACATATATTTGAAAAGGCAATTGTCAGATTTCTTATTTTCTTTCATGAATCTCAAATCATGTTGTTTTTTGGTGTCATTGTTATTTTTTCTCTTCTTAGGGTTGTTTTCCAATTTAAGAGTTCAAAGAAATCAAATAATGGTACAGATGTTAATGCTGGTCAGATACCTCAATTATTATACAGGTATTTAGCATATTTACAGTGAATTAATATGGTTTGTTCCTCTGTTATAATGAGCTAGGATACTATAAAATATATGACATAATGAGAGAAATCACTTGAAGCACCCAGCAAACTATAACATACCAGAAGAAATATAGCTACTTTTAACAAAAACACTTAATTTAATATTTTGTATATTTTTAAACATTTTCTACTTTGAGCATGATTTGAAACTTCACCTCATGACTCAGACTATCTGTATTATGCCATTAACAGTATTTTAATCTGTAGATTTTCATAGCTATTTCAGAATATTATAAAGTAATAAAAATTTGTCTTAGAGAAATGATATTGGGGTGTTCGATAGGGATTTCAGATGCAGGCCTGATTGATTTGCTGCTGTTTTGTGTTTCCTGTTTGTCTTGTGATGGAATGAATTAGAAAAATCCCTACTGCTAAAAGTTTCCACTTTTGAAGTATGAAACAGTAACTTGTCCATGTGATAGTACTTATTATATTTGTAACATTATTTAAGAATTTTAATTACTTTATGGTATTTGAGACATTTATGGAAGCATATGCCTATGTGTCTGTCTACCTGTTTCTAAACTCAATAATTTACTCAATAATTACTCAATTTTTAGAATGAAGAATTCAAATAGGTAACCCTCGCTAGAAAAAAATGTCATTCCTTGAGTAGTAAAAAATCAAAAGAAACACCTCTAGAGCAGTAACTGTCTCTTATGTCTTCCTTTCCTAATAATCACTTTTAAAAATCGAGGTGGTTTAAACCTCACTTTTCCCAGGAAGGGATTTTTGTTTGTTTTTATGCAATTTATTACAGTTATTATTTGTAATATATAGCATTATGAACATAGCAAGTTGCTTGGACTACTTCTGGGTACACTGATTAAATGATGTTTTAATTATATAGCACTTAATATTTAATAGCATATTTTGCTATTTCAAAAATGTATATTTTGAAAAGTGTCATTGGACCTTCTAACATAAATTTATGTGTATCTGCTACTTTCAGACTTCCAACCAGTGATGGTAGTGCCTCAAAAGGCAAACAGCAAACCAGCGAACCTGTACATATTTTAAAGAGATCTTTTGCAAGAACTGTCTCAGTGGTAAGCCATTTTTTAAAAAATTTCAGGTTCTTTGTCCAGTGCTCCATTTCATTTTGATGTTTGGCGGTTAGCCACCCTTCTGAGAGTTTATCTCAACATAGTTTTATGAACTCAGATTTGTTTTTAGATTAGCACTGACATCCCAGGGCAAAGAATAAATAATATGTACTTTAAATAATGGGAAAATAGAGATGTTGGCTGACTTTAACATGATCTTAAACATGAACTGAAATAACTGGTGGGTTTTCTAGTAAATCTTGTATGAATACATGTGCTGAAGGAGAAAGTGAAGGAAAAGTTAAGGCTGATAATTGCCTAAAAAGTGCTAATCTAATGCTTGAGGAGCTAAGTAGAAGAGTTGTATATTTAACTCAGGGCTCTGTTGAACTACTTGACCGTCTGCATTCTACATTCAAAACTATGCCACATTACTGGGGTTACTAGTGTAGAATGGAAAGCCAACATGATGTAATTGAGAGATCATGGGAAGTCTGAGTTAAGTTCTTGTCCTGTACTAGTTGAGCATTCTTATGCAAGTTATTTAAATAAACTGATAGCATCAGTATGAATTTCTGTTGACATAAGGGATACAAAAATGCTTTTTTAATTGTAAGGCACTATATGAATGTGATTCATTAATGTAGTCAGTAGTCTTTCATGTTGGTAAAATGCATAGGGAGAATGTTTTCTTTTTCCTTTTTGTATTAGTTTTTTAAAATTCCAACATTAGTTTGGAATAGGGTAGAGTAGGGGTAAAACTATATTAAAAGTACCCTAAAGTTCTTTCCCTGTCACTCTGTTATTACCCCATATAACTACTGTTTACATTTTGATGTATATCCTTTCAGACCATTTTTTATATATACACAAACTTATTAGTCTTTCATTCAGTATGCTATGTAACCTTCTTGTTTGTAATGATAAAATTTTGCATCTTTTTAAAATTTTCATAGGATACACTAAGTACTGCAGAACAACTAGAAATGCAATACTACAGCAACGGCGTAGTTTAATTTTGCTTTCAAGTAAACATAGATTTGTAAATATTTTTTATTTTTTTCCTTACTTATATGATAAACTAGATAGGTTGAGAGCAGAGAAACTTAAAAATGTATTTTTAGTGGTGCCTGGGTGACTCAGTTAAGTGTCTGACTTTAGTCGTGACCTCATGGTTTGTGAGTTCAAGCTCCACATTGGGCTCTGCACTGACAGCTCAGAGCCTGGAGCCTGCTTTGGATTCTGTGTCTCCCTCTCTCTCTGCCCTTCCCCCACTCACACTCTTGTCTCTCTCTCTCAAAAATAAATAAACATTAAAAAACAATTTAATGTATTTTTAAATAGGCAAATATCGAAGAATGTTGTTTTTATAGATGCCTAACTACTGTACCTTTTTTGCCAAGCTTCAAAGGTACTCCTAATGGTAATGTGGTAAATGAACTAATAGAATGTCTATTATTTGCACTAATCAAAACACAGTAAAAAGTTCAAATAAAGTTTTGAAGTTGATGCCATCTTTCCATTTGATTCAACCTATGGATCATTTGAACTAACTGTTACCTGTTTTTTCATATTCTGGATTAGGAATGTTTTGAGTCATTATTGAGCATTCTTCACTGGAGTTGGACCACCTTAGTCTTAGGAGTTGAAGAACTTAGAGGATTAAAAGGATTCCAGTTCACAGCGACACTTCTAGATTTAGAGAGACTGCGCTTTGTGGGTACCTGTTGTCTGAGGTTATTGCGTGTCTATACGTGTGAAATTTACCCAGTATCAGGTATGAAGCTTCTTTTTAAATGACTTTAGGGAGAAAATATTTGAGACATTGAGAAGGTCTATATGGGAAAACCAGGAATTTAAGATCCCCAGCTGCCTTTAACCTCCAAAAATGAGGGGAGAAAGTCAGCTTTTGTGACCTTTATATATTTACTTACGAAGAGTAAAATAGATTACATGTTATGCTGATAACAAAAAGTCATGTCAGGCTAAAAATTACTCTAATAATGTATTATTTTAAACAGATTTGGTCAAATAGAAAACTTTTGAACAACTCATTTGGACTTAGAGGCTGAAACCAATATTTCAGGGTCATTTTTTTTTCCTACTTAGATTTTTAAAAGAAATAATTTTGGACCGCATTTAATCTCTAAATTGTTTCATCTCTAGGTTATGAGTACTTGTGATTTCTAGTTACATAGGAAATTACTTGAATTATATTAAATGTCTCCATCCATATTTATTATCCTATTTAATTAGCAATCTGCTTTGTTCCCTCAAAGCTACCGGAAAAGCAGTTGTGGAAGAAACTAGCAAATTAGCAGAATGTATTGGAAAAACTAGAACTTTGTTAAGAAAAATTTTATCAGAAGGAGTTGACCACTGCATGGTGAAGTTGGATAATGATCCTCAAGGATATCTCAGTCAACCTTTGAGTCTCCTAGAAGCTGTCCTTCAAGAGTGTCATAATACCTTTACTGCCTGTTTTCATTCTTTCTACCCAACTCCTGCCTTACAGTGGGCTTGCCTTTGTGATCTGCTGAATTGTCTGGATCAGGTAATTTAAGTTTGTAAAATGTTAGTTGAAAATATGATATGTTACTTAATACTCTTTAAAGTGCTGTTGCCTCAATCTTTCTAACTTTTATAAAAGGTTAATTAGGACATTGGTTTGGTATATGTGACTTAAATAAAGTTGAAAGACATTTTTTTTTCTGTTTGCTTTACCATTTTTACTTGTAAACTTGACAGGCACATTGTGCAGTTGCTGATTTGCTTTTTGAATCTGAGTAATAAGCATGTGTGCGTAAGAGCAAGAATAGTTGTGAGCAAGTGTGTAAGAGCAAGGACAGCACTAGAAGGGCAGCTCCTGCAACCTCCTTATGTGCAGAATGGTCAGGAGAAAGAGCTGTGAGTGAACTTGCTTGCTAACATCATTCATTCATGAGGAAACCACAAGCCTCATAAATGTGTATGCCCCAAATCAGTTTCAAAATGCTTGAGGCAAAAAAATGGCAGAACTAAAGGGAGAAATAGACAAATTCACAGTGATAGTTGGAGACTTCGACACTCCTCTGTTAGCAATTAATAGAACAACTAAACCGAAAAATCAGTAAGGAAATAGAAGATCTGGACAACATTATCAACCACATTGGCTTTACTGACATTTATAAAACAGAATGTCAAGTGCACAATACACGTTATTTTCAAGTATACATATCTTGCTCACAAAGATAGATCATATGCTAAGCCATAAAATAAGTTTTAGTAATTTCAAAAGATTAAAATTAAAAGTTTTCAGACCATAATAGGACTAAAGTTAAAATAAATAGCAAAATATATTGAGAAAAGCACTAAATATATGGAAAATAGACAATAATTCTAAGTAACCAGTGAATTAAAGAAATCCAAAGGAAACTTGAAAATATTTTGCACTGAAAGATAAAAGTATAACGTCAGAAATTGTGAGATGTAGCTAAAGGAAATTTATACTTTTTAAAATATTTATTTATTTATCTTGAGAGAGGGAGAGAGAGAATCCCAAGCAGGCACTGCACTCTCAGCACGGAGCCTGACTTGGGGCTTGATCCCACAAATTGTGAGATCATGACCTGAGCTGAGACCAAGAGTTGGACACTTAGCCAACTGAGCCACCCAGGTGCCCCAAGAAATGTATACCTTTAAATGATAATACTAGCAAAGAAGAAAGGTTTAAAATCAGTGATCTAAGTTTCTTCCTAAAGAAGTCAGAAAGAATTAGCAAACCAAAATAAGAAGAAAGTAGTAAAGATATTGGGAGGAAATAATAAAGATAAGAGCAGAAATCAGTAAAGTAAAAATAGAGAAAATTGACCAAAAGTTGGTTCTTCAAAATTAAAACCAAACTAATACACTCATAGCAAGTCTGATTGAGAGACCAGAGATGAAGAAAAAACACAAAATGCCATTATCAAAAATGAAATAGCGAATATCAATATAGATCCAAACAGACATTAAAATGATAAAAGAATATTTTGAACAGCTTTATACCAATAACTTATAATTTTAGGTAAAGTAGACAAATTTCTTGAAAAATATAGCTTAATCAAAACTAGCACAATAAGAAATATAAAAATCTGAATTGCCTTCTATTCATTAAAACATTGAATTCATTATCAAAAACTTTCCCACAAAGAAAACTCCAGACCCAGATATTGTTATTGGTGAATTCTGTCAAACCTGAAACAATATCAATCTTTTACAAATTCTTTCAGAAGACATAGGAGACAACATTTCCCAACTGGTTTTGTCAAGTTAGCCTTACACTGATACCAAAACCTGACAAAGATATTAAAAGAACATATTAGTACAAATTTTACTCAGAAACATAGATGCAAAAACTCTTAACAATATTATCAAATCAAATCCAGCAATATAAAAAATATATCACACCAAGTAGGGTTTTTCTTGGAAATGCAAGGTTAAACTTTCAAAGTTCAATGTAATTCACCATATTAACTGAATAAACTGGGGAAATTGTATAATCGTCTCAATAGATACAGAAAATGTGACAAAATTGGCACTTATCCAATGGTGAAAACTTCCATGCAAACTAGGATTTAAGGAAACTTCCTCAAGCTATGATTATAAAGGATCTCTAGAGAAAAATGCATAGTTAATATCAAACTTAATGGTGAAATACTGAATACTCCTCTAAGCTTGGGAGTAAGGCACAAGGTGACTGTTGTCACCACTTCTATTCAGCATTGTAGAGGAAATTCTAGCACCTTCTCCTCCCCTAAGAAAGTTCACTGTCATCAACAGGGCATCCTAGCCTATTTGAAAGATATTCTAGGGATGACATCGGGGTAGGCAACTTTGTTTTTATTTTATTATTACTGTTTTTTTAGCTGTTTACATACTGAATTTATTATTCTTGTCATTAAAAATGTATTTCTTTGTGGTAAAAACACTTAATATGAGATCTCCCTCTTAGATTTTGAGCATACAGTATGATATTGTTAACTGCAGATGCAATGTTGTATAACACATCACTAGTGCTTACTCATCTTTCATAACTGAAACTTTATACCTGTTGAATACCAGCTCCCCATTTCCCCCTCATCCTATCCATACTCTTCTCTGCTTCTGTGAGCAGACACTGCATATAAGTGAAATCATGCAGTATTTTGGCTTGCTGTAACTGGATTATTTCACTCATAGTGTTCTCCAGGTTCATTGATGACCTATAGCAGAGTAGTGTATTTTACCACTCAATTTCCTGAGATAAGGTTATTGCCTGGACTGGTGCACAGCTTACTCTCTCAACCTGTCCAGTCTCATATGGTTTTCTTTACTACTGAACTGGCTACAGAACAGGCTAGCATTAACAAATGTTGGTTTAACATATAGGATATTGCTGTTAACCTGAATTTGTAGTACAAATGTTTGATGAACTAAGTAACGTATACACAGTTTTTGTGAATTAGGATATCATGTCTTGATAAGTTTTTAATATTTTGTTACAAAATTTTACAAGTATGCTGTTAATTTTCTGAACAGATATATAATGTGATGACATATTTTGTAACCTTAGTGAAATGTTTATTATAGTAATTCATTATGCTACATTACCATTAGTGAAATGTTATAGTTGCACAGAATTATAATTTAAATCAGTAATTATTTGAGGAAAATTGTTGCAGTGCTTGTTACTGGACATGTCTTAGATATATACTGATTGGGGCCTTTTTGATGTAATTCTTTGAGCATAGTGCTAGAGAGGACTAAGATTCTGAGGATATATAAACTCATTGAATGGAGAATAGGAGGCTGATATTTGACCATATTTAATAATTTTACATCTGCATTGGATAGTAACTTAAACAGTTGTGTTTAAAAGTATTGATGTAATTAAATTCTATATCAAGACAATTAAAATGAGTGCTAGAAAACTTTGGTATGATTTAAAAATTGTTTAACTTTTGTGTATCCAAACATTTGGATTAAACTGATGCCATATTTCTTTGATGGGCTCATCTTTCTTTTTTTTTAAAGGATATCCAGGAAGCAAACTTCAAGACTTCAAGTAGCCGATTGCTTGCAGCTGTTATGTCAGCTCTGTGCCACACTTCTGTTAAGCTGACTTCCATCTTCCCTATTGCATATGATGGAGAAGTACTATTACGATCAATTGTTAAACAAGTTAGCACAGAGAATGACTCAACACTAGTTCACCGGTTCCCCCTTTTGGTAGCACATATGGAAAAGCTCAGCCAGGTAGGTCTTTTCCCAAAGTATCTTTTATACTGAAGTAAATGGAGGGCATATTTAAGTTGTTGCTTATTCTTCTATATTGATATTTACCAAATAAGTATGTGTTTCACAAGAAGAGCTAAAATTCAGGGGAAAAAATTCTCATGTTTACCTGTAAATTTGCAATATTCTTTCTCTCATTTTTTAATTTTGAATGAAACCTAACCTATAAAAAATTTGAGAGTTGCACAGTGAATTCATATATTATTCATATTATTCACATATGATTCACATAATATTCACATATATTATTTGCCAAACCATTTGAAAGTTGCAGATACTATAAGCAAACTTGTATATTCTCTTATTTTAGATTGCTAACATAGAATTCTTAGGGAAATAAGTAAATTTTTGAGACTTTTTTTTCTATAACATTTTGGTGTGTTAAAATAAGTACTCTAAAACAATAGTCACAGGAAACATGCTTTAGAAACTGTTTCTGGTTTATTAGAAAGCACTATGGAGAAAAATTAACTTAAATACACATGAAAACCATATATAATACTATCAAGTTGATGAGGAGTAATCTTTAAAATGAAAGCCAAAAAAAGCAGTAGAAAATAGAATAGTTATCCTAATTATACAATAGCAATTTTCTGTTGACTGAAGCAACAGAAAAATGAGAAAAATTTAAGTGACATATAGAAATGAAGGACAATAGCAGAATGGGAAGAAAATTTGCAGTTAATAATACTTTGTAGAATTACAGTAGAAATAATAAGAGTAAATATAAGAGGGTCTTTAGAGAGTAAGCCATTATGGGAAAAATTTAAGCCTTACTAGAAATTAAATGTGGATGAATTAAGGTACTAATTTATTTGTAAAAAATTAAGAAAAATGAACAGTTTTTTTTCTCTTATCAAGTCCTACACTGGTGAGACTATGAGAAAACCTCCTGAACTTATTGATGATGGTTCCTGGCATTATGTAATTAATCTAAGTAATCTTTTTCTTTCGGTCTCTCATCAAGTATTTATTGTGTACCTTCTATTTACTGGGATTATAATTAGGTATTAGTTGAGGCAGGAGTCAGCTCTTGAATTGGCAATGGGGGAGTGCCTATAAACTGGAGGATATTTTTACAAGATAAATTGTCAATTCAGTATTATGTTGTTGAATATTTACAAAGTAAATTATCCAAGGGAATAATTGAAAGACTGAAGCCTTTTGTGTACTTTATTAAAAGGAAAAATGGAAAACCTTAATTAGAGTCCCAAATGTTCATCATTAAGTGAAATACTTGAATTTGGATATATCAACTTGATAGAAAAAGGTTCAGCCCTTAAAAATAACTTTATTTACATTTAATATCAAGGCCAATGTTTTTAAACTTTTTAGTTAGAAAATCAGACACTAAAGTTTATGTACTTTAGTATGACTATGGTGTACTGTGATGACTATGTAAAATATGCATGCAAAAGACATACATATCTTATAATATGTATTTAATACATATTTTGTAAGAAAATACTGAGAAATGAAAATAATACTTAGGTGATAAAGTTATGGGTAATTCTATGTTTTTCTTTTGGAATTCTACAAACATTTGGTAATTATTAATGGTTAATAATTGTGTATTTGTATGTCTTTATCAATATTCTATGAAGGTAGTACATATTCTACCCTCCTTTTTTTTTTTAATGTTTTTATTTATTTTTGAGAGAAAGAGACACAGACTGAGCAGGGAAGGGGCAGAGAGAAAGAAGGAGCCACAGAATCTGAAGCAGGCTCCAGGCTCTGAGCTGTCAGCACAGAGCCTGATGTGAGGCTTGAACGCATGAACTGTGAGATCATGACCTGAGCTGAAGTCAGACACTCTACCAACTGAGTCACCCAGGCGCCCCTACCCTCTTTTTAATAGATACAGGATTCTACCATTTGGATGTAGCATAATATAGTTAATGAGTCCTTTCTCTCTCTATGTATATATTTAGATTATTCCCACTATTTTAAACCGTGTTGCTGAAAATATCATTGACTACATTTTTATGTATATTAACGATGACTTTTCCGGAGTAAGTCATCAGGAGTGGAAAAATTCTTAAGTAAAAGGAAAACACCTCAAGACTTTTCTACAAATTGTTAAAATGCCCTCCAGAAACCAAGTGTCAGCTTACATTCCCCACCACTGGTGAATGAGTTCCCTTTTCTAAAGTTTAAGTGGCTAATGCGGTGCCTGGGTGGCTCAGTTGGTGGAGCGTGTGAGTTCAGCTCAGGTCATAATCTAACAGTTCATGAGTTCGAGCCCCATGTCAGGTTCTGTGCTGACACCTCAGAGCCTGGAGCCTGCTTTGGATTCTGTGTCTCCCTCTCTCTCTGCCCCTCCCCCGCTTGTGTGCACACACGTGCACGCGCTCTCTCGCTCTCTCTCAAAAATGAATAAACATTTTAAAAATTTTAAATTTGAGGGGCTAGTGATGTACTAATAAATATATTTTTTCATATTATTTATTTTTATATATTATACATATTACATATCTATGTACACATATATGTGCATATATACACATACATTCATACATTTTGGTTCTTCAACTAAAGCATTGACACTGTTAACTCCATTTTAAGAATATATGGGAAGCTTCTCGTATTAATCTTGTTAGTTACTAATTAGAAACTAAGTGGGTGTAACTAAATAAATACACTCCACCCATCCCCCTGATAAAGCCCTTCCAGGTTATTGATTATGGAGTACAGTTCAGGATTGAGTTTCATCCAAAGCTAATTTTCTGAGAAGTTCCAAAAAATAAAGTTTCTGGAGAATTAAAGTGATGTAAAGGCTAGAAGTATTACAATTTTAGCAAAATGAGGAATTTATTATTTTAAAGCCAGGAGAACTAATTACATAAGAATTGATGTTTTATGGTAATCTTATTCAAATGATAATAGAAATAATCTAAAGATGGAAGATTATTTTTTTTAATTTTATTTATTTTTTTTTTTTAAATTTACATCCAAATTAGTTAGCATATAGTGCAACAATGATTTCAGAAGTAGATTCCTTAGTGGCCCTTACCCATTTAGCCCATCCCCCCTCCCACAATCCCTCCCGTAACCCTCAGTTTGTTCTCCATATGTATGAGTCTCTTCTGTTTTGTCCCCGCCCTGTTTTTATATTATTTTTGTTTCCCTTCCCTTGTGTTCATCTGTTTTGTCTCTTAAAGTCCTCATATGAGTGAAGTCATAGGATTTTTGTCTTTCTCTGACTAATTTCACTTAGCATTATACCCTCCAGTTCCATCCACGTAGTTGCAAATGGCAAGATTTCATTCTTTCTGATTGCCGAGTAAAATGCTTCATTGTATATATATACCACGTCTTTATCCATTCATCCATCCATGGACATTTGGGCTTTTTCCTTGCTTTGGCTATTGTTGATAGTGCTGCTATAAACATGGGGGTGCATGTGTCCCTTCGAAACAGCACACCTGTATCCCTTGGAAAAATGCCTAGTAGTGCGATTGCTGGGTTGTAGGGTAGTTCTATTTTTAGTTTTTTGAGGAACCTCCATACTGTTTTCCAGAGTGGCTGCACCAGTTTGCATTCCCACCAGCAGTACAAAAAAGATCCTCTTTCTCTGCATCCTCATCAACATCTGTTGTTGCCTGAGTTGTTAATGTTTGCCATTCTGACAGGTGTGAGGTGGTATCTCATTGTGGTTTTGATTTGTATTTCCTTGATGATGAGTGATGTTGAGCATTTTTTCATGTGTTGGTTGGCCATCTGGATGTCTGCTTTGGAGAAGCGTCTATTCATGTCTTTTGCCCATCTCTTCACTGGATTATTTGTTTTTTGGGTTTGATAAGTTCTTAATAGATTTGGGATACTAACCCTTTATCTGATATGTCATTTGCAAATATCTTCTCCCATCTGTCGGCTGCCTTTTAGTTTTGCTGATTGTTTCCTTAGTTGTGTAAAAGCTTTTTATTTTGATGAGGTCCCAGTAGTTCATTTTTGCTTTTGTTTCCCTTGCCTCCGGAGATGTGTTGAGTAAGACGTTGCTGCAGGCAAGATCAAAGAGGTTTTTGCCTGCTTTCTCCTTGAGGATTTTGATGGCTTCCTGTCTTACATTGAGGTCTTTCATCCATTTTGAGTTTATTTTTGTGTATGGTGTAAGAAAGTGGTCCAGGTTCATTCTTCTGCATGTCGCTGTCCAGTTTTCTCAGCACCACTTGCTGAGGAGACTGTCTTTATTCCATTGGATATTCTTTCCTGCTTTGTCAAAGATTAGTTGGCCATACATTTGTGGGTCCATTTCTGGGTTGTCTGTTCTGTTCCATTGATCTTGGTTCTCAGTTCTTGGGCCAAGGATGGAAGATTATTTCTAAGTGACTTTTTGTTAGCTTAAGATTGCACATTAAGAAAGCTGTTGATGGGGCACGTGGGTGGCTGAGTTGATTAAGCATCTGACTCTTGATTTCAGTTCAGGTCATGATCTCACCTGTCGGTGGTGAGATAGAGCCCCACATTGGTCTCTGCCCCTGATTTTCTCTCTCTCTTTCTCACTCTATCTCTGTCTCTCTCTCTCTCAAAAAGGAAAGCTGTTGGGAGTGGTTTAAAATAATGCTCATGATTATTTTAACTAAAAAGTTACTTAGTTTTCTATAATGGGTTGAATGTACCCTCATTTACATATTTTATTTGTCTTGGGAAGACTGATTTAACTTTAAAGACCCTTTTCTACCTTGAGATTTTATGACTTTATGAAATTTGTTGAATTTGCTGTATCTTGTAAAGCAGCATGGAATGTAAGTATTGTGGAAAAACTTGGCTATTCAGGGTGCAACTAGGTGATTTTGGTAACTGAATCAGAGTATATAGTTTCCCCGATTTTACAGAAGTTAAGGCACTATGAAGAAACTGGAACTAAATTCCAAATTGTTTGATTCTCTAGTCCACAGTAAAATTGGGTCATTGGTCACAATTGTCCCCTCATGAAATTGGATGCATTTTGCGCTGTGTCCACAGTGGGCTAAA
Organism: Acinonyx jubatus; assembly: GCF_027475565.1. Lineage (NCBI taxonomy): Eukaryota > Metazoa > Chordata > Mammalia > Carnivora > Felidae > Acinonyx > Acinonyx jubatus. The sequence continues at coordinate 50,529,702 of NC_069380.1, read as the reverse complement.
TGATACTGAGGATGGTAAAAAATATAAATATGTTCATGCTGGACATCAACTAATTTAATCATCTTTTCACTTGGTTTCTGGAAAAAAAGACCTATGTTTTCCCCTTGGTCTTTGTTGGGACTTTATAATTTCTTATCTTGAAATTTTTATTGGTAGGGGTTGGAATGTCTTATCTTCATTTAGGAAGTCAAGTACAGAAGAAATTGTAAAACTGCATAGGAGTATTTGTAGTAGAATTCCATATTTTTATTACATGCATGTACAGAAAAAGTTTTATTAGAAAAAAGATTTGTACAAACTTTCCCAGTTGTTTTACCTGTAACTATACCAGAAATAATTATCTTAGATTGGAATTTTGTCCTATTGAAAAAGCTTTTTAAATAGGAGGAGTGTTTTTCTGTCATATATAATTATTATTGAGAAGTTAAATAAGAGAGTAAGTGAAAATGAGTCAAAGCTAACAAAAACACATACATCTTGTAAATATGTGGTACTTTTGTGATACACAGAGACTAATTGAAAAAAGAACAGTAAGGGGCGCCTGGGTGGCTCAGTCAGTTGGGCGGCCGACTTCGGCTCAGGTCAAGATCTCGCGGTCCGTGAGTTCGAGCCCCGCGTTGGGCTCTGTGCTGACAGCTCGGAGCCTGGAGCCTGTTTCAGATTCTGTGTCTCCCTCTCTCTGACCCTCCCCCGTTCATGCTCTGTCTCTCTCTGTCTCAAAAATAAATAAACGTTAAAAAAAAAATTTTGGGGGCGCCTGGGTGGCTCAGTCGGTTGAGCGTCCGACTTCAGCTCAGGTCACGATCTCGCGGTCTGTGAGTTCGAGCCCCGCGTTGGGCTCTGGGCTGATGGCTCAGAGCCTGGAGCCTGCTTCCATTCTGTGTCTCCCCCTCTCTCTGCCCCTCTTCCGTTCATGCTCTGTCTCTCTCTGTCTCAAAAATAAATAAAACATTAAAAAAAAATTAAAAAAAATTTTTTTTAAATAAAATAAAAAAAAAAAGCAGAAAGAACAGTAAAAGTAAAGTCAGTGGTTCCACATACAACTGGATGGATTTCTAGACATAGAGTCAAACCTGAATTTTAAGGGTGTCATTTAGAAAAGATTTTGCAATTGAGTACTCAGGTGAAGGAAGATAAAGCAGTATTTGGAACTTTTTTTTTTTTCATCTATCATAGAGTGAAGAGAATATCTCAGGTATGACAAGCTTCCGTGAAGTTCTGGAGAAAATGCTGGTCATTGTTGTGCTCCCAGTCAGGAACAGCCTGAGGAGAGAAAATGAGCTCTTCTCCTCTCACCTGGTTTCCAACACCTGTGGATTGCTGGCCAGTATTGTCAGTGAACTGACAGCATCAGCCCTGGGATCTGAGGTGATGTTTTATTTTGAGACTGGATAATAAGCACATGTTTAAGCTTGCCACATAATTTCTTTTTTCGTATATTTTGTCTTTGTATAAACTAATTTTAATCCTATTTGTACTGTTTTCTTAAAAAAAAATAAAAAACCTTCAAGCAGGCTGTTTGTTTGGTTTTCCCTTCCTTACACCTCTTCTGTGCTGTTGCTTGCTTCCTCTCTCACCAGTCTCCCCAAGACGTCACAGCGATACACACTGCATGTTTTCCTCTTATTTGCCCCATTGTACAACGTCACTGCCATGTTCCAAAATAGTTCACATTGCTGGCCCATGAGGAATAGAAATGGGGCTACTAGTAGGGAACACACAGTATGGAAAAGGTAAAGAGGTTTAAACCATAGTTCTGCCCACTTGACTGACACAAGACAAATGACATCTGTAAAATGGGAAAAGTAATTTTTTTAAGTTAATTTATTTTTATAGTTACTTCTGCACCCAGCGTGGGACTCAGACTCACAACCCCAAGATCAAGAGTCACACGCTCCCCCAACTGAGCCAGCCAGGCACCCCATAAAATGCAAAAAATAATTTTATGAAAATCGGCATTAAGTACATTCACATTGTTGCACAGCTATTATCACAAAGTTTTAAAAGAATCGAATATTAGTATGTTTGAGAAAACTACTTTGAAATGTTTTAAAGTGCTTCACATTTTGCAAAATAACATTATTTTTAATCCTATCACTGTCCTGCTCGCTCTGCCATATAATTTATCTAAACATTTTGACTGAATTTAGTGAATGTTTCTAATTTTTTCCCCAAAATGCAGACAGAAGGTTGATTTTAAAAATCATGTCACAATGCAAAATATCTTATATCATTCAAATGAATGTTGATTAGTTAGCATGTACTCAGTTGCTTGCCAAATAACATCTTTTCTCTCTTTTGCTTTTATAATCCCTAGCCTTTGCTTTTTCTTACTTGGAGACTTATTTTGGAATCTATTCTAAATTAATCTATCCAGTGTATACTCATTACTAATTCATAGCGACAGTTTAGCCTTTAGGATTTCTGAATGATTACATGCACCTGAGCAGAGTTTAGTATTTAACCCTGGAAACCACCTCCTCCATTTCTTAGTTCACTTTGACTTTGGTCTAGGAGGTCATTGAGCCCCTTGTCAGAAAATTTTAATTTGTCTTTTTTTCACTTGGCCATTCAGCCTGTATAATAGGCTTCCCTTCTGTACCAGATCCTGGAGGAAAGTCTGATGCAGAGGTCCCCCTCAGAAGGTTACTATCTGGTTTTCCCCATATGAACTTACCTTTCCAATGAGAAAGATTGCTCCGATTGCAGGTGCCTAATCTACGAACTTGGAAATTTACAAAGGTCATGACTTAGACATCCATATTTCCTTCTTTCCCAGAATAGTTTGAAATTCTTGTTAGAATCATAAACTTCAATTTTTTCCCTCTTATAGGTCTTTCAGATTTCTACAGCCAACTTAGATCAAAAGCAGGCTCTGTAATTGAAAGGAGCACTTTCAATCCAAAATAAGTCCACTGATCCTCTCTAATGAAAGTCTGTAATTAATGATGTTGTAGTTATGTATATATATTCACTTTTGTGTATGCATTTTCTTCAAATGAAGTCTTGAAAACTCACAGATAAGAGGAGGGGATAGTCCCACTGAAGAGGGGAAACTTAGTCCACCTCTTTCTTAATTCTCTCCAGAATTCCTAGAGCTCTATGTCACATAGATTGAAAACTGTTGGTCCACAGAATGTTGATGAAATTTTGGTATTTCTTTTCAGAGTGAGTGATATAGTTCATTCATATGTTATGACTGTGATGACTTACATGTTTATAGTTCTGCATTATAAATTAAGTGAAATGCATGACTAAGAGAAGAAAATACTGTCCCGTGATGATTTGTGAATTTAGAATGATAAAATCTAGTTTTATTGCTATATAATCTCTTAATAGAATGTACATTTAGAAAGGTTCACACCTACTTCTTAAATGTAGATTATTTTTTGAATTTCTTAGAAGTTTGGAGATAGTTTTGTTGTAGGTATATTATTAACACTAAGGTACAGACTACTGATGTGTAACTGCTTTTGTTGTTCATAGGTTGATGGACTTAATTCTCTCCACTCTGTTAAAGCCAGTGCTAACCGATTCACAAAAACAAGTCAGGGAAGAAGTTGGAACACTGGGAATGGGTCCCCTGATGCAATCTGTTTTTCAGTAGACAAACCAGGAATAGTTGTGGTTGGTTTTTCTGTCTATGGAGGAGGTGGAATTCATGAATATGAATTAGAGGTGTTAGTTGATGACGTAAGTACCACTCTAACAGTGTCATCTTGTGTGTAAGTTGTGCATCAGGACTTACCATTATCATAGTAAGAGTGTCCAAATCTTTGAGGGTTTAGCAGATTAGTCATTAGTCGTGGAAGACATTAAAGAAATGGAAAGAGTGATTCTGCATGATTGCTTCTGTGCCATTCTGGATCACTTCTGCCTCATGTTTTTTGCACTTCCAGGAGAGATGTTAAATGAAAATACTAGAAATTATAGAGCTAAGCCTCTGATTATAACTTTTGTGTAATTTTTTTGCTTTTGTAGTTTTTTAGAAACAAGAACAGTATTCAGATCAGTATTATTACCTGTATCCATGACTAAAGCAGTTTTGTCATAGAGTGCAAATGGATTATTCTTAGTAAAGATGGTTTTGATTGATTGATTAAGCTCTATCTTGCTGTATTCTCTAAATTATTTAAATTACCTGAGTTTTCACAAAATTTTATTAAAATGGGACAAAAAGTTACCATGTAAATCATTTCATAAAAAATAGAAATCTATCTGTATCTTGATTCTCTTTAGCAATTAAATTATGTCCTACTTCATTAGGCTCTTTAATTAGATTAGCACTCTTCTTATGAAGAAGTGGAAATCATTTTAAGACATCAGATGAGAAAAGCCCATTTGTATGATTTAGGTTGTAGACTCCTCAGGAAATCAGATAAAAATAAATATTTTTTTTTCTTCATTATATATGGGGAAATGCTAATGGATAATTTCATATGCAAGGAAAGAAACTGCTTAAAAACAATAAAACAAAATTAAGAATAGGGTGGGTTTTGTTTTGTTTTTATTTTAATTAGAGTGAACATGCAGGAGATTCGACTCATTCTCACAGATGGACATCTCTAGAATTAGTCAAAGGAACGTATACAACAGATGACTCACCCAGTGATATAGCTGAAATCAGACTTGACAAAGTTGTTCCTTTAAAGGTAATTTCAGTTATGTTTCTTTTATAAATAAGAGGTACTATGTAGTTTACTTAAAAAGTAATGAAAAGTATTCCTTTTTGTGATGCTTAAAATGTTTATAGAGTCACTACTATACCCCTTATATTGTACTATATTGTATTTTTGCAAAAGATCTCTTAAAGTCTGGTATAGTAGAAAGTATTGTTTAGTTTTGGAGTCAGGCGGAACTAGCTTCAGATGCCTGCATTTCCACAGAGCTTAAAGACATTAGATATTATTTAACCACTCTGAGGCTTATCTGAAGATTCAGAAGGATTGTACCTACATTGTAGTGTTGTTCAGATGAAATTAAAGAATAGAATAAAGTACTTGCCTCAATGTCTAGTATAGAAACTCAGCAAATATTAGTTCCTGTCTTTTCTTCTCTTATTGTGCCAAACTCTTTTTTAAAAAATGGCCTTAATAGATCATATTAACTATTAAAGTTACTATTACTTTATATAAAAGTTGTTTATTACTTCATGTAACATAACTATTTACCAAAACAGAAGTCTTATCCTTTTTTAAAAATTTTTTTAATGTTTATTTATTTTTGAGACAGAGAGAGACAGAGCATGAGTGGGGGAGGGGCAGAGAGAGAGAGAAGGAGACACGGAATCCAAAGCAGGCTCCAGGCTCTGAGCTGTTAGCACAGAGTCCGAGGCGGGGCTCAAACTCACGAGCCGTGAGATCATGACCTGAGCCGTAGTCGGATGCTCAATCGACTGAGCCACCCAGGCGCCTCTACCTAATCTTAAAGTAGTTATGAATGGAGTAATTCTGAATTCAACTGTAAATTATTATTTTTATTATGGAACAGAATCTGGGATAAGAGAAGTTCATCAGAGGCCTTATCAAAAAGAGTTAGGGTACCAAAAAACAAAAAAAAAATCTTTTCACTGTAAAGTGTATATCATAGATCATAAGGCACCAGTGTCTGTATCTCATATTTTCTATGCACGGTACATCTTATTTGGGACAACTTTTGCTTATGGATATTTCTTCCCATTTCTCCACCTTTCTGTTTCTATCTCTGAGTGTCTCTTAAATAAAATATAGTAGATTCACCATTTTTCCCACACTTAAAATTATTTCAAAAGTTAAACTCATCAAAGAAAAATAATTAGATTATGTACTTTAAATCTTTTGTTATGGTTAGTATTCTTTATGGGCCTAGAGTCAAACTGCCTATATTCAAATACTCATTCCATCACTTAATAGCTGTGTGCCTTTGGATGGCTTATGTAACTTCTCTGTGTCTCCGATTCCTCATCTGTAAAATAGGAATAGTAATGGTACTTACCTCATGAAGTTATTTTAAGGATTAACTTAATCAAAGCACACGAAGTACTTAGTACAGTTTTTTTTAAATAATAAACATCATTAAGAGTTATCTTCCTGTTTGATTCATTAAAAATGTGCTTAACCAAATCATCTATAAATAGGACAAAGAAATTCAGTATACTGGCCCAGTTTTTTTTATAGCCTCTGTACATTATAAACATGTTTTACATCTTTATTGTGAAGGAAAATGTTAAATATGCTGTGCGCTTGAGGAACTATGGAAGCCGTACAGCCAATGGAGATGGAGGAATGACCACAGTTCAGTGCCCAGATGGTGTGACATTCACATTCAGCACATGCAGCTTGAGTAGTAATGGTACAAATCAAACCAGAGGACAGATTCCACAGATCCTGTACTATAGGTAAGTGTGTATGTACAGGGAAGGGGGCATTTTAAAGCAACAGAACACATACAGTTTGATATCAAGGTAAAAAATGCTAAATGCATAGTTGTAATTAAATTATGCAGCATAACTTCCTTGCACATACTTGTGCTGATTTGTGTAAAAAGATCTCTTATTAATATATAGGAGCAGCTGGGTGGGCCAGTTGTTTGAGTGTCTGACTCTTGATTTTGGCTCAAGTCATGATCCCAGGGTCATGGTTTATATATATATATTAATATATTTCTATTTTTTCACTGTTCACTGTAAAGGTGAATGCTTTAAAATGTTTTTGTCGTTACTTCCTTTTTTTTTGTCGTTACTTCTTTAATATCTTTGAAATTTTTATCTCCTGGGCATGTGTGTTCATTTCTTTTTTAAAAATACCAAAAATACTAAAAACATTCAGTTCATTTCTTCTTTAAAAATACTAAAGATTAGTGATCAGATCACTTCTATCCAAGTACTAGCTTTGCCTTGGTTCTATTATCCAGTCTGCAATATATTTTGATGTCTCTGAGTCTAGTTCTTGGGGCCCTAGGATGCATAATAAGGTGTTTCTTAACACATGTGTTTTCAGTGCATGACCTGTGTTATTAGCTAGTCCTTGTAGTAACTCCATGAGGTGGGCGCTTGTCCTGCTTTCACAGATGAGGGAACAGACACATTGAGGGTTAAATACCTTGCCTAAAGTCACACTTCTTGTAAAGTATGGTCCTGGGTTCTGTAGGCAGGTAATTGGTCTCCAGATGACCTGCTTTTAACATGTCCTCTTTAACAATGCTTAAGGTCACCTGTGAGACATCGTAGTTTAATGTGTCACAGTGCTCCTCCCCATCCATGGTTGGAGCCAAGCACCTTGGAGTTTCTTGACTTCCCTGTTTCTCTCACTCTTTCCATCACCAAGTCCTGGCAGCTGTGCTTTTAAAATGTTCTAAGTCTGACCTTTTCTAACTCCCATAATTAACAGTTCAGTTCAAACCATCACTGCCGCCCCCTGCGTAACAATCATAGCTTCTAACCCAGTCTCCCCCCCAGTCTCCCTCCCACCTTTTTTGGTGGCCCTCCTGCAGTCAGTCTGCACAGTGCAGCCAGAAGGGTTTCACAGAAATATGCATCAGGCCAAGTTCTGCCCCCGCTCACGATCCCCTCACAGCTTCCCATCCCAGGAAATGCAAGGTCTTACGGAGGCTTATGGAGCTCACATGGTGTGATTCCTGTCACCCTCCACGCTCCTTTCATTCCTGTCACACTTGTCTTCATTCTGTTCCTTGAACTTGCCAGTCTTGTTCTTGTCTGAACCTTTATCTTACTATTCCTTATGCCTGAATATTTTATCCTCAGCTTTTTGTTTTTTTAACATAATTCAAGCCTTTATTTAAATATCAGTTCCTGATATAGACTCTCTTTGGTCTTATTCTAAAATAACTTTATATCCTCATCCGGCTGTATTTTTCTTTGAAGTCCTATCACTCCTTGAAATTGCACGGTTACAACTTTAACTTTTTTAACTTTAAGTGAGGAGCTCTGATCTAACTAGAGTTAGATCATGTTTTACCTACCATGTAAAATAATCTCATGTATTACTCCTGTTACAGGAGTGAATTTGATGGAGATTTACAATCCCAGCTTCTGAGTAAAGCCAATGAAGAAGATAAAAACTGTAGCAGAGCTCTCTCTGTGGTAAGCACTGTTGTTCGAGCTGCAAAAGACCTCTTGCACAGAGCTCTTGCTGTGGATGGTAAGACTTTTCTTTTAATAGTCATATTTTAGATACTTTATTCCCTAACTTGTACACAGAGTTACTGAAGAGTAACTGTTTTGTAGAATCCCAGAATGTTTTATTCATTGTAGATCTGCTCACACATACACATTCATTTTGGATCAGCCATACTCCATATTCTAATGCAGAACTTTTTAAAATGTCCAAAAGCAGTTACCGGATACCTATTTTTTCCTTAGTTAACCTAGTAAGAAAAACTCAAGGATAAAGCTGAGTCTTTGCTTTATCCTTGCTTTAGTAGTCAGAAAGCATTTTATTTTCTCCTTAAGGTGTGTTTTTCTTCCTATATTTCCAGTAATGTTATCACCATTCACCCAAAGGTGTGGGTAACCCTAAACATCTCCCCAAACGCACTTGTTCAGTTCTCTAAGTTCTTCCACTGGCAACTCTCCAATTTGTATTCCCCTGTCTGTTCTTCCATAGTCCAAGCTACCATGGTGCTGGCACATGTCCTCTTCCCTGTAGATGGGTAACATCCCAGCAGCCTCACTGCCACTGTTCTCCCATTCCACATCTAGCTACCTAGTCACCTCCACACTGGCAGTGGAGTTCATTTACACAAGCATTCATTGTAACCCACCCAGCCTTACTGTAATCTGTAACATTTGTTCCTAAGCCTAGTACACATCAGAATCACCTGGGAAACTTGCTAAAAATAAAAAATGTTTGGCCCATCCAGTCTGCAGGTTTGGGCTGGGCTAAGAAACTGTATTTTTAAAATAACTGAATCCTATTCTGATGCAACAGCATATCTAGAAAGAAGTATCTGGAAATAATTGGCCTTTAATATGAAGGTGATCTCAGTCTAGACTCAACTTATCTTCCCAGCACCGTGCTCATTGGGTAAATGATTATAATGTCCTTTAGCAAAAGGCTTTCTTGGTAAAATAGAAGGCAATATAGTTTAATAGCAGCATTTTTGTAGTGCTTAATATGTGCAGGCATTGTTCTAATGTTTTACATATATTAACTCAATCTTCATAGTACCCACTGAGGGAAGTACTATTACTATCCTTTTTACAGAGGAGTAACCTGAGGCATACGCCAATTAAGTAATTGGCCTAATGTCACACATGTAGCCACGTGTGGCATCAGGTGTAGTGGTTAACATCATGACTATTACTGTAGGTTCTAATCCTGCCTCTGTCATTTTACAGCTGTAGGATTTTGGATGAGTTATTTAAACAGTGTGTGCCTTGGTTTCTTCTTGTATAAAGTAGAGATAATAAAAGTATCTTACTGTGAGGATTAATTGCTATGGCTTATGTCAGTAAAGCCCTTAAATAGGGCCAGGTCCTTTATAAGAGTGATAATTTTATTTTGCTCAAGAGACTAGAATATAGATTTAGTATAGCATATATACATTACAGTGAAATTACCTTCTAACTATAGTTTTAATGCCTTTTTTAGCTGATGACATTCCAGAACTGCTTAGTTCTTCCAGTCTGTTTTCCATGCTGCTTCCCCTTATTATAGCCTACATAGGACCAGTAGCTGCTGCTATTCCCAAGGTGTGTAACTTAATTATGTAACTTTGAATATTTTTTTAATATCATAGTTTTTAGACTTTGTATCTTTATAAACATTTTAATCTTTGAGGCACCTGGGTTACAAGTAACATACAGAGATAGACATGTTAAAATGGTAGAAGTTATCAGTTAAACCTCTCTGTTCTTCATATTGTTGACTAGATTACTATGCTTACTTATTGGCTTTACAGTTGAAGAATTTGGGAATGAGAAATATATTTTAGTTATGACATATAAGGAGAGTTTAAGTAGATTTTTGTAATTTATGAAGTTGATGCCAAGTCTTCTTTTTGAATAAAAATAGCAAGGTAGGAGTATTTTACAATTGAGAAATAGTCAAGATATGGAGGAAATCATAAACTATTGATTCTTTAGCATAAAGATTGAGTAAAACCTAGTTTACGGCGGATTACAAAAAGGCAAAGTGTTTAAAAGTATAGACAAGGTTATTTTCATATAACATCTAAGACATCTAAGGTAAATCTTTTTTTCCATAAAAAAAATTTCTCTTTGAGCGAAAATTTAGTCAGAAGAAACTCTTAATAATATCTTAGTAATTAAGGATGGCCAACAATTACAGTAATTAACAACTTTAAAGCAATTTTCACATTTATTATCTCATTTAATCATTTCTTTTTATACCAGGTGGCTGTAGAAGTCTTTGGCCTTGTCCAACAGTTACTTCCCTCAGTTGCCATTTTGAATCAAAAGTATGCACCCCCTGCATTCAATCCTAATCAGTCAACAGATAGCACCACAGGAAACCAGCCTGAGCAAGGCCTCTCTGCTTGTACAACCTCTAATCACTATGCGGTCATAGAGAGTGAGCACCCCTATAAACCTGCATGTGTGATGCACTACAAGGTAGGCGCTGACTCCTGGGCAGAGTTTAAATTTAAAAGTTGGTTTGATGTTCTATAATGATGTCTTAAGGATACTTTGCCTCTGTTTAGAAGTATAGTTTTTTATAGTATTTAAATATAGAAATCAGGTGGTTAGGCACTGTCAGATACACAAAAGGGTTTAAGATAGAATTTTTGTCATTAAAGCGTAATGTTGGGAGTATTTATAAGAATTGTTCTCATATGTTTTTATAAGTCCAGTGCAGTATATAATGTTCAACTGCATATTATGTATTGTAATAGTAGTGGATATAAGCATGAAAATTTAAAAATCATATTGTTTGAACTGCTATTATTTATACCACAGCCTGAGTTCTGAAAATTTGCATATCCAATGCAGGACTTCGAGTGCTCTAATATAAATAATGTAAAAAATAATAAAACATTTATAAATATAATATTACAGAGTATCCAGAGTCTTTGTTCCTTTTTAAATTGTATCATGTAAACTAAGGAGGAGAAGGAAGATTTGTCTACTTCATCAGTGTAATTATAAGTTTTATGTGCTTGCAAAATACTCAACTTTTTATTATACACTGTGGTAAACATATAATAATCTAGATTATTTTAAAGCACCTTTATGGATATTTTATTATCTATCTTTAAATATAGACCCATAAAAAGTAACTATATTATTATTATACAGAAAATGCTAATAATTCCTTCATGTCATCAAATATGTACATTTTTAATTGAGTTAGATTCAAAATAAGAGTTTAACTTTTTTAATTGTTTGAATTAGAATCCAGATAAGATCCATACATTGTGATTGGTTATTATGTCTCTCAAGTCTCTTGTTATCTACTTGAGGAGGTTCCCCTCCAACTCGGTCTTTTTTTGTTTCCTTGAAATTTATTTGAGAAAACGGACCATATGTCTTTGTTGGTAGGAACCTCTTCAGCTTGCCGCCTGAATCCTTTAGACATACCCCTTGTAGTCATTCATAGCATCCTCCCCCACTAGTGTAAGATATTCTAGGCTCGTCTTCTACATTTCTTATGTTGGTATTTAAGAGCCAAAATTTGGCAGAAGAATTTGACTCGTTTCTCTTGGGCTGGTGATTGTTTCTAAATATTTGTAGTGCACAGAACTGGTACATACAGTCACTCATGCATGTATTTATACCCACAGGCACATATTATTTTTATATATGTGTATATATTCCTGTATAGACACATTTATATGTATGTTGTTTTTTTTTTTTAAGATACAATACCTGAAGTTTGTACTGATGATACTAATTCAGAATAAGGTCCATAGGACCTTACCCTTGAATCTTTTTGTCATACATCTAGATCCCTGTTCCCAATGACACTGGGAATATTAGAATTAGAAAATCGGTTATTCATTTCCTGTGTGTGTATATGTGTGGGTGTGTTTTGTCATGTTGGGTATATCCCATCTAGGATGTATAAAGAAATGAATGTGTTTTAAAGTAAGTGGGTATGGTCAATTACTGTGTTTAATGTAAGTTGGAATAGTCACTCTCTGTGTGATTATGCCACAAATTGGACATACATTTGGCATCATTTCTTTTAGGATTTTAGGAACTGCTTTTTATATCTTGTTTTGTTTTATAACAACTTAAATGATTACATTGTCCTAACTCAAATCTATAAAGGAAAGAGTACTCAGAGAAGTCTAGGTTTTATTTCTATCCCCAATCTCTGTTCCCTCCTTCCCTATCCTAGGTAGCATTTCATTTTATTATAACTTTGTAGTTTATTCTTCCGTTTTTTATAATGTAAGTGTAGTCACATACACAGATGGAGATAGTGTGTATACTCATTCCCCATGTGTTTCAGCTTTTATTGTAAATATTTCAAACCTGTAGGAAAAAATAAGATTTGTGCAATGATCACCTTGTATGCCTTTCACCTGGCTTCATCAGTTAACATTTTGCCACATTTGTTGTATTTATTTATCTGTATTTGATACTGCTGAACCATTTAAGAGTAAGTTGCAAACATGAACAGTCACCTTGTTCCTAAGAACAGAGGTTTTTCTGTGTATCAGTAATACACTAGTCAAATTTAGGGAATTTAACATTGATGCTCTATTACCATAATGCGTAATAGTAGTATACCATGATATTATAAGCTAGATGTTTTGCCAGCTGCCCCAACAACAGCATTCATGGCATTTTTCTAAACCCAGATCTGGGATCCAACCAGATTCATCCATTGCACTTAGTTGTCAGGTCTTCTCTGTTTCCTTTGATCTGAAATAGTGCCTCAGGCTTTCCTTGTCTTTCTTGACATTGGCATTTATGAAGAATACAATCAGCGGTTCTGTAGAAGTATCCTTTAATTTGGACTTGATTGATTGTTTCCTAATGATTAAACTTAGGTTACTTGTTTTGGGCAGCAACAGTTCATAATTGATACCATATTCTTGTCAGTGCATTCCATCAGGAAGTACTTACCATTTGATTAAGAGGATATCTGGCAAGTTTCTCCACCAAAACTACCTTTTTTCTCTTTGAAAAGGCTTATGGGTAGAGAGCTAGAGACTGTGTAAAAAATACTCCCTAACAAATTTTCACCCAGCAGTTTTAGCATCCATTGGTGATTCTTACCCAAATCACTTATTACTATAGTGGTTGCAAAACGGTGGCTTTCTAATTCTGTTATTCCTTCCATTTGGTGTTCTATTGTAAAAGACCGTTTTTCCATCCCTTCCACTTTTAAACACACATTCACTCATTTATTTTATGTGTTTATATCAATACAGATTTAAGAATTTTCTTTTTGTTTAATGTTATAATCCTTTGCTGTTATTATTTTAATTCTCAAATTTTAATTGATTTGGCCAGTGGAAGTTCATTCAAGCTGGATTTTATGTTTTTTATATGTTTTATCATGTTTTCATCAGTTTTTGAATACTACCTACCAGTTCTAGTCAACATTATAGGAGTCTTGTCTTTATATCTATCCCATTTATGTGTCACTGTAAAAAATAGAACTACTGGGTAAAATTAACAATTTCCTTGTAAAATGTTTGTCTTCAGAATATATCCCGCTGACATTAGATAACAAAGTACCAAATTCAGAAGTTACTTGGAGTAATTCTTTTTATCTATATGTGCAGGTTGCTATATGATCACTTTGCTATAAAATTAGGCTTATTTGGTTTTTTGTACTTAATTTTTGTGAGTTTTCCCCCATCCTTCTTTGTTTATCTTTATCTTTATCTTGGTTAACTTTTATCTTTTAACTTTATACAGTATTTAAAATATCAACATGGCTCCAGAAATAAAATCATATAAAATAACATGCTCAGAATTATGAGGCCCTTCCCTTTCCCTTCTCTGCTTCTCAGCTTACTCCATTGAGTGTCCTGGTGTTTCCTTCTTGTGTTTATTTTTGAAAAAATAGATAGATGGATATAGATGTAGGTTTTTCTTTTTAAAATGGTAGCACACCAAATCTGTTTGGTACTTTTTGAAATGTAACAAAATGCATAGAAATCTCCCCATGCCATTTAAAGAGATCATCCTCATTCTTTTTTTACAACTGGTTAGTGCTCCTCTGTGAAGATGGATCATAGTTTATTCAGTAGGTAGCTTGTGTGAGCACTTCAGGTGTTTTCAGTATTTTGCTAATTTTTTTGCGATGAATAACCTTACGTAAATGTTGGGCTTTTTTGTTTGTTTTTTCATGTATTTAGAAATATATCTTCAAAGCACATCCCCAGAAGCGGGATTACTGGGTCAAACAAATGTAGACTGAGGAGCCATGTGCTTCATAGGTTTGGGGTTACTGCTACAGAAGCTGAACGCACATGTATCTTTGCTAGGGTTGAGAGAGTCCTGTCGAGGTTATACTGTTTCGTGTCCCCAGCACCAGTGTTTGAGAGTGCTTGTTTTCTCACAGCCTCCCCAACAGAGTATGTGGTTAAATTTTGGGCCTTTTGCTAATATAATGGGAGAATTGGTGGGAGTAATGGTATCTTACTTTAGTTTTAATTTGCAGTTAATGTAATTATGAACAAAGGTGAGCTTTTCATTTAAGTGGAGATTTTTTTTAATCCTGTACCAAAGCTGTTTGCCTTAGTTCTAGGTAATTTTTTTAGATCAATATCATACTTAGGAAATTTCCTAACTGTCATATCATATCCTATAACCATTTCATAGTTTACTATTTGACATGGTCCCACTTAATTGTAATTCGACTACCAAGACAGAATGCTGTCTGCAATGATGATGATAGAAGCTTACCCTACAACCCAGCAATAGTATTACTAGGAATTTATCCAAAGGGTACAGGAGTGCTGATTCATAGGGGCACTTGTGCCCCGATGTTTATAGCAGCACTTTCAACAATAGCCAAATCATGGAAAGAGCCCAAATGTCCATCAACTGATGAATGGATAAAGAAGATGTGGTTATATATACAATGGAATACTACCTGGCACTGAGAAAGAATGAAATCCTGCCATTTGCAACAATGTGGATGGAACTGGAGGGTATTATGCTAACTGAAATAAGTCAGGCAGAGAAAGACATATGATTTCACTCCTATGTGGAATTTGAGAAACTTAACAGAAGACCATGGGGGAAGGGATGGGGAAGAAATAGTTTCAAACAGAGAGGGAGGCAAACCCATATTAGACTCTTAAATACAGAGAACAAACTGAGGATTGATGGGGGTGGCAGGGGAGAGGGGAAAGTGGGTGATGGGCTTTGAGGAGGGCACTTCTTGGAATGAGCACTGGATGTTGCATGTAAGCGATGAATCACGGGAATCTACCCCTGAAACCAAGAGCACACTGTATACACTGTATGTTAGCCAACTTGACACTAAATTATATTTTAAAAAATACTAATAAAAGATTTTAAAAAGATAAGGACAAAGATACATTTTATGACCTAGTTTGTGTGACTTTCAACACAATAGCTAATATTTGGCAATTTTGTTACATTTAGTTTTTCTACCCTTCATTCATATTTCAACTTTAATAAAATAAACTATATTGGCTTACTTAAAAATATACATATAAGTATGTGCCATCATAAACTCATATTACATTGAAACTTTAGGAAAATATAAAAATCTAAGTTTTCATCATTGTGTGTTTAGTTTATTTTTTTATTCTCGTTATATATGAAGTTCTGAAGTTTTTTGCTAATGAAAAATATCATTTGTAGCAGATACTATGAATGGTAGATAACTTAAAAGTGACTAAAACCTTAAATTTTAATGATTTGTTTCCTTTCCATCAATATATCTTTATATTTTGCCCATCTAATTATATTTTCATTTACCTACTTAGATTCCTTAAATGCATACTGACTAAAATAGAAAATTTACTATATATATAGTTCCACAAGAAAATTAGATAACTGAATGTTTATGGAAATCAAAACAACCTTGTAATATTTTTTCAGTGTTACCAATGTGTACTTACAAACATTATTAATGTAATATCAACCAAGTTTTAGGTAGAAAGCAGTAGATATTGCAAGTTGGGAATAGGGACAATTGATATTGAACATTAATACCATGATTTCTAGTCATATTGAAACTACTGTATTAGTTTCTTAAAATTTAGTTTACAGTACGTTTAAAGCATATTTACAGTATGTCCTGTGTCTAAAATAGGAAAAAAAAATCAAATTTTTCTTAACAAATACAAGTGTCCTCTCGCCTGTTGACCTCAGGTGACGTTCCCAGAATGTGTACGGTGGATGACAATCGAGTTTGACCCCCAGTGTGGCACTGCGCAGTCAGAAGATGTCCTCCGTTTATTGATTCCTGTCAGAACTGTTCAGAATTCAGGATATGGACCAAAATTGACATCTGTTCATGAAAATCTTAACTCCTGGATAGAATTAAAGAAATTTTCAGGGTCCTCTGGGTGGCCTAGTATGGTTTTAGTGTTGCCAGGTAAGTTGTTTTTTTCTTTTCTGTTTTATATGGTAAAATATATGCATTTATGACAATTATGTTTAGTAAGGATACAAGATTGAAAACATTTACAAACATTGAGAAGAATTTCTTCAAGTCCTACTATGCATCTGGAGTGCACTTGAGTAGTGAAGAAGACTCTAGACAGAGGGCATAACACGACTGAGTTTTCAAAGAGAGAATGTCATGAGGATCTTGTGAAAAAAGTTTAGCTTAACCAAAGCAGAGGGTTAATATTGAGGAGTGGATGTCTGTATAGTTGGGAACAAACTATGGAAGAAGTGAATTTGATCTTTTATTTTCCCAATAAGTGCTAGACTTGGAGAACTTAGGGCTTCTTCCACTCAAGAGAATTGGTGAAACACCTCACGTACTGAGTTACATTAAAGCTGTTGTTTTTAGTTCTTCAGGCTTGAGGATGTGTGTGTGTTGGGCAGGGCGGGGGGGGGGGGGGTTTCAGAGATAGAAAGCATTTTTTATTGCTATTGCTAATGTTTTCCTTTCAAAGAAAGTTTGTAAATTATTAAAACTGCATGTAGTGTGTTGTGTTTTTAACCAGTTAACCATAAATATTCTTGTGATTCCTCAAACTCATAGCCTGTTTGAATTCAGAAGCTTTTGTCTTCTAGTCTGACCTGCCTTGTTTGTTTGTAAGGAGCCAGGTTAGAGGATTGCTTACTGACTGAAACAGAAAAGGCTAACTAACCTAGGTTACCCTAGAAATAGATAATTGAAAAATGATTGCTCATGTAACATGAAGGTAGAACATTTGATTGAGGAGAGCTTGATCATAAAGAAAAATAACAATTCACTTGAGATGATTCTGTTGTTGGCTGGAGTTGTTTTTAGCAATTATATTCAAGTAGATACAGGAACACCCCCCACCCCCAAAAAGCCTGGGCTTTTTAGTAACTGATTTGTATTGCTACCTATCTTGAGATAGATAAAAGGGAAATTTTAATAAAGTCATTTCAGATTTTGAACTCAATGTTAGCTTTTTTTTCTTAGGAAATGAAGCCCTTTTTTCATTGGAGACTGCATCAGATTATGTGAAAGATGACAAAGCTTCTTTCTATGGTTTTAAATGTTTTGCAATTGGATATGAGTTTAGCCCTGGACCTGATGAGGTAGGAATGAATTATCTTCTCATTGTGTTAAGATTGTGTTTCTGAGGGCTGCTATTGACTAAAGTTGTGTTTGCTGCCTATGTTCACGAAGCCTGAAATTTAAAGAATATAATTTAAAATACCTTGTAGTTTAATTTTGTGTAGTGTTTTTTGTTTTTTAGTGTTTTGTTTGTTTGTTTTTGCTACTTTTAATACATGAAGAGAATAGAGTCTGCAACAGAAAGTATAATTGTACCTGCTCCAAACTTGCTCAGGTGGCTGTACCTTTCTGAGTAAATAATAGAATCTGCTTTCCCAATGGGGCCAATTTAGTTTCTATTCTAAATGTTTCAAATCACACAATAAAACAAAATCAAGGTGAAAAAAATGATCATGTTACTTCAAAGTAATGAATGACAAATTCTTTGGACAATGCACCTGTAGACCTGGACCTTATAACATGCAGTAGACATTTTATTGACCCTCTTCCACTCTTAATTTAACCACTAGTTGACCTGTTCTTTCTGGTTTCAAAAGTTATGCTTGGATGCAAATCACATTTTGTTGATAATCCACATTATCTTCGAAATATTTTATCCTCCAGATATTTTTTAAAGCAGCTCATTTTATCTTATTTTCATTTCATTTCACTTCATTTCATTTTATTTTATTTTATTTTTGGGATTCTCCAGGGTGTCATTCAGTTGGAAAAAGAATTAGCCAATCTTGGCGGAGTTTGTGCAGCTGCTTTGATGAAAAAGGATCTAGCACTTCCTATTGGTAAGTCTGGTCAAGTATTAGGTGTTTATGATTTTGTTAAAAATTTCAAGAGTAGAATATGTTTATTTTAGGGCATTCTGAAATAAATTAGCAAAATGAATTCAGTAGTCCCATACATTCATGAGTAATAACTATTTAATACGCTGGTAGTTTGGGTTTTCTGTACTGAAGATTGAAGAGTATCCTCTAGTCTTTTCTATTCACACACAGACATGCACACAAACCCTCCTTAGGCACATACATGCTGTGTGTCAGACACTGGGTTAAACATTAGGTACATAATAGTAAACCAAAAGTTTTGAGATAATTTCTTAAATATCCTTGTGGACATATCAACTAGACAGTTGGATATTCATTGCCTGACGCTCAGGGCACAAGTCAAAGGAAATGTCATTTGAACATAGTTGAAATTTAAAGGCATGGGACCATGTGAAAGATGAGCTAGGAAGAGAATGCAAATGAGAAAGAGAAGATAGCCCAGGATCAGAGGTGGGACTGCCAAAGTGTCAAAAATGGATAGAACGGGAGGAAGAGCATGTAAAAAAGACTGGTACAGCAGCGAAGGAGGTAGGCGTAAAACCAGGAAAATGGACATTGATGGGATTTTTTAATGTAGTTGAGAAGTCAATTAAAATCTACGATTGGATGGAGAGACTTGTTGGTTACATATATTCTCAATAAGAAATATATCAGTGAGATGAGAGAAACATAAGGCCTTTAGAGTAGAGGGAGAGAATGGATGGTCAGAAAAGAGACACAGGTTAAATATAGATAGCTCTTTAGAAGAATTTTCCTGTGAAGCACAGGAGAGAAATGAGGTATTGGCAGGAACAATACCTCTTTATAAAATGATACAAATTTGTGTGGTATGTGAATCAATTTATGATCAGGATGGTAAAGATGAAACTAAGGTTAGAAATATTTACTGATTCTATGATGCTTAGACGTGGTTTAACATTTATCTTCACAGTGTTTGGGAGTAAAAGACATTATTATTGTATTTCCCCAGTTCTCACCCTCAGAAGTTCATTTGTAGCTCCTCCCTCGAAGACTACACTTTCCGCCTCATCCCTCCTTCCTCCCTTCTCATTCTCTGCTCTTTTCTTCCTTCCCTTTTTCCTGCTCCCTTCCATGCTTCTCAGTTCCCCTGCTCCTACTTAATGTTGACACAGGTATGAGGAAATGAGACATGTTGTGTTCTCTTTCTATGAAGGAAATGGGTGTAGCCTTTGGAGGAAATTTGTTAATACCTGTTCAAATTTTACATGCCGTATACTTTTTGATACAGCAATTTTTGTATGTACTTGCACAAATGCTTAAAAATATATGTTGTAAGAGAGATATTAATATAGCAGTGCTTGTGATTGTAAAACATAGAAGCAACTAAAATATCTATCTGTTGGAAACTGGTTAAATAAGTAATGATACATACAAGGGGAATACATGAGACTGTTAAAAAACAACAACAAAAAGAGATTTCTATGTTCTGACCAAGAAGAATTCCTAATTATGTTAACTGAGAAAAGTTTCAGAAGAGGGTCCCATTCTTCGTGAATATTATGTTATATATATATAATAATATATGTGTATGTGTGCATGAGTATATATGTTGACACACACACACGTACTTATTTGCACACAAAGTTTCTTGAATAATACATAAACTGTTGACATTTTATTTTCAGAAGGAGGTAGGTAGGAGAATTTTTCATTCTACACTTCTGCAAAATTTGAATATTTCCTTTTGAACATGTATTACCTTAGTAATAGTTTTTAAATTAATTAAACTATCAAAGCAACTTTAATAAATATGGTTGGTTTTTTTTTAATGTTGCCTTATTTTTGAAGGCAAGAGATCCAGAGAATGAGCAGAGAGGAGCAGAGAGAGAGGGACACACAGAATCTGAAGCAGGCTTCAGGCTCTGAGCTGTCAGCACAGAACCCACAATGGGGCTTGAATTCACAAACCATGAGATCATGACCTGAGATGAAGTCGGACGCTTAACCGACTGAGCCACACAGGTGCCCCTAAATGTGTTTTATATGAAGCAATAAAGGAGAAAATGGATGGAGGATACACTCACTATCTTATGTTTTCCTATAAATTACTCTTTTTACTAAAGGTATAGATAGCTCTTGTATAAGATAACCAAAATAAAAAGGCCCAGATTCTGAGTAATTAGTTCCTTCATTTTGGAGGGTAGAGGGGAATTTGAATACACTGAATTCAAAAGTGCACATTTATATGCCTAAATGTAGTGTGTGTGTGTGTGTGTGTGTGTGTGTGTGTGTGTGTGTTGCACATCACTTGGTAGATACCTTTTGAGTATTGCCTTGAGAATTATAGCCTTATATTTACACTGAAAATTACATTTTAAAACATAAAGCACTGAGACTGATCCAGAATGGTAATAGTTCTTTCCAATCTGGAATATCAGAATTGTGAAAAAGGTGTGAATAAATGCAGAGGACGAGAGAGTTAAACTAAGTGAGGTGCCTGGGTGGCTCAGAGGGTTAAGCATCCTGCTCTTGATTTCGGCTCAGGTCATGATCTTGCGGTTCATGAGTTCAAGCCCCATGTCCAGCTCTGTGCTGACAACATGGAGCCTGCTTGAGATTCTCTCTCTCTCTCTCTCTCTCTCTCTCTCTCTCTCTCTCTCTTTCTCTCTCTCTCTCTGCCCCCCTCTCTTTGCACCTCCCCTGCTCTTGCTCTCAAAATAAATACATAAACTAAAAAAAAAAAAAAGCTAAACTAAGTATTAATATATGTTACTAAAACTTTTCATTTACACAACAGGTAATGAATTAGAGGAAGATCTTGAAATTCTTGAAGAGGCTGCATTGCAGGTATTGTCACAAACATCGTAAGGATAAATTTGTACATTGATTTGAAAGCAGTATTTTCATTCACATCAACCTTATTTTTCTTGAATATAGGGCTTTCATTAAGTACTTCATTCTGTTTATTGACAGATAATACATAACTTATAATATCTTGATAGGAGAAACCCAGGTGAGTCCTTGCTGTGCTGCATGGAGGTTGTTAAATCTGAAGTGAACATAAATCCTGCCAGAGAAGGAAGTTACCAAGTGCCAAGGGTTTAGGGAAGGGCTTTGCAGAGCTGTTGACATTTAAATTGGATCTCAAAAGAAGTTTTATTTACCGGTCAGAAAAAGAGGGAAATGGGTGTTAGTAGTAGTAACTTAAATAATTTCTATAGAGTATTTTATTGTATCTTTAATATTATCTGTTTTTAGCATTTACATTTTGAGGTCAGTATTCTCTCTTGCATCTTATAGTTACAATAACTGAAGTTCAAGGAAGTTCTGTGACTTGTCTAAGAATTCAGCTAATTAGGAGACAGAGGCTAGTATCCAGGTCAACTGTTAACCTATAGCTGGTTGTTTACATCTTATTCACTTCCCAAGATGAATTGATCATAGCAGTAATAATAAAAACAAACATTTATTTGATCCTGACCTTATCAAGTACTATTCCAAACACTTTGCATATTTTAACTCATTTAGTCCTCATGAATGAGAGACTCTTATTTTCCATTTACAAGGAGGCATGGAGTGCTTAGGTAACTTGCCCAGAATCACATAGCTAGTAAGCAGCTGGCTAGAATTTGACCTCTGGCAATTGGGTGACAAAGTCCATGATCTTGATTACTATGCTCCAATTATAGAGAGCCCTGGTATCCTCAATAATGTTAAGAAACTTCTACGTTTTAAAAACCCACCAGCTTTTGTTTTTGTTTTTAAAAAAGAGTTAAATTTTTGTACTTTAAGATAAAAAAATAAAAATTCGATAGAGATTTAATAAATACAGTATGTATCAGACAACATTCTAATTAAAGAGAACCATCAAGGAGTTCATATGTTATTTATCCTTACAGAGATTATAATGGTTTATAAAATGTCATTTAGGCCTGATATAAAGAGATGTTTATTGTGCTTCTGTTAAAGACAAAAACCCTCATATCCCAGATTGCCCACATTTTTGGCACATAAGGTAGATGTCATGTGGTCTAATACCTACTACTTGTTAGGCAGCATAGTGTGCACTTTGTATGTGTTATATAATTTAAATTTTACAGGAACTACAGAAGAGAGATATTATTTGATTACCAGTTTATACATTTTGCAGATTCAGGAATGGTGTGTAATCTCTTAGCTCAAGAGCACACAGCAGTGCTTGTCTAAAAGTCAGGAATTGAACTCAAATCTGTTTGATTTTAAGGATCATGATTTTTGAAATTGTGTATCTCAGAGAATGCAGAAGGTACTGTTGTATAAGTGTCATAGTAGTGGAAGCATAATCCTTTTCTATGAAAAATATTTTGTTTCAAAATTTATAAGATAGTCATTAAAAAGTTTCTAGAGTTTCAACATTTAAAGCAGATCTTTCAAAAAGGTAAAGTTTGCTTGTCAGGTCAGTGAAAACTAAAATTTCAGTTGTATCTGCCTCTTTTTCTTAATTTTAATTGAGGCTTAGACAGACTAACGGAGTTTATGTGCAGCCACAGTCAGGCTTGTATCCACATGTTGTCCAAGGCAGGACCTTGGTAGCCACCCACCTAAGAGAGCAAAGATAATCCACCCATGAAAGATGCCAGTAATGGGGACACAAAAGGTGAGAGGCCTCCACAGCTGCCTGCAGAAGGGAGCCCTGGCACAGTAGAGCGAGAAGAGATGCACCTTCTCAACCTGCACGTCTCTGACGTCACTTGTTTTGGTGGGAGGAAGGAGGCTGGCTATCCCATATTTTTCCCTCCTGGAGGTTTGTTTTCTACTTGGCAGGCTACAGGAGCACTGGGACATGGAGAGAAAATGCTTTCCCCGAAAAGGCCTACCTAAAATTGTGTGCAAGTTCAAGAAACTCATGTAATTAAAATTGTATGTTTTCAAATACATGAATATTGTCTTACCCAACAGGTGTGCAAAACCCATTCTGGTATTCTTGGAAAGGGTTTAGCTCTTTCTCATTCACCAACTATATTAGAGGCGCTTGAAGGAAACTTACCACTTCAAATCCAAAGCAATGAACAGTCCTTTCTGGATGATTTTATTGCCTGTGTTCCAGGATCAAGTGGTGGGAGGCTTGCAAGGTAATGTGCTGTAAGTGCTACAGCGACTTATTTCAGGGCATGCCTCACTCTTCATTTCTGAAGAGAAATGGAAGGGAAAGATGTTAAAATGAAGCCTGAAGAATCTGGTTTATGTGTTTTGAACTTGCCGAAGTATAAAATGGTAAATATTTTAAAATACCTTTAAAGAATATGGTAGTTGTTAGTTGATTATTTTATAGTTTCCTAGGTGAACTTTTATTTATTTAAAAAATAGACGGAGCACATGGTATAATTGAGAAGTCTAGGAATTTTAGACTAAACTTAAATTTATCACCGTATGTTATTTTAATATGATTTCTTTAAAACCTACAAATGATACAAATATATTTAGAATTTAAATGAAATCATTTGGGGTTGGTTGTAGAGTTCTCATTTATCTTGTTGCTATTTTTTTTTATGAAAAGAAAAAATGTGCTGGCTTGTGTGATTTTACTAGTAAATATAGAAGTCTTACTTCTTCCCATTTCTAATTTTAAAAATAAAGAGATTCCTCTTTAGTTTTGAAAAATCAAAATGGTGATTGGAGGATAGAGAATTTTTTTAAGTCAGCCTCACTGCTAACTTTGTGGACATTTTTACATAATACATGACAGAATTACTTATAACTTATCTCCCAGGACAACTTGAATGTAGATCATGGAATGAATTCAAGAATGAATATCCTGGGGCACCTGGGTGGCTCAGTCAGTTAAGTGCCTGACTTCAGCTCAGGTCATGATCTCGCATTTTGTGGGTTCAAGCCCTGCTTCAGCCTCTGCACTGACAGCTCAGAGCCTGGAGCCTACTTCAGACTCCTTGTCTCCCTCTCTCTCTGCCCCTCCCCCACTTGTGCACACTCTCTCTCAAAAATAAATAAGCATTTAAAAAAAAGATTATCAGTTTCTTCTATTAAAAAAAAAAAAAAGAAGAATGGGTATCCCAAAGTGTAGAAATTTGGCAAAATTTACATGGAAGGGAAGGTAATAGGGAAGATAGTTGAGACACTGGATGAACAGGAGATGAACAGTAAGTACATCTTTAACCTAGCTGTTCTCAGGCAGCAGAATGCCATTACTGTCACTGCTTTTACAGATGAGTTGTTCTTTCTCAGATTTTCAGGCTGGGAAATCCGGGCAGATCTCCCTCAGTAAGCATGAGTGTACTGGGACTTCAAATATACACAACCTAAATTTGTTTTCTTGGTTATTTTGTGTCAGCTGTAGTTAAAATTTCAAGTTTTCTGATTTTAAAATTATTTCTATTTACAAAAACATCAGAAACCTCCTGTACTTTGTCATATTTTTTTAATGACTGCGTCATTAACAATTTGCAAGGGAGACACTTGTGATTGTCACTGAATTGGAAATGAAGATACTATTTGGTACAAATGTTACTCATTTGGCTTAATTTCATGTTAATCATTGAAGATATTTATGAATGTTTGCTTTTTTGCTTGTTTTTTCATCACTGCTAGGTGGCTTCAACCAGATTCCTATGCTGATCCTCAGAAAACATCTTTGATCCTGAACAAGGATGATATTCGTTGTGGTTGGCCTACCACCATAACTGTTCAAACAAAAGACCAATATGGGGATGTAGTACATGTTCCCAATATGAAGGTAATTATATCAGAATTAAATTAATAGTCATCAAAGCACTATTATTACTAATAAAATTTTAGAAAAAGCAAGTGTTTAGAGTCCACTTGCAGTACTGTCTTTCTATTTGTCAATAGAGGAAGCTGAAAAATTGTGTAAGGACTTATATTAATTAGCACCTAATTTTCCAAGTTATTATTTTTTTTTAATGTTTATTTTTAGAAAGAGACAGATGGTGAGCGGGGCAGGGGCAGAGAGAGTGCAGGAAGCACAGAATCTGAAGCCGACTCCAGACGCCGAGCTTAGCACAGAGCCTGATGGGGGGGGTGGGGGGCTTGATCTCATGAACTGCAAGATCATGACCTGAGCTGAAGTCGGACACTTAACCAACTGAACCACGCAGGCGCCCTCCAAGTTATATGTTTTATTGTTTGTTTTTTACATTTAGCTGGGAGCTATAGTGATTCAAGGGAAGGATAAAAAAGTGTTCATATATGCACACAGAGGGAAGGCCTTTAATATAAAGTGGTTGAATAAATCGATGAAGGAACACATTTTAAAATTTTGTATATATATTTTTTTTTACTTTTTTTTAAATGTTTTATTTTATTTTTGAGAGACAGAGAGAGACAGAGCATGGGGGAGGGGGCGGGTGGAGCAGAGAGAGAGGGAGACAATATCTGAACCAGGGTCCAGGCTCCATGCTGTCAGCACAGAGCCTGATGTGGGGCTCAAACCCGCAAACTATGAGATCATGACCTGAGCTAAAGTCAGACACCTAACCGACTGAGCCACCCAGGCACCCTGTATGTATTTTTTAAAAGACACTAATACATTCTGTATTTGGTACTATTGAAACAACATTTAATTTAAAATATAATATTGATACATATTAAATTAGAAATGATGGCAGTTCCTCAAAAAGTTAAAAATAGAATACCTCACAATCTAGTAAACACTGTTGGGTATTTACCCAAAAAATACAAAACACTGATTCAGAGGGATACATACACCCATGTATTTACTGCAGCATTATTTACAGTAGCCAAATTATGGAAGCAGTCCAAGTGTCCATCAGTAGATGAATGGATAAAGAAATGGATTTTAAAAATGGATGTATACACACACAATGGAATATTATTATTCAGCCATAAAAAAGAATGAAATCTTGCTATTTGCAACAACATAGATGGAGCTAGAGAGTATAATGCTGAATGAAATAAGTCCGAGAAAGACAAATATTAAATGATTCCTTATGTGAAATTTAAGAATCAAAACAAAGGAGGTTGTTGGAAGATGAAGGCATAAGAGGGCGCTAGGCTCACCTCGTCCAGCTGATCACTTAGATTCCACCCACACCTGCCTAAATAATCCAGAAAACCGCCAGATGTCTAGCAGAACAGACTCTCCGGAGCCAAGTGTGGATAAGAGACCTACAGAAGACGGTAGGAAGGGCGGAGAGGTGGTGCGTGCTACACAGACTGGCAGGAGGGAGCAGGGGCGGTGGAGGGGCAGCCCGCCTGGCAAGACAGAGCCCCCAAAGTCTGGCTTGCAAAAGTCGAGGGGCCAGACTCCGTGAGTTCTGACAGCCAGTGGGATTAACATCTGGAATGTTAAAGTCAACAGCTCTGCTTGGAGAGCAGGAGGGCAAGAGGACATTGAGAGGGAGAGTTGTTGAGCCAGGGAAAACAGACCTCAGCTCGGTGGGGAATAAAGGCGCTGGCAAGCGCCATCTCCCTCTCCCATCCCCCAGCTGTAAACCCAAATGGAACCAGTTCCCATCACCCAACTTGCTTGCACCCCACAAACACCCAACGCTGTGCTTCTGTGGATCCATCCCTCCAACGGGTCTGCCTCCCCACTGGTGCTGCAGGGCCCCTCCCCCAGGAGACCACCACAGCAAAGCAAGCTAAGCCTGCCCCTCCCGCCCCTGTGCACCTTGCGGATCCACCCTGGCTAATAGGCCAGATCCCATCAAAGCAGCACCACAAGCCTGTCAGTGTGCAAGTAGCCCAGACAGGGGCCACACCACTCCACAGTGAGTCCTGCCCCTGGGAGAGGGGAAGATAAGGTACCCGCCAGTCTGACTGTGGCCCCAGCCATGGGCTGGGGACAGACATCAGGTCTGACTGTGGGCCCCGCCCACCAACACAAGTTACTCCAGACAGCACAGGGGAAGTGCCCTGTAGTTCCATGCCACCCGAGGGACTATCCAAAATGAGGAAGCAGAAAAACTCTCCTCAAAAGAAACTCCAGGAAATAGCAACAGCTAATGAATAGATAAAAAACAATTTAAGCAATATAACAGAACAAGAATTTAGAATAATAGTCATAAAATTAATCGCTGGGCTTGAAAAAAGTATAGAGGAAAGCAGAGAATCTATTGCTACAGAGACCAAGGGACTAAAAAATAGTCATGAGGAACTAAAAAATGCTATAAATGAGGTGCAAAATAAAATGGAGGTAGCCATAGCGTGGATTGAAGAGGCAGAGGAGAGAATAGGTGAATTAGAAGATAAAATTATGGACAAAGAGGAAGCTAACAAACAGGTAAAAAAAAATCCAAGACTATGAGGGGAGAATTAGAGAACTAAGTGACACAATCCAACAAAACAATATCTGTATAATAGGAATTCCAGAAGAGGAAGAGAAAGAGAAAGGGGCTGAAGGTGTACTTGAACAAATCACAGTTGAGAACTTCCCTGACCTGGGGAAGGAAAAAGGCATTGAAACCCAAGAGGCACAGAGAACTCCCTTCAGACATAACTTGAATCGATCTTCTGCATGACATATCATAGTGAAACTGGCAAATACGAGGATAAAGAGAAAATTCTGAAAGCAGCTAGGGATAAATATTCTCTAACTTATAAAGGGAGACCCATAAGACTAGTGGCAGACCTATCTACTGAAACTTGGCAGACCAGAAAGGAATGACAGGAAATCTTCAATGTGTTGAACAGAAAAAAATATGCAGCCGAGAATCCTTTACCCAGCAAGTCTGTCATTCAGAATGGAAGGAGAGATAAAGGTTTTCCCAAACAAACACAAACTGAAGGAATTCATCACCACTAAACCAACTCTACAAGAGATCCTAAGGGGGATTCTGTGAGTGAAATGTTGCAAGGACCACAAAGTACCAGAGACATCACTACAAGCATAAAACCTTCAGACTCTACAATGACTCTAAATCCATATCTTTCAATAATAGCACTGAATGTAAACAGACTAAATGCTCCAACCAAAAAACATAGGGTATTACAATGGATAAAACCCAAGACCCATCTATGTGCTGTCTACAAGAGACTCATTTTACACCTGAGGACACCTTCAGATTGAAAGTGAGGAGATGGAGAACTATCTCTCATGCTACTGCAAGTCAAAAGAAAGCTGGAATAGCCATACTTATATCAGACAAACTAGACTTTAAATTAAAGGCAGCAACAAGAGATGAAGAAGGGCATTATATAATGATTACAGGGTCTATCCATCAGGAAGAGCTAACAATTATAAATGTCTATGCGCCGAATGCAGGAGCCCCCAAATACATAAAACAATCACAAACATAAGCAACTTTATTGATAAGAATGTGGTAATTGCAGGGGCCTTTAATACACCACTTACAACAATGGATAGATATCTAGACACAGGATCAATAAAGAAACAAGGGCCCTGAATGATACATTGGATCAGATGGACTTGACGGTTATATTTAGAACTCTGCATCCCAAAGCAACAGAATATATTTTCTTCTCCGGTGCACATGGAACATTCTCCAAGAGAGATCACATACTGGGCCACAAAACAGCCCTTCATAAGCATAAAAGAACTGAGATCATACCATGCACACTTGCAGACCACAATGCTATGAAACTTGAAATCAACCACAGGAAAAAGTCTGGAAAACCTCCAAAAGTGTGGAGGTTAAAAAACACCCCACTAAAGAATGAAGGGGGTCAACCAGGCAATTAGAGAAGACATTTAAAAATATATGGAAACAAATGAAGATGAAAATACAACAATCCAAACACTTTGGGATGCAGCAAAGGCAGTCCTGAGAGGAAAATACATTGCAATCCAGGCCTATCTCAAGAAACAAGAAAAATCCCAGATACAAAATCTAACAGCACACCGAACGGAAATAGAAGCAGAACAGCAGAGACACCCCAAACCCAGCAGAAGAAGAGAAATAATAAAGATCAGAGCAGAAATAATATAGAATCTAAAAAAAAAACCGTAGAGCAGATCAATGAAACCAAGAGTTGGTTTTTTGAAAAAATAAACAAAATTGAAAAACCTGTAGCGAGGCTTCTCAAAAAGAAAAGGGAGATGACCCAAATAGATAAAATCATGAGTGAAACTGGAATTACTACAACCAATCCCTCAGAAATACAAGCAATTATCAGGGAATACTATGAAAGATTATATGCCAACAAACTGGACAACCTGGAAGAAATGGACAAATTCCTAAGCACCCACACACTTCGAAAACTCAAACAGGAAGAAATAGAAAAATTGAACAAAGTTCAGCAAATAAATTGAATCAGTTATCAAAAATCTCCCAACAAGGGGTGCCTGGGTGGCTCGGTCGGTTAAGCGTCTGACTTCGGCTCAGGTCATGATCTCACGGTCTGTGAGTTCGAGCCCCGCGTCGGGCTCTGATCTGACAGCTCAGAGCCTGGAGCCTGTTTCAGATTCTGTGTCTCCCTCTCTCTCTGCCCCTCCCCTGTTCGTGCTCTGTCTCTCTCTGTCTCAAAAATAAAGAAACGTTAAAAAAAAATTTTTTTTTTTAAATCTCCCTGGTCTCCAGGACCAGATGGCTTCCCTGGGGAATTCTACCAGACATTTAAAACAGAGATAATACCTATCCTTCTCAAGCTGTTCCAAAAAATAGAAAGGGAAGGAAAACTTCCAGAGTCATTCTATGAAGCCAGCATTCCCAAACCAGACAGAGACCCAGCAAAAAAAAGAGAACTACAGGGCAATATCCCTGATGAATACAGAAGCAAAAATCCTCAACAAGATACTAGCAAATCGAATTCAACAGCATATAAAAAAAATTATTCACCATGATCAAGTGGGATTCATTCCTGGGCTTCAGGGCTGGTTCAACATTCGCAAATCAATCAATGTGATACATCACATTAATAAAAGAAACGAAAAGAACTATATGATCCTGTCAATCGATGCAGAAAAAGCATTTGACAAAATTCAGCATCCTTTCTTAATAAATACCCTCGAGAAAGTCGGGATAGAAGGAACATACTTAACCATCATAAAAGCCATTTATGAAAAGCCCACAGCTAATATCATCCTCAGTGGGGAAAAACTGAGAGCTTTCTTCCTGAGATCAGGAACATGACAGGGATGTCCACTCTCACTGCTGTTTGCTAAGATAGTATTGGAAGTTCTAGTGTCAGCAATCAGACAACCAAAGGAAATCAAAGGGATCAAAATTGGCAAAGATGAAGTCAAGCTTTCACTTTTTGCAGATGACATGATATTATATATGGAAAATCCGACAGACTCCACCAAAAGTCTGCTAGAACTGATACATGAATTTATCAAAGTCACAGGATACAAAATCAATGTACACAAATCAGTTGCATTCTTATACACTAACAATGAAGCAACAGAAAGACAAAGAAACTGATCCCATCCACAATTGCACCAAGAAGCATAAAATACCTAGGAATAAACCTAACCAAAGATGTAAAAGATCTGTATGCTGAAAAGTATAGAAGGCTTATGGAGGAAATTGAAGAAGACACAAAGAAATGGAAAAACATCCATGCTCATGGATTGGAAGAATAAATATTGTTAAAATATCAATTCTACCCAAAGCTGTCTACACATTCAATGCAATCCCAATAAAAATTGCACCAGCATTCTTCTTGAAGCTAGAACAAGCAATCCTAAAATTTGTATGGAACCACAAAAGACCCCAAATAGCCTAAGTAATTTTCAAGAAGAAGACCAAAGCAGGAGGCATCACAATCCCAGACTTTAGCCTCTACTACAAAGCTGTAATCATCAAGACAGCATGCTATTGGCACAAAAACAGACACATAGACCAATGGAATAGAATAGAAACCCCAGAACTAGACCCACAAAAGTATGGCCAACTAATCTTTGACTAAGCAGGAAAGAATATCCAATGGAAAACAGACAGTCTCTTTAACAAATGGTGCTGGGAGAACTGGACAGCAACATGCAGAAGAATGAAACTAGACCACTTTCTCACACCATTCACAAAAATAAACTCAAAATGGATAAAGGACCTGAATGTGAGACAGGAAACCATCAAAACCCTAGAGGAGGAAGCAGGAAAAAAACCTCTCTGACCTCAGCCACAGCAGTTTCTTACTTGACACATCCTGAAAGGCAAGGGAATTAAAAGCAAAAATGAAGTATTAGGACCTCATGAATAGAAAGCTTCTGCACTGCAGAGGAAACAGTCAACAAAACTAAAAGGCAACCAACAGAATGGGAAATGATATTTGCAAATGATATATTGGACAAAGGGCTAGTATCCAAAATCTATAAAGAGCTCACCAAATTCCACACCTGAAAAACAGATAATCCAGTGAAGAAATGGGCAGAAAACACGAATAGACACTTCTCTAAGGAAGACATCCGGATGGCCAACAGGCACATGAAAAGATGCTCAACGTCGCTCCTCATCAGGGAAATACAAATCAAAACCACACTCAGATATCACCTCACACCAGTCAGGGTGGCTAAAATGAACACATCAGGAGACTGTAGATGCTGGCGAGGACGTGGAGAAACAGGAACCCTCTTGCACTGTTGGTGGGAATGGAAACTGGTGCAGCCGCTCTGGAAAGCAGTGTGGAGGTTCCTCAGAAAATTAAAAATAGACCTACCCTATGACCCAGTAATAGCACTGCTAGGAATTTACCCAAGGGATACAGGAGTACTGATGCATAGGGGCACTTGTACCCCAATGTTTATAGCAGCACTCTCAACAATAGCCAAATTATGGAAAGAGCCTAAATGTCCATCAACTGATGAATGGATAAAGAAATTTTGGTTTATGTGCACAATGGAATACTACCGTGGCAATGAGAAAGAATGAAATATGGCCTTTTGTAACAACATGGATGGAACTGGAGAGTATTCTGCTAAATGAAATAAGTCATACTGAGAAAGACAGATACCATATGTTTTCACTCTTACGTGGATCCTGAGAAACTTAACAGAAACCCATAGGGGAGGGGAGGAAAAAAAAAATAAGGTTAGAGAGGGAGGGAGGCAAAGCATAAGAGACTCTTAAAAACTGAGAACAAACTGAGGTTTGATGGGGGGTGGGAGGGAGGGAGGGTGGGTGATGGGTATTGAGGGCACCTGTTGGGATGAGCACTGGCTGTTGTATGGAAACCAATTTGACAATAAATTTCATATTAAAAAAATAAAAGAATCAAAACAAAGGCAGAGAAAAGAGAGAGAGAGACACCAGGAAATAGACTCTTAACTGTAGACAACAAACTGATGGTTACCAATGGGGAGATTGGTGGGGGAATGGATGAAATAGGTGAAGGGGATTAAGAATAAGTACACTGTGTGATGAGCACTGAGTAAAGGACAGAATTGTTGAATCACTGTATTGTACGTCTGAAACTAATATAACACAGTATATTAACTATACTGAAATTAGAATTTAAAACTTAATAAAAAAATTAGAAATACATGAATTTGGATGGTAAAAGAATGAGGAATGGAAATAGTCATGTGTTGTATTAATGTATATAGTTAGTTGGATACCTCTTACCTGAGACTTTAATTAATAATGACATTTTAAAGCATATTGCAATGCAGAAAATGAATCCATTGTGATCTAATGTATTAATGTAAATATCTCATTTAAAATTTTTATTTCTAAAAAAATTTATATTGAATGAAAATTTGTATAGGCAATCCCCAGCTAGCCCCACCCTTTCCCAGATGTATTACAAAGCGATTTGGTTGTTTGGAGTTTAGAGTTCATTAATCCACAAAATCCTTTTCACTCATAGAGTAGTTTATAACAGAAAGCAAAATACCTGTCATTCTATAGTATTTCAGTACTCTTAGAGTATAAAATTGTTCAGTGATTCACTTCAAGGTTCATAGTACACAGGCAAATGTACTGATGCTAATTTACTTAGGGTAAATACAGTTGTTTAAAGAAGGATTAAATAAAAATATGTCAAAAAGTAGTAGCTATCATTTAAAAAATCAAATGTCTTTAAGTTTGAAAGCACTTACTTTTTATCTTTCCCCCTCCCCTTTTTTTTATTACATTTAAAGTTTTAAACTTTTAATGATGGCAGTGTATATGAGCTGACGATTTTACTATATACTTTTAAACTTATGTGTTTTAAATATAAGGTGGGTTTGGGGCACCTGGGTGGCTCATTCGGTTAAGCACCGGATTTTGGCTCAGGTCATGATCGCGTGGTTCGTGAGTTCAAGCCCCGTATCGGGCTCTGTGCTGACAGCTCAGAGCCTAGAGTCTGTTTCAGATTCTGTCTCCCTCTCTCTTTGCCCCTCCTCTGTTTGTGCTCTGCTTCTGTGTCTCTCAAAAATAAATAAACATTTAAAAATAAAATAAAATAAAGTACATACAAGATGGGTTTGTAATATTTCCGGGACATTATGTCGATCCAAATTTCTTATGTGTTATTTTTTAAGATTTCTCAATGGACTACATTTTCTTTGCAGAACAGCTAAACTTGAAATTAGTGCTTAAAATATATGGAGATGGAGCACCTGGTTGGCTTAGTCAGTTTAGCATCCAGACTCTTGATTTTGACTCAGGTCATGATCTCACAGTATGTGAGATTGAGTCCTGCATCAGACTCTGGGCTGACAGTACAGAGCCTGCTTGGGATATTCTCTCTCTCTTTCTCTCTCTCTCTCTCTCTGTCTCTCTGCCTCTCCCCTGCTTGCACATGTGTGCACACTTCTCTATCAAAATACATAAACATTTAAAAATAAATGAAATATGTGGCGATTGTGGGAAAGCCTTTTTACTTGAATTAGCTGATAAATAATTTAATGTTAAGAATTTGAGAATTCAGTGTAGATTCATTCTACTTTACTGTATTAATGGCGGTGTTTGGTTTTATTTTACATTTTTATATCTATGATGATTTCTCCCAAAAGCCAAGGCTTCTTTTACACTGTGTTTGCAAGATTCATTCTGTGGAACTAGCTCGAGGTCACTCTGGCACACCTTTGAAGGGAATGCCCAACATGGACCAATGATCACCTAAAATTTATGGAGTTGTGGGTCCATACTTGTAAATTGTTTCTTTTAATGTGTTATAGGCAATTATATACTAATAACATATGTTTTTTATAACATCATGGTTAGGTGGAAGTGAAAGCCGTTCCTGTTTCTCAGAAAAAACCATCTTTACAACAAGAGCAAGTGAAGAAAACTCAAAGGCTGCCTGGCAGTCCTGCAGTAGCAGCAGCGCCTTCCAACACCGATATGACTTTTGGCGGGCTGGCCTCACCGAAGCTGGACGTGTCCTACGAGCCAATGATAGTGAAGGAGGCTCGATACATTGCCATAACAATGATGAAGGTAATTTATTTTTCTTATCAGAAACATTTTCTTTTTCACCATTTATCCCCTTAACAAACATTTCAATGATCCAAACGCACACACAGAGTTACAGGTCTAGAGAGCTGTCAGTAGATGCAAAACATGTAATATTTTTTTTAGGGTGATTTATTTTCTTACAAAGAGGATTTTCATTTATTTTTTGGCAATGTCTAGGGGGATTACCGATAATAGATCAAGTTAATACAATCAGAGATTGAGATGATTGAAAACTGAATTTCATTTGCTGCAAATGTATTTGTCTACTTTCAGTTTCCATTTCTCCTGGAACTTAGCCCTTCAGGAATTCAGTTTAGTTAGGCCCCCTTTGATTTTTGGGTTCTCTCACATGCCAACCTCATTTCGTTGGGTTTCCTACTTGAGGTTTTCTTGTTCTTTGATGCCCTTAGACAGATATTTTAAATATTTGGTGCAGCTTTTTTAGTTCTCTTTAGGGGTAATGTTAGACTAAATTAGCAAGTTGTGCATTAGTTAAAATAGGAGTTAGGAATTTTGCCAGTAACAGAGACCAGTGGTGAGCCATTGAACCCTTTCAGTTAGAGCAATGTCACGGTTAGATTTGTGTTTCATAAAGGTCATGATCGAATATGGAGAATAATTGGACAAATAATCATAAGGCATGGTTAGGTTTGAGTCTCTTTAGGAGACTGTTGACGTAATGTGGTATGATGTGCTAATCCCTTGATTTAGTGAGAATAGATTCAAAAGATATTTAGTATCAGTAGGACTTGGTGGCTGAAGGGAATGGAGTAAAGGGAAGGAAGAATTAAAAGATGAAGTTCCAGTTTGACCTTACATAGTAAGATTGATAATGCTGGAGGAGGAGCAGGTTTTGGTTGAGGAAGGTAATAGTTTTGAATGTGCTGGGTTTTGGATAACTCTGAAATATTCATGCAAAGATATGTAAAAGGAAGTTGGTTGTGCAAACCTAAAGTGATTATAGTCTGACCTCAAGAAAAGAACTTGAGAGTAATTAGCACTGATTACTCATGATATCGTAGAAGTAAATGATATCTATCTTCCATGGTGAGTGAAGGGAGAAGTTCCAGGACAGGATCTGGATAAACACCAGTATCGGTGCTTCTCAAATTTTGGGGTACATTAGAATCATCTGGAACACTTATTTAAAAAGGAGATTTTCCAGTAATCTGAAGATTTAGATTCAGTAGGTCTAGAGAGAAGCTCAAGAATTTTCATATTAAACAAATATGCAGAGTGATTCAAATCAAAACCTACACTTTTGAGAAACATTGATTTACAAGACAGGTTAAAGGGGAAAAAAAGGAAAGAAAAAGAAAAAAAAACCACATTGATAAGAATATTCGCCAAAGAGATAAGACATCAAGCTAGGGCCAGTGTATACTTTTGCTGCTTTTCCTACCACTTTCCATACGGTAACTCATATAATCCTCACAACAGCCCTATAAGTTACTGTTTTTGTTCCCATTTACATGTGTGGAAACTGAAGCACAGAGAGAGATTTAGTAACTTGTTCAAGGTCACACAAATGGCAGTAAGTCCCAATCCATGTTTGATTTTCCTGACTTCTTCCCCCAACTACTTTATGGCATGTCTTGAAAGTAAAGAGCAGTTTGGGAAGAATTGACAGTGTTCTGCTGCAGAAGTGAAGTTTTGAAAAGGATCTAGCAGCATTGAATTCATCAATGATCTCGGCAGAGCAGTTTTAGAGGCATGGTAGGTTTGTGAGTTTATAGATGCAAAGGAATGAAAGTAAAGACAAACAAGTATAGAGCAGGTCTTTCAAGATGTTAGGTTATAAAAAGAAACAGAGGAAATAGAATTGAGTGAAGACTTTAGAATTTGGGATGAATAGAGAAAGGCTTAGATGTTTTAATGCTGATGAGAAGACAGTCAAGAGGAAGGAAACCAGGAAGATAGTCCAAGAGAGATGAAAATAGGGTCTAGAGCTCCAGAGGAGGGGTGGGCCTTAAATAGCATTGCCTCTTGCACCTTACCAGGAGAGGGAAGAGAAAGTAATTTATACAGATGCTAGTTAATTTGTAGGTTATGTAACCAAAAGAATTATTTAAGATAGTAATTATATGTTGGAGATAGGAGTGATGAATGTTAGGGTCAGGATTTTGAAACAGAGGGAAAAATGAAATGGTCATTGTGGAGAATAAAAGAGAACTGATAAGGAAAGATTTATCGGCCATCCTTGAAGAATCAGATGAAACTAAAGATCATGTATGAACAATGCAGTGTGTGTCATATGAACATGGATAAGGTAATCAGTTGGATTGATTCTGCATTAAAGTTTTGTCAGGGAGCTCCACAAATGAATAGTGAGAGAAGGGAGTTCAGCAGATAGTGGTTACAGAAAGGACAGTGGAACCTAATTTGTTTGGAAAGGAAGATCCAGAGAGAAGGAGTTGGTGTGAGAAGGACTGGTAGTCTAAGAATAGATAAACTAAGGGTCACTGAGGCAGAAACTGTGAGCAGCCATTTTGTTTTGATTCAGAGAACAATTCTATGGAATCTCACAGGTCTATGACATTTGGTGTGAGTGGCTTAAGGAGAGTTGAAGTGAAGTTTGTTGAGGTTGAAGAAACAAGGGAGCTAAAAAGCTGGAGTCTTGGATGAGTTAGTTGTCCACTGACTTAAAGAATTCAAAGATAAACATTCTCATCCACTTTCCATTTTTATTTAAGGGATTTATTTTCTGGTTCCCTTACCTCCCAATCATTTCTTTAGTTTCCTGTGAACATGATTCAGTTTGTATAATTTATTTTGAAAGTCCAGTTACCAGAACCAGATTCAGTATTGCAAGACTGTTCTCAGTCGCCTAGGGTTAGAGCATTTATAGAAAATCATTCCCACACTGTCTTTTGGAGACAGCAGTGTGTGTTCCAAGAAAGAGATTTTCTTCTATTAGCCATTCACACACACTGTGTGCCACTCAATAGTCAGCCAAATATTGTGGAGGATGGAGAAATGAAATATGATCTGTTCTTTGATTATTAAATGTATAATGTGTATTTTGAGGGAAAGTGGTAGAGCAGAAAACATTGTGCTGGGAATCTGGAACCGTGGGTTTTCCCGTTGGACCTAACCGTAAGGGCATATTTCTCATTTGTAACTTTGTAGTAAGTGAAAGCAGCTAGATCTTTTCTAAATCACACTATGAAAAGAGAAAGGGGGGGATGAAGGATGGAGATTTGTGACTGGTGTGGGTGTGCCTCTCTTTACTGTAAGTACAGTAGAAGTTACAAGTGAATGAACCGTTGCAGAACGTTACCTGAACCTTGAAAGATAATGGTTAATTTGGCAATGTTACAGGGGTACAAAAATACTGGGAATAATGTGACAAGTTTCAGGTACCTACAGCCCATTTTTGTCTTTGTATTTCACGATAATTTCTTCCAGACTTTTGTTATTTTTATTAAGAAACAGATTGTTCTACAGGTCCAGTTGCACCAATCTGTATATTACGGATTCATATCCCGTTTTGGTTATATCAGTTACAAATCCCCTTCTCCCGTCCTCTCATATCCTTGCCCTTTATTTATAGTGTGTGTTTGGGAGAAAGCTAAAATTTTAATGTACTCAAAAGATAATATCTTTTTTTTTCCCCCTCTTAATTTGTTGATGGTTTGTTTGTTACATTCAGGTCTTTAACATGCCTAGAATTTATTTTTGTAAATGATGTGATGCAGGTAATCGATTTTTTTCTTTTTCTTCTATATGGACAACCAGGTGTCTCAGCACCATTTATTGAATGTTTTATCACTATCTTAAGAATGTTTCTTTTTTTTTAATGTTTTTATTTTATTTTTGAAAGAGAGAGACAGAGACAGAGAACAACAGGGGGAGGGGCAGAGAGAGACACAGAATCTGAAGCAGGCTCCAGGCTTCCAGCTGTCAGCACAGAGCCGGACCCAGGGCTCAAACTCACGGTCCGCGAGATCATGACCTGAGGCCTAAATCAGATGCCCAGTGACTGAGCCACCCAGGCACTCCAAGAATGTTTCTAATGAAGGGAGCCTGTGATGGCTTAGTTGGTTAAGTGTCCAACTCTTGATTTCAGCTCAGTTTATAATCTCACAGTGGTGAGATTGAGCCCTGTGTTGGGTTCTGGGTTGACAGTACAAAGTCTGCTTGGGATTCTGTCTCCACCCCTCCCCCACATGCGCATGTGCATGTTCTTTCTCTATCTGTCTCTCTCTCAAAATAAATAAACTTTTTTTTTTAATTTTTTTTTAACGTTTATTTATTTTTGAGACAGAGAGAGACAGAACATGAATGGGGGAGGGTCAGAGAGAGAGGGAGACACAGAATCAGAAACAGGTTCCAGGCTCTGAGCTGTCAGCACAGAGCCCGACGCGGGCCTCGAACTCACGGACCGCAAGATCATGACCTGAGCCGAAGTCGGGCGCTTAACCGACTGAGCCACCCAGACGCCCCAATAAACTTTTTTTTTTAAAGAATATTTCTAATGCGTTATTGGTCTTGATGGATTTATTTACCTCCCTGGATTCTTACTGGTCTCTTTCTTAAAGGTTTATGAAAATTACTCATTTGAAGAACTGCGTTTTGCATCACCAACTCCTAAAAGGTAAGGACCATTTTTGTAACACATAGCCAAGATGTATATTGTCAACTGCTTGCAACTAAAATCATCCTGCATTCCAACTTTATTTTCCATAATAGATATTTTATATCATTTTTAAATTTCCAGTAGATTTACTCCAGATTTTATAAAGTGTAGATTTGCAAATAGAATGTATTTATCTCCAGTTCTAATACTGCCAATATGGTAAATAATAGTAAGGTATTACAGAAAGAATAATTAGTATCTAAAAATATATATATTGGCTTGTTTAGAGTTCATTAGTTTGTTTTTCCATTTTTTTTCTTCTCTCCTTCACCTAATGAGTCACAGAGCAATTTCAGTGTATGTTGTAGTTGTATTTTCAGTTATGAGGTCTTAATTTTTCAGCCTCTGAGTAATTTTAACTCCATATTTAAGCAGATTTTTTGACTTGCTGTTTTATTTGCTTGTTAGAAGTACTTTTTAAAATGGATGCCTTGAAAGAATTATTAGATAGGTTGTACCATAAAACTTAGAAAAAGCTCCAAGGTGAACCTGAAAAAAATACTTATATGTTTCTATTATATCACATATCACATGACTTATAAGAAATTAACAGGTTACTATGACTTTATTCTAATATGTATTAAAAATAGTTTTAATGCACAATCTAGAAAGTTTTCTATAAAAATAGCCAAGTTTTGAGAACATATCTTGGTCTAGAAAAAGGAAAGTAGCATTTTGTCTTTGGCTTAATTTTACTTACAAAATGTCCATATAGTGAAAGCAGGTGATTTTTATAAAATAAATATGAGCTGTATAGATTTACTGCATGTTAAATAAGAAAAAACTGGCCATTTGCCAATAAATAGGTTTTCATATACATTTGACATTTTAAACCTAACTAAAATAGTCTCCTGTCTAAGTCAATGAATTATTTATTCAGCAATATTGTTAAGCATCCACTTCGTGAAAGGCACTGATAACAGGCTCTGGGATACTTTTATGAACAAAATAGACAAGGTACTCGTTCTTATTACATTTATATTCCTGTGGAGAAACAAACTATAAATAAGTAAACAAAATAGGAATAATAAGTAAAGTTATTTGATGGAGAGTGATGGGGATGGGGCAGGGCACCAGAAGTATTGGGTGACAACAAAGGCCTATTTGAGGAGGTGGTTTTTGATTGCAGAGCTGGATGGTAGTTGGCCATGTTAAGATTTGGAGGAAGTTCATTCTAGGTAGAGGAAATCGAGGGTGGACAGAGCTAGATGTGTTTGAGGAACAGAAGGAGAGTGGAGCAGGAGAATAGTGAGCAAGAAGAAAAATGGTTGAGGATGAGGTCAGAGAGCTAGGTGATGGCCTTGTTATATAGGGACTGGTAGGCTGTGTTAAAGAGTTTCACTTTTCTTCTGTGTGGATTAATTTGGTGGGTTTTAAGCAGGAGAATGAGACACTGTGATTTATAGTTTTTAAAAGATCATTCTGGCTACTCTTTGGAGAATGAATTACAGGGGAGCAGGAGTGGGAACAGAGAGATGAGTTAGACACTGTTAGGTGGCTTGGACTAGGGGTGGGTGGGAGTTAGAAGTGGAAATGAAGAGTGGATGGATTTGGGATATACTTAGAAGATGAAGCCGATAGCCTTGCTGTCAGAAAGGAAATAGGAAGTGAAAGAAAGAGAAGATCCAGAGTGATTATAGATTTCTTCAGCTTCAGCAGTAGTATAGAATATATAGCAGTATAGCAGTATGGGAGCTGTCCGACTTTGGTCTGCAGACCGTATTAGGCCTGTTTTTGTAAAGAAAGTTAGGTTAGAACATAGCCTTACTCATTAGCTTATATACTGTCTTTGGCTGCTTTTCACGCTACAGTGGTGGAGTTAAATAGTGTGACAAAGACTGTTTGGCACAATAGACTAAAATATTACAGAAAATGTTACTGATCTCTGGTATAGAGTATCATGATTTTTATGAAGACCAAAGAGTCCGAAATGAGCAGGTGTTTTTTTGCTCTCTTTTGTTGGGTGCTGTGCGAGTAAGAAATAAGAGTTCTTCTTTGGATATGTTAAAGTTGAGATGCCAAGATGCCTCTTGGTTATCTAAGTGGAGATATTTCATTTTGAAATTCAGAGGAGAAATAAAATTCAGAGTCATCTATATTGAGATGGTGTTTAAAGCTGAGGACTGGGGGCGCCTGGGTGGCTCAGTCGGTTAAGCATCCGACTTCAGCTCAGGTCACGATCTCACGGTCCGAAGTTCGAGCCCCGCGTCGGGCTCTGGGCTGATGGCTCAGAGCCTGGAGCCTGCTTCCGATTCTGTGTCTCCCTCTCTCTCTGCCCCTCCCCCGTTCATGCTCTGTCTCTCTGTCTCAAAAATAAATAAACATTAAAAAAAAATTAAAAAAAAAATAAAATAAAGCGGAGGACTGGATGAATGATCAACTAGAAAGATGCTATTGAAAGAAAAAAAGAACTAGACCCAAATCCTTGGACATTCCTTAAGTTAAAAGCGGTGGTCAGAAGTGAGAGAGCCAGCCAAACACTAAGAAACAGTGGCCAGTGAGGAGAATGTTGTGGAAGCAAAACAAATATATTTCAAGAAAGTAGATTTCAGCTGTCAAATGCTACTGAGAGATTGCTGAGGATAAAGAAACGACCATTAGATTTGGGGTCATTGGTGACTGACAATGAGCAGTTGCAATGAAGTGGTGGGAACAAAGGCCTAATCAGGATAAGTTTTGGGAGAGAATTGGAAATGAGGAAATGGAGAGGGTGATTGTAGACAGTTCTTTAGATGAGTTTGAAATAAATGGGAAAAGAGACATGAGACCTTATTAGGTCCCATATATCAAGGGATGTTTAAGGTAGTGTTTAAGA
Organism: Acinonyx jubatus; assembly: GCF_027475565.1. Taxonomy (NCBI): domain Eukaryota; kingdom Metazoa; phylum Chordata; class Mammalia; order Carnivora; family Felidae; genus Acinonyx; species Acinonyx jubatus. The sequence continues at coordinate 50,487,523 of NC_069380.1, read as the reverse complement.
TGGAAGATTCTGAAGTTTGTATAGAAATGAGATGGAAATAGAAATGATTCAGGAAAGTGGGAGAAATTGATGATGAGTGAGAGAGAGAAAGGTAATTATAGCATGGAAGTGTTGATAGAATGAGATTCACAGCACAAATGAAGGGGTGGCTTCGAACAAGACCTAGGGCACTTCTTGCATGATAACAGGAGAGAAGATAGAGAAATAGAAAGTAGGTTTATTAATCTGAGAGCAAATTTGGAGTTGTATCTAACTGCTTCTGTTTCTCAGTGAAAAATGATAAGGTCATGATCATCTGAGAGGAAGGAAGAAGGGTGATGGAGGCTTGAGGAGAGAAAGAAAAAATGAAATTCAGTCATTTTGGAGGGTAGGAAAACATACTATCGCAGGGCAATAGGATTGACATTCATCGTAAATAATACCATTAGAAATTACGTTAATGATGTTGTCAGCTGTTTAACCAAAAGTAAATTTTCCAATATCCATCTTATTTCTTTTCAGACCCAGTGAGAATATGCTGATCCGTGTCAATAACGATGGCACTTATTGTGCAAATTGGACTCCAGGGGCTATTGGACTCTACACTATTCATGTGACCATTGATGGCATTGAAATAGGTATTCTTTTTTTTTTTTTTTTTTTTTTAAGTTATGGTTACTTACTGCAAACAACTAGACAGAATTGTCTTTCTAATTTTCTCCTTAACTTGTATCATAGATATGGACAGTTTTCATTACTTATTTGGGGCTTCATTTCCTCATTTACAATGAGTACTTAATTAGTAGCTTCATAACATTTCAAAATTTTCTAATAATTTATAGTATCAATATAGCTCTCATGACTCCCCCCTCCATTCTCTAATGTGATTGGTCAGGTATGATCTTTATGATGCTAAATTTATAACCATGTGAATACCTCATCTCCTCCTCTTGGTCTGTCTTCCTTTCCTGGCTTAGAGCAGAAACCATCTCATTCATCCTTGTATCTCCCAATCTAGTTCAGTGCCTGGCACACAGTGGCTGCTCAATAAATATTTATTGAATGGATGAATTTTCTTTATCCACCACTAACTTTGAAAAGTATATTTCTTTTCCTTTCAGCATTAATCATTTACTTTTCTTTAAACTATTCATATAATAGGACAACAGCAAAACAAGAAAGCTCTAATAAATGTTTATCAATGTGAATTCCTTATAATACTCTTTCCTGATGTTTTTCAAGAAAAAGGGCTTCTGGGGCTCCTGGGTGGTTCAGTCTTTTAAGCCTCTGACTTCAGCTCAGGTCATGACCTCACGGTTTGTGAGTTTGAGCCCTGCATCAGGCTCCACGCTGGTAGTGTAGGGCCTGCTTGGGATTCTGTCTCTGTCTGTCTCTGCCCCTACCCTACTTGCTCGCTCTCATGCACTCTCTCTCCCTTTCTCTCTCTCAGAATTAAATTAAAAAAAAAAAAAAAAAGTAAAAGGGCTTCTATAATGAGGTAGATTTAGAAAACCTAAAACTCTCATCTTAGATATTCATACAGTTCACACATAATCCACATTAACAGGGATTCTAAAGTTGAAAAGGAAGAGGGAGTCAAGGTAGAGATAAAAGCAATTACTGATTAACATTCCACCAAAATACCCTTGGGGAACTCTGGTTTAAGTAGTTTGTTTTTATAGTGAAGGTAAAGAGATACGTTATGTTGATATAACTGTGTAGAATATATATTAATGTAACTGTATGGAATCAGATATATCAAATTCACCTGTACTGTTCCAGAGACCTTTATCTTCAGTCTTTGCTGCACTCTCCTTTATTTCAACATATCCATAAAGCTTTTAGTTTGGCAAACTTTAGTTGATTCTGAGCAAAACATTGTTCTAGGTAAGACCATTCCTATTGAGGCTTAACAACTTACTGATGATTGCAAGATAGAATGGGCAAATAAAATCAGATGAAGTAGAATATAAGTAGTGACATGCGAGAGGTACCAATTACAAGAATTCAAAAGTGAAGGGAGTCAAGAGTGTCTTCATCTTCAGTAATGGTGGGGTGAAGAAAGCTGATGCACAGTAGATAAGAAAAATCCACTTATATTTGTTTTTTGAAATGAAACTGAAGAAAAAGATTCATATTTACTTAGCATCACCCATTTTCTTTCCTACCTTACAAACTCAGCTCTCTCCCCAAGGTGACCAAACTCAGTAGGCTGGGACTTGCTTGACCATAAGCAAAGATAGATAATAATTCATTAGAGTAACAGTGATATTAATAACTAGTATTTATCAAGCAGTTAATATATTTCTAGCACTGTTTTATGCACACCTTATGTGTGTGCATATTTTAAATTCTTTCATTCTTACAGTACCTCAGTGAGAGAGGTGCTCTTCTCATTCTCGTTTTATAGATGAAAACAGGCACAGAAAGTCAGACAGTTAGCGGCAGATATGGGAACAACCAAGACAGTATAACATGAGAACCCCAGCTATTAACCACCCTGCTGTGCCGCCTGCTGGTCAGAATGGTGATTGGTGTAGATGATGAAGTAGTACTGATGTTGTAATTTGATATGGTGATCTGGTGCAGTGATCTGATGTTGTAAGATAGCACTTAATCTCACAAGGGTTTCTTTTCTTTTTATTTTTTTCAGTATCATTTCATATGTTCCAGATAAAGAATAGGAACCCTTTGTCTTTTCCTTGAACTTCTGAGAGACTCATTTGGAATGTTAAGGCCCCTTGTCAAATATTTCCTTTTTTTTTTTTTTTTAAGTTTTATTTAAAGTTTTTAAGTTTTATTAACTAACACAGTATAATTTAGTTTCAGGTGGACTTATCTAGAGAACATGCGGTGTTCATCACAAGTGCACTCCTTAATCCCCATCACCTGTTTAACCCATCCTACCCATGTCCCCTCTGAGAAACATCAGTTTGTTCTCTATAGTTAGAATCTGTTTCTTGGGCTGCCTCTCTCTCTCTTTTTACACTTTGCTCATTTGTTTCACATAACAGTGAAATCATGTGGTATTTGTCTTTGACTTATTTTACTTCCGTAATACTCTGTAGCTCCATCCATGCTGTTGCACATGGCAAGATTTCATTCTGTTTTAGAGCTGAGTAATACTCCATTGTGTGTGTATGTATGTATATGTATACATGTATACCACGTCTTCTTTATCCATTTATCAATCGATGGACACTTGGCCCATTTCCATAATTTGGCTGTTGTAGATAATGCTGCTGTAAACGTTGAGGTGCCTGTATCCCTGTGAATTAGAATTTTTTTTATTCTTTGGGAAAATACCTAGTAGTACAATTGTTGGATCGTAGGATAGTTCTAATTTTTAACTATTTGAAGCAGTTCCATACTTTCCTCCAGCCTAGCTGCACCAGTTTGCACTCCCACCAACAGTGTAAGACAGTTCCCTTTCTCCACATCCTCACCAGCACCTGTTTTTGTGTTGTTGATTTTTTTTAAGTTTTTATTTGAATTCCAGTTAGTTAACATACAGTGTAATACTAGTTTCAGGTGTACAGTATGGTGATTGAGCACTTCCATACGGCACCCAGTGCTCATCACAACAGGTGCATTCCTTAGTCCCCATCACATATTTAACCAATACTCCTACCCACCTCCCCTCTGGTAACCATCAGTATGATCTCTATAGTTAAGAGTGTTTCTTAGCTTTTGTTTTTTTTTTACCTTTTAAATATCTGTCACCTTAAAAAGACAGTATTTTGATACTTATTTTATTTGTTTGAAATTGTCTGTTGGGGGCGCCTGCGTGGCTCAATCAGTTGAGCGTCCGACTCTTGATTTCATCTCAGTTATGATCTCATGGTTTTTAAGATCAGTTCTTGAGATGAAGCCCCTCATCAGGTTCTGTGTTGATGGTATGGAGCCTGCTTGAGATTCTCTCCCTCTCTCTCTGCCCCTCCTCTGTTCTCTCTCTTTCTCTCTCTCTGTCTCAAAATAAATAAACTTAAATAAAAATAGTCTGGAGGCACCTGGGTGGCTCAGTCAGTTGAGTGTCTGACTTCAGCTCAGGTCATGATCTCATGGTCTGTGGGTTCGAGCCCCACATTGGGCTCTGTGCTGACAGCTGACAACCTGGAGCCTGCTTCAGATTCTGTGTCTCCCTTTCTCTCTGTGCCTCCCCTGCTTGTGCTTACTCTCTCTCTCTCTCTCAATAATAATAAATAAATAAGCTTAAAAAATTATAAAAACATCGTTTGTGAATGTACACAAGGTTAGGTTTAAGGATCCTCTCTCCCTTGTATTCACAAATGTTACAATTATCTTTCTATTCTTACAGATGCTGGCCTAGAAGTTAAAGTAAAAGACCCCCCAAAAGGGATGATACCACCAGGAACTCAGCTGGTCAAACCAAAGACTGAACCTCAACCAAATAAGGTTAGGATAGAATAAAATTAGAACCTGAATCGATTAGAGAGTGATTTACTAATTTTCTTCATTGATGCTTCAAGGTGGTTATCAAACATCTAATATTTTAGTTGACTTCAGTTTTTGAATATTAAATATCCCTAAATAAATTTGAAGAGTATTTTGTGATAATTCTAATCATTTCTAAATTATAGGACCTGTACTTTAGGCTTCTTTGTATAATGCCATAGTAATTTATAGGCCTTGTGTACTTTCTGTTATTGACAGTATACGATTAACAAAAAGTTTACTGAAATTAAGTGCATAAAGTTTATAAGGAAAGTATCCTATACTGTTAAAAGAAAAAAATAATTTCCCAACATCTAAAAAAGTAAATATAGGGATTGGGGTAAACTCCTTATTAAAAAGGTAACACTAGGAATAGAATTTGTATCATACCTTTCTAAAAGGAAAACTATGGCTCTTTTCTCTTTTTTATCATATGTCTTCAAAGTTTAGAAAGGAAATTATAAATATGTACGTTTTAATACTTCTAAAATTCTTTCATTATAAATAAGCCAGTGTTAACTTGCACAGAGAAAGCAACCACAAATAATTTTGGAAACTTTCTCTGAATTATAATACTTTCAAACCTGTTTAATTTTCTTAGTACTTATAAGATCTCTGTTCTATGATTTTCTATCTCAAGTGTCTGTCTTTGCCTTTCCCAGGTTCGAAAATTTGTGGCCAAGGACAGTGCAGGACTCCGTATCCGTAGCCACCCTTCCCTTCAGAGTGAGCAGATAGGCATAGTAAAAGTCAATGGAACTATCACTTTCATTGATGAGGTAATTTGTAAAGAAACACTTGGTAATACATTTTGAACAGAAAGTTTTTGCATTGTTTGTATAATAATATTACTAAATTTTCTGTTAGTATGTTTTAATTGGTTTGGATAGCATTTGGAAAGTTGTTTTGCAGATGCGTTGAGTTTCAAGCATTTTATTTTTCTTTATCAACAAAAAAGTAACTAAACTATATTTTTAACATGAAAGAAGCTCAGTTAACAAGTAGAACCTGTACAAGTAGTCACTGAAAATGGGTACAGCTTTTCTTAAATATTTTAAGTGTTGTTTTTAAATGTGTTCATCGTATTGCTTTAACTTTGGACAGCATATTTTTCTAGTAATACAACCAAGAAACTTACGATTATTAAATCATAAATTGAGGGGAGAAAAGAAGTTATGTTCTTTAGAGAGACAAACATTTTATTTTTAAACTATCTTAAAGTGTGATTTCTTTGCGCTTTTACTCATAAGGGACATTGTTTTTACTGTCTCACCATGTGAATTACCACATTTCTTGGCATTCTTTGCTGCTTTTTCCTTGAAGTTTCTGTTTTACTTACCGCCTGCAAAAACTAGATGTTTAATCTTCATGTCCACTATTATTTGCCTGCTTTGTAGCCCTGTAGCCCTTGCAAGCCTACTAGGACTTACAGGTGGGCATGGCTTGTTGTTGCTTATGTCTTGTAGATCCATAATGATGATGGTGTGTGGCTGAGACTGAATGATGAGACAATAAAGAAGTATGTTCCTAACATGAATGGTTACACTGAAGCCTGGTGCCTGTCCTTTAATCAACACCTTGGCAAGAGTCTTCTGGTCCCTGTTGACGTAAGTAAAAGGTGGTTTTAAAAAGCATAATAGGTACACTCTGTCCTCATTACAGGGCTTTCTTTAATTAAGGCTTTTCAGTTCTGAGGTAAACCACAACTAAATAACTTTTGCTTTGTTAGTGCTTGAATTCATAAGAGCTTCTGTGTAATGAAGGTGGAGTTTGGCAAAGCTAAGCACTGGTACTTATTATGGTCACAGGCAGGAAGTAGTAAATTAAAACTAGGCCTTTGGAATTCCTTTCAAAGATGTAGGGAATGAGAGTAGTTGTCTGTTATCACGCTGCTGTTTTCAATGAATTCTAAACTAAAAGTTGTGAACTCAGTATTACTATACATTCAAAAAGATGTATAACATTTCTGTTGTATGTTGGCATTTTGTAGTTCCCTGTGTTTGTCTAAGTTTGACTCTTTTCTTTCTTGGCTTATAATACTATTGTGTAAAAATGAAAAGGAGTTTTAGTCTCTTAGTGGTGTTACAGTGTTCCAACTAGAACTAAAATAAAAGCTAAATCCTAATGTCAGAGAATTTATTGAACCTCTGACAAATGCAGTACAGTACTTAGCTAGCACTACAGTGTCCAAAAATTGCCATAAACTCATAGCTCTGTTTATAATTAAACAGAAATATATGGTTTTTCTTCCTTTTCATCACTATCAAATGTATGTACTCCTTATGACACTGTTCATAAATAGCGCTGGTAAAATTTTATTTAAAAAAAAACCTTAGTATTTTAAACAGTTGAATTTCTTAAAAATCAGCAGCATATAAAGGTAGCTTATTATATCAAATCATTCAATATATTGTTTGTTTTCCTCTTTGATAGTCCAGAGTAATGTGCTCTTTCCAAAGGGGCAATTATAGAAGATGATTCTTTGAGGAAAAATATAATTGAACTTCTATTTCTATTTGTTGATCTCATACTTTATATTATTTTATATATGTTTTATAATAGTACAGTGAGGAGAGATATATTTCTGTGTATGTTTTACTAATAGGTGATAAAATTTAGAGAGTGTTGGAGTACTGTTTTACTAAGGTTAAGCTAAGCAATGACAAATACATAATTAAAATACAAACTTTTGAATAAATAAACCAGATCTTTAATTGTCCTCAGATTTGCATCTACAGTTAAAAATGAAAAGGATTTTGGCTGCCTGACTGGCTTAGTCAATAAAGCATGCGATTCTCAATCTCACTTGTGAGTTTGACCTCCATGTTGGGTGTAGAGATCACTTGAAAATATAATCTTTAAAAAAAAAAAGGGAAAAGAATTTTGACCCTCTGGAAGGACTAATATGGAAGAGAAATAATAATTCTTTATCATCTGTGGCCGAAAAGGTAGCCTTAAATGGCTTGAAACCACTATTGTAACCAAATATTCCTCAGGATTATGAAATTTATATTTTAAATGAGATAACATAATAACCATTTTGTTGTTTTATTGACAGTTTATGTTTAAAATTTTGATTAGTCTAGATTTTGTGTATTTTCAATCCCTGATAAGGCATTGTATTAAATTATATTATCTTTACTACCAACCCCCACTCCAAAATTTTCTTCTTAATTCCTTTGTTCATTTGAGGAGATGCTTTTGGAAGAGAAAGATATTCACACAGATGAAGCAAGACACTAAACAAAGGTAGAAAGGAGGAGCAAGAAATGCCGTGTGTTGAAGTTTTAAATCCCATCGTTTCATTTTGGAACAGTGGTGTTCTGTTATTTGATGCTTCTAAATCCCATTCAAGAGACTATTTATTGTTGAGGTCAGAGAGAGAAGGGCAGTAACAAAGGTGAGAAAGAAAGCTAAATGGGTGAACCATACAAATACTTCCTGATGGGTTTTCACTGGAATGTGAAAGAGGTTGTCCCTGACTTATTTGAAAAAATCTAGAGACAGAATAGTGAAGATCATAAAATGAAATGACTTGCAGTATTTTCTAGCCTTTTGTTATGCTGAAGAATGACATGAGTTCTATTTTAATGTAAATAACTCAGAAAGCCTGGTATCATTGATAAGGCTGAGGTTTTCTAGTTCCTTTATTTTAAGGAATGGTGGTGATTTGAAATCCTTACAAATTAAAAGAAAGATGCCAGTAAAAAGGGGTAAATACAGATGTAGATAAGACATTTGAAAACCAAAAAGGAGGAGAAAATGGAATTAAGGGCTCATTTGGAGAGTTGTTTTGTGAGGGAGGGGAGGGCATATGTATGGCAGTAGGTAAGTTTTTAGGGATGGAGGGGGAAAAGGAAGAGGTTGAAGAAGAGGATGATTTTTATAAAATAGAAGAGAGGAAAGGCATCAGTTGAGATTGAAACAAATGAGTTAAGTTAGAGGGTTTAGAAATGCAGTCAAGGTTTGGAATAGCCTTTAAGAGAAACTGATGGATCTGAAGAGAAACTACTTGTTTTTGGATTAGTGGTCCCTAAGGACCCAGAGAGACCACTGGATGTATCCATTCTGGATGCCCTTCCTCACCCATAGCCCTAAGTGTCCAGAATCAAAAGTGCCAAGAAATTAAATTATAACACTGGCTGAAATTTTGGGCTGCTGTGACAGAAAAAGAGGGACAAGATTTCAGATGCTGATGAAAGAGGCCTTGAGATCACCAACCATGGAATCCAGCCTCCGTTAGAAACGTGAAAGGACAAGTGGAGGTCCAAGGGACTTGGAGGCAGAATAAAATCCTGGAACAATGTAGGAGTGCAGTCTACCTAAAGAACTAGAAGGATAGGCAGTTTGTGTGATAAAGTAGAATATTTGAACTTGATTTCATAGAGCGTTTTACTGACTGATATGGCCCGTTAATGTGGCCATGAGCAGGTAGCTGAAGTAGAGTGGAAGTGACAGTCATCCTAACTGCCTCAGTCTAAGAACTAAAAGTCTCAGCAATTGGGCGATCATCCACATCAAACCAAAGACACAGATGATGGCAACACTGTGACTGGCAAGATTAAAGATGAAAGCGAATTTGTTTACCATTGGGGGAGGGGTCCCCTTAGATACAATACAAAGTCAGGGGACAAATGGCAATAGTTTGATGCTGGTTCCTAGAGAAGCATAGAGTAGTTTTAGTATAAAAATACTAGAACAGGTAGATGACAGAGGGTTTATATTTTATGTGGTCACCAAAAATGATAGAGGGGATAAAACTAACAGGCCTAGGGCTCCAAACAGACCTGGTATAAAGTTGCTTCAGTGCAGGTGTTAGATGAGGACTCACACAGTCAGCCTGGCATTGGTGAGAACAGGCTCATTTTTCAAGGTTTTGTCTGTAGGGACCCGCGAGGGCCTCTAACATAAGGAATATGTTACTCCGCAGGGCCAAACATTGATAGGGGGTGGAAGGAATAAGGATTCTATCTCACCTTCTCAGGGAACAAATAAGCTAAATAAATGTGCCTTTCATGTACCTTTCTACCTCTTCATTTGCATCTCTTACTACATTTACTACTGGAAAAAAACACATTCACTTTCCACCCACTCTCCCTTTCTCCTTGAGTCAATTTATGAATAAATCAACTATAATTATGGCTAATAATTGTAAAACAGTCCTCAGTAAAGAGAGAGAATGCAGAGATAAAAAATAATATTAGAAATAACCAAGGATGGATGCCACTAACTTAAAAAGATACAAAAATACCAAAAAGTTGCCTTCTGCAGTCTTTACATCTGCCTCTTCAACCTTTTCTAGTTAAAATAATTTTGCATTCACATCAATGTGTGTACCTTATCTGAATCTTGACTCAAACTGTTGGGGATGGTGGGGGTGAGGATTAGAAATTTGAACACTGAGTAAATACTTGATGAACTATTTAAAAAATCACCATAAGTAACCCTATTTAGAATAAGCTTTAGGAGCGCCTGGGTGGCTCAGTCAGTTAAGTGTTTGACTTTGGCTCGGGTCATGATCTTGCGGTTTGTGGGTTCGAGCCCTGTGTCGGGCTCTGTACTCGTGTTGTCATTGCGGACAGGTACTGTAGCTAACTGTTAGCCTGCCTAACAATACTTCATTACTTTGCTAAGAATTGATGGTAACCCTCACTTAGTACAAATGTGACTTTCACTCTGTTTTAGCACTTTAGTAATGCTCTAGTTCAGATAAATAGCATTGACTTTTCATATTATATATAACTATGTATTTTTTAAAGTATTTTTTGATCAATGGTAAGATCAGGGATAAATATGAAGAATGCAGACCCTTTTTTGTGAGGTGCTGGTGTTCTGTTAGAACTTTGTGCTCTTAAAAAAAGTGAAGGAGAAGAAGAAGAGCACTGTGCCCTTTTTAGAACACACTGTCCAATTTTACATCTTCGAGTCTTTATGTTGTTTCATTTGTCTAGGATGCTTTCCCTTCCTATTTTTTTCCTCTTTTTTACTAAATTTTCCTAGTTGACCAAGCTCAAAAATTTCTGTTGACATTTGTCTTCTCTGTACTTCCCAGTAATGCTGTATTTACTAATTTATTGGTTGTTCATTTAAGGACTATTGAGCCCTTATTAACGTACCAAATACTAAGATGGGAAGTAAGCATTGAGTGAAGAGGGGGAGGGAAGGGATATGAAATCAATAAGATGGGAGTGCAGTTCTTGCTCTTGGAGTACTCACTGTATAATATGGCAGACATGCCACATTCAAATAATTAAGTTGCATTGTAATAAGTTACAGAATGACTTCACCTAGGTGATATGTGAGGAGGGAAAAAGTCTTGAAGAAAGGTTGTCAGGAAAAAGTGACAAAGAATCAAATGTCCAAAGTTATGGAGGCCTGCTGTGTTTGGGAACTGAAAGCTAGTTGATAAGGGCTGACAAAGCAAAAGATTGGGGGTAGGAATCACATAAGTACTGGGGAAATTAGGTTTCCCTCTCTTTTCTCAGGTCGAAGTAGAAGAGCTCTACTTCTTACCCATAATGTTTAGTTTGTTTTTCTTCCCTTCAGCCCATTTGTATTTGTATACATTTTACTTCTCTTGTTAAGCTCCTTAAGGTTAAGGACTCATTAAGAATCCCTTCTTACTCATATTCTTTTCTTCCAAAATGTTAAATATTATATTTTGCACACGGTAGGCTTTCAACTTTGTTGAATACTACATTTTAATGCTTGGCATTTGGTATGATGTACTGTTCAGAATAATTCCTATCACCTATATGCTGCTTCTTCTCATTTACTTTTCTCTCATTTAATTTTGTTGTGACCTGTGATGTCATGTATTTTATCATTCTTATTTTTCTAGTGTCAACAGATAGCTACTCTCTCAAAATCACAAGTAGAAAGTAATAAATGAGACATATGGTCACAAAAGGACAAAGTAAATATAGCTATAAAAATCATACAACTTTAGTAGAACTCCCAAGTTAAGTAAATGTGAATATTCATAACCTTAATGGTTGAATGAGGATGAGTACCATGATACATGTTGGAGGTGACGTAGGTCAGTCTGAGAAATCAGAAGGCATAAAATGTTGATTTTTAAATTAAAATTCTAAAGATCTGGAAGCTACAGAATGTAAGCTAATAGAATGTTTCATACATTGGGGAAAATGTGCCTGGAATAGACCTTACATTTTGGGGGGAAAACGAGTTTACTTCTAGGATAGGAGATATTAGTGATTTAAAACTTCTAGGCCCAATTCTTTGGATACTTTGTCAGAAATGAGGTCTTCCAACATTGTGAAGGTTGAGTGGTAGAGTGTATATCAAGGAGAGTAAATGATACCTGGATGGAAGTATTCTAAGATATCTTTATAATGACTATATTATCTGAATTCTTGGAGAAACAGCTCATGTGTCCAAACATCTCCAGGCATTTATACAAACCACTTCCTTCCTCCATATGCTGATTGATGTTCACATACAGAAAGTAGGTTGATTTCTTCAAATTTTAGGGACCGGAACATACGGAGGAGAGATGAAGGGAAAATATCTTTTGGTAATCTCTCTGATAGCATTACCTGGGGTAATTGGTAAAATTAGCAAATGTTTCTCCCATTTTATGTCCCATTTCATTCTCTTGGGTTACCTGATGATGCCTGGTAGCCACAGCTTTAACATGCCCCGAATTGCTTGGTTTTGTTATGTTAATAGATTGGTGTATGTATATGCATAATCTGTTTTTACTATTTAACCTTAGTAAATACTAAGTATTAATGCACCATTAACAGAATGAAATTAAGGCAATTAAAATAACACTAATTGTTTTTGTGTATGCTATGTTTAATTTTTCGGAGACATTTTATCTTTTTCTCTTTAAAAATGGCAACTCTTAACTCCGTGCTCATCTAGCACAGTGAAAGAATTATTAAGCATTTTTTTGCCTGAGCATTTGGCATGTTTGGTCATGTATTTTCACAATGAATATTTTTCACTTATTTGATCTTCTGTGCCTTGAAAAATTATCCGCAGTTTGGTGATCATTAATTTAGTTAGGATTTTAGTATGCTTTAATTTTTAATTTTCCTAACAGAACTTTTTTGCCTTTAAAACAGTCTTTGAGTATAAAATGATTTAGATTATTGTAGGGGTGTGTGTGTGTGTGTGTGTGTGTGTGTGTGTGTGTGTGTTTGCATATAGTGGTACTCCTATTAATCTATGAAAGCTAATTTATGTATTTTAATAATTAGAAATTGAGACTTTGGAGATATTATTATTTTCATGCATGTTCATGTCTTTAGACTAAACTTGCCTAAATTTTCTAAAGAAAACCGTGCAAGTCTATTTTATGTTTAAACTCCAGCTTTCTATCTGGTGCATTTTTGGTATTTGATAAATGTAATTTTATTTGGATACCGTATTTTAAAAGTAGTAAACTAGTGTTTACTGGAATTTTCTACAAATTGAGAAAAGCAAACAAGTGTCAAATTTGAATCCACATATAATTAACATGTACAAAAATGATTTGATTGGCAATTTATCACAATGGTTAGCAGTTATATCACTTGTTAATTCATGTACTCAGACTCAAAACACTTGTTTGCACATGGAAATAAAAGAGAGGTACAAGCTTCAAATATTGTGAATCACTATATTGCTTCTTTATCACTAACTCCATCTGCCTTGCTTTTCACGATGCTTTTTACATTGCTTTTAATATAGAAAAAATTATGATAAAAAATAGAAAATGCTAAAGAATATCTCAATATTGTTTTATGTCAAAAGGTCTGCACCACTGTTTTCTGTGAAGGAAAAACCTTTGAGCACATAGTTCAAAAATTCTTATATATATGAATGAACCAGTAAAGACATCTTTTTCCCCCAAAAAATAGCATTTTAAAATGCTTTCATCATGTTTCCACTTCACATAAAGAGAAAGGACCCTATTTGCTATTCATTTTTAAATATGAAAGGGGGCTTTGGTTTTTGGTCTTGGTTTTGTTTTGCATTCATTTGTAGGCATATTACTAGGAACTCCTTTTTCTGGCTGTTATATGTCTTATATCTCTGAATTAGCATATATGTGTATGTATATGGGTGTGTATCTGCATCTTTCCATACATAAATACATGAGGAAAATACAGGGTTAAAGAATATTAAATTGTCATTATCTAAAATGGCTTATAATTGGTTGGGAATTGTGTTGTTTCTTTTGTGTTGAAGTTTTGGATGCTGAAAGCTTTTATTAACATTTTGAGTGTCCTCTTTTTTGTTCAAAATAACCATTTATCACAGTATTTACATAAGCAGTAAAATTGTGTAATTGCTACTCACTGGGAAGATTTTAATTTCAGATCAAATATATTCAATAGCATATTTTTATCTAAAATGTATATCACTTAAATTTTCATTAAGACATTTTGTGAAGATGTTGACTTTTCTAGGACTGCTGCTGCGAGTTGGTTATTTAACAGAATATTTTTAGATTTTAACATAGAGATGTAAAGGCTCTATGCATTTCCTAAACTTGGTGATAGCAAAAACTAGGCCTGTCTTTTAAGAAAAGATTCAAGTTGTATGTTTTTCTGTGTGCTTCTCTTAACAAATATGCTAACAGCTTTCAGTAACATTTCTGAATGATTTTTCCTCATTTAGAGAAGAAAGGGAGATTGAAAAATGACCTAGATTTTTGACTTCTTGATGTTTTTTGTATTTTAAAAAGTGGAAATGTTCACAGATTCTCCATGCCATTAATATTCATAATAATAGTTGCACTATCTATACAATCTATATTATTTACCTTTTCTTTATAAAACAGCAGACTGTTTTCTGTCATAAAACAAATCTGGCTTGTATTGGAACAGATACGTCGTCATTTAAAAGAGTTTTAAGGTTTCCTGCTTGCATTGACTGTCTTAAGCTTTAAATAAATGTCTGGCTCTTAATTTTAGTAAATGGCATGACACACTATATCCATGGAGAGCTTTTGACAAAAACTTATTTATCAGTCTTTCTTTGCTGTATGGTTTACTCAGGTGGCTTCAGTTTCCCTGTAGTAAAATAATATCACAGTGCTGGTGCTAGAGTACAGAACAATGTTGTTACTGTGAACACATCTTCTGTAGATAATATCCTGTTCCCTTTCTTTGTTGATATTTTTCTTTCTTAAACTTTGTCGCTCAGAGTATCTTTAATGCTAGCCAAGGAGTCAGGGACTTGGACGTATTTTCATGGACTTCCAAAGCTTTTTTTCCCCAGGTGAGTTAACTGTAAGGAACAGTCAAACAATATTCAGGTATTTCAGCATGTATAACAAATTTTGCCTTCTATCTTTTGAAGCCTTTGCTTAAGGTTAATGAAAGACTTTTTGCCGAAAAAGATCGACACAAAGTGCTACAATTGAGTTTCCCTGGTAATCCTTTTCCCTCTGCTTTTGTCAAAGAATGTATTATTAGTTTAATTTGAACTTTTATGTGACTTCAAATTTGCTGTATTTAATTTATGACTAGCTTCTCCCATAATTACATCCACATCTGGCTTTCTCAGCTTGCTTGTTTTGATGGGAAAGTCCCAAATCCATGGCTCTTCTCTTCTTCCCTAGCTTTTCACAATGCCCTTTTGGATATTCATCTGAGAATGGGGTGGGAATGCAAAGAGAAAAAAAATTACAGTGCACTTCATCCATTTCTTACACTGGTCCCCAGGTCTTCCATTTCTGTATTGGCTAAAGCATGTATATTAGGGTTCCTTGAGAATGGCAACCATACTTCTATGACTTATTTGTCTGTTAGTTCTTTTCATTCTCTGCACTATAAAAAAAAATGGATAGACTTTGTTTAACAGTTAATAATTTGCATAGTTTCTTTATTCAATAAAATATTAAATATTTTAATAAAAGTTCTCATATATTGCCTTTCGCTGAACAACTTGCAATTATTATTAGTTTTTGCCAAGACTCGTCTCTTGTGTTCTACTGAATGACCAAAGTTTGGAAATACTGTTATAACTTAATTAAATGCTCTAAATATATCAGTGAATACCAGTAAAATTGATTTTTCACTAAATCTAATATTTGCTTGTTATTTTTGACATCATACCATGTAATTTTTTAAAAAATGGTTGTAAATAGGACTAACTTGCCTCTTCCAACTATGAAATAGCCTGATATATTTACTGAAATTGGTTATTCACAACTACATATTTTTAAATGTTTACTGAAAACCTTGTTAGTGTAGTAGCACAGTTTAAAGTTTAGACCTGACCCTCCATTTTCATTTTGAGCACACTCTTTATTCATGTGTAAGTTTTTATGAGTATATATGCACGGGTGTGTACAATGCATATTTTAAGTTTATTTTAGATTATAAATCTACATTTTTCAAGTATTATTATATTAAATGTAAATAAATATTGTCCATAGTACATATTTATACACCTAAAAGTTATTCATCACCACAATGAAATTAATAGAATATTATGTGAAGGTTAATAGTGGGTTAAAAATTTTCCCTGACCATATACTGAGTTAAAGTCACAGGTACACAGAATTCTTGAATCTACATTTTTTTAACTTAAGAATTTCATTTTTAATTTTTTATTATAGAAAGGAAGACCCTTTAGTATGAGACTACTTAGAGGGATAGAGCTATTTAGTAGTATTTTATCTTGCATAAATAGTATATTAGTGTTTTTGTCATTTTTATTCCATGTTTATGGTATTACTAAATATTAATTTAATTTTAATGCACTGTTTAAATAAGTGCCCCATTAGGGTCATCTTTTGTTGTATTTAAACATAAAATAATTTGTAGTCTTTACTACTGTATTTAAAAGTACAGTTTAAATCTGTTTTAAAGAAGTAATAATGACAATGGAAGAGCCCCCAGTGTGGAACTTTACTCCTTCACAAAGAGCAAATATGAGAAGGTTATTATTTATCTTTATTGCATTCACATAGGGAACAATTTCATTCAGATTCAATAGAAAATTTAGGGCATGTCCTTTTCTTTCATTTTAGAAGCGATTCTTTTATATCTAAATGCATTGTATTTATGTAAAAATGCATCTTTGATATTAATCTCTCTAAAAGCATAATCATCTTTTTCTGTTAATAGCATTAATATATCATTGTTTAGTATTGGCCTAGCAGATCTAGCAGGACATCTTTATTTGTATTACATTAAGGAAGTATGAGTTGTTAAAATCTTATAAGCATTCTTATATTTATCCTTAACCTAGTAAATATTAAGATGTAGCTATATTTTATGCACATTTTTTGTCATTGCTATCCTGTTTATAGACAAGTTTCTAGAATCTTCACATGTGTTTTCTCTATTTGTAAGTAATTATTACAAAGTGGAAGGAAATGAAGATTTAGACTTTTTAACCTGTACCAACATACAGCAATGCAGTAATAATGACTCAAAATTATTCAGTTGTGGTTCACAGAGTATATTATTTTTGTTTTTCCTACTGTTTAATATTTCATTAAAAAATAAAAATAAAATCAAGTACTATATATTTCTTAAATTGTGGTGGGCAAAAGCCAGAGGTTCATTCGCTCTTTCTGCTATATTTTCTTCTCTTCTTTTAAATATTACTCAGCATTGAAACATTAAAAGATTCTTTGGTAGTCGTGTTAATATGTATACTTCAGTTATTTTTGGATATGTATTCTCTTATTTGATAGTATTAAAGACTTGCTGTAAAAGCTATTAATAATAGGATGTTGAAAGTGGTAATAGACTGTATTTTGTTTATTTTTTTTTTCCTATTCAAATTTTCAGGAACCTAAAACTAATACTGATGACTTTTTCAAAGATATAAACTCCTGCTGCCCACAGGAAGCAACAATGCAAGAACAAGATATGCCGTTCTTGCGAGGAGGGCCAGGCATGTACAAGGTAGTGAAGACGGGACCTTCCGGTCACAACATCAGAAGCTGCCCTAACCTTAGAGGTATCCCAATTGGAATGTTAGTTCTGGGAAACAAAGTCAAAGCAGTGGGAGAGGTATGGATTCTTGTAGCTTCATGACTTCTAAATTATTCCTTTTTAATATAATACCAGAGCATCTCTTTCTTCCAAAGGTTGCCATTTCCATCCCAGGTTTTTAAACGTTAATGTTCTTTATCCTTACTTGTAATGCAAATACTACTAACATCATTTTTCTGTGCTTCTTTTTTAAGTAATTTTATTCTCATAATTATCCTTCTGAAAACAGTATTTATATTAACAAAATGATTTGTATTGTATATATGAATGTTTGGTATGTACATATATCCTTTCATTATTATAAATGTACTATAATGTCATGGGTTAACAGCACTTTAAAATATTTACTATGAATTGGTATGGAGATGTGACATATACAAAGAGTTCATTTCTTTGTTCTCATTTATGTGTCTCACTGAAGTCCTGAGCAAATAAAACTTTTTAGTTAATGGTGGCATTTGCCTCAGCTGATGAGCTTGAAGATGTAGTGTGTCATGCTATTTCTCAGTGTCAGGGTCATTTTCAAGTTGTATTATAGACACTACCAATCTAAATAATAGTTTGCTATGTTGGGATATTTTAGGTGCCAAAACAAAAAAAAAGAGAGAGCGCCACGTGTTTTGGGGTAATGTGTAAAGTTATTTAGAGGTTGTCCTGTGCCTTAAAAGTTACTATTTTTACTGAAGTCATAAATAAGCAGCATTTTACAGAACTTTTTATTGATTTCTGTCTTACCTCAGGCTGTGGTCTTAATTTCAGAATCTAATTTCATGGTAACTTTTGGAATGTTTACCCTATTCAAACACTTAAACTTTTTGCTGGTTTTCAGCCTGAGTACCCTGAAAGATTCAAGCCAATCAATCGTGCTTTTTGTTATGTGCTAGGTAACCAATTCTGAAGGTGCGTGGGTGCAGCTGGATAAGAACAGCATGGTAGAGTTCTGTGAGAGTGATGAAGGAGAGGCATGGTCCTTAGCTAGAGACAGAGGCGGAAACCAATACCTTCGACATGAAGATGGCAAGTTGGCTTAAATTTGTGATTTATTCTGATTAACCTTTGAAATGCAGAAGTAAACAACTTTTTTGTGTGTTTATTTTTTAAGTAAAGAGAAAAACTGAAGTTAAAAATTCTTACAATTCTTAAAATTTGTGAAAATAATGGGTACTCAGCACATGTACGAAGAGAGTTAAAAGAAAATGTGAAACATATGAATCCATCTTTGCAAACTATGTTTTCTTTTTTTTCCCATTGATGTAGATTTGTATGACTCCTTATTCTATGCCAGTCCAGGATTGAATGTTTTACCTTTTTTTTTTAACCACTAAATGGAAGTTCACTTTTCAAATTGTCAATCATAGTACTTCTCCTAGGCAATTTCATTTGATTTAATTTTGTCTCAGGATAGGAGCATTGGATAAATGCATAGCATCTTTTGGGGGGTTCCTATTTTGTTGTTAGAGTTTCAGCTTTCAACTTCATCTTCTTCAATAATCTCAGTTAATAAAAACTTTTCTTTATTGTCCCCTTCTCTTCATTCTCCTGGGACAAAAACATGGTTCTTCCAAGTTCAGACCATGTCATCACTTGGGTGAAGCTTTAACTGATCCTTACAGAGTCAAGAATTCTAAGTTCCTAAAGAACTATATTTACCGCTAGAATAAAACTGATATCATACTGAAGTTAATTTTTATTTCTTTATATCGAGATTGTGAGTCACTTGTGGACAGGCACAGGGTTTTTTAATCTTTGTATTCCTCGTTCTGAAACAGTTTTGGCACTTCATTGCATATTAAGTTTTGTAAATACAAGTTGAATCACAAAAATATTAGGGCATCAAAATAAGTGGATAAGTCAAGCATAGATTTTTTTCTTCAAAATCCTAAAATTTATAGGAAAAGGTCAGATAAATGAAAGAACATGGGTATTTATCCAAAAGAGAATAAATACATAGTATTTACCATCCAAGAGGCAATATGGCCATAAGTATAAAAAGATCTTTTAAAAGTTTGAAACTTCATGAATGACAGAGTACATTTAGACTACAGTAAAACCTTGGGTTGCAAATAACTTGTCCTGTGAGTGTTCCGCAAGGGGAGCAAACATTTATCCTAAATTTTAACTTGATAAATGAGCGATGTCTTGCAATACAAGTAGTACCTAACGCCGAATGTCACATGATCACAACTTAGCCAGTGGTTCTTGAAATTCGCTTTGATATATGACTGCTTTGGATTACAAGCATGTTTCCAGAACAATTATGCTCATAAACCAAGGTTTTACTGTATTAACAGTATACATTAAACATTTTTCCTTTTTTTCCCCACAATAAGCCTTTGAATAAGTTCTATAATTTTCATTTTACAGGTAAGGAAACTAAAGGTCATGGATTTGAAATGACTTTTGCCTGTGGTTATATAGCTAGATGTATGGCAGATGTATTACCTGAGCCAGAAACTGCATTTGTATTTGAGATGCTGTGCTCATTACAGCACACTACTCTGTGTCAGTAATCATTGAATAGAATCTGAGAACCTGCTACTTCCCTCGTCTTTACAGACACACTTCATAATCACAGCTGATGTGGTTGTAAAATAATGTTCTGGGTTGGTATACCTATTCTTCATTATGTTGTGAGAATGAGAACGGCTTCATTTGATGAAACTTAGACATTTTACAAAATAACCTTCCCATTTATAATATACTTAATATATATATTACATATTCAGAAGTTCCTAAACATTTCCACTATATATGCATATTCTGATATAAATGAAAATACATAAAGTGAGGTCAGCTTTATATAAGACATAGGTAAATAATATGAGAATGGTTTGGGTAACTATCAAAGTAACTTCCTAGCTTAATTATTTTTTTAACTGTCAATATAGCTTAAGTGTAAGAGTGAACTCTGGAGCTGGACTGCTAGGGTACAGATACCAGCGCCACAGCTTTTCAGTTGTGTCACCTTGGCCAAGTTAACCTGACGTCTCTGTGCTTCAGTTTTCTCGTTTACAAAATGAAAATAATTTATAAGTTCCATATGAAATCCAAATGAACAAATAACAACATAAAACTAGCAGATGGTAAGGTTAGCTGTTATGATTAAGATGTAAAATGCCCTCTATACTGAAGACTGAGTTTTAAATAGAGAGTTTTATTTCTATATACTTAGAAGGTAGACGGTTCTTCTTCGTTAAAATGCTTCTTAAATTAGTATATTATTTCTGCTAAGTAAGATATTCAACCCTAAAAGCAGTGTAAGAGAAGTTTAAATTTCTCTCTATCAACACTTAATGGTCCTTTGCTCTTATATAAAGTGATGTTAAGTTTTTAACGTAAGACCTGGGGTGATCAGGAAAAAGTGTTAAGAAGTTAGTGCCTGAAAATCACTACGATTAGTCGATGTTGTATCCAAATAGTCTGCTCGTCGATATTAGTATGTAACTGTATTTAATGTGGAAGTAAGAGGATTTGGCACTATAGTAATTTGTATGAGGTAGTAGAAGTACAACAAAACTTTGCTCTTGGTAAAAATTATTTCTAGGTCTTTGATATTTGCAAATAAAGCTAGTAGGCAAAGTTACTGGTCTGGTTAAAAACAGACCTTATACTTGATGCTGAGACCATTCTGAGTCTAGAGGGTGAGAGGGATGCTGTCTTTCCCATTCAGATTAGTGTTCCTGAGTATTTTCCAGAAAACCTATTCCACTGCTGAAATATCTGACACTAAACACTATTGCCTAAGGGAAGTGCTGGGGGATTGACTTGTTGAAAAAAGTCTAGAAATGTAAGTGAAAGGAAAATGCAAGTGGAAGAAAACACCACATTTTCTAGTTCCATTTTCTTTTTGAAGAGATCTTGATTTCTAAAAAATATACTCAAGACTTCATTATCTGTAAAGTTGTTTTGATAGAATAGATACTTTTTCTCCTTTTACCTTGCATTTGACAGATTTTATTTTGCCCTTTTTTAGCTGGCATTAATATGACTATTGAATTATGGTATTTGTGTTTTTAGTATTATATCATACAAGGTCTTATGGCCATCTCATTGATAATAAAGGATACCTTAGTTTATTAATTTATGTTGTAAACTGGATAAAATACATGCCTTTTTTCCTTGAAATAAGAATTATGATACATTTATTGACTTGAGCATGTGTGAATAGCTCTATGTGACCTGATTTATCATCCTTTCATTTAGAGGAAATGTCCTTATATAATAAGTAAAAATAAGTTAAAAGTTAAATTTTCCACAATTTTTACATTCAGAACTAAAAATATTTTGTATATTAGCATTCAAATAGGAAAAAAAAGAGCATATATTTAGACATTTCTATTTGAGTGCTAATACACAAAATATTTTGATTTCTGGTTTATAGGGTACCCATTTTTATTTTATAAAGTGCTCTTGTATAAATCTGTCACAAATTGGAGCTCCTGATCCAAAAATACTAGTATGCATTCAATGATATATCCAGCCACAATGAAAGTAAATTGGCTTCATAAGACCATATCCAGTTTCTAAGTTTCACTGTGTATTTGATAATGAAAACAAAGATTTGTCGTATAATTTGTCAGTATCAATGACCTAATTGTTAGACTTATTATCAAATCTAAATGTGAGGTTTTAAAATCTAACCATCATAAAGTATTTCTTGGTAACTTTCTCTTCATTCTATGAATAGGGGAATAGCATATAAGAAACTAATTTTATAGCTGTGTCTTTTATTATAGAACAAGTTCTTCTGGATCAAAATTCTCAGACTCCTCCTCCAAGCCCTTTCTCAGTGCAAGCTTTTAATAAAGGGGCAAGTTGCAGTGCCCAAGGATTTGATTATGGACTTGGAAATAATAAAGGTAGGTGTTTGAAAGTGAGTCTTTTACCTACCCAACTTTAATATTTTTATTACCTTCTCTTTTAACCATTTTTATTACTGTTCACCCACAAAACTTTATTAAAGTTTGTTCCTAGAAAACTGACAATCAAAATGTTTGCAAAGGTGTTCTTTTAGAGTGTCATTTTTACCAGTTTCAGCTTATGTTTGTAGTTTTTGCTTATTTGCTCCTATTTAAAGATACTCACTGTGAATTCACATCATAAATTCAATGACACTGTATCTAGTAAAAGAACTATTGTTTTTATCACTCACTTATTATTAATAGTAGTGTTAATGAGCAAAAAGGAACCTTCCACAATGATCCATTTAAAATCAAAATGTTTTAAGTAATATTACATGTCAGCTTTATTACATACACATGGTTTTGAATGTTTAGCCATGTTATCTTAGTTAATTTAGAATTATGTGAAATAGGCTATATTCGGGTTTGGTATGTATAATGAAATCAGAAAGTTGTAAAAAGGAAAACAAAAACCCCAAGCCAAAGAAATAAAATGTGTGTAAGCTGGTTTTGTCTGCAGTATTAGAAGAGACCAACATGATGGACGATCCAAACAATAATTATTTCAGAATAATTTATACTTGGATTTCATCTAAAATTCAGACACATTCCTTTTCTTTTCTATACATATGATCCTGACTCCTTCTAAATCAGCATATTGTCAGCAAGTAGCATACAAGTGGGATGATGGGTAGGAGGGAGAAGATAGCCTACATGGAAATAATTTTACTGTAAAATGTCATTTACACTAATTCATAGGATTTGATTTCGAGGAACAAATACAGCATCATTAGACTTGCAGAGCAAATGAAATAATGAAATCATCAATAAAATGCAAAATGACATCACTGTAGAGGAGATATTCAGTTTAAAATAAAACCACATGTTGTTTGATATCTTTATTGCTTTCCACAAAGTATTTATGTGAAAGAAGCCTAGCTACAAGATTTCCTTTTGGCTTTTCCTACTCTATTGTGTTGGTCTATCCTGAAGACTTGGGGACTGCCTGCTTGCTCATTTCTGGTAGCTCAGATTGCAACTAACTTGAGCTAGACCTTCATACTTAAGTAGGGGAAATGCTTGATGGTGTTTTCTTCATGTCCTTTTCTCTCTCCCATTATCAATCCTTAAATTAAAATCTCAGTGTTTATTTACTACTACTCTACTTCATTAGTAGTCTGTTCTGGAGCCATGTTTAATTCAAATTGTATGCTGTCAGTCTCTAAAGTGTCTAAATTGTACTGGTGGCTCTCACTTTAAATCAGTCTTCAAAATATAATTTACTTAAATATCGTAGGAATTTAAATCAACTTTTAAGAGACAAACATTGCTGATAACATTTGTTATTAAATAGAAATAATGAAGGACCGCTTTTTAAAAGTGTAATTTTTGCTTACATTGTTCGTATTTTTTAATAGGCTTTTAAAATACTTAGATGGTGCAAAGGAATATTAAGAAACTTAAATCTAATTAAATATATCTGACCTTTGTTAATGAACTTACCTTTAAACTAATTCCCATTTTTTAACTGTTTATACTGTCCAAGATCAAGAAATTTTTTTATAAAAATTCTTTATTCTTAATTCTATAAAATTCTTCATAATTTCTAAAATCCTTCCTGAAATCTACAACATAAATTTTTGAAAAGTGGACATATGTAGCTATGTATACAGTTCTTTCCATATAAGTCTATTCTTTCTTGCTGTTTCATTTGAAGTCTTCACTTAAGAAACTTTATTATATTTAGGGAATATGGCTGGAAAGGTACTGTGTTCCAGTTTTTACATCAACTAATCTAGATATATTTTTTCTTCTTCTCTTTTTCAGTATTATTTAAAATATTTAATACATATAATCTCTTAAAGAAGAAGCTAAGGATCATCCATCTAATTATATTGTTTCATAGTTTTAAAAATATTTTTCTGTTAAAGTCCTGTGCATGTAATTTCAAGGGAGAATGTCAGAATTCATACTTGAGATACTATTCCAATTAGATAGCTCATACTCCTTTTTATCTTATAAGTCTTAAAGATTGTTATATTATCCATCCAAGCAAAGGAGCTCATGCTTTAAGAAGTATAATTTCTTTGGCAGTAACAATTTAAAAAAAGAAAATAATAATTTATTAACTCTAATGTAAATATATTACTAAGTTAATAACATATACTTTGCCTCCCTTCAGTTCTACATTTACTTAAAAAAACGTTTTCATATTATTTGCTTATTTTCTGCATGAAGAGTACTGCATATGAGGTGGAGTTATTTAGTCATTTATTAGGTATTATGTAGAAGACATCATTTGCTTAGATCTCAGTTTACACTTGTATGATATTGAGTCAACCTCTCTATCATAGATTCTTCATAGACTCTGAATTCCCCCACACTGCTGCTCAATGTTGTGTGTAAATTTTCATGAATTTGTTTTCATAGGTGGGCTGTTATATAAGATTATTAAAACAACATAACAACATTTGGTCCCTAATTTGAGAATAATGATCACCAACTTCCACTCATTCCTGAGTTGGCATAGTTTTATTTAGTGTTTAACTTTATCTGAATGTCATAAAGCACCATATTCTTTGCCATTTTGGATGTTAATTAATAACAAGTTGTAGTTTTGACTGTTTTGCCCACTGCAGGTGACCAACTGAGTGCCATATTGAATTCCATTCAGTCTCGGCCCAATCTCCCAGCTCCTTCCATCTTTGATCAAGCTGCAAAACCTCCCTCTTCCCTAGTCCACAGCCCATTTGTGTTCGGACAGCCCCTTTCCTTCCAGCAGCCTCAGCTTCAGAGTAAGTCTGTCAGCCTTACCTGCCTCATCAAACCATTTCTGAAGCTTTGTTCTGAGTTGTTTATCAGTTACTAATTATTTATCAACTCACTTGACTGATTTTATTTCATGAGGATGTTATCCCTTTCCACATTTTTGAAGGATTTAAGCTATTCTGAGCTAAGACATTGTGCAGCTAAGACATTTGTTTTTTAATCACACATTTTTTTATTAAGTATAGTTATTGAAGTATGGCTATTATGCTCTCTAATTCCAGCATAAGCAAACACATACATAAAGCATGTTAAGAAAAACATTTCATTTAAATTTTTTTATATAAAACGCATGACTATACTAAGCATCACTTACAGAACTAACTTTCATTGTTTTACACTGGATTTTTGTTACTGAGGGATGCCCCAAGAGAATAGACCTATTTCACTATACCAGTGGGTAGAGGATAGGTGGTACGGGGCAGGTTTGTTTGTTTCTTTTAAGTGAATTTGGTATCTGTGAAATGTATAGCAACTTGAGGTTTCCAGATTTTCTCAAATTGTTGTTTCTTCTCTTGCTTTTTGTTGTTGTTGTTGTTGTTTTTCTTGTTCTTAATGTGTTAAAGTGATTATTTGCTTTTAGCTATGCCTTCTAAGATTGCTCTAGCCCTCCATCCATGATGTAATTCACATTGATCTGGAAAATAGACCCAAACAAATTACACTTAACCAAGTGCTCTTTTTTTTTTTTTTTTTTTAATAACTTCTTGAGGCCTCCACATAAACTTCTCAAAGCTTCTTGTGGTATGACAGCAATATATTCTTCTTGGCTTTCAGTTCATGTTATTGGCTGCACAATATATAAACGTATTCACTGAATGAGATAATTCATGAAAGTCCCAGATCATGCAAATAATGTTACTCATTAGGATATTATTATCTACCTTAGATAAAGAGTATACAAGAGTATAAACTTTTCTGGGATTGCACTATACATTAGGCAAGTTTAATGAAATTAAGTAGTTTGGAAATATAAGTAGTATCAATTTCTAGCCAATCGTTGTCTATATATATAGATATTGAATGTGTCTTAAAAGAAGAATTTCAAGGAAATATGACAGTGTCATGTGTGAGAAGTAGCTTTTTCCTTCTTTGGTAAGCATTACAGATGAAGGAAAGAGAAGTGACAACTTAGTTTACTCATTTAATGAAGCAATAGTATTTTTACATTTATATATGCCCAGATTGCAGGAAGTCTTAAAGGTAAAGACAAGAGAAAAAACAAAAAGGAAAAAAATCATAATTAGGCAGAAAATCCATATTAGATATAAAATTTCAAACAGGAAATGACTCTGATAATGTCATAGCAGCAGCAGACAACAGAAAAAAGTGAGGACATTTTTGTTCTACACAAAAAGTCATTTCAAGTCTTCTCAAAAAAAAAAAAAAAAAGTGGGGTGCCTGGGTGGCTCAGTCGGTTAAGCATCCGACTTCGGCTCAGGTCATGATCTCGTGGTCCATGAGTTCGAGCCCCGCGTCAGGCTCTGTGCTGACAGCTCAGAGCCTGGAGCCTGTTTCAGATTCTGTGTCTCCCTCTCTCTGACCCTCCCCTGTTCATGCTCGGTCTCTCTCTGTCTCAAAAATAAATAAACGTTAAAAAAAAAAAAAATTAAAAAAAAGAAAGAAAGAAAAGTGTAATTATTTTTGTTTTACCAAATTATCTAATAAAATATTTCAAAATATAAAGACCATAATAAAATCAGGCTTATTTCTCTCAAAGAATAATAGGTTTCCAACTGACATTGTGTCAAAATAATTGTATGCATCTTGTGTCTGAGTGTTATCAGTACCACTGCTTTCTTTTACCACCGTCTTGGAGCAAATTTGAAATCATGGCCTGAACATATCTCAGTTACCAGTTTTCTGAATCATCGTTTGTCTCTATTCCAACAATGGGAATTATGTAGCTCTTTCTTCTAAACCTCTTAGTTCTCATCAGAATATCACTGAAGTTTGACTTTACAAATTCCAGAAACCAAAATTCTTAATTTTTAGTATGACCAAAAAAAAAAAAAAAAGTATGGAACCTAAAATAGTTTTAATATCTTGGAAGTAAGTTTGAATGGTATTCATCACATCATATTGGGAAAATTAAATATGGCAGAGTATGCTTATTGTTAAGACTACCTGAGTAAGGTATTCTTTCCTGAACTTCACTGCCATCCATCACACCAGCAGTTCACCTCGCTTTAGAAGATGGCTACAGGGGCACAGAGGGGGCACGCTCTCTCTCTCTCAAAGTAAATAAACTTTAAGAAAAAAAAAACAATAGAAGACGGCTACATACTGAACTTCTCATTACTAATTAGTAAAATGAGAATCACTGTTGTCTTACACATTTGTGATACTAAAAGAAAACATTATGTATAGGGGACTATATATACTAATTTTTTGCTTATATTGATAGTCACTGCTATGTGCTAAACACTGTCTTTAAACACTTTAATACATCCTCACTTAAGATAATGTCTCCATTTTACAAGTAAGGAAACAGAAGCTCGGTAGAAATGGTTTTCCCTAGAAATAACGTAGTAAAATGGTAAAGCCAGAGTGTGAGACTAGTTCTACTGACTACAAAGGCCATGTTTTAAATATTCAGCTTTGCGTACTGAGTAAAGCTGCCAAAACTGGCCTTTGATACATATTTTTAAAATTTCTGCCTACATTTGTCCTGGCACCGAGTCTAGAGTATTAGCTTTGTTTGGGTTGTTTATTTATACTTTATAGTTTAATTTTCAGAATGTAGCATAGTTGGAGAGGAAAAAAAGATTTCCTAAATGTGATAAGTCAAGTTCCCAGTTAAGTATACAAACTCTACATAGACATATATAAACGGCCCCATATGTTAACTTTATTTAGAACCTCTATGAGTGTAATTATCAATAATTCTTTAGTTTTGTTTTCCCAGAGGCATAGCTTTCACTAATCTTTGGAATTGGTACTTATTTTGTTACATGAAAATAATTTGGTACTTTTTTATAGTAGCAAACTTACATATACACACATATTTGAATTTTCCAGTGAAGTAGAATAATTACAGAAATAAAATTACAAATTTTCCTTGTCTTATGTGTGTATAGGTCTGAGGGAGGGAGAGAAGTGTGTATATAGGCTTTTTCTTTACTGTTCTCTAATTTACTTTTTTATTTCCAATTATCAGTAAGATTTTGCAATAGGGTTCTAGTGAACTGAAGTTATGAATGATATCTCTGCCATTATTCTGTAAGAATAATTCACTGCTTATTTTCACTGTCTTTATTCATTCCTTTTAAAGTATCATTTTCTGTCTCATAGCCCCTGACAGGGTCTTACACATCATAGGCATTGGAGGAATATTTATTGGCTCTAGATGACTAAGATTATCACTTTCTTCTGTGTAAACCATGAATTTAAGATCATGTGTTTCTTGTTATTTTATGCTAGGTATTCCAATATTAGAGTATATGTTCAAAGAAGAGGAAGAATGTTTCAGTACTAATTAAAACCACTATAATATGACAATACAAAGTCTAATAATTCTGAGTTTATACTGAGTAATGATAATTAGGAGTTTATACCTAAGCAAGATCCTCCAAAACTGAAAAACTTCCAAATGACTGAGGCATTTAAGATCTACTGTCCAGGAGGCCTAATAGTTTATTTTCATTTTTCTTGTGGAAAAAATGATAATTAAGACAATTTACTATTCTCCCAGACATTTTCAAACATATGTCAAAATAACAGTACTTTCAAGCCCAGATAGGAAACCTCTAGGTTATCTTGCAACAAGTTTTTCTGTTACACCTGTATGCCACATTCTTAAATGAGACAGAACATTTGCTACATGTGACTTAAAATGTCCACTTGAGTATCTGCATGCATATTTATTTAGGCTTGAGAATACCAATATATACTAAAGCACCGTGTTCATTATAGAGATGGAAAGAAGTGATGGAAAGAACTTAAAACTCAGATTTCCCTTCCAGCCTCTCACTGGCTTTATTTAGGTAGGTTATGTGACACAGCTGAGCCCTTTTTACTTCATCCATAAAGCGGGGTGCCCAGTAAATGTTATCACTTGATATCATTATTGCCTTTTGATGCAAGCACTTAACATCTGTTATGCTCCTAGGAAGACTAGAAGAAATCACAGCCTGAGAGCGAGCAGTTTATTCTCAGTGTGGAGGAGTAGCAGGAAGGAATTTGGAAAGGGACAATTGAGGTTTCCTGGCTTCTCCTCAGTTTACATTTTTACAGTATAACTTTATTATTTGTCTTGAGATCGATTCTTCATAGAGTAACACTATGTTGAAATATTAGTATGAATGTTAGTATAGAGGCCAGCTTTGTTTCCAAGACCTAGAGGTCATTTCTGTCCTGCATTATAATCATACCACAGAATTTGTCCATTTGTTTACTTGCCTCCTGTGAAGGTGTGGCATGGATGGAACCTTGGATTTATGTGCCTACTCTTTTCTTCTCTCTTCAAACAGAAGTATCTTATCCTAAAAACCTTTTCGTTTTGTTTTCATTTTTAGCTGTCTTTGTACTACATGAGTGTTATATCCAATACTTAACCTTTTCATGGAATGTTTTGAAGTTATTCTTTCTCAGGCCTAGTATATATACACATCAAATTTTGCTCAGAATTTTCCTTGGTCAGCCATCACAAACTCTGAAATGATATGCTTTTCCTTAATCTTGTATATTCCTTAACCATAGTTACTTGGAATTTACTGTGTATTCAGTAATATGCTGTATGTTTTATGCAGGTGCAGTTTTGTTTAGAAGTCATCTAGACACATGCTGTGTTTGGAGGGTTATCCACCTTAACAGAGTTTCATCATCTTCCTTCCGACTTTCCTATGTAGGTTAATGTTATTTTCTAGTGAAAAGCTTATTTCTGTTTTATCCTTCACTTGGAAATTTTATTCCAGCTTTCATTCTTTTATAATTCATTTAGTTATACTAATATTTATGTGAGTAAATTTTATTTCCTATTCCATTTCTTAAGCTCCCGTAGCATTCACATAATTCCACTTTTCTTCTGATTCCAGATGTACTGATTATGCAGTGATAATTGTTATCTAAAGCTGTCAGTCCAGACAGCTGCTAGCTAAGAGTGTGTAATAATTACTATTACTTTATTTTAAACTCTCCAAAATATTACTAGACAGAAGTGGGAATAATAATTATACTTAATTACATTTATTTTTTATCTGCATTTTGTTCAGTTACTGTCATCTTTTGACTATGTTGAATGTTTATATATTGTCTCAAGAACCAATAAAGTAGTTTTTATTATTTTTAAAAGTAGGTATTTTTAAAATAAATAATTGCCAAATATCAAGTTAGACTTAACCATTTGCTGCCTATTATAGGCATCAATAATGTCAAAAATATCTGATATTCTATTCAGAGCAGAATATAAATGTACAGTGAAATTTAAATCAGGTGAAGAAGGTCAGGAACACTGTCCCTATCATTCTTCTATAAACCCAGTGAAATTTTATAATCCTTGCTTGGGAAAGATCTATAGAATTAGATTTCTTTCTTATATCTTAACAAATACATATACATACACATAAATGTAGGTATATATAAGCATGGACAGAATACAGTGAAATTTGAGCATTGTCATAGATATATTTATAAAACTTTCTCAAGTTCTTTCAAATATCTATGTTAGGATTGCATTCAGTAATTCTAGGACTAAAAAATGTATAACCGCTGTACTGCCTCCTTGATATTGAGAACTAGAAGACCCAAAAAGTAAAAATAGATGAAGTTTATTTCTGCCAGTTATTTGTAGCCTCCTTTGAGATGTTCTGTGGAAAATATTCCATCACTATTACTTCCCCTGTTTGAGTCTCAGGATAGTGACATGGGTGATGTGATTAGACACCTGACCTCCTGAATATAATGTATTTCTACTGCCCTTTCTAATATTCTGTTTAATATTTCTGATCATTGCTTATTGTTGACTTAACATTGAAAAAGAATATATGGGGGCACCTGGGTGGCTCAGTCGGTTAAGTATCCGACTTCGGTGGGGGTCATGATCTCATGGTTCACGAGTTCGAGTCCCACATCAGGCTCTGTGCTGACAACTCAGAGCCTGGAGCCTGCTTCAGATTCTGTGTCTCCCTTTCTCACTGCCCCTCCACCGCTTGCACTCTGTCTCTCTCTCTCAAAAATAAACATTAAAAAAAAGAAAAAGAATATATCTCCCTTTTAAATCTCAGAACTGCAGTTTTGTGTACTGCCACCAGATTGTGACCTATGCCTTGATTTTTCCAGTTTATGTTCCCAGGAGCAAGGTCAAGTTTCTCATATTCACAGCAGAACCACAATTTGTCCTTGTTAAACTGAAATGAGAATGCTTTCCTTATTAAAAATTAAAGTTATATGTTTTTTTTTATTAGTAGCATCTAGGGAGTGATTTTTTAAAATACAATTCACAGTAGACTCTCAAAGTTGCTGTGATCAGAAAATGAACTAAGTAAGTACTCCAGGGAACTTAATAGTTGGGATCCAAAACAAAGAAGACAAAGAATAAATGACATATGAAGAACTTTGTTGTTAATAAAGGGATATTTTATGCCAGATAGACAACATTGACTTCATTGAGTACTGGAGAAAAATCTTGTTTTTTATATTGTTAATATTCTCTTCAGTGAACTGTAATGTACCAAAAAGAATCAAAATTCCACGGAGGTGAATTTGATAATTGTTTGTTTTGCCTATAAAATGAGATTTTAAAAAGAACATGATTATATAGTTTCCAACAAATTGCCTGAAAGTTAATCAATGTTTTTTCTTTTGTTCATAGATACCAATGTATGTCTTAAGGATTGCTTCTCTTTTTAAATTGAAATATGTAAATCTTTTAAAAAGTTAACTATATCAGACTATGTTCAAATATGAGCAAATTTTGTAAAAATTAAATGCGTAGAACAATTGTCTGTCCCAGCTTAATTTCTTTAGGTGTTTAACAGCCTTTTTTAGACTTTCAAAAAATGTTAGGAATTCAATCTTTATAGGCTTTGTAACACAGTGAAGAGACTCCAGAGCTGTTCTGGTTTCAAAACCTCTTCCAGGACTTTGTCCTTAAACCTCAAATATCTTATCCTACAAATGTCCTTGTTTTTCACATTTATGTTTATGGGTGCTTCTAATTATGATAGTATTCTGATTTCTGCTTCTGTGTCCTCCTGCTAAACCCTGTCTTCACAGATTTTGGCAGGCAAGGCACAAGAGTGTATCCTTACATTCGCAGGTTGAATTCCCCTTGAATTAATTCTCCAGTGGAAAGCTGGTACCCTCCTAACTGATATTTTCAGTGAGAGTTGCAGACTTTGTAGTAAATGAGATTTAAATAGCATGAGAATTCCTTTTGCAGCACCTGGTACCTTTGGGTTTTTATAGAGTTCAAAAAGAGGTTTGCTCAAAAACATTAAAAATTTTAACATTTTTTAAAATTTAGGTGAAGATGATTTGAGGGCACGTTTGTCACATTTCTCCATACATTCCTGCTTTTCTCTCTTGAACCCACTCCGAGGGGTCCTTGCCGTTGTCCTTATTCACAGAAATTACTCTAGTCTCTTTTGTTTTGCTAAAGTTCAGTCTTCAGTTCTCAGATCTCATGTTATTGCTGTATCAGCAGTGTGTTGACAGAGTGATGGCTCTTTTTTTCCCTGAAATACCTTCTGCTGGATATTTCCTACCTCATTGACTATTCATTTCTCTTTTCTGCATCCTCCTCTGTTCTGTCTTCCTAGGAATGTCCCAGGGCTTTGTCTCTTCTGGACCCCACTCCCTAACTGGTCCTCTCCAGGCATGGAATGTCACTCAGCATCTGCATGCTTGTGGCTCCCGAGTTCATCACCACTTGACCTAGTATATATTTGCTTGTTGTCTCTCCTTTTACCTGAAGATAAGTTCCATGAGAGCATGGACTTTATATCCATTCATCTCTTTATCTTCAATTTTCAGAATAATGTCTGACATGTAATACATAGCCCATACCTTGCAGGGAGTGACCTCTTGGTTTTTGAGTAGTCCATCTTTAATCTTGGCCACACTAATGAATCAGTCAATTATTACTTTTCCTTTTCGAGAACAGTGTATGTTGTATCCAATTTTTTATTTCACGAACAAGAAAGCTATCCCCTTACTACTTTCTTTCAGCTCAGTTGATTTAATTGCCATGAGTTAAAATTTCAAATAAAATGGATGTTTTTTCAGATTTAGATAGAGCTTTTTTTTTAGCATACAACTTTGAAAAGACTACAATTTAGGGGTTCTATTAATTATTTGAAAAAAAGATAATTTTAAGTACTTCATTTTCTGCATGGTAAAATCATTAATGTGTCTAGCATTTTTCAGTGACTTGTAAATTTTCTTTGCTTTGTTTGTGTTGCAAAACTTTTTATGAAACAAAATTTGGTGTCTCAGTAATAAGCTTTACAGAAAAAACACTAAATATAGGGAGTAGCACTAACATTGCCCACTGAAAATGGACTCAGAAAAGTAGTCAACCCTATATGTTTCCATACATATTGGAAAAATCATAATCGTGTGTCCATACAGAAAACCAGGTGACAGTAGCTATGCTAAACTGTAAGTAATGCTTCTGTATCTCCCACTATTTACAAAAGAAA
The DNA here is from genome assembly GCF_027475565.1 of Acinonyx jubatus. Classification (NCBI taxonomy): domain Eukaryota; kingdom Metazoa; phylum Chordata; class Mammalia; order Carnivora; family Felidae; genus Acinonyx; species Acinonyx jubatus. The sequence goes on along the minus strand of NC_069380.1, from coordinate 50,453,749 downwards.
ACAAAATTTACTTATAAACTTTTATTTATAAGTAAATGAGCACCAAAGAAAAGAAAACTGAGTTAAAGAAATATTAGTCTAAAAGAAATGTTCAATTTTGATTTATGAGAGCAATGAGTCTTACTTACCTTTTAATGCATTTTGAGCTATCTTTACTAATTTAAACCAGTTTGACCTTTGTTTTCAGTTTTAATTTTAGAGAAATATAAACCTGTTGAAAAATTTAGCTGAATATGAACTTTTTAATAAGGTGATTCTGCATACCATTTGAAATGCTTTGTTTCTGCTTGTGTTCTCTGCTGAATTTTTTTTCCATTGAATCTGTGCTGCTTCTTTGCCAATGTTTTCCACTATAGAATCTCCATCTCACAACCTTGCTTCTCGTGAGCGCATTTACAAAAATTGTGCTGTAGCTGGGCCTGCCTCTGCTCTCTCATCTCTGTCTCACAAACTCAAGGGTGGGTATGCGTGCATTCACTGATGGGCCATTCGTAATGAACATGGGAGGTTTCAATAAAGAAGTTTTATTAGTTCACCTCAGTCATTTCCATCCCATTCCATTTTTTAAGATTAAAGTTTATCATTTTATTTAAAATTTGATATTTTGGGGTAATTTGTGTTGTGTCTATTCAGTATTATAGTATTAATTATCCTAATTGTCATGCATGTTTATTATATCTATAGGTTGAATATTTACTTTTATTTAATTTCAAACCTGTATAAGATCTTTAAAAATAAAAAGGTATATAGAAAGAAATGCCTGATTTGGGGAGTTGTAAAGTCATTATCAAAACAAGATGTTATCTACACATAAGGCATAAAGCACATTGTGATCTGTAAGAACATAGTATCTTACGTGACAGGTTTAGTCTTAAACCCCTTTTTCTGTTATGGAATGTTAAAATCATTTTCTATTTAAGTTTTTTATGCAAAACACTTTGATAATTAAGTTGAAGTTTTTTAGTTTAACTTAGTTATCAGGATAGATATATAGATATATAGATATCAACCTACCTGTCCTGTCTGGCATCGAGTCTTCCTTATAGTATTTTCTTAGTTACCATGACAATTGATAAAATTTCAGGCAGTTTAAAAATATGCTTTTGGTTCATTACAAAACTACAGGTGCCTACTCTTATTTTTGTCTCAAACTAATATTTAATTAAACTCAAAATTCTGTATTTTAAGAAAATTTTATCAAGTTGTTTTTTGCACCAGTGGTTAATGTATTGCATAAGTTTTTCAAGTAATTTTCCTTTTTCCTAGAAATGGGTAAAACATTTTTATGTTTCTCCTTTGTACAGTTAATAGTGATAGTATGTAGTCTCATAGAATAATAAATAGGATTATAGTCCCTGATCTCTACAGTATATAGTGTTGTCAAACCTGATATATATTATGGCATAGCACAATGTACTATTTTAGTTATAGTATGGTAACATAACCTGATGATTCATGATTTGGGCATGAAAAAATTATAAACGGCATTAATGAGTAAATACATGTTAAATGTTTTTAACATGTTTACTAATTTGTTTGAATGTGCTAAATTTCCATCCTGTCTTTTATTATTTTTCTACAGAATTCCATTGAGGTTAAGCAATTTTTGCCTGTTATCACTTAAACTTACATATGATAACTACAATCATTAAACTAAATTTAGTGATGAGTGTAAGTTATCATGTGTGCTCTAAAGATTTTTAGATTGACTTGTTTATATTTATTGATCTTTGAAGCAACCACAACATGACAATTTTTAGTAATACAACATGCTACAAAATGGTTTTTTGGGTTTTTTTTAATTTCTTTATTTAAATTTAAGTTATTTAACATACAGTATAGTGTTGGTTTTAGGAATAGAACCCAGTGATCCAAAATGTTTTAAACCCAAATGAAGAAGATAAACATTAATGAGTTAGCACATGGTTCTACACACTTAACAAACCTGACATTTTATTTTAAAAATATATGAAATCTATTTTGAAAAATAAGTTTTTCAAGAGGAGTTATTTATAATTTGGCAATTAACAATTCAGGAAGAAATAATTCTGCATTATTTATGCACTTGGACTCCCAAAAGGTATTCAGATATCACCACTTAGAGATCTTAAGAAAATATTCACCATCACTAGAGGCATAGAGATGAAGTATATAGGTGCCTGTACTCCAACCCTCTCTATATAGCAGACATTTTTTGCCAACATATGACGAGTGGTGTTCCTGATATTCGTAAGATTTCATTGTTCGGCCAGCCACAGAGATTTCGCTTTATGAGGAATTGCACACCATTGATTTAGAAAGCAAACCTCTTTCAATTCATGAATTGATCTCTTAGAGGACTGGAAAATGTAAAAGATTTACTGGCTACTATTTGTCTAGATTTACTGATCTTTATGGTTCAGCTTCTGAAATAAATGTGATGGTGAAAGCACTTCCAGCTGTCAGATTAATAACAACAACAAAAAATAGGACCCCAAACATCACACATTAAAAATTAGTGGAAAGGACTAGACTGATGTTTAATTCTACCAAATACAGTGTATTTGTTTATAAAACTTCTCTGGATCTATTTCTGGATCAATAAGATGAGCAGCAGTTTATTAAACTACTTTTGTACAGTTTGAGAGTAATTATTTATCAGGATTGTTACACCTTTTTATCTGTGCTCTAGGTCCTAAGACAGTATCAGTATCTAGGATTTTTTTTCTATATTGTGATTTTTTTCCATGACTTTTCCCTCAAATTAGCCCAATCTCTTATACTGCTTTTATAAAAAGAACATATACTACATATGATAAATGAAATTCATGATAGAATGATAAGGAACTTAAGAAACTGAGGAGCATTATATTTAGTATAGTTATTTTTATTCATCCAAAGAATGAAAATAATTACTGTGAACACTGACATGTTGCAGTTAAACTAAGTATATTCAGTTTATTAATATGCCCTAGATAGGCTGCCACACTTCATGGTCTTACTACAGAATTACTTGACTTGTAAGCATCTGATTCTCACACCACAGTGGCTAGTTACCTTTGCCCTGTGGCCTCAGGAGTCCTAATTGCAAAAAGTGGATTTTCAGAGGATCTGAAATTTGGGAATAGCAGAAGAAAAAAGTATTTATTGAGCATATGCTATATTCCAGGACCTGTTCTTAACATTGTATCAATGGAGAGTAACAGACAAAAATACCACTCCTTAACGGACCTTCCATTAGAAGGGCAGATTCTGTGGCAATATTGCCTTGACCTATACTAGAAACACATGTGTGCACTTGCACGTGTGTGCGCATACACACACACAGGCCAGCCAAAAAACATTTTCCTACATATCCAAATTTGTTTGCATCCCTTTTTCAAAAGAAAAGAGAGAGAAAGAAATACCTACAATAAAACCAGTTAAGAGAACCATCTCAATTTACTAGGTAGCCTTTTTCAAAAAATAAAAATACTTCTAGCAAGGTTTATGGATTTTCAGTTTTTAATACCACTTGAATCGCTTTAATCAGATTACTTTTCTTCTGACAACTAATTAATATTACGTGCATTAAAGGTAGAAGTTTTTACTTCAGGGAAGAAAGGTAACGTTGTAGGGTGACTACTTACTGGTGACAAAGAAAACCTGGCTCTGATGCCTCAAAGCAAAGTATGAGGAAGGAGACACATTGCGTGAGGGCAGAATGCCAGAAACAAATGGCGACCCTGTAGAAATAGTGCTTTGCCTAGGAAAGAGGGAATGTTTTTATCTGGTTGTTGTTGTTTTTTTTTTTCTGTTTTCCTGATTCCTTGTTTCAAGGTCCCATGATTCAGACTTGTAGTACTGATTCTGAGGATCCTCCCATTTCTTTTTTTTTTCCAAAAGGACACAAACTCTTGAGTTCTAACCAGCTAAGCTTAATGAACTAAATAAACTTTTAGGATATAATCTGTTTATAAGCAATAGACTGCCTGAACTGTATGTAATTAAATAATAAGTTTCAGGCCTTCGTGTATCATAAGTTCTAATCCATAAGTTCCGATTGGAGGGTTTTCTAAGCAGCTCTTTATTAGCCTAATTGTATTTGTGTACTTGAAAATAATAAATGTATCTATATGAGTTCAGTTTTGCAATTCAGTAAGACCTATACCATCACCCTAATAAGGATGTGAGATAGGACTCTGCTGGAAATTTAGCTTGACTACTTTATATTGAAAAATACATAGGTTTTCTTAATTTCTTATTCCAAAAAAAAAATAGTTGTGTTTTCTTTCTAGTCTGTCCCTGAATTTAAATTCAAATTATTATACCAGGGCTGAGATTCAGATATGGAATTCATACTGATGTATAGGTTTTATTTATTCAGTCTGTTGTGCATCCATGAAAATAGTTTTTGGTGGCAATGATTGTATAATGATGCAATAGAAATTTTATGAGAAACATTTTCCCTTCTTCCTTTATTCCTCAAGTATTTTTGTGTATGACAACATGAATTTTTTATTCATGCTATGCTTTTATTTCAGTGTTTAGTGGCTAAATTTTAAGTTACGATTTTATTAACAAGTTTCACTATGAAATGGACCATACAGGTGACCGAGGAACTATCTCAACATCTTCTAGACCACTCTCTACATCAGGAAAATCAGAACTGTCCTCCAAACACAGCAGATCACTTAAACCTGATGGACGTATGAGCCGAACTACTGCTGATCAGAAGAAGCCAAGGAGTACAGAAGGCTTATCAGCTAGTGAATCCCTTATGTTGAAATCTGATGCTGCAAAGTTGAGGTCAGACTCTCATAGCAGGTCCTTGTCCCCCAACCATAATACCTTGCAGACACTAAAATCTGATGGGAGGGTGTCTTCTAGCTTTAGAGCTGAATCTCCAGGACCAGGTTCTCGGTCATCATCTCCTAAGCCAAAGACTCTCCCAGCCAATAGGTCTAGCCCATCTGGTGCTAGTTCTCCGCGCTCCTCCTCACCACATGATAAAAATCTACCTCAAAAAAGCACTGCTCCTGTTAAGACTAAACTTGATCCTCCTCGGGAACGTTCCAAATCAGACTCTTACACACTTGACCCAGATACCCTACGCAAGAAGAAAATGCCCCTCACAGAACCGTTAAGGGGACGATCAACATCACCAAAACCAAAACCAGTACCAAAGGATTCTAAAGATTCCCCAGGAACCGAAAATAGAGCTCCTTCTCCTCACGTGGTACAAGAAAACCTTCACAGTGAGGTGGTCGAAGTCTGCACTTCAAGTACTTTAAAAACAAATAGTCTAACGGATAGCACCTGTGATGAAGGTAGTGAATTTAAGAGTGTTGATGAAGGTTCAAATAAAGTTCATTTCAGCATAGGAAAAGCACCACTGAAAGATGAACAGGAAATGAGAGCATCCCCCAAAATAAGTCGAAAGTGTGCTAACAGGCACACCAGGCCCAAAAAGGAAAAGTCCAGCTTTCTCTTCAAAGGGGATGGAGCCAAACCTTTAGAGCCAGCCAAGCAAGCCATGTCCCCTTCCGTAGCCGAGTGTGCCAGAGCAGTCTTTGCCTCTTTCCTGTGGCATGAAGGCATAGTACACGATGCAATGGCTTGTTCTTCTTTCTTAAAATTTAATCCTGAACTTTCCAAAGAACATGCTCCTATAAGAAATAGTTTAAACAGCCAACAGCCTACAGAAGAAAAGGAAACCAAATTAAAAAATAGACATTCATTGGAAATATCATCTGCACTGAATATGTTTAATATTGCACCTCATGGACCAGATATATCTAAAATGGGTAGTATCAACAAAAATAAGGTGTTGTCTATGCTTAAAGAACCACCTCTGCATGAAAAATGTGAGGATGGGAAAACCGAAGCCACTTTCGAAATGTCCATGCATCACCCAATGAAGTCCAAATCTCCTCTTCCTTTGACTTTACAACATTTAGTGGCTTTTTGGGAAGACATCTCTTTGGCTACTATCAAAGCAGCTTCCCAGAATATGATTTTTCCAAGTCCTGGTTCTTGTGCAGTCCTTAAAAAGAAAGAGTGTGAAAAAGAGAATAAGAAGGCCAAAAAAGACAAAAAGAAAAAGGAAAAGACAGAAGTTCGGCCCAGGGGTAATTTGTTTGGTGAGATGGCCCAGCTGGCAGTCGGAGGACCAGAGAAAGACACCATCTGTGAGCTGTGTGGAGAATCCCATCCATACCCCGTTACCTATCACATGCGACAGGCTCACCCAGGTAAACAGTATTACTGAATATATATTACAAGTACTTTGTGTAAAAAAATGAACTGAATAACTTCTAACTTGAGCTGCTCTATAACTTATGTTAAAGTACAGGGAAACTTCAAAGTGCATTACCAATATCGGTGTTGAGGAAAACAGCTAAAGAAATTGTAAGAGTAAGGTGGTAATTTAGTGCAATTGCATTTTAATGTATCCCATTCGGAAACACTTGATTTTTTTAATGCTTTATATGTGACCCAAAGGGTGCTATTAAGGTGTCTCACACAAAAGAAATAATGACATGTCCATACACATAGGAAATATCCCAGTATTAGGTCTCCTTCAATTTTAGTATTTTCCTAATAAAAATTGCAAATTATATTAGATTATACTAATTTCCTCGAGCATTTTCCTATAGAAGTGATCTCAACTATTAAATCAGAAGACTGTATTTTAGATAAATACAAGGATTTCTATAACACTTGATGACTATTCCAAAATTCACCTATTAGGAGTTTGGTTAAACCTTTTTTCTTTTTACATATTACACCTGAAATGTTTTATAAAATACAAGGTTCCTTAAAATATATCATTCTTACAGAATATCTTATATTTATTTTGTCCAATTTTCTTGGCATATGTCAGTAAGCCTAAATGTACCCACATCTTAAATTTCTTTTCATCTACCTGTATAGAGTGTCTCCAGTATTTTAGGTACTGTTTAATCATTTTTTGCCAACGCTATTTTTCTGATGCAGTTAACAGCCTGGGGGGAAAAAAAAGTGAGATACCTGCTTCAATATTTTGCTTACTTTGAGAAGGTGAATCTGTCATTCATATATAAGTGTCAGATTGTTAAGGGAACTTAAAGTGTTAATTTTGCTCTTGTTTGAAGGTTGTGGCCGGTATGCTGGTGGACAAGGTTACAATAGCATTGGGCATTTTTGTGGAGGATGGGCCGGTAACTGTGGTGATGGTGGCATAGGAGGAAGCACTTGGTATCTAGTCTGTGATCGCTGTAGAGAAAAATACCTCCGTGAAAAACAGGCTGCTGCAAGGGAGAAGGTATTTTTATTTGGTTCTGACGATACTATTAATGATAAGAAAATCTTGTAAAAATCGTACAAGATAATCTTTTAATTATCGTACTATATCAGATAATTCTACCTAGTTGATATTAAAGATCAGCTTTTATAATAGGAATGATATACAATTCTAATATTTGTACTAGGTTAGCTATTTTTAATTACAAAAATAAATTGTATCTTGGCATATGTCAAGATATGCATATGCATATGCAGCACATATGCCTTATTTGTAATTGTTTTCCATGTTTATTATTAATTATCTATTACTCTACACATATGCATTTCTTTTCCATTTCACCTTTATCTCTCTGAACCCTTTTCCTTTTCCTCTCTTTACCCCCTCTCTTTTTCTTAATCCTTAAGTATACTGTAGGTCTCATGGAAACTAGAAGCACACCCAAGTAAAAATTTGCAGAACACACACACACACACACACACACACACACACACACTTACTCTTTTTTAAAAAAAAATAATTACATTTAGATTTTACTAGTTAGGTTTTCTTGATTTCCCAAGGAAAGAAAAGAAATAGTTTGTGTTTGAAATAAAAGTTGCAGACAGTTCAAGAAAAGCTTACAGTGAATGTTCTTTTTGGTAATCACTATTATTATTTTAAAATAGGTCTATAAGTGTTTAATAATTTTTATTAGAAACTCAAAATATTTAGGTTAAGAAATTGAAAATTTGAATATGATTTGAATACTACAACAAATTTTTCTTCGCCAGGTCAAACAGTCCAGGAGGAAGCCAATGCAAGTCAAGACTCCTCGTGCCTTGCCCACCATGGAAGCTCACCAAGTGATTAAAGCAAACGCGCTGTTCCTGCTGTCCCTGAGCAGCGCCGCAGAGCCAAGCATTCTGTGTTACCATCCTGCAAAGCCATTTCAGTCTCAGCTTCCCAGCGTGAAGGAGGGCATTTCTGAAGATCTTCCTGTTAAAATGCCTTGTCTCTACTTGCAGACATTAGCTAGGTAATATAACTTGGTGGTTGGTTTTCTTTTTTTTTTAATCACTTGGGATTAATAGCCATTGTTGATTAATACCCTGCTCTGAATACCCACACTGCATTATCTATTGTATACAATAAAGAGACCACCAGGAATTTATTTTCGGAATTGCCTTGACCAACATACGACTGGTAGGGTACACACTTTATGGTAGTAAGTATTTAAAAAAAAAAATGTATGTACTATATCAATTTGTATTATCAATACAAAATATGTCTTAGGAAATACGACTTTAGCTGTCTTTTACTTTTTGGTAAGCTGACTTCAGTCTGTTACTAGTTGGGAATGTTAAAGTGGAAAGAAACAATTTGCTCTCAAAATCTTTCATTGTTTACATTATTCATTCTGTTAGCATTTAAATGTTAGTTAGCTGGGTATCAGCTTTGTGCTAGACTTTGAAGACACCAAGATGAATGTAATAAAATCCTGACTCCCGTGTGCTCACACTCTGTGGAAAGACAGACCTACATGTAAAGAAAACATTCAAAATATTTTGTGAGGAGTACTATAATAGAAGTATGAAGAGATGCTGTTAGAGCATAAAAGAGGGAGACTACCTGAATCTTCCCAAGGAGATCGGGAAAGGTCTCCCAGAGGATCTGACACTGTAGCTGTCTTAAAAGATAAATAGAAATCCATCAAGTAGGTGATGGAGGACAGCGACTCCTCAGAGTAAAACACATGTGTGAAGACACACATGAAATAGCATTACACATTTAAGGAATCAGAGGCTGGTTAAAGCATTGGCCACTAGGAGAAACAGATGAAATACCCTAGAAGTGGTTACCTAAGACTAGGTAATATGGGGCTGTGTAGCCCATACTAAAGTTGGATTTTATCCCATGAACAAGAAGAACAGTTAAGGAATATCAAACAGGGAAATATATGAACTTATTTGCAGTTAGACTATCACTCTGCTTCAAACATGGAAACTTCATAAAGGGCATGACTGAAGGTGGAGAGAAGCCTGTTGTATACCATTTCCTATATTGGACTTGAGTTGTATGACCTATACTTCCATACATTATATCCTGACATTGTAAATGGCCTTTCATATACGAGGTTTGGGTTTTTTTTCAACAGCTGATGAATGAAGATTTCTACAAATTGCCTACAGGAATGGCTTGCTAACCAACAGTTCCATTTTTGGCAGTGTTGCCCTCTCCATAGCAAAATTATACCGGGGTGTTTTTTTTTTTTAATTTTGTAATTACTATTTTAACAAAATGAATGAAAAACAAAATGAGGATGTGAGACTTGAGCTTCAGTCAGACCACTTAGTAGACTAGGTCAACAACTCGTTCCAGTTTGAAAAGGAAAGAACCAAATTGTAAAACATGTAAAAAACCAAAAATGCCATTTTACCATAATTATGGATTTTATATTTTTAGCCCTCTGGGAAATGGACACCCACAACCCACCCCCACCCCCCGATGTAACATTTCTTGGGTCTAATTTTTCTCAAATTTGACTCTTACATATCTTCCTACCAAAAACGTGACTGACTGTATTTCAGTAGCCCATTCAAGAAACATGAGCCTGAACCAAGGCAACGATGATGGAGTCAGCAGAGAGGAAGCCTAGTAATCATAGGCATGAATGACTGGTCACAGTTGAGCACTAGGCCTACCACAGTACCAAGGTACTTTGGCCTAGGCACCTGGATAGTTAGTTGGTGGGATCATTCATCAAGATACCAGAGGTTGGAAAGTTCTCAAAAGGAAAGAAAATGAGTTCAATTTTGGATTTGACCTATTTGTGGCACCTAGAATATATATGTGTGAAATTGTCCGACTTTTATTTCCTCCTACTTATATCTATAATTATTTTAATACTTTACCCTTATAGAATTACATGTGCTACTTTTCTTTTATGAAAGAGATTAAAAATGAAAAATATCTATGGTGCCATCATACTTGAAGTTACTGGGTTTAATTTAATGCAGGCATCATCACGAAAACTTTGTGGGCTATCAAGATGACAACCTGTTCCAGGATGAAATGAGATATCTACGTTCAACATCTGTACCTGCCCCATACATATCCGTAACACCTGATGCAAGTCCTAATGTGTTTGAAGAGCCAGAGAGCAATATGAAATCTATGCCACCAAGGTATTTCACTTCTCTCCTCTCTGTTGAATAGCCAGTGTTTGGTGGTGGGAGAAAGACTGAACTAGAAAAGAATGCTTTAGAAGTTCTTTTATATATCTGTCCATCTCAAGAAAGACATTAAGTCAGCTCTGCTAACTATTCGAGCAGTAAGAAAAAGCATACATACATGAATGAGGCATAGTCCTTGACAGCAGAGGCAGACTAGTTGGAGAGAAAAGATCAACTAAATGAAGTAAAAAGTTCCATTATATATTGTATCATGTAGTGCCGTAGTAAGTCAGACTAGAGAAAGGTCACTTTGAGGCAGTGCCTTTAGGTTTCACGGAAGAGGTAGCACCAAAAATAGATCTTGAACTTCCTGGATTATTGCATACAGTGTTCTCCTCCCCCTCACTTAGCTATGGTAGCATCAGTGTAAAGACCCTCCTGAAAACTGACTAGAAGCATCTAAATATAATGCAGAGGAAATTCGGGTACCACCGCAACTTTTTGGAGGAGGAACCATGTGATAAAAATGCAAGGATAGTCTCACAGTGTCAACTGAGAAGCTGATAAATTTAGTCAAAGATTTCCACTAACTGTATGAAGTTGGATTGTGTTAGCAATTATTATGGGGAAAAAAGATGGATAAAAGAAATACTTGATAGGAAAAATCAGCGTGGCTAACTGAAAAAGGATAAGTTTAGTATAGCATCAAGATATCAGGAATGAGTAATTGCAAACACATTATTATTGGAAAGGAAGACATTTGCTGAAGGAAGAAAGAATATGCTTATTAAGATATGCCACTGTGTTAACACTATATGGTTGTGAATATAAACTAATATAGTGGATATTTTAATACACACAATAGAACTTATATATCCAAATGAATATATTTTCCACTGAAAATACTTGTAATATTTCCCTCCAACTGTGTGGATTATTCATCAGAGGTTTTTTTTTAGCTGCTTTTGAAGTTTTCTCCAAAGAGTACAGTATAGCCTTTTATATCTATAAAGATAATAAAGTATCTCTAAAGGATATAGATTTTTTTTAAGAGTTAGAAACCATTTTGAGACTAGTGGATAAATGTGATTCGTTGGGTTATTATTACTCTTTAGGATCAAAATCAAGTGGCGTAAACTTCTAGGTAAAGACAATGAAATGAAGGTTCCATGTATCTTAGACTATCATAGAATATTCTGTGTATCGTAGAATATCATAGTCAAAGTAAATTCCTTTAGCATAGAAGCCCTAGTATCATCACTAGTGTCACAGAAGAAAGTGGAAATCTAGGGAATCCTATTTCCCAGAGCTCCATGCTGAAGCAAAGCAACAATCTAAGGTGCCAGGGAATGCTGCACAGAAATGGGATAAACATGCACTCAGTGGGATGGTTCCTGGTATAGAGGATGCAATAAAATCTCAAGTTATCTCTGGGAGAGAAAAAAAAATTGGTATCAAATAGTGTGGAAAAGGAAGTCTCGGGAAATCCACCGATACTTTATCAGAACAAACAGAAGACCTAGACAGATCTGCCCCCTTAAAATATTACCAAAAGTAAAATAGATAGTATGTAATGAAAGTCAGATGAAGAACCCAATCTGAAAGAAAACTCTCTCAAGGAAAAAAAAGAACATTTCTGTAAGTACTCTAGTACCGAGAAACGTGATAATGACATAAGTTTAATGAAACAGTATGAGAATGAGATAAAAAGCAGAATGAGTAAAAAGGAGATATCACAGAGCTAAGAGGACAGACTGAAGACCAAATGAACACCATTGTAAGACTAATAAATTAGAAAAGTTTAGAAGAGTAAATTGAATGATTGACATGAAGAAAAAGTTTGAGATAATCACAGTGAGTAAAAAGTAAAAGGACAAAGAAATTATAGCAGTTAGAATCAAGATAACAGGTATGGAAACCGGACAATTCAAATGGTATCTTTAAAGTAGAAAAACCAATCAATAAAATTGAAAATGTGTTGGGGCACCTGGGTGGCTCAGTCGGTTGAGTGTCCGACTTCAGTTCAGGTCATGATCTCACTGTCTGAGTTCAAGCCCCACATCAGGCTCTGTGCTGACAGCTCAGAGCCTGGAGCCTGCTTCAGATTCTGTGTCTCCCTCTCTCTCTGCCCCTCCCCTGCTCATGCTCTGTCTCTCTCTGTCTCAAAAATAAATTAAAACATTTAAAAAATTAAAAAAAAAAAAAAGAAAATGTATCTAAAGCTATAATATAAGAAAAAATTTCCAAAATAATAAAGTATTGAATTTCCAGACTAAAAGGAAATTTTTATAGCAGGTAACTATGAGAAATAGCTTAGGTTGAAAAAAAATAGCTTAAGTTATTGAAATACGAAGAAAAAAAACACTAGAAGTTTTCAAGTAACTGAGCACAGAAAAAGAAGTCATCTTGTAAAAGGAAAAGTTAGACTGAATTTGGACTTCTGTATAACAACTTCAAATGGCAGGGCACCTGGGTAGCTCAGTTGATCAAGCATCTAACTCTTGATTATAGCTCAGGTCACGATCGCACCATTTGTGGGTCCGAGCCCTGCATTGGGCACTGCTCTGGCAACACGAAGCCTGCTTGGGATTCTCCCTCTCCCTCTCTTTCTCTGTCCCTCCCCTTTCACACCCTCTGTCTCTCTTAAAATAAATAAATAAACTTAAAAACAAAAAGAAGTCATCTTGCAAAGGGAAAAGTTAGACTGAATTCAGACTTCTGTATAACAATTTTGAATGAAAAAAAAAGTGAAATAATGTCTCTTTCTTCAAAAGAAAGAAAATACTACCTTAAAAATTTTACCCAGTCAGTCAGACAAACTGAAATATAAAAGATCTTGGGAATCTTAGAACTAAATTGTGGATTAATCAAAGGAATCAAATGCATGTTCTAAAAAGCATGTTTAAAAGACTATATATACTTTACACATAAGGGTAATTTTCATAAAATCTTAAATAAAAGAAACTGATTCAAGTGTTTATATTCAGCCAGGTTGAGAAATTTTAAGCATATGGTAGTTCAGGAATATAGCAGTTTTGAGCTATTCTTTTAAAACGTCTTGACCAACTCAAGCTGTTACAAAGTTGATGAATAATGACTCCATTAAATCAGTGGTTCTCAGTGAGGGGTAAGGGGGTGGTTTTTCCTCTCAGGTGACATCTGAGCATTTTTGCTTGTCATAACTGGGCTATTTCAACAGGCATCCTAGTGTGTAGAAGTCAAGAATGTTGCTAAACATCCTACAGTACACAAGACAGTCCTCCACAACAAGGAATTACCTGATGCAAAGTAGCCACCGTTGTTAATGGTCATCTTCACTTCCTTTTGGTTTTCTTGTGTTGCTTGAATTTTTTTTTTATAGGCATCATTTTTATAAGAACGAGTCGTTATTTTTTTAGGTTATATAACAATCCTTTTTTTTTTTTCCAAGTTGTTGGATAAACTTCCTCTGAAAGCATAATAAATGTCTTGAATCTTATAGTAACACCATTTATAAGGTGAATTAAAATTAACATATCCCTATTTTCTGGTCATTCTGGAAGCTGTTGGCCCAAGCTGACGTCCAGGCACATTTACCCCCATGGGTTATATACAGTATTTATAGCCTGTTCAAATGAGAGTGTACATACACTTAAAGAGGTGGTGAGTGAAGAAAACAGCCAGGGAGGGAGTTAGCTACTTCCTAGAAAATGTATAAGCTTTACTGAGGAACATAGGCATTCAAACCTGTCTTGAATGGGGGAAAAGAAACGCAGAACTCCCAGTAAGCACAAATGTCCCTGTTTGGAAACAAGTAACAGGAAAAAGAATACATTGAAAACAATAGCTTGTAAATTTGTCTTAGGAGGTAAAGGAAAGTATTTCTTTTTTTTATAAAATGGCTCAGTAAAGGAAAATATATAACCATATTAATAACTCTTCAAGAATTTTTTTTACACTTTAAACTGTATAATTTTCTTCAAGAATTTTTTAATGTTGCTATAGTAAATAGAAAAATTTTTAGTTTACTTAAACCTGAGTGAAAATCATTGAATTCTTCTAGAATGTCGGTATAACTGTATGCCAAAAATCCGTTTGTTACCTTTTGTTGAACTTAGTATGGCCATGCTGTTGAAAAGTCTTTGGGCACCACTTCCAAGAATGAGAAACCTAATTGAGCACTCAAGTACAGAGAGAACATTGAACTGTTTCACTTTCCATTTTATTAGGTTTCTGTATGTACAGATCCATTTTCTTTCTACTCAGTGCTCTTACAAATATATCTGCCTGGTTTTCCTGAATATCGTGACAGATAACTTCTACCACAATGTTGTGATTCTGAAAGGAGTTTAGCACATTCAATGCCTTTTCTTCTTTTTCATGTAAAAATGCAAAGTAGATTTAAGAAAACCAAAACTTTTAAGATGCAATTCTAAAATCAATCAAAATGTTAATGCTTTTGGAAAGATCAAATGGTGATTTAAAGAGAAATTGTCAAGTTGGCTTTGAATTTGTGTTTTTCCACATGAGAGGTAGGTTCATATATTTGACTACACTGTCATAAAGTGAATATAGTTTCACTTTATTCACTTTTTCTTCTGTTTTTACCTGTCATCATCTTCTGTCTACAGTTTGGAAACTAGTCCCATAACTGATACTGATCTTGCAAAGAGAACTGTCTTCCAAAGATCATACTCAGTTGTTGCTTCTGAATATGATAAACAACACTCCATTTTACCTGCACGAGTTAAAGCCATTCCTAGAAGAAGAGTTAACAGTGGAGACACTGGTAAGTATAAAGATAAAAAGGAAGATTCAGTGGTCCACATGATTTTGTTTGCAGGTATTTTTTAACATCTAGTTTTTGAAAGGAAATGGATTAGTTTTTTTAAGTTTATTTATTTTGAGAGAGAACATGCATGAGAGAAGAGAACGCATGAGAGGGGGAAGGGAACAGAGAAGGAGAGACAGAATCCCAAGCAGGCTCCATGCTACCAGCACAGAGCCCAATGCAGGGCTCTAACTCACAAACTGAGGTCGTGACCTGAGCCAAGATCAAGAGTCAACGTCAGACTTAACTGACTGAGCCACCCAGGCGCCCCAGAAATGGATTAATTTTAAATCGTGGTTGACGTTCCTTTTATGAAGCTATAATTGTGCCTCTCTAAGTTTTCAATTTCAGTTGAAAGACACACTTAGAGACCATCCAGTGATTGATTTTTCAAGAATAAATTGACCTTTAAAATCTTACTTGTTAATGTTGCTGTCATGAGCTATTCCACTAAGCTTCAGTGAACTAGTAGTTGCAGTGACTTACACTTTCACAGTTATATTCTCACTCCTAATAGAAGCTTATATATACCCCTTGCAGCTGCTTCCTCTCTGAGTAGATAATTTGGGGACATAAGTAGCTCTTAATCAGTAAAAAAGTTAGACAACCTGGACTAGTTGGTATCAACAGCTCCAAATCAGGGCTGCCTGATTCTGTGTCAAGAATAAAAAAAGAAACCCAAGAGAAAAGGATAACATGGTGATGATTTATCAGGTAGCCCACTTAACTAAAATGAAGATCTGGTCTAATATTTATAGACAGATGATTCTATAACTTCTGTAGATTCCATTTAGGGGGAAAAAATACAGTCATCTTTTAGAGCATTTTAGAAAGCATGAACTTTAGATTCAGCCCTTGATTTAAAACTTAGCTCCACAATTTAATAGCTATATGATTTTATGAAAGTGAGATATTTAATCCTACTCAGCCTCAGTAAAAATTGAGGTTATGATTTGTGTCACATGTGAAAACAAAACAAAAAGCTTCAAAGATTCTATAATGAATCAGCTAGATACTATTATCTTTAATAACATTGTAAATATGTTAATTGTATATATTGCCTATGAAAGTTATTTTTTCTTTTTTTTCCCAATAAATAGAAGTTGGTTCTTCCCTCTTGAGACATCCATCTCCTGAGCTTTCCCGGCTAATCTCAGCCCACAGCTCTCTTTCCAAAGGAGAACGAAATTTCCAGTGGCCAGTTTTGGCTTTTGTTATACAACATCATGATCTAGAAGGTCTTGAAATAGCAATGAAACAGGCCCTAAGGAAATCTGCTTGCCGAGTTTTTGCTATGGAGGTATGAATACATTAAATGGGGTTATTGATTCCTTGACCATACAAATCATTTGATGATTCTATTTAATGATATTACTTTTCTACCCAACAGAAATTTCCAAAAATTAAGAGACATTAGCCAATCGAAAATATCAAATGTTCACATCAAAATTAAACTCTTATGTTCATGAATATAAATGAATTTAGAGATCCATCTTTAAGCACTCTAAAGAAATTTATTTCTGCACTGCTTTATTATTTGAAAGCTATGAATGTCTTTTTAAAAAGCTTTTGTAATGATGATGTCGTTTCAGTTAGAAGAATCATGAAAAGGCATGAAAAGTAGAGCTTTTCAGTTATAAATTTAACTATAATAATTTTTCTGAGTCTATTCTCTGGCAATGACAGGATCGCTAGATGTTGTATTTTTATGTATAGTAAATCTTTCGTCTTTGTCATGGGCATTATAATAAATAACCTGCCACTTGATTAATGGGAACAATATAAATATATTTAAGTTAGTGATAGCTTGGTAGAGCTTGAAAAAAAAGCTGTTTATCCGAAGTACAAGTTGGGGAAAAATGTGCTTCAGCAAATTAATATGAAGATGAAAGTTTGAAATAAAAAGTGGTTTGAAAAAATATTTCTGTATTACATTTTATAGATATTATTTTCCCTATTATGTTTTTAATCCAGACCAAAATTATTGACTATTTCAAGTTCATTGTGTTTTTAATGAAATGAAGGTCAGATGTTTTTAGTATCTTTCCTTGAAACACTTAGTGGAGATACTTTGTTTCTGAGTAAGGAGGGTTCTGCAGTTTTTAGTCCCACCTTTTTTTTTTTTATCTTTCACTCATTTAACCTTCATTTATTCAGGCTTTCAACTGGCTTCTGTGTAATGTCATCCAGACGACTTCTCTACATGATATTCTGTGGCATTTTGTGGCATCATTGACTCCTGCTCCAGTGGAACCAGAGGAAGAAGAGGATGAGGAAAATAAAACAAACAAAGAAAATGCAGAACAAGTAAGTGAGATTTTTGGGTTTTTCAAATTTGTCTGTATTTTTATAGAAGAGTAGGACCACCTTCAGATCCTATAATAATATGCATGAGTTCACACACAGATTATATAAGCTAAAAGGCAAGAATAAAATTTCAGTGCTATCAAGCAACATAGTCACTATACTTAGTGACTGATTCCTCCCTAAATACTATTGTCATGAAGCAATGAACTGAAAGATGTATACTGTTATAGTACTGTATAAGACAGGTAAACAGGGCAACATTATTATAGAGAATATCTGTCTACAACATTGCTGTAAGTTGGCAGAGAGTGAAAGTGATACTCTGTAGGGACATGAAAGTTGTTATAGCTCTTAAGACGAAATTATTAATAGGGATGAAAATGGTTTCTACAAAAACCATTTTCTAAACATGTATGTATCTAATCATATAGCCTTAAAAATATTAAGTAAAAATTGACAGAACTGCAAGGAAAAAGAGGGAAAAAAACATCCACAATTACAGTGTGAGATTGTTTCACACCTTTCACAACTAAATATTCCTGCATAACAGACCACCCTAAAACTCAATGGATGAAAACAGTTTCCTATTGGCTGACAACTCTGTGGGTCAGCAGTTTGGGTGAGACTTAGTTCCTGCATACACGTTTAGAGTTACCCTGCTAGGAGACTGTGAGCACACTAAAATTGATACAGATATAGTATTCGTTTGGTGATTTTATTTATGAGTGACTGCATCACTTTTTCCCTAAAAGATAATACAAACATAATTAGTTAATCTGAATGTGTGTTTTGGGTATGCTTTGATTTTGGTTTTATTGTTTACATTTCTGTTACATGACTGTCTTTAAAGTATACATAACACTTTTAAGTGTACATATTTTTTTGTGGGGAAAGTTCCTTCCAGCATACAGACTGATCAACCTGCTTTCAATTTCTGTCTTAGGAGAAAGACACGAGAGTATGCGAACATCCACTCTCAGATATAGTGATTGCGGGTGAAGCCGCTCATCCTTTACCACACACATTTCACCGCTTACTTCAAACTATCTCTGATCTTATGATGTCTCTCCCCAGTGGCAGTTCATTACAGCAAATGGCCCTAAGGTAATTGTATATCTCAGTATTCTGGGTATGTTGGAGAAGAGATTTTATGTAGTATTCAAAGCTCGAGATGCTCAAAAGACCTTTTAAATACTAAGATACAAAGAATCTCTACATTATGTGAATGGTGCTTCCCTCATTACTGTCTTAATCTGGAATTTCCTCCTTGGCTCACACCTGTTTGCCTCTCTGTAAAACGAGGATAATACATTACTTAGTGCTCTAAATTACCCCAGTCTGTAACAGTTTTCCTCACTTTTGCCCCTCTTCTACCTCAAGTAACTTGTCTCAGTGCTACCCAAGAGTAGCAATCTTAACTGTCACAAAAGGGAGAAGGAGAATGAAATCTCAGAAACAGAAATCAAAATAGGGTTTTTGAATTGGAGAGAATTTTAAGAAAAGTGAAACCTCTGTTATATGTAAGGTAGCCTAAAACTACCTTGAGGAACATTACCTACTTTTAAGTCTGAGACTGCTGAGATTTTCACATTACTTCTACATTGTGAACCTTGTCATCAGATCTTCACACTGGACCTCACGTATAAAAAATGCTCCACTGGTTTTTATAAACTGTAGATTTTTGGAGTGAATTTTGGCTACCCACATCCCTAAAGACTGGTAGAGGGGAGATTGTGTTTCCTCCTAAAAAGATT
The DNA here is from genome assembly GCF_027475565.1 of Acinonyx jubatus. Lineage (NCBI taxonomy): Eukaryota > Metazoa > Chordata > Mammalia > Carnivora > Felidae > Acinonyx > Acinonyx jubatus. The sequence continues at coordinate 50,434,480 of NC_069380.1, read as the reverse complement.
TTTGAAGTACAGGATGTGTTATATATCAGAGTATATGTAACTCTGATGAATTAGTATAGAATTGTAAGACTAATAAATTTGAGAGGCTTGTTTTGGTTGAGGTCACACTTGTCTGTCTGCAAGATTGATTTATTACCTTTTTTGCTTCTATACCCTTGACGTTCATGTATCCAGTTTTTCTATATGTAGAATGAGTGAACTTTCCTTAGGTCTTACCCTATTCCAAAGAAATTACCTTTATTGTTCACAAAAAGGCGGTGATACTATTCCCTGATTTTTTTTCTACTTCTGTTTTTTCCCTAGAATATTAAGATTTTTAAAAATCTTAACTACAGAGTGCTTTCCCAGGAATTCCTTAGGAATTATTTAATACCTTGCTTATACCTTTTTAGGTGCTGGAGTCTGAAATTCAAGCAATCTGATCACCAGTTCCTCCATCAGAGTAATGTCTTTCATCACATTAACAATATTCTGTCAAAATCAGATGATGGAGACAGTGAAGAAAGTTTTAGCATCAGTATCCAGTCTGGCTTTGAAGCGATGAGTCAGGTCAGTCATTGAAAGTTGTCCTCTGTTACCCTGTTAATATTCAACGATGTATACAAGCAGAAACTGAAAGTCACTCATAAACAGTTTGATTCATTTCTTTTCTTATCTCACATCTTTTGTTTTATTATCGTGAAAAATTTCCATTTCAGTGTTGTAATAATGTAAAACATGTAATAATGTGAAAACATTTGTTTCTGGTAGGAATTGTGCATAGTAATATGCTTAAAGGACTTAACCAGCATTGTTGACATAAAAACTTCAAGCCGACCTGCCATGATTGGCAGTTTGACAGATGGTTCTACGGAAACCTTTTGGGAATCAGGAGATGAGGATAAAAACAAAACTAAGAACATCACCATCAACTGTGTAAAAGGAATCAATGCCCGCTATGTATCTGTCCATGTGGATAATTCCCGAGATCTAGGGGTAAGAAAGAAAACTTAATTTGTGGCTCATTAGTTCTTTTCAGACCTTCATTTACCATGCCCTATCCTTCTAAGTTTAGCAAAAAGATTTTCATGTGGAATTTCACTGACCAAACAGCATTTTTATACTTCCCAAGTAAATCTTACGTCTAAAAACAGATTAATAGGACTAGGGGCACTATGGAATACCAGTTCTAAAAAGAGGTGTGATTACAAATACATCCTGGCTACAGCTAAGCAGAATAAATGTCTCCTCTGTAATTGCCTACCTCCATACCCTTGTTTAAGCTATTCTCTTGGCCTGGAAGTCCTCCCCTTAAACTCTGCCTATCAGATTCTCCCAAAATCTCAAAAGACCAGCAGAGAAATCCTCTCCCGGTACCTCTTCTATAAAAATTATTCTTTCCCTTCTCTACGTTCTTCTTTCTATTACTCTGATGGCACTGAATACACTTTGACTTATCATGTAATTAGCTTTCAATTTCTAGCCTTCACCCTTAGCTGTCTTGACGATGGTGGTGGGGTTTCTAGACTAACCTGAATGATCATAATTTGTATTCTCCCTAGCACTAGCCTGTTCACATGTTTCAACTGAATTAAGCACTCCTTTACAAAAGGCACTAAATAATGGGAAAAGAGTCCTGTTTACTTGAGTGTTAAGAACCAAGAAGACACCAGCTGCCAGACTCACGTGCTTCTCCCCCCATTCCTGGGGAAGGATACTCCTTAGAGTTTTTTCCCTCAAAATGGATATGGCTTGCTTCAGAGCCTGCTTCAGATTCTGTATCTCCCGCTCTCTGCCCCTCCCCCATTCACTTTCTGTCTCTCTCTCTCTCTCTCTCTCTCTCTCTCAAAATAAACATCAAAAAAAATTTTTAAGTAAAAACTTAAAAAAGAAAAAAGAATGGATGTGGCTTGCTAATAGATACAGTATTATAAATCCCCTCTGTTGCCAAGCTGCTCCTATCCCATTCACACATTTCCTTTCCCAGGAAGACAGAGTAATGGGGTTGGGTCTTGGGTAACCTCGATAGAATGCCAACCTGAGAAGCCCAGTCTGCAGTCAGAACACTCCTCACCATCTGCAGCCACCCCCAACTCCTGTCCGTAAGTGCAGCTGCAGTGCTTCCGTGGCGGTGAATAAGAAGAAGGGGCGTAGCTAATATAAGCGTACCTCCTTTTCAGAGCCAAGAGTTTCAATTTGTACAGCTACTTTATCTTACTAGAAAGTCAGGTGTAATAAATCAAAACATTTTTCTAGCTAGAACTTACTGTTCAGTACAAAGTTATCTTTGACTCATGGTATATTTTAAGCCAGGACATACTCTCCCTCAGAACAATGATTCCAATCAGTTTGACATTTTTCCCTTTTAGGGAAATAATCATAGCAATATTCATTTTAAAATCCCCAGTAGATAAGCTGACATGTGCTTTCCTTTTAAGAAACCTCCTCTAAGTTCTGTGTATCCTTGAGGCTTATGTACCTGTGTGTCCCCAGCCTGTCTACCACCAGTGCCTTATACATGGCAGTTGTTTGAATTGCATCGACCTAGAGCGCTTAAAGTATGCAGTGCTCCAAGGAATTAATGTGTTAATCTGTTTCCTGATGTGCTTTGCATAAAGCTTATTCAACCTTAAGGTCTCTGGCTCTAGAACTAGCATGATCATTTTGGTACCTAATGACACTGAACTTCTGTTTGACATTTATCTTGTTTGCTAATGCTCCTTCCCTAGTGTGTCAAGAGGACAGAACCGATCATTCTCATATGTCCTTCTCCAAGGCTGTAAGACAGTCTTGGTACATTGTGATAGTCAAGAGTGTTTGTTAGGGAGTGGAGACAAGAGTGAAAGCAGAGTTGTTGGAAAGTCTCATGATAGAGATAGAATTTAAATCTTTAGACTTTGGATAGAAAGAAGGAATGCCAAGCTTTTCTTTCAGAGCCCATGGAGACTGAAGGTAGAATTTGTGAGAACGAGACAAGACTGGAGTTGTAAGAATGTGGTTGCTTGAGGGGCAGGGGGAGCACCTGGGTGGCCCAGTCAGTTAAGCATCTGACTTCGGCTCAGGTCATGATCTCACAGCTTGTGGGTTCGAGCCCCACACTGGGCTGTGTGCTGACAGCTCAGAGCCTGGAGCCTGCTTCAGATTCTGTGTCTCCCTCTCTCTCTTTGCCCCTCCCCCACTCATACTCTGTCTCTCTCTCAAAAAAAAAAATAAACATTAAAAAATTAAAAAAAAAAAAAAGAATGTGGTTGGTTGGGCAGATGGAGTGAGATCAGTTAGGAAGAATCCATGACAGACATACAGAAGAGTTGATGTGATATCAGTAGGCTGTAAGAAATCATTATAAATTCAGTAGCAAGAGTATGGAAGAATAATTGTTGTGCATTGTCTGTTTTAGAATAAAGTTACCTCAATGACCTTCTTAACTGGCAAAGCAGTAGAAGATTTGTGCAGAATAAAACAGGTAATTAAAATTTTGTCATTAAATGTTACCTAGGGAGAAATTCTTCTCAGCCTCCTCTGTTAAATTCTAATTTCGGCATGCTACCAAAGTATTCTAGGAACTCATCTGTTTATAAAACATTAAACCGACAAATAGTCCAGATACAGGAACATTTACAACCATCCCTGTGCTAATAGCCGATAGTGTCCTAAATGCTCTCCTGTCACAATCGATTATACTATACCTACAGTCCTCTACTCTGCCTCCTGCTCCCTTACAAAGAAAGATTCAGGGCACCTTAAAATGCATCACAAATCCCATTCACAATTAACACCTACACTTCAGGTTAAAATGTAGATTGTTGTCCTCTAGCCTGAAAATCTATCACAACAGTGCACCTAAATCCAGGCTGCAAGTCAATTTACAAATGAACTTTAGAAACAAGTTAGGTTGTATTTGGGCATTCTATATAAACTCACTTGTGTTAGTGAAACTTTATCAAAGCTGTTATCCCATATATGTTGACTACTTGTTTTGTTTTTCAAATCATATTGAAAGAATAAATTGAAATTTTGGATTAAACAAATAATAAATTTTGTTTAAAAGGCTAAAAGAATTTGGGGAAATACTTCTGTTCAGTGAGATAGTATTTATGCTTAATGATTTTTCTAGAAAATTGACATTATCAATTAATTTTTTCATTTTATCAACTGAATAGAGTCAAAAACCATTTCATAGTGCGTTGAAATTTAATCCTTGAAAAGTTACATTTTCAGTGAAATCAGGAATCACAAATATGCAGTTACATATTATATAATTTTTCTTCAGAAGCAGAACATACTAAGTAACTGCACATCAAATATGCTTATCTATCTTTAAAAAACAACAAAACATGGTTATCTTTAAATGGTGGTTAAATGTGAAGATGCACAAAACAGGACCTCGTGCTGATCTTGTATTTCTCCTCAGTCAGATTAGGGAAAGGACAGTCACATGAATTGTTTTAATGATTTTACTTAACATAACTTGTGCATGGAAAGTAATCAGACCTGTATTTTAATTCTCAGCTCCATGTCTGACTGAGAATCCTTCAACCTGGGTTAACCTCACTTTACTGAGAATCCTTCAACCTGGGTTAACCTCACTTCATCTGTATAATAGCTACTGTAGTATTACTTATCCTCACCAGGCTTAAGTAAGATAGTCAGTGTGAAATAACACAGTAAACCTTAGTCTCCGTACAAGTCTTTGTTATTTGAGCTTGCAGTTATTAGCGCTAAGTCTAGGACCTTGGTAAGAGAGTGATATGGCTGTATCAGGTTTCTATCCCTTTTCTGTTTGCTAGGTTGATCTGGATTCTAGGCACATTGGTTGGGTAACAAGTGAACTTCCAGGAGGGGATAATCACATCATCAAGATTGAATTAAAGGGCCCAGAAAATACACTGAGAGTTCGACAAGTAAAAGTCCTGGGCTGGAAGGATGGCGAAAGCACAAAAATTGCTGGCCAGATTTCAGCCAGTGTGGCCCAGCAAAGGAACTGTGAAGCCGAGACTCTGCGAGTGTTCAGACTTATTACATCTCAAGTGAGTGTCCTCACTCCAGGTTCTAGCACACGATACACTGAAATCATATCTTCTGCAATGCTGATACCAAAGGGTAACAGAATACTTTGTAAAGCTTGTTAGAGATGGCTGGCAAACATATGACCCATTTTCTCTTCTTCTCCTAGCCCTAAACTCCTATGTTTCATTTTGCATTCATTAATTCTTAAAAGTAGTAGCATATAGCAAGAACAGCATAGTAATATTATAAAACCTGCAGTGTTAGCTCATGCATCCTTTAGGTTTCACACTAGTAATTACTGCCATTGATTCCTTCTCACATTCCTGTCTTTATCAGGTATTTGGAAAGCTCATCTCTGGAGATGCTGAGCCTACACCAGAGCAAGAGGAAAAAGCACTATTGTCATCACCTGAAGGAGAGGAAAAAGTATACAATGTATTTATTTGTATTCTAAAAATATTTACTTCCATTTTTCATTTTCTTTTGTTAAGTGAAATATTCCATTTATTACTATGGATTTTAATGGATATGTGACATTAATTTCTATGAAGTTAATATTTTTTACTTTAATTAGGAGATGAGGAAACTATCAAAAGAAATCATCTGTTTATAGATGATCTAGCTAGTACTGTGAGTAACAGCAAAACTTGGCTCTATACCTTGGGCTGTAGTGTCAAATGTTAGGATTTGTAAAAATTAGCTTAGTCATTTACTGTACTGTGTACGATTAATTATCTTCTCTTTCCTCCATTTCCTCCATTTAATCTGTTCTTCATAGTCCAGTTAAAAAATACTGTCCTCTCCAGGAATCTTCTTTATGATTTCCCCCAAACAATATGCAGTTTTTCTTCTGCTAAACTTCATAGTAATTCCTAGGACTCTCTTCTTGATTTCTTTCATATGTTGATTTGCACACATATCTAACCTCTCCTACTGAATCATAGTTTCCTAAAGACCAAGTACATACCTGATTTGTCTTTGTGTCCATGGCATAAACACACATGCGTTCGGTACATTTTTACTGGAGGAACCTGTTCTTTATATTCTTGAAATTTCTTTTTTTTTGTGTGCTTTTTATTTTGAGAGAGAAAGATAGAACACGTGTGTGCGAGCAAGCGGGGGGACAGGCAGAGGGAGAGGAAGAATCCCAAGCAGGCTCCATGCTGTCAGCAAAGATCCCAACGCAGGGCTCAATCCCACGAACCATGAGATCATGACCTAAGCCAATATCAAGAGTCAGGCACTTAGCCAACTGAGCCACCCAGGCACCCCTTGAAATTTTTTTAAAACTGCGGTTGCCTTTACTTATTTGGTCTACTCTAAAGCGCCCTGCCCTAAAGGAAAACCTCATCTATTTTCAAAAAGAGAGGTCAACCCTGACTGGTCTCGATACTCTTATATCTTTAGATGTTACAGATAATCACCTTGGCAGCCCTTTGAAAGATAATTTTAAGGACTTACCTGGTCTAGCCCTGAGCCTTCTGATATAGTAATGTCTAAGTCATCTACATCATTCAGTTTGGGTTCTGTAGAAAATAAGGTTTTATAAACTCTGGTTGTTTCTTTCAACATCCTTTGGAGATACCATTTGAATGACTACACGACTATGTGACTATTCATTAAATCAGCTGAATTTTAACAAAATGGCAATTTTGTGCTAAATAATTGTGGTAATTGGTACCAAGCCCTCAGAAAGTTTGTGTCTGTTCTTAGATATGAAACGTTCACACACCCCAAAAAAAGAAATCAATAGGGATACTATATAGCATATAATCAATTTGTTATGTACATAAAAAAATTGCACATGTCATAGGTTTTTAGAGTATGTTGAAAGTATTGCACCCTGGAGTGGTCAGAGAAGGGTCTTGGTAGGTGCTGGATGTGACTTGGACCTAAAAGGGAATGGGTGAAAGTTAGATTGACAGAGGCGATGGGAGCAGACTCATTGAAGAGGCTGGTCTAATAGTAGGAGAGTATATGTTGGGATGCTAAGGTTGATGGGGAAAGTTAATGCTAGTGGTAAGATGCCCATGAAATAGCACAGTTGTTAAGAGAATCATTTTTTAAGTCAGGTGTTTGAAGTAAAATTTGCATACAGAAAACACTGATCCTTTTAAACTGTATTGTTCAATGACTTTTGACCAACATATAGAGCAGTAAAATCATCATCACAATGAAGTTTTAAGACACATCACTCAAAATTTCCCTCCTGGTCCTTTACAGTCTGTCCCCTCACCTCATGCATAGACCCTGGCAACCACTAAACTGTTTTCTGCCCGTGTAATGTTGCCTTTTCCCAGATGTCATATAAACGGAACCATATAGAATATAACCTTTCCATCAGCTTTCTTTCACTTGATATAATGATTCTGAGATTCATCCATGGAGGAGCATGTGTCAGTAGTTGTTTCTTTTGGTTGCTGAGAAGAATTCCATTGTTTGGAATTAGCAGTTTTTGTTTATCCTTTGACCTTATGATGGATATCTGGGTTGTTTCTTCTATTTGGCTATTATTAATTAAGCTGCTGTGAACATTTGTGTACAGATTTTTGTATGGGAACACTTTATTTCTCTTAGGTAGATACCTATAAGTAGGATTGATGGGTTGTGTGGTAAGTGTATGTTTAACTTTATAAGAAACTGCTCAACTTTTTCCAAAGTGATTGAACCATTTTACATTTTTACTGGCAGTGTATGAGATTTCCAATTGATCCACATTCTCAACAGTACTTGGTATTGTCACTCTTTTTAATTTTAGCCATTGCAGCAAATATGAAGTAGTATCTCATTGTGGTTTTAATATGAATTTCTCTGAGGATTAATAATGTTGAGTAAATTTTCAAGTGCTTATTTGCCATCTCCATACTTTATTAGTGAAGCATCTGTTCAAATCTTTTACTTATATTTTTTTATATCGGGCTGTTTGTATTACTGGGTTGTAAGATTTTTTTATATATTGAGGATAAAGGCTCTTTAGCCAGTGTGTTTTCAAATATTTTCTCCTACTTGGTGGTTTATCTTTCATGAAACAGAAGCTTATAATTTTGATAAACTACAGTTTATCTGTTTTTTTCTTTTTTTTTTTTTTTTAATGTTTATTTTTTGAGATGGAGTGCGAGCAGGGTAGGGGCAGAGAGAGAGGGAGACACAGAATCCGAAGCAGGCCTCAGACTCAGCTGTCAGCACAGAGCCTGATGCGGGGCTCAAACCTGAACTGTGAGATCATGTCCTGAGCCAAAGTTGGATGCTTAACCGACTGAGCCACCCAGGCACCCCTGTTTTTTTCTTAATGACTTAGGATCTTTGTATCTTATCTAAAACTTAATGTCACAAAGATTTTCTTCTAGAAACCTTAGAGTTTTAATTCTTTTGTTTATAGCTATGTACCTTTTAAGTTAATTTTTCTCCATAAGGTGTGAGATAAGGGTTGAGTTTTATTTATTTTTGCCTGTAGATAACCCAGTTGTACCACCACCATTTGTTGAAAAGACTGTCCTTTATCAGTAACAAATTCACCATAAACATGTAGGTCTATTTTTGTAGTCTCTACTCTTTTCCACTGATCTGTATATATATTCTTAAACCAACAGCAGACTGTCTTGATTACTGCAGCTTACAGAAAATCATGAAATCAGATTCCACCACGGTTCTGTTTTTAGTTATTTCGGCTATTCTTGTGCCTTTATATTTCCATATAAAGCTTAGAACCAACTTGGTAGTTTTTTCCCCTTCCAAAAAATCAAAAACAAAAAACCAACCTGAAATGTTACTGGAATTGTACCAAATTGTTAGGTCAGTTGGGGAGAATGGATATCTTAGTAATACTGAGTCTTCCTATCCAGGGATGAACATGATATATTTCTCCATTTATCTAGATCTTCTTTAATTTTTGTCAGCAGTGTTTTTTGTAAGTTCAGTGTACAGGTCCTGGCCACTTCTTATTAAATTGATCCCTAAGGGCACACGCATGGCTCATCAGTTAAGCATCTGACTCTTGGTTTCAGCACAAGTCACGAGCTCATGGTTTCATGAGTTCAAGCCCCAAGTTAGGCTCTGTGCTGGCAGCACGGAACCTGCTTGGGATTCTCTCTCTCTTTTTCTCTGTCTGCCTCTCCCCTACTCACACTATCTCTGTCTCTCTCAAAATAAACTTTAAAAGAAATGTTTTTAATAAATTGATCCCTAAATAATTATAATAATCCCTAAATAATAATTGTTTTTGATGCTACTGTAAATGGTATTCTTATTTCACTTTCCAGTTCATTTCTAGTATATAAAAATACAGTTGGCTTTTGTGTATTAAACTTCTGTGATCTTAAGTTCCCTTGTTAGTTCTAGAAGCCTTTTTGTAGAATTTTTGGGATTCTCTTCATAGATAATCATGTTGTCTGCAAAGAAAGTTGGTTTTATTCTGCCTTTCCAGCCTATATGCCTTAAATTTCTTTTCTTGTGTTAGTGCAATGGCTAAGCCTTTCAGTACTATGTTGAATAAAAGTGGTGAAATCAGACATCTTTGCCTTTTCTGGATCTTACTAGGAAGGATTCAGTCTTTCACCATTAACTATAATGTTAACTATAGATTTTTTGTAAATGCTCTGAGAATTTTTATCAGAATGGATATTCTTACATATTTTTCTTTTTTCATTTTCTTATATTCATTAAAGATAATTGGTATATTGCTATGTATATTAGTGGTTATGTAATATTAGCCTAAACATAGTTTATTTTTGTTTAATAAAAAGAAAGATATTAACTAGGGGAGTGATAACTAAAAGGTACAGTGTTTCTTTTTGGGGTGATGAAAATGCTCTAAAATTAACTGTGGTGATGCTTGTACATATCTATGAATATACTCTAAGCCATTGAATTGTACATTTTAAATGAGTGAATAGTAAAGTATGTTAACTATATCTCAAAGCTATTTAAAAAAAAACTACAAAAGAAATTTAAAAGTAAGGAGATAAAGTAACTATCTAAAAGGAATTCATTTGTTAATGTATAATCTAGCTAGTGTTTCAAGTAGCAAAAGTATTATTCTACCAGTGTGCTTTCTTTAATCGATATAGGGCTGTCTTCTTCTATTACTTCTTTCCATCTGTTTGCTTTATTTTTGATTTTTTTCTTTTTCTAGTTTCAAAGACTTGAGATCTTTCTTTTCTCATATAAGTACTGGTGCTATTTTCTTAGCCCTGCTCTAGTTGAGTGTCAGAAATTTTGGTGTGTTGCTTATAATATTTTCTCATTTCACTCAGCATTTCACTCAGTTCAAAATATTTTTTGATTTCCATTTTGATTTCTTCTTTGACCTCTGGATAATTTAGACATTTCTTGTTTAATTATAAATATTTGGGGATTTTTCTTGGGGGGTAACTTTCTATTACTAATTTCTAGTTTAATTCATTGTGGCCAGAGAATATACTTTGTATAATTTCAGGCCTTTTAAAATTGTGAAGATTTGAATTCTGACTCATATATTTTAGAGAATGTCCACATGCTCTTGAAAAGAACATGAACTCTGCTTTTCTTCTAATAGCAGTTCAACTTAGTTGATAGTTTTGTTCAAGCTTTGTTGAGAACTTTACTGTTTTTTGTTAGTTTGCTCATTTACTTGTTCTTTTAAGTACAGGAAAAGTTTTGAAGTGTCCAGCAATATGGATTTGTCTGTTTTGATTTTAGTTTACCTGGTTGCCAATCTCAGCTGTCTGATGGGCACCAAAAAAATGTATGGTTTTGTAGATTATCAGCTTTTTCTCATTGTTAAGGTGGGAGTTACATTCTCATATAGCTATCTCTGTCCTAAGAAATGTGAAACTAAGAGTCATTTTTATTCTTAGAGGAGTGGCTTGCCTTACTTTTCTTACCTGTAAAATAGAAAATCAGACTTTATCTTATGGGCTTGTTGTGAAGATTAAATAAGAGTATATGTATATCTGATAACTATACATCTGTATATCTGTAACTTAGAACAGTTCCATTTACGTAATAAGCACTATAAAATTTCAGCCTTTATTTTTCTTCTTTGTTTCTTTGATTACTGGTGGTGGTAGACTAGCCTAATTTAAGAACACCATTATCATAGAGTTTTTTTAGGATATTTTCCTTTTAACTGAATGTCATTTTCTGAATTGTTCTTCTAACAACTGAATGTGGATTATCCACAGTTTAGAAATAGATCTAATCAAAGTGACGCAAAATGATAAAGAAGTTCATGAAAAGGTAGTATGCTTCTCTGAATTTCTTAAATTCAGAAATTTTGCTATTTTTATAGTCACCTTAGCCAGTAGTGATTTCTTCAGATTTTATCCTTTGTCTTAGTGTTATAGACCTCAATTTAAAAACATATTCATTTTATAAAATAACCTTAATAGTTATTTATCAAGATACTTTAAGATGTCAAATATACAAATTTTATTCAAAGAGCCTGGGCTCCCCCCCCCCTTTTTCTATGTAAAAGGCAACATCAGACGCTGACCTGAAAGAACATATGGTCGGAATCATATTCAGCAGGAGTAAGCTGACGAATTTACAAAAACAGGTTAGTAAATTGTCATTTCAGTTTTCATTTGTTTTTAGGGTATAAAGTATTTTCCAAAATTTACGGAGACTTTTTTTTGCTGACTCTTTTATAGTCCTGCAGAATGTGTCTGCCTTTAGTATATTGGCATACCTGCATCACTTTAAAGATTTTATGATTAACTTTCTTACCTTGCTGCTCTTTGTTATTTCTCATTTTCAGGTAGATTGTTTCATTTTGGTGTCAAATATCCAGCTATATCAGATTTCATTTGTATTTTCTGTGTTCCTTTTCCCACTTTTCTTGTTTGTCAGTTGATTTTTTTTTTTTCTGAGCAATTATAGTGTTAACTAAATCATTGCTAATATTTTTAATTATAAGGAGATGGAGTAGTACTAGATTGTTCATATAATGTAGTACCTGGGTAACAAAAACTAGTCTTCCAAAAGTCTAATAAAATACCGGTTTTAAATTAGCCCATTATTTTAACTTTCAGCATCATTAAATCTTGCTTAAATAAATAAATTTATCTGTGCTTTATCTTTTTAACAGTGTTTCATTGAATCTTAAATGCTACCAGTTATAAAATGTGCTGTTATTTCATGTATCACTAAAAAATGAAAATTTGCTGCCAATTACATTGTGAATGCCATCAATTATAAAGCACATTATGAATAAAAATGTTAAAATGTGGGAGGAAAATATGCCTTAGAAGTGATAAAATATGGTAATTTGCTTTTGTTTGATGTCTCAAACTACAGGTATGGGTATTGGTAACTTGTATATAAATAGTTTCTACATAGGAGTTGATTTAAATATTAAGATTGTTAATCATAGTTCTGATAGTTTTCCTTAATTGTTTTTAAGATGAGCTAAGAGAATGGCATGATGGAGAATTAACTGGGAGAAAGAGTGTTAAATTGAGCATCAACTAATATTCTTGTCTCTTTTTTTTTTTACTAGAAATAGTAAATCTGACGTAAGTATGTTTTTACATTTTCTTCATGTTGTCTTTATAGGTGTGTGCTCACATCGTCCAGGCTATTCGCATGGAAGCCACCAGAGTTCGTGAAGAGTGGGAACATGCCATTTCAAGCAAAGAAAATGCCAATTCTCAGCCCAATGATGAAGATGCCTCCTCCGATGCTTACTGCTTTGAGCTGCTCTCTATGGTCTTAGCACTGAGTGGCTCTAACGTGGGCCGGCAGTATCTGGCTCAGCAGCTAACTCTGCTCCAGGATCTCTTTTCACTGCTCCACACAGCATCTCCTCGAGTCCAGAGACAGGTGACTGCTCACACCACTTACCTTCTGGCTTACTTTGTTCCTCAAAACATTGTTAAAAAATTACACTAGCAAAGAGATTCACCTTAGGGTCTTAGGATTTTTATTTTGTTTTGCTATTTGGTTTTTTGGATTATATTTTAACTCCATGCTTTTTATTTTTGACTCACTGTCATGAGAGTATGGAAGAGCAAAATATGTTTCATTTTACTAATGTGCTATTATGATAAAGAGTATTCTGTCTACTGATTGTCTTATTACCATGAGATGTGTGATTTTTCTTTAATCTTTTTTTTAATTTTTTTTTAATATTTATTTTTGAGGCAGTTGGGGGGGGGGCGGGTAGGCAGAGAGAGAGAGAGAGAGGAAGACACAGAATCTGAAACAGGCTCCAGGCTCTGAGCTGTCAGCACAGAGCCTGATGCAGAGCTCAAACTCACAAACCATGAGATCATGACCTGAGCAGAATTCAGACGCTTAACTGACTGACCCACCCAGGTGCCCATCTTTAATCTTGACCAAATAAAAGACCTGTCTTTTTCTTGCTTACCTGGAGGGGTAATTACCACTTGAGAAATTAAAAATAGTGTTTAAGTCTTATATTTCTGTCCTTCTCAAAGCTTTTGAAGTCATAGAAGGGCAGCAAGGCGCATTATACAAATGAAAACTTTAGAATACCAGTCTTTAAGAGGAATTCTTTCCTTTCATTTTTCTTATCAGGTAACCTCCCTACTAAGACGGGTGTTGCCTGAAGTGACTCCTAATCGTCTGGCCAGCATCATAGGAGTGAAATCCCTCCCTCCAGCAGATATCAGTGATATCATTCACTCAACAGAGAAAGGAGATTGGAATAAACTAGGTATCTTGGACATGTTTCTAGGATGTATTGCCAAAGCACTCACAGTTCAGCTAAAAGCCAAAGGAACTACCATCACAGGAACAGCTGGTACCACTGTGGGCAAAGGTGTTACAACAGTTACTCTTCCAATGATTTTCAATTCCAGGTTGGTCATTGCATCTGTTTTAGTACTAAAATAGAGCAGAGTGAGCTACTATTTGGAGAATTAAGACAAGATTTCGAATTCTACTTGTTTGCTTGTTCACCAAATAGAAACCATAAACAACTAATCCATGTATGAAAGAGAGTTATATATATAATACAAGTGTCCTTTCAAGTTAGTGGGGAAAGGAAGGTGTACTGAATATGATATTGGAATGCTTCTCGTGTAAAAAAAAGATATTGAAGGCCCCTATCTCACACCATATACAAAAGTAAATTTGAGATCAGTTAAAACTTTATGTATTTTTCTTTTAACACTCTACTAGGACAAATTATAGAAGAATATTTCTGTAATCTTCAATCCAGAAAGACCTTAAAACTCGGAACCAAAAAGTCACAGAGGAAAAGATTCACAAATTTGGCTACACAAGAATGAAAGTGAACTGATAGAGAGTAATATTAAAATTTTTTTTAAATATAAACTGACCTGAAAAAAATATTTAACACCTATATAGTAGAGAATGAATTATTAGTCATAATATTTTTTAAATGACTACAAATCAATGAGAAAAGACAAACAACTGATAAGAAAATATATAATGAACAGTTAGTCTTGAGATAAACAATAGGAAAATATCTTTGTTTTGGCAGCATTATGAAGAAATAGGCATTATGACATCTAATATAGATTGCTACAGCCTTTTCGGATGTCAGTTTAATAACATATCACTGTATTTAAAATATGCTTATCCTTTGACCTACCAATTCTACTTCTAGAACTGTTTCCCTCAAAAATGTTTATACCTATGGACAAAGATATGTGCAAGGAAGTTCATTGCAGAGGTGTGTGTAATGCAGAAAATTAGACATCTGGAACAGTACTAGTCAAAGAATCAGTCCATGAGATTAAGCAAATAACACTAGAATATAAATCAGTGTACTGCTTTCTTCATCCAGATAGTCTTGCAAAGAAAAAAAAATGTCAGCTGAAATAAACAGTAGTGTGATACCCACTGATACAGTTGACATATTCTGGTGCAAGCCCTCAATATCTCTGTGGATTGGTAACAAATAGTTTGTGATCTGTGGATATACTTTGAACAGCAATGTTCTAGAAGTTGCAAGATACAAAAATTATATATAAACAAATATTTGGAAGGGAACATGTATCAGAATAGCTACCCTCTCGGGGTTGAAGAGAAGATTATGAATAATGTTTTGATTAATTTCTTTTTAAAATACTTTGAATCATTTAAAAAATTAAGATACATGCTGAAATAGCAGTTTTCTTTGTATTTATTTGTAACTATCACTGAATGTTTTGCAAATGCTGACTTTTCTTTGTAGTTATGTTCGAAGAGGTGAAAGCCATTGGTGGATGAAGGGCTCAACTCCTACCCAGATCTCAGAGATCATCATTAAACTTATTAAGGATATGGCAGCAGTGAGTTCCCATCCTTCTGATCATTATGTCAATGAAGTACAATAGAAATCTGATTAAAACAGGCAGCTTGTTCTACTACATTAATAGCAGAAGTACATTAGTGTTATTTTGCTTTACTTAAAGCCTCTGTTTAGTAGGTTAACACACCCATTTGTCTTTTCGTTCAGTGATATGTTTTTTGTGTAAACTTCATTTCAAGCTTCCCAATTAATTTACTTGAGAAACTAAACTTTAAAACTTAAAAAATAAAATATACTTTTTGAGCTCTACAAATAAGCCAGAAACCAAAAACCTAAAAGAAAAACAGGGCTCCCTGATGCGATAGTTTCTCATTCTTTTTAGTTCTCTCTCTCCTGGTTTACAAAACTTTTACTCTTCTTTATTAATATACTCTAGTACTGTCTTTAGATGTTGGCTTTTCAGGGAGATCTGGGAGTGTGGAGGAAAGGAAACTGTTTCTCCAGAGTACATGGCTCTTACTGTTTGCTCCATATTGCTAGTTTCCTCACATTCCGTTATATTTCCAGGCTGAGGGGGGCAAGGTGCTGTGGAGTGTGGGCTCCTGAGAGGCAGACCAGACAGAAGGCATTTTGGAGGAGGAGGTGGAGAAGGAAATGCCCTTTGTTTTGTTTTGTTTTTTAGAAAAAGAGCACCCAGCAGGGGAGAGGGGAAAGGGAGAGAGAGAGAGAATGAATGAATGAATGAATGAATGAATGAATGAGGGAGAGAGACTCTCAAGCAGGCTCCACACCCAGCGCAGAGCCAGATGCAGGACTCGACCCCATGACCCTGGGATCGTGACCTGAGCCAAAATCAAGAATCGGAGACTCAGTCGACTGCGCCACCCAGGCGCCCATGGAACTGCTCTTTTAAGAAATTGATAGCATGTGCAGGGCGCACCTGGGTGGTTCAGTCGGTTGAGCGTCCGACTTTGGCTCAGGTCATGATCTCACAGTTCGTGAGTTCGAGCCCCGCATCAGGCTCTGTGCTGACAGCTTGGGTCCTGGAGCCTGCTTCAGATTCTGTGTCTCCGTCTCTCTCTGCTCCTCCCCTGCTCACATTCTGTCTCTCTCTCAAAAATAAATAAAGATCAAAAAAAAAAAATTTAAAGAAATTAATAGCAAGTGGATGGGAGGCTAGAAAGGATATTCTGGGGAAATATGAAGTTCTGTCATTTTTCCCAACGGCAAGGACATTTCCTCAATCAGAGAAATGGAGAGCTTTCTCATTTTTTCAACTAGTCTTTCTCAGGCTGTTGACTGGATAAAAATATTTATGAAAATTATTTAGGAACACCTAAATTCTATAGTAAGTGTTTATATTCAGCAAAAATAAAGTTAGCAAATAAAGTAGTTATAATTTAAACACATTTATGCTCTCGGGTTGTAGTAATATTCATCTGAAAGCACTTAGCTTAGCAATATGAATTTTGTGTTAAATAACAAGGCTTCATAATCGAAATTTCTCAACCGTAGAAATGTAAGAGGAAATACCTTTGAGCTCCATAGGAGAAGAGTATTGAGACCTAATTTCTTATTGGCTTTTCACTCATTAAAATAGTGATTAGAAGTTGAGTTTTTCATAGAGTTGTGATGGATTTTTATTTCGAAAGTATGGCCCTTGATCTAAAGTTGCATTAACAAATAAATCTTTCCTTTTTCTTGAGAGCTGTTATTTAAGAGAAGAGAATTTACTAGTATGAGTATACATTTCTGGTTGCTTATTAAACTATTCTCTCCTGCTCAATAGGGTCATCTGTCTGAAGCATGGTCCCGAGTGACAAAAAATGCCATCGCAGAAACCATCATTGCCTTGACCAAGATGGAGGAAGAATTTAGATCTCCAGTGAGATGTATTGCAACAACTAGGGTACGAGGTTTTTTTCATTTTATTGTTGCATGTTCTTTTTCCATAATAGGTTTGATTAAACTTAAATCAATAAGTCAGCTTAATCCAATTTTTTTGACCAAATATTCTATTTATTAAAAAAGTGTGAAAGGCTTTTTTGAATTATGAACTAAGTATAGTGGTTATAAAACATTCACATTGACTGTTATGTGTTCTCTATCGCTTGTTTTTGTTATTATTTAGGAAGCTAAGGATAAACTGGTTAGAAAAGGCTAAGACCTTGTGTGGTCTTTCTGATGGTGTATTTACTATACATACTTATACATACATAAGTAAGCTTATACAGTAAATTTAGTGTCAACATTATTCTCAGATACGCTGAAACTCCTTTGAAGACCAGGCCCTCCCTACTCATTTTGGTACTGCCCAATTATTCTAAAGTAGAGCCTACTTACTGGATTTATAGGCCTTACTTCTAAAAAAGTAAAAAGTGTATTCCCAGAGCAGGGTGGGGAAGAATCTCTTAGCTGGGAAATAGGATTGCATTCTTCAGATGAGACATCTGTAGTAATTTTTAACCTACCAAATTTCATGTCCCATATACTTCCAAAAGAGATTAGGGATTTCCTTGAAGCCAGGGCAGTGTGTCAGCATTAGGAAGAAGTAAACACTGGCAGAAATAGCTCGATAATCTTCACAAGTCTGCAAAAGAAGACAAATTGTATTTCTCTAGGGAAGAAAAAGCCACCTGACACTCTGCTGCTAGTGAGGGTGATGTGTGAAGCTTACTCTGACCACACCACTTCTCCACGCGTACACATCTTCACCCTGCACTCCCCTCTCTCCTGGCTTACTTTGTTTTTCTTTATCTGTTTTTTTTTCCCTTTTTCTAACTTTTCCCTGCCTTACTCTTCGTCTCTATTCACTCATAAGCACTTTTTAAGTAATTAACTATTTTTTAGTAATGAAGAAATGTGTCATGTAAAACTGAATTTTAATCCTTTAAGCCCCAGAAAGTTTTAAACTGTTTTTGAGGGCTGTATTCTGAAGTTTGTTAGACACGTCCTTGTTTCTGACAGAGTATACCAAGCATAGTGCTAGGCATTTAGAGGTGTACAGAGACTTCTGAGGAGCTGTTATTATCCAGAAGAATTTAATAGGTACCCACCTACCTACTCATGGGACTGTGTAAAATTAGACAACGATTGTACCACCTTCCTTGGAAGGTAGTGCCTCAGGCAGGTGATGCTAGTTGGAAAAATTTGCAAGAGGCATTGGTACCATAAATATTCAATATGTAAATTTGTTTACTGATACAGTGTTTATATATCCCAATAAGGGATAATTTTATGTCAGGCAAAAAACAGAATGGTTCATCAGAGCAGCAGTGATTTATTCAGTAAATACTTGAGTGCCTACTGTGTGCATGACACATACGGCAATGAGCATGTGTGCCTGGTACCACATCAGGAAAACTGGAGTACCACTGGGCATCCATGTATTTTCAAATTCAGCTAGCATTGAGCTGTTGTTATGGTCAGGCAGTCACTGTTTTACAAGTCTTTTCTAAAAATTCAGTGTTGTGACAGCCTTTCCTTTTAACAGCTCTGGCTTGCTCTAGCATCACTGTGCGTGCTGGATCAGGACCATGTAGATCGTCTCTCCTCGGGGAGATGGATGGGAAAGGATGGACAGCAGAAACAAATGGTAAGATCAGAATTGTTTTATAAAAACCCGTCTTCGTGTCTTCTTTTTCTTTATAAGTAAGCTTTAGCTTAGCTTAAAAAACAAACAAATCTGCGAGTCAAAATTGCACAATTAGTGGAAAGCTTTGTCACATTGCCCAGCTCATCTCACAAATCTGTTTCACTTAGGGTCCTTTCTTCATAGTCTATTAGGGGCTTTAATTACTATATAAAAGAGCTTTCCCCTTCTCTGAGCCATGTTTGTACCACATCAAAATGTGCTTTTAGCCACATTCTCATTATATATCTAGGCTTTACACTAAATGTTCCCAGTCTTATGATAAGAAGGAAATAAAGAGGCACCGTGACATACCATTTGTTCACAAATATACAGTACTTAAAGTAGGTTTGCTAGGTGTGCCTACATTCACTGGAAGGGAAGACGTTATATAGGCCCTTTCAACATTTTCTCATTAATGTTTAAGTTTCAAAATGAATAATTTATTCATTTAGCATACAGAATGTTTGAACACAGGGGGGAGAAAATGTCTTAAGTCATTACTCAAAGCATACATGTTTATTTTATTAATCATTGAAACTGCTCAGCACATTAATTATTGAATTAGGGGTTTGGAGGGATTTTTATATTTAAGTACACTTGCTGTAATTCTGTTTAATGTTCAGATTCTAAATTCCTAATAGACTTCAAAACAATAACATTACTGTTGTGAATAAATCACATTCCATTTGTATGTGTGTCTGAAACTTTCTTGTTACTGTAATGTGACATGTGGGAATGCCTTATTTTAGCCTATGTGTGACAACCACGATGATGGAGAAACTGCAGCCATCATTCTGTGCAACGTGTGTGGAAATCTGTGCACCGACTGTGACAGGTTCCTTCATCTTCATCGGCGAACCAAAACTCATCAAAGACAGGTGAAGATGTCTGCCTTTACACGCAGAACAGCATCTGGAGCATAAGATACATCCAATAAATTTTTTTTTTTCAACGTTTTTTATTTATTTTTGGGACAGAGAGAGACAGAGCATGAACGGGGGAGGGACAGAGAGAGAGGGTGACACAGAATCGGAAACAGGCTCCATGCTCCGAGCCATCAGCCCAGAGCCTGATGTGGGGCTCGAACTCACGGACCGCGAGATCGTGACCTGGCTGAAGTCGGACGCTCAACCGACTGCACCACCCAGGCGCCCCAAATAAATTTTGAAATAAATGCGGGAAGGAGGCTCGGTGTACTGGGAAAAGGGGACTATGGGATCAGAGACCCCAGTGGCGTTCCCAACTGCGTCACTTACCAGCTGTGTAAAATGACAGTCGTTTAGCCTCTCTGAGACTTCATTTCCACATTCAAAAAAAACAGGGTTGTTGTGAAGATTCAGGACAAGATTGGAAATATCTGAAACTTCTTAGAGTGCTTCATGAAGAAAAGCCATTATTGTTTTTGAGCAATTAAATGTTACACTTCCTCTTTCCTAGTGATAAATAAAACATTTTCCCCTTTTCTTTAATGAATCAATAGGTCTTCAAAGAGGAAGAAGAAGCTATAAAGGTTGATCTTCATGAAGGCTGTGGTAGAACCAAATTGTTCTGGTTGATGGCTCTAGCAGATTCAAAGACAATGAAGGCAATGGTGGAGTTCCGAGAACACACAGGTAAAAGGATTTAAGATCGAACTGTGACTACTGAACTGGATGATACTGATGTGAATTATTTAATGTAGATTATTTTGAGTATATTCTGGTAACTATGACATCACCGATCACTGTATTATTGTATTTACTAGACACTGTTATCTAGGAGAGAGAACACTAGACTACAAGTCAGGAAACCTGGTTTGTCACTCACTAGCTGTGTTACCATGAGCGAGTCATTTTATCTCCAAAACATGTGATTTTTCATTTTTGATTTTTTTTTCTAAAGTATATCTGGTTATATTCTCAGCTTAAAGTTACATTGAATCTTATGAATTCTTAATCTCCAGCACGTCTGTAGTCTGCCATTTGACACAAATTTGTGATGTTGGAGTTAAGTGCAAATCTGAACAGATTTAAATAAGAGTAATTTTTCATGCTACAAGAGCATGGTCTTTCTCATAGCTGATTTCTTTTTCTGCTATCATCTAATAGGGCCATATAATGCATTAGTAAGTGTTCTAATGTTCAACCATTCTTGTATGCATGAGTTAAACTATCCTTAAAAAAATTTTTTTCCTGTAAATATTGCTGAATTCTGTGTATTACTATTATATTTATTTTTGTATCTGTGTTTTCAAATGTGCTTGGTCTACATTTTTCAAATCTTCCTATTCTTTTTCCTGTTGTTCTGTTTTGTTTTCTGGATTCTGTTACATCTTTGATGATTTCAGACATTTAATTTCCTTTTCATATAGCTCTGTCAATTCTAGTTCCTTGGATGGGAATTCTTCTGTGTTTTAAGTTTCATATTATCTGATGATAGGTTTTCTTTTGTGCCTTGTAATTTTATTATAGTAGTTCTGAAAGAGTTATCTTTCTTTTGTGTATTCTTACTTAATTTGTATTATATTTTGTATGTGCAAAATATATTTATCTGTGTTTTTGGAGCTGGGGATTTGCCATATCTGCTCAACCTCCTATCTGTTTGGCTTCAGATAGATCTTTAGTTTCTTGTCCCTTTTTTGTGATTAGCTCCTTTATAATTAGGACTGCTTACAACCCTTCCGTAAAACTGCCAGGCTGATTTTCTAGTGATAGCAACTGATACATACCTGATTGTCCTCTTGTTGTTTTTTTATTTAGCTGGGTATTAAAATATGTAGAAAACGTATCCTTAAGGAAGATTTTTCTTTTTCTGCTTGAACCTAGGCAAACCCACCACAAGTAGCTCAGAAGCATGCCGCTTCTGTGGTTCCAGGAGTGGAACAGAGTTATCTGCTGTTGGCAGTGTTTGTTCTGATGCCGATTGCCAGGTGAGTATACAGTTAGACAGGCTGCCCCAGTAAGGAATAGCCTGTATTCCCTCGGGACATATTTACTGCATATAAATAAGAGTTAGAGTTCAGCATCACTTCAGTTTTCTAAGTTAGTATATTCCTCATGTCAAGAGTTAAATTCTTGGGGCACCTGGGTGGCTCAGTCAGTTGGGCATCCTACTTCAGCTCAGGTCATGATCTCATGGTTCATGAGTTTGAGCCCTGCATTGGGCTGTGTGCTGACAGCTCAAAGCCTGCAGCCTACTTCGGATTCTGTGTCTCCCTCTCTCTCTGCCCCTCCCCACTCATGCTCTGTCGCTCTCAAAAATAAAGATACGTTAAAAAAAAAATTCTTTTTAAAGAGTTAAATTCTTTATCAGAGCTAGAGAATGGATCACATAAGTTTCTCAAGCCTGAACCAGACTGTGTGTGTTTATCAGTTACCACCATAATACATATTTAATGTTTGCTTTTGTGCTAGAAACAGGTAAAAAGTCTATGGACTGCATTTCTTTACCTCTTACATACTTTACTCACTTATTTCCCTGTAAAAAACTTCCAGTATTTAAGAATTCTGTAGTCCTGAACATCCATACACATATTCCATGCTATCCAAATATTTTCAGTTCTTCAATTCAGTTAACAAGAATTTGAATAGGGTCCAGCTATGAAAGATACCCTGTATATTTTTTATACCCATTGTAGTGAGGAGATAGGTAGTAATTGGGAGATTGTATATCAGGAATTTTTTTGCTTCAGGACTATGCATGAAAATAAATCCACTAAAATTATATTTCACTTTTTTATCAGCATTCTCTTTA
Organism: Acinonyx jubatus; assembly: GCF_027475565.1. NCBI lineage: Eukaryota > Metazoa > Chordata > Mammalia > Carnivora > Felidae > Acinonyx > Acinonyx jubatus. Next base: position 50,411,927 of record NC_069380.1, on the reverse strand, counting down.
TGTGAAGTGAAAATTTAGAACAAACTGTGGGTTGATGCGGGGGAGGGGAGAGGGAAAAATGGGTGATGGGCATTGAGGGGGGGCACTTGTTGGGATGAATACTGGGTGTTTTATGTAAGTGATAAATCACAGGAATCTATCCCCAAAACCAAGAGCATACTGTATACACTGCATGTTAGCCAACTTGACAATAAATTCTATTTTTTAAAAATTACACGTTAAAAACCTTGCTAATAATCTTTAAGTTATATTCAAATGAAGAATAAAAAAAAACTTTATTGTTACATAGCCTCAATGTGTATTTCCTGTGGGAAATATCTTGGAAAATTAATATAATGGATATAATTACCAGGAGATATGCCCTTTCTGATATTTTGAATGCCATCATAATTTATTTTTAATAGGAATATGCTAAGATAGCCTGTAGTAAGACGCATCCTTGTGGCCATCCATGTGGAGGTGTTAAAAATGAAGAGCACTGTCTGCCCTGTCTCCACGGCTGTGATAAAAGTGCCACAACGCTGAAGCAAGATGCCGATGACATGTGCATGATCTGTTTCACCGAGGCGCTCTCAGCAGCACCAGCCATTCAGGTTGTCTCAGCTCTTAAAGTGTTACCAAGTGTCTAGAATTTAAAACGGGAATTATAAATATATTTGTTATTAAACCTATTTTATATCATTGGAAGAAAATGTCCCACTAAGCTATTTTATATCACTTAAACCTATTTTATATCATTGGAAGAAAATGTCCCACCAACATCTTCCATTTCTTGAAGAGCAAATTCTGTCCCTTTATGGTTTTTCCATTTTGTGTGCTCACAATTTGTGATTTGTGTGAGTCTGTATAATCAATAGAATGTATAAAATATTCTTAAGGGAGGAAAAAATAATAAGGTTATCTAGTAGCCACTCTCTTCTTAATTTCGAAAACCCAGAATGGTAGCGTTATGCAATTGATAAACATATCTATATATGTAATGCATTTGCATACATCTATAATGTTAGTAATATTATTGAAGTTATAATTTGCTAAATAAGTTTTTAAAACTTTTACCACTTGTTTATGTTTTCAGTTTTTACGACTGCAAAATAATGAATATTCTAAAAAATAAATCTTAAACCTTTAAATCAGGAGTTCCTTCTTTCTACCAGAAACAAAAGTGAATAATTTTAAATTGCTCCCTAACGCGGCTTACTCTTTTAAGGTGTCATTAATACACGAATGGTAACAAATTGGGAGAAGCTGAAGATATAGTTTATAATATTTCATGAATAACAGAGAAGATCTGAAATTTCATTATTCTAAACTTGATTTTTCCCTTACCTGCTTTAACTAGCACCTTGCATTGAACATGGAATAATCTGCCGTTTATTCAAGTGTTTATCGTTATCACATTTGCTTATATCCCTTTCTTTTTTTAATTTAAGCTGGACTGTAGTCACGTATTCCACTTACAGTGCTGCCGACGAGTTTTGGAAAACAGATGGCTTGGTCCAAGGATAACATTTGGCTTTATATCTTGTCCCATTTGCAAGGTATGGAGAGAATCAGAAACTGTCTACTTTCTATCTATTTTTATCTTTACCTTCATCTTTCAGAATAAACATGTCAGCATCTCTTGGTGTCCTTCTCAATTTACTTTTTACCCCCGTTCCCCACCAGTTTCTGCTCTTTTCATCCAGGTGTGCCAGAGAATATTATAAGATCCCTCTATCTATTACAATGCATTTCAAAACAGTAAGTGTCCATGAAAAGCTGTTTAAATGGAATTAAACATATCGCATCAGAAAATTCATTTAGACATCATCATGCATGGTGTTTGTCACCACTTTCACATCAAATCCTGAGACACGACAGCGGGTGACGACCAAAATGAATGAGTCTGTGGTGCTTGTAGCTTCTTACACCTGCCAATAAAGATGAAGTCTGGGTTTTCAGAGCCAATAAGACGAATTCTTTTAGAGCGAAGGTAAAACAAGGAGAAGATTATTAACATTTTGACAAATCTCTTTAAAGATAGTAAACAAAGTAGCAACTTGATTTGGCCAGCCAGTCATGATGAACAAAAAACCTGTTTCAGAATGTGACTGACAGTGCCTTCTCTAGTAATTCTTCATTCCTTCCTCTGTTAAGTTCTCCCTATTTCCTTCAGCTGTGCAGACTGGTATAAAGGGTATAAAATGGAAACACTTGCTGCAATCATTGTTTAGTTAGACTGAGGAACAATCAAAAATATTGTAATAAATAATTTTCTCTCTCTTCTTATATGGTGCCACAGAAAAGGTCACATTTAGGAAATGATATACGAAGGTGATATACAAAATACTACCTCTTCGTCTACCCTACCCCAAAGAACCAGGACACTCACACAGAGGGAGTGGGTCTTATTTGTGGCAGCAAGGCAACCTTTTATTCCCAGAAGAGCTAAGGCAACAGAAGATATATTTCAGACTCAGGAAATATGAAGATAATGAAACAGAATTTTCATGCTTTATGTCTCATTTGCCCCCATTGTCCCTGATCTTGGAAAAATGTGGGCTTGTGAGGGTTTTGCAGGATTATTTTTAAACGGTATTTTATTTAGAAAATGTCCACTCTCTGGTTATCTCCTAACACAGTGCTTAATTCTTACATGCACACTTAAGTATTTGTTGAATTCATAAATAAATGATTCTGTTAAAGAATGTTCATTTTTTAAATTTCAGAACAAAATAAATCATATAGTATTAAAAGACCTGCTTGATCCAATAAAAGATCTCTATGAAGATGTCAGAAGAAAAGCCTTAATGAGATTGGAATACGAAGGTCTGCATAAGAGTGAAGCTATCACAACGCCTGGTGTGAGATTTTATAATGACCCCGCTGGCTATGCCATGAATAGATATGCATATTATGTCTGCTACAAATGCAGAAAGGTATGCTGTAAATTATCATGGGAATTTATAAGAACTAGAGATCACCTATGTGATTAAGAATTGAATTGTATAATGATACTGAATTCTTATATCTTAAGGCCGAAGTTAAAAATGAGAAAGCTTGATACTATGTTTTAAGTTGAATTTTTTTACTCAATTTGTTTTGGGATTTTTTTTAACCTGTACAAACTATTTCCAAAGCATGTAGTATTTCTATACACAAGCCACTTCACATCAGTAATCTCCTGTTTGCCAAATCCAGTTAGTTCTTAAATAAATCTCTCCTACTTGCTCTTACCACCATTTCCTCATAAAATTCCTTGGCTTCCAAGATGCTACTCTTGGAAAGTACTACTCTTTATTTCTGGTTATTTGTCTTTAACTCCTTTACAAGGCTCGTTTTCATTTACCTGCTCTGTATAGATTTAGTTTCTCAGCACTGTATTCTTGCCTAATTACAACCTTCTTACCTTTGCAGAGCTCTTGTTCGCCAAACATCTGTATCATTCTGACCTTGAAAATTTTTTGAGACTTAGATACAAATATTTAACTGCTTACCAGACATTTTAATTTTTTCACAGATACTTCACAGTCCACATGAGAAGTATTACATTCATCGACTTTGACTGTCTCAGTGTCTGGTCTTTATTTACAAAGTCTTAATCAATTCTGTCTCTAAATATCTCTGAATTCTTTTTTTTCTATTACATCTTCAGCAACCCTAATCATTTTCTTTGGTAATTATAGTAGCCTTCTTACTGAGCCCCCTGTGTGGAGCCCCTAACCCCTCCATTCCATCCTTTACACTTACATTGCTACTAGTAGATTAATATTTCTAAACCTCAAGGGGTGCCTGGGTGACTTAGTGGGTTGAGCATCCGACTTCAGCTCAGGTCATGATTTCATGGTTTGTGGTTCGAACCGTGTCGGGCTCTGTGCTGATAGCCTGGAGCCTGCTCCGGATTCTGTGTCTTCCTCTCTCTCTGTCCCTCCCCCACTACTATTACTACTACAGTATTAAAATTTGGAAAATTCTCACGCATGATTATCAAAACAATAGAAGGAAACATTTAATGTTTCAAAATGAGAAAAATTACTCAAACTTTGCCCTGAGAAAGCAGTTTCTCTTCACTACTTAATATTATTTTTTATATTTATTTGGAATATTATACATTCTTTTGTTATTTTACTTTGACAGTACAGTGTTTGGAGTTCCTACTGTATGCATGAGTTTATTCCAGATTAAAGTAGCTTTATTTCATACTCCAGTCTAACTATATGGGCATCCACTGGGCACTGCAGGGGACAGTCTAATAGATAATAGTATTTTCTAAGACCTCTGTATTCTAAGATACAGTATCCTCATACTGTATCTTCCATGGCAAGGTTTTTGTTGTTGTTCTCCGCATAGGCATATTTTGGTGGCGAAGCTCGGTGCGATGCTGAGGCTGGACAAGGGGATGATTATGATCCCAGAGAGCTCATTTGTGGTGCCTGTTCTGATGTGTCCAGGGCTCAGGTGGGTAGCACATTTTAATAGAAAAGACAGTTTAGATATGTTAAGCTCCTATTTTTTTTTCAAAAATAATAATATAACTAAGATGGTGGGAATAATACAGCAAGTTTTTGCCCAGTGTGTATAGCAGTGTATAATTTTTCAAATTAATTCATATATGTTATTTTCTTGGATGGCATTTACATTTTATAATTTTGTCTTAAATAAAATTATCACCATATTTCAACAAGTAATAAATTTATGTATTTCACTTTCTCAAACCTATAGTCACACTTTTAGGTTTACCTCACTTCCATGAAATCTTCATAGTACATCTGTGAGACTGAGAGATAGATTAAATATTATTAACCATTCAGTTTGGCTGACCAGGAAAAATTTACCAGGAAATCAACTGTCTTACTTATTAAATCAGATTGGCTATGATGAATCTGAGATGAGAATTTAGGGCCTTCTCCAGACCTTTTGGGCAGAGCTATGCGTTTATTCATTAATTTTTCAATGCATATATCCTCAGTTTTCCAATCAGTTTTGAGAGCTACGCATACTCACATGATACGAATCACTAAGCTACATATATGACCGTCTTAACTGTAATTGAAATAGACTCACTATAATCTTGTGTCTGTTTATTTTCTTTTGCTATAGATGTGTCCAAAACATGGCACAGACTTTTTGGAGTATAAATGTCGCTACTGCTGTTCAGTGGCAGTCTTTTTCTGTTTTGGAACAACACATTTTTGTAATGCTTGTCATGATGATTTTCAAAGAATGACTAGCATTCCTAAGGAAGAACTACCACACTGTCCTGCAGGTATGCTTTTAATATTTTTAAAAACATTGTTGTAATGTATTTACTTTCGAGTTTAATTTAATGATCACAAGAGAACCCTGTTCCAAGTGGTAGAAATCCGGTTCAAACTAGACTAAAGAATCAGAGCAAATTTCTTGGCCCTTGTAAGCTTTTGACATTCTGAGTGAACTAGAAAGATCACCATGGTGATGAGGGGTCAAGAGTTGTAATGGAAACCGGCACCTGGGGAAGAAGGAAGTCAGTAAAAAAATCACTGTTTCGCACTACAGGGCCATGTGAAGTTTGAAATTATGAATTGATAATAGAACAGTTTTAAAGGATTTTGTAATTTTTTTTTTTTTTTTTTGAGAAGTCGAACCAGCACCATAAAACGGACAAGTGATTTGATCTAGAGAGGCTGGGAATCGGCAGCGTAGGGAGCGTCAGGAAAGCCAAGGAGTTAAGCCGCTGAGAATACAGGAGAAATAATTGTGTGTAGAGGCCAGGCTGAGAAAAATAGGAATATGAAACCAAAAAGAAACCCAAAAGATTGGAAGAGGTCAGGAGGCTGGTGGTTCCAATGCAGTGGAGTACCAGGCTTCACAGAAGTGGGGGAAGCAGAAGGGGAGGTAAATGTGACCAAAGAAGAGAATTTTACATGAGATATATCTGAAATTGGTGAAAATACATGCAAAAGTACTTACAGCACAATCCACAATCTTTGGAAAGCTGAGAAACATACTCTCATCCACTGCTTATCAGAGAGCAGATGCTAGAACCCTACTGAAAAAAAGCCTGTCAAAATTGCTAACACCTCTACCTTTCAACAGTCCCACTTCTGAGGATATACCTACATATGTGAGGTAAATAAAAAAAGCAAATAAACAAGACTATTCATTGCAACATGGCTTGTAAAAATAAAACTTCATAAGCAACCCAGGTGTCCAGCAGGAGGGTGGTTACACACTAAGTACTGTGCACCATCAAAAAGAGAAAATGGTGATGAGGATGGAGTCTCTATGTACTCATATGGAAAGATGTGTAGGAGACTGTTACGTGAAAAATCAAGTTACAGGGGCGTGTGAGTGGCTTAGTTGGTTAGGCATCCAACTTCAGCTCAGGTCATGGTCTCACAGTTTGTGAGTTCAAGTCCCACGTCAGGCTCCGTGCTGACAGTTCAGAGCCTGGAGCCGTCTTTGGATTCTGTGTCTCCCTCTCTCTCTGCCCCTACCCCACTTGCACTGTCTTTCTCTCTCAAAAATAACTAAACATAAAAAAATTTTTAATGAAAACTTGTAAAGAAAAAAGAAAAATCAATTTACAAAACAAGGTATATAGTCTGCTGTCTTGTAGGAAAGGGGAAAATGAAAATATATGCTCATATTTGTTTATATTTGCCTTTAAAAAACTGTGGAAAGATACACTAGAAATTAATAAAATTAATTTACTATTGGGAAAAACCAGGAAGATAGGTAGAGATGGGAGAAAGGTGACTCAATGTATACAGTGTTTTAACATTTTGATTTTTTAAGCCATGAGAAATATATTATCTATTCAGAAAGAATAAGTAGGGTTTTTTTTTTTAAGTATAGCTACTTCTGCTATTTTGTTTATGTTAAATAGATAAAAGATTGTTCATGGCAAATAGAAATTGTTACACTCTTTCCCCTCTAAAAAGAATTTTTTATTTTAAAGTAGATGTAGTAGACTTTGAAAGAAGCAAGATCAGAATAACGTGAGGCTAGGTGTTTAGGATAATGACCAGCATAAAGATGTGAAATGTAATAGCTAGAGGAGGGTGGTGAGCTGGAGGTCAGCAAATGAAGGAAGTACGATAGGGGCAGTTTTCTGGCTCATGTTAGTTTCACGGGAAGAGGGTTATTGAATTGAAAGTTGTAAGTCAGTGGTCTAGAAGTAAATGGGAACCAGGAGAGTCGGTCTTGCTTCCTGGCTTCATGACACAGAGGAGCTCAAGAGACCAGCAGCTTCTAGTTGAGAAAGTTTAGAGGCAAGCAATATCATCAGGGAAAATTCACATTTTTACTTAATGAAAGAAAGTTTCTTGTATGTTCAGAAACGAAGACAAAACAACAACCAAACACTAAAATTAATCAAGAGGTTAGCTAGCAATAAAACAAGTGTGGAGAACACAGAGGTGGATAGTCGCTGAGAGGTTCCAGCAAAGGCAAGGCTTCCCTCACACATTCACATGATCACCGAGCTCTGCCAGTACAGGGACTTCATCCTGGGAACAACCATGAGCCAGAGGGATGAGGCAGGAGAGGATTTACAGAGATGACAGAAGGAGGGCACTGACCTCAATCCTGGGCATTTTCACATACATTTTCTTACCTAGTTTTTACAACCTACAAGGTAGCTGGTGTTATTCTCACCTTCACAGATGGAAAGTTAAGGCCCAGAGAAATTCAGTAGCTGGCCTAAGATCATAACACTTAGACTGAGGCATGCTCTCCCAGCCTTTCACATTCATCTAACTCATTAACTCATCCATTCCTATAGAGAACTGGAATAGAATTAAAGCAGACCCCACAGTGAAATCAGCAGGGAAGATGGCCATACATTTTACTTAGAAGGACGGAGGGATTGATTCTGTAACCACTGTCAACCCATTAATTCCAATTTTTAATATATGGATAAGAACAAGAGTCCAGATTAAGAAGTTAAAGTAGACCATTCCTCTGTTACTTTCTAAAATAATTATTAACCACCTTCTTAGTGCCAGAATACTTAGAGTTAAATATTGCTGTGCCTATTTAAAAGATGAGAGACCTAAGGGGTTCCTGGGTGGCTCAGTAGGTTAAGCGTCCAATTTCAGTTCAGGTCATGATCTCGCGGTCCATGAGTTTGAGCCCCACGTCAGGCTCCATGCTGACAGCTCAGAGCCTCGAGCCTGCTTTAGATTCTGTGTCTCCCTCTCCCTCTACCCCTCCCCCACCCACACTCTGTCTCTCAAAAATGAATAAATGTTAAAAAATTTTTTTTCAAATAAAAAACTAAAATAAAAGATGAGGGACCTAAGAATCAAGAAAGATTAAGTTAACTTTGCCTCACTTTTCTTATCTGCACAATGGGGACAATAGTTCCTGCCTCTATGACTGGTAGAAGATTGAGTTGACATACTAGAGCAGTACCTCAATAGCAAGCACACAAGTGTCTGCAGGTGATTTTTCTTTTGTTTTTACTTTCACTGTATTTTTTTTTAGCATCATGATTATATTACTATTTTTTACCTTCATGATTAGATTACTAACTCCTTGAAGATAGGGGCCATGTACTATTCATTTTTACATCTCAAGCACCTAATGTAACACTATTCACACATTAGGCACTGAGTAAATATTTGTTGAGTAAGTGACCATTTATTTTCTCCCAGAAAAAAACAAGGACTGCAGTTTGCAGGAGCCATCATTTATGGTGTCGTGTACTTGAGTGTCCCTCTTCCTGACAACTCTCCCCCACCCACCAGTGTGGGTAGAATATCAGTGTGCAGTGTGATTTGGGGTGGCAGGTACTGATACACACTATAATTTATAACCGGAATAATTACCTTTGTAGGTTTTAACCTCTGCTCTTATGTTTGGTAGCTGAAACCAGCAGTTGACTTCTCCCTCAGTCATGACCTGTCTTCAGTGTGATACTTACCCTCTTGCCTTGGTCTTACTCTTATATGAATGGATAGAGGCAGTTTGTACTTGTTCAGTGGTAGTAATAACAGCTAACATACTGTGCCAGGCTAAGAGCTTCATAAACACTAGCCTTTTATCCCTCCTGTTTTCCTTCTTTTAAACCTAGAAGAGCTAAATTCAGTTAAGATCTCATTCCCCATTCATCTGGGTAAGCTTATTCCATCCAATCTCATACTTTTCTTTCAGAGTCAAAATTTACTTTTATTGTTTTGGTTACTAGCTGTAGGAAACAAATGCATACTTCTGTTTCTTCCTCTGCTGTTAGAGACTCTGTATTCAGGTATAAGCCCAGCCAGGATTCCCTACACAGTCAAGTTCCTCATTTATAAAGGAGCTAAATGTCCTTTACTTTTTTTTTTTTTTTAATGTTTACTTATTTTTGAGAAATAATGAAACAGAGCACGAGCAGGGGAGGGGCAGAGAGAGAGGGAGACACAGAATCCAAAGCAGGCTTCAAGCTCTGAGCTGTAGCACAGAGCCTGACATGGGGCTCGAACCCATGAACCATGAGATCATGACCTGAGCTGAAGTTGCACGCTTAACTGAGCCACCCAGGTGCCCCTAAAAGTCCTTTTTAAATGATAAGAAACACATGACATGAAGCACAATGATATAGCAAGTCTTTTAAAATAAAAAAGTATAGTTTTATGTACATTTTTAAGCCTCATTAAGTTTCTATTTTCCCTAAGTGCTTCTTCCAGATTGTTATATTTTATATTATGTTACCACTCATGTATTTAAGCTGATTTTCATTTTTCTACTAATCTTCCTTCAGATACTTTTAAAATAACAGTCTTTAATAATCAGTCTTTCCATTTCATCAGTGTGTGCGTTTTCTTCAGAGAACTAACATGGCTTATTTACATTTAAATTTGTTTTTACCTGCAGAAAAACATTCTATTAAAAAGTCTCCATATTTTCTCATCCAGAATAGTGTTCAATTCACCTGAACTGACAGATTTTCATGACGATTTTTGTTCATTGTTCTTTGCTTTAAAATGATATATCTAATGTTCAACCTCACTAATCAGGGAAATGCCAAACAAAACCACAATGAGGTGTCACTTTACACCAATTAGAATGGTTAGAATCAGAAAGACAAGAAATAGCCAGTGTTGGCAAGGATGTGGAGTAGAAGGAACCCTCGTGCACTATTGGTAGGAATGCAAACTGGTGCAGCCACTGTGGAAAACAATATGGAGGTTTCTCAAAAAATTTAAAATAGAAATACCATATGATCCAGTAATTCCACTACTGGGTATTTACCCAAAGAAAATGAAAACACTAATTCAAAAAGATATATGTACTCCTGTGTTTATTATAACATTATTTACAATGGCCAAGATATAGAAGCAACCCAGGTGCCCATCAAGAGATAAATGGATAAAGAAGATGTGTACACACACACACACACACACACACACACACATACATACACAGAGTAGAATATTACGCAGCCATAAAAAGAAAGAGATCTTCCCTTTTGTGATAACATGGATGGAGACATAGAGGGTATCATGCTAAGTAATAAGAAATAAGTCAGAGAAAGACAAATGCCATATGATTTCGCTTAAATGTGGAATCTAAAAAACTAAACGAAACAAAAAAGCAGAAACAGATCCATATACAGAGAACGGTCTGATGGTTCTGAGTGGGGGAAGTAGGCACAAAATGGGTGAAGGGGAGTGGGCGATACAGGCTTCTAGTTATGGGATGAATAAGTCACTAAAGTGAAAGGTATAACATAGGAAATACAGTCAGTGGTATTATAATAGCATTGTATGGCTCACTTGGGGTAAGCATAGCATAATGTATAGCTGTGTGGAAGCATTATGTTCCACACCTGAAATTAAAGTAGCATGTGTGTCAACTGTACTTCCATTAAAAAAAAATAAAAATGTTTAAGATGAGGTGTCTCATTCTTTGATAGAATAAAATCTATAGCTCATAGAGGTGATTTCTAGGCAAGATGTTGTAGGTAGATTCTGTCGTTTTTAAAATTTGTATTTGTGTAACCATAGTCCTGTTATTTCTTTGAATATCTTATCAGTAATTTATATTTACATTAGGTTTGTATATATGTGTGTGTTTTTTTAATTATATGCTTTTGCCTCCTTCAAAATGTATACAGGTCCCAAAGGCAAACAATTAGAAGGAACTGAATGTCCACTCCATGTTGTTCATCCACCCACTGGGGAAGAATTTGCTCTGGGCTGTGGAGTGTGCAGAAATGCTCACACTTTTTAGAACACTCAGATTCCTTTGTCTACAGAGAAGAAGTTGCCTTCATCCCCCAAGTGGATGTGGTAAAGTTTAAACTCTGCTCAGGATAAGGACGGGACCATTTTTACATCCATGAAAATGAACCATTCACAGTGCAAGAAGGATGCCAAATACCATGTACATAATTCTTGCTATGGAAAGTTTCCCCATTATTTCAGTTTATTTTCTTTTGAACCAAGACATCAAACTTGTGAGGTGTTTGCATGTGGCCATTACCGTCATTGGCCTGTGAAGCATTGAACATTTATAGATAATTGATATAAAAGAATCGCCATGCCCATGGACTAAGAATGATGCTGGCTTTCAAGCAAAAAAGAAAAATAATCATTGTTTATTGTATACTGCCTTTTTTTGTAATCCTGTATAATTGCATCACGGGTGGGGATGAAAAGAAGAATATTCTGGTTTATTTCCTAGACTGTTATTTAAAAAAAAAAAATTGTGTTAGGACTGGCATATAAATGTAATAAGTATCACACTGTATATAAAGATATCAATGTTTGTTCTGTATAAGAATTACTAAATTACAAATGCAGTTTCATTTAAACTTCTAGGTTAAGTTGAGCCTGAAATTTTAATGAAGTGCAATACTGAGTGTGCCTCATTATCTTGCAGCTGTAAACATATTGGAATGTACATGTCAATAAACCACTGTACATTTTTATACAGTGATAAAGTCTAACAACTGTGTGAGGTGTTTCTTCAGAAATAAAATTTAAATACCTTTAAGGTCTAAATTCCATCCAATTTTCCTTGTAAAAAAATTCACTGACACAACACAACAATAACTTTCATAACTGTTAGGGAAAATAAGACTAGTAATGAAGTACATTTTGGAATCTTAATTAAACACTGGGAAGAACAAATAAATATATGTATTAATAAACAGACACATGCCAAAGACAGAAAAAAAACCATCTAGGAAATTGACCAACCTCTACCTTACTAACCAGAACCTTTTTGGACTTTTATCATCAACAAAATCACTTGTCTCTTCTTCACAGACTACAGTGTGTTTCTGTGGATCTTTTTTTATAGTTAACTCATAAAATTGACAATTGTTATTTTTAAGTATCATAAATCAGTTTCTATTTCATGAGAATGACAAAAGTTTTTTTCAGTTCTACATTCCCATTGTTGGAAATACATAAATTGATGTGTCAATATAATGTTTGCCTTGAAGAAACTTAAAATGAAAAGATCAAATCTGAACACAGGTAACTCTTTAGAGAATCTTCTAATAAATTTCATAAACATGCCCAAGTCTTATCCTTCAGGCTTTAGGAAAGATTGCTGTTAACGGTTTTTGTTGTTGTTAGGAGAGGAATAGCTGAGAGGCCATTTGAGCTCCATCTTGAAGAATAAGTAGCATTTCAAGGGGCAGAGAAAGGCATGAGAAAAAAAATATGTAAGCAGAACATTCTAAAATGTAATAGAGCAGTGTGAGTAGTCTAACTCCTGATGTTGGAGACTTTACTGCAAAAATAAAATCGGAATATCACAGATTGATCTCTTCATGATGCAGTTTGTGGATCTGCTGGATGTGCAAGCTCTTGGGCTTGCTGAGCAAGGAAGAAGGTCCCCCTTAATCTAAATAAGATACATCTGACACATCACTGAAAAAGTAATGATAACACTTTCTTTTAAAATCTCTCAAGCGGATTATGCAAACTCCCTTTGCATTGGGTGATGTTGCCTCTGAGTTGCGAGCAGTTTTTAATTGCCCCAATGTGTTTAAAAGCAGGAGTAATCTGTTGTCATTAAGGGCACTCTTGGTGGTTCCAAGCCAAGCTAAAAGGGTTGCAGGCAGAACTAATCCACTCTGAACCTGCAGAATACCTTGGGTTAATATAAAATCTATAGCTCATAGAGGTGATTTCTTGAGGTGAAGAAATCTTGAGCTTTAAGAAGAGAAGTGTTCTGAAGGCATGTTTATATCCTCAAAGGGCCAATTGGGACTGGCTGCCTGTGTTCAAAAGAGATTCTAGAACCTTCAGGGCAATACAGTCTTTTTCTTCAGAGCAAGTCATTGTGCCGTGAGGATGTTGGGCAACAGGCATCAGAAAGGGATGACCCTGCTCCCGAGACAACCCCTCAGCCCCAGAATCTAACTCTCAGGATCTACTTAGTAAGCTGTGTCTCCCTTCTTCCCCAGTCCTCTTCATCCCATGCCAAGTCCTGTGGGAGAAGACTGAAGGAAGGTACAGGCTCAGAACTGGCTTTAAATGTTTCCAAGAAACACAAAGTAGGAGCAGAGATGCAAGCTGTTCCTAGGAATATCCAGGACACCTGGAGGGGAGAATGTGGTGAGGCCATTGTAATTACAGTGGATTTAAAATCACAGGCCACAGGAATGAAGCCAACCTTCAGAATGTCACACAGAGAGGAGACATCACAGATGCTTGAGAACTGAAGAGAATACCATTTTGTATCCATTAACTTAGCTGGCAGATTGATCAGTTCCAGTGTGTGAATTGGCATGGAAAAGAAAGGAAACAGGAAACTAACAAGATGCTTGAGTAGAATGAGCCATCTCAAATCAACATTCTAGAAATCAAAAGGATAAAACTTACCTTCATTTATGAGGATGCTATATTTAATCATATCCCAAGCATCTCAAAACCAGAGAACATAACTTTAGGAATAAGTTATGACAAAGCACAGAAGGGAAATGCCTTGGCACGCTTTTTGGCTCAAGCATACTGTGCACCAAGAAAAAGACAAGAAACAACAGAATCACAATAGCAGGAGTTAGGGAATCCGGAAAGAAACCCTTTTCTGTTATATTTGCAGGCCTAGGAAAAGCCATGTTTTAAGTAGTTTTCTGGCCAGACTGCTTAGGTCTAAAAACTCTTAGAGTCAATAAGCTTACTTGAAAAATCTGTATTCTGTGTTCACTTTCCATTCACAACAGGTGTTGATTCCCCTTCTTTTTCAGACTTTTCAGCCCCAACGTCTCTCCCCACTTTGTCACTGAGTTCCACCTGCACATGGTCATGTGGTTCTGACAGTAGCTCCCAGGTGGGACATTGCAGCTCGTTTTCCTGAAAAACACCAACAGTACTTAAAGAGCTGAAATTGAAGCCAGAAGGCTTGGGTTTGGGTCCTGCGTCTGCCTCTGCGAACTTGTGAACTTGAGTAAGCCACCTACCCTTTTTTAATCACAATTTCTTAGAAAAAATAATACCTAATCTAAGTCAAATGAGAAAGTATTTACACAAGCACTTTCTCCCACAATAAAATCTTACTTGAAAGTGAAACGTAAAGGAGAAAAGAACATTTATTCAACACCTCCTAAATGGCAGATACCAAATTGTAGGCATTTTATTTAATCCTCCCAGCAATTCTGTAGGCTACAGCATGGTTAATCTCATTTCATGACCTTAAGGGCTTAGAGAAGTTAAATGACTTGCATCAGATCCCAGCTAATCTAATCTAGATTTGTCTGAAAAAAAAACCCTGAGACGTGAATCCAGTTCTTTTTGTCTCTAAAACCCAAGCTCTTTCTCCCACATCATGCTATTGCTATTACATCACCAACTGGTTCGATGACAAAAAGTAATTTATGAAATAGTAACTGGACACTTGCAACACAGGCAAAGTCACAAAGGGAACATGACAGTGTTTGCCTCCAGAAGTGTGCAATCTAGATGTGGAGGTGCACAGCTCAGATCTCCTTGTGGGGCGGCCCCTACGTCACAGAGCATGGTTAGCTGACAGCCTCCAGCTCCACACCTGCCACAGCATTTGGTCCAAAGCTGCACTCTCCCCGGGGAAGCCCTGGCCAGTGGCAGGGCTGTGGAGAGCTAGGACCTGGCCATTTCTGCCCAAGGCAGCGCTCCCTTCTGGGCAAACCACCAGGACCTGGGCCAGCCCAGACTTTCTTAGAGCAGCGCTACAATTGGAAGCTCTTCCTACCCGACCTTCCTTCTCTCTACCATTTCATAGATGCCACACCCAAGTCACAGTCTGACGGCCCTCCATTCTCACTGCACCCTTGCCCTTCATCTTTCATAGGCACTACCCCAAACAGACTTACTGCACTTCTAACTCTATCTTGGCATCTTTTCCCAGAGGGCCTGACACAGGAGGGTACTAGATTTTAAATGACTTACTCATGGTGTCTTCATTTCACAAATGACGTAACGTAGCTTAGAAAAAATTCAGAGTCTGTAACAGGTCAATACTGAAGGGAGTTACGCTGAAAAAAATTATGAAAGGAAACCCAAGGTTAGAGATGAGTGTCAAGTAAGTAACCACATAGTCTTAAATAGTTGCTAGAGAACAGGCCAAAAATTTTGAAACAAGTTTCTTGGCTAACAAGGCAAGACAGGAAGCATGTTCAGTTACAACTTGCAACGTCCATTTCCTCAAAAAAAGCAAAGTGCAGGTATATGAGCCTAGTCTTGAATGGATCATTTTTTTAATTTTTTTAATGTTTATTTATTTATTTTGAGACAGAGAGAGAGAACAAGTGGGGTAGGGGCAGAGAGAAGGAGAGACAGAATCCCAAGTAGGGATCAGAGCCTGATGCGGGGCTCAAACTCATGAACTGTGAGATCATGACCCGAGTAGAGATCAAGAGTTGGACACTCAACTGACTGCACCACCCAGGCGCTCCAAGAATTGATAAATTTTGACAAGCAAAAGTAGGAAAGAGCATCCCAGGGAGAGAGCATGGTAAAAACCAAACCAATGATGTGTCCCCTGAAGTGGACGTAAGCTGTTTTGCTTTATTAATCCATTTAATAAATATTTGAGCACCGTTCTGTATCCACAGTTGACAGTGCATGCTCATGAGGGTGGGAACTGTGTTCCCAGCTGCTTAATAACCATGATTTACACATAGAAGTTACTCGATGAACATGAGTTACTGAGTTAATATGTGCAACGTGGTGGGCCAAGTGCTAGAAATAAGACCTTCACAGAACACAAATACAAAAGCGTGTAAATAATACACTGTTGTTAAGAACTATAATCGAGGTTTTCTAACGAGAGAATATTTGTTGAGGGCTTACAGTAGCCAACCCCTGTGCCAATGCATGAGCATGGGAGGCAGAATAACAGCCCCCAAAGATGCCCACGTCCTAATCCCCGGGAGATGTGACTAGGTGGCCTCTAGCAGCAAAAGGAACTTTGCAGATGTGATTAAGGGTACAGGCCTTGACATGGTCAGAGTTTCCTGGATTAATCCAGCAGGCCCAGTGTAATCACATGTGAGTCCTAATATGGGAAAAATGTGGCAAGAAGAATAAAGCCAGAGAAGGAGCCTAGAAGACCCTACACTGCTTGGCTTTGAAGATGGAGGAAGGGATGAGCCCACAAGGAATGCAAGCAGCCTGTCGAAGCTGCAAAAGGTAAGGAGACACATTTTCCACTAGAACCTCTAGATGGAATGCAGCTTTACCAGCATCTTGATTTTAGCCCATTTGGACTTTGGTCTCCAGAACTATATACATTAATAAATCTGTATTGTTTGAAACCACTAAGTCTGTGGTAATATGTTACAGCAGCAGGAAGAACAAATACAATGGACTTCATGGGCATTATCACACTTTCTTCTTCCACAAACCTGTGAACAACTGTTTTTCTTTGGCAGATGAGGCAGCTCAGACTCACAGAGGTTAAACAACCAGCCCAAGGGTTTGCAAAGATTTAGTACTAAAAGGCAAAGAATTGAAACTATCAAGTTATTTTTTAAATTGCTTACATATTGAAATATAATAGTTGGGACTGACTCAGTTAAATAACACATATTATTGAAGTTAATTTTACCTGTCCCTTTTTACTTTTTTTTTAATTTAGAAAATTAATTTTTTTTAATTTAGAAAATTTTAAATTGCATATGTGACTTGTATATATTTCTTTTTTTTTTTTTAATTTTTTTCAACGTTTATTTATTTTTGGGACAGAGAGAGACAGAGCATGAACAGGAGAGGGGCAGAGAGAGAGGGAGACACAGAATCGGAAACAGGCTCCAGGCTCTGAGCCATCAGCCCAGAGGCCGACGCGGGGCTCGAACTCACGGACCGCGAGATCGTGACCTGGGTGAAGTCGGACGCTTAACCGACTGCGCCACCCAGGCGCCCCAATATATTTTTAATAAACAATACCGGCTTAGAATCCCACTCTCGACAGTCTGAATTTTGTCACCGATCTTCATATTTTTTTTGAGGAAAGACACGTGTTTTGGGAAGATAATGCAGAAAATGGGTCAGACAGTGGCTTGAAAGACAAGGTTCCTGTCACTTCTTCCCTTTGAGAAGCTTACAATCTAACCCTAGACAGAATTAAAATAGAGATGGCCTAAAACGAAATAGTTTCATTAGGCTATTTTTCTCTGGAAAAACCCAGAGAAGTGGTGTTGCTGAGGCAAGCCATCCTAGAGGAGTGAGCGTCCTCACCAGAGGAATCAGAACCAGTAATAATGATAGCAGCGCTGGCTAACATTTACTGGGCATTTACTGTATGCCTGCCGCTGACCCACATGCTTTACATGCATTAACTCAGTTCTAATGACAACTCTGCGTGGTAGATATTGTTATTTTTATTATTATTATTCCCACTTGACAGGTGAGGACACTGAAGCACAAAAAATGTCGAGTAGTTTGTTCCAGCTTGCACATCCTGTGAACGCAGAACAGGATCTTGGGAGAGCCGCCTGCCCTTCGGGAAAGAACTGCATGTGTCTTTCTTATAGTAAGATTTGGTGGACCTGTCCACGTGGATGGCAGGAAAAAGAGGCAGTCATCATGCCCACTCATTTTCCCGGGACTCCAGCCGAGCCAGGCCCATCCCAGCCTTCCACCATCCCTGTATAACGAGGCAGAATCACCCTCAGTTAATGGCAGCTACGGAGAAGATGCCACTTCCCACCCACGTGCCCAGACATGGGACACAGTGAGACCAAATTCCACAATCACCTTTCAGGTAAAAGGAAACATCATTTGAGACCCAAGGAGGAGCCTTTCCAGGTCACGTGTATACTGGTTAGGCGTTTTGATTGCAAGCAAAAGAAAGCAAATTTAAAATAACTTCAGTAAGCAAAAAACAAACAAAACAAATGCAATCGCTGGGATACCGCCAGGGCTGGGGGCTCTGGCTGTGTCTCTTGTAGGTCCTCTCTCTGCATCTATTTTTTTGTAATGTTTATTCATTAAAAAAAAAATTTTTTTTAATGTTTATTCACTTTTGACAGAGAGAGAGAGACAGAGCATGAGTGGGGGAGGGGCAGAGAGAGGGAGACACAGAATCCGAAGCAGGCTCCAGGCTCTCAGCTGTCAGCACAGAGCCCCATGCGGGCCTCAAACTCACAAACTGTGAGATCATGACCTGAGCCGCAGTCGGACGCTCAACCGACTCAGCCACCCAGGCACCCCAATGTTTATTCATTTTTGAGAGAAACAGCATGAGTGGGGGAAAGGCAGAGAGAGCGGAGGGTGGGGATAGAGGATCTGAAGCAGGGTCTGGGCTAACAGAAGCAAGCCAGATGCAGGGCTCGAACTCATGAACCATTAGATCATGACCTGAGCTGAAGTACGGTGCTCAACCGACTGAGCCACACAGGTGCCCCTCTCTGCATCTATTTTGTTCTTCTTTCTCACTGCAGAGCATCTCAATGCAGAGCATCCAGACCATGTGGTAGAAAATGACCACCTATTGCTTCTGGGTCTAAATATTACAAGTCCAAGCATTCAAGGAAGGGACTACTTCCTTCCTTCCTTCCAGAATTAATTCTGAATTCCTTGGGGCAAGACTGTCTTAGACTGGATGCATAGGGGCCAGATGCACGAGCTACAGGAAGCTATGACTAAAACCAAATAGATGGGGAAGGGCTCCCCACCACGGAGCTGCTAGATAGACATGTGAATAGGTGTCCACTACAGATGCCCTAACAGACTTCAGTCCTGGATAGGAAGTGAACATGATGACCTTCTAATTATGATTCTGTGGTCTTTTTTTTTTTTTTTTAAGAATTACTTTTTTTTTTTTTAAGTTTACTTATTTTGAGAGAGTGAGAGTATGCAAACAAGGGAAGGGCAGAGAGAGAGGCAGACAGGGAATCCCAAGCAGGCTCTGCACAGTCAGCACAGAGCGCATCTCAGGGTTGGATCTCACAAATCATGAGATCATAACCTGAGCCAAAATCAAGAGTTGGATACTTAACCAACTGAGCCACCCAGGTTCCCCATGATTCTGTGAACTTACTAACTCCGTGCTTTTCTTGCCACTTGGATAGATTGCTTGCCCCTCTTCTGCCAAATCCCATTACTTTCTTCAAGATTTGATTCAAAACTGACCTCTTAAATGAATGAGCTTTCCCTGTCTATTCCTATTGTAGGAATGCCCTCAGAACCTTTGTATACAATGTTAATCTTATTATTAGGAACCTATTCATACATAGTTGTACATAACGTTTTCTAATCTCACCAGTGGGTGTTATCCCAATAGTTTAGACAGCTATAGAAGGACGGAGACCTTGGTTTTTTTTCCCTCCTTTGCAACCACCAAGCTCCTTGTAGACAGTAAAGAAAAAAAAGGAGGAAGGGGAGAAGAAGGAAGAAGAAAGGAGGAGGAGGAAGAAGAAGCAAGGAGAAGGTGGGAGGAGGAGAATGAGAGAGAGAGGAGGAGGAGGAAGAAGAATGGAAGGAGGAGGTAGGAGGGGAAGGAGGAGGAGGAGGAGGACCACAGGAGCTACAGTTTCTTTCTCCTGTGTTCTATGAACAGATTTCCTGTTTGCCGTGAGGTTTTCCATTCCCAGGAGGACATGTGAAATTGGTGAGTCAGAAAAGCACAGAACTCTGTATAATTTGGGTCCTCTGGTCCATAAGCAAGCTCACTTATGACTGTTTTCTTGTCACCATCCTGTTTACCTCTTGAGATTCTCCCCTCCTTGTGACATCAAACTGCCTGTCTAATTATTCCCCATGACAGATTTGAGTCACAATAAGGCTCATGTCCGGGCACTGCAGTGTGTAATACCAACATAAGCCCTGTCCTGTCCTATTCTTTCTTTATTCAAAGAAACATTTACTGAGCCAGGAACTGTCGTAGGAGCCTAGGATCCATGAACAAAACAGACCCCAGGTTCACATTTTCCTAGCGCTTATATTCTAGTAAGGGAGACAGACATTAAACAGATATACATTATGTCTATTATATGCCAGCTGGCAATATGTGTTGTGAAAAAGGCAAAAGGACAGGGGCCTCTGGAGTGTTATTGTCACTTTTGTTTACTTTTTGTCTTATTTATTTAAATTTTAAATATTTATTTATTTTTTAGTTTTAGTAGTACATTATTGGATTTGATTAATATTTCTTTTAGAATTTCTGCACGTGTTTTTGTAAGACAAGTGGGACTATAGTTTTCTTTTCTGTATTTGGTTTGGGAATCATGATTATACTTGCATCATGAAATGACCTGGGCAGCTTTTCCTCTTCATCTTTTTCTCCAGTAACTTGTATCAGATAGAAGGGTTAACTCTTTCTTGGAAATCTGGTAGGGCTCACTTGTAATTCCATCAGGGCCTAGGGCTATTTGTGGGGAGAGGGCTTTGATAATTACTACAAAGACTATTGTTTTATTCAACTTCTCTACTTCTTCCTGCCAACTTTGGCATTTTATATTTTTCTAGGAATTAATTTATCTAGGCTTTCAAGTTTATTAGTTAATATATCATACTTTCATAATTTTAAATATCTGTGGTGGCTGTATTTGTTTCCCCTTTTAAAAATTCTATTCTTTTCAATTTGCAACCTTTTTTTTTCCTAATCAATCTGACCGGAGTTGCATCTACCTTATTCACTTTTATTTGAAACAGCTTTTGTTTATTATAATCTTCTCTATTTATTTTTTTTCCTATTTTATGGATTCCTGCCCTTGTCTTTATTATTAAATCTCTTCCAATTATCCACTACTATATGACAAACCACTCAATGCTTAATGGGTTAAAACAGTGTATTATTATCTCTCAAGTTTCTGTGGACTCACTGTGCACTGCTCCGTGAGGCTTTGTCTTTTTATAATATGGTGACCGATTGTTCTGACACACTATGCAAAGAGTAAGCATTCCAAAAGACCCAAATGAAGGCTGTAAGGTTTCTTATGATCTAGCCTCAGAAGTTTTTTTTTTTTTAATTTTTTTTTTTTAACGTTTATTTATTTTTGAGACAGAGAGAGACAGAGCATGAACGGGGGAGGGTCAGAGAGAGGGAGACACAGAATCTGAAACAGGCTCCAGGCTCTGAGCTGTCAGCACAGAGCCTGATGTGGGGCTCGAACTCACGGACCACGAGATCATGACCTGAGCCAAAGTTGGCCACTTAACCGACTGAGCCACCCAGGCGCCCCAAGCCTCAGAAGTTTTAAAACATCACTTCTGTCTTGTGCTACCAGTAAAGCAAATCACCAGGGCAAGCCTGGGTTCAAGGGCAAGGTGACTGGACTTCATACCTAATGTTAGGCACAGCATGATGCTGTGGGGGAGGGAGGAATACCAGGTGGCCACCTTGTAGACTATCATTATACATCTGTTCTGAATGTTTTGGCTTTTTCCTGTTGCTTTTCTTTTTCTTTCGACTTATTGATTTAAATACTTTGCTTTTGTTGAATTGTCCTTATTTCTGGATAGCTATATTTAAAACTCTGAATTTCATTTTAAGTGTTGGTATAGATGTTTTTCTACTGATGTATGATTAAATACTAATATATGTGGTATTTTAATTATCTTAAAACAAAGACATTTCTTAATCTCTGTTATGATTTATTTTCTAACTCGTGTAGTAATTTATTTTATTTAGTTTTTAAACAGATGGCATTTTTAGCTCTTCTTTCATTATTCATTGCTAACTTCATTGCATTATGGCTAACAACCATAGTTTGTATGATACTGAAACTCTGGATTTTACCCTCTTTTGTGGCTTAATACATGGTCTGTTTCGTAAATGTTTTGTTTCTCTACAATGACTCTGCAGTATAAAATTCCATATACCCAAGAGCTTAAAGTTACTGTCTGTATTTTTCAGCTCTACAATGATTCTGCTTATATTTTGCCTGCTTGATGTATCAGTTTCTGAGGTGGGTGTGTTAAAATCTTCAACTAGAGTTGTAGATTAATCTCTTCCTGCAGTCCTATCTGTTGTTGCTTCATGCATTTTGTACACTGTGAGGTGCATATACGTTCATGACGATGCCATCTTCTTGCTCTATTGTTTCCTTTATTAGTACTGTTACTTTTATTAATGCATCTTTTCCCTTATATCATTTGGATTGACTTCTATTTCATCAGCTACTAGGATTATTACTGCGGATTTCTATGTATTCATTTATTTTCAATTCTATATATACTTCCCACATGGTTATTATATATTTATATTAATCATATACATGTTTGTGAAATTCATAAAGAATGATTATTTTAAGACTAGATGAGTATGAAAAACAAATGAGAAATTTGGGGAATAGAATTTTCAATTTCGGGGTGCCTGGGTGGCTCAGTTGGTTGAGCGTCCAACTTTGGCTCAAGTCATGATCTCACAGTCCGTGAGTTCTAGCCCTGCGCCGGGCTCTGTGCCGATAGCTCAGAGCCTGGAGCCTGTTTTGGATTCTGTGTCTCCCTCTCTCTGACCCTCCCCTGTTCATGCTCTGTCTCTCTCTGTCTCAAAAAAATAAATAAACGTTAAAAAAATTTTTTTTTAATAAAAAAAGAAGAATTTTCAATTTTACTTCACAGCTGGTATGAACTCTAGATTGGTGGCAAAGAGAAAATCAGTGAGTTAGAAGATAATACATGATGCAACAAAGAGAAACAAAGAAAGAAAAATATGAAAGAGCAGTTAAAAGACATAGAGGATGAATTGAGAGGAGTGAGCGTGAAGTCCGTAACAGCAAAATGGAGGGGTTGATAGGAAAGAACTATCTGAAGAGACAGTGACTTATATGAGGACCAGAGATGAGTTTGCAAGAGAAGTTGTAACTGAGATGTGTGCATAAAGACGGAATTTTAAAGATCTTTATCCTCTTCAAGGAATAGCTGGCTGAGCTCACAGGGAGATGAGCCAGTTTTAGCTTGAGTAACCTGTTTTAGCTTGAGCTCTAGGTTAGGAAAAAAGTCTTTCTGAGAATTCATAACCGTGGCTCTGCCCTCACACAGGTTGGCGCCTGAATTTATACTGTCATGACCCAAGAACCCAGGAGTCAAGAAATTATTATAAAAAGTTGTTCCAGGCTAGTAATACCCTGCAGCATGTAGCAGAAGCAAACACAAAAAACCTCCCTAGAGTGACACACCCTTAACCAGGTTGCACAGGATTCCTACACCTGAAGCTTCACAGAAGATGAACTCATAATCCATAAAATACATGAGTAACAACCCACCATGAACAAACATTTACAAAAATCAGGATTAGACCCCCAATTATTTCATGTGATTAAAATGATTAAAGAAAAAAAAAGAATTAAAAACAAGAGGAAAAAAATCAGAAAAAATCAAGCAGATGTGAAAAAGATCCAAGTGTCACTTTTAGAAATAAAAAATATAGGCACAGATTGGCTTAATAGAAACTATACCGATCTGAAGAAAAAGTGACCTGGCAGACATATCTGAGGTAATTACAAAGATTTCAGTACAGAGCAATAAAAACATTAACAATATGAAATTAAGAGATATGGAGGCAATCCTGTCATGCAGAGTAAGTCCCAATAATTTATGCAGACATCTCCCCACTCAAGGAGATGGAGCGTAACTCCCCAACCCTTTTGTGTGAGATGTGCTTAGTGATTTCCTTCCAAACGGTGAAGTAGGGAAATGGAGGGAAAAAAGTAACTTTACAGTGGAGCAACTTGACCTCACCCTAATTAATATGAACATCAAGAGGGATTAAGTCCTTTTGACAACATGTAGCCTTGACATGATGTGATGAGAATGGTACTTCATACATCTGTGATCTTCCTCCCGGTCTAATCATGAGAAAAACAAGAGACAATCCCCGATTGAGGAAAACTATACAAAATACTGAAGCAATATTCCTAAAAACTGTGAAAGTCATTAAAACAAGGAATCAAAATAGTGTTTTAGGAGCTACTCAACATAACCTAACCTATCTTAATCAGTGGAGTTGCCAAGGTGAACAAAAGTCTGTACATTGTCATACATAACATGACTGTGATATGTCAGAATTATAGCATCTTTAGCAATAGAAAAAATACAAGGTCAAATGCTGATAAAAACGGTCTCTATTATCCTCATTCACACATGAAAATAATACTGTAGGCACCTAATAAAAATTTTAAATGTCAATTTTTTCCATGATTTTTTCCATTTATTCATGCAAAAATTTTATATTTCAAATTTATATTGCTTCCAAAAGTATTTTATTATGTCTATTTCCTCATGAAGGTAGTGGGAATAGCCCGTCCCTGGTAGAGGGGGTACATTGTCTGTAGAGAATTTAAAAGCAATAATAATGCTGACTAAATATTGGTATGCCTTTTATTATCACATATATTGGCAATGCTAAACAGGATTAGCAATAAAACATTCTTCTGTGCTGGACCAAACTATCCCACATACACCTTCTTCTTCCTTCCCCTAAAATGGCATTGATCTTGACTAATACAACTAATAAATGTAAATAAGTATTGACTGATTTAAAAATAAACACAAGTTTTAAAACACAAGTTGCGGGGCACCTGGGTGGCTCAGTCGGTTAAGCGTCTGACTTCGGCTCAGATCATGATCTCGAGGTTCATGAGTTCAAGCCCTGCGTCGGGCTCTGTGCTGACAGCTCAGAGCCTGGAGCCTGTTTCAGATTCTGTGTCTCCCTCTGTCTCTCTCTGACCCTCCCCCTTTAATGCTCTGTCTCTCTCTGTCTCAAAAAAAAAATAAACGTTAAAAAAAAATTTAAAAAAAACACAAGTTGCAAAAAGGTCAAATAAAATCATTAAAACACAGTAATAGGGAAGGAGAGGGAACATTCAATACCTAAAATGTGTCAAGATCCTCGCCTTCTTTAGGGAGAGAAGAGACTAGGAAGAGGATTTACAACTGGGAGTGTGAGAGTTTTAATAACTTCCTATTACTAGTCTTCATCATTTAGTCACTGAGGGGGACCTAAAAAATGTTGCAGTTCAGGTGCATCCACGTTATTATGTTGCTAGAGACTTTGTTCAGCTTGATCTGTTGATCAGATACCAGGCCCTTAACAAAAAACACCGGCATTTTCCCACACTGAATCTTAATGTAATTTTACACATGGCTTCCTAGCTCGATTTTTGCAATGGAAGAGTAGAACGGTCTCTGGGCATCACTGCTTTCCAGTCTCTTACATATGGGTCAGATCATTGACAAGACCTCTCTGGGTGAAAAATTACTTTCTTTTTATTTTTGAGGGAGGAAGGAGGAATGACACATGATTCAAGTTATGATTTTGTATGTAAGGACATTTCTCACTTTAAGAAAACCCAGTATCCCAAATCCAAACTGTTAAAACAAGCTAAGTTGGTAGCACTTACACACAAAAATGCCTGGATTGATAAAAGGCTTCACTTGTGGGTTATTTTTTAAATAGCCATTTAGTCCTTTATGCTTTCCTTATTATGTTTCAGAAAGCTTTACAAACTTCAGGAGTCTATCTACTTTTTTATTTATTTTGAGAGAGAGAGAGAGAGAGCGAGTGAGCGAGCAAACAAGAATGAGCAGGGAAGGGGAAGAAAGAGAGAGGAAGAGAGAGAATCCCTAGCAGGCTCCATGCTGTCAGGGAAGAGCCCCATATAGGGCTGAAACTCATGAAGGAGATCATGACCTGTGCAAAGTCAAGATGGACACTTAACCAACTGAGCCACCCAGGCGTCCCAGGAGTCTATCTCCTTTATAAGTGGTTTTTAAAAAGTAATAACGATGATAAAAATTGTTTTAAAAAATTAGAAAATACAAATATTTTAAATATAAAAATCATTTGCAATCCCAGTGTTATCAACACTGCCACCATTCTGCGATAATTCCTCTCAGTTTTTAAGAACACCTTATGTACATATGCTGTGTGTAAATTTTTAGAGCCTGTATTTTAACCCCTTGAGTTCCGTGGTGCTGTCGTGGCCATTCCAGGTCGAGCCTCGCGGTGCAGAGGTATGTCAGCGGTCAGCAGCTACAGTTTGTCTTTCTGCCTCGGAGAACCAGCTGCTGGATGCAGCAGGCTCAGAGACACTCCCTCCTTTTTCCTTTCCTGCTCCACCTCCCTAAACTTTCCAGTTTCAACAGCAGATAGTCTCTTGGCCATCTAGCTAGCTCCAGCCCTCCCACACTGGCTTCAAAAGGAAAAAATCCCCTAAGGGTAGCAGTAGCGTCGCAGGGAGGAAAGCTGCCCACTCTCCTGGAACCAGAGGCGGAGGCCCCCATCTGCACGGGCGGCGCGCGCTCTCGGCGGGCGCGACCCACTCCCGCCCTCCCCCTCCCTCCGCGGGCCCGCCCCGGCGGACACGCGCTCGCCCCCACGGGCGGAGACGCGCCGGGGAAAGCGCGCGGCCGCGAGCTCCAGGCGCCATTTTGGAGTCGCTGTGTGGGCCGAGGCGGCGGGGCCCTGCGCGGTGGCCGCGGCTCGCCGAAGGAGGCTTTCGCAGCTACGAGGGGTCCCGGAAAGAGAACGCGGGTTGCGTGGGACTGAGAAAGGAGGCTTCTCCTGGAGCAGCCAGAACCGCAAAGGTGGAGCCGCGTTGGCGTCCGCCGCGGGACCAGCGCCTCGGATGCGGGCTGAGCGTGGGGGGTCGCGGCGGCGGGAGCGCGAAGCGGGGCTCCCTGGGGGCCTCATGTGAGAGCCGCGGGACCAGCCGCCGCCGTCCTCGGAGCCCGGGGTGGTGCTTGGGGGAAGCCGCCCCCGGCAGCAGGTAACGGCGGAGGGGCAGGGCCGGAGCCCCGCTGTGACTGCGAGGCTGGGGTGGGTCCGCCGACCTTCGTGGGCGGCAGGGCGGATCAGGGGCGCGGGGTCCCGGGCGCGGCGCCCAGACCTTAGAGCCTGCTTGGGGGCGTTTCCCCGCGATGCCTGCTTCAAAACATGTCAACAAGGCGTGGTGTGAATGCGGGCTCGCGGCTGCTGTCGCCCGGTTTTATTACCCTTGGCAGGGTTGGCGACAGGCACCTTAGAGCTCGCGCTCTGCCAGGCTCTTCCCGGCGTGGGCTGTGCCCGTGCGTGTAGCTTGAAAAAAACGAGGGGCGTTGAAGATGTCAAAACACTGCTCAGGGTAGAGCGCGTGAGAAACGTCAGGGAGAGCCAATCCGTGTAGGTGGCGCGGGAGGAGGGGACGTCCCGGTCCCGGAGCCCAGTGGAAAACTTGGTCGCTTGTGAGGAGGAGCCGCTTGGCGCCTGCCTTAGGCGTGGGCAGCGGGTTCAGGTGGGGCTGGCCACGGGGATCAGGAAGCAGCCTATTCAGTGATTGACCTGCGTCTCCAAGCCAAGAGGTTAGATTACTATTATTTTGTTGCTGCTGATGTCCAATTCATTCAGTGAGCCAGATCTTTTAAATAGTCTTTTTGTCCTCTTCTTTTGAAATATTTATAAAAATGCCATCAACTCCGAGTTATCTGCAGATGACACCTAGACACATTTTCGCCACCACACTCTTCGTACCATCTAGTTCTGAGAGTTAATCTCGTCCCACTGTTGTTTTTTTTTTTTTCTTGTATTCCAGCCAAAGAATGCAAGTTAATTTTGATATTAGGCAAATGGAAAGGAAATGTGATGCCAAAACAAGCTTTTTAGAGTTGTGTACAAATGGGCTTTTAAAAGTGCTACATGTACAGTTTACTAAAAGTGTTTAATACAGTGATGGACACACAGCTGAAGTATTCTCCACTCTTTCTCTGATGAACAAATTTACTACTACTTTCCGAGGGTATGGAAATATTAAGATTAGTTCAGTAACTCCCTGTGCTGCTCAACTACTCTAGTTTTTCCTCATTAATGGTTTGTTTGTTTGTTTGTTTTTCCTTTTGGTGCTTCATAATATCAGTCCTTCACCAAATGCTCTAGTGACCTAAGTTGCATCAATTATTTGGGGCCTAGAAAAGTTGCAATTTGAAATTGAACTGCTGGAGCCTTGAAGAGGTCTGGTTTGGGTGCTCTACTAAGGAGAAGAAATTATAAAGACAGTTTCATTCTTTTTTGAATCTCCGTATTTCAAAATTGTGAGTAGTTTCAGGTAGTCAGAGAAATTATAAGCCACATTATGATTTTGTTCTTTGACCCATATTTTCTATGCTAAAATTAAGCCTTCAGGATAAGGTAAAGCAGAAAAATGGGTCATAATGACACTGTTACCTCAACCTCTAGTGGGACATTATTACTAGAAGAGATTTTTTTTTATATTAAAGGTTGTATTGTGGATTATACTACCTTTTCAGTAAACACATTACAAAACGTATTCTCAGATTCACAAGTAAGTTTTAATGTTCCATAAAACTACCCTCTTGCCATCACCTTTGTCATTCTGTTTTCTCCTTGCTCAGTAGAATATACATCATTTACTTCACTTCATTTACATCATCCAAATCACAGACTTGGAAGTAGGATCAATGAGGAATTCATTGCATACATGCTGAGATCTCCTGGGCAGATTTTAACGGCAAGAAGGCCAGGAGGCTTTGCCGTTTTGTTTCCTTCCAGCCCCCAGTCCCCTTTGACAAGTTTTACTAGCTATTGGGTAAAGAGATCCCACAGAGATCTATTTGGTTAAGAGTCATACACATACACATCCTTCATCCCACACAGGAATCAAATTCTTATACACAGATATGCCAGAAGAAGGGAGTTGGAGCCACAAGCCGTCCTTTTCAAAAGCTATGACTCCAAATCCAAACTACCACTCTGCCAGAACTACTCTGTAGATATAAAAGTGTTGCAGGCTCTAAACTAAAGGGGTACTAGTGAGTAGTCTGCAATTACCCCCCTTAGTTTGCAATACTTATTTTTCCAGATAACAAATCAAAACAAGACCTGTTTGTCTGATTACAATGTAATTCATTGACGTTAAAAGGAATGTGTATGAGATAGGGGCACCTGGGTGGCTTGGTGGTTAAGTGTCCAACTCTTGATTTCAGCTTAGGTCACGATCTCAACGGTTTGGTGAGTTGGAGCCCTGCATTGGGCTCCGTGCTGACAGCGTGGAACCTGCTTGGGATTTTCTCTCCATCTCTCTCTGCCCTTCCCCTGCTTGTGCTCTCTCTGGCAAAAAAAAAAAAAAAAAAAAAAAATTCACCTGTAATGCCACCACTATTATCCTACTACTGTATTTATATAATATGGTACAGTATAATCCCACTTATTTATGGTTAGTTACTACCTTAGTGTGGTGAATCCTGTACCAGTGTGTGTTTCTCATATATAAGCATGTGTTCTTGTATTTTCTCACACGTTTCATTTCTTTGTCATACACTTTAAAGTCTTTAATACTGGACTACTTTCCTGTATTTGAGTTCAACATCCTCTGTCTCTTTTTAAGCCCTACTACTGTTTAATTCCTCACAAGAATCCTGTGTGTTATTATCCCCACCTTACAAAGTGAAGCACAGGAAGGCCAAATAATTTGTTCAAGGCCACATAACCAGGGAGAGGTAGAGCCACAATTCAAACCCAGGGAGCTTGATTCCAGAGCCCATTCTTTTAACCATACTACTATTTTGCAATAAGACTATTTCAAAGAAACAAATGCAATGAAGATCGTACAAATACACAGAATAAACATATACCTATCATTCGGAAATACAACTTAGGGTAAACATTGCCATACTAAGAGATGTGCTGGAAGAAGAAACCACATTTCAGACCAAACCATGCATAGTAGGGATGGGTTTGCTTATCTTAAGTAGAGATTGTGTCTGGCAGTAACATATTACAGACTATTCAACGTGGAGAGATCTATTGGCTACTTACTTCGTATCTTCTCTAGAGATTCCTGGGACTGTGGTTCCTTGAATTCAAGAACTCAAATATAACAGGTATCCTTAGATGACTTTTAAGAAAGCTTTAGCAGGTGTCACTGTAGGGTTTTTTTTTTTTTAATATTGCTTTTAGTTGACTATAATTTTTGGTTTAGTTTCAAAATCATGATATCTCTCCCTCCCCCTGCCAGTAGTACAGTATAAACACAAATGTTTAAAAATACCTGTATAGAATTTGTAAAACAACAGTTGGTCTCCACTGGCACTTTTCATTATATTTTGTTTTGATATTCTTGAATTACTGGTCCAGTTCCTCATGTTTGTGTTTGCATTTATAAACATCCATATATGTATCTCAATGGCAAAACGAATGTTGGATTTATTGCTATTCAAAAGTTAAGTATGAAAAAAATGATGCATTTTTCTGAATAGGATGAAACGAGGAGGAAGAGATAGTGACCATAATTTATCAGAAGAAGGTACTGCAGAGAAATCTAAGAAACTGAGGACTACAAATGAGCAATCTCAGACTTGTGATTGGGGTAATCTCCTTCAGGACATTATTCTCCAAGTATTTAAGTATTTGCCTCTTCTTGACCGGGCTCATGCTTCACAAGTTTGCCGCAACTGGAACCAGGTATTTCACATGCCTGACTTGTGGAGATGTTTTGAATTTGAACTGAATCAGCCAGCTACATCTTACTTGAAAGCTACACACCCAGAGCTGATCAAACAGATTATTAAAAGACATTCAAACCATCTGCAATATGTCAGCTTCAAGGTAATACTTTAAATCCTTCTTTTAAAAAATAAAGTATATTCAGTGGCTTTTTTTATCCTAAGCCAAAATATGTTCTCATGTTTTTAAAATATTGCCTTTTTAGAGAAAGTTCTTAATGATTAGAATTATTGTATACATTAGAAGCTGCAGAGGGGCACCTGGGTGGCTCATTCGGTTAAGCATCCAACTTCGGCTCAGGTCATGATCTCGCTGTTTTTGAGTTCGAGCCTCGCGTTGGGCTCTGTGCTGACAGCTCAGAGCCTGGAGCCTGCTTCGGATTCTGTGTCTCCTTCTCTCTCTGCCCCTCTCCTGCTCCCAGTCTGTCTCTGTCTCTCAAAAATAAATAAACATTAAAAAAAAAACTTTTTAAATCATTTAGAAGCTGCATAACTAATTCCAGCTGTTACTTTTATCATAATTTTTAACATAGTTATTTTATTTTTATCATAATTATTCATAATTTATTAAAAGAACAGAAGCAGCTACTAAATAAGCATAAATCATTTACTAAAGCTGTCAGTCACATTGAATTATTTTGAATAAGTTTGAGGAAAAAATATACAATAAAATAAATAAAAAATTTGAAGGGGTGCCTGGGTGGCTCGGTCATTTGAGCATCTGACTCTTGATTTCGTTCAGGTCATAATCCCAGGGTTGTGGGATCAAGTCCGCATTGGGCTCCATGCTCAGTGTGGAGCCTGCTTAAGATTCTCTCTCTCCCTCTGCCCATCTCCCCTGCTTGTGCTCCCTCTCTTAAAAAAAAAAAAAAAATGGAGATTATGATTGACTAAAACTTAATTGCTATTACTGTTTAATAGAGACTGAATTCTGCTTATTGATGGCTTTATGATATGGGGTTTTCAAAGAAAAAGGATATAAAAAAATTTTTTTAATGTTTGTTATTGAGAGAGAGTGAGTGAGCATGAGCGGGGGAGGGGCAGAGAGAGAGGGATACACAGAATCTGAAGCAGGCTCCAAGCTGTCAGCACAGAGCCCAGCATGGGCTCGAACTCACAAACCCCATGACCTGAGCCGAAGTCGGATGCTTAATCGACTGAGCCACCCAGGCATCCCTAAGAAATTTTATGTAAAAGGTTTAGATGAATATATTTTAGAGAGAAATAGAAAAAAGGACGTGGAAAAATGCCAAAGAGAGCCGTTTGTTTCTTTTCATTGCCAGAAAGGGACATACTGGAATTCATGCAGTGATGAGATAATTGAAGTGGGGTGGCTTTTTGAGATGTCTAGAGTAGTTTAAGGAATCACAGTGGTTTATAGGAGTACAGAGGCTTATAGTATTTTGTTTTGGGGATGAATAATGGAATGTAGGCATGTTTACTAAATCTTTAACCTACCTGATAATTTTTGAAAAGTAACACATGAATACCTGATTACCCATAGCTAGCATTTATTTAACAGGTCACATTAAACCTAGATAAAGCAGTGGTTCTTAATTCAAGTTCTTTGCCAAAACTAGTCTTGTCTGCTCTCATATCATTCCTTCTTAGATGGAGATTATTTGTAATGTAATAAACTAATAACTGTTTCTTCTGTAAAATTAAGGTTACACAGAGAAATGTAAATATATGCATAGGTAAATGGTGTGTTCTTTTCTAAGGTGGACAGCAGCAAAGAATCAGCTGAAGCAGCTTGTGATATATTATCGCAACTGGTAAATTGCTCATTAAAAACACTTGGACTTATTTCAACGGCTCGGCCAAGCTTTATGGATTTACCAAAGGTATTTGCTGGTTTTATGTTGTTGGCAGTTACTGAGAAATCCGATAGAAGCTCTGCCCTTGTAGTGGTCATTTCTTGTAGTGACCATGGGAGTGTAAGAAAAATAGTATACATAATGGAAAACTAGTTACTATTTATTTAGAATGTCAGGCAATAGGAGTTTTAATAAAGCTTTTCCTTTTTCTGATCACCTTGTGCTTCTTGATGGGAAAAGTTAAAGAGTGAGTGAATTTGCAGAGGATTCAGCAAAGAGATGTACTAAAAGTAACTAAAATTGAGAAGCAAATTAGGAAAAAGACATATAGCAGCTCCTTTTTTGGACTTTCAGAGCAGATTTGTGAAATTACAATCAAAGAAAAGTAGACAGTACCAGTAGTGAGAACAGGTATAGCTTATTTATAAAATCTTCTGGTAATTGTGTATAGATTTATTCCTGAGCAAATTTAGTGTACTTGGATTACTTTACAGATTTTATTTATTTATTTATTTATTTTAACTTTTTTTTTTTTTTAAATATATTTTTGAGACAGAGAGAGAGCATGAACGGGGGAGGGTCAGAGAGAGGGAGACACAGAATCTGAAACAGGCTCCGGGCTCTGAGCTGTCAGCACAGAGCCCGACGCGGGGCTCAAACTCACGGACCGCGAAATCATGACCTGAGCCGAAGTTGGCCGCTTAACCGACTGAGCCACCCAGGCACCCCTTTACAGATTTTATTTAAAGAAAGCTTTTTTTTTTTGGTGAACAGTGAACTATTTATGTTCATATATATGTTCTAACATGATCCTGCGTATAGTAAGATAGTGTCTCTAATAACTAGACTCTTAAAATAGAAAAAAAAAAGTGCATTTTTAGAAGGCAGCTGATAAAGGCCTCCTGAGTATGTTAACTAATGTTGGGTAGGTTAGCATGCAACAGTAATTTGAAAGGTTTTTTTCAGAGTACACTGCAAACTAAGATATAGATACCCCTTTACATATCTAACAGTTTAATTTACTAGAATGATTCAGGAAGAAATAGTACTAAGTTGAGTGTGTATTATAACTCAGGTGGTTATGGAATGGAATATTTGTAACAAATGTATCACCAGTTGATTTCAAAGTCTTAATTGGTGATTAAAAAGGTTCTTTAAATACATACATTTGAGTTAAAATGTTTCCCTCCTATAAAATAAGGGAAATAGGTAAGAGATTCTGTTCAGCATTTTAAGATTCTAAGTACATGAGTCAGAGCACTGACTTAATGTGCATAAAAATCATCTAAGAAACTTGGAAATTTTGGGTTACATTCCCTGTTTCAAATTTCCCCTTCCTATGAGACATCCAGGAGATTCTTATTAAGTCAGAGCACTGACTTACATGGTATAGTAGCACCTTGTTCAAGCTTCATATGGAAAATGATATATTTTGAGTTGATTTTCTGTGTACATACCATAGTTAAAAAAACAAATAGATATGGTATAGTAAAATATACCACATGAAAAGGTATGCTGAACAAATTTAATTTCCTTTTTTTCTTGTTACTCAAGATTACCATTATACAGATCTAGTACTAGTACTGTAGTTACATGAAGTCGTTTTGTCTTTGGGAACTATGATGCATCTGGGATGGCTTCCTTCCTTATTAAATGGGCCTAAGATGCTTATGTTGTTCTTCACCTCGCCCCCCCCCCCCCCCCCCCCCCCGTTTTGGCTCTTGTAGAAGATTGAAGTAGGGTGTTACTGTACCTTGGAAGTCCTGGAAGAACTGTAGAAAACATGAAAGAAGTATATTTGACCTCAGATAAATCTGAGGGAAATGGAAAAAAGAAGGCAGGGATGCAGTCATGAGGATGCAGTCATGAGTATACTAATGAAATGGGACTGTACAAGGTATAATTGAGTTTGAGGTGAAAATATTAGAAAGAGTTAACATTTAAATAGGCAAAAAGTTACCTGATCAAAATTTAAGTAGTTAACCAGTTATTTAATTGTAGAGGAAAATTAAGTTAGCAAATGTGATCATGCAAATGGTGTTTCTTTGTACTTTCTTGGCTGTTAGCTTGCCCTCATTCCTTTTCATTGCTGTAGTGAATTTATAAAGGTAAGTGGAGGGTGAGATTGGTTATGTAGAGGAAGGTGTCGGAGCATATGTTGACCTCTCTTTCCTACTCCTGGATCCTTCGTCCATTGGTTTTAGCTGATTCCACGTTACACACTCTGACCATGCTTTAATTCCTGTTGCCCTACAGTGGTTCGAGGTCAGATTCTGTGTCCAAAAGATAATTACATGTATATAATAAATGGAATAATAATTGGTGTATTTGTGGAAAAATACATTAAAATGAATGGCTTGAAAATACTGTAGATAATTTAACGTATTTAAAGGAGTTTTAAACTTGGAATTTTATTTAGGTATGATTTTGCGTATTTTAGAATCAAATTTTCTGTGAGCTTTTTTGTTTCAAGTGAGCCTGAGTTGATATTCTAATTTCTAATGATTATGCTAGTAATTTTATTACTATTTTAATGGTTAACTATCAGACCAAAAAAGAATGCAGTTCAGTGTTACAAAACACTGGAGGTATTCTCATCCCCGATTCTGTAATTCAATTTTTTACTTTTTACTTACCAGTGATTATTGTGATTTAGGGGCTTGAAATCTCATTTTGCTACAGGTAAAAAGACTTTTCTCAAAGATAGCAAATAGTCACCTCCCTTTTTTACCATACCCCCAACAACAGAGTGAAAGGATGCTACCCCTAAAACAGTTATGGGATACATCATTAGGGTTCAGATGAACTATATGTGAACTATATGTCTTATGTGAACACTCCCTCAATTCTCATGCCTGAAAGTTGAAACTGTTTCCATTTTTTTGCTTTTTAGTCTCACTTTATTTCTGCACTGACAGTAGTGTTTGTAAATTCCAAATCCTTGTCGTCGCTTAAGATAGATGATACCCCAGTAGATGATCCATCCCTCAAAGTACTAGTGGCCAACAACAGCGA
Source organism: Acinonyx jubatus (assembly GCF_027475565.1). Classification (NCBI taxonomy): domain Eukaryota; kingdom Metazoa; phylum Chordata; class Mammalia; order Carnivora; family Felidae; genus Acinonyx; species Acinonyx jubatus. The sequence continues at coordinate 50,376,274 of NC_069380.1, read as the reverse complement.
TACACTCAAGCTGCTGAAAATGAGCAGCTGTCCTCATGTCTCTCCAGCAGGTATGTTGTGTTTTTTGCCAGGTAACATTTTACTAAAATGGACTGATGTATTTATCGAATTAAAAACTGATCATTAACCTTGAGGGTGGGTTAATATGATTATTTCATCCCTTTTGCATAAACATTTTTAATGTCATGATACAGTAACATAAATTTCTGTAGCATTCCTAGCCTAGACACTTATTTTCAACTTATTTTTTACTCTTATTTGTCAGCTTGTGTCCAAACTGTGTTAGAATATGGATTAAAAAAAAAAAAAGGACAGTATTAGATTTGCCTGAGGTGCCCTTTAGATAATATAGAACTTTCTTTAATTATAGTTGAGCCAGCAGGGTAGGTTTTGAATCAGAGCAATCTCATAATTGCTTTTTGTCTCACTATGTAGAGAGGGAGGAGAGTTGTGCTGAAGTTGCCACCTTAACATTTTGCAAGATAACCCTTTTCCTAACTTGAATCTTGGAGCCAAGAACCCATCAAATGGGGAATAGCATTGTGAAAGCTGTTTCCAACTTTTCTTATATAGAATTTTCTAAGCATTACTGCATTATTCAGTTTCAGATTATTTAAATTCCAAATAGTTTGTATTATAAAAGAAGTATAAACTCACACTTGGTATTATTACTTTCTGATGCTTCATTTCTGACACATCCTCCCACTGTTGACATCGCTCCCAGTCTTTTGGCTGTGTTACTTGGGAAACCCATTTTTAAAAGACAGTGTTAAATCCTTGATATCTTTACAAAATACTTCCTACCTTCTTGCCATGACTAAAGCCCAGACTTCCCCCAAGAAAGTGATTTCTTCTTGGATGGAGATTTCTCTGTCTCCTACAGGGAGGGTCTTAGTGACAGGAATGGCTAGTCTATTGCAGTATTTCCCTAGCTGCTTCTGCCACTTCTAGATTTTTACTGAAGGTGATAATCTAAACAGTCTGGAACTTAAGAAGAATGGACTTGTGGCAGTTACTTCTTACATGACCTTGGTCACATTTTCTATCTACTGTATGGGTTGCTATGGGAGTGAGGTCCATACCTCGTAGCTTCATAGTGTACAAGGTCCTTTGTATCCTCACCTCCACCTATCTTTTTAATCCTGTTTGCTACTCATTCATGTGTAGCTTTTACTTGAGTCCAATAATAACTAAGGTTCTTTGTACCTGTGTGTGTGTGGTTAGTGCACTGTACTTGTGGAATATGTTTTTTCCTCCCACTTCTTCATCTAGCCAAGTCCAGGCCAGCCTTCAGAATTCAACTCAGATGATCTGGTTTTGTTCTTATTTTCTCCTCTCTGGTTTAGAACCACCATGTGTTGTTTCCATAGCACTCTGAATGTAACTTCAGCACTTCCCACACTCTATGAGAGCTTTTGGGTCTCTGGGTTCTCAGTGAGACTATGAGTTCATTATTCTTTTTATTCTGGTACATCTCATGTTCATTTACTTTTATTAAATATATCACATCAATTCTGAGAGGGTAGTATAAACTTGCTTGGTCTTACCTCATGGCTTTTGGGCAAGTTGTGCACCTGAAATACTTTTAAATTTAAGAGTATAACCTTAGACGATTATAATTTAAAATTTAATATATTTGCATATTTACTTTCTATCCATATTTTGCATATTGGGACTATGCAAAACTATTTCTTTTTCTAAGTTGAAATCAAGGATTTTTTTCTGTTCTTTAGTCACTGAATATTTTATCAAACTTTTCTCCTATTTTATATAGTCCTTACAATTGTCTACTGCTTGATGTTTGGGCACCATTCAACGCTAGTGACTGTTGACTCTGATACCATATTACGTCGTTTTCCTTCTGTGATTGTTCCTACCATTTCTTGTGTTGATTTCTCTTTTCATTCCTTAAATTTTGGTGTTTCACTGTGTTCTGTGCTGAGTCCTTTTTTGTTTTACTATGCAAACTCTGGGCTGTCGTCATCATTTGTTGTGTCAGTTACATTCTGTATGTTAATACTTCCCACTTACAGTGTCTCTGGAACTCCAGAGCTATGTGTTGAGCTGCCAGTGGCCCAGTTCCTCTAGAATGTCTCACTGGTGCTTCAGATGAATGAACTTTCTTCTCCCCCTGTCTAGATCTCTTGCTTTTTCCTTTGTGCTATCTCAGTAAATGGCTCCATCCATCTGGTTGTCAGGGACCTAACAGACATCCTTGATTCTTCCTACCCTTACTTTCTACATCCTTTCAGTCACCAAGGTCTGGTGATTCCATCATTGAAATAGGCCTTGAGTCTACACTGTGGACTGATGATTTATTCTGATCCCCTTCTATTCATATTGCTAAAGCTCTAAGCTGCAGTGTGGTAGTATTTGGAGTTCGGTTGGGAGATAGTTAGGTCATGAGGGTGGAGGTCTCATAAATGGCATTAGTGCCCTTATAAGAAGAGGCAGGAGAGAGATGATCTCTTTTTCACCATGTGAAGATACAGCAAGAAGGTGGCTATCCGCAAGCCAGGAAGAGTTGTGGTCCTCATCAGAACCTGACCATCCAGATTGGACTTCCAGGCTCCAGAACTGTGAAGAGTAAATGTTTATTGCTTAAGCCACCCTGTCTGTGGTATTCTGTTAAGCAACTTGAACTAAGACACTCTGCCTTCTTCATCTCCACTCTTACTCCCGTAGTACAGGTCTCTGTAATCTTTGTGCAGTACCCTCTTACACTGATTTCCTAACTTGCAGCTTATTCTTCTCTAATGTGATTTCTATGTACAGAGTAATCTTTCTAAAATATAAATCAGATATTTTTCTCCAGTTTTCTTCAAATGTTCTCACTATGCTTTAGATAAGATCCAAACTCCTTACTTACTGAGGCTGACAAGGTCCCATATGATCTAGCCCTTGCCTCTCTATGGGGCTTCATCCTTTAAGATGTTACCTTACTTGCATACTGTATGTTGACCTGAAGGCTTGGAATGCTTCAGTTCTTGGAATGCTTGTGTTTCTTCCATGTGTGGGTGTTCACACAGGAAATAAAGTTCACTTTCCTTCTCCCCTATCTTTTGCCCTAGCTTGATCCTTCTAATTCTTTATGTCTCACTGTGTTAGTTCTGGGAAATCTTCCCTGATCCCCTTGCTAGGACACCCAGAGCATTCTTGTTTAATTCTCTGCCGCCTGCTATTATGATAAGGATGTCTTGTTCATGTTGCATCTTTACCATCTTAGCACCAGTGCTTGACACTCATTATTAGTTGAACTAATGAACATTTAGTTACTTAGTGTTCTATGTTGTTGGTAAGCCAACATTTGTCTTATAATTCTTTTAAGGTTGGATACTTGTTTCTACATTTTTGCTGTGATTTAAAAAATGAACCATTTTGGCACGAAGCAGTTTGCTTCTACCAGTTTCTTCCATAGGACAGATGGTAAAGTGGAAGAAGTAGATCAGAGGGTCCAGATCTTTTTTATATACAGCCTTTTGCTGTATTTTCTTCTAAATGAGTTGTGTGAATTTACAATAGTACCAACAATGAATTTCTATACACTTTTTAGCATGTATCAGTGTTTCATTTCTTTTTATTGCCAAATAATATTCCATTGTATGGATTGTACCACATTTATCTATTGATCATTTGATGGATATTTGCATTGTTTCCACCTTTTGACTGTTATGAATGATGCTGCTATGAAAATTCCTGTGTAAGATTTTGTGTAGATAAGTGGTGTAATTTCTTTTGGGTATATACCTAGGAGTGGAATTGCTGAATTATATAGTAACTGTTTAATTAAGTTTCCTATTGCTGCATAACCAACAACTACAAATTTAGCATGTTAAACCAGCACTCATTTGGTAGTGTCACAGCTCTGTAGGTCACAGATATAGCCATTGCTTAGCTAGCTTCTTTGCTTAGCCAGGGAAGCTGTGAGTCTGACTTCTTTTCTGAAACTGGCCAAAGAAAACTCAGCTTTTAAAGGGCTCATGTGATTAGATTAGAACTGCCTGGACAATCTTGTTTTAAAGCCAACTGTGCTATATAATATAATCATGGGAGTGGTATCTCCTCACATTACAGGTGCTGGGGATTAGGTTGTAGAATCTTGGGGACTTGGACTTTTAGAATTATGCCTGCCACAACTGCTTTAATAGTTACTAAATGATATCTCAGTTTCTTTTATTTGCATCTTTGGTTTCCATTCCCTGTGTATTTATTTTCTTTTTATATCAAGCTTTATAAGATTGCAAAGAACAGAAGTGCTCAGGTTATGAAGGTTTATTTCAAAGTACACAGAAACCTTGTAGAGAACAGAAACTTTGTAGTGGCTGAATAGTAAAGCACAGATGTCTTTTGGTGACTCTTACACTGGTGATTCAGTTTACCTCTTTACTGATTCTGTTGCCTATATTCTCTTCCCACTGCTTTTAAGCTTTGGCTTATTGGAGCCTCTGTCTTGTCACTTCTCAAGCAGTAGTTAAGCACATGAACTTAAGAGTCACTCAGTTTGTGTTTGTCTTTAGTTGCATCAACTTCAAAGTAGAAATAATTTATTTTTCTAGATTTTTGAGTATATTTAGTACGTGACATTTACTGTACAATAAATAATAGATAATATGATGTGTGTTTTGTTCCTATCCTTGTTTCTAAACACCAGAAAGAAATGGTTTGAATGGGTCATTTATCAAGTACTATAGGCTGTCTGGGGTAGAATTTTAGTATTAGGCCATTTCAGAAATCAGATGCTGACCTTTGGTAAGATCTGCTTGATAGGGGTTTGGGCAGTTCTGAAACATAGCATGCCAAGTATAGGGACCATTTATGGAACTGCTTTCTGGATATGTTAAGAATTTGTTAGTTATAATTACTATTTCCATTAACGTGAATTGGTTACCTTTGACTCATTTATCTAGTGGTATCTTGGTATTTTTTTCTGAGAAATTTGTTGAGTTTATTAGACACTAATAAGCTGTTAAAAAAATTTTGCTCCCTTGATAAAAATCTTTTTTTTTTTTTAACGTTTATTTATTTTTGAGACAGAGAGAGACAGAGCATGAACAGGGGAGGGTCAGAGAGAGAGCAGGAGGCACAGAATCTGAAACAGGCTCCAGGCTCTGAGCTGTTAGCACAGAGCCCGACGTGGGGCTTGAACTCACGAACCGCGAGATCATGACCTGAGCCGAAGTCAGACACTTAACCGACTGAGCCACCCAGGAGCCCCGATAGAAATCTTTTTTAACAACCTTTCAAATGTTTTATTTAGTTACATAGATTCTTTTATGTGGCTTTACCTTTTTTTTCTTTTTAATTAGAATTAAATTTTTAATTTCCAAAAATGTCTTTTGGCCTCTGTAGTGATGATCATGTAATTTTTCTTGCTTAACCTATAGGTTTGGTGTTTGTAATCAGTTTTTTAAAAAAATATAACACTGTCCATGCATTACTGGGGTAAACGTTAGTTATGGTACATGTAGCTAATCCTTGAATAACATGGGTTTGAACTGTGGGTCCATATACCTGTGGATTTTTTTCAGTAAATACAATATTATACTGTAAACATATTTCCTTTTATGATTTTCTTTTCTCTAACTTTGTTGTAAGAATGTAGTATTCTTATTGTAAGAATATAAGTAAATATATATTGACGTTTATGTTATCAGTAAGGCATCTGGCTAACACTAGGCTATTAGTAATTAAGTGAGGAGTCAAAAGTTATACATAGATTTTCAACTATACAGGAGTCAGTGCCCCTAACCCCTGTGTTGTTTAAGGGTCGTCTGTATTTATTAATAATTTATAATTGTTGGAACACCTGGGTGGCTCAGTTGGTTAAGCGTCTGACTCTTGGTTTCGGCTCAGGTCATGGTCATACGATTTCATGATTCGAGCCCCGCATTGGGCTCAGCACTGGCATCTGGAGCCTCCTTGGGATTCTCTTTCGCCCTCTCTCTCTGCCCCTCCCCTACTCGCACTCTCTCTCTCTCTCTCTAAATAAATAAACTGTAAAACAAATTTATAATTGTTCTAAGTTTATAAGTGAGCTTTATTTCTTTTTATGGTATCAGGTTTAGAATTAGTCTCATTTTCTTATAGACAGATTTAGTAGTAGGTTTTTAAATGTGACTTTCTGCTAGTTCAACCATATAACTAAATTTTAAATTGTATAGCTTTATGATAGGGAAATATGGTAAAATTTTGAGACATGCATTTGATTAAATTTTTTGAACAGGTGATGAACTCGTACAAAAATTTGTAAATAATTAGACACTATTTCTTCCTAGGTATCCTTTGTGTGGCTGATCAGTGTCATGGCTTACGTGAACTGGCCCTGAATTACCACTTGTTAAGTGATGAATTGCTGCTGGCTTTATCTTCTGAAAAACACGTTCGATTAGAACATTTGCGCATTGATGTAGTCAGCGAGAATCCTGGACAGACACACTTCCATACTATTCAGAAAAGCAGCTGGGATGCTTTCATCAGACATTCACCAAAAGTGAACTTAGTGATGTATTTTTTTTTATATGAAGAGGAATTTGATCCATTCTTTCGGTATGAAATACCTGCCACCCATCTTTACTTTGGGAGATCAGTAAGCAAAGATGTGCTTGGCCGTGTGGGAATGACATGCCCTAGACTAGTTGAACTAGTAGTATGTGCTAATGGCTTACGGCCACTTGATGAAGAGTTAATTCGCATTGCAGAACGTTGTAAAAATTTGTCAGCTATTGGACTAGGGGAATGTGAAGTCTCATGTAGTGCCTTTGTTGAGTTTGTGAAGATGTGTGGTGGCCGCCTGTCTCAATTATCCATTATGGAAGAAGTATTAATTCCTGACCAAAAGTATAGCCTGGAGCAAATCCATTGGGAGGTGTCCAAGCATCTTGGTAGGGTGTGGTTTCCAGACATGATGCCCACTTGGTAAAGACTGAATGATGTAGGGCATGATGAATAGCACCTTTACGTTAAGAATACTGTATTATGATAAGAGTTTATTTCTTGTAGTTCTGATGTAATTCTATTTTGTGGCATGGAAATTTGATATCTGCATTGAATATATAAGGATTGTTTATTGGAAGACCCATGGACCAGTTTTGGTCAGAAAACTTCATCTGTTTCTTTAGCCTAACAGCAGTCAAATCTCAGAAAAATTTTTTAAACTGTGGTTCAGATCTGAAAGTAAGTCAGTTATAAAGATGAAACATTTTACAGTCTGAAAGAAACAACACCTATATATTATAATATCCGAGAATTGAGTACTAAGAAGTTTTCCAAATGTTATGTTCTCTATGCATTTTTTTTTAAATGTAAACTTGACATTTTAGGGTCTTCAGTTATACATACACCTGTTATAAGGTGTTTAATATAGCTCAGGACAGTGAGCATTTTGTGAGAAAAATGTAGGCTGTATCATATTGAATGAAAGAGATTGGTTGAATGTTCTCAAATATGTTACAGAGCTGTTTGAAGAGGTATGTATAAGTAATTGGATTTCTTAGAAAACTGGTATGTGTCACACAATGGTTATTATAGACAGATAATAAACAGAGCCAAGATCAAATTAAAAGAAAATAAACAGAATAGAAGCGAGGCAGTGTTTAGTTTTGTATAAACTTTCAGGTTTGCTCTATAATCTGCTAAACCATATAAATTCTCTTTTGTGATATGTTACTATGTATGTGACACTTTGAGGCATCCTATGTAAAGCAAGGAATGCTTTGCCAGTTCTCCTTGGTTTTATCTTTGTTTAAGCTAGGTTTGAAGTATTATACAGTAATTGAAATGAAAAGCTTATCTATTTAAAAAAGCCAATTTGAAATAATTAAAGGTAGAACTTTAAAATGTTTATAAATTATTTCCATGAAAGAATATTCTCCAGTGAATTTTAGTGATGGTTCATTTTCCATTTTGGAATTAAATAGTTATGTAAGTAGAATTTTCAAAAATCATAAAAGGAGCACCACTTGTTCAGTATAAACAAGTGAACTTAAAAGAGGATATATTTAAGTTCATAATCATATTTTTGAGTAAATATTGCTCAGTGGACTGGAAAATTTTAATACAAAAATGTCTGCAGTTTTGTGATTGTTAATTTGGTTACAACGCTATTTTATATTATTTAAGTTAGGTAGCATTTTTATTACTTTCGTATGAATAATGGTAAAACATACATTGCTATAAGAATATTAAGTTTGGGGCTACATTTAGTTTTGTTTTTGTTTTTAGATATTATATAAGCTTTGATTCTGAGCACTAGTGCTAGTAGATATTACCTTCCTAAGGGAAATTAGAAGTGATTTATCCCCAATGGAATAATATAGTAATGCTTGAAACTTTTAGAAAGCATCTTGGTAATAATGGAAGCCAACAGTCTTACAGATCGAATCTATTTTTTAAATAGATCACCTTCCTAAGAAAAAAGTAAAGGTGATTTTGTACCTAATTTATACTTTTCAAAAGTCATGGTGTTCCGGCCACATGTAAATGAGAAGAAAAAAGGCTGATCCAGACTGGGAAATTAAAAGCAATTATTGTAATATTTTCCCCTTACTAAATAGTTAAAAAGCTTTGTACAAGAAATACATGTGATAGCGGATGAAGCCTTTTTTCCCTTGAACAACTTTGGAAAATGGATTTGACAGTGCATAATCAGTTCTACTAACCAAAGCTTTATTCGGAAATTTACTTTTTTGTACAAATTGAATTATATAATGCTTGAAATACTTTAAGTCACTTTATAAGCAAAATGCATAGCACTTACTTTGTTTATACTGTAAAGTATATATGTTAAATGCTTTTATCAATTTGAGAATAAAGATAGTTACTAATGCTGTTGTATTATTAATAGTTTTTAAAAATGACACTAACATACATATTTGGTTTTACAACAAGATAAACTTACAGATTTATGGGTTTAGTTTCAAATTTATATTTGATGAATACAATGTTTAATTTTGAATAAGTTTATGGTAGGATGACTGTTATAAAGATGTAAGATAAGGGAAATGAAATCTATTCTTAGAAATAAGTTCTGATGACTAAAGTGATAGGAAATAAAAATTGGCCATGAAATGTAAATTTATTTTTCACATTTTATACAGAAAAGGGTTAAATTAAAAAGAATAGGCTCTTTGTTTTTAGAATAAGAATTTATAAAACAGATTTTGAAATAGAATTCTTAGTCAAAGTCCTTTGAACCCAGGTATCCTTTTCATAGAGAAATGTTTTATATAAATTCCTACAATCAGACTAGTTCTTAAACTATTGAAATTATTTTCATTTCCTGTCTTAACAGCTTCCAGAAGATAACTTCAATTTCTCTTGGTAATCTGGGCTATTTTAACAATACTATCAGGAAAAAAAAAGGCATGATTAAAGATTAATCAATTTATTGCATTCAAAAATAGCTTTTTATATTTATGGAAAAGCTTAGGATAGATGGGAGGGGTTGATGTGAACAAGGCTTAGGCCTGAACTAGGTCTTTTTTTTTTTTTTTTTTAACGTTTTTATTTATTTTTGAGAGAGGGAGAGGCACAGAGTACGAGCGGGGAGGGGCAGAAAGAGAGGGAGACACAGAATCTGAGGCAGGTTCCAGGCTCTGAGCTGTCAGCACAGAGCCCGGTGTGGGGCTCGAACCCATGAAGGGTGAGATCATGACCTGAGCAGAAGTCGGACATCCAACCAACTGAGCCATCCAGGTGCCCTGTGACCTAGGTCTTGTAAGAAGCTGTAAGTCACCCCTACCCCATACGTAGCTGGGAACAATCTTTGCGGACTCCAGCTTCAGTTTATCTGTGGTTTTAAAGTTATCAAGCAGCCAGAAAAACCTTACCTGCTTCCTGACCCCCAACTTTACTTTAAACATAAGGACATATCTTAGGGCATATAAAATGGACACAAAGCCCTTTACTCCAAAAGTGAACTAAAAGCTTATCCTTAGAATAATCAGTCAAGTAAAAGAATATAAGGGTAATAGCCTATCTTGTTTTAAGTAGGGGAAAGAAAATGTAGATAGGAAAGTTTGAGAGCACAGGAAACTATTTGGACAATGAAGGGTAAATAGGCAGATGCTGGAAACAAACTTTGGCCAGCCCATTTGCCTTTGACTCTGAACAGGGGAAAAGATATGTGGTAGTTTTGGAACATTGTTCTTTGTATAACATACCAACAAGTTATTTTAAAAAAATAGTCATCTTAAAGGAACTGAAGTCTCAGATTATAAAACTGAAGTTTACTAAGACTTTTTTTTTCTGATTTCAAAGGAGCCAATATTGAAAGTTACAAATACTTAATGTTTAGTAGTTTTAACCTTTGGACCATTTTCCTGTATGTGGATATTAAAATATATTTGATGACACTTTATGGGTCTACTTAATACTAGCCAGAATTAGTAAGTGAGGACATATTTAAAGCCCTAATTCAAGGGGCGCCTGGGTGGCTCAGTCGGTTAAGCCCCTGACTTCAGCTCAGTTCATGATCTTGTGGTCCGTGGGTTCGAGCCCCGCGTTGGGCTCTGTGCTGACAGCTCAGAGCCTGGAGCCTGTTTCAGATTCTGGGTGCCCTCTCTCTCTGACCCTCCCCCGTTCTTGCTCTGTCTCTGTCTCAAAAATAAATAAATGTTTAAAAAAATTAAAAAAAAAATAAAGCCCTAATTCAAACTTCCAACACAATGGTTTCTTAGAGAGTAAATTTTATACATTTATAACAGAAAAATATAAATCACATTTAAGTTATACGGTAGAATTGGCAAATTCCTGCCTGGCCATATTTTGGCTTCTCAATTACCATTTTGAAAGCATGTTCTTGAATCATCTCTACTCCAAAAGCCCTACTTCACCTTTTAAGTACAGTTGACAAGTTTGATAAACTCTTAAGTACTCAATATGAATTTTGTTCTCTCTATTTTATAGTCACCTGAGTCTATTACTTTCACAAAATTTCATTTGTTAATATTCATAGGAACTGAAAAATCTTTACTACTTTTTAAATGTTAACTGCTTAGAATCTTGCTTTAAAATTCAGGCTCCACATCCAGGTGTCCTCATTTGTCTTTGCTACAGAACCAGATTCTGTGCTTTACAGTTAACACAGATGTGGCACAAGAGTTCTTGCATGTTACCCCAGTGCAGTTCTAGAAAATCCAAAATTCTGTTTTCCCAGATCAATTTTAAGAATCCAGGAGAAGTTGGCATTGCCTGATTTTAGCCACTAGGTGGTGATAACGCAAAGATCCAAGTTTGTGACATTCTGAAGACAACCAGCAAGTTAAAGAGGCAAAATTAATTAGTGTTTACACTATTGACAGGAATACAGAGGCTAAATGGGAGGCAGTGAAGTAAAGTTCTCCTTATGTATTTCAGCCTGGCTTTGCCTCTGTGCAGTAGGCAGGATAATCCAGTGCTTCTCAAGCTATCTGTGGTAAAGGGCTGGCTTTTTATTTTCAGACTGTGGCAGTGCCTATAGTTTTGAAAACGACAATAAAAGTGAAGTCCTTGACAAATGAAATAAAAACACATACAAAAATACAAGCCCCGTTTTTTTATTAGATTCAACAAAAACAAAATTACTTTAAAAGAAGTTTCCCACCAGTATCTGTGCTTGACCAGTAACCTGCGGTGTTAGTAACTTATGGTACAGGCATGGGTCTGAGGACTACACTCTGACAATGAAACCTTGCTTGATCATGTATCCCATCCAGTCAACTGGTTCAAGATGTGGCTCCATTACCAATAGCAGGGTAGCCCTGGAAAGGTCATTTAGACTTTCTAAGCCCCAATTTACTCATTTGATCAGGTAAATAATACCTGTGTTTAGGCTTTGTAGGAGAACTCAATGTACTGACCTCTCAGGAGACACTCAAATGTTGGTAGAAACTGAACAACATAGTTTACATATTAAACAGATGGTCTCTGCTTCATCATCTTACTGACTGGCCTTTTTTCCATGAAGAGACAGTGTTCAGTTGGTCATTAGGCATTTAAAGGACCCTGAAACCTTGTTTGATGGCCCTAAATGGAAGCACAGCTACTTGGAGACCCTTGACAAAGACCTGTCCCCTGAGAAGTGTACCCTCCTACTGAGCTGGCACCTCTACTAGGGTGGAAGGACTACATGAAGCAGTAAAGGAGTCATATGGTGCCTATTCACCCAGATGTGTTTGCAGATACTTCCATGTCCCAATGTGCTTAAACAACTGCAGAAGCATTAAAGCTGTCAGCTCAAAGTTTAGATTATTACTATAAAACCCAGGAAAGGTTGGCATGTAAACTACATTAAGCCAGATCAAGGACGGCAGTTCTTTGATTCATCATTGTAGCTACCATTTTCTGTAACTTTCCTATGCCAAACATACATGGCTTCAATTTTTACAACAATCCTGACGGATGACTCCTCTTAAAGATAAGGATACTAAGGTTCAGAAATGCTAAGCTGCCTACATCACAAAATGCCAGTTACTGGCTAGTTCTAAAATGCTAGCTAGGAACTTGTACTCTTTAACACTTTTTACCACATCTGGAAGCAAAACCACTCCAGCCATGGTATCCAAATTAGTCTTTAAGTAAAAGAACAAAATCAAACTACTAGACCTGGTCCCCAAAGTTACAAAAGTTGCAAAGTTAGTCTAAACCATCAAAAAGTACTTAAATGAAAAAGTGTAACTGTACCAGAGAAAAGTAGCCCCCACCATGAAAATGTCACTGAGGGTATTTTTAAATCTGGGCACACCATATCCACAATTAAAAAATATGGGGTCCAAAGATCCTATGTATCTGATATGAACTGTAATTCATTTTAACAAAGGCTTGGAGTTTGAAATCAAGATCACCTAATGGGCTCACTTAGGCTAATGCAATGAGAGTTTCAGCTCCTCTCCAAAAAAGGTCCTGAGATGATATGCTGCAGTTCTGCCCAAGTACATTCTACCCTTCTGCTCCAAGGGAGAAGGCCCTAAGAAAATCCATGAATGTAAAACCACTACCTGAAAAACATATATGCTGGTGACAGGAGAAAAAAAAAAAAGCAGAAGAATTAAAATTTTATAAACCAGAGAGTGTGTTGTTTCTGTTAGGTAAAGGGATTTCTTCATATGTTATTTTAATAAAAGGGAATTTCATAGGTAAAAACCAATATTCAAAATTGTAAAACAAATAGAACTGTCTGTGTATAATCACTGCATCAAAAATTTGCAAGAAACTGAACAGAAATTCTTTAGTTGATGAATGTGGTTTGAAGGGGTAATAAAACCTTTTTACGGCTAAAGCAAGAGTCTGATTTCCTGTTGGCCCAAAAATAGACGTTTCATTTCCCAAATAAGTAGGCTCTCCACTGTAAAGAAATATTCTTGTGTAGTTGGTTTCTATCTTCTTGAACTCTGCTCCAAGTTCAGCCAACTTGTTATATGTCCTTAACACAAATTTGGAACAGTCGTAGGATTCAAACCATGTCTCCGCCCCCTTTTCTGGGCTGGCCTGGACGGTCCATGTCTCATAATAAATCCCTGTTTCATTGTCCCATTTTACCCACTTTGCCATCTTGTTAAATGTGTTTCCTAGTTAAAAAAAAAAAAAAAATTTCCTATGTGAACATCAAAGCCAATCATTAGTCTTATGTCAAATGTTCTAACCTGATTAAGGTCATGAATAAATAATATTATTAAATTATTAAATTATTTGTAATATCAGTTCCAAACCTGTACTCACAATAGGAATCCAAGCTTAGCCAATTTTCATTCCATTTTTCAAAGCACAAGGTATTTCTGAATTGTAAACCTTAGATATAATAGGGGTATCAAGTCTTACATACCAATTCTGTAATCATTTAAGCTATAAATCATACACATGCAGAAGCCCTCTTTACCCCACCCAACAAATCTTGGATTCAAAGGTAAAGAAAGAAAACAAGGAAAAATTGTGGATAGAGGGAAAAGTGAGTGGGGCAAAGGCAGTGTAAGAATGGAGGAGGGTGAAATGCAGAGCTTTTCTGTCACAAAGCATTGCGTGTGTACAGTACGAACGGCAGCCAGAGGAACAGCTACTTTAGAAGGCTGGCCTACTAATGTTACAAGAGAAAGTACCATACCCTGTCCACCCTGAATACCTGGTATTTCCTTTTTCTTTTTGTACTTGTAACTGTTCGGATTCTGCTCACAACCTTCCCACTAACCATACAAATTCTTCCAATGAATCAACTAAACTGGAAATGTTTTCGGCCACGTTCGTGGCCTATTACAGACTCCGGAACAGCTCACGCTCTCCTACGACCTTGTACCTGACCAAAGGAATCGCTCCAAATGTTAACAAAACACCATACTTTGCGTGGTTACAACCTCATCTGGGCATTTACAGTGCCTAATAAAGCTTCACTACAGCATTTCAATTTGTCACCATATATGTGAACCTTTCTTAAGTGCTCCAACTTGAGTCCATGAAATCAATATTTCATGTCCTATAAAATGAATACAGCGGCTGCCTTTATCAGTTTTTTAGAATTAAAACTATGGAATAATATAAAGCTCGTTTTCTTTTTGTTGTTGTTGTTGTTTATTTATTTTTGAGAAAAAGAGACAGCATGAGCAGTTGAGGGGCAGAGAAAGAGGGAGAGAGGGAGACCAGAACCCAAAGGAGGCTCCAGGATCTGAGCTGTCAGCACAGAGCCCGATGTGGGGCTCGAACCACAAGATCGTGACCTGAGCTGAAGTCAGTCACTTAACAGATGGAGCCACCCAGGCGCCCTTAAAGCTTGTTTTCTTAGAACTGGGTATACTGTTCTTAGTGTTCTTCAACCTTAAGAAGTTACTGCTGTAATTAAGAGAGAATACTTCAAAACACTATTCTGTAACATGAGAAAATGTCAATGAACACGATTAATCACAAAGCAGACGGAAAACTTGAAAGATTTAAGTACTAGCATATTAGTACTATTTTACATGAAATAGTGATCACTTGTTCATATCATATACTGATGTCAGAAGGAAGAGTTTTCAGATAATGAAATAGGTGGACAAGGAGAAAAGAGCAAAGTGAACTGGCCTGGGATGAAAAAAAAAAGTATCACACTGAGCACTGTTAAAAGAGAAACGGGCTTTGATATTGCTTGGGATGGTTTGGGGCGTATTAATTAGAAAGAAGGAAGGAAGATTAGAAAACAGCATGGTGTAGAGTTAAAAGATCCCCAGATTACATTTAAGACACAATTCTATTCCTGGTTCTACATCCAGATCTGTGACTGGCAAGTCATGCTACCTGGCTGACCCTCAAATCCTTATTTTTAAAAGGAAGAAGAGTGTTTTCTCCTCCCCACTGAGCTGTGAGATAACATGCTCCAAAATGCTTTGTAAAGGGCTATTCAAGTGGAAAGCTTGATAACTTCCTCAAGGTCTATGGCTCACTGAATAATTCTTACCACAAACAGTGCTTTCATTTCAGATATTTCCACTTTCTTGGAGAACAACAATTATAATGCAGAGCTCTCTAAATCATATGGGCAAGCTCCCTACCTCCAGAATGCAATGGCAGTCTCATCCCCGTTCTACACATGATGTAATGAGTCAAAGTAAAAATATGACCCAAGGTCACATACCAGTTTCTGATAAAAGTTCTGAACTCCTTTCTTCAGCATTAACCAACAATGCAACACATGCAGCAAAATTCTAAGTGTTTCAGCAACTTTCCAATACATCCAAAAGAACAGAAAATCTCAAAGATAAAGTATTTTGATTGCTCAAGGAGCCTCAAATGCTAAGATTGTATGTGTTTTGGGAAGCAATGTAGAGAAGTAGTTAAGAAAATGGCCAATAAAGCTTCACTGCCAGAGTTAGGGTCCCACCTACTTCTTGGTTGTGTGATTTTAACCACTTTGTGCCTCACTTTAGCCATCTGTAAAATGAGGGAAATAACCGTAACTATCTCAGGGGCTTGTTGTGATGATAAATGACATGATATAGGTAAAGCACTTGGAACACTGCTGGACCCAGAGTAAGTCCCCATGAGTGGTAGCTGTTATTATTTCTTGACATAAAAACATTTTGTCATCACTCAAAGTCTTTTTCCAGATACATTTAACAGGTCCTTTGATCAAATATTTTCACAGGCATTTTGTGGATTTTCTTCCACATGTTTATTTAGAAAGTCCAATTCAATTGCAGAAAACATTTTACCATTTCATTTTTTACTATGGAATAGAGGAGATACACTACTCATCACCTAAAGGTGACGTTTTGCAGGGAGCCTGGGTGGCTCAGTCAGTTGAGCATCCAACTTCGGCTCAGATCATGATCTTGCAGTCTGTGAGTTCAAGCCCCACATCGGGCTCTGTTGACAGTTCAGAGCCTGGAGCCTGCTTCAGATTCTGTATCTCCCTCTCTCTCTGCCCCTCCCCTTCTCACGCTCTCTCTCTCTTTCTCTCTCTCTCTCTCAAAAATAAATAAACATTAAAAAAAGAAAACTAATGGTAACGTTTTGCATGAGTAACAGTTTGGATCAAACCTTACTGCTTCCAGAAGTACATTTTGTAAACTGACCTCTAAAGAGTAGAACATGACTGAAACGCCTCAAGGAAAGCAATTTTTTTCATTTGGATATCGATGTAATCATCAAACAAATGCTGTATTTTTGAAACTTACCTGGTATAGTTGCTACTTGAACTAATGTCCCATTTGCCTTCCAGTGAATATCATCAATTCCTTCAAAAAAGCATGCAGCTCCTTGATTACACCAGAAAGGGGCATTCATTTCAGGTCGGAGATGGGGAAATGTGCAATTTCCAAGTTGGAAAAGTTCGTACCATTCCATTGTGTAGTTCTGGCCAGTTAAAGTACTCTTGAATCCAATGGCATCATGCATAATTTTCTGTGTAAAGACCATACATGTATGAAAGCATCTGTGAAGTAACCACTGGTCCAGGAGCCAGATGGGAGAAAACGTAATATGTCACAACTGTATATCAAGTAGAACGACTCAGCTGTTCCTCTTCCATGTTGCTATTCTTGTGTCCACTCTGTGGCTCCTCCAATTCCAGGCCCTCTTCCACTCTGGTTTTGACCACTGCTGCTTATCTCAGATATGCTATATATGGACACACTCTTAATTTCTTTCCACTTTAAAATGGGTTGGAGAAGCTCCATGCCACAGGCTCAGGAAGTCTACATGCTTCACAGGGTGACAGAGGCTCAACTGGTGAGCTAAGCTAGGAAAATGTGTATAGCAGGGACTGGAAATGAAGTGTCTCCTGCCTGTCTTGCCCGTTCCGCTGGGCCTCCTCCTTTCTTACTTGCCAGGAGCTAGGTACAGGAGTTGGGTATGGATTCAGATTATTCAAAAGGGAGTAAAGCAACTGCATTTGTTACTGTCAGAATCACAAAACATGCTAATATTTTTTGACTACTCATTTTAAATATGCCAAGAGGAACAGCAATTATACATGATCTAAAATCAGCCCTTTGAACAGCGATTATTCCCTCAAATCCACTTAATAAATAATTTAATTAACCAAAGTTACAAGATCAAGATGCAGCCTTACCAGGTGTCCCAGGAGATTCCCATATTTAAATTCCCATACTGGGGCTTGTAACCGAAAGACTTCAATGACATCATCATCTTTCATAATTGGGATAGGTGAGCCGGTTGGACAGAAAGTGTATTTAGCTTGACAATAAGGATCTGGTTCTGGGCGGAAGGAAAAGCGTCTAATAAAGAAAAAAGAAACCACAAACTTAGATTCCAACAGGAATTTGGTTCTCCTTGCACATTTTAGAATCCAGATTTTAGTATCACCATCAATAACACTTTCAGAGAAAACATTCAAAGGTTATAGGGTTTAAACATTTTGTTATTCTGTCAACAACTCCGACGAAGTCTTTAATAGCAAATGATATATTACAAGCACTTTGATAAAGGCATGCTTCCCTGTTATCTGCTCTCATTGTGAGAATTTTGAACACAGGGGCCATATCTTAGAATGTCTATAGATCCACACTTATTTATAGACAAACAAATATTCACTGAATAAAGGAATATTTTTCAAATGACATTTAATTTCGTAAACAGTCCACATGTTAAGATTATTTCAAAATAATTATTAAATAGAATATATTTTCTATTTTCTTTTTTTAATGTTTATTAATGTTTATTTATTTTTAAGACAGAGAGAGACAGAAGCATGAGCAGGGGAGGGGCAGAGAGACAGGGAGACACAGAATCGGAAGCTGGCTCCAGGCTCTGAGCTGTCAGCACAGAGTCTGACGGGGGCTCGAACTCATCACCTGTGAGATCATGACTTGAGCTGAAGTCAGATGCTTAAGCAATTGAGCCACCACCCAGGTGCCCCACTATATTTTCTATTTTCTAAAGAATTAACCAACAGGGGGTGCCTGGGTGGCTCAGTTAAGTGTCTGATTCTTTTTTTTTTAAATGTTTGTTTATATTTGAGAGAGAGAGAGAGAACGAACAGGGGAGGGGCAGAGAGAGGGAAACATAGAACTTGATGTGGGTTCCAGGCTCAGTGTTATCAGCACAGTGCTATCAGCACAGAGCCTGAAGTGGCGCTCGAACTCACAAACCATGAGATCATGACCTGAGTCGAAGTCGAATGCTTAGCTGACTGAGCCACCCAGGCGCCCCAAGTGTCTGATTCTTGATTTCAGCTCAGGTATGATCTCATTGTTCCTGGGTTTGAGCCCCATGTCTGACTCTGCATTGAGAGTGCAGAGCCTTCTTGGGATTCTCTCTTTCCCTCAAAATAAATAAACATAAAAAAAAATTAACTGACAGGAGTGTCCCCCTATTTGCTAGATGGAACGCTGCCCAATTCGTGAATCATTTAATAAAGCCAATTAGAGTTTAAAAAAAAAAATTGGGGCACCTGGGTGGCTCAGTTGGTTAAGTGTCCAACTTTGGCTCAGGTCATGATCTTGCGGTTAGTGGGTTTGAGCCCTGTGTCTGTGTTGACAGCTTAAAGCCTGGAGCCTGATTCAGATTCTGTGTCTCCCTCTCTTTCTCTGCCCCTCCCCTGCTCTCTCTGTCTCTCAAAAATGAATGAACGTTAAAAAAATTAAAATTAAAAAAAAATAGCCAGCGATCAATAGATATTTACTAAGGATCTACTATATGTAGGACACTATACTAGGAAGGAGGGAAACAAAATTAAAATGATGTTCCCTTCCTCAAGGACATTTAGGTGGGGACTGGGAAGACATTAAATAAGTAGTATGGCGCAGTGTGGTGAGTGCTAAAGAAATATACAAAGTCCTATGGGCACAAAAAAGAGAGAAATCACTTTTACCTGATGTGGAATGGGTGGGGTGAGAAGAGCGAAGAAAGGGATGAAGATCTGGCTTAGGCTTTTAAAATACTTTCGATGGTTAGGACATAAAAGGGACAATATTAAGGCTTATAAGACAGTAGGTAAATAATGCTGGAATTCAGGCTTCAAGGTAGGAGAAACAGGCAGGGACTGTCATTTTGCACTGATGCAGTGTGAACCGCACCACGGGACTCCTACAGCTGGTGAGGGCTGAGCCCAGGAGTGAGCTTAAAGGATTTTAAGTAGCAGACCTGATATGACTGAATTTGCTATGAAACAAACCTTGTTTGTATGAGTTACAGGAGAGCCGCGAGAGAAGCGAAATTAAGGCAGAGGTCAATTAGGAGGTTATAGCAATAATGTAACAAGAAGAGAAGGCCCCCAGAGAGAGCCATGGCAGTAAGACGAGAGGAGGGACTACTGCTGAAGTCGGCTCAACAGACACTGGTCACCTTCCATATTTGGCAAGAGAAAGACGGAAGAAAGAAAGACACTGCTTCTATCTATCTTCTAGGCACCACGGATCTCTAAAATTTTAGGCAGATCTATTTTTTTACAATCTTAACGCATCAACAAAAAATTCTATTTTAAGAAGTTAATATCTTGATGTTAGCCAAGAGTATTAACAACCTCCCAATGTTTATGAAACTTACACATACTTCCTTGTTTTTATAGATGCTCAACGAGTTGTTTAAACACGTAACTATTTAGTTTTCACTTGCTTGAAGCAAAATCTTTTAGGTCAAAGGTAATTTCAAAAGCATAACTTAATAAAGTTAAATTTTATTATATTCAGTTGAGAAGACTAAATGGGGACAGGTACTTAATACTTGAAACTTTTATAGAAACCCTAAGGTATCGTCAATACCTTGACCTAACTATAAATCAAGTAGTTTTGCATTTACAATCTCTTCCTTATTTTACTGAACATTTAATTTTACTTCTTATGAACGTTTTATTAACTTTTTCTTTTCAAGAAAACCCAAACTTCTCTTTTCATATATATCAAGCAAAACAAGGAAGTGGTGCAAACCATTCCAGTGAACAGAATACACTCCTATCCCCGCTTGACAATAGCTGACATTTATTAGATTTAATCCTCTAACAAGCCTGGGGGAAATGCTGTTACAGTTCCTACTTTCTTTAAAAAAAAAATATTTTTTTTAATGTTTATTTATTTTTGAAGGAGAGAAAGACAGAGTGTGAGCCAGGGAGGGGCAGAGAGAGAGGGAGACACAGAATCTGAAGCAGCCTCCAGGCTCTGGGCTGTCAGCACAGAGTCCCCACGCGCAGGGCTTGAACTCACAGACCCTGATATCATGACCTGAACCAAAATCGGGCGCCTGAGGACTGAGCCATCAAGGCGTCCATTCCATTCCTACTTTCTAGGGCAGGTCACATGGGCACAGAGACACTGAATCACGTTGCCAATTTCAAAAGCTAGTGCTGGTGGTGCCTGATTCGACTGGAACCCAGAACTCATTCCTGACCATTAGGTTATCCTGCCTCCCCGCTCACTATTTTGTCATCCGAAATAGCCGTGTTTTCAAAATCTGTTGGCCTTTCGCCTGCTTGATGTTAGCAACGTGTTTTCTTTCTGTTTAGCCACCTGAACATCTAAGGCCGTGCAGATACTCTTCTAGGTCAAAGGCTCCAATCAGCTCCACAGGTGTGCAGTCTCTGTCCTCGTCTTAAGACCAGACTGAAAACGGGGGACACACGAGGTCACCAACCCTTCCGGTGAGCCCCGGACAAAGGGAGCGCGGAATTCCCAGGACGCGTGACTTTTACGGCTAAAAATGGAAATTCCCAGAGAACCAAGACCAGTAGGTCATGTTGTATATTGTGCCAATGGGTACGTACTCATGATAACTAATGACATGCATGACGTCAAGTAATAAGCACGATATTCAAAGTCTCCTCAAACCATTCAAAGAGTTGATCACTTGCATCTAAAAGTCACTCAAATAAAATTACATTACTCCCGTTTCTTCCATGACTCCGGCCTGCCCTGAGCCTAAGCCACCTAGAAAGCAGTTCAAGTGTCCCAAGAGGAAGAAAGGGCCTGGGCGACGCGCAGCGAACAGCTCAACTCGGTCCTCCAACGCGCCGCCTCCGCCTCCCGACCCCGGCACCCCGCCCCGCCAGTGCGCGCGTCCGCCCCGCCACGCCCGCGCGCCGCGCGCACTCACTTGTAGGGCACGGGCCACTGGCGCCGGGAGGAGCCCGCGGCGGCCAACGCCAGCCACAGCAGCCCCAGGGCCCAGCGCCAAAGCGCGCACCCCGGGGCCGCGCCCGCGGGCTTCTGCCCTGCGACCCCCCGGCCAGCGCTCCCCGCCTGCGCCATGTGGCGGCTCCCGGTGCTTCCGGCGCCTCCCGAGCCCGGCGACGCGAAGGGCCCGCGAGCTGAGCATGCGCATGGAACCCCGCCCCCCGCGAGCCGTGTGACCCCTGGACTAGGCCACTTTGGTCGGCCGGGTCCCGCCCTCTCCCTGACCGGAGACTGGGGCGCGGGGCGCCTGCCTGGGGGTGAGACACTGGAGCCCTGCAGTGCAGCCATTTCCCCTGCCCTCAGCAGACCGTGCCGCGGCGCTGGGGCCCGGCACCCTGGCGCACTCCATCCGCGCCGTGGGGCCTCCTTTTTCCGAAACTGACTCATAATGCCTTGTTCTTCTGGCCCCGCGTCTGTGTAGAGATCACCGCGTGTTTGGAGCTGTTTTCTGACCTCTGCGCAGTAACTACCAGCCAAACCAAACCAAGAAACCAATCCAACTTTGGGCTCTTCCTTTGGCTTCTCTAGCACGGAACTCTTACCCTGTCACACAGGGCCCAGACTAGCTGACAACAAACATTTGAGTATAAGAATCATTATTTGGAGGTGGTGGTGCAGTGAGGAAGACAATAATGGAGGAATGACTGGTCCTCCCCCCCCCCCCCCACCCCGTCTTAAGCCAGTGAGAACAATGGCCAGCACTTACTATATATAGCCCATAATACTACTCTAAATGCTTTAATTTATTTATTTTGAGAGAGAGCATGTGCAAGCAGGAGAGGGGCAAAGAGAGGAAAGAGAATTCCAAGCAGGCTCCACGCTGTCAGCACAGAGCCCAATGCAGGACTTCCTCTCACAAACCGGGAAATCATGACCTGAGCCGAAATCAAGAGTCAGATGCTTAACCAACTGAGCCACCCAGGTACCCCTAAATGCTCTGTAATGCCCTCGGCCCCTTATCCCCAGATGGTCGTCCTTGTTGGGCTCTACCACGTGAACAGAGGAGAAGATTCTGCATTACCCTTTCTTTGACCTTTCATCCACTTGAAGACAATGGGATCAACTGCCTTGTTTCTGGTGAGATATTTGTGGCCTCTCATACTTTTATACAAAGATACTGACTTATGTCTATAAGTAGTGCATTAAAAGTGTAATAACTTATAGTCACGTTTTTCTTTTTTTTTTTTTTTTTTTTACAAGAGAGCAGCATGCCTTCACTTCACCCACAACATGAGTGAACCCTCATGGTATTTGTAAGCATAATGGAATAAGTGAGGTGGCTGCAGTGGCCATAGGTGACCACCAATGACCCTTGCTGGGGATGGCAGGAGCGTGGGGTGCTTCCCTAAGCATACAAGGTTTTCTGAGGGCTGATGGGAATTAGTTCTCCCCTAACCCTCCCCGCCCCCTCGCACCCCATCCCCCCCACCTTTGACCACTTGCTGCACTGGGTTGAGTGCAGGAGATCCAAGCAGGGCACCATTTTAACACCCATTTCTCTAAGTGTTTAGGTGGCTCCAATCCTAGCTCTCCTCCATATACCATGGCCCAGTTCAAAATCACCTAGCCTAAACTAAGCCTCTCCTAAAGACCCACAAAAAGTGAGGGCGTGGGGACACATCCTAGCTATAACAGCTGAAATTCCAATTTGAAGGGCACCAGGGCATTCCCACTGGGCATGTACTTGAACATGGCTTAAAACTGAGACACCTCTCCAGAGTAACAATTTACAAATAATGGAACACACTAGAGGGCCACAGTGGAGCTTCCCATCCTACTCAAGACTTCCCAGAGCTGCAGAAACAAGCTTCAAGTTGACCATGGTCAGTGGTGGGGATCTCCTCTCTTGGGACTGCAGTCTCTTCATTCCGTGAGCAGGGAGCTCTAATGGCAAGAAAGCAGTTCCTCAAATTAGCCCTAAATCAGCCTCTCACTAGCTCCCATCTGCTGTGGTGTGGTTCTGCCTTCTGTTCCTTTTGGCTATGACCCCAGCACCCCAGGCTAAAGATGCTTGTAGACTATTGTTGCCTGATCCCTCATTGTGCAGTTCATGATTTTTAAACTTTGAAGATTTTATAAAAAAATAGGTTGAATTTTAGTCCAATTTTTTTCCCTCTGGGTCCTTGCTCAGTTAGCTTAAGAACACTCAGAACATTACTGTAGTCTGATAAAATCATGTTTATCAACCATTGAACTGTTGCACACCAGCGGAACTGTATGGCATCTTCTTAAAGGAAAAGATAGAGTTATAGAATTCTGGGGCAGGGTAGAGTTAGGTGAAATTTAAGTTTTCATCTTCACTTCCACCTTAGGCAGGTGGATCTGATTAATTTCACAAAGCAACAGCAAGCCAGTCTGTTTTCCAGAATTACTGGTTTAAAAACCAATCCACATTTTTTTTGCATCTTTCTTGACCTTCAGAATGTTTTAAGGGTTTTTTTTTCTTCTTCTCTTTTTACTAATAATGGGTTGTATCTGTGCTTAGAATCTCTCCCATAGAGAGATCTGTCCCACAGACAGGAGATATTGCTCAATTTTGTAAAACCAAAACTACAGGGAAGAGAGAATGTTTAGAATATTAATATATATTTTAATCAAATACAAAGTTTAATAACAGGAAGCTAAGACATAGTCATACACTTTCTAGTCTTTTTTTTAAATAAAGTTTCTCTCTTTTTTTTTTATTTGAGAGAGAGTGTGAGAGTGTGTAAGCACAGGAAGGGGCAGAGGGAGAGAGAGAGAATCTTAAGCAGACTCCACACTCATGCAGGGCTCAATCCCTCGACTCTGGGATCATGACCTGAGCCAAAATCAAGAGTTGGATGCTCAACCGACTGAGCCACCCAGGCACCCATATGCTTTCAGGTCTTAATGATGCCTTCTCAGAAAGCCAAGGGACGTTTGACTCAGACCAGTCTTGTCCAGTTCCTGGAGAAGTACACCTGCAAGTTTTGAGGTGGGGTAGAAGTCAGTGAAGAAGGTAGGACACCAAGGCCCCCTAGTATATAGGTGCCCACCCTGAGCTTCCTTCCTTGCTTCCAAATCCTCATGGTTCCCCAGATCAGTGCCCATGCAGGATCCAACAGTTGGGGAAAGAGGAACGGTTTCTGATGGCAGACTGGGGGTGTCAATCCAGAGCTTGGTTGGGCTGGATGTGTGAAGGTGGGTCAAGCAAGGGCTTCCAAATGGTCTACTTTGGGATATTGGCATTTAAACCCTTGAGATTTTAACTCAGAGCCCTGAGTTTGTGAGTTTTATTTTCCATTTGTTTTAGATCAGTCATTGCTAACCCTGCAAATGATGGAGGATTTTAAGGAGATTTTAAGACATACCACCATCCAAGATGGTGCTTCATTCCCAGAAATTTCTATGTACCTGTTCTGTTTGGGCCTCAAGTTGCCCAAGTGATTCTAATACGCAGCCAGGGTTGAGAATCCCTGCTTTAGAAAGATGTTAAAGCTAAATTTAATCAACCCTCCTATGGTTTTGAGCCCTATATGTTCCTATCTATAAAATTGGAACCTCTCTTATATCTCTTTAAAAATTGTGTACTCTTGAACAACATGGGTTTGAACTGCGTGGGACCACTTATATGCAGAATTTTTTTCAAATAAATACAATACAGTACTGTCAATGTATTTTCTCTTATGATGTTCTTAACATTTTTTTTTCTCCTAGTTTACTGTATTGTTAGAGTGCAGTATATAATATATATAACATACAAAATATGTATTAATTGACAGTTTATGTTATTAGTAAGGTTTTTGGTCAACAGTAGTCTATTAGTTAAGTTTTTGGGGAGTCAGAAGTTATACACAAAATTTTTTTAATGTTTATTTTTGAGAGACAGAGAGACAGAGTGCAAGTGGGGGGTTGGGCAGAGAGAGAGGGAGACACAGAATCCAAAGCAGGCTCCAGGCTCTGAGCTGTCAGCACAGAGCCCGATGTGGGGTTTGAACTCACAAACCGTGAGATCATGACCCATTGTATAGGTGCCCCTATACACAAAATTTTTAAGAATGTTTATTTATTTATTTATTTTAAGAGAGAGTGCACATATGTAAGCAGGGGAGGTGCAGGGAGGGAGAGAGAGAATCCCAAGCAGGCTCTGTGCCATCAGTACGGAGCTGGGTGTGGAACTCAGTCCCATGAACTGTGAAATCATGACTTGAGCTGAAATCAGGAGTCGGATGCTTAACTGCATGAACCATCCAAGTGCCCCAATAGATGAATTTTTGACTGCATAGGAGGTCAGTGTCCCTAACCCCTGTATTGTTCAAGGGTAAACTGTATACACACACACACACACACACACACACACACACACACATTTCTGTGTGTGTGTAGATAGATAGATAGATGTATTTGGAAAGCAACCTGTTTCTGTTCTACTTTCTTTCTAGAAGCTAATTTATAGCTCTTTTTTTCCCCTCTAGAAGTCCCCTGCAGTTTCTTTCTTGTGGCTGATATTTGTAGTTGGTGTTGGCCCTGAAGGCATACGGAATTACTTAGTGGTTTTCTGACTTTCCTTCCTGGTTTATTTAGGCTCTAAGATTGATTTGCTTGATTGTTTTCAAAGAGGCAATGACATCATTTGTTTTTATTTCTATTTTTGAAGGTGAAGCTATTTGCTCCTAATGCTGAGCAGATGTACATTGTTAATCACTTGAAAGGGAGCCCAACAGAAAAGAAGAGAAATGTACCAAAGGAAAGTGCCAGAAGAGCCCATGGGGGCCTACAAGATTTGGCAGACCTGAACTCCAGCAAGCTTGAAGCTGCCATTACACCGGTGAGTTAGCTGAAAGCTGTTGAGGCCAACTGTTCATTTTAATTAATGTTCACTGACTTTAAACCCTCTTCCAGCAAAAGCTGCACAGATTCAGCTGCCATTTTGAAGCCTCTGTGCCAGGAGGTAGGTCATGGTTCTCAAACTTTGCTGCACATGAAAGTCACTTGGAAAGCCTTTAAACAGTCTCAGTGCCTGGGTCACATCTCAGACCAGTTACATCAGACTTTCTGGGGGTGGAAACAGATGTCAGTGCTTTTTGATGCTTTACAGGTTCTTCCACTGTGTAGCAAAGATTGAGAACCAGTGCTCTATCAAGAATGACCAGTGGTTCCCAGACTTGGCTGCACCTGGAATCACCTGGTAGGCTTTAAAACCACCAATGCCTGTGTCCTCCCAAAATTTTGGAAGTTTTAAGGTTCCTAGATGATTCTCATATGCAGACAAATTTGGGATCCACTGCACTAGAACGGCATATCTCTAAGTTTAATTGGTAGGTGATTCACCTGGAGATCTTGTTACAGTGCAGATTCTTATTCAGCTCTCAGGTGACAGGTGGCATGTGGCATGCAGCCCACATTTTGAGGCCTCAAGACTCTGGAAATCACAGTGGAGGGTTGCCTGTTTCTAGACCTTTTCAGCACATTGATCACTTTATAGATAGGTGACCTGCCTATCTACATGCCTGTACATATGGATGTATACCTACCTTTTAAAATAAATGATTGGGGCACCTGGGTGGCTCAGTCGGTTGGGCGTCCGACTTCGGCTCAGGTCATGATCTCACATTCCGTGAGTTTGAGCCCCGCGTCGGGCTCTGGGCTGATGCCTCAGAGCCTGGAGCCTGCTTCGGATTCTGTGTCTCCCTCTCTCTCTCTGCCCCTCCCCTGCTCATGCTCTGTCTCTCTCTGTCTCAAAAATAAATAAAAACGTTTAAAAAATTTCTTTAAAAAATAAAATAAATATTGACTTACAAGTATAATTGTCTTAAGTATTTTTTATTTCCTTTTATTTAATCCCCTCATAAGGAATTCAATGTTATATATTTATTTTTCAAACTAACCAGTTTTAGTTTAATTATATATATATGTATACATATATACATGTATGTATATATGTACGTATACATATATACATACGTGTGTGTGTATATATATATATATATATATTATTTATTTATTTATTTTGAAAGAGGGAGAGAGCAGGGGAGGGGCAGAGAGAGAGAGGGAAAGAGAGAATCCCAAGCAGACTCCTCACTGTTGGCGCAGAGAGTGACGTGGGGCTCAAACTCACGAACCGTGAGATCATGACCTGAGCCAGGAAATCAAGAGTCTGATGTTCAACCAACTGAGCCACCCAGGTGTCCCAAGTTGGTTTAGTTTGTTTAAACACTAACAATCAGTTTTATTTTAAGATTATTTTGTTTTTTTTAAATGTTTATTTATTTATTTTGAGAGAGAGCGTGCACACATGCACACATGGGGGTGGGGCAGAGAGAGAGGGAGAGAGAGAATCCCAAGCAGGCTCCACACTGCCATTGCAGAGCCTGATGCAGGGCTCCATCTCCCAAACTGTGAGATCATGACCTGAGCCGAAATCAAGAGTCAGACACTTCACTGACTCAGCCACCCAGGTGACCCTATTTTAAGAGTATTTTAAACATTCACAATATTGTTGAAATCTATGGAGGCAGTTAGGAAATGTCCCACAGTGAGAATCGGAAATCATCGTTTTAGGTAAGAAGTGTGCTGGGACACCTGGGTGGCTCATTCAGTTAAGTGTCCCATTTCAGCTCAGGTCATGACCTCACAGTTCGTGAGTTCAAGCCCTGCGCTGTGCTCTGTGCTGACAGCACAGCGCCTGGAGCCTGCTTCAGATTCTGTGTCTCCCTCTCTCTGTGTCTCCTCTTCTCATTCTCTCTCTCTCTCTCTCAAAAATAAATAACATTTAAAAAAAGTGAGGGGGCACCTGGGTGGCTCAGTTGGTTAAGCATCCGACTTTGGCTCAGGTCATGATCTTGTAGTTTGTGAGTTCGAGCCCCACGTCGGGCTCTGTGCTGACAGCTCAAAGCCTGGAGCCTGCTTGGGATTCTGCGTCTCATTTTCTCTCTGCCCCTCCCCCACTTGTGCTCTGTCTCTCTCTGTCTCTCAAAAATAGGTAAATGTAAAAAAACAAAAGTGTGCCACTTGTGGATGCTTATACATATTTATCTGAGCAGGTTGCTTACTGCTATTTTACATATAAAGTATTCCAGATATCTGTTGCTATATGACAATTACCACCAAAATTTAGTGTCTTAATAATTTATTATCTTTCCTGGTTCTGTTGGTTGACTAGGCTTACCTTGAGCTTTGCTTGAGGCCTCTCCTGCAGCTGCATGGTGGCTGGAGCTGCAGACATCTGAAGATTCAGTCAGGCTCCAGTTGATACCTGAGTCAGGATTGGTGGGCTGTGCAGCCATCTGGCCATTCCATGTGGCAATCTTGGGCTTCTTTGTAACTTACAGACCTTGGGGTGTCTGAGCTTCTCACATGCAAGCTGCCATCCCCCAGAGCAAGCATTCCAAGAGACCCAGGCTTTCCTCTTCTGCTCTAGCCACAGATGTCCCTCAGAATCACTTATGCCACATTCTGTTGATCAAAAGGGAGACTAGGTTCAAAGAAAGGAGAGTACCAAAAGGCATGAGTACCAGGAGGCGTGCATATTAGGGCACTATCTTTGAAGACTTTCTACATACTATATATATAACATAAATTAAAATATCTGTTTACCAAATGCAGGGTGAGGGCAATAAAGGAGATAATTTTATTTGAGTTGCTGGTGTCTTTTAGTTGTATTCTTTTTTCTTTCACTTCCAATAGGCATGCCCTGAGATAGTTTGTAAAGATTATTGCCCTTGAGGTCTGATGTTAAAATTAGTATTTTCACATCTAAAATGGTGTTGCTTGTAAATCAATTTTTAAAAATTACTGTGATTTGAAAAAAAAGTATTTTATTCTAACACATGAAGATGCATTTTGTTTTTAGGAGAAATGAAATTACCCCAATGCTTTTAAAAATATATAGTTCCACACTTGAAGTATTTAGCAAAAATTATTATCGACATGGGTATCCCAGCTTGTGTCTTCAGAATTTTACTGTTGATGCAAAATGGTGCTTATTATTTGGTTAATATAAACCCTCTATATCTGTAAAGTCCATTTGCTACAGGGCTACATTGAAGCCATGTAAACTCCCTAATGATTGGGTTGGTGTTTTAGCATTTGGCACCAGCTCTTTACAAAAGGATCTCTGAGGGGCGCCTGGGTGGCTCGCTTGGTTGAGCATCTGACTCTGATTTTGGCTCTGGTCATGATCTCACGGTTCGTGGAATCAGGCTCTGTGCCGATCTGGAGCCTGCTTGGGATTCTCTCTCTCCCCTGCTTATGCACATGCGCGCTCTCTCTTTTTTCTCTCACTCTCAAAATAAGTAAGTAAACTTAAAAAAATAAAAGTCAAAATGATCTCTGAACAACTTTGACAAATAGAGGTCGCTACTCTGACTTTGTAAAATGAAGTTAACAGATTAACTAGAGTCATTGTCAACCCCAGAGTCTTAAAGAAATGCTATTTTTCCTTTCTAATAACGTGTTATTGCTCTCATATACCTTAATTCTTTGCTTAAGAATTAATTGTTCATAGAACTACCGTACGACCCAGCAATTGCACTACTAGGCATTTATCCACGGGATACAGGTGTGCTGTTTTGAAGGGACACATGCACCGCCATTTATAGCAGCACCATCAACAATAGCCAACGTATGGAAAGAGCCCAAATGTCCATTGATGGATGAATGGATAAAGAAGAGGGGGTATATATATATATACAATGGAGTATTACTAGGCAGCCAAAGAGAATGAAATCTTGCCATTTGCAACTATGTGGATGGAACTGGAGGGTATTATGCTAAGTGAAATTAGTCGGTCAGAGAAAGAGAGAAATCACATGACTTCACTTATATGAGGACTTTAAGAGACAAAACAGATGAACACAAGGGAAGGGAAACAAAAATAATATAAAAACAGGGAGGGGGACAAAACAGAAGAGACTCATAAATATGGAGAACAAACTGAGGGTTACTGGAGGGTTGTGGGAGGGGGATGGGCTAACTGGGTAAGGGGCACTAAGGAATCTAGTCCTGAAATCATTGTTGCACTATATACTAATTTGGATATAAATTTAAAAAATTAAAAATAATATTAAAAATAAATGAATAAAAATTATTAAAAAAAAGAATTAATTGTTCATAGGTTCTTCTTGTCAGCTGCCTCAAATAATCCTGGGTTCTTGTCTTTGTAGGTGGTTTTGGGGTGGCCCAGAACTGCCCTGTCAACAGTTCTGTAAAGGACTCTTTCAGCCCTCTGCTGTGCCAAGATGCCTATCAGCGGGTGCTTCATTTCCAGTGTGCTGGCAGCTACAACCTTCCTGCTTGTGAAGTCACAGTGGGTCACGCTATTCAGTGTGGATGGAAGGGGAGAAAAGGATGAAAAGCTTACTGCCGGGTAAGCAGGCTCTGCAGTGCTTTCCTATTTTCCTTCCTCCAGATGAATATAACTGTGACTACTTAACAAATCATCTTTCATTGTGGGGTTGCCATATTTGGTGATTGGCATTAGGGCAGGGAGGGGGGCGGACATGGTAAGGGACAGTGATTTAAGGTGATGACACCAGATGGCTTTGAATCATAGGGAAAATATTCTTTCAACATATATTGGCTTTCTCTGTAAGAAGCAAATTTCAATGCAACAATTCTCTTGTGTGATACCATTCAGCTGTATGGATCAAATTATACTTGCTTTATTATTTCCTATTGATCCTAGTACATACAGCCTTCATTTCTCTTACGAAGGGAATATTTAAATGAAGCCACGTGTCAGAACAGATACTTTATGTGCAGAGTGCCTGTGGGCTGTTGTTCCACATACTGCAGCATTTGAGAGGCCAGTGCAAGCTAATCATTGTAACTCTCTTCACAGTCCTGCTGTCTGTTGCCGAAGAAGCATTTTCCTCCACTCCGTTGTCCCCTCTTCTGATAGGTTCGGTGATGCTGCTGGAGCCACGGCCGCACAGAAGCCTAGATGAAACCACGGCTGCGGGGGGCGGGGGGTGTCCGAGCTGCACAGGTGCGGCCCCTCTGCACGAGCTTTTTGAAGGAATAGGAAGAATGGCTATTTAATAATGTTTTATAATAGATTTGAAAAGTGATATTTTACTTATGATAATTAGAAGAAATTGTTCAAGTGAAAATATTCAGCTCCAGCCAAATGAAGTACACACTTTGTCACTTACTGATAGGAACTTTCAATGTGATCTTGGCTCAAAGATTAAATAACCATCACTGAATCATTCAGAGATACATGGTTTCTAAACAAGCACGCTTTCATTTCTGTCTTTCGTTTTTTAAAGTCAGAAACAACACTCTCATGCCGTGTTTCAAACAGATGGGCTTTGGGCTGTTCCAAAGGCTTTTTCCTGAACTTCCAGTTTGGTTCCTGTACGGACACCAGCTGTAGCTGGGGTGGGTTGGATTATTTTTAATAATAACTGCAGCAGAAAGCAGGGAGAATTTAAGTGAGATGCTCACCTCTGAATGTTGATTTCTGCATTTACAACTGAACTAGATGACTAATCTTCATGATTTCTGTGAGGGTATTCTGTTCTTTACGATTCAGATAAAGCCAGGACCCTTCTTAAAGTTACTGTGTATCATACATTCTTTTGACGTGTTCAGTGTTCAGCTGTCAGTCGCTGGGCACCCAGGCTTTAGCAGGAACCAGAGTAGCCTGTGCAACACTCCTCTGTTTTGGATGTCTTTTCAACGATCACTTGCTGTGAACTACCACTATACTGTTTTGTGTGGGGTTTTTTTGTTGTTTTTTAATATGGGATAGGAGAAGAGAGGGAGAACGAAACAATTTCACCGAGTGATAAAAATCTGCAGCACTGCTGGTAGATTTCATATGATGGGAAGACACAATATGTGTGTGTGTACAGGG
Organism: Acinonyx jubatus; assembly: GCF_027475565.1. Classification (NCBI taxonomy): domain Eukaryota; kingdom Metazoa; phylum Chordata; class Mammalia; order Carnivora; family Felidae; genus Acinonyx; species Acinonyx jubatus. The sequence continues at coordinate 50,343,886 of NC_069380.1, read as the reverse complement.
GCACCTCTGCTGTAGGGAAGGTGGGGTACCTTATTGTGGCTTTGCACACCCCCCACCCCCTGTCTTCGGTTCCCTGTAGCTTTGCTCTCTGCAGGGAAGTCCTTCCAGAATTGACAGGGAAGCTGCATTTCTACAGTGCCACAAATCTTTTAATGTCACAGGTCATGCTCTGGCCCAGAAGAGCTGGAAACTATGAAGTCCACTGAAGGAAGGTTCACATTCACTCCGGGGAAGCGTGAAGGAAGCACAGCCAGGCCAGAATAGGTATGGAGCACTTTCCTTGTCCTAGGTACTTGTTTTCCTGGGCTCTCTACTCATACTGGATTATAAGCTCATGATTGTAAAAGGTTCTTGAGTATTCTGTTGACTGCTTTATCACCTGCACTGAGAACATCCTCTGTTGTATTAGGCCCTTGATATGAATTTGTTGGTAATGAATGCCCACCAGCTACTCAGCTTCTCCAAAGAGATTCCCTCCATGAGCCATTACAGACCTTAAGGTGGGGTCGGAAGAGACTTATCTGATAACTTTTTTAGATAAAGGGTTGCAAGTAAAGTTGTTATAAAACATAATATATAAAATTTCTCTTTAAAGTCACATTTTCGTTTTCGGTGCCTGGGTTAAAATCACGACAGCTCTTTGGTCTGTGACAGCTTTAAGCCCCAGGGATACCGGTTTTAGTTAATACTGTGATGGAACACACAGCTCAAGTGCTACAACGCAGAGACAATTCCTGGGGTGGAGGCAAAGTCCAGTTGGTCGGTGTCATGTGTCCGTCCCCCACAAAGCCACACAAATAGGAAAGAAAGGCATTTTAGTCTGGGAAAAGTTGTGCAGAAAGGAGACCATAGGAGGCCTCAGGCTGCTGCCTTTATCAAGCCTTATTCAGGAGGTTCGTCTCGGCTGGCGTCTGGGAGCTTGGCACATACACACTCCCTGACTCATAAAACTGGTTCACTTGGCCTAGGCTGTGCAGACATTGCTGTTCTCGCCTTCTTGGAGTTTGCGATTTTGATCGTTGCTGGGTGGAGGGGACCTACGTGACCAGACACTGTTAAAAGCCTTGGGTGCAGAGTCTCTTCCCAGGGCAGACACAGTGTACAGACTTCAGTGAATTTTTCACTCCTGGAGAGAGGAACACACTCACGTGTCTCCTTGCTGGTGGGAGGGGGCGTCACAAACCTCCAGACTCTGCCAGTGTCTTTTTCTCCAGTTGACCCTGTCACATAACCTTGCACTGTATAACCCTTAACCAGAGTGCAACTCTTTGCTGAGTCCCAGAAGTTCCTCTGGTGATCCCTGAGTGTGCGTGTGGTCTTGGGATCCCCAAAACGTACATACTAGCCAGAACCAGGGCTCCTCAGGTGTGTCTGGTGACAGGAAGTTTGACTCAAGGCCTCGAATGTGTGCTGAGGATGCAGAAACACAGGGTGCTGGAATGAACCCGTTTCTGAGCTGGGGCCTTTGTCCCAGTCTTGAGTGGGTTTCCTCCTGCGTTGTCTGTCCTGATCCACGTAGAGGACTCATTTGCCTGGATACAGAGCCTATAACACAAAAGACTAAGCAGGATGCTTTGCTGCCACCCCCAAGGGAATGGAAGGGGAAAAGCCAGCATTTGCCACACTGCCTAGAAAGCAGATCACAGCAGTCCAGGCCCCCACCTTGGCCTTTCTCAGGGTGAGGAGACTTACAGGCTGTCCTTGTTCTCCAGCCTCATGGACAGAAGAGACAAGAAGCTCGGCTTTACTCTCCCATTCTCTCAAAAGCTCTCTACCAGCACTCTGGCTAAAAAAATACCCTAGCTTTTGACTCTCCTAGAAAGGAACCGTCGATTTTTTTGTATGTGGTATGGTGGGGGCAGATGGTGCACAGGGCTGCCAGTGAAGAGGACCCTTATGCTCTCTCTACAGACCCACATTCCCTCATATTTTCTCCTGCCTTCAGTTAACTCGGTGTGCATAATAACCAATATCAAGGTCATCTTGAGTGCTGTGGTGCCCTCAGGAGAGATCTTCTTCCTCAACCCCTGCTTTTTGTCTGAAACATCCATCAAGGGTGTGTAAAGATAAACTGAGGCCTATTAATTTTTTTAAGAATTTATTTGAGCAAAAATTGATTTGAATCCTACAGCATGGAGCCTAGCAGATAGAAAGGAGCTCCAAGGAGCTGTATAAGATGAGAGACTTTTATAGGTAGAAGGGAGCAGGAACAAGGAAGTTATATGAGACAAAATAGGTTATTGCAAGGTTACTTTTCTTTGGGGGATGGCGGGGGTCTATTAGGCATATTGGCTAACTGATCTGATCTAACTGATCAGATCAGCTAACTGATTGGCTAAATTGCTGATCTGGCAATTTCTGAATGAACTGTTTGATATGATTCCATTTCTGGGAATGCTGAAACTGTAAGTATATCTCATTTTACTGATGTGGGACTTAGCATAAGGACTCCACTTGGGGCCTATTGTCTTGTTTTTAACAGGGATTATCTGAGGATATTATTACTAGCCCTTAGATCTTGCCCCTAGAAATTTCTGGTGTATAAAGACGGGATAATTAAATTTTATCTGAAGGCCACAGTAGAAACCACGACTTTGATCTCCTGTTTTATTTACCATGTTCAGACAAATTAATTAGTTACAGGATATGTCCTATGGAACAGCATAATCCAAATGATACAGAGCCAGCCATAGAAAATTTACACACTTATAAGTACTGTTTTAGGTAAGGCCTACAAATTTTGATATATGCGGTTTTGTTATTGGTAGGTTCTAGATGTTTTATAATTTTTGTGATCATTTCTTCTGTGACCCAAGTTATTTCAAGGAATTTTTATTTCTAAACATTTCAGTCTTGTCTAACCTTTTTTTTTTTAATATGGAACTTAAATTTCATTGTGATTAGAGAAAATGATCTATATCTTCCAGTCCTTTAAAAAGTTGTTAAGACTTGCTTTATGGCTCAGTATATGGTCCTTTTTTGTAAATGTTCTGTGAGATTTTTATTTTTAATTTTCTTAAATGTTTATTTTTGAGAGAGAGAGATAGAGCATGTGAGAGTGGGGGTATGCAGAGAGAGGGGGGAACAGAGGATCCAAAGCAAGCTCTGAACTGACAGCAGCGAGTACAATGCAGGGCTCGAACCCACAAACTGTGAGATCATTACCTGAGCCAAAGTTGGTCGCTTAACTGACTGAGCCACCCAGGCGCCCCATAAATGTTCTTGTGAGATTTTAATTTAATTTAATTTAATTTAATTTAATTTAATTTATTTTATTTTATATTATATTTTCTTTTCTTTGTTTATTGTTTTAAGTTTATTTATTTATTTTGAGAGAGACAGAGACAGCACCAGTGGAGAAGGGGCAGAGAGAGAGGGAGAGAGAGAGAATCCCAAGCAGGCTCTGTGCTGCCTGTGCAGAGCCTGATGTGGGGCTCAAACTCATGAAACCACGAGATCATGACCTGAACCAAAACCAAGAGTTGGATGCTTAACTGACTGCTTTTTGCTTGAGTTCTATTTTGTTTAATATTAACATTTATTTATTCCAGCTTGCTTTTGTTAGTGTTCCATCGATATTTCCCTGACTTTTTTACTTTGAACTTTTCTGCATCCTCATGAGTCTTAAATAACTTATATAACTGGTTTTTTAATTTTGTTATTATTTTTTAATGTTTATTTATTTTTAGAGAGAGACAGAGACAGAGACAGAGACAGAGTGTGAGTGGGGGAGGGGCAGAGAGAGAGGGAGACACAGAATCTGAATCAGACTCCAGGCTTCTGAGCTGTCAGCAGCCCAGCTCAGCAGTCGGAGTCCAACGTGGGGCTTGAACTCACGAACCACGAGTTCATGACCTGAGCTGAAGTCAGCTGCTAACCGATTGAGCCACACAGGCGCCCCTGGATTTTTTAAGAAATGACTCCTGATGACACCAAAAGCAGGAACAATAACAATTTTTTTTATTTTCTATATTTTTTTAGTAAAATTTTTTAAAATGATAAAATGGAGTTGATCAAAATTTAAAACTTTTTCTCTTTAAAAGAGACCATTAAAAACATGAAAAGACAAACCACAGACTGGGAGAAAATATTTGTAAAACGTATATCTATAAAGAACTTATACTCAGGATATATAAAGAATTCCTACAATTGAATGATAAGAAGACAACTTAATTAAAATAATTGTCAAAAATAGGCAAGAGTTAGTCATTTGGAAAATGCAAACTAAGGCCACAACATACCATTATGTACTCACTACACAGGATAAAATAAAAAAGACTGACAATTCCAAGAGTTGGTGAGGATTTGGAAAAACTGGAACCCACACACATTACTGATGGAAATGTAATGTGATAGAGCTGCTTTGAAGAACAGTTTTTTCTAAAGTTAAACATGTACTTCCTAAATGACCCAGCATTTCCACTCGCAAGTATCTACCTAACAGGAATGGAAAGATATGTCCACACCAAGACATGCATGTGAACATTCATAGAAATATTATTCGTAGTAGACCCAAACTGGAAACAATATGCTGTCCATCAGCTCCTGGATGGGTAAATAAATGTAGTATATCCATACAACAGAATGCTACTCAGCAGTGAAAGAGAATAAAGTATCGATACATATATGGAAAAATCTAAAACCATTATGCTAAGTGAAAGACACTGGACACATAAGACCACATATTGTATGATTCCATTTATATGAAATGTCTGAAGGAGACACAACCATAGAGATAGAAAATGGATCATTGGTTGCTAAGGCTGGAGGTGGGAATAGGGATTGATTGCAGACCAGCATGAGGCTTTTATTTGTTTCTCTGTTTTTGGCATGATAGAAGTACTCCCGGGGCTCCTGGCTCACTTAGTTGGTAGAGCACGTGACTCTTGAACTCAGAGTTATGGGTTTGATTACCTAAGATTACTTAAAAATAAATTTTTAAAACATAAAAATAAAATCTTTAAAAAAAATGAAGAGAAGTTCTCCAAAACTGGATGGTGATGATGTTTGTACAACTCTATAAATTTACTAAAACTCATTGAATTGGACAAAAGATAGATGAGTTAATGGTTTGTAAATTAGATGCTAATAAACTTGTTAAAGATTGTTTTTTACGTATACATAGTCTCTATATTTTTTAACTGAACTATTTAGTCCATTTATTCTTCTTGTAATTACAGATATATTTGGATTTTTTCCTATCATTTTATATTCTATATGTTGTACCTTTCTTATATTTCTTTTCCGCCTCCTTTCTTGCCTTCCTTTGGTTTATTTTCTTTTTCCTAATTCCATATTTCTCTCTCTGTTAACCTGGAAGTGGTATATTCTACTGTTGTCTTATAATGGTTACCCTGGAAATGTCAACATGCATACTTACAAATCAAAGTCTACAGTTAATAGCTTTGCCCTTTTCTTGAATGACATAAGGAATTTAGAGCACATTAATTATAGTAACTCCCTGCTTATATGTATTGCTAAAGTTGCAATTTTTAACCCCATAAGACATTTTTTATTATTTTACAAAGTCAATAGTTATTTAATTACCCACATATTTTTTGCTGTCGTTCTTTATTACATGTCAAACTCTTCGTCCATATTTTTCTCAAAAATTTTTTTGTAACAAAACGCAGTATATTGTAGTGGTTAGCAGCATGGCTTCCAGAGCCAAACTGTTTTACTTTTTATACCGCTTTTTATTTCTGCTTTAAACTGAGGCAGAGGGCTACCCAGTAACACGCTTAGGGTCACATCTAGTAAGTTGTAGGGGCAGGATTTGTACCCACTAATTCCTTATATTTAAACCCAATAGCACCCCCTCTACTGTGGGGGGCTTGTAAAAAACCATGGTCCAAGAAACATGTTGGTGGCACAATAGGCCAGAGCCCTTGTCAACTGTCAGCAAATTTACATTATAGGTTCAAATTCTTCCCACATCTTAAGGTTCATGAAGTTCATAAAGAACTCCTCTGTAAAGATTAACCTAATAAGCAAATCAGAGGTGACTTGAATTTCAGCCTTATGAATACTTATAAAATCAATTTCTCTGTGTTTCTTGCATATTTATTATTTTTCTTCAGGTAATTGGAACTGTCTTGCAGAATTTATAGGAAAAGACTCCTTCCATAAAAATCCAATTCTGTTTCTGGACTCTCTCCACCTTGCTTCACTTGTTCCTGGGCAGAGCGATAGTAAACCCTTGCTCTATAAAGCAAATCACTGATTTTTCCCCAATATAAAGTCACTTAGATGTTGGTAAGCCTCAGGAGAAACTGTCTGATGAAATTGTTGGATGCTAGATAGATTTTGAAACCATCTCTGGTGAAGACGGTCCTTTCAGAAGAGTGGTTAGGACAGAACAGTCTTCTAGGTCTTCTAGGTTCTCTACCATCTCTGTAAGTCTATCTACTGTATCACAGGACAGCACGCTGGAAGCATTGGCTCTGAACTTCTCCCGTAGGTCCTCCTGGCTCAATGGCTTCCTCCAATGGCCATAGAAGGTATCAGAGCGCTCTGTGAAGGTGGCTCCATCATTGAGAGTGACACTTATCTCACAGTATAGTGTGTTGAAGCTTGGCAGGTTGTCTTGAGGATGCTCCAGCTCCACCTTACTGAGCAACTCCCTCACCTGTGGCCTGTTGATCTGGCATTTGTGGAATGATGGGACAGTGATGCCGCCATCAAGCAGTGTGGCACAGGCCACAAACTGGAAGGAATGACGAGCCTCATGCTCTGAGTCTGGGAAGGGCCTGTTTACATACTGGACATCTGGAATTCTGAGCACAATTCTTGCAATGCGGTCAATGGGAAGCAGGGCTCTGTCTGTTACAAGGTGCTTTCTCACAGATGCAGCTGCGTCTGCCACCCAGTGGGTGGCCAAATGTGCAGGGAACCGCTTGAAGGCCACATCCTGCTGGTCCAGCAGCCAAGTGTGGGAATCTAGGTTTGGAAGAACTTTTGGGGAATAGTTGGCATAGAAGGCCCCAAACCCTGTCTGCATGTCCAAGATTTGTCTGTTTCCTTGGAGACCCAGCATTGCCAGAAAAGCGGCTTCCATCCCATGCCTGGCAGCATTGCCGATATGAAGAGGCTTGGTCTGAGTGGCAGCGTTTGCTATGGGTGCCCCGGCATGAGAAACAGCAATAGCCAGGGCCTCTCGGCACTTTGTCATGCTGAGGCCCAAAAACTTGGATGTAGCAGCAGCACTACCCAAGGTTCCTACCACTGAGGGGGGATGGAATCTGGAAAGCAAAAAAGCAAAGAGTTGGAGATTTACAGACCTCAGTCAGTAGGAGGCAGTATGGTATGATAGTCGGGAATGTAGACAATGGAGCCCTGCTGCCTGGGTTCAAATCTCAGCTCTACCACGTACGGGCTGTGTGATCTTGGGAAAGTTATTCAACTTGTCTGTACCTATTTCCTCTTACATAACGTGGTGACAATAATATCTGTCTCATAGGGTTTTGTGAGTTTTGAATGAATTCACATGCTTCCATCAGTGCCTGACACAATAAATTCTTTATAGTTATTGCCAGAAAGGCAAAAGTTGCTGCTTGCTGAAATCCCATGTAAGTAGCTATAAAAATGGAGGGCCTTGCAGAAATTGAAAATTCGCCCGGTATTCCAATCTACTCCTCTGCTAGCAGGCTGGATCAAATGGAAAAATAAATATAAGATTGAATCACATGATATAGCCAGCATGTGACTATTTTTGCTCTATGGGTTGAACAGTCAGGTTCAGGATCTTCTGAATGTTCTCAATCTGAAGGACCTCAGCAAATATCAAAGTAGATTCTGCTCTGAGATGAGACTAGGAATATTCAGAGTATCTTGGGTGCCAAAATGACGTGAATCGCCCTAGGATGAGAGGCCCCAATTTATTTTATGGTTGTGGTTAGTTGATTCTCTAAACCCAAATGGGATTTTTCATTATTTCTTCTGGGCTCATACCTTAGTATATGGATATATGGTTTGCTGTGTGGCTGGAGAATTGACTTAGCTCTCAGCACTAATGTTAATATCTCCAGCTGATCTAACTCACCTCTATGTCAGAAAGCTCTACAGAGAGAACAGTGGACAAGTCAAGGGGGAATGCATCCACCTCTGGATGGGGCAGATTCTCTCCCTACCTCTTTGGTATGTCATTGGCTTCCTTGGAGAAACACAGTAATTGGCCTTGCACTTCAATCCCAACATTGAAAGCTAAGAGCAGATCAAGGCCAGAACACTTTGGACTTGGAGGCAGAGCTTCTGATAAAGCCAGCAGGACAGGAAGGACCGCTCCAGAAGGGTGGGTGGCAGGATGCCATGTATCATCAAAATCCATTGAGTGAATCTATGTAAACATACACACACAAACAACAACCAAAAACCAAATTAGATTTACCTGAATGCAATGGCTTTTGGACCAGTAAGGGTTTAATTTAGTAATAACTCTATTTGATATGAGATTTTTAGCTCTGATTATCTGAAAATAAAACCTGTAAACCGGCTGTAATTCTTAATCATATGGCGGGGTACTGGATGTGCTGTCCTCTGCTTAGAGCAGGCAGGACTTTAGGGAGCAGCTAGAGAGCCCCAGTGCGCTTGGCTCTTACCCAGGTAGCCAGAGCTCTCTGCCACAGCACCTGGAAAGAGTGCTTAAAAACAAAGCTGTGAAGTTAGGTGGCTGTTCCTCTCTTCCTCCCCCACCCTCCAGACAAGTTACACTGAAAGTTTAATGCCATTTATTCCATATCAGGCCATATATTTTTGTAGCTTTTTGTTATGAAATAATTTCAAAGTTACAGGGAATTTGCAAGAACTCTCAAACCCAGATTAACTATTAAGTTATATTTTAAAATCATTATTTTCTGCTATGAGGTTTTATTCCTCTTCATCCTAACCATTTGCTTATCCCTGATATGAAATAGTAATAGTCAGAAGTTCACTTAAAAATTGATTTCCATGGCTCTTGGATGTGGCTGATCTGGACACTGCTTGCTGGACATTTACTCTGGGATACACTATTGCGTTTGCCTTTCAGTATTCTGAACTACTGTCCCACAAAACATAAAACTATCTCAGACATCCCAACACATTCATGTCTAAATTATATCTTGTATATAGATACAGACTGCTGCTGACACACAGACATAAACATTGTCAGATGAAAAGTGCTGATTTTTGCTTCAGAAAATATAGACACCATATGGCCACTGTTTCTTTCTCAGTAAATATCTGTTGAATGAAAGGATGGATGAAAAGCTGGTTACTGAATAAGAACTGGTAGTGGCCACAACAAAAGGAATTGAGTCTGGATAGCGGGTTTTATATTTTTTGCTATAGATGTTCAAAGTTAGATACCATAAGGGTATTTTTATCTAAATCCTCCAACTGATTTCCTCTATTTCACAATGTGTTTGAAAAGCGTCAGTTCACTGTAAAGCATCAATAACTACATAGAAGAGAGGGCCGACCACTTTATCTCTCTGAACCTCAATGACTTATCAGTGAAATATGGAAATTGAGCAATTTCTGAGATATTTCCTGGCTCTGAAATTATTATGATTGCCTAAAATTAGAAAAGATGTAAACCTCCTTACAGCCACACCGTTCACAAAAGCAGCATATGTCGGCGGGAGCCTTAAGTCTGGCTGACCCCAAACAGTGCTGGCCACATTGGAACTGTAGATCTGAAAGAAAGGAATATCAATCAGTAAGACAGAGTGGAAACACGGCATGCCAAGTCACCATTTTAAGAGCCACTCCTCATCGTGCAGGCATGACTTTAAGAGTCCTTATTTGAAAACTTCGTGCTAGATGGCAGCCTTCACCATTGGATTCCTCTCTTCCTTGTAGAAGAATACACAACTTTGTCCATGGAAGGGAGAGGAGATGCTGTTGCTCCATCCCAGACTGTGATCCACAGGTGCTCTAGCGGATGGAGTCTGAATTTACTCTTATTTATTCCTTGAGGGTAAATACTGGCGAAGGTGGACTAATTGTGGAGAGTGGGTATCACGTCTACCGCATAAGCACCCACTCTCTGCTCAGAGTGCTGAACCAGCTTTTTTCCCAAGAGACTCTTAAAGTCTTTGCACGAATGAATGGTAGGTACTATTGGGGTAGATGTTATTGCTTCTAGGACGCTCAGGTAAAAAGTGCTTTATGTCATAATAACAATAAATTATGTGATATTGCTAGTGTTAAAACTAGTCTTAAGATTGGTCTTTAGATAGTAACTTAGTAAAAAATATGGATGAATATTAAAACTCTGATAAATAGAGCATAGAAAAGCATAAAGCCACATACAACAATGCTATGCACACCAAGTAATATCTCTAAAATGAAGAGTAGAGTAGTAGTAGCACATGAGCACACATCTCTGGGCACGTTGGTGGGTATGACTCACGAGCAGGCATATGTGTACACTTGGTTTTACCTCTCAAGTAGACGCTGAACTTCTTACCTTACTATATTCACTGGCTTTGTGAAACACTTCTGTATTGGTTCCCAGGAAGCCGACACCCAGAGTATCCAGAATCATTCTCTTGCTTCTCTGAATGACGTGGTCTGTCAGGTGCTCCACTGTCAAGCCATGGATCACTCTGGCAAAGCTTTCTGTGACAGACTTTAAAGGGAAGAGTGTTAGAACAGTGCTGTACTCACTTTGCATTTGCCCATTCCTTGCTATACAAGAGCCTGAGGTACTATTATGTGAAGAGTTTTGCTCCACAAGGAGAAACTCAGGTGATCAACTTAAGTTCCGTTCCTGAAGAATGATGAATACTGAGCCCCTGTACTGGGTGTGTGAGGCAAAGAGATGTGGGAGTGCACAATATCCAGTTTCCGTCCTCAGTCCAGCTGAGAACACAGACTAACATGCAGATGATGATCACAGAGTGGGTAGGCTATGGAGGAGGGAAGTACAGAGTTAGGAGAGGATGGGAGGGACATCTCGTCCATAAAGTGGGCATGCCTGAGTGGGGGGCAGTGCATTCAGCTAGGAACTGCCGTTATTAGATACATGCCAGGCATCGTCCTGCCTGTTGTAAATACAGTATCCATTTAATGCCACGAGTTTCTGGGTAGGTATTATGAGCGCCACTCGCTTTGCAGGTGTAGAGACCCAGATGTGGAAAAGTGACATCACTAAGTTCCACAGCTCTTAGGTGGTGGAGTTTGGACACAAATTTCTCTGGGTCTAACTCCAAAAGTGAGCATGTAATTATTAAGCCACATTTCCTAAAGAGGAAAACAAAACTCGAAGCACCTGGGGTTCTTGTTGAAAATGAACATTCTAGTCCCTACTCCAGACGTCCAGAATTATCCTACCCCTTACCCCCAGATGAACCAGAAGCTTTGCAGGCATAGCGCAGGATTGTGTTTTCATTAAAATCTTTAGGTGATTCTTAAATGTTCTAGTGCTATTATGTCCAACGTGGTAGCTACTCTCCACATTGGCTATTGAGCATTTGAAGTGTGGCTAGTCCAAACTGGGATGTGTCATGAGTAAAATAAACACTGGATTTTGAAGACTTAGTAGGAAAAGAGGAATATAAAGCATCTCATTAATAATTTTAAAATATTACATGCTAAGATGATAATATTTAGGATATATTGGAAAATGAAATATATTTTTTTATTAAAAATTTTTTAAGGTTTATTCATTTTTCAGAGACAGAGAGAGCATGAGTGGGGGAGGGGCAGAGAGAGAGGGAGACACAGAATCCGAAGCAGTTTCCAGGCTCTGAGCTGTCAGCACAGAGCCCGACATGGGGCCCAAACTCACAGACGGTGAGATCATGACCTGAGCTGAAGTCGGATGCTCAACCGACTGAGAATGACTTCCCATTCATTCTTGTTGATGGAGATTACCTGAAGGCATGGATACCTGGGCTGGCTATGAACACTTAAGGGAGTCAGCAGGTGAAGGGGCCTGGGACAAGGGTGGAGGTTAAAGGCAGAGGTGCAGCATGGGTGGGGCTTGGAGACGTGAGAGGATGCAGTGATTTGGGCCAACCCCAGCTTCAGAGCTTCATGCAGGGGTGGAGGTGAGAGGGATTCACAGACTTGGACCAAGCTGGGGAGGTTCCACTATGCTGAAGACTTCCTGTCAAAGGGGCACCATAGTGCTGTCTTTAAAAAAGTAGATGTGATCAGAACTGTGTTTTGCAAAGCTCTCTCATGTAGTCTGTCATGTAGAGAATGGGTTGAGGGGTAGTCAAGGGCAGGTAAGAGACTGCTGCAATAGCCCGGGTTCGGGATGAGGATATGGCAGTGCCATTTGCCAAGAGAGGGAGCACAGGAAGAGGAGCAGCTGAACAATGATAATGGGCTCACTGTGAACTTGCTGAATATGAAGTGCCTGCTGAATATGGTCGTCCTAGCGGAGAAGACCATTCTGCTTCCACCCACAAACCAGATAATAAAAACCCGCAGACTTATTTGCATTTCATAAGCAGCAGAGTACTTTGCAATTCCTTTAAATATCAAGTTCTTCAAGGTGTAGGCAATTATTTTGTTTTCTACACATCTGCATAAGAGAACATCTATTATGTACAGCTAAAAGCATCCACTCTTCAACTGTGTTTCCCTACATGCCTAGCGCTTAGTACTGCCTAGTAAATGCCAGGTGGTTTCCCTTTTCTGCTCTGAGTATTGTATCATTGTACAACCTCCTTGGTCTCTCTGAGCATTAGATATGTCAGTTTATTTATTTATTTATTTGTTTGTTTATTTATTTATTTTAAAGTTTATTTATTTATATTGAGAGAGAGCAAGCGAGTGGGGAAGGAGCAGAGGGAGAGGGAGAATCCCAAGCAAGCTCTGCACTGTCAGCGCAGAGCCTGATACAGGCCTCGAACTCACAGACCCTGAGATCACGACCTGCTGAAACCAAGAGTCAGACACTCAACAGACTGAGCCACCCAGGTGCTCCCAGATACCTCATTTTAAAACATTAGCTATAGGGTAAGGAGTTTCTGAATTGGAAGATCCGGGGTGTCTAAGAATAGTGCCTGCACGGAGGTACAGAGATGGATCCAGTGCCCAGCTACAAGTCCTCAACCTGGCCACCAGCTAGTCCCATATTTTCAGTCTTCAGATGCTCGAGTCATGGAAACCCTGCCTTTTTCAAAAGGATGGACTACATTGTATGTCTCTGAAGCTCTGGTAGAAAGGTGAGGGAGTCTGGGGTGGGAGAGAGCAGGAGAGAACATGAATGGGAGAGAGAGGGTGCTGGCACAGGTGTTTCTAATTAGGATGGAGAATAACAATAACTTTGTCATGCTGCTAGAAATTTGGGTAAACATATTTAGGGGCAGAGGGAGGCAAGGAGGAAAAAGCCCTGGCTTGATGATCCACCAAGTAAAACTTGGAGTTTTGAGAACTGGTTGGACCCCTTTTCTAAGCAAAATGACCTTATTTTTCAATGTCTCTTTCCATTCCCACAGCTCCCACAGTTAAGGGCGTTTGGTGATTGGTTGTTTACCTCTTCAGGGTTAGATCTGACCTGGGAGTGCGTTATGGGGAAAGCTGTATGCCTAGGGAGGATTTGTTGTCGGGGCTCCAACATGGCACCTGGAAGGTGACTGTGGCATCCATTTGCATGTTCCCATGGTGCTGGTGACCTATGCAGGTAGGACCCCATGGGGATTCCCTGACAAGTTCTGAATAACACCCTGTGTACCAAAGAAATGGCTCCTGAGGAAGGGAGCATGAGAAAATAAACATGCAACTGCCCCACTGTCTGTAGTCCATCTATTTCTAAAATACTTCTTTTGGTCTTCCTGATTTTCTCATGACATTTATATTTCTTTTCAATAACATGCTGTGATTAATGTATATATTAAGACAAAACATGCAACCATTTGATAAATATTTCATGACATCTTACTCTGTGTCTGGCACTGTGCTAAGCTCTCTAGAATACTAAACCAAGATGTTACGATTCCTGCCACAATAGGATTATCTTCTCCAGGAAACTAAGGACAGTAAACAGATCATTACAAAGGCAATCTGGCCATGCCATAATGGATATAGACAAGACTGGGAGGTTACAATTCAATGAACTTGCAATGATTCGTTTTCTTCCTAATTGTATGCAACAGAATCATGTCTCTTACTGGTAAAACACTGATGAAAAACAAGATGCAGTTAATTAAATAGCGCAGAGGCATGAGAAATGTTAAAATGCCATTTTTTGAAGAAGAAGCAGGAAGCTTTAAGGAAATTGAGAAAAGGAGAGGTAAGCTAGAAAACCAATTTAAATAAGCACATAAAATATAACAATACCTTGAGCATCGTGTTGAAAGAGGAGGCTTATCTCAGGAGTGAACTGGAGGAGTAATTCACTTGCTAGGTGACTCCCTTTATACCCTTCATTCTTTCCAGCCCATTCTCTTTCACTTCATTCTGACGCTAAAGTTTCCATGATTTCAACACCTCCCAAGTACGATTACTTCCACTTCCTCTCAATGAGTTGTTTAACCCAACTGGAGATGAGGAATTAGACAAGGCTGGGAAGTAATGTACAAATGGTCAAATGATTTCTCATAGATATCAGGGAACTGAATGCATCTTGTGCTTAGATGCCATACATCAAAAGTAGAAAAATTTGCACTCTTTTATCCAGGTATTCTCACTTCTAAAAATTTATCCTAAGGAAATAGGCATGGATGTATAGAAAAAAACTTAGCAAAAAGAATTCACAGATTTGCTTATAAGATTAAAAATCAGAAACAATCAAATGTCCCCTGTGGATTGGTTAAGTAGAATATGGCATGCATAGGGGCGCCTGGGTGGCTCAGTCGGTCGAGAGACCGACTTCGGCTCAGGTCATGGCTCGTGGTTCATGGGTTCAAGCCCTGCATCAGGCTTTGTGCTGACAGCTCAGAGCCTGGAGCCTGTTTTGGATTCTGTGTCTCCCTCTCTCTCTGCCCCTTCTCCGCTCACACTCTGTCTCTGTCTCTCTCAAAAATAAATAAACATTTAAAAAATTAAGAACAAAAGAATATGGCATGTACAGTGTTTAAGGCCACTCATCTTCCCCTTCCATTTCACCCCCATCGGACACCATGGTCTAGGGACAGATGTGCCAGCCTGAGTTCCTGACAGCTTGAGATTAAGAGCCTAGAAGGGCGTTGGGAGTTAATCACACTTTTCCCCAGCTTGTTCACTTGTTTGCTCCTGCACTGCATTTTTGCATATACAGGTCTCCAATTCCTGGTTCTCTGCCTGGCTCCTGGCTTAGGATACACCTCCTGCTTCCCTGCTATTATTGCCCAAAGACGCTGGCCTGACAGCTTGTTCAGACCTCTTTGCTGATAATCAATCACTGTGGCTTGGCTAGGCTGGACCTCGCTCTGCTTCTCTGGGTAATTGTTATTTCCCTTGGGCTGTCTAGTCTTGGACAATTGGTTTATGCTCATAGTGGTACAGAAGACAGGTTAGTTAAAATCTGAGAAATTCCTAAGACCATTTTTACATGAAATGAAAAACGGGCTCTGATGACTTCAACCATCTCATCGTGGAAAAGCTTTATAAAGGAATGATGAGTTCTATCATATCTGATGAGCTTTCGCAGAAGTGCCGTCATTTAGCTTCTCTGGGCTCGGATTTTGCCAGTATTTTTTTTTTTAACTGAAGGATAGTTGACGCACAATGTTACATTAGTTTCAGGTAATGTAGTGATTTGACAACTCTATATGTTATGCTGTGCTCACCACAAGTGTAGCTACCGTCTGTTATGGGACCCTGGAGTATCTTCCCTATGCTGTACCTTTCGCCCCCCGGACTTATTCATTCCATAACTGGATGTCCGTTATCTTCCACACCCCTTCTCCCATTTTGCCCATTCTCCCCACCAGTTTGTTCTCTGTATTTAGGGGTGTGTTTCTGCTTTGTTTTGTTTTAAAGATTCCACATGTAAGTGAAATCATATGGTATTTGTCTTTCTCTGACTTATTTAACTTAGTATTATACTCTCTAGTTTGATCCACGTTATTGCAAATGGCAAAATCTCATTCTTTTTTATGGCTGAGTAATATTCCATTATATAGAATACATATTATATGCACACACACCATATCTTCTTTATACATTCATCTATTCGTAGATACTTGGGCTGCTTCCACATTTTGGCTATTGTAAATAACACTGCAATAAACATAGAGGTACATGTATCTTTTTGAATTAGTGTTTTCATTTTCCTTGGTTGAATACTACTAGTGGAACTACTAGATTATGTGGCATTTCTATTTTTTTATTTTTTGAGTAATCTCCATACCATTTTCCACAGTGGCTACCCCGATTTACATTCCAGGTTTTGCCACCATTGAATTCAGAAGAAGAGCTGGTTCAGTTATTTGCTAGTTTAATTACTTTGTACTTTTGTGGAACTGTGACCAATTTAAAGACTAAGGGCTTCTGTAATTAGAGTCACTTTCTAAGTATCCAGGGGCTTAAATGATAAATTGTACTATGATGGCACCTCTCCAATCAAAAAGGATGGTTGAATTCCTTTTGTCTTTTGCTCTTCTCTCTAAGTAGAAGCCAGGGTGAATGTTTTTCAATGCAAATTTTCTCTTCCATCCTCCTCCCTGGGGAAAAGCAATGTAGGGCCAGCCCCGTGGAAGGCCCACACAGGAAGGAACTGAACACACCTGCTCACAGCCAGCCTGGACCCTCCTCTTTCCATAGCAAGTCCAGTCTTCAAAGACTGGTCCTGGCTACCAGCTTGACCGTGACCTTGTGAGAGACCCTAAGCTAGAGCCGCCCAGCTAAGCTGCTCCAGGATTCCTGACCCTCAGAAACTGTTTAGGCAATAGATGTTTGTTGTTTTAAGTGGAAATGTCTTGAGGGTTGTTACACAGTAATAGATAATTTATAAACTCCAAGCTGTCAACCAGCCTTACACAGGCCCTTTGGATCTGAACCTAGTTATGTCTTTCTCATATTGGGCTTAGCATCTCCCCACACCCAAGGGACCAAGGTATTCATCATCCTAGGGACCTTTGTACTATTACGGAACCAGGCTGGGTCGCTGGTGGAAACACCAAGTGGCACTTGGAGATCTTGGTGGATCGGAGTCTTATTTTACACCGGTGGACTCGGAGGAGATCCCTCTCCAGAGATCTGAGTCCTGAGCAGAAGCAGAGGGGACAGTTTGTATTCTGTTCGCGCCACAAGTGAGTGGGAAGAAAAACCCGGAAGGGGAGTCTTCGGGCAGGGACTGGAATTCCCCTCTCGGCCCTGTCGGCCATCTTATAACGGATTTGTCCCTGTCAGTACCAGAGATTCCCTGTCACCGCACAACTCTCTTATCTTCCACCTAAGTCAGAGATTCTAAGTCAGATGAGTTTGTCCTCCAAGGGACTTTTGGCAATGTCTGGGGACATTCACCAGATTTGTGGCATCTAGTGGGTAGGGGCCAGGGATGCTGCCAAACATGCTGCCATGTACAGGACAGCTCCCTACAATAAGTTAACTGCTCCAAAATGTTAATAATATCCCAGGTGGGAAACCCCTATCTAAGTGCAGAGGCCACATCTAGGAGCCCTGTGCAACATTCTAAGTTTAGCTCAACATGCCCTACCTGCATGTCCCCTTGGGGCACAAGGGCCTCCTGATATCCCTTATTAGATGGGAAAGTTCTGTTTGGCAGGAAACTGACTTACCCTGTGGATGACCACAACCTAGGAACTCACACAGGACTCCATACATATTACATACAAACATACTTACATATTATAAAATTTTGTTGAATACGTTAATGCAAACCCGATGCTTTCAACAAGTCAATCATACTATTACATGAATGAAATTTAAGCCCTCTTCATTCCCAATGGAAGTGGCTAGGAAGATTTTTTTTTTAATGGCTGTGGCTTTTATTCTAGTAGCAAGTAGAGTACAATGGACAGATCTTTATCTTGACAAGAGCAGTGTTAGCTGTAAGGGATTGCTTGTGACTATGAGCTGTCAGAGGAAATCAGGAATATTTGAAATGGCAGATCAGAATGTGAGAATTCAGACTATTTCTAAAAAAGAAAAACCCCATAAGCTGATCAATTTTGCCCAGATTAGCTACTTTGGTGCACTTGAATTTCAGTTTCTCCTTTTCCTGCCTTGCCCTTCCTGTGCTGCTATTGAGCAAAATCTGAGTTTGTCTCCAAACTGTGATGATTAAATTTCATTTTCTTGAAAGCTTATGTTTTATCAGAAATCCGTCACACTGGCAAGCAGCCAGGGTTTGTCTCCCTGATCAGTTCTTTGTTAATTCATTTGGGATATTTAAACACACGTGCCATGACATTGGTTCTGTAAAACAGGAAACTTTGGGCAAAGTATATTTAATTTCCTTAAAACAACAACAGCAACCATGGTAATAAGGGCCATCAACGTCTTCTCCATGACTTAGGCCATTATCTGTCTACCATTGTTCTGGCCCCATTTTCTCCAGACACCAGGCAAGAAGATAAAACCTAATTTTAACAGGAAAGATGAAAACTTCAGTAAGATTCAAGAAAGAGTATTTTAAAACAAGATTGAAGAGAATGCCTCACAGAGTGAAAGGCTGTCTTGTGTATATATATTCTCTATATGTTCCCTCTGTGTGTGTGTGTGTGTGTGTGTGTATGAGTGTGTGTGTATACGAGTGTGTGTGTGTAAACTTTACCAACTTATTAAAGTTTGAATGGAATTTTGCAAGTGCACAGGAAGGGATAAGGTTCCAAGGACTAATTCGTGAAGTGAAGAATGTGAACAATTGAACGAACGTGTGGCTATAAAATCATTGCTCAATGCAATTGACTCAACATACTTTATTGTGAAGAAATCTTTCTTTCCATTTGTGGAAAGCTTAAGGTGGTTATAATTTATCCTTTAAATCACTCCACCTCAAAGAAAAGCATTGTTTGTAGCTTTCCTCATAAAATAGCCCGTTAGTGTTTCTTAGTTAACTGGCAAGCACGGAGTGATTATCCATGCCTCTATTGTTCTGCAGCAGATGCTGGCTAAAAGTAGAATAAAATGGGTGGATGCCTTCTTTGAATGAATCTAGCAGACATTTAAAACATATTCCATGCAGACATTGTCTATGCACCTTTTCAGACAGAATAGACCTAGATAGTTTTGTTCTTTAGAAGCTATATTTATGGAATTGTTGTGGTTCTCAGAAAGAATGTGCCTAAGCATTTCAGCAACAAACATCTAGCTATCTCCTTTTGATAATTCCCATTTCATATGAGAGGCTTTTTTTTTTTTTGGATGATCAACTCTTTCTTCAACTCAAAGAAATTTTCTATTATTTTCTTCATTCAGTTTCCTGTCTTTTCTCCTTCTGAACGTATATTAGGTAGATATTGATGAGGTTTTGGGGGTGATTGTGGAGTTCGTGGGGTCTGGAGCTGAGAGCCATGAAAGAATTCTTGAGACGTCTTTGGTGCAAAAAGGTGATTTTATTAAGGCAGGGAGACAGGACCCATGGGCAGGAAGAGTTGTTCCGGACCCTCTGAAGAGACTACTTATACATTTAGGAGTTGGGGGAGGTAAAGTCGAGAGAAAGTTTCTCTTGAGATTTTCATATGCTAATGAAGACTCACAGGATACTGAAGGCCTAGCTACTGTCAAGCTAAGGCTGTTATTCCCTCTAGCAGAGCATTAACATTAGGATGGTAGGGCGTTCCTAGAGAAATGTTTTACTCTGTATTTACCTCAAGTATTTATCAATGGGCTGCAGGTTATAAGGGAATTTAATTCTACCATTTTCTTCTGCCTTTGTTTCCCACATCAGATATCATGTCTCTTGCAATTGGGTGGAAGCCGGTGGCACAGAAGGTAAAAGAATTCACCTGAAGAAAAACAAAGGAGGTAGAGTTTATTAAATATACCACAAGGGAGCAGTGGGCAGGACAGCAGAGGAGAGGCTGTCTGCTATGAGGCAGTGGCAGGGGGCTACTTTTAAGGAGGGAAGGTGAGGAGGTGTGGTGACGTTTGGAATTTTCCCTTTTTTGGTAACTGTGTCTAGTGTAAGTAGTCCACTGGTCACTTAGGGAGGGCCTATGGGTATTTCAGAGTGGGTCCACTAATGGCCCTGTCTGTATTCAGCCAGGTGATCACTGTGGCCCTTTCTTCATCCCATTGCTTAAGCCTGTTTGTCTAAAAGTAGACTCCATGCTATCCTTGCCCCAGGAACTCATCCACCTCCTTAATGCCCACGGTGCATAAGCTACCATATTCTCTACTTAGATGCATTGGCTAAATTCTTATTTTTTTCCCCATAAATTACCTTTGTTAACATTTTGGGGTTTTTTTCTATGAAAAACATGATGCTAATTTACATCACAATACAATCAGATATTCCTGGATTTAAAAATTTTTTTTTAACGTTTATTTATTTTTGAGACAAAGAGAGACAGAGCATGAACGGGGGAGGGGCAGATAGAGAGGGAGACACAGAATCGGAAGCAGGCTCCAGGCTCCGAGCCATCAGCCCAGAGCCCGACGCGGGGCTCGAACTCATGGACCACGAGATTGTGACCTGAGCTGAAGTCGGACGCTCAACCGACTGAGCCACCCAGGTGCCCCTCAGTATTCTGGGATTTTAAATTTTATATCCCAAACACATCAGCCTTGTCTGTCAGTAATGTGGGTGAAGTCTGTAGCCTCCAAGTTTACTACACAACAAAACACAGCTCTGGGAATCAACAAGGTGACAACTAACAGGCAAAACTCATGATTGTTATGTTTCAATGAGAGAAAAATTCCTGACAGCTGAAATGTCTGTCATGACTCATCTGAAGTATGCAAATTAGCTATGTACTTCCACTTCTGGGTCTTTATTTAACTTTTTAGGAAACTATTTAAAATTAGAGTGGCCTCATGTGATGTTTCTGAGATGTGGTGTTTTCCTTATGGTTACATGGGCTCTGTCTTCTGGAATTCCTACTTGGCTCTGCTCCTTCCCTTTCTCCCTTTACACTTGGGATCCACAAGAAAAGTATCCTTTTTCTGTGCTTTAACATTCACAATAAAATCTATTTTGCAAACTTTTTCAACCTCTTTGTGTTTTCATTCCTTGAATCGGTGTTACTCTTTTCCCCATCAACTAAAAAAATTGTCTTGGTCTCAGATGTGTAAAAATGGGAAAAGAAATGGTTACAATCAAGAGAATCTTTTATATGTGAGAAAACAATGTGCTAAGGACTGTGGATGTGTAAGAATGAGATGTTGGGGAGATATAACTAAAAACAAAATCTCTCAATGCAGAAATGCCCTCCATAGAGGTAACAGAGAAAGAAAACACTTATATTATTGAGTAAGCATTTAACCAGAATACGATGCACATTCTAGGCGATCCCTTAGGAGACTGCAGATGAAAAAGAATCTTACCTCCTTTTATAACCAAGCAGACACAACCTGTTATATACATTTCTCAAAATAAACAATAACTAGTCCTCAAATCAGAGGTCTTGACAGCACCTTTTGTCACACATAGTTCATTTACCTAGTGGTAATTTAGGTACCTAAATTTCTCTAGTAATGGAGGTGACTGTCTAGGTTGGCTATTTGAGTTTATACAAAGCAAAACCAAACTTCTTGGGTCTTTATGACAGGAGATGATAGTTTTGCAACATGGAGCACCCATCAAAGTTAGGCTTCTATCTCCAACAGACACTGGGAGATCTGGGAACTATCTCCCTTGGTGTTTACATTTCAGAGATGGTTTCCAGCTTCCTAAGAAATATTCTTGAATCAAAAAGCTGACAAAAGTCCTATCTAGCTTTCAAAAGTATTTATATACATTTTAAAGAGAGGAGAAAGTATCTATAATTTTAATTTTTCTAAGGAGGGGAGGAGAATCTCTTCCCTTATTAGTAGAAGGGAGAATTAAGCCTCTTGTATTATTATTGTTGCTGTTTAAAATTTTTATTTGTCTTTACAAAAATAAATAGTTCAACCTTCCAGGGACATGAAACAGAGACTTTAAAGGAGAACTTTGTAGAGCAGTGTGCATGGAATGAGTGGCTTATTTTATTATTATTATTTTTGTATTCAAGAATGTTTATTCTTGAAAGAGAGAGAGAGAGAGAGAGAGAGAGAATGAGCCGTGGAGGGGCAAAGAGAGAGGGAGACAGAATATGAAGCAGGCTCCAGGCTCTGAGCTGTCAGCACAGAGCCTGATGCAGGGCTCAAACTCATGAACTCATGACCTGAGCTGAAGTTGGATGCCTAACAGACTGAGTCACCCAGGCATCCTGAATGAGTAGAGACTGAATGACAGTAAGAGAAGCAGAGTTCCAAGGGGCTGAGGCCAGAATGGACACTGAGGCAGAAGTGCTTGGAAGGCTCCACAGAGCATGCAGGCCTTAGGCTATGGGGAGGGGATTTGGATGAGCAGGGTGGGGGTCTGGCTGAAGGGACCATGACAACCAGCTTCTTGTCCTCGACTTCTCCCTATTTCCAAGGAAGGAGGCATGTCTTGCATCCCAGTGCTTTTTCACTTGCTCTGTGGTGAGAATAGGAGCTTCCTTCTGGCAAAAATTGGGAAGAGTAAAGGGAGGGGAATTTGGAGGCAGAGGTGGTTAATAAATTTCCCGTCTTTCCTTCCCTTTCTAACCAAGGAGCCATTAATGGCTGTAAGCAGGGGTACCTTCTGGCATAAGTTTTCTGAAGAAATCTCAAAGCCTTCAAAAATTTACATTTGCCTCTCTTCTCTGTAAACTTCGTGGTTCATTGTGCCTGGTTGTGAAGAATTATAGGGAGGGATTCACAGGGAACACATTATTTTTAAAAACATCCTTCACTTTTTTCAGTGATAGAAAACAGTGTGTGTGTGTGTGTGTGTGTGTGTGTGTGTGTGTGTGTGTGTGATGGGGAGAGGTGATATGAGGGTTTGGGGGTGAGGTGATTAGGGTGGAGGGGAGACTGGGAATTGCCCTCTTTGGGTCTGTGGAACATAATGTACTGGAAACCTATGATGGTTAATTTTATGTGTCAACTTGGCTAGGCTATGTGTTGGGTCAAATACCAGTCTAGATGTTGCTTTGACGGTATTAAAAAATTTTTTTTAATGCTTTATTTGTTTTTGAGAGAGAAAGACAGAGTGAGAGTGGGACAGAGGCAGAGAGAGAGAAGGAGACACAGAATCCAAAGCAGGCTCCAGCCTCTGAGCTGTCAGCACCAGGCCCAGTGTGGGGGCTCAAACTCACAAACCATGAGATCATGACCTGAGCCCAGGTCAGACGCTTAACCAACTGAGCCACTCAGCACCCCAAAGGTATTTTTTAGATGAGATTAACATTTAAATCAGTAGACTTTGAGTAAAGCAGATTACATTTATTTATTTATTTATGTTTATTTATTTATTTAGAGAGGGAGAGAGTGCGCACAGACGAGGGAAGGGCAGAGAAAGACAGAGAGAAAGAGAATCCCAAGAAGAATTTGTGCTATTAGCACAGAGCCCGATACGGGGCTTGATTGCACAAACTGAGATCATGACTTGAGCTGAAATCAAGAGTCAGACACTCAACCAGCAGAGCCATCCAGGTGCACCCACCAGCCTGCTCTGCAGATTTCATACTTGCCAGCCTTCACAATCACATGAACTAGTTCTCTGAAATCTTTCTCTTTCATTTGAATGAAATCTAATCACACACACACACACACACACACACACACACACACACACACAGAGACATACACACACATGTTCTGTTGGTTCTGTTTCTCTGGGGAACCCTGACTAACACAAAATTCCCTCAGGGCCAGCAGATTCCATATCATTTGTCTTTGTATCTCCAGTACCTTTAATAGTCTCTGCCTTGTTCTGGGGGCTGTGTGAAGGAATGTGAGGGAGGACATAAATGTGGACCCTAGGTGAGTATGGTAGCTCAAAGTCCCTACCCTATTCTAGTTTTTGGACAGTTGAGAAATTGCATTTCAGCCCTGGGAGTAACACTCTGCCTGTGTGTCCTAAAATGGATGGCCGGGGCTTTCCTGAAAGTCTCTGGAGCTGCTCTGCTTCCATAGACTTCTGGACCAGTTTCAGCTCAGGAGCTCACCTTGGGGAAGGATGAACGCTGAGTGACCATTCTGGATCCAGCCTGAGTGCTGAGCTCCACTGGGGAGGGACCATCTCACCCCTGTTAATAGGCTGGGACTTAGATCAGAATGCCATGGTGTCATTTGACACTTTGGATGTTTCTTTATGTTGCAAGGCTAGATACTTTCACAATGTATGGTCCTTCCCTAGGCCAGCCTGGCTGGGAAGTTGGGCGAGGAATGATATGCTGCTTGCTGAGTGTGGAACTGGAATAAAGCAGTGGCAGAGATTTCAGAGACATTCACCAGGACATTTATAAGTCCCTGCTCCCACACAGTGGATACTTGTCCATTAGTCTTCACCAGATGCAGTCTTTCTAGGTCACCCTAGCCAGTCTCTATTTACTTCTTTTTCTTTATTCCCTTCAAGAATCCAAACTGATCATCTTCCTCTTGTTGCAACACTCAGATGCATGAGAGCACATTCTTGTTTGGTCACATTTACAGTGTGGTTCTCAGAAATTACATTTGAGTTCTTGTAACTAGTAAGATGTCAGCTTACTTGTGGTGCTTCATGTCCTTCTGAAATATCTTCATGGTCCTGACACCTTGTCATAGCTCTTAGAAGTCTGTTGTTTCATCTTGTCCTTAGCATGGGTCGTTTGTACAGAATGCAGTCATTATATGTGGATTTTGCCAGTTTAACATGGAAAGGTAATCTGTGTGCCTCCGTCTCAGGGGTGCCTCATGTTACTTCAGTTGCACAAATAGCGAGGAGTAAGCCCAAGAATGAAGGGGACTGATCATGTCTAAAAGTATTAAAATCTTGGGGCGCTTAGAGGGCTCAGTTGGTTAACCATCCAACTTTGGCTCAGGTAATGATCTCATGGTTCATGAGTTCAAATCCCACGTCGGGCTGTGTGCTAGCATCTTAGAGCCTGGAGCCTGCTGCAGGTTCTGTGTCTCCCTCTCTCGTTGCCCGTCCCCCACTTGCACTCTGTTTCTGTCTCTCAAAAATAAATAAAAGTTACAAATAAATAAATAAATAAATAAATGTATGTATGTATTAAAATCTTAAGGTAAATAGTTTGTGGAAATTTGGGCTGGAAGAAGGAAAATGATTAGGAATAAGATCATTGGGGAAAAAAAATAAGTCCAAAAGTGAGGTTGGGTAGGACCCAACAAGGATAGAATAGGTGAGTAAGATAAAAATATAAAATGCCATGGTGTATATTTGCATAGGTTGTAAACTGCTCATAGACAGGAGGGATCCATCTACATCGTAGACATTGTAGCTTTGCATATCTACTATGATGATTGTATAGCAGAAGATATGAAGTTTTTTATTCTAATGAAATCATTATATATATTTTTTCAAGTTTTTAAAATTATTTTGAGAGAGAAAGAGGGAGCAAGCATATGAGCAAGTAGAGGGGGGACAGAGAGAGGGAGAGAGAGGATCCCAAGCAGGCTCCACTGCTGTCAGCACAAAGCCTGATGTGGGGTTCAAACTCACGAACCATGAAATCATGACCAAAGCCAAAATCAAGAGTCAGATCTTACCTGACTGAGCCACCCAGGTGCCCCTGAAATCATTATATTATAGCAATTTTTTTAGACAATTAAAGTAAAGTGTGCTGGAAGATGATTCTCCATGGGTCTTACATGTTTTTCACATTTTGCCAGCACTATTCTAGTGCTTTGAAGAATGTGTATAGCAAATAGCCTTGGAAAATAGAAGTGTTATCTCTGTAGAGTAAAGGCCAGCAGGCTTACTGCCCATTATAAAAGATTTAAGTTCCCTAAATTCATGGTTCCTTTCCTGTAATAAAATTCACTGTATGTGCAGATGTCATGTCTTTCCATTATTTTGGGAAAGGGTTTTTTTCTTGTTGCAAGGAAATGTTTATTCTCTATTATTTCTGTGAGTAATAATCCTTTATCTCTGGCCCAGGAGTCTCATGTCTTCTGCCATCATCCATGAAACTATGGTAAGATACATTGTTATCTTGCTTGTGGTGTAACATCAGTTCTTGACAAGGTGCATGGAAGAAGGGGAGCATTTTTCTGAATAGCAAAAAAGGCACTCTGTGAATTATCTGTGGCCAGAGAGAAGGTAAATCCAGAGCATAAATATAAAGAAGAGTGAAGGTGGGGATAATAAGCAGGGACTGTGTTTTTTTAGCCATTTCATTTGTCATCTATGTAGGCCCCTCACAACTTCTAACATCAGTGCTGACTGGAGTATAAGATGCTTAACCCATGCTATCTAAAAAACTCAGGGGAGATTTTAGAAATCTCCCCAGGTAAGGCCCCAAACCAACAAAACAGACTCTCTAGGGGTGATACACAGGCATCAGCATTTTTTAATGCTCTCCAGTTGATTCCATTTGTAGCCAGGG
Source organism: Acinonyx jubatus (assembly GCF_027475565.1). Taxonomy (NCBI): domain Eukaryota; kingdom Metazoa; phylum Chordata; class Mammalia; order Carnivora; family Felidae; genus Acinonyx; species Acinonyx jubatus. The sequence goes on along the minus strand of NC_069380.1, from coordinate 50,317,460 downwards.
TGAGAGCCTAAAATCCCGAGATTGCTAATGATGTTACCATCCTTGTGGGTGGTCAGTGCTTACTGGTCTCCTGACTTACACTCTGGGATTTAAGTCTTGCTCCTTTTCCTGATATGTACCTGGCTTTGTTCAGAGCCCCACAGTTTCTCTAGTTCTATCCTGCTCTTTCTCAATTTTTCCCTGGGACCGACCCACAGATCTCACCAGTTCTGTCTCTTGTCTCCATGCATTTCTGACTTTTGTCTGACTTCTCCGATGCCATGTCAGGCTTACTGGGAAAGAAATTAATTCTTTGAAGACCCTAAGCACTGAAAAAGAAAATGTAGAGTCCTTCTGCCCTTTCCACCTACTTGTAATAAAAACAAATATTTATGAAGCACTGACTGAATATTAGGCATTTTTCTAAGAGCTTTACATATATTAATGTAATGTTTGATTCTCACAAAACATCATTATCTTCATTTTGCAGGTGAGCAAACTGAGGCAATGAGAGTTGAGTAACTTGCCTGAGGTTACTCAGCTAGGACATGCTATAGCCAGGACTTAGAGACAGGCAGTCAGACTCCACAGGCCACAGCAAGCCATGCTAAACAGTAAAATGAGTAAAGAAGTTGAATAGTATGAGTTTCCCCATGGTATCTCTTGATGTTTTTTTCTGGAAAATGTCAAATTCTTTCAAGATTTTTTTCTTTTCTTTTCTTTTCTTTTCTTTTCTTTTCTTTTCTTTTCTTTTCTTTTCTTTTCTTTTCTTCTTTTTTTCTTTTTTCTTTTTTCTTTTTTTTTTGGTGTCCCTGCTTAGCAGATGCCTATTTCCTCTGTTGGGCAATTTAGCACTACTGTGTTACCTCGTATCAGACTTCCCTGATGCTGAGTGCATGCTTTAATACTACCTGTACGTTTCGATATAGAGAATATACCTGCTGGACAAGTTTTCAGTTGGCATCCGGGCAAGGTCTGTTCCTCCAAAGGCCACTCACCAGTGTGGGTGGATCTGTTAAATGCTCGTTTCCAGCAGGTAACTGAGGATTGGCTGTTTGTCTTGGTCGTTTTAGCTCAAAGACAGCCTTGGTTTCCTTCCTTGTGGGATATAACCCAGTACTTGGTTCATCTAGGCAAGCAGATTTACTTATTTAAAATAGTGGTTCTCAAACTGTGTGTATCAGAGTGACCTGGAGGGCTTGTACCTAGAGTTTCTCATCTAGAAAGTCTGGGGTGAGGTCTGAGGATTAACATTTCTGACAAATTCCCCGGCGGTGCCTGTGCTACTGGTGCCATAACCACACCCCTAGAACTACTGCCTTACACCCGTGCTGCTGTAGGGTGGTCCCCAGACCAGTAGGGTCGGTGTCACCTGGGGGCTTGCTGGAAATGCAGAGTTCCAAGCCACAGCCCAGACCGATCAAATCAGAATCTGTGTTCAACAAGTTTCTCAAAATGTGGTTTGTATGTATATTTAAGTACGAGGAATGTTAGCTCAGATCATGTGTCTTGATCCCATTTAGGACCTTTAATGTCAAACAAAGATAAACCTTGCAATATCCAAAGTAACCAGTATATTATACGATATTCTGGCCAGAGGAAACCAAACAAGATTTTAGGAGTGATTTAGGGCAAATCTGTCCCAACTCACTCCAAATGACTCAGCATTATGTCCTAACAGAGAGAAGGTAATGTCTTCAAATTGACAGCAATTTAAAAGATTGTTAATACTCATATGCTCAATGCAGCCTAATGCCACAGGGGAAATATGAGCTTTCTTAGCCCCTTCTCTTTCAGTACAACAATGGATGACATAAAATATATACTCAATTTAAGGTTATTTAGAGTTTGAATACTTTGAAAATCAGTCAGGTGGAAATACAAACCTGTTAGTTCTGGGTCACTGATAGTCAGAGATGGGATAAAGAGAATGCTATTTTCGCAGTTACTCGTACATGTTGGACTAAAAGGATAGGCAGGCAAGATAAAGCACATCAAGTTTGCTTTCTAAAAAGTGGGAAAAAATGATCAGATTGTTGTTATTTTCCCTAAATCTTGGCGAATATTTTTGAATTCTGAAAGTCAAAGGATGAATGATCAGATAAGTGTCCAAACACAATAAGAGAAAATTATTTGTACCTGTCAATAAATTCGACAAGCTGTGTGAGAATAATCCAGCAATACTGACAAAACTGCTACTTCAAACCAAAAATGTGCAAAATGGAAGCATATAGTAAATGTTTCTGAAGTATAAAATCTGTATGCTACAAAAGTCTGAAACTTAGTAATCAAGATAGCTGTCTTGCTGGCGTGTTTATTATGGGCGAGGAACCATGCTAAGTGCTTGATCTACATTCTACACGGTCTCATTAATCCTTGCCAAAACCTTATGGTTCCATGGTTGTCTGTGTTTCACAGATGCGGAAACCAGAGCTCAAGGAGTGAAAAGTGTGTATGCCTATTTATATACCTGTGCTATAATTATAGGCACTCTGCAAGAACCTCTTGAAATAATTATTAGCTTGTTTTGCCTGAATGCTGCTGGTAGGAAAACAAAGAGGAAAATCTTCACAGATTTACTTAATTTCCCTTTTATTAAGATGAAGAATGCTTTCTGTGACCAACTCTCTTGGTTTGACTAGGATGGGGCATTCCATTGCTAAACCCAGAAAAGTCCCAGGCAAACTGGGATGTGGCTTAGTCTATGGGAAATTCAGGGCAGCAGGTGTATTAAAGCTAAGGCTTTAAAAGTGCTTGGTTCCAGCTTTTCTCTAGTTTTAGTAAACAAGTAGTTCTTAATGAGAAAAGGAAATGAAAAGCACTGAAGTGCCTTAAGGTCTGTTTGTAATGGATTAATGAATGCTGAACCTGCTGTCACTAGAACTGGCTTTTTTGTGTTGCTTTTCCCCCCTCAGCAATGGTGATGGATTTGTGTGAGATGGTTGGCCAGACGAGAATACAGTGTGAAGTCATGGAACTGGATACTTGATTTGCCCCACCTAAACAGCCAACTAAATCAGCTTTGAGCGACTCTGGATGTGTTTCAAAGACTTTGTGCCCTTTGACTTTTTTAACTGGTGAGTGAAAGGGCCAGCCTTCCCTGCTGTACACAAGTGACCCCCATATTTTGTAATTTTGGGTTGTGAGTTCATCTTTAGTGAGGTTTTGTCTGTGGACCTCCGCAGCGGCTTGAGTTGAGGGTGAGACCCTTCCCCACTCAGAGCAGGTTTTATTTCCTTCTGCTAGGAGTCCTGGGGTATCATGGTCTTGGCAGGGGGTGAGTGGGGGGAAAGTTGGGGAGCATTTTTTATGCTAATTTCTGGCTTGGTAGATGAGGATCATACAAGTAGTGTAAAGCTAAATTGTTAAGTCCGTGAGAGGGCAGACCTATGATTAATTCTTTTTTTTAATTTTTAATTTTTATTTATTTTTTAAAATTTAAATCCAAGTTAGTTAACATATAGTGTATTAATAATTTCAGGAATAGAATTTAGTGATTCATCATGAACACTCCGTGCTCATCCCAACAAGTGCCCTCCTTAATGCCCATCACCCATTTAGCCCATTCCCCTATCCAATACCATGCCAGCAACCCTCATTTTGTTCTCTGTATTTAAGAGTCTCTTATCGTTTGTCTCCCTCTCTGTTTTTATCTTAGTTTTGCTTCCCCTCCCCTAAGTTCATCTGTTATGTTTCTCAAATAACACATATGAGTGAAATCATATGATAATTGTCTTTCTCTGACTGAATTTTGCTTAACATAATACACTCTAGTTCCATTCACGTTGTTGCAGATGGCAAGATTTCATTCGTTTTGATTCCTGAGTAATATTCCATTACATATATACACACATACACACCACATCTTCTTTATCCATTCATCAGTCGATGGTCCTTTGGGCTCTTTCCATACTTTGGCTGTTGTCAATCGTGCTGCTATAAACATTGAGGTGCATGTGCCCCTTTGAATCAGCACTCCTGTGTCCATTGGATAAATACCTAGTAATGCAGCTGCTGGGTCTTAGGGTAGTTCTATTTTTAATTTTTTGAGGAGCCTCCATACTGTTTTCCAGAGCGGCTGCACCAGTTTGCATTCCCACCAGCAGTGCAAAAGGGTTTCTCTTTCTCAGCATCCTCACCAACATCTGTTGTTGCCTGAGTTGTTAATTGTAACTACTCTGGATTGTTAATTCTTGTAGGGGATACTTTCCTGGCCCAACTCAGAGCCCACGTGGAGATAGGCAAGCATTCTTATTGACTCTTATACTGGTGGGTAATTTTTCTGGTGTATCTAGGGTTGCCAGGTGAAATACAGGGCTCCCAGTTAAATCTGAATTTCAGATAGATAACAAATAATTTTCTAGTATAAGTATGTCCCAAATGCTATACTGGACATACCTATATTAAAATTTTATTTGCTGTTCATTCACATTATCAATTTAACTGCATGTTCCTATATTATTATTTGCTAAATATGGCAACCCAGGCATAGCTTTTACTTAGGCTGAGGTCCTTTGGGGAGTAAAGCTTTATTTGGGGTCTCAGTTGTAACTCCTCAACTTGACTGGGGTCTCCTCCTTTCATGAAGACTTTAAAATCTCAACCCTGAGTTTGTGAGGCTGGTAGCAAACTGGAAAGTCCCATCAACCATATGATTGCTACACTCTTGGCTCTCTGGCTTCCTGTTGTATTTTTCAGTTTTATTCTCATCTTTGGCCCTTGGAGTTTCCTCATTTTATTCCAAGCTCAGGCATGTCTTTAAGAGAATGTTTGTTATATGTAGTCCAGGATTTTCAGGTGTTTTGAAGTGAAAGGGCTTCAGGTTATCTGAGCTATCCAATTATAGAACATGGAAACTCTGATATCAGCTCGGCAAAAGTCAACTAAGGTCTCTGAAACTGTTGTGGTGTTGGGAAAAGTTAGTATGCAGCTCTTAAGACTTCCTGAGCTGTTTGAAAGAGGGAGATATTATGCGTGGTGAAGTATATTTGACCTAAATATAACCAAATCAATGGTATAGTGAGATACTTTGAAATCAAGCTATTATAAAACAAGTTTAAAATGTACCAAAGGCTAAATATACATGGGAAGGAATAAACAGCACCTCACTAATTTGAGAAAATGTAATTTATAAGTCTAGATGAATTAATTTCCTAACGTAGCATTATAGATGGTATGACCAATCACCAAATTCCCTTACTGTAGGAACCCTTCCTGGGAGGGTGACACATCCCCTTCCTGGTCATGTGATTGGAGTTTGGCTAGTCAAGGGAAAGCACTGGCAAGTGATTTGTGGCTTCTCCTATCTCTTTTCTTTTTGTCATGATAATCTTCCAGTGGATATAAAGCAGAGAACACCCATAGCTGATCTCTATGGATATGTAGAATAAGTGAGAAAAAAACCAGTTTGTTCTTAGGAGTTTTCAGGCTCTATGTTCATGCAGCACAATTTGGTCTATTTTGACTGATACAGGTATGGAAGTCCCTCCGGCGTGGCGCCAGGGACTGAAGATGTATCAGTGAGCAGATTAAATAGAATCTTTCCCCTCACGGAACTGAGGTTCTCATGTAGGGCACAGAGATTAGTCAAACAGAAAAATTAACATAAAAATAAAACTGAAATAAAAGTTTCAAAGGAAACCAATTTTTGGTAAAATTAAAGTGCATTTCTTTAAAATGATAACCTCCCCCCATATCTAGAAAAGCTGGAGGCTGTTTACAAAATCAAACACAATGCACAATTTAGACCAGAGATACATTAATATAGCAGAGGGATCAATGTTACAGTGCCCTTGAGATAAATCAATTACTGCAGTAGGGTACAATAATTTTCACTTTTCTGGAGCTGAGGCAAAAAGGGAAATAGTTGAGTAATACAATTTGTATTGCTTGACAGGAAGATGCAGACTAGCTCTTTGAGGAACTGAAGTTTTTCTTGCCCTGGATCAAGAAGCAGTTTATCAACTATGTTTTCCATGAGGGACAGTTCATAACCTAATGGGCAGTAACTCTAATTTTGGAAAAGTCACAAGAGACATTGTTTAAGTGGCTATTTCTTGTATATTCTTACATATACAATCTATAAAAACTGAAGAGAAGACAAATCTTGATGAAGGGAAGCCATTTCTGCAGGGAGCTTAGGTAATTAATATGAGCCAGAGTGGTTACTTTGTGCTGTCTAACCCACTGGTGGCTGGGGAGTGCTCTAAAAGGGGGAAGAGATAGTGGGGCATTACATGACCCTCGGTGCCCTAAATATCAGAGGCCTCACAGGATCCTTTGGAAAGGGCTGGTTTTATTTATTTATTTATTTATTTATTTATTTATTTATTTAATATTCAAGTTAGTTAACATATAGTGTAATGACGGTTTAGGAGTAGAATTTAGTGACTCATCACTTAGCATATAACACCCAGTGCTCATGCCAACAAGTGCCCTCCTTAATGCCCATCACCCATTAAGCCCATCTCTCCACCCAACACCCTGCCAGCAACCCTCAGTTTGTTCTCTGTATTTAGGAGTCTTATAGTTTGCCTCCCTCTCTGTTTTTATCTTGTTTTCCCTTCCCTTTCCCCTCTGCTCATCTGTTTTGTTTCTTAAATTCCACATATGAGTGAAATCATATGTTATTGGTTTTTCTCTGACTTATTTTTCTTAGCATAATACATTCTAGTTCCATTCATGTTGTTGCAAATGTCAAGATTTTATTCTTTTTGATCACAGAGTAACATTCCGTTGTATACATATACCACATCGTTATCCATTTGGAAAGGGCTGGCTTTAAATTGGTTTGTGGTTGGATTTTTCAACTTGGATCTTAAGTTATGGTCTGCGTTGTTGGCAGAAGGATCCATCTGTACACCTCAGAGGCCGGAAGGAGGCAGAATTGCCAACATGTTGTTGAAATTGAAAAGCCTGATTTCTGTCTTTTGCCATGTATCAGTCACACAGGGTCCTGTGGGAAGGATCAATATTTTCCTCAAAAAAGAGCACTAAATGTCCTCAGGTACTTTAATAGTTTAGTTAGAAGATCAGAATGTAGCATCATAAAGCATATGAAAGATTATTTGGGTCTGAAAAATTTAAGGACTTTTGTTTCTTTTTTTTTTTTTTAATTTTTTTTTCAACGTTTATTTATTTTTGGGACAGAGAAAGACAGAGCATGAACGGGGGAGGGGCAGAGAGAGAGGGAGACACAGAATCGGAAACAGGCTCCAGGCTCTGAGCCATCAGCCCAGAGCCTGACGCGGGGCTCGAACTCACGGACTGCGAGATCGTGACCTGGCTGAAGTCGGACGCTTAACCGACTGCACCACCCAGGCACCCCAGGACTTTTGTTTCTAATGCACTGCTTTAGTCAAACAGGAACCTGCCAGGCCATACCTGGCTCATTAAATGGAGGGATTGTAAACACTCGGGTCTCATTCAGTGCTGGTTATGGGAGAAAAGGCCTGCCACAGTCAAGGTCATGTCACTTCCTTCTTGGAATGCTGATGAGACCGTAGACACGAGCACAGGACTGTGTGGATTTAGCAGGACGTTCATCAGAGCCTCCTCTGATTTCTGTAGCAGACACACATCTCTACCCATAAATACAGGTTTAAGAAGTGTATCTTTTGTAGAATTTCTGTAACTGAATATAGTTAATGTCTTTTCTTGTTGAATCTATCATCTGCCGAATGGCAGAAGTTAAATCTTAGTGGGACCTAGGGTCGCCTTCTCCCTCACCATCCTGCGTATTGTGGGGAGGAGGAGGGTACTTATGTTGTCTTAGTGGACTGGTTAGGAGAACACTAGGTATCCAGTATCGGGGCCAGGTTGTCATTGTCCATCTGATCTGGCTTTGGCAGAGATATCATTGATCCTTCTGGGCTCAGGTCTCTGGTCCACCTAAGCCTAGGGATCTGCTGTACAACATTTATGCCTGTAGTTAACAAAACAGTACTGTGCACTTAAGCATTGGTTAACAGAGTAGATCTCATGTTAAGTATTCTCACTACACACACACACACACACACGCGCACACGCACACACACAGATATAAGGAAACTTTTGGAGGTGATGGATACTTCTATTACTTCAGTTGTGGTGATGGTTTCATGTGTGTAGGCATATGTCCAAACTCACCAAATTACATGTGTGAAATACGTGCAGGTTTTTACATATCAATTTGTCATCAGTGCGCTAGGAAGGCGCACATGTGAGTTGTGTCTTTCTAGTGTCAGCTGCATTCAGTCATAAAGCAAAGTGAATCACAGTTACAAAGCAGGTTCAGGATTCCAAACTATGTGATCGCACTTGGCTTCTTACACAGTGCACAGAGCAGGATGTAAGACGAACCACACAACAAACAAGATAACAGAAGGATGTAGGAAGTTAACGAACCAAACTCGACGTCAGTCTGTGGGCGCACAGTTGAGATGAGGCTTTGGTTGGGTCTGGGTCAGCTCTCAGCACTTACTGCTTGTTATGTCCAAGCAGTGAAGGAACTAGGATCTCGGTTCTGTTCGTACCTCATCGGGCTGGGCCTTCAGCAGCAGTTGCCTTTTTTAAGTGGTCAGATATAGAGAGGTCATGTCTGAAGAGTCTGATAGTTTGCTGCAAAAATCCTCCCCTTTTTAAAAAGATTTAATCACTTGGCTCCTGCAGACTTCCTCTGGTTCTGCATGTTATCGCTTCCGGGGTGTCAGCTGATGCTGGTCCAGGTGAGATTGCATACCTGCTCACCTTTAAATGCTTATGTCGTTGCTTGACACAGGCCCCTGCTTGACATGAGAGACTCTGTTTTACTCTGCAACTATACCTCAATAAAACTGTTTTAAAAAAAAGAACCTCATATGTGGAGGTCATACATAGCCTAAATGCTTTTTTTTATATTAACTGACTTCACCATCAGAATAACCCAATGAGATGGGTGCCCCTCAGTATGCCCATTTTACAAACGAGGGAACTGAGACACAGACAGTAAAAGATAATACTCCATTTTACCCAACTAGTAAGTGCTGGAGCAGTCTGACTTTAGAACCTATGCCCTTAATCCCAACACTGTACTCCCTCCTGATGTTTCCCTTCTTTGGGTCCCCTAACCCATGCTCTCCTGGTCCGCCATAGCTCCTCTCCCCCAGCTAGTCCATTGCACCTGGTGCTCGCTGGAGGTCTGTGTAGGCTTTCTTCTTCTCATGCTGAATGATCTCACAGGGGCTCTTTCTAGGTCTCATGGTCCCCGACCAGCAGCAGGGGCAGACTATTTCCAGATCTGTCTCCTGGGCTCATTCTGCTCTCCCAAGCTTCAGACTCACACATTCAGCTCTCTGAGTGCTCTGTCTGGATGTTCCCAGGCACCGACTGCTCTGTATGAAAAAGACTGAATGCACCACCTTCTTTTCCCCAACTTGCCTTCTGCTGTGTCTTCCCTGTTTCACTTGGGGCCCCGTTCATGCTGGGAAACCAGGAGCCTTCTCTTCTCTTGTCCTCTGGTCTATCTAATCAGCAGGCTTGGGGAATTTCATTTTCCCCTGAACTGTTGCTCTGGATGGGACCCCTACCATTTCTTACTTTGACCACAGAAGAGGCCTCCTAAGTGGATTCCGCTTCCAGCTTCATTCTCTTAATTGATTCTCCTTTAAACTGCAAGCGTGTTCTCTCTAAAACACAAATCTCTGTTATTTGCTTTTATAAATTCCTCAAGGGCTTCCCATCAATTATAGAAGTGTTTCTTAAAAATGTGGTTCTTTGGGCAAATGTATCACGGCTACCTGAGCATTTGTTAAAATGGAAGATTTCTGGTCCTTGCCCAGACCTACTAACTAAATCAGCACATCTGGGGGTGTGTACTTTTATGATTCTACCAGAGTGATTCTAATAAGCTGCCTGGATGAGATATAAGCATCCTATAGGGACGGGAATGTTCTGATCTCTACTCATCTTACCTGCCTTATCTGTTGTCAATCTCTGAGTTCCCCCAAACATCCAACTGCTTGTAGGTTCTCCCCATCCCCAGCATGCCTAACTCACGGGCCTTTCCACGGTCCCCGCTTCCCAGAGTGCCCTCTCCTTCCTTCCCATCCATTGACTGCTCCTTGCATGGTCATCTCAGGCATCCCCTCAGGCATCTCCACCTTCTGTCCTCCCCAGGCCCACCCTGTGCTTCCCTAATGCTCCCCTTGCACATCCTCATCCACCCTTAGTGTACCATCCTTCCCTGTGGCTTGCCAGCTTCATGACAGCAGACCCCACACACCACATATCTTTCTGTTTCCAGGGCTGGACACACTGTCTGATCCATAGCAGCTGATCAATAAATATTTCATGAAGAAATACGTGAGCAAATATAAAGCGTTACGGCACCGATAGAGAGCGGGGGTTACCGATTCTGCTTGGAGGCCTCAAATAGGTGTCACAGGGGAGGTGACATTTCATGAAGTCTGTACGGAAAAGGATGAGTAGACATTTTCCAAGTAGAGCAACAGGGAAAGGGCATTGCTGGCAGTGGGAACCTTCAGGGAGAGGCAGGTGACTGGAGGGAGTGGCAGAGGTGAGTTGGGGGGCAGTCTGCAGCAAGACAACAGGGCCCTGTCACCCCTGCCTCCTTAAGGAAGGCTCTGTGTAGCCAGGGGACCCCACCAGAGAAACCCAAGGGAGACAGTGCCACCTGCTGTGCCAAATCGGTTTCCCAGCCTCTTGCATGGGAAGAAGTAAGTCACTCATTTTCTAGTCAACACAATGGGAGTTTTCAACTGAAATCTCTCATAGGATTAGAAAATCCACACATGTGACATATGGAACATATTCAACAAATAATGAACATTATTCTGACTTGTGACATTTTCTTGCTATCAAGCATTTATAAAAAAAGTCCGGTCTTTAATTATTTGATGGAATGTGCCTTGCATGATTTTCCCGTTGTCCTTCTTGATATTTTCATTCTAAAGTTATATAAGTATCTGAGGCTTCATTGTGGCTGCTCTTTTTAATAACTTCCATTTACCGTTGAGATTTTTATTTCCATATAATAGCAACATACCCAGAATTATACCACAATTATTGGTAAAGTGAATTGGAACCCAGCTCTTGCAGTGTTTCTTGTTTGATCAGTAACTCCCACAGTTAGAACTGTTACAATCTGTATAGCATCAGACCCAGTTCCCAGTGCCTAGTAGGTGCTCAGTAAACTGTAGTGTGTAGAAGGAGAGCAAGGCTTTCAATCAATTGGATCCTGTGATCCACAGTGCTATTTTGATTAAAGGCTGCTTCTTCCTCCATAATGTCGGAGTTAACTCCATAAGACTCTTCTGGAGGGAAGAACAGGCAACTGTGCAAACTTAATTCACTGTCCGAGGCTGTCTACAGGATCCAAAGCCATGGTGGTTCAGAGGGACTCCGGATGGATGCACTGGCTGCTCTACACTCAGACCCCCAACCTTACAGGGGGGGTCCCTGTCACCTTCCCTTTTAGAGGTGAGGAGGTGGGACTGGGTGCCACAAATGTGCTTCCAGGGACTTTTTATTTTTTTATTTTTTCTAACTCTATGCAGCGAATTGCAGAAAAAACAGATTCTCATTGAGTCTACTCCCAAATCTTTCAGTCTCACACCAAGACAGGTTGAAATTGCTCTAAAGCCAAGCACTCCATCACTTTATTCTGGCGTTGCTCCTACTTTTCCACACAGAGGTGGGTCACATGATTAAGTCAAATTCAGGAAAACTCACAACAGTTAGCAGTTCAGGAGCATCCCACACTTTGGGGAAGTGTCATGGGAACAGATGAGGTCGGCCGAGGGTCTGGTGTGGAGAGGTGCTCCTTAAACTTTAGGCAATATTAGAATCATGTAGAGAGCTTGTTAAAATGCAGATTATGGGCCCCATCTCCAGACTGTCAGTAGTGAAGAGGTTTTGGAGTGATGGTGGGTTTCATGGGGTTTGGAGGTGACAGCCAAGAAAGAATTCTTGAAGACATCCTTGGTGCAAAACAGTGATTTTATTAAAGCATGGGGCAGTACCCATGGGCAGGAAAAGCTGCATTGGGATTGTGAAGAGTGGCTCATTACATACTATGAAGTTGGGGGAGGTAAAGTCAAAAGGGAGGCCTCCTGAGGGACTTTGATGTGCTGAAGAGGACTCCTAAATTACCTGAGGCCTTGCTATTGTCAAGCGAAGATTGTTTTCCCTCTAGTAAGGAATTAACATTAGGACAGTAGTTCTGGAGAAATGTTGTACTCTGTACTCTGTCTCAAGTGTTGTCAGTGGGCTGCAGGTTATAAGGAAATTTAGTTTCACCTGCCATTTCCTGCTTGCCGTTGTTCCCCATATCACTATGGAGGGGATGTGATGTTGGGGCTCCAGGGAACTGAGTCTACAGGTTACTGGAGATCAGGCTATTGGTAAGATTGCCTTTTTCTTGTAACTTACTGATATTTGTAAACTAGATGTCGAGATGGATACTCTAACAGTTTAACCATTTGTTTTCTGTCTTTTCCTTTGTCCTTGGGCAGCCAGGAGTGCCTGAGGAGTGTCACACATATCCCACTTGGGTAGGGGTGAGGTTGTACTAGCTTGTATTTTGCCCCCGGCCTGCCCCATGCTCCCTCATCAAGTAGGACTCTGACAGGGACTGCTAATTTGCATTTAGGACTGTAAGATTTAGCAAACTGAAAAAAAAAAAGCAAGATGCCTAATTAAATTTGAATTTCAGATAAACATTTTTTTTTAAAGGATAAGTGTGTCCCAAAATTACATGGGACGTACTTACCCTAAATACTTTTTACCATAAAATTTATTCCTTGCTGACATTCCAGTTGAACTGGGTATCTTTAATTCTATCTGGCAACATAATTTGCATTTCTTTTTAAAAAATTTTTTTGTTTATTTTTGAGAGAGAGCAAGCAGGGGAGGAGCAGAGAGAGAGAGGGAGACAGAGGATCCCAACCAGGCTCTGCGCTCACAGTAGAGAGCCTGAAGCAGGGCTCAATCCCATGAACTTTGAGATCATGACCTGGGCCGAAATCAAGAGCCCCATGCTTAACTGACTGAACCACCCAGATGCCCCCATAATTTGCATTTCTAACAAGGGCCATTGAGGATGAGGATGTCCCTGTCTGGAGACCACAGTTGGAGCCACAGGTATAGACTAGGATGAATGCAGAGCCCTAGGGAACACCCAGATTTAACGAGCAAAAAAATCTGAGCAGGAATGTAGGCAAGGTAGCAGAATTAGGAGTGTATACTCGAAACCCAAAGGAGAAAAAAGTTTTAAAGACACGGAGCGATCAACAGGGTCAAACGTCAGAGAGAGTTTGGGGGATGCTGAGGCTTGATAAAAAGAATTTACGTTTGACAACAGGAGGCCTTCGGGGATCTTCGTGAAAGCACGTTCAGAGCAGTGATGGGGCAGAAGCCAGCTTGCAGTGGCAAACTGTGGGAGCGTCGTGGTGGAGACACCAGTTTGCCTATGATTATTTGGAGGACCTTCTTTGTGAAGCAAAATAAAGGGGGATGAAGGGGCACTTGAAGGTATTTTCACTAAGGGAGATGGTGACTGGGGCGCTCATTCAGTTAAGCATCCCACTGCAGCTTAGGTCATGATCTCACGGTTCCTGAGTTCGAGCCCCACATCGGGCTCTCTGCGGTCAGTGTGGAGCCCACTTCGGATCCTCTGTCTGCCTCTCTCTGCTTTTCTCCTTGCTCACATGCCCTCTCTCTCTCTCTCTTTCTTAAAAATAAATAAACATTAAAAATTATGTGTTTTTAAAAAAGGGAGATGGTGACGATATTTTATGGCCATAGAAGATGTCGGTAGAAGAAACACCTGAGATTGCTATTACTATTCTAGAGAATAGCAAATAGGGTGGCAGCTGCAGAAGCAGAAAAAGATGTAAGTAGGGAGAAAAGCAGGGCCGTGGGGGCGGGGGGTAGTGGCTGGACTGGCTGCAGACTCAGCATCTTGGCCTGGGGCAAAGAGTCATGTCAATTTTCTAATATGGCCCTTAAAGGAGAAAGAACATCTGCTTGAAGAAATCTCTGCTGACATTGTAGTTACCATTGCAAAGCAGAAGAATTTCTGTGTGTGTGTGTGTGTGTGTGTGTGTATGTGTGTGTGTGTGGTGTTGAGCAGTATATTAAAAAATTCCGTGCGCTTAAAAAAATTACTTTTGCAGTAATTTATTCGTTGAGCCCCCCCTTTCATTTTCATGGGTCCATTTTCACAATTTCCCCAAATTGTTTTTTCTTCCTCGAGGCTTGCTTTCTTTTATGGACTAAGCCATTTTAATTTGCATTTTGGGGCTTCAGGTTCTGACTTAGTTTGTACCTCATGCATTTCTTCCCAGGACCGCACTTCACTGGCTGTGCTTTATCCGCGAGCATCCCCAACCCAGTCGCACTGGATCGCCTCTGATGCTTTTCATCCCTGCCTCCCCACTTATTTCTGTGTTAACTAAGTAATAGAAAAAATAGGCATTATACATTTAATAACCTGAAGCCCAAGCATTGTTTTACTCTATTGTGTTAAGAGGATCTCAGGTTCAGTTTGTTTAAAAGGTCAGAGTTTCTCAAACTGCAGTCTTGGGAGCATCTGCCCCACAGTACTCGTTGTCAGGGAGCATCAGGGAGGGGGGGAAGGTGTCTTCTGAACCAGAGAGAACCATTTTGAGAAACCCCAGAAAGAATGGGGAGGCTGTTAGCCAGAGCCACCAAACTTCTCTACTTTGACTGGCTTGCTTTTTCTCTTCTGGGCTCAACATGGACTATATATCTCTTGGCCCAGAGAACTTGGAGGTGGGTCCCTGACAGAAAGAACCAAAACCCAGCAAAGGGGAGGAGGTGCCCCTGGGAGGCTTCCAAGCAACTTGTCTAACACCCTCTCCCCACCCCCACACCGCGGTGGGGAAATGTTAGGTTTGCAGTGAACATACGTGTCTTATCCTCACTGTTGCAAATGTTATCTCCAGAATACACCCTCTTTATTCTTTTTCCATTTGTATTTGACTTAACTATTTATATTTAACACAGTGGAGATTTGAGGTTTAATTTTACAATTGAATATATTCTCATTTAATAACATTTATTCAAGGTATGTTATTTCTATTATATTATTAATAACTATTATGTAACACATGACATTCATGGAGTATTATTTAGTAAATAATTAATATTCCTGAGAATAACATTTATTAAAAGTTATTTAATAAATAGCATTCAATTTCTATGAATATGAATTTAAAATATAGAAATGACTTAATTTTGAAATGCATGATCCATGATCCATGTTTTCTTGTACAATGAAGTAAACAAGTATTGTGCTTGAGAATGTCCACACATGAACACTGTCCTTGTCATGGCCAGTGTCCTGGATCTTTCTCGATAGTGAATGTGTGAGCAGAGGGTCATGCTTCCTCGAGCCTACCCCAGTCTAGTGAGCATGAGCAGTTTCTGTTTCTGCCCCCTCCCCAGATTAATTGATGAGGCATTTGGGGAGACCAAATGTCAGAATTACATAAAATCATAAACCAATACTATTACCGCATCTCTTTGCCCTCTTCTGGAAATATCCAGTGATGTGGACTGAAACGGGTGAACTTGCACAGACCCAGAAGTGGAAAGGAGCTATGAGTTGCCTGGACAGAAAGATCTGATGATAATTTGATGTCCTTTGTTATAGAGGGAGGTTACATAATGCATTGAATGAACATTTCATTATCAGATTTTTGAGACAGGGTGTTTTCCACTATCTGTTGAGAATGAGGTTCCAGGATACAGTTCCAGCTAGTGTAATTCTGAGTAAAGAATTTCCAGGATGGGGTTTTTGTGTGTCCCTTTCCCGATGCACCTGGTTAACATAGCCTGTTCATTCTAAAGAAGGTGAGAATTCTTTGTTCAAACTTCTCAATGGGATAGATAGAGCACTTAAACGTTGATAAAAGGTTGAGCCTCCAAACTAATGTTGAGCACAGGAAAAAGAAAGGCAAATTCTTTAAACCCTAACAATCTTTCTGTCCATTAAAGATAACAGATTATTTACCATTTTAAAGGATTTTTTTCAATTTCTATTCCTAACTCACCCAGTTTATTACTGAGTGAACAATGGCTTGATCTTGACTCACACCTTGTAAAGCTCACCTGTGTGGGGGGAGATGGTTCCCTCACGGCCAGATTTTTCAGGCCAGAACAATGGCCTGATGTTGATACATGGTTGGGGCACCTGAGAGCAGAGAACAGGATAAGTAAGGTTCTTTCTCTTTCCATCTCAGAAGCACAGGAAAGTAGAGATCTCTCCATCTCAAAACAGAGTTCAGCAAAGCATGCTCTGTAGTTACTTATTGTACTTATTTATTTTATAGAAAGATAAATCAAGATCATTGGGCTCCATAGGTATGTCAAAAGGAAAGAAATAGAAAGGAAAAAAACCCCAATTATATCTGTATAATTGTCTGTCATAGTAATGGATAACCTTATAGTAACTAATGAAGTTAATAAAAGTTAAACAAAACATTTTTAAAAATGTTTATTTATTTTGAGAGAAAAAGAGAGACAGAAACAGAGAGAGAGAGGGAGAACGTGAGTGGGGGAAGGGCAGAGAGGGAATCTCAAGCTGGCTCCACACTGTCAGCGTAGAGCCCAACAAGATCTCATGAACTGTGAGATCATGACCTGAGCCAAAATCAAAAGTCAGGTGCTCAACTGACTGAGCCTCCCGGGAATCCCATGTGTTAAAATTTAATAAAACTGAAACATCTGCAAAAATTAGGCACCCATTAAATTGCCACTGATGTGATGTCTCACTTTCTGAATTTGTTCTTTGGTTGAGAAACAACTAACAATTAAACAAGAAGAAAGGGGCACCTGACTGGATCAGTCGGTGGAGCACGTGACTCTTGATCTCAGGGTCGTGAGTTCGAGCTTTTCATTGGGCATAGAGCTTACTTAAAAAAATATTTAAAAATTTTAAATCATCATCATGAAGTGAAATATTTCACGTATAAGTTAAAATTTGCGGTGACCAAAAAAAAAAAAATACACCTCACAGTTTGCACTGTCTTTTTTTGCTTAAAAAATTTTTTTTAACATTTATTTATTTTTGAGAGACAGAGCATGAGTGGGGGAGGAGCAGAGAGGGAGGGAGACACAGAATCCAAAGCAGACTCCAGGCTCTGAGCTGTCAGCATAGAACCCAACATGGGCGCAAACTCACAAGCCTCGAGATAATGACCTGAGTGTTCAGGTGCTCAAGTGACTGAGCCACTCAGGCACCCCTTCTTTTGTTTTATTTATTTATTTATTTATTTACTTATTTATTTATTTATTTAAATATTTACTTATTTTTAAGAGAGAGTGAGACAGAGTGTGAGCGGAGGAGGGGCAGAGGGAGAGGGAGACACAGAATCCAAAACAGGATCCAGGCTCCGGGCTGTCAGCACAGAGCCCGATGCGGGGCCTGAACCCACGAACTGCAGGATCATGACCTGAGCTAAAGTCGGATGCCCAACCAACTGAGACACCTAGATGCCCCTTGTCCCTTGGTTTAAATTTAAACACAACAAAACAACTCTAAGTGGTTACATAGAATGAAAGAATTGAAGCAATTCTGATGAGGGAGCATGGGGTCGTGCTGAGGTCAAAGTGCAAGCTAGCACCCCTTCTCCCGGCCAGCAGGTGGGATGTGTGTGATATTCCTCAGGCACTCCTGGCTGCCCAAGGACAAGGGAAAGGAAAGAAAACAAATGGCCAACTGAGAGATCAGGCATACAGGACATGGATCTATCAGTTTACAGGTGTCTTGGTAAATTACAAGAAAAAGGCAATCTTATCAATAGCCTGATCTCCAGTAACCTGTAGACTCAGTTCCCTGGAGCCCCAACATCACATCCCCTCCATAGTGATATGGGGAACAACGGCAAGCAGGAAATGGCAGGTGAAACTAAATTTCCTTATAACCTGCAGCCCACTGACAACACTTGAGACAGAGTACAGAGTACAACATTTCTCCAGAACTACTGTCCTAATGTTAATTCCTTACTAGAGGGAAAACAATCTTCGCTTGACAATAGCAAGGCCTCAGGTAATTTAGGAGTCCTCTTCAGCACATCAAAGTCCCTCAGGAGGCCTCCCTTTTGACTTTACCTCCCCCAACTTCATAGTATGTAATGAGCCACTCTTCACAACCCCAGTGCAGCTTTTCCTGTCCACGGGTCTTGTTCCTGTGAATTAATAAAATCACTGTTTTGCACCAAGGATGTCTTCAAGAATTCTTTCTTGGTTGTCGGCTCCGGAGCCCCCACCATCATCCCAAAACGTCATCAATTCCATTTTTGTTTCTTTTTTTTCCCTTTTTTTTAAATTAACTTGTTTTATTTTTGATTTTTTAAAATTTACATCCCAATTAGTTAGCATATAGTGCAACAATGATTTCAGGAGTAGATTCCTTAGTGCCCCTTATCCATTTAGCCCTTCCCCCCTCCCACAACCCCTCCCGTAACCCTCAGTTTGTTCTCCATATTTATGAGTCTTCTGTTTTGTCCCCCTCCCTGTTTTTATATTATTTTTGTTTCCCTTCCCTTATGTTCATCTGTTTTCTGTCTTAAAGTCCTCATATGAGTGAAGTCATATGATTTCTCTCTTTCTCTGACTGACTAATTTCACTTAGCATAATACTCTCCAGTTCCATCCACGTGGTTGCAAATGGCAAGATTTCATTCTTTTTGATTGCTGAGTAATTCTCCATTGTATATATGTACCACATCTTCTTTACCCTTTCATCTATCGATGGACATTTGGGCTCTTTCCATACTTTGGCTATTGTTGATAGTGCAGCTATAAACATGGGGGTGTATGTGTCCCTTCGAAACAGCACACCTGTATCCTTTGAATAAATGCCTAGTAGTGCAATTGCTGGGTCATAGGGTAGTACTATTTTTAGGTTTTTGAGGAACCTCCATGCTGTTTTCCAGAGTGGCTGCACCAGCTTGCATTCCCATCCATTTCTGTTCTTTCCTGTACTGTCATTGTTTATTTAGTATCTATTGTTTCAGTTCAGAGATGTGTCATCCCAATGGAGCTGGTGGCACAAACTGTGCCTGGGGAGGGGGGGACTTGGAAGATTATAGACCATTATGAACATACTCTTGAAGTAGGTGGTTTCTCCTGTGCTGGGATGTGAATGGGGAGTTCTTTGAATTAACTTCCAAGTAGAATACCATGTTATTAGAGGATAAGTAATAAAACTCTGCTAATTTGAAACTTCCACATATATTATTAAAACTCTTCCATAAGAACACCAATTGTTTAGAAATTAGACCACCTACAATGTTTTTTGGGGACGAGGGAAGAGTATTCTATCACTGGATTATTTAGAATTTTTGGTGAATGGTGACAATAAAAAGCAGAGTGACTTTAAGTTTGTTTTATTGCATCTTAATAACTCTTTTACAGATGATGTATCTCCTAATTGCCAGGGGCCGAGGCTGAAGAGATTTCAGTGAACTTGTAGGACTCCTGCAAAGCCAGCTTACAGGCAGCTGAACCAGTTGCGAGGAATACTCTTTCTTTATTTCTTTCTCCTTTCTGTAGGGTGTTTGGTGGATATGATGGGTAGAGCTCTAGGACTTTCTTGCACCATGAGGGGAACTTTAGGATGGAAGCTAGTGATAGGGTAGAGCAGAAAAATCGAGGACCCAGGCCTCTGTGTGGACAATACCAAGGTAGCCCCCAATGAGTCATGTCCTCGTAGAATCCCCTCTCATTGGGTTAGGATGGAACCCATAACTTGCTTCTTCTAATCAATAGGATATGGTAAAGGAGATGAAATATCGCTCCTGTGATTACGCTTCATTATATGGCAAGGGTGAAGGAATTCTGTAGATGTAATTAAGGTCCCTAATCAGTTGAGTTCGAGCTCATCAAAAGGGAGATTATTCTGGGTAGGTTTGCCTTTAAAAGAGGTGCTGTGCTGCCTTCCCTGAACTCAGACACTCCCAAACAGCTCACACTGTTTTTCTCTGTTGCTGGCCTTGAAACAGTAATGCTTCAGGAATTTTACAGCCACAAAGAAATTAATTCTGAGGGAGCTGGGAAGTGGATTTTCTCCCTAGTCTCCTGATGAGGATGTAGCCCAGCCCACACCTTGATTTCAGTCTTGTGAGACCACCCAGCTAAGCCATAGCCAGACTTTTAACTCGCAGAAACTAAGAGAGAATAAAAATGTGTCGTTTGAAGCTGTTAAGTTTGTGCTAATTTGTTATGTAGCATAGAACACAAACACGTTGATGTCTGTGTGTTGTTGCTGTAACAGCCTGGGAATGCCTGCCTCTAGACTTCTTTTACATGAACAAGAATTAAATTTCTCACTTCTTTAAACCATTTTAATTTTAGATTTTCATTTATAGGCAGCTGACCCTTAACTGATTCATGGAGTAATGGGGAAGGACTTATAGAAGATGAATCATTTGTGGCTGATCTTAAAAGTGGCTGATTTCACAATTTCAGAAGGTAGAAACTGGGGTGTCTGGAGGTAGAAAATAATTTTCATGGGGCAGAGTGGATAAGGATAAATAGTAGGTATTTTGAAGAAATAAAGAGTAATTCAGCTTCACTAGATTGAGTGAGATGACGCTGGAAAGATAGATTAGGCAAATCATAAAGCCAAACGAACTTGGAGATTATTTTTCAAGCAATGGAGATTTCTGACCAGGATGGTAGCATGATATGCCTTATTTTAGAAATGCACTATGAGTCAGTTCTCTTTAGGTTGCAGAAGCAAATCTCAAAGTAGATTTTGTCTCAAAGAGATTTATGGGAAGAGAAACTGGGGAAGAGAAACAGGAACTTGGAGCCAGGGACCTCAGCAACCAGAACAGGAGACTTCTGCCTTAAGGGCTATTTGTCCTCTCTGTGATTTGACTTCATTCTCTGCTGCAGTACGTTTCTTGTGCTGGAGCATGGCCCCTTACAGCTGGCCACCTGAGGGGAGAGAAGGGACTTCCCTTTCTGCTTTAAGATATCTCTGTGGGCAGTTGCACTTCGTATGGACAATCTTGGAACAATCCCAAAGGCCAAGGGGAGGCATATGATGATTGGCCTGTGTGTGTGTGTGTGTGTGTGTGTGTGTGTGTGTGTGTGAGTGTGTGTGTGTGATTCCTGCTATTAGAAAAAGTAGTCTGGGGAATCAAAACAAAATGGTTTTACAAATGCAGTTTGAATTTCACAATTCTGTCTTTTCCTATCAGGGTCTCAAGGACAAATGGCGTACTCATATGATTACCCTGATGGAATAAAATTTTAGTTGAATTTACACTTAATTTAGGAATCAATGTTTACACAAATGATTACTCATAATTTTACCAACAATTTCTCCCTACCTCTGTCAATGTCAAGAAATGATAAGCTATATAATTAAAATTAGTTTCCATTATAAAAGTTTTTAAATGCTCAATTATTAATTTGTTGTATATCCAAATGCTGTAAAATACTGTTATGCTTCTCCATCACTGAAAGAAAAGAGAATTTCAGAATAGCTATTTAAATGTACTTTCAAATAATAATTAGTTCTTCAAATAATCTCAGTGAAATACTAATTTCTTGCTTAAGAAGGCATTACTCTTTTGCTCAAATGTACTAGTAGACTTAGATGGATAATTGTTAAATAAAATCTCAGGTCAC